>NC_064620.1:368539171-369789171 GCF_023898315.1 Schistocerca nitens | reverse complement strand
ATTTTACCAGCAAACTAAAAATAGGAAAGTCTTGAACCCCTTCCACTAAATTTTGTTAGTATTACGATTCTTTTACAGGGAGTGCATTGGAGCTGACGCTGAAATCATTAAGTATTTGTTTATATCATCTCTAGTCTCACTGAACTCTTCTGAACTCTACATGTCATGTGTGGTCTGGCCTCTCCTTACCAGCAACAGGTCCCAGGTTCAAACTAGTCAATTCCCTAAAAAACACGCTCAGAGCGTCGTTGCGCGACTTAGCACAAACTGACACCATGCAGAATGTTAAACAGTTACAGCATTTTTGGAAATTTAACCCTATGTAGGTGAAACAGTGGATGAATTTTTTTAAATGAATCATTATTAGACAAGTACTAAAGTTTATAAAAGCTTCAACTATGAAAACTGCTGTTTTCCTTCTCGGTTACAAATAAAAAAATCGTATTTCGGTTTTTTTGGATAATGAGACCCTAAGGGAGTGAAATAGTCATTATGAAAGCGTTTTCAATGCTAAATCTATGAAAATTTGAATTTGGTTTTTAGGTTAGAAATAAGAAATACGTGTTTCATAGTTTTTGGAAGTTCGGTCTCTGAAATAGGACGAAGTTTTTATGGAAATGTTTCACTATGCAAGCATTTCTGAAGCTAAATCCATCAAAATTTGTATTTGGCTTCGCTGTTAGAAATAAAAATACACATTTCACTGTTTTCGGTAATTTATCCCCTAAGGAGGTGAAACAGGGATTGAAACGTTTCGCTGTGAAAGCATTTTAAAGCTATATCTATGAAACTGGTATTTGGCGTCTTGGTTAGAAATGAAATAAATAATGGTTTCACTGTCTTTTGGAATTTCAACCCCTAAGGAGGTGAAATAGGACCAAACTAATTCACTGACTCATTACCGCCCATCCCGAAATGCTAAGAAGAGAAACGTGATATTCTGAGAGGGTGTTTATCTTATGCTGTATGCTTCATTTAAGAGGTTTTTTTCCGAAATTCCATCCTGACGGTGAGGAAATAGGAGAGGAAAGGTTTGGCGAAAATATGTCGCTATCATGGCAGTTTTGAAACTAGTTATACGAAAATTTGATTTAGTTTCTCGGTCAGAAATAAACACACACTTATTCAGCATTTTTGAAAATTTAACACTACAGTTGTGGTCGAAAGATTATTTGAAAATAAATTATTATTAATGAATTACAAAAGCATTTTAAAACTTTATCTATGAACATTGGTGTTTGACTTCTTGGTTAGAAATTAAAAAAACATGTGTTTCAGTTGTTTTGGAAATTCAAACGCCTAAGGGCGTAAAATAAGAGACGAAAAATTTTATGAAATCATTTCATTATAAAAACATTTTAAAGTCTGGATTTATGAAGATTTGTATTTGGATTTTCTGTAAGAAATAAAAAAACACATGTTTCAATGAGTTTGGAAATTCAGCTCTTAAAGGAGTGGATCAGACGACAAAAATCTTTTAAAAAAATTCGTTATATTCAAAATTTTTTAAAGCTAAATATATGAAAACAGGTATTTTGCTTCTTAGTTAGAAATAAAGAAATATGTTCATGGGGATGAATGTTTCTATGGAAATACCGTCACAAGAACGCTAAAGGCATGGTTAACAACAACCTTTGACTTCGGCAATGAGACTTACTTTGTGGTCAGAAGTACTATCAGAATAGACCATGCTTCCATGGCTTTAATTAGCGTGGTAAGTTAAGAAGTTGTTGCAGTTTGTGAGCAGCAAAAATATCGACGAAAGGAAAACACAAGAAAAATCTGTACAGATCATATAGTCCACATGATAAAAGCAGTGTATGCTAAGCTAGTTCAGTATAAATACAGACAACTGCAACTAGCCTTCTGAAATATTCGGTTTTTTTTCTTCACAAACAAGTTTAGAACATTTCACGCTCATCTTCAGATGCTAGACACGAAAATTATATGATCATTTCACAGTTTGATGCTGGGCACTGGCTTGCGACAAATGGGCAGGCTTGTGATTAGTATCCACATAACAGCTTCTTTTGTGATGGACAATTGGTTACAGATCACTCCCTTTTCACTAACTTTGAATATGCATATCAATTGTCAGAATACGTAGGCAGCTTCCACCATGGGGTGTAGAGGACATGCTGGATGCTGACAATGTACATGAATAAAATGGCAAACAGTTCTTCCAAGACCCCACAGTTCAGTGACAACCTTGGAATCGCCTGCACATCCCTGTTGAACACTTTAGAAATATACCTGTGCAGAGACAGTTAGTCACTGATTAAAGTGATACTGTGGCTGATGCACAGTCACCAGTTTTCGTCCAAAGTGCTGGGCGAGTTCATTCGTTTGTTTGGAAGATGAGCTCAAAATTTTTTGCCCACTTTCGATCATTGGCTGCGCTACAATAACAGAATCGAGTTGCATGACTTGCAATCTACTCAAACGATTTTACAGAAACTGTTAGGTAAAAAAAATCATTTTTATATTACTTATAGCTTCATATGTCAGCTTCATAATGACGTACCCATCATTACTTTAATGGTTGTAGTCGTTGTGATATTTACATTTGAGTAAGACACTGTGCGAAATTAGAATGAGTTTGCAATGAAAAATAGACATCACTATGACTTTATATTTCGTGCATATTATATAATATGGTGCTGTGCATGAAATTTAGCTAATACTGAATTTTTCTTCAGACTTGGGTGGTGGTCTTTATTTGTCATAAATCTCAAGAAGATTGATCTGATGTAGCACACTCATTGAAGATTATGAGCGCCAGCGATAAAGCCAGAATGAAATATCCACAATATTACTTGTATTTCATAAAAGATCTGAGATAGGGAAATCAGATTTTGGCAAATGATAGCATATGAAGAGAAGAGTATTCTGTATATGGTTATTATGCGAAATTCCATTATGTAGCTATGGACTTTTTTGTGAAAGAGAGTAATTTTAAAGAGCCATCGATAGCTGGTCAAATGAGAGATACTGTGGGTTTTGGAACAGCATAAGTGAAGACATTACACATTTATTTTTGTGCTGAGGATACACTTTTTCATAAGCAATTGACCTTACTTTTACTCATTACGTCTACACTTGTGGTCTTGTAGTAGCATGCTTGCTTCCCGCACACGGGGTCCTGGGTTCGATTCCCGCTGGTTCAGGGATTTTCCCTGCCTTGAGATGACTGGGTGTTGTTATGTCGTGTTCATCGTCATCATTCATCCCCATTATGTTCGGAGGAAGGCAATGGCAAACCACCTCTGCTAGGACCTTGCCTAGTACGGCAGTGTGGGTCTCCTGCATCGTCCCCTACGCTCCTCGGAGTATGGGACCTCATTATCATCATTTCTCATTATCTCACATAATAAACTTAATAAACTATTGTTTCAGAATTATCTCGCAGTTGTATCTGCAGAACATGTCAGTGAGTTGAATTTGTGTAAACTCTGCGTGGAAGCAAATTTTAACATGCCAACAAGAAAAATGTAGGATTTATTCAAAATTCGCCACTCATGACGCTTCTCTGAAAGTTAGAAATGGTTAACAAGACATGCGAAAGTAAATCGCTGCTTTTGTTGAATTTTCAACGGACTTATTTTGAGATACTAACCAAAGCAGAGGTGACAGTAGATCTTTTTCAGTAGTCACCATGCAAGTGCAGACATGGAGGGGCTCCACTTAAAACTTAATAAAATGTGAGCATAGGCTTCAGTCTAGAACAACACTTAGGCTTCACTTTAGAACAGCACTTCCCCTTCATCGCTCAGCATTTCCCCTACAGCGCCTATCCGCAACCCCCACCACTACCACTCTCCGCATGTGCGTTCTGCTGACAGCGCGTCTACCTGCCACGTTATTCTGTGCGCACTCTAATAGGTGCCGGCGTGACAGAAGGGTTTGATCGCCTGGATAATGTCAGCAGGACCAAAGGTTGTCAACAACATCGCCGTGTTGCTCATCGCAGTGCGAGCTGTCATTTTTGAAAGCAAACAGCGTGGGGAACTACGCCCCAAGGGGAGGGGTGGTTTTATTCACGGTCCTTATGCCAGTCCATGAGGCCTTTCCGTGTCGATACTGAGCGATGGTGTATCTGAAATGTTTTCTTGACCACACATATGCAAACCGCGTGATATCAATGCTAGGCTCTCGGTTTTGATTTCCACGACAGATGTGTCAAATGATGCGGTGAGACGTGGATAAGAGGGGGTGGGATGACCTTCCCCATCGTGTGATACGTCCACGGTGGCGTTGGGCAGAATTGTGGTGAAATTTGGTGCCAGTGTGACGTCATTCACCCACTTTACACTTCTGAGCTCTGGCCTTTCCTCCGCATGTAGCGAGACTTTGCTATCTGACGCACTGCCGAGCCCGAGGTTGACGTCGCAGCGATCCACACTTTTGTGCACGTTACGGAAGAGGGTTGTAGGCAGCTTTGAGCCAAACTGCTTCGCCATGGGAGACAATTACGTGGTTTCGAAAAAGAAACCCTTTAATTACGTTGCGCAGTGCTTTTACAAACGTCTGTTTCCTTGGCTGGAGAGCGAGCTTAGGAGAATATAAGCGTTCTCAAGCTGTTGTGCAAGGTAAAGTTCTGCTCGGGAATGTCCAACATAATTCTGTGGCTGGTTTTCAAACTTCGGTAATAGTGGACGGTGACTGGCACTGAGTCCGCGTCCTTCGATCGTTCGAGAGCAGATCCGGGTTGAAGTACCGCTACCTCTCTGTTTCCCCTTTCTCAGCGGAGAATGGGAGTGGTTATTCCGAGCGCCAAACCTTTTTGGCCGGCCTGTGCCGTTTGGGAACTTGGCACCTTTTTCACATGCAGTGCGGAGTCTTTAACTCCTCCAGCCAAACCCTCTTACTTCCAGTAGACCGCTGGCACGTTTGCCGACTCCTCATCGCCACACCAACTCATTGCCTGCTCGCTCCACACTTTAATTAGTGCTAATTAATTGCCCTAATAGGTATCGTCTCTCAGAACAGGCATAAAACTACAAGGTGACTCCTTTACAGTCATGTCACTGTACTGCCTAGCAAGATCAATCATTCGATATCGTACTCGTATAATGCACTTCTCGAAATTTCCGCACAAACTCAACCATCTTACTTACTTTGCGGCGAGCTTAATGCTCGTGCTACAGTTTGGGATTTCGAGGGATAAAGAAAAGTATTGCGGCTGTCCTACAGGGTGTTTCACAATGTTTTGACTACTTCAAATTTGAATAACGTGCGCTGAAAAGGAGATACAGCGACGGTGGCGCCGTCTGTTTCGGAGTGTCAAGTTTCATTTCACATACAGGTCAGTAACTATTTGGTTCCATCAAGACGGCGAGAAATGCCACACATTCAACAAGACCTTACAAGTTCTCCGTGAAGCTTTTGGTAACCACATGATCTCCAAACGCGCTTGTGTCGAATGGTAGCCTCGCTCGTCTGATTTAACCGTGTCAGACTTGTACCTTTGATGTTATTTGAAGGCAGAGAAGCTTGCAACCGTTAAAAGATCGAATTCGCTATGAAATTTCCTTGCGTAAAACGTTCAGCTTTGTTTCATGATTAGTTTGCATGTTATTCAAATTCAAAATCGTCAAAACATTGTGAAATGCACTGTATTATTTATAGGGGACCAAAGTTCTTGACTGTTAAACGACCTTTCGTCTATGATGGTGCCTTCACTGTATCGAACCATCTTAGCTGTTGATATCTCCGTCTGTCGACTAAAAGGATATTACAAACATTAATAAATATACTCCAACCTGATTGGCACTATAATCGTTATCATTTACATTATTATTTAATAGCATTGGCTAATAAATGCTACACAAATACATATTAAATATGATGCAACCAATATTCAGCTAATTCACATACTTCCTTCGTGTATCAGTGTCGTTTTGGAGAGAGAGTGTAATTGGACACAACTTCCCAACAAGGAGATGCTACATTGTCTCTTCCTCTCCGCACTCGTATGATGTAGATTTGCAGGTAAATCCCCACTTTCTCATGCTGATCGTCGTTCAGTCAACTCTAGGGTGCAGCCTGTTGAACGTCTTCCTTATAGACCAGTTTCCCCCTGAGTTGAGGCCTTCAGAAGAACCCATACTGCAAGGTGGGTGGTCCTGGAACGTTATGAATTTATACCAAGTGTGAAAATTGTTTAGTGAGGTTTTCTGTCATATGAAAGCAGCTCTGTTTTCACTTAAACCTTTAGACTGCCGGTTGATACCCATATAAAGAATGGGACCTCAAACTCAGTACCGTAGATTTCTTCAGTTTAGATGTGCACTCGAGGCGAATATCTGTAGGTGGAATACCTGCTAGACAGTAAACTCCTTCAAGTGGTGCAGATATCAGACAAACTGGAATGACCCAGCAGGTTTCATTTAAGGCGACCTATAATTGATTCACGTGGCTAGATCTGCACCAGATGGGGCAGGAATATTGTGCAGCACAATAACAAATAGCTATAAGTTCTTAAGATTCGTGGGTGCGTCCTCCAGATTGTTCCAGATAAGTTTCGGTGAGTATTGCTCAAGTTTCAGTGAGTATTGCTCCTGATACCTGCCTTTTGGTGTTGAAGAAGTGTGTTCTGTAGATGTGTGTTCGGTCAAGAGTTACTCCTAGATATCTGGGAACAAAGCAGTGCTGTAGTTGCTTACGTTCCCAGATCATCCGCAGTTATCTTGCTGCCGGTCTGTTTTTGGTGTATTCGGTTTCAGCTTGTTCTCTTGATAATAATTGCCTAGTGTTTTTAGAGCATGGCAGAGCGTCTCTTCAGCGTTTTCAGACGTTCCCTCGTGAGCTGACACGTCGACACCATCTGCATAAATAAAGCTCTTTCTTCGCTGCGGGCAGGGCTGATAATTAGTGTGGATATTAAAAAGTATAGTAGCTTGTAAACGTCTCTGTGGAAGGCCGCTGTTTAGATTCCTCCATTTTTCTCTGCAAGGCGTGAAAAAAAGTCTCTTCTGCCTAAATTTGGGAGAGTTTATAGTCCTTGGTTATGTTGTGCACATTACTAATCGTCATGCGGCGTCATGTCGTTGATCACCCCAGTGATTTTGTTGTTTTCATAGCCGTCCTCTAAGTACTGCGTGAGGTGCAGAACTTGGGAAGTACAACTTCTCTCTGGTGAAAAGCCTGCTTTTCTGGAATGAGCAAACAGATTTTGTAGAAAGTGCACAGCAAACAGGATGGTCTGTAATTCTTGGAAACACTTGCGTCCTTGCCAGAATTGAGTACTGTTGTAATCCTCTCACAACAATTCTGATGAATTTTTGCTAGTTTGCCCTCTTGAAATTGTACTTTCGCCTGAAGTGCAGACGTATTGTTAGTAATAGCGGACACATAATTAGAGGCTATTGTGCATGAGGGAGCGATGTGTTAACCGATTTTATACATTTCATATAAGAAGGACCTATTGCGGTCGGGTCAGATTATTATCCAATTCTAGTCACTTTGACAACGAAACTGACCCCTCCGCATCACATAACTGGGCCAGGCAAATCGAGACCTCTCAAAGCTGTCTGGGAAGATTGCTCGAAATGGACAAAAAATAAAAATGAACAAGTTGGCTTTCCACCTCGTTGGATGTATGAGAGATCATGACTAGTTCGTGGACACACAGCAGAGAGCAATTGTTCGCTGCTCCCACAGTGGGACTAAGACTACCATTACACGAATTGAGACAACAACCCACAAACGAAATGCATGCGTGACTGCAACCACAAGCAGTTCTTGAAACAATCAAAAGCAATGCTTGGAAGATGTCAGATTCCACCTTGACGCGGGGTCCTAGTATGACGGACATATGATAAGTTGGGGGGCTTACAAACAGAAAATACGCTTATAACGACATACAGTCACGGGTTGGGTAGAAGAATGCGAAGGTAATCAACCCACCATCTGTTAACCATTAACAGTGAAGGATCAATTTCTATGTAACCCCATTACAGTGAAAGAACTTCAACTGGCAAGCAAGCAACTCTCAAACACCAGCCAAAGGACTGAAAATAGTTCTTGCATTCAGAGTACCCTTTGCACCCTACGTCCTCCAATATTTGTTGGTTGTATTCAAACCTCTGCCATCAACTACAGTTTTTATCCCCTACAGTTTCATTTTGTACCATGGAGATTAATCCCTGATACCTTAACACGTGTCCTAACATCCTGTCCCTTCTTCTTGTCCACACGTTCCTTCCATCGCCGATACAGTGGAAAACCTCCTCATTCCTTATCTCATCAGTCCACCTTGTCTTCAACATTCTCATGTAGCACCATATATCAGACGCTTAGATTCTCTTCCGTTTCGTTTCCCACTGTCCATGATTCACTGCCATACAATGCTGTGCTCCAAATGTATATTCTCAGAAATTTCTTCCTCAAAATAAGGCCAATGTTTGACATGAGCAGACTTCTCTTGGCGAGCAATGCCCTCTTTGCCTCTTCTAGTCCTCTTTTTTGAGTCACCACTGCTTCGTCATCATGGTAGTTTTGCTTCTGAGGCTGCAGAATTCCTCAGCTTCGTCTACTTCGTGATCCCCTATTTTTATATTAACTTACTCACTCTTTCCATTTCTGCTACATCTCATTACCTTGGTCTTTTTCCGGCAATCCATACTCTATACTATTAGACTGTTCTTTCCCTTCAACAGATCCTGTAGTTCTCCTTCACATTCACTGAGAACAGCAATGTCGTCAGCGAATCTTATCTTTGACATCCTTTCACCCTGTATTTCAACCCCACTCTTGAACCTTTCTTAGGTATACAGCTGCAAAAGACTGCGTTCCTGTCTTATACCCTTTTTAATCCAAGCACATCGTTGTTTGACTACCAGTGTTGCTGTTCCCTCTTGGTTCTTATATATATTGTATATTGCCAGTCTCTCCCTATAATTTAATCCTGTTTTTCTCAGAATTTCGAACATCTTACACCATTTTACATTGTCGAACGCTTTTCCTAGGTAGACGAATGCTATGAGCGTCCCTTGATTTTTCTTAACTTATCTTCCATTATCAAGTGCAACGTGAGAACTGCTTGCCTGGTGTCTAAAGCCGAACTGATCGTCAGTAACCGATTTTCTACTTTTTTCCATTCTTGTGCATAGAATTCTTGTCATCAACTTTGACGCGTGAGATTTTAAGTTATTTTATTGATGATATTTTTCAGAAAATGTAATGGTACGTCGCCATTCTGATAGATTCTGTAGACCTACTTGAATAGTAGTTTGTTTGCCACTTACCACAATGATATCAGAAATTCCTATGCAGTATTACCTATCTCATATGCCTTATTTGATCTCAAGTCCTCCAGAGCTGTTTTAAATTCTGACTCTTAACACTGGGTCCCCTATGTCATCCCTATTGACTCCACTTCCTTCTTCCACTGCGGCATCAAACAGGTCCCCCTCTTTGAAGAGGCCTTCAATGCACTCTTTCCACCTATCCGCTCTGTCTTCTGTGTTTAACAGTGGAATTCCTATTGCACTCCCAATGTTACCACCCTCGATTTTAATTTCAGCGAAGACTGTTTTGACATTTCAATATTCTGAATCAGTCCTCCCGACGAGCATTTCTTTTTCGATTTTTTCACGTATTTCGTGCTGCCTATTCACCTTGGCTGTCCTACATTTGCTACTTATTCATTCCTAACCTTTTTATACTGCAGTATTCGCGCCTTTCCCTGAACATTTTTGCACTTCCTTCTTTTTTCGATCAACGTAAGTATTTTAGCTTTTATCCAAGGTTCCTTTGCAGTTACCTATCTTGAACCTATGGTTGTCTGTCTAACGTCTGTGATTGCCGTTTTTAGATACGAACACTCCTTTTCAACTGAACTGCAGTATCCACATCCTCAGGGAACTTCAAACGCGTCTCGTCATTTCTCAGTACTTCAGTATCCCACTTCCTTCCACAATGCTTCTTTCGGACGATTTTCCTAAACTATAGTCTACTGTTCATCATTACTAAATTGCGACCTGAACCTATATCTGCATCTGGATATGCTTTATATGCTTTGCATCTACACTCCTGGAAATGGAAAAAAGAACACATTGACACCGGTGTGTCAGACCCACCATACTTGCTCCGGACACTGCGAGAGGGCTGTACAAGCAATGATCACACGCACGGCACAGCGGACACACCAGGAACCGCGGTGTTGGCCGTCGAATGGCGCTAGCTGCGCAGCATTTGTGCACCGCCGCCGTCAGTGTCAGCCAGTTTGCCGTGGCATACGGAGCTCCATCGCAGTCTTTAACACTGGTAGCATGCCGCGACAGCGTGGACGTGAACCGTATGTGCAGTTGACGGACTTTGAGCGAGGGCGTATAGTGGGCATGCGGGAGGCCGGGTGGACGTACCGCCGAATTGCTCAACACGTGGGGCGTGAGGTCTCCACAGTAGATCGATGTTGTCGCCAGTGGTCGGCGGAAGGTGCACGTGCCCGTCGACCTGGGACCGGACCGCAGCGACGCACGGATGTACGCCAAGACCGTAGGATCCTACGCAGTGCCGTAGGGGACCGCACCGCCACTTCCCAGCAAATTAGGGACACTGTTGCTCCTGGGGTATTGGCGAGGACCATTCGCAACCGTCTCCATGAAGCTGGGCTACGGTCCCGCACACCGTTAGGCCGTCTTCCGCTCACGCCCCAACATCGTGCAGCCCGCCTCCAGTGGTGTCGCGACAGGCGTGAATGGAGGGACGAATGGAGACGTGTCGTCTTCAGCGATGAGAGTCGCTTCTGCCTTGGTGCCAATGATGGTCGTATGCGTGTTTGGCGCCGTGCAGGTGAGCGCCACAATCAGGACTGCATACGACCGAGGCACACAGGGCCAACACCCGGCATCATGGTGTGGGGAGCGATCTCCTACACTGGCCGTACACCACTGGTGATCGTCGAGGGGACACTGAATAGTGCACGGTACATCCAAACCGTCATCGAACCCATCGTTCTACCATTCCTAGACCGGCAAGGGAACTTGCTGTTCCAACAGGACAATGCACGTCCGCATGTATCCCGTGCCACCCAACGTGCTCTAGAAGGTGTAAGTCAACTACCCTGGCCAGCAAGATCTCCGGATCTGTCCCCCATTGAGCATGTTTGGGACTGGATGAAGCGTCGTCTCACGCGGTCTGCACGTCCAGCACGAACGCTGGTCCAACTGAGGCGCCAGGTGGAAATGGCATGGCAAGCCGTTCCACAGGACTACATCCAGCATCTCTACGATCGTCTTCATGGGAGAATAGCAGCCTGCATTGCTGCGAAAGGTGGATATACACTGTACTAGTGCCGACATTGTGCATGCTCTGTTGCCTGTGTCTATGTGCCTGTGGTTCTGTCAGTGTGATCATGTGATGTATCTGACCCCAGGAATGTGTCAATAAAGTTTCCCCTTCCTGGGACAATGAATTCACGGTGTTCTTATTTCAATTTCCAGGAGTGTAATTTCGAAATATATGTCTGATAATGGCGTACTTCACATGGAACTTTCCCGTGTCTTCGGGTCTTTTCCAAGTGTACCTCCTCTTCTTGTGATTCTTGAAAGCAGTATTCGCTATTACCATTTAAAATTTATTGCTGCACTCATTCCTACTGCAAATCCCAATTCTCCTGCAACCCTTTCCTCTATTCTTTCCCCCACAACCGCCTTCCAATCCCCAATCACTATTAGATTTTTCTCTTCCTTTACATGCTGAATTACCCGTTCAGTATCCTTACATACTTTCCTCTCTCTTCATCTGCTGCTTACGTCATTGGCATGTATACCTGCATTATCGTTATCGGCGTTGGTGTTTTGTCTAATCTGTTGAGAATAATCCTATCACTCTCTTCCCTATCTTCCTATTCACTACGAATCCTACCCGTGTGATATCTTTTCCTTCTACTGCTGATATTACCCTGTATCCGTCTGACCAGGAATCCTTATCTTCTTTCCATTTTACTTTACTGACCCTCACTACATATAGATTGAGCCTTTGCATTTCCCTTTTCAGATTTTCTAACTTTTCTGCTACTTTCAAACTTTCATCTTTTTCTCATGGGCTCCTCCCTCTTGGCAGCCCCCTCCCGGAGATCCGAATGGGGGGCTTGTCCGGAAACTTTTGCCGGTGGAGGGTACATGATGCCACTTTTCAGTTACAGGGGACATGTTCTGTGGATATGCATCATCTGTGGTTACCATTGCCTCCTGCATCCTATGCCTTTGATCATTGCTGACTCTTTCACCTTTTAGTGGCAGTTTCCCGCCCCAAGAGCAATTGGAAATTTGCCATCAGCGGCATTATGGGGTCTGCTACTATCCTCAATGAAAGGGAATGTATCCAGCAACAAAGGTCACACGAATCATAATGCCCATACCGAAGCAGGGAAAAAAGCCCGGCAATGCCAGGACTTAATAGGCTAAGGCGCTAATCGCATGCTTCAGTAAACCTGTGGAACGCATTATTAAAACACGACTGGTATTTTGGCTGGAACACGTTTACTTACCACCTAATACCATAAAGAGCTTCTGAAGAGGAAGAGGAATGTTAACCACTACCATCTAGACTGCGTACTTTGGTACAACTTTCTCACTGCAATCTTCTTCTGCCGATAGGAACATACAAACTCCTACACTAATACATAAAGTGTGTGATCTTAGAACTCTCAACTGCTTATCACAGGTATCCATGTGCTACTTGACACTGAGTTTTCACTCACAAACGTGAACGTCACTTAACGCTGTAGGCGAAGTACGGAGACGATACGATATCAGTAACTTCGATAGCACGATTCCTCAGACTGATCTACGACTCACACCTAATGTGGTATTCCCATGTAAGACAACTTCTTCCGAGGGTAGAACAATCGATAAACGTTGCCGTGAGCTGGCGCATACTTGGTGCAGGTATCACCACATGGGCCTTCTTGTATAGGTCGCACATGTGATCTCAGCTAAATGACAGTGCGATCTTTTACCACAGAGGCGCCAAATCTGCTCTCAACAAATTATACGGAGTGACGTGCTGCAGCATTGGAATCTGTTTTGCAGCGACTTAGTCAATATCGATCTGTGCTCTGCAGTTCGATACAGCGGAGATGGCTCTTCTTATTCTGCTCCAGCTGCGGAGGGATAATTTATACTACGGAGAATCCAGACCTAGGGATCCCTCAGTTGTTCAGAAATTAGGATACTCGAAGAAAGGTCTTTACACCAATTATGCAAACCAGCATTTGAAACTCCTTTTTCTCAGCTACTCACTTCATGCTACATCCCCCTTGTAACACCAACAACAACACTGAGTTGTTAATACATAATGTTTTACCCGCATTTAGTATATATTTTGTTTCTATTTATGTTGATTTATGCTTTTAAATATAGATAATTTCTATCCCTGTACGAAATCTGTAAGATGTAATATTGCTTACTGGTCAGTGTATAGAATTGGTAGTTGAACTGTTACGATAGGATAGGAAAAGCTTGAGTGAAGAGTCTCTTAGGGAAGTAAAAGCGTGAGAATGGAAAAGGAGGAGGGACTGAAGCGAACTGTGCCATCTGAGAAGAAAGTTCGTCAGTTACTAGCCATCAAATTGTGCGCATGCTGGTGCCGCTAAGAGGACAAAATATTTATAGTTCGAATAATTAAAGTATCGGATTTACGTTGTTCCCTATTGTAATCACGCGGAATGCTTATACTGCGCTGCGTGGCAGTTGGAAATGGGGGAAAGAGTCACGTGTGAGACACGTAAACGCTAAGGCCCGTTGCACACATGGTCCGCGCTCCGCGTTCCGCGCGCGGTTGGTAGTCACGTATTCGAATAGGGCACCACACAGTTAAGCGGACGGTCCGCAAGCGGCGGAGCCGTCCGCGCAGCCCTTGCGCGCCGCGGACCGTCCGCGTCAGTTGAATACACAGAAAGAAGCTGGCGCGTGCACAGTCCTGCGGATACCGCGCGAGCAGTAGAAGCAGAGTACCTCATTCCAGCCGTAGCATTCGACTAGTGTGGTAAATATGGGTGTGATTTAAGAAGTTTCCAGAATGTCTTGTGAAAACGATACAGACATGTTAATTGCCGAAGTTGAAGGAAGGCCTCACATATGGGATCCATCGCATGGGGACTACAAGAACCGTGAAATGCGATTGAAGGCGTGGCTAGACGTCTGTGCAAATATAATACTCGGCTTTGAAGGTCTGAACGAGGCAGATCAGAAAAAGTGTTGTAAGTAGACGCATATTTTCCTCGTGTTTTTATTGTAGTTCTATACAAAATACAGTGATTTACAATTGTAGAATTATAGACATTCACAAGTTTAGTTTATGCACTGTACAAACATTGATTATGTAGAAAAACTGTACACAAGCGCAAATGTCTGTCATTGAGATAAGTGGCCTGTGTTCAGTGAATTTTTGATTCCTGCCAGGGCACAGCTCCTCAACCGACAAAATATTCCGCAAATTTATCTCGTACAGTATTACCCGATTTACTGACAGGTGTAGTTTCTGCCACATCTTTGAAGCCGGTAACATACAGGGTATCTTCAATGTTGTATCCGTCTCTTACTCGAACAAAATCATGCAAAATGCAGCACGTTTTGACAATACATACTGCAAGATCAAGATTGACCTTCAGGGGCCGGTGAAAAACCCTCCACTTGTGGCTTAATATTCCGAAAGTACATTCAATAAACCTTCGGGCTCGGGTAAGTCGGTAACTAAAAATCTTTTTTTTGTGGGTTGTGCTTTTTCGCGCATATGGCCTTAACACGTGTTGTGTTAAAATGTGAAGCCTTCGTCTGCCACAAGAACATATGGCACTGGAGAGTCGTGTGTACCTGGCAGTGGCTTTCGTGGCGGTAACGCTAATTTTCCTTTTTCCATTTTCCTCCAAAAGACACTGTTTAAAAAAATATTTGAATCACAGTTCCTTCCGTATCCTCGGACATCAATGAACGTGAAACAATAGTTAGTGTCACAGATAACCATAAGAATAATGGAGAAATAATTCTTGTAATTGAAGAAAAGTGATCCACTTTTGATAGGTTTTACTAGACGAATATGTTTTCCAACCAGGGCTCCGATGCAATGAGGAAAATTGGCGACATTTTGGAAACCATGGCTAATTTCGTTCCATTTGTCTGTTGAGGGCTCAGGCATGCATTCTTCTCTTAACGTAGTCCAAATACTGGCGCTCACCTGCCTTGTAATCTGACGAATTGTTGATGCACCCATTAAATAAGAGTAATACAGATCTGTAAATGTGTTTCCGCTTCCAAGAGACCTGTAACGTGTAAAGCATATATTTGATACTTATGTACATTCACATAGGAAGGTACACTTAATTCTAGGTATTAAGTCGGCTACGCTGACACAAAACCTTAGATGTATTCCTTCTTAAAATAATATATGTACGCGTCCTCAGTAATAAAAGACTTATCGGCGTTGTTATTTCAGTTGACAAGGTCCAGACGAGATGGAAAACTGCACGGGATGCCTATTTTAAAAGCCTCACTAGAATAAATCAAACGAGGTCCGGATCAGCAGCAACTAAGAGACCAAAATACATCTACCATGAGCAGTTACACTTTCTCGACCGTCTCCGAGATGCACCAACAGAAACTTTGACTTAGTATCGGTCGTGCAAGATAATCTGTATAAGAACAATGCACTCGTAGAAAACAGTCGAGACGAACCCTCTGAAGAACAAACCGATGATGTTCGACTGAATGTCAACACCGAAAAGCAATCCTTCAAGAGGAAGAGGCCTATCAAGAACACAACATTTGAAGATAATTTACTTACATTATTAAAAGATGGTAAGGAAAAGGAGGAAGACGACGACCGAGCATTCTTTATTTCGCTGTTGCCCTCTGTGAAGACATTAAATGTTGATCAGAAGCTATTATTTCGTACTCAGGTACTTCAACTGCTTATGTCGATTAAGCAAACAAATCAGGCTAATTTAAACATACACCCCCCCAGCTCCCATCAGCTCTTTCCACTACCCACCGAACTCTTTTACCTACGCCCCACCTTCAATATCCCAACAGCATCCTAATCAATCAATGCAGTACCGCGAGGATCCGTCCGTACAGACACAAGTTGCGACTCCCCATCCCTCTCCAGCCCAATCGACGTCATCATCATCTTGGGAGATGTTATAAAAATTGTTGGAATTGAGTAGTAATACAATACAAATGTAAAATTGTCTATTGCCAAACGACCGTAATACATAGTTGTAGCAAAGCTTTGAATGATTAAATATATTATTAAAATTAATCGTCATCCGTATACATATTCGTATTCTTACGTTAAGGTTACTGCTGCTCGTTCTGTAGGAACAGTAGGTATCCTTCTGAGACTTTCAAGTGTCAGGTTGTTTTGTGTTTTGCCGACAAGCTCGTCAAAGCAACGAGTAGACATACGAAAATATGTATTAAATTTGTCTTCGTCTTTGCGCAGTTCGGAATACAAGGTGACGAACGCTCCTTTCGTACATCTTTGTTCCACCATAGGATGCACCCAAAACCATCTCCCGAGCGTGGAATTTCTCTTTTTGTATATCATATAGGCTGAAATGACTTTTACTTGCAGTGAGCTCATCTCTATACATCCGATCAAACAGAACGATGTGTTGCACCACAGATGAGATCCAGCACAGTGCAGGGAAGACCGCGTTCACTCGTCTGCACAGAACCGCGCGCATCCGTCCGTCTGTGTGCGGAGCGCGAACCATCCGCGTAAGTGTGCAACCGGCCTAAGGCTCAATCTACGTTGTATTCGGCGACACCGACGGAGACTTTTGCATCGTCGATTCCAGGCAAAGCACTGTTTTGTTTAGTGTCGTAAAAAAGCATGGGTCATCATTTATTGTGTGTTCTGGAAAAAGAAAACTTCAGTTACGCGTGTATCCAGACTATTATTGGCCCACATCATGTTACCTGTGATACGATCCTGGTCCGAATACAAAAGCACACCTTTGCGCAGTAATTATAACGAAAAACTGTCGCATTTTCTTGATGCCTGAAAAACAAATTACCAATTAATTACTGTTAAAAAGATTTCAAGTTAAGCTATTTCGCTATACTGGACTGGAATCTGAATTTCATAAAAAGTTACATCTACATGTCTACTCTGCGATGCACACTTAAATGTCTGGCAGAGGGTTCATAGAATCTCTTTCACATTGTTTCTGTGCGACTGCTACGGTCGCAGGTTCGAATCCTGCCTCGGGCATGGATGTGTGTGATGTCCTTAGGTTAGTTAGGTTTAAGTAGTTCTAAGTTCTAGGGGACTGATGACCACAGTAGTTGAGTCCCATAGTGCTCGGAGCCATTTGACCCATTTTTTCACATTGTTTCTCTGGCCGGCCGAAGTGGCCGTGCGGTTAAAGGCACTGCAGCCTGGAACCGCAAGACCGCTACGGTCGCAGGTTCGAATCCTGCCTCGGGCATGGATGTTTGTGATGTCCTTAGGTTAGTTAGGTTTAACTAGTTCTAAGTTCTAGGGGACTAATGACCTCAGCAGTTGAGTCCCATAGTGCTCAGAGCCATTTGAACATTGTTTCTCTGCTGTTCTGTTCTCGAATAGCGCACGAGAAGAACGAACACTCACTTTTCGTGCGAGTTAGTATCCCTCTTATTTTGTTACGTTGTTGTCATCCTTGCTTTTCATTTTCCTGAACGTTGAGTTTTTCAAACGCTGAATCAGTCCTTCTGATATTAATTTCTTTTTCGATTGCTTCACAGTTTTTCCTGCAGCCACTCATCCTTGCATTCCGTGCATTTCTATTTATTTCATTCTAAGTGATTTATGTTTCTGTATTCCTGTCTTTCCCTGAAAATGTTTGTACTTTCTTCTTTTGTCCATCAGTTGAAGTGTTTCTCCTGTTACCCAATGCTTCGTTCCAGTTACCTTCCCTGTAACTACATTTGCCCATTCAACTTGCTCTTGTTAGACATGTCCACTCCTCTTCAACGAACTGCCTACTGTCGTGTTCATTATCATATATCCACACCTTTAACAAACTTCAATCACGTCTCATCGTTCCTCTGTACTTCAGTGTCCCATTTTCTACTACACTGTTTCTTCTGGACGATTCTCTTCACCTTCAGTTTAATCTTCATCATTACTAAACCGTGATCTGAGTTTATGTCTGCTCCTGAACACGCCTTAAAATCCAATAACTGATTTCGGAAGCTCTATCTGACAATGATGCTGTCCAACTAGATCTTACGGTGTCTCCATGCCTTTTCCAGGAGTACCTCCTCCTCTTGTGACTACTGAACAGTGTATTGACTATTACCAGTTGAAACTTATTGCACAACTCAGTTAATCTTTCTCTTCTCTAATTTTCGACGACAAAGTCCATTTCACTGTAAGTCTTTCTTGTATTCTTTCCCCTACAATCGCATTTGTGTCTCACATGATTATTAGATTTTCCTTTCTCTTTACGTACTGAACTGACCGTTCAATATTCTCATATACTTTCTCTATCTCTTCACTTTCTGCTTGCGACATCAGCTTGTACATGTGAACTATTGTTGTTGATATTGGTTTGCTGTCGATTCTGGTGTGAACAAGCCTATCACTAAACTGTTACTGTAACACACTCTCTGCCCTAACCTCTTATTCATAATGAATCCTACTCCTTTTTAAACATTTTCTGATGCTGTTAATGTTACCCTATAATTGTTTGATCAGAAATAGTTATCTTCTTTCTATTTCACTTTACTGACCCCCATTATACACTGGTGTCCAAAATTAAAGCAACAACCCACCATTTTCCCGTATTGTGTCTAATTCACGGTATAATCACACAAAGTTTTTATAGATGTCCGTACAATCGTCTTCTGCACGGAAGACGGCATTACGGTCAATGGACAACCACGTTAACGATGACGTCACGGCACCTATCAAACGGAGTAATGTTTACCAGATAGTCTCGCATCCAAAACTGCTGTGTATATAGTCACACACGGTGCACAAGGAAGACGCCTACCAGACTCTCTGCGGTGGAGAGCCTTAAGAAGAATGGAAACAGGACAGCCGCAAACTGATGTGCCCCGAAGGCTTAATGTGAATCGCTCTTTAGTTTCTCGGATGTATCCCGAAGATCAGGGCAGGGCCAACCATGTGTGAAAATCAAAAGGAGATAACAATCATTTGGCCGTAAGGACACGACGGTACCGCCTTAGTACTGCACGGCAACTGGCATCTGACCTCGCAAGCTTCGGCAGAGTAGCCTTTATTGTCGGAGACCCTCTGTAGGTGTACCGCTGGTGCGTCTTCACAGAAAGGAACCTCTAGAGTGGAGTCGTCAACATGCCACCTCGATGGTCGAACACTGGGCCAATGTTCTTTTCTTAGACGAGTCCCGCTTTGGTCTAGAGAGTGATGCTCGACACATTCGCATCTGGAGGGAATGTGGAACATGGTTTTTGAATCCAAACACTGTGGAAAGAGACCGATAGAGGAGGATCCTGAAAGGTGTGGGCAAGGATTCTGTTGAGCGCTCGAACTCCTCTCCATGAAATTTTACGGGTGAATCAGCAAGGTTTAACTGCTGTCAGGTACGGCGAGGAGTTCGTGGGACGTCATGTGCGGTTGTTTCTATGTGGTGTGGGCGCAGGCTTCGTATTGATGAAAGATAATAAAAGACCTCATACAGCACTGGTGGTTGATGTTTTCTTGGAAACGGAAGACACTGCACGTATGGTGTGCTCTGATCGCTCTCCAAATTTGAATCCAATGGACCATGTCTGGGATGCGCTAGCGAGACGGGTTGCATCATGTCAGCATCCATCAACCACTCTCCCAGAATAGCGAGCAGCTCTGCAAGAAGAATTGGCGTTGTTGCCTCAACATGAGACTGATGACATCATTCAGAGGATGTCCTGTCGTTGTCAGGCCTGTATTGCAACCAGACGTGTTGACATCCAATGCTAAGCACATTATCCTATTGTCGGAATGTATGTGCAAATCCGTTAAGTTGTAAAAAAAAATAAGAGCATTTTTGTCTACCGATATACATATCGCAGTTGTTTATCTTCTGTGTTCCTTACATTGTTTCTATTTTACTATCACCTGTTTACACTGTTTTGTGGCAAACTAAGGCAACCTTGCAAAATCTCCTTTTGTTGCTTTAATTTTGGACACCAGTGTACCTAGATTGAGCCTTAATATTTTCCTTTGCAGATATTTTAGCTCCCCTAGCACCTTCAAACTTCTGACATTCCACGCTCCAACTCGTTGAGTGTTACCCTTTCGTTGGTTTATCCTTCACTTTCTCACTGTCGCCTCCCCACTGCCAGTCCCGTCCCAGAGATCCATATGAGGACTAATGTGATACCTTTTGCTAGTTGAAGAGATCATCATGACTCTTCATCAGTTACAAACAACATATCCTGTGGATACACTTTGTGTGTCGTTAATGCAGCGGTTCCCATTGGCTTCTGCAGTCTCAAACTATTGATTATTTGTGATTCTTTCGCCTCTTAGGGGCAGTTTGCACCTTAAAAGGAAGAGAATCCCCTGAATTTGTGTCTGCTCCTCTGTCATCTTAGAGAAGGCCATTGGCTGAAGTCTTCAGTGGCCACTGATGATGACTTTTTTCCAAAATTTGACAGTGGATTGGTACAAACCCAGAACCTATGACATTTGGATTAATAGGAAAAGACGCTATTCCTAGACCATGGGTTCAAATCGTGAGCTACAATGATTTAAACTTGGGGCGATTGTACACTTCGCCCGACAGGACTGTAATGTCATAGGAGTGGAAAAAGCAATAGTTTTTTAATGTCCTACCATTCTCAGGGCAGGATTCTAAACCCAAACCACATGAAATCTGGCAACCATGCAGACAGGGCTAGTATAGCCAGGTCAACCAACTTCGATTCTGATGTCATGGATATGTGGAAAACACAGGAAATCTGAAAACCGTCCAGGTTGCTACAGTGTCTTCAGATCCGCCATATTGCATTTTATATGTAGCACAAGTTACCAACCACAGCCATCTTGGAGTTTCCACCAACAGGACAAGTTCATGTCTTAAATTTATTTACTTTTTCTGTCATTTTATACCTAGTTCAATTGAGCTCTGAGCTATGACATCGGAGATGTGGAGAAAAAGACTAGCGCAACTGGGCCGTTTTGAATTTCCCTCCAGTTTTTTCATTTCCTGCCATTTTATACATAGGACCATCGGCTTTTGATATGAGAGCGTGTGTGGACGGGAAATCTGGCAACGCTTGATTGTGACATCATTGGAGATCTGGCGAAAACTGGTGTAGTCCTACAGCTATTGAGTGAACAAAAATTATGGTTTCTTTCAGGGCACTAGACAGCAAGTTCGATTTATCCAGTGGTTAGATTTAATGAGGTTCAAGTGAGCAACAGTCGGCTGTAGCAGTCAAACTGAGCTAATACCCTGAAGCTAAAGATTGCGTTGTTGACAGAACGTTGAATTCTGACATTCCTTCCCCCTCTTCTAGTGTAGAATCTACAGTCGATGAGTAGGCAAATCCATGGCAGGAAACGCCGCTTAACTTGGAACGCATGCAGCGTGACTGTTGTGTTGTGAGTGGTTTGTTTACGCCGCCGCCAAATTGCCACGCAAGCCTGACAAGCTGCTGATGTATCAAGCTTCGCCACTGTATCATAATTGAGCGTTAAACGAGAAGACGGACGCCTGTGCAGAAATAACATGGCGGATGGCTTAACTTCGTCGCCTGAATAAGGGAAACTCTAACGCACATACCGAGCGAAGTGGCGCAGTGGTTAGATACTGGCCTCGCATTCGGGAGGACGACGGTTCAATCCCGCGTCTGGCCATCCTGATTTAGGTTTCCCGTGATTTCCCTAAATCGCTCCAAGCAAATGCCGGGATAGTTCCCTTCAAAGGGCACGGCCGACTTCCTTCCCCGTCCTTCCCTAATCCGATGAGACCGATGACCTCGCTGTCTGGTCTCCTTCCCCAAACAACCCAACCCAACACAACCCCTCTAACGCACATACATTGGTCTGAGAGTTGCGGCGGCTATCTTTCTTAAGATGAGGCTTGCATTTATTTAAAAATTAATTAATGTCCTCAAGCCCTAAACACTAAAGTTAGTATCATGTTTTTTTTTTCTCAGATGAGCCACCTAAAACAAAAATCCCCTGGAAAATTTAAGGAAATGATAAGAATCGTAACTGGGGCCCTAGAATTCGCATCTGACTGAAATAAGAAAGTTCAACCCCTAAGGGTATCTTTCACAAAACCGAAGTATACCAAACGATAAGTCAAAGAGTAAATATTCGTCTCAGCTTTACACGTAATTAAAAAGAACTGTACATGCAATAAATTACTAAAAACAAAATGAGAATACTTTTATTTCCGTTTCCTACTTAAAATTAAACCGTCGTTCACTGCATAAAAAACATAATACAAATTCAATAAACAATGTTACAGGGAATGTACCTCAAAGCATTAAACTTTCTTACAGACTGAAGTTAAACTCTTCTGGGTTATTAGGCCGCGGCCGGCCGCTGTGACGGAGCGGTTCTAGGCGCTTCAGTCCGGAATCGCGCGCCTGCTATGGTCGCAGGTTCGAATACTGCCTCGGGCATGGATGTGTGTGATGTCCTTAGGTTAGTTAGGTTTAAGTAATTCTAAGTTTAGGGGACTGATGACCTCAGATGTTAAGTCCCATAGTGCTTAGAGCCATTTGAACCATTATTAGGCCGCGTCATATTTCCTTTAAAGTGATCGACGTTTCGACCCCTCTGACGGGATCTTCCTTAGGATCTTCCGGTGTCCACTACTGCTACAGCACAATCTGTTAAAGTATTAATGACTGCTGCAACAGCCCTAGTATGAGGCATCTATAAACGCGTCAGGCAAGAACATAAACAATGCACTGATTGGCTTTTGTAGTTTAAAAGTTGTCTTCCTTTTCTTTCATGACAAAAACAGGTTTGTATATCGTGCCTCTCACAAGGAGACAACCTGATAATGAATTTTTGTAATTTTTTACATTCGTGATACATGAAGGTCAGGATTCAGATGCGTATCAATATACTAAAGCTGTTCGATGCAGCTCTGAAAATCGACTTTGAAGCTTTCCAACGACATTTAACTTCTAAAATGAAGACGAAGCATATGCTCGGCCGTGTGTCTTACTTGGTACCGCTGAAGAGCGGTAATCAGGTAATCAATCAATCGTTGATTAGAAACTAGCTATGTTTCTTTTTCGTTTTTCCATTCATTTTAAATAGAAAATTCATCAAATATATGCTAATTAACACACATTTAATCACTATTTTTTACGAGAAACGGCGGTCTTCTTGTTTCGAACTCTGTACCACATGCAAAATTCCAGTTTTCTTTGCAAATATAAATTCTTAATTATCGATATTTTATAAGAGACTGCTAATAAATTTGTTATGTTTTTTTTGCAATTTCAGTAATTTTTGTTAACAAGCTTTTATCAAATATCGATAATTAAGAATTATGCAGGGTGTTCGGAAATTCCCGTTACAAACTTCCAGGAATTGTAGAGGGGAGAGAGTACAGTTCCTATTTTGAATAGGAACCCATGTCCGAAAACGTACGGTATACGTGCTGCAGCACTTTGAAAAGAAGTTTGCTAGTTAGGTTTGCCCACCCGCCGGAGGTTCCAGTCCTCCCTCGGGCATGGGTTTGTGTGTTGTTCTTAGCATAAGTTAGTGTAACACTTTCGCTGCGGCTGACGCTTATAAGCGTCAAAACAAGCCACGATCCAGTGCGGCTGACGCTTATAAGCGTCCGCACTCGCTGTCGGATTACTCAGTCTAGTTGCAGCGTCTAAGCTAGTATCAAAGCGTGTAAACTTTTGTTTTGTGTGGTCATTTATCGAACGTATAATGTTCGTATTGGCGGTTAATGGACCTTCCAATGTGAAAAGGAGCAGGAAAAGTGTTTCGCTTACTAATTTCTACACATCCGGGCGTCCCCTGGGCGTCTATGATAAATGTAGACGGCTAATTCTCTCACACCAGGAGCAAATATGCTACTAAATTGACGATGTCTATCAGAGTCAATCTTAAAAATGCGCATTTGAAGTAAATATAATTTCACATGAATCCAGTTTCCTATTTTTCCTTCTTAAGAATACGTGTTTTGGAATCCAACTTTTCCTGAACGCAGTTGATGTGTTGCTTGTTTGAATTGTATTTTTTGTTACATTATCAACGAATCACGAACATTTGAATGACGCAAACAGAGTTTCAAACATGACCACAATACAGTCGAAGCTTATTTGAAGTAATGCACCTAAGGTGTCATCATTTGGTCGGTATATAACATGATCCTACAGATCTTACAAGGTCTTGACGTCAGCCTGTAGCTCAGGTGTGCTTAGGAGCGTCGGCTCCGTGCGGTACCTGCCGTTTCAGAGTGTTACCGGCCCGCACTTGAGCGCTACCAGCCCGCACTCGCACTTGCCGGACCGCACTGGAGAGTTGCGCGCCTGCACCGATGCCGCAGCGAAAGTGTTAAGTAGTGTTTAAGTCTAGGGACCGATGACCTAAGCAGTTTGCCGGCCGGGGTGGCCGAACGGTTCTAGGTGCTTCAGTCTGGAACCGCGCAGCCGCTACGGTCGCAGGTTCGAATCCTGCCTCGGGCATGGATGTGTGTGATGTCAAAAAAATGGTTCTGAGCACTATGGGACTTAACTTATAAGGTCATCAGTCCCCTAGAACTTAGAACTACTTAAACCTAACTAACCTAAGGACATCACACACATCCATGCCCGAGGCAGGATTCGAACCTGCGACCGTAGCGGCTGCGCGGTTCCAGACTGTAGCGCCTTTAACCGCTTGGCCACCCCGGCCGGCTGTGTGTGATGTCCTTAGGTTAGTTAGGTTTAAGTAGTTCTAAGTTCTAGGGGACTGATGACCTCAGATGTTAAGTCCCATAGTGCTCAGAGCCATTTGAACCATTTGAACCTAAGCAGTTTGGTACCTTAGGAATTCACACACATTTGAACATTTTTGACGTAAGTTTGCACCAGGATGGTGAGAGCTGGGGCGCTTACGTCGGGTTGGCTGATGACATACTTCTCTCACCTCGTTCGAGCCTCATTCACTCGTCTGTGAGTGTTAGAGCAACACGGTTTGAGTACACATTTGCAGAATACACCGACATCTTCCTTCTGAGTGACGAATGTCACGGTCATGGAAGAGATACTCGTCGCCACTATCAAGATCGTTATGTACAACGTTCAACTGTGTCGCGCACCGTTTTCGCCACAATTACGCAACGGCTTCACCGTCAGTGATGTCTGTGACTGTGGTGCTCCAAGGATACGCAGCCCACCCAAAGTGGTAGAGGTCGTACTCCATCATGCTGGAGAGAACCCGCCAACGAGTACGCGAGCAGTTGCGCGTGCCATGCATGTTGTTCCCAGCACCGTCTGTGTATGACCAACAACGGCACCCATACCACCTCCAACACTCCATACCATCTCTAACACTCAAAGACGCGTGAATGAGGCTCGAAACTGGTGAGTGTGAAAGAATAAACCTCAAATGACGTCAGACAATTCGACCTAAGCATTCTCCACCAAGACTACCCTGTTGCAGACCTACCTAGAAAACATGTTTTCAAATGGCTGTAGCATGGAAATGGTACATTTCAGGATATGGGTTCCTATTCAAAATGTTATGTACTCACTCCTCGCTACAAGTCCTAGAAGCTTGTAACAGGAATTTCCGAACACCATATATTGCAATGCGCAGAAACAGAAGATATGCATCTTCATAAAAAAATTGTGATTAGATATGTGTTAATTACCATATATCTGACGAATTTTTTTAAGTGACGTTGGCATTCGAATAGAACGAAAAAATAAAAAGAAGAAAAAGACCACCGCAAGATCTGGACCACTGATCCAGTGATTACACGATCACCGTTCTCTAACGCTAGTAAGTGAGCCACGGAAACCTTTGGACAACATTGGCGTTACTTTAGTGAATCATAGTTCCACGAACATCTTCAAAGCCGATTTTCTCGAGAATTTTTGAAAGCTGCATCGAACTGTTTTTTTTATTGATATTTGAATTCTGAACCACGTACCATAAACATAAAAAATACAAAAAATCAGATTTTAGAGCAGTCTTCTTGTTAAGACCGTAGTTCCACATCCGAACCATATTCACATCAGTTTCCTGACTCCTGCATCCTCCAGATCGATAAACCGGTGGCGGTTCGGATATTCTCAACAATGGCCATAAAACATTTTTTTTCCAAAAGTACTAATAGAAGAATTTTTCTCACCTATTCCATTCTCTCGTTACATCCTTTCCCTATATTTGAAATAAATGTTTTAGAGAGGAATTAAAAAGCGTGTTTGACTCGATCATTACATTAACACACCCAGTTAAGCAAACTGAACTTATTTGCTCAATCGATGATCCAGTATATAACAAACCGGATGCAGGGAACTGCAAGGTTGCCATAGAAAATTCGCATGTGTGTACAGATGTATGCACCACCTCTTCCTCTGCACCACCTGCCTCCAATACTAAACATCATAGCACAGTACATTAATTCACATCAGAAACATTAATTATCTTACCGTATTATACCCCTATATTACGTTAAAAAGTGAAAAGCTTCTTTGGACATGTGGGTAGTAATACAATAATCAGAATCTAGCTAGTCTATATATTACTATATTACAATTTATTTCATTACGAAATTCTGTTATTCTCTGTATACCTATGGGCAATACAATATGTAAATACACTGAAGAGCCAAAGAAACTGGTACACCTTCTAATATCGTGTAGTGGCCCTGCGAGCACGCAGAAGTGCCGTAACACGACGTGGCATGGACTCGACTAATGTCTCAAGTAGTGCTGCACGGAACTGACACCATGAATAATGCAGGGCTGTCAATCTATGAGGGGGTGGTAATCTCTTCTTAACAGCACGTTGCAAGGCATCCCAGGTATGCCCAATAATAATCGTGTCTGGGGAGTTTGGTGACCAGCGGAAGTGTTTAAACTCAGAATGTTCCTGGAGCCACTCTGTAGCAATTCTGGACGTGTGGGGTGTCTCATTGTCCTGCTGGAATTGCCCAAGTCCGTCGCAATGTACAATGGACATGAATGGATGCAGGTGACCAGACAGGATGCTTACGTACGTGTCACCTGTCAAAGTCTTATCTAGACGTATCAGTGGTCCCATACCACTCCAACTGCACACGCCCCACCCCATTACAGAGCCTCCACCAGCTTGAACAGTTCCCTGCTGACATGCATAGTCCGTGGATGGTTAAATTGGCTCTAAGCACTATGAGACTTAACATCTGAGGTCGTCAGTCCCCTAGACTTAGAACTACACTCCTGGAAATTGAAATAAGAACACCGTGAATTCATTGTCCCAGGAAGGGGAAACTTTATTGACACATTCCTGGGGTCAGATACATCACATGATCACATTGACAGAACCACAGGCACATAGACACAGGCAACAGAGCATGCACAATGTCGGCACTAGTACAGTGTATATCCACCTTTCGCAGCAATGCAGGCTGCTATTCTCGCATGGAGACGATCGTAGAGATGCTGGATGTAGTCCTGTGGAACGGCTTGCCATGCCATTTCCACCTGGCGCCTCAGTTGGACCAGCGTTCGTGCTGTACGTGCAGACCGCGTGAGACGACGCTTCATCCAGTCCCAAACATGCTCAATGGGGGACAGATCCGGAGATCTTGCTGGCCAGGGTAGTTGACTTACACCTTCTAGAGCACGTTGGGTGGCACGGGATACATGCGGACGTGCATTGTCCTGTTGGAACAGCAAGTTCCCTTGCCGGTCTAGGAATGGTAGAACGATGGGTTCGATGACGGTTTGGATGTACCGTGCACTATTCAGTGTCCCCTCGACGATCACCAGTGGTGTACGGCCAGTGTAGGAGATCGCTCCCCACACCATGATGCCGGGTGTTGGCCCTGTGTGCCTCGGTCGTATGCAGTCCTGATTGTGGCGCTCACCTGCACGGCGCCAAACACGCATACGACCATCATTGGCACCAAGGCAGAAGCGACTCTCATCGCTGAAGACGACACGTCTCCATTCGTCCCTCCATTCACGCCTGTCGCGACACCACTGGAGGCGGGCTGCACGATGTTGGGGCGTGAGCGGAAGACGGCCTAACGGTGTGCGGGACCGTAGCCCAGCTTCATGGAGACGGTTGCGAATGGTCCTCGCCGATACCCCAGGAGCAACAGTGTCCCTAATTTGCTGGGAAGTGGCGGTGCGGTCCCCTACGGCACTGCGTAGGATCCTACGGTCTTGGCGAGCATCCGTGCGTCGCTGCGGTCCGGTCCCAGGTCGACGGGCACCTTCCGCCGACCACTGGCGACAACATCGATGTACTGTGGAGACCTCACGCCCCACGTGTTGAGCAATTCGGCGGTACGTCCACCCGGCCTCCCGCATGCCCACTATACGCCCTCGCTCAAAGTACGTCAACTGCACATACGGTTCACGTCCACGCTGTCGCGGCATGCTACCAGTGTTAAAGTCTGCGATGGAGCTCCGTATGCCACGGCAAACTGGCTGACACTGACGGCGGCGGTGCACAAATGCTGCGCAGCTAGCGCCATTCGACGGCCAACACCGCGGTTCCTGGTGTGTCCGCTGTGCCGTGCGTGTGATCATTGCTTGTACAGCCCTCTCGCAGTGTCCGGAGCAAGTATGGTGGGCCTGACACACCGGTGTCAATGTGTTCTTTTTTCCATTTCCAGGAGTGTAGTTAAACCTAAATAACCTAAGGACATCGCACACATCCATTCTCGAGGCAGGATTCGAACCTGCGACCGTAGCAGCAGCGCGGTTCCGGACTGAAGCGCCTAGAGCCGCTCGGCCACAGCGGCCGGCGCAGGGTCAATGGATTCATGAGCTTTCCCTCATACCCGTACACATCCACCCGCTCGATACAATTTGAAAGGAGACTCGTCCGACGAGGCAACATCCTTCCAGTCATCGACAGTCCAATGTCGGTGTTGACGGGCCCAGACGACGCGTAAAGTTTTGTGTCCTGCAGTCATCAAGGGTACACGACTGGGCCTGCGGCTCCCCCCATATCGATTATGTTTCGTTGAATGGTTCGCACGCTGACACTTGTTGAGGGTCCAGCATTGAAATCTGCAGGAAGCTGCGGAAAATGTTGCACTTCTGTCACGTTGAACGATTCTCTTCAGTCGTCGTTGGTCCCTTTCTTGCAGGATCTGTTTCCGGCCGCAGCGATGGAGATCTGATGTTTCGCCGATTCCTGATACGGCATACTAGTGAAATGGTCGTACAGGAAAATTCCCACTTCATCGTTACCTCGGAGATGCTGTGTCCCATCGCCCGTGCGCCGTCTTTAACACAACGTTAAAAATCAATTAAATGTTGATAACCTTCCATTGTAGCAGCAGTAGCCGATCGAACAACTGCGCCATACACTTGTCTTATGTATATAGGGGTTGCCGATCGCAGCGCCGTGTTCTGTCTGTTTAGATATCTCTGTATTTGAAAACGCATGCATATACCAGTTTCTTTGCCGCTTCAGTGTAGTATCGCATTACCATAAATACACTGACGGAAAAAAAATCCCAACACCAAAAAAATAATTAATGTAGAAT
The DNA here is from genome assembly GCF_023898315.1 of Schistocerca nitens. NCBI lineage: Eukaryota > Metazoa > Arthropoda > Insecta > Orthoptera > Acrididae > Schistocerca > Schistocerca nitens. Next base: position 369,759,527 of record NC_064620.1, on the reverse strand, counting down.
AATGAAATTTCTGGAATACATTTGTGTGAGTAACGTATTTAACTGATTAACATTTTAACATCATATATTAACGTAAGCACGACATAACACACTGCAAATGTGAAATGCTGATACATTAACAACCGATGTAACGGCCAGAATGTTGAATGCAAGTTATTAGGAAGGCAAAAAGTATGTGGTATGCAGATAGAATAGCTAAGTCTCAGGATAAAATTAAAACCATATGGTCAGTCGTAAAGGAAGTGGCTGGTCTGCAGAGACAGATCGAGAATATAGAATCAGTGCGTAGTGGGGATGTCCGTGTTACTGATAAGTCGCATATATGTCCAGTACTTAATAATCACTTTCTGAGTATAGCAGGTGAACTAAATAGAAACCTAGTCCCAACAGGGAATCATATAGCGCTCTTAGAAAAAAGTGTTCCGAGACTGTTAACTGAAATGCTCCTCCATGATACTGACAAGAGGGAGATTGAGTTAATAATTAAATCACTAAAGACCAAGAACTCTCATGGATATGACGGGGTATCTAGCAGAATACTGAAGTATTGTTCCACGTATGTTAGCTCAATACTTAGCCATATCTGAAACTTTTCCTTTAGGAGTGGTCGGTTTCCTGACCGATTAAAGTACTCGGTAGTGAAGCCACTTTATAAAAAGGGAGACAGGGATAATGTTGACAATTATAGACCTATTTCAATGCCATCGGTGTTTGCTAAAGTTATCGAGAGGGTTGTATATACAAGGTTACCGCAGCATTTAAATTCACATAATTTGCTGTCAAATGTACAGTTTGGTTTTAGAAACGGCTTAACAACTGAAAATGCTATAGTCTCTTTTCTCTGTGAGGTTTTGGACGGATTAAATAAAAGGTTGCGAACGTTAGGTGTTTTCTTTGATTTAACGAAAGCTTTTGACTGTGTTGACCACAAAATATTACCGCAGAAGTTGGAACATTATGGAGTAAGGGGAGTAGCTTACAATTGGTTCGCCTCCTACTTTAAGAACAGAAAGCAGAAGGTAATCCTCCGCAATATTGAGAGTGGTAATGATGTTCAGTCCCAATGGGGCACTGTTAAATGGGGCGTTCCCCAAGGGTCGGTGCTGGGGCCACTGCTGTTTCTTATTTATATAAATAATATGCCTTCTAGTATTACAGGTGATTCAAAAATATTTCTGTTTGCTGATGACACCATCTTGGTAGTGAAGGATCTTGTGTGTAATATTGAAACATTATCAAATAATGTAGTTCATGATGTAAGTTCGTGGCTTGTGGAAAATAATTTGATGCTAAATCACAGTAAGACTCAGTTTTTACAGTTTCTAACTCACAATTCAACAAGAACTGACATTTTAATCAGACAGAATGGGCATGTTATAAGCGAGACGGAACAGTTCAAGTTCCTAGGCGTATGGATAGATAGTAAGCTGTTGTGGAAAGCCCATGTTCAGGATCTTGTTCAGAAACTAAATGCCGCTTTATTTACCATTAGAACAGTATCTGAAATAAGTGACATTTCAACACGAAAAGTAGTATACTTCGCATATTTTCATACGCTTATGTCATATGGTATTATTTTTTGGGGTAATTCTTCTGATTCAAAAAGGGTATTTTTGGCTCAAAAACGGGCTGTTCGAGCTATGTATGGTGTAAGTTCGAAAACCTCTTGTCGACCCCTATTCAATAGTCTGGGAATTTTGACATTGCCCTCACAGTATGTATTTTCTTTAATGTCGTTTGTTGTTAGCAATATTAGCTTATTCCCAAGAGTTAGCAGCTTTCACTCAGTTAATACTAGGCAGAAATCAAATCTGCATGTGGAATGCACTTCCTTAACTCTTGTGCAGAAAGGAGTGCAGTATTCTGCTGCATCCATTTTCAATAAGCTACCACAAGAACTCAAAAACCTTAGCAGTAGCCCAAACACTTTTAAGTCTAAACTGAAGAGTTTCCTCATGGCTCACTCCTTCTATTCTGTCGAGGAGCTCCTGGAAGAGCTAAAAACTTAAGCAAATTCCAGTGTTACATTCTTGATTTTCTTTATTTAAACTAACGACTTGTCGCCTGAATATGTTTCTTATATTTCATTTCATCTGTTTCTACAATCGTGTTATAATTTCATGTATTGACTCGTTCCATGACCATGGAGACTTCTCCTAAATGTGGTCCCACGGAACAATAAATAAATTAAAAAAAAAACGTGCACGTATTACGTGGTACAGGTGTAGGATATCAGTTTGTGGGATGGAGTTGCATACCGGTTGCACTTGGTCGGTCGATACAGGGACGATTTATGTCGAATGTGGATGACGCCGAAGTTGTCATCCGATGATGTTCCATATGTGCTCGATTGGAGACAGATCTGGTGACCGAGTAGGCCAAGGCAACATGTCGACACTCTGAAGGGCAAACTGCGTTACAACAGCGGTAAGTGGGCGAGCGTTATCCTGCGGGAAAACGCTCACTGGAATGCTCTTCACAAACGGCAGCTCAACGGGTCGAATCTCCAGACTGACGGACAATTTTGTAGTTACGGTGCATGGGATAACTATTACAATGATCCTGCTGTCGTACCAAATCACATCCCACACTAAAACTTCAGGTATAGGTCCATTGTGCCTAGCACACAGAAAGGTTGGTTGCAGGTTGTCGGCTTGCCTCCTTCTAACCCACACACGGCCATCACTGGCACCGAGGCAGAACGAGCTTTCATCAGGAAACACAACAGGCTTCTACCCTGCCCTCCAATGAGCTTTCGTTTGACACCACTGAAACCGTAAATGGCGGTGGTTTGTGGTCACTGCGTTGGACGCCACAGGCATAGGGCTAGGAGCTGTTCTTGAAGTAACTATTTTATAACAGTTCATTGTGCCACTGTGATGTCAACTGCTTCTCAGATGGTTGCTGAAGATGCAGTACGGTGCGCCGTAGACATTCGCTGAATACAATGATCTTTCGTCTCGGTGCAGTGGCCTGGTCTTCATGCGATCGTACATTCCAGTGACAATCGTTGCCAGCACTCATGTACAGTGGCTACATTCCAGCCGAGTCTTTCAGCAGTACCGCAGAATGAACAGTCAGCTTCTCGTAGCCCTATTACCCGACCTCGTTCTAACTCAGTGAGGTACTACACTTTTTTTTTTTTTTTGGTCATCAGTCTACTGACTGGTTTGATGCGGCCGCCACGAATTCCTTTCCTGTGCTAACCTCTTCATCTCAGGGTAGCACTTGCAACCTACGTCCTCAATTATTTGCTTGACGTATTCCAATCTCTGTCTTCCTCTACAGTTTTTGCCCTCTACAGCTCCCTCTAGTACCATGGAAGTAATTCCCTCGTGTCTGAGCAGATGTCCTATCATCCTGTCCCTTCTCCTCATCAGTGTTTTCCACATATTCCTTTCCTCTCCGATTCTGCGTAGAACCTCCTCATTCCTTACCTTATCAGTCCACCTAATTTTCAACATTCGTCTATAGCACCACATCTCAAATGCTTCGATTCTCTTCTGTTCCGGTTTTCCCACAGTCCATGTTTCACTACCATACAATGCTGTGCTCCAGATGTACATCCTCAGATATTTCTTCCTCAAATTAAGGCCGGTATTTGATAATAGTAGACTTCTCTTGGCTAGAAATGCCTTTTTTGCCATAGCGAGTCTGCTTTTGATGTCCTCCTTGCTCCATCCGTCATTGGTTATTTTACTGCCTAGGTAGCAGAATTCCTTAACTTCATTGACTTCGTGACCATCAATCCTGATGTTAAGTTTGTCGCTGTTCTCATTTCTACTACTTCTCATTACCTTCGTCTTTCTCCGATTTACTCTCAAACCATACTGTGTACTCATTAGACTGTTCATTCCGTTCAGCAGATCATTTAATTCTTCTTCACTTTCACTCAGGATAGCAATGTCATCAGCGAATCGTATCATTGATATCCTTTCACCTTGTATTTTAATTCCACTCCTGAATCTTTCTTTTATTTCCATCATTGCTTCCTCGATGTACAGATTGAAGAGTAGGGGCGAAAGGCTACAGCCTTGTCTTACACCCTTCTTAATACGAGCACTTCGTTCTTGATCGTCCACTCTTATTATTCCCTCTTCATTGTTGTACATATTGTATATGACCCGTCTCTTCCTATAGCTTACACCTACTTTTTTCAGAATCTCGAACAGCTTGCACCATTTTATATTGTCGAACGCTTTTTCCAGGTCGACAAATCCTATGAAAGTGTCTTGATTTTTCTTTAGCCTTGCTTCCATTATTAGCCGTAATGTCAGAATTGCCTCTCTCGTCCCTTTACTTTTCCTAAAGCCAAACTGATCGTCACCTAGCGCATTCTCAATTTTCTTTTCCATTCTTCTGTATATTATTCTTGTAAGCAGCTTCGATGCATTAGCTGTTAAGCTGATTGTGCGATAATTCTCGCACTTGTCAGCTCTTGCCGTCTTCGGAATTGTGTGGATGATGCTTTTCCGAAAGTCAGATGGTATGTCGCCAGACTCATATATTCTACACACCAACGTGAATAGTCGTTTTGTTGCTACTTCCCCCAATGATTTTAGAAATTCTTATGGAACGTTATCTATCCATTCTGCCTTATTTGACCGTAAGTCCTCCAAAGCTCTTTTAAATTCCGATTCTAATACTGGATCCCGTATCTCTCCTAAATCGACTCCTGTTTCTTCTTCTATCACATCAGACAAATCTTCACCCTCATAGAGACTTTCAGTGTATTCTTTCCACCTATCTGCTCTCTCCTCTGCATTTAACAGTGGAATTCCCGTTGCACTCTTAATGTTACCACCGTTGCTTTTAATGTCAGCAAAGGTTGTTTTGACTTTCCTGTATGCTGAGTCTGTCCTTCCGACAATCATATCTTTTTTGATGTCTTTACATTTTTCCTGCAGCCATTTCGTCTTAGCTTCCCTGCACTTCCTATTTATTTCATTCCTCAGCGACTTGTATTTCTGTATTCCTGATTTTCCCGGAACATGTTTGTACTTCCTCCTTTCATCAATCAACTGAAGTATTTCTTCTGTTACCCATGGTTTCTTCGCAGCTACCTTCTTTGTACCTATGTTTTCCTTCCCAACTTCTGTGATGGCCCTTTTTAGAGATGTCCATTCCTCTTCAACTGTACTGCCTACTGCGCTATTCCTTATTGCTGTATCTATAGCGTTAGAGAACTTCAAACGTATCTCGTCATTCCTTAGTACTTCCGTATCCCACTTCTTTGCGTATTGATTCTTCCTGACTAATGTCTTGAACTTCAGCCTACTCTTCATCACAACTACATTGTGATCTGAGTCTATATCTACTCCTGGGTACGCCTTACAATCCAGTATCTGATTTCGGAATCTCTGTCTGACCATGATGTAATCTAATTGAAATCTTCCCGTATCTCCCGGCCTTTTCCAAGTATACCTCCTCCTCTTGTGATTCTTGAACAGGGTATTAGCTATTACTAGCTGAAACTTGTTACAGAACTCAATTAGTCTTTCTCCTCTTTCATTCCTTGTCCCAAGCCCATATTCTCCTGTAACCTTTTCTTCTACTCCTTCCCCTACAACTGCATTCCAGTCGCCTATAACTATTAGATTTTCGTCCCCCTTTACATACTGCATTACCATTTCAATATCCTCATACACTTTCTCTATCTGTTCATCTTCAGCTTGCGACGTCGGCATGTATACCTGAACTATCGTTGTCGGTGTTGGTCTGCTGTCGATTCTGATTAGAACAACCCGGTCACTGAACTGTTCACAGTAACACACCCTCTGCCCAACCTTCCTATTCATAACGAATCCTACACCTGTTATACCATTTTCTGCTGCTGTTGATATTACCCGATACTCATCTGACCAGAAACCCTTGTCTTCCTTCCACTTCACTTCACTGATCCCTACTATATCTAGATTGAGCCTTTGCATTTCCCTTTTCAGATTTTCTAGTTTCCCTATCACGTTCAAGCTTCTGACATTCCACTACTGGCCATTAAAATTGCTACACCTCGAAGATGACATGCTACAGACGCGAAATTCAACCCACAGGAAGAATACGCTGTGATATGCAAATGATTAGCTTTTCAGAGCATCACACAAGGTTGGCGCCGGTGGCGACACTTACAACGTGCTGACATGAGGAAAGTTTCCAACCGATTTCTCTTTCACAAACAGCAATTGACCGGCGTTGCCTGGTGAAACGTTGTTGTGATGCCTCATGTAAGGAGGAGAAATGCGTGCCATCACGTTTCTGATAAAGGTCGGATTGTAGCCTATCGCGATTGCAGTTTGTCCTATCGCGACATTGCTGCTCGTGTTGGTCTAGATCCAATGACTGTTAGCAGAATATGGAATCGGTGTGTTCAGGAGTGTAATACGGAACGCTGTGCTGGATCCCAACGGCCTCGTTATCACTAGCAGTCGAGATGACAGGCATCTTACCCGCATGGCTGTAACGGATCGTGCAGCCACGTCTCGATCCCTGAGACAACAGATAGGGACGTGGGCAAGACAACAACCATCTGCACGAACAGTTCGACGACGTTTGCAGCAGCATTGACTATCAGCTCGGAGACCATGGCTGCGTTTACACTTAACGCTGCGCCGGCCGCTGGTGGCCGAGCGGTTCTGGGGCTACAGTCTGGAACCGCGCGACCGCTACGGTCGCAGGTTCGAATCCTGCCTCGGGCATGGATGTTTGTGTTGTCCTTAGGTTAGTTAGGTTTAAGTAGTTCTAAGTTCTATGGGACTTATGACCTCAGCAGTTGAGTCCCATAGTGCTCAGAACCATTTTTTGAACTTAACGCTGCATCACAGACAGGAGCACCTGCGATGGTGTACTCAACGACGAACCTGGGTGCACGAATGGATTAACGTCATTTTTCGGATGAATCCAGGTTCTGGTTACAGCATCGTGATGGTCGCATCCGTGTTTGGCGACATCGCGGTGAACGCACATTGGAAGCGTGTATTCGTCATCGAACTGCGGTCGTCGGCGTGGCTGCTGCCACGTGCCACGAGATACACGGGACATGTTACGAAACTGGCGTTATTCCCGCTACAGATTATTGAAATAATTTCATTCGTTATTCATGTTATAAAGGGAGCTGAGGAAATTATTCAGGAACTTAAAATATTTAAATTTCAGAGGCTTGCGTAGGAAAAATGAGAGTTTTCCATTATTAATGGAATACCGCAGTGTATCACGTGCCTTATAAAAGTTCAGTTCGATACTGACATGACTAAACAGTCGAATCCGTTTCTTCTTTAAGCAGGAGAAGAGATTCAAGTATCTAAATGTTTTTGGTGGTAAACACTGTGTTCCGAATTAGTGGGCTATTAAGAAACATTACAGACTTCATCTGCTCTTTCGTTTGGTAACAGAGCAGTGTTACTGTTGAGGTCTACTTACTTTTTATTTTCGGCAAGTAATCGAGCAACCATGAATTTATTAATTTACGTTAGTAGTTGCCCACGTATACTGCTTCATTGATGTCTAAGGTCACGTTATAGTTGTAATAACAAAGAAAACTTGTAGTATATATTTGAATACTCTGTTCATTACCGGTAGAGTTTAAAACATATGGTTAAACCACTCGCTGGTTTGAATGTCAATATGCTACCATCAAAATAACATTATTAACAACGAAATTACACTTCCAGCTCGAGTGGCGTACAGCACGCGCCAGCCTCCTGTTTCTGCTGTCAGACCAGCAAACGCCTGCCTTCAGCTTCTGATGTGACCTAGAATGACTGGAGGAAGAATCTTTACGGTCGATTTTGTAATACTCCTTTACAACGTCGTTCTATTAAAATAAATATAAAATCATGGCGGAGGCTATTACAATGGTGAGTCAAATGAAAACCTTAAACATATTATTAAATATTATTTATTGTGCAGAAGTGGTAAAAAGCTGTATCACTTTTCAACATAATCTCCCCCACGCTCAAAGCAAGTCCTCCAGCGCTTACAAAGTGCATAATTTCCATTAGAAGAAAATTCTTTTGGTAGTCCGCGCAACCACTCATGCACCGCGTGACGTATCTCTTCACCAGAACGCCTTTCCTCCCATTGCGTCTTTGAGTGGTCCAAACATATGGAAATCACTTGGTGCAAGGTCTGGTGAGTATGGTGGATGAGGAAGACACTCAAAATGCAGGTCTATGGTTGTTGCAACTGTTGTACGGGCAGTTTGGGGCCTTGCATTGTCATGTTGCAAAAGGACACCTGCTGACCAATCAACGTCGCTTTGATTTGATTGCAGGCCGCAGATGATTTTTTAGATCTGTGTATGACACACTGGTGACAGTGGTCCCTCTAGGCACGTAATGCTCCAAAATGACGCCTTTTTCGTCCCAAAAGAGAGTCAGCATAACACTCACTGCTGATGGTTCTGTTCGAAACTTCTTTGGTTTTGGTGATGAGGAATGGCGCCAATTCTTGCTCGCTCTCTTCGTTTCTGGTTGGTGGAAGTGAAACCAGGTTTCGTCCCAGGTAACGATTCTTGCAAGGAAGCCATCACCTTCTCGGTCAAAGAGCCGAAGAAGTTCTTCACAAGCATCAACACGTCGTTCTCTCATTTCAGGAGTCAGCTGCCGTGGCACCCGTCTTGCAGACACTTTGTGAAACTGGAGCTCATCATGCACAATGTGGTGTGCTGACCCATGACTAATCTATAAACATGCTGCAACGTCATTCAGTGTCACTTGGCGGTTTTCCTTCACTATGGCTTCAACTGCTGCAATGTTCTGTGGAGTCATAAGTCGTTGAGCCTGACCCGGACGAGGAGCATCTTCCACTGAAGTCACACCATTTGCGAACTTCCTACTCCATTCGTAGATTGCTGCTGTGACAAACATGCATAACCGTACTGAACCTTCATTCGTCGATGAATTTCAATAGGTTTCACACCTTCACTACGCATAAACCGAATAACAGAACGCTGTTCTTCCCTGGTGCAAGTCGCAAGTGGGGCGACCTTCTTTATACTGATACTGCGACGATATGTGTGCATCTGCACTATGCTGCCACCTACAGGTCATTCTGCACGCTGTTTGTAGCATCTCTTTGCGTTAGTTCAGTTAAACTCTCACCATGAGATGATGATTGAAAATGAGATGGAGACAGAGATAAAATTGCTCTAGTGAACGCATGGTCGATAGTACAAGATACCTGTCGATTAAAATAAAGACGAAAACGTTGCATAAAATCAAGAACCAAACGAAGGGCTTACGTCGCAGCCCGAGTGATAAACGCTGGGGGGGGGGGGGGAAGAGCAGTCTGTAATATCACTGTTATGGCATCAACCGAGTGATAAACATGTGTTTTAATTCAAAATATTCCTTCTATAATGTTAAAAAGAGCGGAGGGCTAATTTTATGCAAGAATCATTGCGTGTTAACAGGAATGAGAGTCTTTCATAGGTTAGCACAAATCAATGTGGGGTGTACGACGAAAGCATCGGTTAGGACAGTGCGGCGAAATACAGTGTTAATGGGCTATGGTTGCAGACGACCGGCGCTAGTGCCTTTCATAACAGTATGACATCACCTGCAGCGCCTCTCCCGGACTCGTGACCACGTGACCATAGACGACTGAGAAACCGTTGCCTGGTCATATGAGTCTCGATTTGAATTGGTTAGAGCTGATGTTAGGGTAAGAATGTGGCGCAGACCCCAAGAAGCCATGGACCCAAGTTGTCAACAAGGCACTGTGCGAGCCAGTGGTGACTCCATAATTCTAAGAGCTGGGTTTACACGGAATGAACTCTGTCCTCTGATGCAATTGAACAGATCATTGATTGGAAATGGTTATGATCGGCTACCTGGCGACTTCATGTTCCCAAACAACGCTGGAAGTTTTGTGGATGACAATGCGCCACGTTGCCGCGCTGTCACTGGGCCACAATTGCTCGCGATTGGCTTTAGCATTCTGGACAGTACGAGCGAATAATCTGGTCACCCAGATCGCCCGACATGAATCCTATCGAACATTTATGACACATAATCCACACCGGTAACAGTTTCGCAGTTATGAACGTCTATAGCATGGTTCAATACTTAGGCAGGGGACTTCCACCAACTTTTTTAGTCCATACCACGTCGAGTTGCTCGGGACAGAAGGAGGTCCAGTACGATTTTAGAAGGTATCCCATGACTATTGTCACCTCATTATAAACGTATGATCAGTGCCTCAGCTAGACGAGACGGGGAGCTGGAAGACAAACGGTTAATTCATAGTGGTGTATTCAATCGTTGTCCCTAATATTTAATTTAGTCTGCATCACCTGTATCGCTACGACGCTTCGTCAGTCAGATAATGTCATTTTTGATTTGTTTTCTTTTTTTTTAATTTAGCGTTTGAATACATCCCATGCAGCGAATACTATATTACGTTGTCCGGTAACATTAATACGTTGTCAAAGAAGGCAAAAAATAGTGTTTGTTTAGTTATTGCGTAAAGGACGCTACAATTGTCAGCCCAGAGGAGACATTAAAATAACACTACGTACATCCGCTTCAAAAATTCAGAGAGTAAACTTCTTCATATATGCCATTTGGGACTGATGGTACGATGCCAATGGGCCACCACATTACGGAGGTGCCACATTTTCTATGGGATTAAGATCGGGTGATTTAGCGGGCCAGTCGTGCGTCTGAGTGTTCGTTAAACCAGCAATGTATTCGCATATCGTTATCTTAAGGGAGCGTCCACATCACATCCATCATGAAAATCAGTTCGGTCGGTGCGTAAGTCGGTAGTGCTTTTCCATAAGTTTAATAAATACAAGAGCTTCACGTAACAGAGACTTCCAATTTCCAACAGTCTGCCAACGCTGGGGCAACTTTTCGATTCCTCGACTGTAGAAATCAGTTGCTTTTGAGATGAAGAAGTCGTTGAGCTATTCGGAGCGCATTTTCATTCGGAAAGGAAGTTCCTTGAAATTGTTCGATAGAGAGCGGGAAAGGTGATTTCTGAGGGAGTAATATCAGGTGAATAAGGTGGTGCGGAATGAATTCCCAACAGAACTCTTGTATAGCGCTTTTTTTGCCAATGTAGCAAAATACGAGCGGGCGTTATCGTGGAGTAGCATCACCTCACGTTGTCTTCCAGATCGTTCTTGGATTGTAACTGCAAGACGTCTCAGTTGTTGACAGTAACTGTCGGCAGTGATGGTTACATATCCGGGAAGCAATTCGTAGTACACCACATCGTCGCTGTTCCACCAGACGCATAACATGTTCTTTTGTGGATGCGCGCAGGTTTTTGTACAAGGAATTGCAACTTCATTTGGGCTCAACCAATTCTTTCTTTTCCTTATGTTAGCGTAAAGACACCATTTCCCGTCACCAGTAATGATACAGCATAGGAAGGGTCGGTGTTGTTCATGAGCCAGTTGATGATGAGCAAGCTGAGCTACACATCTGGCTAACTCTGATTTTCGTGATTTTGGCTTAGAGCATACACCTGATTTTTTAACCTTCCCCACTGCGTGCAAATGTTGCACGAGGGTGGAATAATTACAGTCCATCAATCTGGCAGTAAAATGACGTGGATCGCTGTGGATTAGTGGGTTTGAACGATCTTCATCAAACTGCGAAGGTCTTCCTGAACGTGGAGAGTCACTAATGTCAAAACGATCCTCCTTAAAACGAGAAAATCATTTTCTTGCCGTGCTCTGTCGTACCGCATTAAATGCATACAAGGCGCAAATGTTTCTGCTGCCTCCGCTGCTGTCATCCCTTTCTTGAACTCAACCAGAAGAATATGTTGGAAATGTTCCAATTCCTCCACTTGGCACCCCATTTTCCAGCGATCACAACTCGACTCACTACCTCCAAATGACCAAGTGACAGTCCGTAAAATAAAAGTGATCATCCTGGTTTGAGTTCACATGTTCAAGTCCATAGTAACCTGAACAGGTGGGACCAAGTCACGGTACGAAAAAGCACCGCCAAAATATCACTTGACCCCCTCGGATCTGAACAACACCCTCCACACTCTGGAGACGAAAAATGTCATTCGGCAGTCGGTGTGCTCGGCGGTTAGTGTCATTCCAAAAGAGGCGAAATCACGACTCGTCGGATCTTATCCAATCAGCTGGTGTCCACTTTCTGTGTTGTTTGGTCCACTGAAGACATGTACCACAACTGTATGCATGCAGTGCCACTCATGTGAAAGTGAGTGAAAGTTTTCTAAGTCTGTGCGAATGTTGTAAATGAGGAAAAACTTGGGTACCAGCCCGTTATTCACTCGGTGGGATGTGGGAGAGAATCCACATCCAGGCTGGTCGGCACACCCATCTTTGTCGTTAATTCACCAGGCGGATCAGATCTGGGGCCGGTGCACCGTCCCAACCCAGAAGCAGCGCTGTAGCACGCACGGCTATCTGAACGAGTCGTAGCAACACTAACATTCGATTCATATAGAAGTCCAACTAATGAGAAAATGTGGCATTGTCAATAACAAGCCGGCTGCGGTGGCCGAGCGGTTTAGGTGTTTCAGTCCGGAACCTCGCAACTGCTACAGTCGCCGGTTCGAATCCTGCCTCAGGCATGGATGTGTGATGTTCATAGGTTAGTTAGGTTTAAGTAGTTCTAAGTTCTAGGGGACTGATGACCTCAAATGTTAACTCACATAGTGCTCAGAGCCATTTGAACCATTTGAGCCAATAATGGACGCCGATTCTCAGTACTCCAGTCACTGAAGCCGAAGGATATCAGAGCAACTGTGCAAAGCTTTCGGACTTTATCACTGTGTTCCGGTGTGGCAGCCATCTTACAAATGTCAGCTAGATAAACAAGAAAACTTCAGCACTACACTGAGAAGCCATAAGTCATGGACAGCGATATGCAAACGTATAGATGGCGGTATTATCGCGCACACGTGGTACAAAGGGGTAGTGCGTTTGGGGAGCTGTCATTTGTACTCAAGTGATTCATGTGAAGAGGTGTCCGACGTGATTATGACCACACGACGGAATTACCAGACTTTGAAGGCGGAACGTTAGTTGAAGCTGGACGCCTGGGATTTTCCATTTCGTAAATCGTTAGGGAATCCAATATTCCGGGACGAACAGTGTCAAGAGTGTGGCGAGAATACCAAATTTCATGCGTTACCTCTTATCACGGACGACGCAGTGGCCAACGGCCTCTACTTACCAACCGAGACAAGCGGCGTTTGCGTACAGTTGTCAGTGTTAACGGACAAGCAGCACTGCGTGAAATAACCTCAGAAATCAATGTGGGACGTACGACGAACGTATCCGTTAGGACAGTACGGCGAAATTTGGTGTTCATGGGCTATGGCAGCAAATGACCGACTCAAGTATCTTTGTTAACAGCACGACGTCGCCTACACCGTCTCTCCTGGTCTCCTGACCATATCGATTGGATAATATACGACTGGAAAATCCTGGCATGGTTAGATGAGTCCCGATTTCAATTGGTAAAAGCTACTGTTAGCGTTTGAGTCTGGCACAAAACTCACAAAGTCATGTTCACAATAGTTCAAATGGCTCTGAGCACTTTGGGACTCAACATCTTAGGTCATAAGTCCCCTAGAACTTAGAACTACTTAAACCTAACTAACCTAAGGAAATCACACACACCCATGCCCGAGGCAGGATTCGAACCTGCGACAAAGTCATGTACCCAAGTTGACAACAATGTGCTGTGTAAGCTGGTTGTGGCTCCATTGGCCGGCCGGGGTGACCGAGCTCTTCTAGGCGCTACAGTCTGGATCCGCGCGACTGCTACGATCGCAGATTCGAATCCTGCCTCGGGCATGGATGTGCGTGGTGTCCTTAGGTTAGTTAGGTTTAAGTAGTTCTAAGTTCTAGGGGACTGATGATCTCAGAAGTTAAGTCCCATAGTGCTCAGAGCCATTTGAACAATTTTTTTGTGGATCCATAATGGTGTGGCTGTGTTTACATGGAACGGACTGGGTCCTCTGGTCCAGCTGATGATGATGAAGATGTTTAGTTTGTGGGGCGCTCAACTGGGCGGTCATCATCGCCCATACAAATTCCCAATTTTTATGCAGTCCAATTTTTTTGACAGTCCAATCTACATAGTGTCACGAATGATGATAAAGGTCATGATGAAATGATGAGGACAACACAAACACCCAGTCCCTGGGCAGAGAAAATCCGCAGCCCCGGCCGGAAATCGAATCCAGGACCCCGTGATCCAGAGGCAACAACGATAGCCACTAGACCACGAGCTGCGGACTGGTCCAGCTGAAGCGATCATTGACTGGAAATGGTTATGTTAGGCTACTCGGAGATCATTTGCAACCACTGACTTCATTTTACAACCAACATTAGAATTTTTATGGATGACAATGCGCCCTGTCACCGGGCCAAAATTTTCTGGACAAGCAGAGCGAATAATTTGGCTACCCAGATCACCCGGCATGAATCCCATCGTACATTTATGATACGAGAACGGAGACGTCAGTTCACCACAAAATACTGCACTGACAACACTTTCGCAATTATGGACGATTGTAGAGGAAGCAGGGCTCAGTATTTCTGTAGGAGACTCCGAACGACTTGTTGAATCTACGCCACGTCGAGCTCCTGCGCTATACCGAGTAAAAGCAGACCCGACACGACATTAGAAGGTATCCCATGAATTTTCTCACCTCAATATATAACGACTAGACAGAATTATCGTGCAGTATTACTCATTTGATATATGGTGGATTTCACAGGAAAATAGCGTTAGTCTGTGAAAGTCCTCAGCAGTAGCCTTAACAGTTGGTCTGGACTACCTACTGCGGACAGAAATCCTAATTTGTTAGAATGAGCACACAGGCAACTAACAAACTATTTTCCGCTATATTGTTGTGATAGACATGGAGATCATCAGAACAGAAAACTACCATAGATGGTCAGGGACAGCGGACCAAATTCGTCGGAATGAGAAACCGAAGTTTTAAAGTTTTGTGCCACTATTCTTAGTTGGGGCTGATGTTTAAATTTTTCATTATTATATTGTAAGATTACATTAGCTATAGTTCTAGAAGTAGTAGTATGAACTGCTAAGAAAAGATGTCACAAGTCTCTAGCCCACGTGTGAAGGTCAAAATATGAGATTAATTTTTATCACCGAAAGCCCAAATCCCGATCACAATTCAGACAAAAATCGGTCCGCGCATTGCTGTGCTCTATGTCAGTACGTTCCAAAAGCCTGCGCTCGAAAATGCGATTTTCAGGGAGGGGTCACATTTCAGGTTGTATTGATTACAGAGATAAGTGTCAACACTTTTGGACAGCCGTTGGCCTAGCGACCATTTGTATATCCATCAGAAGAACGGACATACGGTACGTATCCGACAGTACAGGGTCAAAATTTAAACATTACACACTTCTTCCAGCTCAGGAAAATTCAGGAAATCGTTTGGTTCTTTTCCATTAAGTGTGGCCTAGGGTGGATCTTAGGTGGCTTATAAAAGCACCCTTAGTTCATGGCCAGGTCCTGAGAAAACCACGAATAAAAGCATGATTTTTGGGCACGAAAAATACCTATTTGAGGGAAGGCCAATTTTGTCATTTTTATTCGCAGATCGTCGAAGTTTTTACCATATTTTCTTAAGATGATATTCTCAGAGAACTTCGAAACTTTTTTTGATATCATAATCCGTTACCGAGATCCAGAGTTTCGAAGTTTCTATACATATGTAGAAACCCGCAAAAACCGGTTTTAGCCATTTTTGCACATGTCCCGCAGTTATCTAAATAAGTAACTACAGCAGATGGCTAAAATTTTAACTGTACGTTCTTTAGACATTCATCCAGAAACACCATTTTTCCTTGTTTGGAAATTTGTATTCGTTATCAAGATACACCCGAAAAAACATGATTTATTGCTACCAAAGTATCAGCTCTCGTGACGGGCACTTCTACAGTATCTATTTATAGTAAGTCATCGAAATTTTTACCATATGTTCTTAGGATGATTTTGTTGGGAAACCGTGAAACTTCTTTCGGTATCATCACCCCTTAATAATATACGGAGGTTCGAAATTACCGTACTTATGCGCCTAAAATATGCACGTAATATTCTGTCTGAGGCGTAAATGTAGTTTTAATTGACGTAGTGAACGCATGGTAATGGTTCTAGGGTCATCACAAGGGTTCTGAGATCACTAAAATATGGTTTTTATTCAGCAGTTTTTCACCAATAAATCTTTATGACGTGCTGTATAATGGCCACTGATAGCCTATACAAATATGCCCAAAGTGATACTGCAGTGACAAAAATGGCCTGCAGTCTGGAGTAGAATTGTATTCATTGATGATTCCCAGCGAAGACGTGTCTGGAGACCTCCGAGACAGCTGTGGGATGCCAACCTGTCATCCACCATGCAGACCGACAACCAGGAGTGATGGTCTCGACTGTCATTGGTTTTCACACTAGAGCCACTTTGGTCGTCATCCGCGACACTCTTACATCACGGCGGTACGTCGACGGTGTTCAACGCCTCGTTTTGTTGTCCTTCATGGTAAGCCATCCTAGGCTTATATTTCAATAAGACAATGCCCGTCCGCGCACGGCGAGATTTTCTATTGTTTGTCTTCGTACTTACCCAACCCTACCTTGGCCAGAAAGGTCGCCGGGTCTCTACCCAGTTGAGAACATCTGGAGCATTATAAGCAGGGCGCACCAACAAACTTGACTGTCTAAGGCACCAGTTGGACAGAGGTTGGCACGATATCTCTCAGGAGGACATCCAGTAACTCCGTCAGTCAATGCGAGCCAAAAAACTGCTTGCATCAGAGACAGATGTGGACCAAAGCGTTATTGACTTGCTGAAATTGTGAAGCTCCAATTTTTCTGAAATTGCAACCATTCGTTTGTCCGTACGTGTACATAACATCTACCGATTTCTGTCCAATTCGGATAATTTCTTCGCTGTGTGTCGTTTTATTTATTCATTTATTTTTGTTTTACAGTGTATATAAATATGTCGAAGGATACAAATAAACTGTAAAAACTGAACTGTCCTATAGAATTCGTTTTATACAGGGTGAAAATTTTAAGTTGACAAACCAGAATAACTCGAAAAATAAGCTTCACACCAAAAAATGTGCAGAATCCAAAGTTAATTATTTTCGAGGGGGGCATCTGCTGGTGCTAAAATTATCCCGCCACCCCAGTCCCCTGGGAGTGAGGCGGGAGGCAACTTAAAAATTTCAAATGGGTACCCCCATTTATATTGCAGAATCAGGTTCTACATAAAAAAACTACGTACATTTTCTCTTAAACATTTGTTTTGATTCTTGGTAGTTGGCGCTGTAACTCAAGAAACTCCATGTTCTCATTTTTGCGTGGAAAATGGTTACAGACAAATAAAAAATACTTATTTACTTCGTAATTTTGATTCGCTAAAACTAAAACTCTTCATCTCCCCCCCTTAGGGTGGGCTTTGAGAGAGAGGAATTAGAGTTTCACAAATGTTGACCACGAAACAAACAAAACTTATCCGAATCTGCAGAAAAAATTAATATTTGAGTCAACATTAGTAAAACTCTAATTCTCCTCTCTCAAACCCCACCCTAAGGGGAGAGATGAAGAGTTTTAGTTTTAGCGAATCAAAATTTACGAAGTAAATAAGTATTTTTTATTTATCTGTAACCATTTTCCACGCAAAAATGAAAACATGGAGTTTCTTGAATTACAGCGCCAACTACCAAGAATCAAAACAAATGTTTAAGACAAAATGTACTTAGTTTTTTATGTAGAACCTGATTCTGCAATATAAGTGGGGGTACCCATTTGAAATTTTGAAGTTGCTTCCCGCCCCACCCGCAGTTGTCCCCCTCAAAAATAATCAACTTTGGATCCTAGACAATTTTTCGTGTGAAGCTCATTTTTAGAGTTATTCTGGTTTGTCAAATTTACACCCTGTATAAGCTCCACACCTCGATGTAGCAGGAAAATTAAAGGTACTAGAGGAAAAATGTCCCTGTCGGGGCATAAAGAAAGCGAATGATTTCGTCTTTAAGATACACAGTCAAGAAAGTGGAAAACCAACTGCCTCCTCACTCACCAAAAATTTTGGCATGCGAACATATTCGCAACTTTTTGTGCCGAAAGAGAGCAGTAGAGAGACGTTGGCGGTTGAAGATAGAGGGAACAGTGCCAGTGAGGAAGAAATACAGAGGACTCATTGAGAGAGAGAGAGAAAAAGTGGGAATGAAAATGAAAGATAACAAGTTGGAGAAAATAGTAGTAGGAGACAAAGACCGGCGAACTGCTACATGTGGGTACAGGGAAGTACGCATTTTCAGCCGAATATTAAACACCGTCAGGGAAAAAAATAATTCCTACCGCCCAGAACTTTTTAGCTGCCGAGGTATGGTGGAAACAACGGCAGTGGAAAACACGAGAAGAGACAGTGTAGCTGATAGAGGGGATAGTGGCACTGGAATATAGTCTAAATCAATAGGAGAAAATGGGGACAACGGGAGAGAGACGTATAGTGGCTGCGAGAGGGAGATGCTGAGTACGAAGGCTCAGCTAGAAAGAGAGACTGGGTAAAAGGACTTAGAACGTTCTCTGCGAAAAGAGCGCGATTATGTTCGCATGCGAAAATTTTTGGTGAGGAAGGCAGAATGAGTATCGAGGCAGTTGGTTTCCCGCCTTTCCGTCAGTCTTTTAAAGAGGGCCGTTTTAGAGCTCCGATAAGAGCATTTTTTCGCTGGTGCATATATGTGTAAGAATGAGTAAATATTAGCAGTGGCAAAAACTCCAGGTGTTAAAATGCTTTTGACAAACAGCATTCATACCTTGCTGATTCGCCTTTTTCCGTGTGGCCAGCTGCTACGGCCCTGGCTTATGGTTTTAAATATTTAAATATTTGATTTTGGAGGCCAATATGTCAACCACATTTTTGCTTCTATGTTCGAATTGCTGTACATGATTTCGACCATCATTCAAAGGTGCGTCAAAAGTTTCTCTAATCTACTTCATTTCTTGATTTTTGACAAATGATTTAACAAAATATTTCACCGTTTCTCTTAAATTATTTCCCTTATTTATGGTAGATCGATTAAATATTTATTACGGTATAGTGTATGATATCCTGCTTCATATTTTGAAATTTTGTGAAGCTAATATCAGTTGTCCGCCGGAGACCATTGCTGATAATGTACCAAATACGTTGTGTCGCAGGAAGATACGACTTTCTGGAAGGAATAGTAACTGGCAATGAATTTTAGACGTACAAAATGCTCATCTAGGACAAGGCAATGGTTTGTGAAATGTAACGATTTCAAAACAAAAAGAAACAAACTGACGCAGTCTGCGAAAAGTTCTGATGACTATACTTTGAGACAAGAATATTGCTCTGTTCGTGGACTTCGTTATTCAAATAAATAAATGAAAATGCTGTAAGCTATGGAAACTGATTCCCCTACTTTGTGGCAAACAACAAAAGATTAACTCTGAAAATGTGGACCTTCTCTATGAGAAAAAGGATTTTTAGGTCGATCGTCAAGAAACAGGGAAAGCTAATCGAAAGGTGTTCCAGCGTACACCATTTCAACACTGGTTATATTTTCATCTGTTGGCCCAACGAAGATGTTCCTGAATGAACAATACTTAGGTCCTGTTGAAAATGTGAAGCCTTGTACAGATAGCTACACACACTAAAAATTGAAGTCAAATAAACAGGGTTCACGGAAACTGAAATGGTGTCACGTTGAGAGAAATATGCTGAATTACATGGAGCATACATTAAAAATTGTTAAGAAAATAATTAATATAATATTACTCACTAAACTTCTTGTTCACATATTTACACTTCTCTGCAGCCTGTGAACACCAAACTATTGCTAGACTTTGTAACATTTCTGGCTCTCACAGCTATCCTACTTTCTTGTCATCCAAAGCACTTTACGTGTTGTAGCACGCAGCGGACGTCACAAAAAGGTATTGATCGGTGTTTGCGACCAAGAAAAGCTGCCACGTGTCTGTTTGCCCATGGCATCACAGTTGAGTGAGCTCCTGCTTTTAGCTGACGTGGAACCAGTGAAGCATGCTACTCGCCCATTGGTTACTGGAGTATGATTTGCGTACCGAAATCTGTAACTTGATCGCTGTATACTAATTAAATAACTCAAATAGGAGTTTGAAAAACAGAAATTGTATCTCATTAATGTGCTCATCAAGATGTGCCTTTTAGAATAATCTGCCTGTAACATTTATAAAATAAGAAAAGACATGAACGGCCCAGATCAATTTTTATATTGCCAGTTGTTATATAGAACCACCCAAGAAATGATCCATACTGGCAGTAATTCATGGGATGGTAGCGCGGGTGTGCATGTTGATGCAAGACTTCAGGCAACACAGGTCAATTACATGTTAGGAAAACTATTTATTTTTCATAGTGCATGGAAAGTATTTTTGTTGCATATGTGGTTAGGATGCAGTGGGCATTAGGGACACAATTCGACCTTGCACATGTTAACTGACCTTGAATGTGTGACGTCATTATGCTCTTACTTCTCCCATTTTCAACGCACCTCTTTCTCTCCTGTTTCCCTACACTGTCAAATTCACTCTTCCTTCGCCTCTCCTCCAGTTACAGCCTAGTATTTCACCGGCAATTAAAACGACGCAGCCAATGATTGCCCAGTATTTCATTGGACATTAAAACAAAACAGGCCAATCAGAATGTAGCTGCTGTCGTGACCATCCAAATGACCTGAATTTTGCTCCATGTTCGGAAGTATTCTATTATTTATCAAACAATGTAACGATATTGACAGTCTTGAAGTAACTTACAGTACTTTCACATCCATCACTGTTTTATATACTCCCGCCCTCCCCCCCAAAAAATTTAAGCCAAATACTGTCCCTAAAATTCTGACTCATCAGTAAATGCATCTCACAAATGTGCACACAGCTTCAAAAATATGTAAAGGGTGTAGTTTGCAACATTTTCGCAACAAAAATAGATAAGCACCTACAGTTCTATCACACACACACTCACTCACACACACACAAACACACACACACACACACACACACTGCATAAGGTCTGCGTCTGATTAAGTCTATGCAGCCAGGTGCTTACAGATGCACTCTCTTACAACAAATCCAGGAAAAGTGTATTTTATCAAAACGTAGCCATTTTATAGAAGCTATTTTTCCTCTTCTTCATGTGCCTTTTTCAATTCGATGCGTGGATAGGCACTTGGCTGTTTGTAGTTCTATGCTGTAGAAGCCTCCCACTAGAGGTCACGACATGTAATCTTCTAGTCGACATATTCGTATGTTTGTTTCCTCAACTGCTGGAGTATTGAATGTCTCAGTAGCACAACTGGGGGTGAAGTCATTTTCGAAAATTTTCTTAAATTTGATAATGCTTAGATAATCGCTGAGTTTGAATTAAGCTTTTAGTTGATCTATCATATTGATCTTATCATACACAGTAGACAAAAGGCAATCACAACAGGTTTCGTATTAATCGTTCTGATTGTACTGACTTACCAGATCTCGTCCCATATCAATCTATTGAAGGGAACCTTGAGCAGTGAATGTTTAAACATCTTACCTTTAAGACACCTATTAAATCGCTCCACAACCGAAGCTTTTAAAGTAGAAAACAAGGAGTAGTATTTAATCTTACGTTTTTGCATTAGCTTCTTGAAATGAGTATTGTAAAATTTATTATTTTTGTCAGTTTGTAAATGATTTAGAACTGTATTACTTGATTAAGTGCATCTGCAACTTGAGTACTAGTTTTAGTCGTTAGATCAACAACTAATGCATATTTGGAGTACACATCAATTACAGTTAACAAATACGTAAGGCACCAAGATTCTGCAACCCTACATGAATAATTTTGCCATTGCGTATTTCATAATTACTTAGTATGGTATCGCATTTTTGGTCGGGTTATCGAATTTTTAATCTTGTATTGGTTGATACTAGGTAGCCTCATACTAACATTTCTGTAGAGTTGCATGCTTCGAAGGTTTCTTCTCGCTGGTTGTTACAGCCGGGATAAGTCGAGGGCCTCCATAGTCTTCGAAAGAGAAGTAAGCTAATGGAGTTAGCGTTGGAGGTAGAAGCGTTTTTGTCGTTATGAAGGGATGGACGGCAGAAGAGTTTACTGCTTAGGTCCGCCACCCCATCGTGAAGCGGGCGGAACGAGCTCCTAGTGGCAGCCCTTGTTAACAAAAAGAATTGGGGGCGAGGTGATGGCTGAAAGCTTAAGATAGTAGAGATAAAATCCTGCAAGCGTCGCCACTAGTCTTTCTAGGGTGAAGGAACGTGCGGGGGGCGCCTGACGAAGATGCGAACTAACAGCTACGGAAATTCCCACTCAAGACCCGAAGCGGTAGTCCTGCCAAAGACAGAGAAACCTGTATTATTGGCTGAATGTGTAGTCATACGAGTAGTCAGAGAACGTTCTAGAAGGTTTTTCCAACGCGAGTATGAGCTGAAGGTGGTTAGCTTACAGCTTCATGACTCGTAGGGCGGGAGGCATTCCATTTGCGGCGATATGATTGGTCGCATTGAGAGTGTACCTAACGACGTGAGAGGTCTGCTCTAAACTATAGCACGACGTGTCTGGGGATCCTCTGGCTGGTGTCGATAGGATCAACGATTCTGTGTATTACTTTCAACCAAACGTGTGCGGGATACATCTAGAAGGCCGTGATACATACTCTTTGGTTTTATAGATCATCTTTGGCCGACCCTGCACTTCTCAGAAAGCGTGTTCATGGCAAAACCCAAAATCCAAATGAGTGTCTAAATTCAGTCATATGGAAACGATGCCCTAAAAACACATTTGCATCTGCTACAGTTGAGAGAATTGCAGCGTATGATGCAGTTATTGTATTTAATGATGGGAACGTCGGGAGGATGAAGGTATTAGAAAGAATGGGCTTCAAGATAGGAAATTTTACTCAAGAAATCCTGAGAAAAATAGATTTACAGCGCGTCTCTGCAGCTGAAAGTCAGTTGAAGACCTGGTAAAGGAAAGAACAAGAAACCAGAGGAGAAGCCTTGAAGGGACAGATGAGCCAGGGTACAAATGTGGTGCCTTCTAAGGAAGTGACATCAGGAAAAAAGTTAGGTTGAACTTTAAATTGCACTTCCTGAAAAGTTTGTTTTTTAAAGTTTATATACCTTTTCCTCAGATTCTATGAATGCTAGAATTATGAAATTTTGTGCACATATTTCTGTGAACCTGATAAACGTGTCTCAAGAGCAAACTTTGAAATTCTGATTGATATGGGGCAAAGTGCTTGTCATTGTGCATGAATTTAAAATTATACTGGTGGAATTATAATCAAAAAATTATGAAAATTCTCCTATTTGACCTATTACAAAAACCTCATGAGAGAAGCTTACAACATATAAAGAGATGAAACGAGAAATTTTTGTAGAAATCACTTGATTACTTTCTGAGAAAAAGGACCATACATTATTTTTTGAAAATAAAACTTCAAATTTCATTCAAAAAAGTTGAATATAAAGAATCAAAGGAATATGTAAATCTGTCATTTTCATGTAAAGCATGGTACAAAATTTCATTGCCATATCTCCAAAATTGTGGATTTGGTGCATTTTTGTAATAGTGTGTGTTGTTCATCAACGTCCCCCCTTAATAACTGACGTTGTCACTAGGAGCGGGATCGTTAGTTTCTCTGTGAGAAGATAATCGAACCTGTGCTTCTTTATGGAGGCTTAGCATTGCGATATGCTTCTTTACGACTGTGCACTTGAGTCAAATCTCTGCTCCCGGGCTATGATCAAACAGAATTCTTGATTTGTGTCTGACATTCTACTGAAGAACTTTTCGACTCTAGAAGTTGACGGACGCTGTTTCGCGTCCTCTGTGTATCAGGATTTTTTTTTTTTTAAGAAGAAAAGCGTCCTAACAGGCCTTGAAGGCCCAACAGTACCGACCGGCCGCCTTCTCATTCTCAGGCCATAGACGTCACCAGATGCAAATCGGAAGGTTATGTGATCAGCACCCGACTCTCCCGGCCATTTTCAGTTTTCGTGACTGGTGTCGCTACTTCTCAGTCAAGTAGCTCTTCAATTGGCCTAACAAGGCCTGATTCAGGACTTACAGCTGCGCAACGCACTTCGACTGCACGACGGCCGGCAACGCTGGGCAGATCAGGGCTGCAGAACTGCTCTTCCCGGCACTGAAATCGGTAACACGCGCTCCACGACTCAGCAGGAGGGAACCTTTAACAGTAAAGATGTTAAGTTACATTTGAATGATTTCTGAGCTCTTTACTATTAGTGTCAGTCATGGTCGAGGCTTTCTTAACTTCGATACTAATCAGTATCAACTGCTTGGTGTTTCTGTCGAATAAACAGGGGCGCGGTTTCAAGTCATAGATGTTCTGCCTATCTCAATTTTAGTTTAATGAGAAGGAGCTGACGTTCTATGTTAATACCTGTTTAGTTTGCATTTTTTTGTGGTTTTTTATAATAAATATCTTCACAGTACCCATTTTTCCTAGGATTAGAATCTAAGTACCGACCCTGATTAAGTAAGAGTAGAGTATTGTCAGAACCTCGGGAATTATTAACATGTTATTCCCAGCTGCAGGTTGTCAATGGCAGGGCTAATCTAAATCACTTTTAGGCGTGAGCATTCCTTTGCGAACACAGCACTGACGACCATCAAGCCTGAATTGTATTCGGAATACGCAGTCAGGTCAGCTAAATCGGCCTGACAGAGGTCTTCAATTCCTTATGCGATATCTGTTCTCTTCAGATCAATTTTGCATGCTGAGTTATTCAAATCTTTAGCTATTTCAGCCTGAATGTTGTTTACAATTAAGTCAACAATAAGAGCAAGGTCCAGGGGTAGCGTCTTTGAATGGTAATCAAAACGTCCTTCGTCCCGGGTTCGCAACCCGCCACCGCTTAAATTTGGTTTGGTAATCAATATTGGCCGCCGAAGACTTCCGACATAAGAAGTCAGCCTCATTCTGCCAACAACCTTGTCATAGAGGGCGGAGGAGCGGACAGAGGTTCAGGGTACTCTCTTGTCCTTCAGGTGGGAAACTGCCTCTAAAAGGCGGAAGAACCAGAAATGATCAACAGCATGAGGATGAAGAACGCAATGGTAACCACTGCATTAGAGACACATAATGTGTATCCACAGGACATGTGGCGTGTAACTGAAAAAGTGTCTTTATGATCTCTCCGTTGGCAAAAGATTCCGGAATAGTCCCCCATTCGTATCTCCGGGAGGGGACTGCCAAGGGGGAGGTGACCATGAAAAAAGAGTCGGTTCGTGGAATGTCAGAAGTTTGAACGTGGTAGGGAAGCTAGAGAATCTGAAAAGGGAAATGCAAGGGCTCAGTATAGATATGATGGGGATCTTTGAAGTGAAATGGAAACAAGACAAGGATTTCTGATCAGATGAGTATAGGGTAATATCAACAGTAGCAGAAAATGGTATAACGGGAGTAGGAGGTGTTATGAATAAGAAAGTAAGAATGAATGAGTTACTGTGAACAGTTCAGTGATAGGGTTGTTCGTATCAGAATCGACAGCAAACCAACACCGACAACGATAGTTCAGGTATACATGCCGATGTCACAAGTTGAAGATGAACAAATAGAGAAAGTATATTAGGGTATTGAAAGGGTAATACAGTACATAAAGGGAGACGAAAATCTAATAGCCATGGGGGACTGGGATGCAGTTGTAGGGGAAGGAGTAGAGGAAAAGAATTTGAGTTTGGGACAAGGAATGAGAGAGGCGAAAGACTAATTGAGTTCTGTAGCAAGTTTCAGCTAGAAATAGCGAATACTCTGTTCAAGAATCAAAACAGGAGGAGGTGTACCTGGAAAAGGCCGGGTGATACTGGAAGATTTGTTAGATTACATCATGTTCAGGCAGAGATTCCGAATTCAGATACTTGATGTTAAGGCGTACCCAGCAGCAGATATAGACTCAAATCACAATGTAGTAGTGATGAAGAGTAGGCTGGAGTTTAAGAAATTAATCAACAAGAATCAATACGCAAAGAAGTGGGATACAGAGGTACTAAGGAATGACGAGATACGCTTGAAGTTCTCTACGGCTATAGATACGGCACTAAGGAATGGCTCAGTAGGCAGTTGAAGAGGAATGGACATATCTAAAAATGGCAATCACAGAGGTTGGAAAGCAAAACATAGGTACAAAGAAGGTAACTCCAGAGTTATGCATAACAGAACATATACTTCAGTTGATTGATGAAAGTAGGAAATACAAAAATGTTAAGGAAAATTCAGGAATACAGAAATAAAAGTTGCTGAGGAATGAAATAAATAGGAAGTGTAGGGAAGCTAAGACGAAATGATAGCACGAAAAGTGAAGAAATCGTAAAAGAAATGATTGTCGGAAGGACAGACTCAGCATACAGGTAAGTCAAAATAACCTTCGGTGACATTAAATGCAAGGGTGGTAACATTAAGAGTGCAATGGGCATTCGGCCGTTTAATGCAGAGGCGAGAGCGAATAGGTGGAAAGAATACGTTGAAGGCCTCTGTGAGACTTGTGTAACGTGATAGAAGAAGAAATAGGCGTCATTTTAGAAGAGACAGGGGAACCAGTATTAGAATCGGAATTTAAGAGGACTTAAGATTAAATAAGGCACAAATGATAGATAACATTCCATCAGAATTTCTAAAATGATTGGGGGGGGAGTGGGAACAAAGCGACTGCTCACGTTGGTGTGTACAATGTGTGAGTCTGGCGACATACCATCTCACTTTCGGAAAGATATCATGCACACAGTTTCGAAGCGTGCAAGAGCTGACAAGTGCGATAATTATCGCACAATCAGCTTAACAACTCATGCTTCCAATTTTTTGACAAGATTAACATAGAGAAGAATGGGAAAGGAAATTGAGGATGTATTAGATGACGAACAGTTTGACTTTAGGAAACGTAAAGGCACCAGACCGGCAAATCTGACGTTGTGGCTCTGAATGAAAGCAAGGCTAAAGAAAAGTCAAGACACGTGCATAGGATGTGTCGACCTGGAAAACCGTTGGACAATGTAAAATGGTGCAAGGTGTTCAAAATTCTGAGAAAAATAGGAGGGGACGACCAAGAACGAAATGCTCGGATTAAAAAGTATGTAAGACAGGGATGTAGTCTTTCGCCCCACTGTTCAATCTGTACATCGAAGAAGCAAATGGAAATAAAAG
The DNA here is from genome assembly GCF_023898315.1 of Schistocerca nitens. Lineage (NCBI taxonomy): Eukaryota > Metazoa > Arthropoda > Insecta > Orthoptera > Acrididae > Schistocerca > Schistocerca nitens. The sequence continues at coordinate 369,732,325 of NC_064620.1, read as the reverse complement.
AAAGGTTCATGAGTGGAATTAAAATTCAAGTTGAAAGGATATCAATGATAGGATACACTGATGACATTGCTATTCTGAGTGAAAGTGAAGAAGAATTTAATGATCTGCTGAATGGAATTAACAGTCTAATGAGTAAAGAATATGGATCAGAGTAAATCGAAAAAGTAATGAGATGTAGCAGAAAGTAATGAGATGTAGCAGAAATGAGAACAGCGCGAAACTTAACTTCAGGATTAATGGTCACGAAGCAGATGAAGTTAAGGAATTCTACTACCTAGGTAGCAAAATAACCAATGATGGACGGAGCAAGGAGGACATCAAAAGCAGACTATCAATGGCAAAAAGGGAATTCCTGGCCAAGAGAAGGCTGCTAATGTTTGATAAACATACGCCTTAATTTGAGAAAGAAATTTCTGAGAATGTTCGTTTGGTGCACAGTATTGTACGGTAGTGAAACATGGACGGTGGGAAAACCGGAACAGAAGACAATTGAAGCATTTGAGATGGAGTGCTACAGACCAATGATGAAAATTAGGTGAACTGGTAAGGTCGGAGAGGAAAGGAATACATGGAAAACACTGACAAGGAGAAAGGACTGGATGATAGGACATCTGTTAAGAAGTCAGGGAATGACTTACATGGTATTAGAGGGAGCTGTAGAGGGCAAAAACTGCAGGGAAAGAGATTTTAATACATCCAACAGATAATTGAGGACGTTATTTGCTAGTGCTACACTGAGATGAAGAGGTTGGCATAGGAGAGGAATTCGTGATGGGCCACATCAAACCAGTCAGAAGACTGAACTCCTTAGAATGAGGCATCAACAAAAAATAACATGTTACAGAGGGGATGAAAAAATCAAATAGAAATACTCTAGCTATAATTTTTTAAATATTTTTATTATTTTTATTTTATGGCCTTCATTGGACTGCTCTAGTCAGTTGTACAACGGATTTATACGGGTTGTTGTCATTCAGTAATACACTAAAGCTCAATAATAATTCGATAATACAGTTCAATAGTACAGTGGCCATACAAGGATTATTATAATTTATTATTATATTAGAGGTGTTTTGCACTTCTGTCTGCCCCATATTTCTTCATTCTTTCAGATAGTTTCTTTCTTTCTTCTTCTGAGATGACTCTTCCTGTAACCCTTTTTTGATCTTCGTTTGATCTGGTGTCTTTCAGTATTCTGATTTTTTCTGTTTTGTTTTTTAGATGATTTACTGCAATTTGGAGTTCTCTTATAACTGCCTCGATTTCTGTGATTCATTTAATGTTGCTCTTACTATTCCACAATATTTCTGATATTGAATTACTAATTCTGTTTTCTAGTGTTGTCATCAGATGTCCAAAGAATGGAATACATTTCTTTTTTATTGCGCTCATTATGGATTCTATTTTATTGTATGCTCTTACATTTGAAGCTATTTTCCAATGCCCATTTACTCGATATTGTTTTTTTATCTATGTCCTATTTATTCTTCTTTCTATCTTTAGTAGTTTTTCAATTTATGCTGTATTAGTTGTTTGAAGATGGTTTCAGCCATGTACGTTGTTTCTGGTTGTGTAACTGTTTTATAATATTTTAATTTTGCAGCTGTGGATAGGCTTTTTTGTTGTATGTATTTTTGGTCATGTAATTTGCTTTGTTCAGTTTTTTATTCTATTTTGCCTTGATAGTTTCTCATTTAGATTTAAGCTATGGCTTCACTTAAGTATTTTAATTTATCACAATTTTGATTTCTTGTTCTCCTATTGCAATTTTCTTTGGAAGTGGTAGGTTAGTTAGCCATAATCTCTGTTTTTTCAAATGATATTCTGAGGCCAATTTTCTGTGCTGTTTCTTTTAGTGATTTAACTTGTTGTCTGGTTTCTTGAACATGGTTGGGCATCAGAAAATCCCTATCAGTTCAGACTTATATAATTTTTATCACTTCCAATTCTTATGATCTCTGCTCTCTCTTTATGTATCCCAGTGCACAGTCTAACAGTAATGGTGATAGACTGTCACCTTGTCTTAAGCCTATTTTTATAAGGAATCTTCCAGAAATTTCTCCTCTAAATTTAACTTTCGATTTGGAGTTGGTTAGAGTAAGTCCTATTAACTTAATTACTTTTGAATGTAGTCCCATATTTCTTAAAATTTTTAATACTGGGGGCCTATAGAGGCAGTCATATGCTTTCTTAAAATCTACAAATGCTTTTGCTTGAGGTTTGTTCTGCTTCCAGTAGTATGTCATAATCAATTTGAAGCTAATGATCTGTTCTTTGCAGCTTCTGCATGGTTCTGAAATCTCCCTGATACTCCCCAAACTCATGTTCTAGTTGTTCCTTGATTCTTCCGTATACAGTCTTGCATAAAATCTTGTATGTGCAGTCTAGGAGACAGATTCCTCTGTAGTTGTCTGGATTGCTCTTATACCCCTTCTTGTGTAGTAGTTGGGTGATGTCCATGGCTCAGTATTCAGGGAATTGTTCTGTTATCCAAATTTTTGTTAAAGCCTTTTTTGTGGGGAGGTCTTAAACGTGTCATTTGAATGTTTCCACATTTCAACAAAAACATGATCTTCTCCACATTCCTTATAAGTTTTTGTCCTTTGAGGATTGTTTCTATTTCTTGGAAAGCTGGGTGTTTAATCTATAAAGTTCGGTTTTAAGTGGGGTAGTTATGTCGATTTGTAGGAGCTCTTTGTGTTCTTCACAATTCAGGAATCTATTAAATGCTTTTGCCATGATCTCAGCATTTTGTTTGTTACTGTATACCATTCTTCCATCTCCATCTTATATTATTATCATTGGGTACTCATACTGTTGTAGTTGTTGACCAGAGATTATGCAGTAGTTCCACAAATTTGTTTTGTGGTAGGCCTAATTATCTTCTATAGACTTTATTATGTCTTGATTGAATCCACTCTTAATTCTCCTTATGCTTAGTGTGAATCTTTTCCTTTCATTTTTGAGGTTGATAGCATTTTCACCAGTTTTGTTAGAGACTTTAACGACAGTTGGTGTCTTTCTTCATGGAATTTGTCACATTCTGGAGTCTACCGTACTTGTTTTCTTTGTGGGTTCAAGGAAGGTAGATTCTCAGGTTGAGTCTTGAGTGTGGTACCAGTTCCTCTAGATCATCTGTTACTTCAGTGGTTTGTGTTATTTGTTGTTATTTGTTATTTTAATTAGCTGATGTGAGTCATACTCCTTGTTATATTATTATTTTTCATTTTTGTTCTTTAATGGAGTGAATGTGATTTTAATTTTAACTACTTAGTGGTCTGAGCCTGTGTTTGCTCCTCTCATTGCAATAACGTTCTAGATTTCCTTATGAAAATTTTTATCTATACAGACACAGTATAGCTGTCACTCCCACCTCCTCCAGTCTCGGTGTTTATCATGTTTTAAGTTTATTTGGCTTCCTACTGGAGATCATTGATTTAGATATGAGGTTTTGTTCTCTCCAAAGTCCTACAAGTCTTTAAACATTCTCGCTTCCAAAGTTATGTGGCCTCCATTTTCCAATTACATCTTTGCATTTCCTTTCTTTTCCCATTTTTTACATTCCTTTTAGTTATTCTGTTCACAGTTTGTTCAAGAAGTTCTTTGTTTTTGTTTGAATTGTTTTTCATTTTTAGGAGCATGAGAACTTATAATTGTGTAGGTTTTATCCATTATTTTAAGAGTTCCAATTCTTGGACGTATTGCCTGAAAACCAGTTGCTGAATCCATTATTTTTGTACTCAATGTAAATTCTCTTCAAAATTGGGGAAATTGCTTCATAACCTTCTGTCCTGTTTTTCGATTATAAGATCTATATCCCTGTGATTCGAAAGAGCTTATTGTGTCTTTCATTCTTTGCCATTTTTTAACCCATATCCGTTCTGCTCAGTGTCTGTCTGACAAACTGTCTGATTATAGTACATAAGTAGTTTCATCTTCCTTGTGTGCATCTATGGCCTTGACTCCAGCATCATCTTTAGATACATATTTCATCAACTTTGTTTCTGGCCTGCAGTATGAGTAGCCAGGCATGTGAAGTTACACATGTAAGTTGTTACTAACATGATTAAGATTATCCTTGTTCATTGTTAGAATTCTACCTCGTGAGTGATGTACTGGAATCTAGAGCATGCTTTTACATATTAGCTGTTGCAAAGCAGAAGAGTTCTTAGTGTGATTGGTGTGATTCCAGAGGTGTGTACTCAACTTCACACCAGTTCTATTACTGGCGAAAGTGGATTACAAACACAAAACTGCAACCATGGCCACCTATTTCCAGATATAATTAGATGCACTATATCTTTTCCTTCCAACTGTGGAAAAACGAACATGATTACTAAGTTTCTCCTTCATGAAATGGTCTCAAATTTAAGAAAATATATATTACATATCTCTTCAGCAATGGATATATATATATATATATATATATATATATATATATATATATATATATATATATATATATTTCTAGTACCATTATTGAAAACTCAAATGGTATTGGTATTTCACAATTTCAAGTATCACCCAATAAAACGATACCATATTTGATTTTTATTTTTGTTTATATTGTATTTGATGAGCAATATCTATTTCAAAGATAAAGCAACATTTTGAAAGCATTAAAGACAATGCTAATGTATCGCTCTTTTCAAACAAAACTAACATAACAAACTCCAGTTGTATCTAAGCGCAAAACCTATAAACCTGAAGACAGGTGTCGAGAATATCAATACCCGCATGCATTATCAAAATGGGCTCAAGATATAGGGTTAATGCTCAACCCATTCAAACCTCAAGCTGTACTGGTTGGTCATTCTAGGCTCATTGGCCCGAAATATTGGGAATCTCTACCATATTTAACCCTAAATGGGTCAAATATCAATTTCTCTCCTTCAGCAAAAAGTCTAGGAATAATAATAGATGAAAATATAAATTTGACTTAGCACTTAACGCTAATGTGCAAGAAGGCGTCAGCATCTCTCCATATCCTACAAAAATATAAAAAGAAACTTGTACAAATATTTATACTTCCAATTATTGTTTATAGCAATGCTATCCTGCAAGCTCTTTCTTAGGAAAACTCAGTGTGCATGGAATTGGTTGTGAACGTCATTGATCGTTATGTCTGTGATGTTCTACTCTTTGATCACATTTCACCATAAAATGCACAGCTATCCTGGCTGCATGCAGACAAGTCCAGGCAATTCCATAACTTGTCTTCTCTACTGCCACTTATCAATGAACACTGTCCCTCATATCTATCCCCGACCATAACGTTCTTGTCTGAACGACATGGTAGAATCACCTGTTATCATCAGAGCAAAATCCTCTCTCACCCATTCCATCGTTCAGCATCCTCGCGAAGTCCTTCTCAGTAGCAAGAACCTGGCTCTAGGATAATATCCTTCATTATATTACACAACTAAATAATATCTCCACTTCAGAACACAGGTAATGAGATATCTATTCAGATAACAATAAGATCACCATTGCCCCTGTGCGCACTCGTTACCCTTGTACACCCCTCTTTCCAACCTGATCTCCTCATTAACCAGTATTATTAGCTGATGCAGTCTCCTTTAATTTCCTTCTTCCAGAACTTGCTACATCAGAATACATGTATTTTGTTGATCTATAAATTTTGCTTTTATATGCCACTGTCGTTATTTGTTATTAATGTCATGTTATTATTATTATTAGTTTATTATTATTATTATTATTATTATTACAATATCACTATTAAAGGCTGCAGCTGCAGTCATACGAGTAATGCCAGTATTAACTTTGTTAGTTCATAGTCAGTATAATTTACTCACACCGCCACTGAAGACCCTCAAATCATTTTAATACTAGTTATAGTAAATCTATTATTTTCTTAGGTATCTGTGATGTAATATACTGCTGGAAAAAATTAGTACACCTGGAAAAACGACGTCGATGTTGGTCCTATGACGGCTTATGCCACCTGGAGGATGGTAGATGTACTGATAATGGTTTCAAAATCGTCCGCCAACAGACAGCGTAGTGGCGTAGGTACCAGAGTATCATCAGTATCTATCTTTTAATAGGGAGTGCTCACAGCCAGAATATTCAGTGTGGTGCAAATGTGTGAACCAAACAGGCAACCATGCCAAGGGGATGGACACGTGCTTCCTACAGCCAACTGAGAGAGTTTGAAAGGGGTCAAGTTGTGGCCATCCATGTGGTGGGATGGTGGGATGACCCTGTCGCAGAATTGCCACTGAAGTTGGACGTGCTGCGTCAGTTGTGCAACGACGCTGGTATCAGTGGTCACGTGAACATTTTCACACCCTAGACGAAGTTCTGGACGTCCACGCAGCACATATCCCTGCCAGGATCGTCGTATTGTAAGGACAGCAGTGGAAGATCGTACAGCTACCACAGCAAAGGTAAGAGGGCTTGTGAGCCCACATGTGTCAACAAGAACAGTTGCGAGACGATTATTAGCAGTGGTAGTATGGGCATGTACATCTCTAGCCCACCTTCCACTCACGCCACAGCATCGACGTGCACGGCTCGGCTGTTGCCGTGAGAGGATCACTTTGAAGATGGAATGGCGCGCCGCAGTCGTCAGTGATGAAAGCAGTTTCTGGCTGCAAGCAAGTGATGGTCGTTTGTGCACACTCCTGGTGAGTTATCTCAGACTGTATTCGTACAAGAAACACAAGATCCATCCCAACCTTATGGTCTGGGGTGCGATGTGCTGAACTCTTTCACCTTTGGTGGTTGGAGTGGACGCTAAACAACGTTCGGTACGTGATGTTGTTAGACCTGTTCTTTTGTCTTTCTTGCAACAGGAAGGCGATGTCTTGTTCTAACAGGAGATGCTCACCCACACGCTGCCCATGCAACTTCACGTTCTCTACGTTCATGCATGGCTGTCTTTCGTTACTCGCTTTGTGTTGCGCAAGGCGGGTGACCTTGAACGAGCTTCGCCTGGCTGCCGCTACGCCGCAGAGGATCGCGCTCTAGTTCTAACAGAGCGCGATCCGCTGTAAAAGGGTGCGGAAGTTGCGGCAACGCCCTTCTGGTCGGCCGCTGATTGGATGGCTGGGGTCTTATCAGTAGCGACTTCCGCCAGCAGCTGGCTACTGAGGCCATTGGAGCTCTGACTGTTCACGGGGCAACAGCACGCTACAGAGAGCCATGCCTTACCGGAGGAGAAGATACAGAAGGAGGATGAGGATGCCAGTGTACAAGAATGTAGATACATTTGATTTCAAACCCAGTTCAACAGCACAACAGCAACTACTTGGAGGACCAATAACTTTTGTAGGATGCAAAGTTAATTTTTCTTGTACAACTACAGAGATTGTGAGTGGTAATTCTTGGTTGACTATTGCTTTACTATGAGGAGGTGATTCACCACTTGGAGGACTTGAGAGCTATAATGAGAGAGATATTATAGCATTTCGTACTTTCTCTATTGGTGTTATTCCCAATAAGAGTTATGGTACATGTGTTGTTACAACAGATAAATCGTTTTCATTGTATACGAAGAACAGAAGAAAGATTAACGCTAGTAAAATTAGTGGTGCTTTAGTAGGTGTTATTGATGTCCTCTGCCCAACACGATCTCCAGACTTGTGTCCAATCGAGCACGTGTGGGACATGATGGGACGAGAAACAACTCGTGCGACTTGTCAGTCAACAACTCATACAGGACTATGTGAACAGGTCGAGCTGGCGTGTCATAACGTACCCCATGACACTATTAGCCATCTGTACGATCGACTGGATACCAGAGTTCTCGCCTGGATTGTTGCCCGTGTAGGCTACACCAACGTAGTGACATGGGTGTACCAGTAGGGATCGATACCTGGTATCTCAGAATCGCGTGTCCTATTGATCTGTACACGTAATCATTTCATGTACTCCATAGGCACTGTTGCAACAATAAATCTTGCTTGAACTGGAAACCTCTAGCAGGGTGTACTAATTATTCTGCAGTGTATTTGGAGTAACAACGCCAGGTCAATACAATTTACAGAACTGTGGGGTGTTTCCCGATGCACTGACCCCACTGCGCGCCCCACGAGGACTGCATTGACAGTAAAAATGACGCCAGTACCAAGGACACAGTAGTAACACTATTAGGAGAAGCATTTCTATATAAATGACCGTCCTAATCAATTATCTCTACCCCTGAGAAAGTTTATGCCGTGTCTGGAGCTTAAGATTTTCTAGACATTTCTACCAGTAATGGCCTGAGCAGTCTAGAGCACAAAAAGTGGTGGAAAAAATTTTAGGCTGGACCTTCAAAATGTAATGCAAACTTTTTTTGAAAACAGGTTGCTTTTATGCAGGATTTAAATGCAACGTATTATTTTCCAATCTTTTGCTACTACACCCTATTTTTCAACACAATCCCAGTTCAGTCTGATGACCTTACACCGCCTTACTGGAAGTTCCTGTATGCCAGTATCATAACACTTCACTGGTCGATGTAGGAGCCAACGTCTTGACGCATCAGTAGCATCTCCATCATCCACGTGTTGTTTCCAGTGGAGTGCATCCTCCTTTGGGCCAAATAGATGGAAGTCGTAAATTGCGAGATCCGGGCTGTAGGATTGATGAGGCTGAACAGTCCAATGAAGTTTTGTGAGGTCATCTCGAGTGCGCAAACTTGTGCCAGTCCAGTTGAGGAGTTCGTTTGTGATCCATTGGTCACCTCAAATGAGAGTGCTCGCACCTTCCAACATTGCAGAAGTCACAGCTGTGAGCGGCCGGCCTGCAGACAGAGTTTCAGACACATTCGCACGACATGTTGCGATGGAAACAGACGACTCACCCAATAACTCATTCACTGCCAGGTCTCTGGTTTTCCGCCAAAGCGAACTCAATGACAGGTCTCTGCTCGGAACGCACCTCTTTTACAGGCGCCATTTTGGAGGCCACGTATATCGCCGCCACCTATCGGAGCTTCATGGAACTACAAGGTCTGAAGCGAGAATATTCCGCGATGTCCCACAAGAAATACTGAATTTTTTCAACCGAAATTCGCCGACAAAAATGTGTTGCATTACTTACTGAACGCCCCTCGTAAAACAGGGCTGCTGAGCTCACTGCGCTTTACGTATTCTTCATTGCGAGTTTTTCTAGTTGCCTTCCGTTGCTGAATTCTGGGGATCAGATGAAACACGGCAACTGGATTCTGGAATAGGCTGTTGGGTTTGCGAAAGTGACGTTCATGACAAAAAGAGGTAAACAGGAGAAGCAAACAATATCTTGGAAATTAATTTAGAGTAAATGGGCAGACGGTACATCCTAAGTACATGCATATACTGAAGCTAAGAGAGAGACCAGAATCAGCAGTTACTGAAGAGTGGAAAAGGTTTCATCCAAGGCATCTAGAGCTACCAACAGGTTTAAAATTAAAATGGGAACTCTGGAGTCATAAAACCCACCAAGTAAAAGGAAGAGAAAAGACTGGACCATGAAATAGATTACGTCTCACCATGTTTACTGTAATCGTACCATTTCAGCAAGCAACTTCGTTGCGGAGGTTCAAATGGCTCTGAACACTATGGGACTTAACATCTGAGGTCATCAGTCCCCTAGAACTTAGAACTACTTAAACCTAACTAACCTAAGGACATCACACACATCCACGCCCGAGGCAGTATTCGAAACTGCGACCGTAGCGGTCTCGCGGTTCCAGACTGAAGCGCCTAGAACCGCTCGGTCACACCAGCCGGCCGTTGCGGAGAAAGTATATATTTTCTGTGGATTAATTGCGGTATTATCTACCATTAGTGTATTGGTTGTAGTGGAAGACAAATTGAAAATTTTGCTAGCGAGTCTCATCTTTACTGAACGATTCAGTCCGAGGATTAGCAACAAGAACAAAAAAAAAGTACCTACGAGTAGTTAATCAGTCGCCGTTAGTACTAAGTAGTTTAAAAGTGAGTTTCCCTTATGTCAGGCGTTCACTATTCACATGCTCTGTGATGCAGGCACTGGACTCGAGATGGAGAGGGGCGTGGTTTGATTCCCATAGCAATGATCTTTATATAAGTTTTACAGGGCTTGCCGAAACCTCTACAGATTACGGCCCGTATAGCCACTGCCGATTTCTCTCCCCTCTCGTCGCGTTCGAACTAGTGCTCTTTGATGACCTCGGATTCAACGGAGTGTTGAACTCTACGGCCCTAGTGTTGAACTCTACGGCCCTGCTTTCACACGGCGTACGAAAAAAACAAAAAACAAAAAAAAAAACTCCCCACGTTAATGAAAATTCTAGCACATAAAAATTGTTAACATGAAATAGACACATAATTGGCTTGATTGGAGATCTGCGCCTCGTACGAGAGAAACTGTTTGGCGCTGCACATTGGTGTGATACTGCCAAACTTTGTTTAGGTCAGTCAGCTGACTCACACATAAAGTGGGTTATACACGAAATTTCAAGGCCTCACAGATATCGTGAAGACCCATAATAGCCTTCTGTTCAGAAGCCAAATGAAAATCTATCCATCATGTATTTTTTAGCTACAAGGGGGAGATCAACCAGGTGATTGCTTTTCTAGTAACTTTGTTAAGAACAGCAGTACGTCTTATTTAACAATCACTCTAAGTCTTTTATTCGTTAATCAATTTCTGAAGACTGTTGAGATACTTATCACGCTGTATCGTTCGCGCAAACATGACATTTTGAAACATGCAACACAAATTGACTGGCTATGCTGTACTAGCCCATGGTTCAGGCGTCCAGGATAACGTAACTACATCAAGTGTTGAGTAAACATTAAACAACAGGTTAACATAGAGAAAAAGCTCACTGGTCGTTCAGTCAACCGTCTTCCGTTGAGGGGAAGTGTGAGTACGCTGTACACTATCGAACAGAAGCAGGAAAAAAAATCATCTATGGAGACTCAGTTGTAGCCAGAACATAGCTTGCTTTCAGCAGAAAACCAGTTTATGTAACTTGAAGGTGGAGGGGGGAGGAAAGAAAGGAAAGCAAAGGGTAGGGAAGCAACTATTTATGTCACCTGTATCGATACTGTATGCGGAATTAGTGCCGATGAGTGAAAAACTATTCTGGATCGGGTTTCGAACACGGGATCTTCTGCTTACTGGGTTGTTGCGTCAGTCACTGCACCACCTCGACACAGAGTTTATCCCCAACTGCGTGGACTAACTTAGCCCACCTCCAGGCTGACCGACATGCCCACCTAGCGCCACCTATCAGCAGCCCCTATCCATGTCCTCCACGTTCGCTAGTTTCAGATTCCTGCAGGTGGTCGGACATGAATGTCCCGATGCAGCTGACATCAATAGTTCCTCCCCCTTCCTTTCCTTCCCCCCCCTCCTCCACCTTCAATTTACATAATATGTATCGCAGCTCAGAATTCCATTCCACGTTGTGTCTGACCTTTAGGACACGTCATAAAGAACAGACACCATACATTAATATAACTGATTCGCCTCGATGGGTACTGAATCCACCACCTTTAGTGCAGATTCACAGTCAGGTTCGATTTCCTGTGGGACTCTCAAAGCAGTGAACGTGGAGGACATGGACGGGGACTGTGGACAGGTGACGTTAGATGAGAATGCGGGTCGATTGGTTGGTTGGATTAAAAGAAGGGGGGAGGGACCAAACTACGAAGTCATCAGTCCCTTGTTCCGAATAAAACAATGTCAGAAGTGTGAGAATGAAACAAACGAGATTGACAACTCAAAACGGAATGAAAGGAAAAATTACAAGAACGATGAAGGGCAACAAACATGTAAATGGACAAAAGGGGCAAGAAAACCACAGAAACGCAAGAAACGGGATGAAGAGATTAAACCAACAAAGAAGATTATCACGGCTGGCTGACCATGAGAATAAAAAATGAGAAGCCAGCCACTCTGCAACACATTAAACCCTCTACCCTAGAAGCACTGGGCTGAAGGACACAGAGAGACGAAGGACATGCGCTAAAACTTAGATCAAGTGATAAAACCCACTCTCGCGAATAAAATGTAAAACTAAATCAGCCGATGAGGCGTTGTCAGATAAGATTAGCGGCAACGAGTCCGGTAACCCAAGATTTCGTCGCTGGGTGGTCAAAGTGGGACAGAGCACCAGAACGTGGGCCACTGTCAACCGGGCGCCGCACCGACACTCAGGTAGGTCTTCACGGCGCAGGCGGTAACTGTGGGTCGCCCAAGCGTGGCCAGTGTGGAGCCAGCAGAGGACAAGTGATTCCCTGCGAAGGCCCACATGGAAGACTTCCATACATTCGAAGTCTCCTTAATGACACCCAGCTTTTGTGTGTACTGTTATGCCATTTCATCTCCCAAAGCCAAAGAACCCTACGGCGTAAGTCAGAATGCAGGTCAGCTTCAAACGTGCCCATCTCTGGAAACGGCTTCCACGTAGCCTGCTTGGCCAGCCTGCCAGCAACTTCGTTAACTGGGATGCCGACATGTCCTGGGGTTTACACAAACACCACTGAATGACGGGACTGGTCCAGGGCATAGATGGGTTCTTGGATGGACGCTGCCAATGGCGAGTGTAGCACTGGTCGATAGCTTGTAGGCTGCTCAAGGAGTAGGGCATGAACGGATATACTGAAGTGCACGAGAGATGGCCACCAGCTCTGGAGTGAATATACTGCAGCCATTGGGAAAGGAATGCTGTTCAAAATGGCCTCTGTGGACGTAGGCTAAGCCAACATGACCATCAGACATCGAACTGTCGGTGTAAACAACTTCATAGCCCCGTAACACGTCAAGAATCGAGAGGAAGTGACAGCGGAGAGCGGCAGGAGTAACTGAGTCCTTGGGGCCATGTAAAAGGTCCAGACGAATCTGCGGCCTACGTGTACACCATGGAGGTGCATGCGGACGAACCTCGATGGGAGGTGTTAAAGGGAAGGACTCAAGTTAAGACAGAAGGGATCGCACGAGAACCACCAACGCTAGCCCTGACCTGGGCCGGCGATGCGGGAGATGAACTGCCGCGGGTGGAAAAATAAGACGGTAATTCGGATGCTCAGGAGAACTACGAATTTTTGCATCGTAACTGGATAGCAGTTGCGCACGTCGGATCTGCAATGGAAAGACTCTGGCCTCCACCAGCACACTGCTCACCAGACTCGTTCTAAGAGGCGAACGCCACAGTGGTGCACTGGGTCGAGTACACACTACGCTGAGGGCGTCGCCGAACCATGAACCACTCTCCCATAGTCAAGGCAGGATAGAACAATGGCTTTGTAGAGCTGTAGCAGAGTAGAGTGATCTGCACCCCAGTTGGTGTTATTCAGGCAGCGGAGGGCACTGAGGTGCTGCCAGCACTTCCGCTTAAGCTCACGAAAGTGAGATAGCCATGTCAATCTGGAGTCGAAAACCAGTCCTAAGAATCGATATGTCTCCACTATAGTGAGTGGATCGTCATGAAGGTAAAGTTCTGGTTCCGGATGAACGGTACGACGCCGACAGAAGTGCATGACACACGACTTAGCGACCGAAAACTGAAAGCCATGGCCGAGAGCCCATAACTGCGCCTTGTGGATGGCTCCCTGTAGGCACCACTCAGCAGCATCAGTACTGGTGGAGCAGTGCGAAATGCAGAAATCGTCTGCATACAGAGAGGATGAGAAGTACGGCCCTACAGCTGCTGCTAGACTGTTAATGGCCACTAAAAATAGTGATACACTCAATACAGAGCCCTGCAGAACCCCATTCCCTTGGATATGGGGGAACTATGAGAGACACCAACTTGGACACGTACAGAGCGACAGGAAATTCTGGATAAAAATCGGGAGCGGGTGTCGAGACCCACAGATACAATGTGGCAATCATATGATGTCGCCTGGTGGTGTCATAGATCAAAAAGGACGGCAACAAGGTGCTGGCGTCTGGAAAAGGCTGTTCGGCTGGCAGACTCAAGATTATCAGTGGTAGAGCTCCCCAGTATTTAAGAGGCAGAGGTCGAACTGAGACAGTGAAGTTTCGACATCCCTGCCTCGGCCAATAAGCATGGTGTCACCCCACGAGGGGTTATGGGCGTTAAAATCTCCCAAAAGTAGGCAAGGTTCTGCACCATCTGGAGGAAGATATACATTGCAGACAGGTATTTCCTGCGTCATTCGTATTCTGACAGCCGCAGCTTCAAGAGGGGTTTGGAGGGGTACACATTCACTAAAAACTGAGTTTAGAACGAAAACGTAAACTCCACATGACAATCGATTATAGTCACTACGGTTCCTGTAATATCCCTTATAGCCACGGAGGACAGGGGTCTGCATTGCCGGGAACCAGGTTTCTTGGAGGGCAATGCAGAAAGCAGGTGTATAGCTTAACAGTTGCCACAGCTCAACCAGGCGATGGAAAAAACTGCCGCAATTCCACTGGAGGATGACATCATCGTGAGACTGGAAAGGCATGGAACATTCAATGAGGCAGTTAATGCCTGAGGGTCACCTGCTGCCACCGACGTTTTGCCTGAGTAATCTATATCCATTGTGTCTGAGGGTCCATCGAGATCTAGGTCCACAGCGGATGCCAGAATCTACACCCCATCCTCAGACACAGAGCTTGTAGACAGGGGTGGTGTGGGTGCCACCCCAAGTTCCTTGTTCTTAGGGGTCTCCTTTTTCGATTTCGCACGCTGTTCCTTGGGTTTCCCTGGCTGGGAGGACTTCACTGAGTCAGTCTCCGGGACTGAGGATGAGTGTGAAGCCATACAACCAGCTGCTTTTGGGCTCTTCAGCCACTGGCTGATGTCATCTTTCCCACTAGCAGAAACCTGGGAAGGAAGTTACTCAAGGGACCCCTTCCTATCGAGAGGAGTCGAAGAAGTCTTACGCTTCTCTGCCTTATAAGTGGGGACTGAAATCCCTGATGGTTGAGGGGGGGGGGGGGTGTTGCTCCCAAAGTAGGTGGTGCAGGGGCAACAGGGAGGGAAGTGTCCCCCACCATCAAGGGGGTGCGTGTAGTCTCCCAGTTCTGAGAGGCGACAGGAATGTAAGAACTGATGGGGCGACAACTGTTCTCGTAATGGCGGCGTATGAAGTGGTCATAACCACAGGATGTAGGCGCTCAAATTTCCTCTTAGCCTCAGTATAGGTCAGTTGGCCCAGGTTCTTATATTCCATGATTTTCCTCACTTTCTGTAAAATCCTGCAGTCTGGCGAACAAGGTGAAGGATGCTCTCTGCAGTTGACACAGATGGAAAGTGCTGCACATGGGGTATTGGGATGTGATGGACGTCCACAATCTCGACAAGTGGGGCAGGAAGTACAGTGGGATGACATATGGCCAAACTTCCAGCACTTAAAGCACCGCATCAAGGGAGGGTTATATGGTTTTACAGCACAGCGGTAGACCATCACCTTGAACTTCGTGGGCAATGTGTCACCCTCGAAGGCCAAGATGAATGCACCAGTGGCAAGCTGGTTATCCCTTGGACCGTGATGGACACGCCAGACGAAATGAGCACCTCCTAGCTCGTCGTCAGACTGCAAAAGAAGATCCCTGTGGAAGAAAATATCCTGTACCATATTTAAGCTCTTATGAGGCGTGATGGTAACAGAAACATCCCCCAACTTGCCACAAGCGAGTAATGCCCGTGATTGAGCAGAGGATGCTGTTTTTGCCAAAACTGACCAGGAGCATATTTTGGACAAGCCCTCCACCTCCCCAAACTTGTCCTCCAAATGCTCTACAAAAAACTGAGGCTTCATGGACACGAAACTTTTCCTATCAACTCTTGCACATATGAGGTACCAGGGCAAATAAGCTTCACTGTCATCCTTAGCCTGGCGTTCCTCCCATGGTGTGACTAGGGAGGGGAACGACTTGGGGTCATATTTGTTAGCATTAGAGTTAGACTTTGCCCGCTTAGAGACTGCTGGCAGCGGACCACCAGCAAGAGATGACATACTACACTTCAAGACGTGTCATCCACCCTGATGCCACCCACTCTGACCAGGGGCCCTCCCCACGGGCGCCACTCAGCCGCAGCAAAGGCCACCTGGCAGGATGGCCATTGCCAGGAGTCCCAATGCCCCAGGGTGACGGGCATCTACTCCTTGGCATACATGGGGAGTTAACAGTGCAGGCATCAGCAGAGCGATCCCTGTGTTGTCAGGGGGTTACAACCAACAGGGTACATGGCAGCCCCACTACAACGGACTGGCTATCGTGCTGGATATGAGATGCAATGAAGTCGATGGTCATCGTCGGCACAGAGAGTGACACTGCACAGTGAATGGTGTAAAACGCACCCAGAAAGGTGTCCTCGCCCAAAAGATGGAGAATGGGTGGGACTGCAATGTGACGACGAGAAAGTTGGCTAAAGATCTCAATGCATGATGGACACAATGCACAATGTAAGGTACCCTTCCCCAATTGGCTCGCTCTTCGGGAAAATTTTGAAAAATGGATGCCAATCCCTACAGGTGACCATCACATAAAGGCTGAAACGTGTGAGACGCTGTTTAGTCGTCTCTTACGACTGGCAGGAATACCTCAGGCCTATTCTAACGCCCATACCCGCAGGGGGGAATGCAGGTTAGCTGGGAGTCACGCCAAGATAATCTACGCACACGCGGTGAACACTGTGTCCTGGTTGTGCACCTGTCTTGTAAGCAGGAAATACCTGGTTCGTATCTCAGAGATTTTCACTTTTTGCTGCTGATTCCTGACTCCTGTTACTAGTTATCTGCTGTGTAAGCCCCCTGTTGCAGGAAGAAGTAGACAAAATGCATTATGCCATGAGACGTGCATGGCTCATGTTCCCGCCATCATGTATTTTACACCCTGTTTTTAATGTACTTCCACCTCACTATGTTAATTTAAATTAGTGGTGTCACTGAGTTGCTGCTTTGCCTGAGTGTGAGCGGCGCTAGCTCTGCGTATCGATAGATCCCCTCTCGTAGTATCTTTGATCGACTGCTATTACTTCCCGACAGTTGTCTGTCATAAGGAGTTTGGGTTGCGCGTTCGGACTGCCAGGCAGTTGGAACGCGTCTGGAGTGCAGTCCGGACCTGCCAGTCGGGGAGTTGCAATCTGGACTAGTGCAGTGAGGTTGGAGCTGTGAGGTCTGTGTCGACTTGGCTCGCCCGACCATTGCCACCACGCATCACTTGAGCCGGGCCACGGTCTTGGTGGATAGTCAGTCGGTCGCCCTACCGGAAGACGCGTTTTGGCTCGCTGATCGTTCATGTGTCAGCTGTGTGTGTGTGTGTGTGTGTGTGTGTGTGTGTGTGTGTGTGTGTGTGTGTGTGTGTGCGCGCATTTGTCTTCGTGCGTGCTTAGTTACTGTTGGGTATCGTTCTGGTCTTCGTGCAAGCATTTGTCAGGTTGTGTGTGTAGTTAACGTTATTTCCACTGACGACTATTTTATATATTATCGGCATTCTGAGGATAGTCAGTCGGTTGGTGCGGACCAGGGAGGATATCTCAGTGCGGCGCAATCGGCTGGGTCTGCTGGTGGTCCCTGCACAGTGTCGGAGCGTGTGTGGAGCTGTCCGATTGCTACGAGCTTCGTGGCTCACCAACCCAGGACGTCAAAGTTTAGTGGTGTCTTCAGTCACTTGAAATTTATCTTGTTGATTTTTAAGATTTCTTGTTTCGAGGACTTCAGCCATGAAAGAATTGGATTTTGAAACTCGTAGTTGTAAAGGTTCGGATATGTGCCGTTTTGATTTAAATGTGTTATTAAATTACAATAAATTACAATTTCGAAGTGAAACTGACTGCCACCTTATTTGGCTCTTTCCACAATCCTAATCACCTGTTCTGCCCAGCGGGTTTAGCGGGCGTTTCACGCCACAAAGTTCTTCAGGCCAAGCGCATGTCTTAGATGACTGAAGATCTAGAGGCTTTATGCTCAGATTTTTTAAAAGGCTGTAATACGGTAATGGGTGGGACAGTTAACAGTAATTTTTGGGACTACTGTTTTGACAGTGTATTGCCAAAAACAGCTTCTTCAGAACATTAGTAATGCCGCGATTGTTCCTGTTTTCAGGCCTTATGATGAACCACAGGTGCACAGCTCCGTGTGGCGAGTGAACGTTTTAGATCGACTGCTTCTGGCGTATATTGGGTGCAATGGTTGCAGAGCTCCCACCTGCTACCGCACACTCGTAATCAGTGTATAGGTTCTGGGTAAAGGTGGTACTCACACGCAAGTACAGAAGGCTAATTTTAGTGTCCTGTCGACAAGGTGAACAATGGAGGCGGAGCGCTTGCTCAAATCGGACGAGGATCCGGAAGGAACCGGCCGTGCTGTTGCAGAAGGAACTGCCTTTTCATTCATCTCGAAACATCAAAACGTAAGCTGTATGAAATTTACGATCGTTGGTCGATATTCAAGTAGTTCTCTAACACACGGGGATGTTGTAGTGTAACTTACCATCTAGTATAAGACAACGGTTTCTTGAGAAAATGTGTACAAATGAGTGTGGAATCAAAGAAAATTTGTGAAACTGTTCGCATTGTTTAAGTGTCCGGTTTCTTGAACGGTACATCTATACACTGCAAACAGTCTATTTACGAGTTACTAATTTACGAGGGCAGTTCAATAAGTAATGCAACACATTTTTTTTCTCGGCCAATTTTGGTTGAAAAAACCGGAAATTTCTTGTGGAATATTTTCAAACATTCCCGCTTCGTCTCGTATAGTTTCATTGATTTCCGACAGGTGGCAGCCCTGTACGGAGCTGTTAAAATGGCGTCTGTAACGGATGTGCGTTGCAAACAACGGGCAGTGATCGAGTTTCTTTTGGCGGAAAACCAGGGCATCTCAGATATTCATAGGCGCTTGCAGAATGTCTACAGTGATCTGGCAGTGGACAAAAGCACGGTGAGTCGTTGGGCAAAGCGTGTGTCATCATCGCCGCAAGGTCAAGCAAGACTGTCTGACCTCCCGCGTGCGGGCCGGCCGTGCACAGCGGTGACTCCTGCAATGGCGGAGAGTGCGAACACACTCGTTCGAGATGATCGACGGATCACCATCAAACAACTCAGTGCTCAACTTGACATCTCTGTTGGTAGTGCTGTCACAATTGTTCACCAGTTGGGATATTCAAAGGTTTGTTCCCGCTGGGTCCCTCGTTGTCTAACCAAACCCCATAAAGAGCAAAGGAGAACCATCTGTGCGGAATTGCTTGTCGTCATGTGGCTGAGGGTGACAATTTCTTGTCAAAGATTGTTAAAGGCGATGAAACATGGGTTCATCACTTCGAACCTGAAACAAAACGGCAATCAGTGGAGTGGCGCCACACCCACTCCCCTACCAAGAAAAAGTTTAAAGCCATACCCTCAGCCGGTAAAGTCATGGTTACAGTCTTCTGGGACGCTGAAGGGGTTATTCTGTTCGATGTCCTTCCCCATGGTCAAACGATCAACTCTGAAGTGTATTGTGCTACTCTTCAGAAATTGAAGAAACGACTTCAGCGTGTTCGTAGGCACAAAAATCTGAACGAACTTCTCCTTCTTCATGACAACGCAAGACCTCACACAAGTCTTCGCACCCGAGAGGAGCTCACAAAACTTCAGTGGACTGTTCTTCCTCATGCACCCTACAGCCCCGATCTCGCACCGTCGGATTTCCATATGTTTGGCCCAATGAAGGACGCAATCCGTGGGAGGCACTACGCGGATGATGAAGAAGTTATTGATGCAGTACGACGTTGGCTCCGACATCGACCAGTGGAATGGTACCGTGCAGGCATACAGGCCCTCATTTCAAGGTGGCGTAAGGCCGTAGCACTGAATGGAGATTACGTTGAAAAATAGTGTTGTGTAGCTAAAAGATTTGGGAATAACCTGGTGTATTTCAATGCTGAATAAAACAACCCCTGTTTCAGAAAAAAAATGTGTTGCATTACTTATTGAACTGCCCTCGTAATTTGTTTGTGACGCGTTTCGCGCCGCTGGTGCATATCTTGAGTCATCGAGGAAAGTTGATCAAAGGCGGTAACAGATGTCTACCAAGAACATTGGGAACAGCTTGTAAATATAACCGAAGATTAAGATCACGAAAGACAAACACTAGCCTGTAAGACAGTAAAAATGCTTAACAAACCAAACAGAGAAACACTACAGATAAATAACAGCGATTATGAGTCAAACACCACAAATATCTTTGACATGCAGGTGGGTAGACGTAAGATGGTGAAATGGGACATAGAGACTCACAACGAGTGGACGATTTACACATACTAGAGGTGACGGAGGCTATGATGACTACGAAAAAAAGGAAGGTTACAGCATCAACAATGAATTCCTAAAATATGGTGAACTTTATCTCCACATTAGACTGCTAAACCGGTTCAATACGTATTGGAAAAGTAGTGTCATACATACCAAGAACATGGCAAGAAGAAAAAATATCGCTGATTAAAAAAGGAGAAAGAAGTAACTGCCAAAATTATAGAGATATTATCTTACTGGACGCAACATTAAACACTTGCGCTAGGATCGTGGACTGCAGGTTAGGAGTAATAGCGGAGAGCTTATTAACTGAAGAAGATATTGATTTCGGTAGAGGAAGATCAACAACAGGCGCAACATTTGTGATTAACCAGATTACTGATAAACATACAGAATTTAGAGACTCACTTAGCAGTTTTTCGTCCGAAAAAGCCTATGATACAGTTAACAGAAAAAGTCTATGGAGTATAATGAAGCAAAGAGGATACCCATTCCATTTAATAAACACCCATGATATAATCGATATTGTTTTTGTACTGTTCTTCAGTCCGAAGGCTGGTTTGTTGCAGCTCTCTGATGCGTCTTTCTAAACCGAAACGACGCAAGGTGCAGCGCAAGTGACTGTGGAGTGGAAGGGGGAACCCAAAAACATACAGGGCCAGCAGCATTCATGGTTATAAACTCTTTATTTAAGTTCGGAACTCTATTAACAATCACTCAATTTAACTGATTTTAATGATTACAGTAAATAACAAGTTTCATGTAGCAGTCAGTGATAATTTCAACAACTGATCTCACCCGTCAGGAAAGTAAACGCGAGTACTCAGTCAGCCTCTTTATGCCAAAATGACTGTAAAGTTGCATCTCATAGCTAATATTAAATTCAAACTGCAAGAAAATTTACACTCAAACCATAGACAGTCTGAGACTGCACTTAACCACGGGGGCTCAAATAATGAATGTTCTCCCTGAAAAAATAATTAAAGTTCATAAAAGACATAAAAATTTTAAAAAATATATGACAGAACAATAAAATAATTAAATACGCCAAAACAACGGGATGAAATAGTTGCTAATTTCCCCACGCCTATGAGCAAGTTATGCAGGATCTGTGGTGTCACCGCTAGACACCACACTTGCTAGGTGGTAACTTAAATCGGCCGCGGTCCTTAGTACATGTCGGACCCGCGTGTCGCCACTGTGTAATCGCAAACCTAGCGCCACCATATGGCAGGTCACAAGACACGGACATGACCTCGCCCCAGTTGTACGGACGACATTGCTTGCGACCAGAAGTACGAAGCTTTCCTCTCATTTGCCGAGAGACAGATTGAATAGCCTTCAGCTAGTCCATAGCTACTACCTAGCAAGGCGCCATTTGTATCAGTGCTTATAGCGTACTAATATTCAAGAGAGATGTATTCCAAGGACTCCTTAAAAGTTAAGTAACAAACATATAAGTACTTTTCTTCTTATTCATTAATAAGTCTCATGTTTCAGAATTCACGCCCGTCTGCGTTAGTTTAGCGTGCACCTAGCTACCTCATTGTGTCTATGCTGTAGGAGCTAGACACAACATAAATTGGCGACGAGGATGGGATGCCGCGCCCACGTGGCATAAATTGATTGTACTTTGCTCTGATTTGCTTGTGTCATGGCTTCGCCACAATCTCCAGATGTACTGTCCGAATTTTTTCGCTTGCAGAATCAGCAGTCGCAGGCGTTATTGGAAGCCCTTGGACAGCTCGTCCAGGGTCAACGTGCGCTGCAAACCGATGCAGCAGCCGCCGCTTCATCGCTACCGCAGTCACACAACGCTGTCGCACCGCCATTTAGGCCCTTCGAGGCCGAGTGCGAAACCTGGACTGAGTGGGCCAGCCAGTTCAACTTTCATCTCGCAGCCTACAGAATTCAAGGTAAAGAGCGGCAGCCGTTTTTGCTTTCTTGTGTCGGTGTGTCTACCTACCGTGTGATAGTAAAATTGTTTCCCCGACGCGACGTAGCAACTCTGTCCTACGAGGAAATTTTGTCGGCTTTAGATGCCTATTTCAAAGAAACAGTAAATGTAGTTGCAAAAAGGTATACGTTCTTTCGTACAAAACGTACGGCCGGTCAGACTAATAGGGAGTGGGTTGCAACTTTGCAAGGACTTACTAGGGAGTGTGCCTTTGAATGTGACTGTGGCCTCCCTTATTCAGATACTATGGTGCGTGATGCAATAGCACAGAACGTTTCTGATGTTCGAATACGGGAACAGATTTTGAAACTAGTAAATCCCTCCCTTCAACAAGTGATAGACATATTGGATAGGCAAGACACACTTGACTTTGCTCAGGCCTCTTTTGAAACTTCGCCAGCAGTGTGTCACATTAATCGGCCCGCCGGGCCCGCTGCACGGGACGCTAAACGGCCCTCGCGCCCGTCCGCACAGCAGCGGCAGCCTACCTTGCAAACACATGCGCCGCGTAAGCAAGCAAATGCAGTGAAATCATGCCCGCGGTGTGCAACGAGACATTCGCGTGAAAATTGCCCGTCACGCCAAGCTATTTGCTTTTACTGTCAAAAGAAAGGACATGTACAAAGTGTTTGCCAGAAAAAGCTTAGATCAGACAATCGCAATAATTCCAGGCCTTTTGCTTCGCGCCGGAATCGAACCCAGGACAATCGGGCTCGTGGACCTTCGCCCATGGACATTCATGTAGTTCATTCCCACCCGTCCAGTGACACTTTAGCTAACAGTGACTGTGTTCGTCCCACCAAAAGTGTGCGTCGACGTCGCCGAAAATCCCGTAAAGTCGCAAGTGCTTCTGTACCTGTATCAGTTCAAATTGCACGTGACAGTCGCTCTTGTCGTCAGCAGGACAATAAACTTTTTGTGGACTTAGACTTTGAAGGCAAAGTGATACCATTCCAGCTCGATACCGGAGCTGCAGTTTCATTGCTCAATCACGACACGTACAAACAACTGGGCAAACCGCCATTGCGTGCCGCCAATGTTAAGTTACATAGTTACTCAGGACAGCATATACCTGTGTTAGGACAGTGCAGCCTTATTGCAACATACAGGGGACAAACAAAACTTGTGTCATTTTACGTTCTTCGTTCTTCTAGTGCAGTGAACTTGTTTGGCTTAGATTTGTTTCAATTGTTTAATTTGTCTATAGTAAATCAGGTCCTATCACTGAATCAGACTGTGCCTTCCGCCAGTGTTTCTAGTCTTTGTGAAGAATTTGCAGACATTTTTGCACCGGGCCTTGGTTGCGCTAAGAACAATGAAGCACACATGGAATTGAAAGACAACGCGCAACCGAAATTTTTCAGAGCGCGCAATGTTCCCCACGCATTGCGTGATGAGGTCGCAAGAACATTGCACGATTTAGAATCTCAAGGTGTAATTGAACGTGTGCAGGCTTCTCTCTGGGCCTCACCCTTAGTAATTTTGCCAAAACCTTCCGGAAAACTGAGACTTTGTGTGGACTTCAAGGCAACTGTGAATCCACAACTTGTGACTGCTACTTTTCCTTTGCCCCGCCCGGAAGATCTTTTTGACAAACTGTGCCCGGGAAAATATTTTTCAAAATTGGACCTAGCAGATGCGTACTTGCAGATACCTGTGGACGAAGAATCCCAGCGCGTCTTGGTGGTAAACACGCATCTTGGCTTGTATCGCTTCAAAAGACTGCCATTCGGGTGTGCATCCGCCCCTGCATTGTTTCAGCAATATTTACAAACTATTTGTGCGTCGGTCCCTACTGCTGCGAACTATCTGGACGATATTGTGATCTCAGGACAGACAGAAGCAGAACATTTGCAAAATCTCCGAACATTATTGCAGGTATTGCGTCAGAATGGTCTTCGCTTGAGGAAGGACAAATGTGTTTTTTTTGCTCGGGACTTACCCTACCTGGGGCATGTCATCAATGCCCAAGGTATACATCCGAGTCCCGAGCACCTCCGTGCCATACAGGACTTACCTGCTCCGCAGAACTTAAAACAGCTACAGAGTGTGCTGGGTAAAATTACTTATTATTCAAAGTTTGTGCGCAATGCTTCTTCCATTTCAGCTCCGCTTCATCGCTTACGCCGTAAAGGTGTTCCGTTCGTCTGGACGACGGAATGCGAACGCGCCTTTCGCCAGTTGAAATCGGCGTTACTTTCAAATACTTGCCTTACGCCTTTCGATCCCCAGAAACCCCTTTTGTTGATGGTAGATGCATCGGATTTCGGGATCGGTGCTGTGCTTGCGCACAAAGATGGCTCGCATGATCGCCCTATTGCCTTTGCGTCCAAATTGCTCTCATCTGCGCAAAGAAATTATTCACAAATAGAGAAAGAAGCTTTAGCTCTCGTGTTTGGTGTTGCCAAGTTCCATGACTTCTTGTATGGTCGTCACTTTACCATCATCACGGACCACAAACCTTTGACATCGCTTTTTCATCCGACCAAGCCTGTCCCTCCCCGTACAGCGCAGAAATTCATTCGCTGGTCGCTTTTTCTCTCGCAGTACCGCTACGATATCTTGTATCGGTCCACTGCTCAGCACGGAAACGCTGATGCGTTGTCCCGTTTGCCTGTTGCTGAGGATAAAGCATTCGATTCTTCCGAACTTGCTTGCATGTTCATTGATTCGGAAGCCGATGACGTGGTCGCATCGTTTCCGATTGATTTTCGTCGTGTAGCTACTGCCACAGCTGCTGACCCTGTCCTTGCTACTGTTTTGCGTTTTGTTGCTACGCAATGGCCCTTGTCAAAGTCACGGATCGAAGATCCTTTGGTTCGCCGTTTTTTTGCTCACAAGGAGAGACTTTTTGTACGACGTGGTGTTTTGTTGTTGCGTTCCGATAATGATCAGTCCAGAGTCGTGGTCCCACGTTCGTTACAGTCCTCTGTCTTAAAGCTTCTCCACCAAGGACATTGGGGTATAGTGCGTACGAAACAACTTGCTCGTCAGCACTGTACTTGGTTCGGAATCGATGCTGCGATTACAAATATGTGCTCCTCTTGCGTGGCGTGTGCCGAACAACAATCCGCACCGCCGCGGAAATTCTTTGCATGGCCGAAAGCCACTTCCCCTTGGCAACGCTTGCACATCGATTTTGCTGGTCCATTCTGGAATGCTCGATGGTTGGTTGTGGTCGATGCTTTCAGTAATTTTCCTTTTGTTGTCCGGATGTCTTCCACGACGTCTTCTGCCACAATCCAAGCCTTGTCTGCTATCTTTTGCATTGAAGGTCTTCCGCAGACTATTGTTTCCGACAATGGCCCACAATTCATGTCCGCAGAATTTGTCATTCTGCAAGGCCAATGGTATTCAACATCTGCCGTCCGCGCCGTTTTCGCCTCAGTCAAACGGTGCCGCTGAACGATTGGTCCGGACTTTCAAGTCACAGATGTTGACATTGAAAGAGTCGCATTCTCGGGAGGACGCTTTGTTGCTCTTTTTGTCTTCGTATCGCTCTCAGCCCCGCGATGGCCGCTCGCCGGCTGAATTGCTCCATGGTCGATCTCATCGCAACCTGATGTCTTTGCTGCATCCGCCGCATCAGGTTCCTGTGCAGCGGCAGACTCTGGTTTTTGCTCCTGGCGACGTTGTCTATTATCGCAACTATCGCGGTTCTCAGCGTTGGCTCGCAGGGCGCATTCTTCGCTGCCTCGGCCGCGCGATGTATTTGGTCTTGGGGGCCTCTGGTGAGGTGCGTCGGCATCTCAATCAGCTGCGCCTCTGTCGTCGCCTGGGTTCTGCCGCTCCGTCTGCTTTCAGCGACGGAGCCGTCAGGTCAGCGCCTTGGGGACCCATCTACTGGCTCGCCTCATCCCCAGGTGTTACCGACGCTGCCTTCCATTTTGCCTCATGGCGTCGCGCCGCCGCCGCCGCCGCCGCCGGCGCCGCCCGCAGCGGCCGCTTCGCTGCAGCCGCCTGGCGCCTCCCTGGGTCACGCGCCGCCGCTCGCTCCCGTGCCCAGCCGTCCTCCGCCATGGACTTCTTGCCCGCTCCGGACCAGCTGTCGCCTTCGCCCGTCGGGTGCTCCGACCACATGGAGGTCGACCCTTCGGCCCCTCTTGTATCATTACGTGCACATACACCGCATGTTGACGTGCACCCTGGACTAGGTTTGCAGGCGTTTCCTAGCTCCCCTCGGACCGAATGGCCGGGTGCGGGTGGCACAGCCTCGCCTGTTGTTAGGCTCCCCACCTCATCGCATACGTCAACATGGGGTCCTCCCCACGGCGGGCGGAAGCCTTATCTCACGACCGTTCGCCGATTTGCGGGGGAGGAATGTGGTGTCACCGCTAGACACCACACTTGCTAGGTGGTAACTTAAATCGGCCGCGGTCCTTAGTACATGTCGGACCCGCGTGTCGCCACTGTGTAATCGCAAACCTAGCGCCACCACATGGCAGGTCACAAGACACGGACATGACCTCGCCCCAGTTGTACGGACGACATTGCTTGCGACCAGAAGTACGAAGCTTTCCTCTCATTTGCCGAGAGACAGATTGAATAGCCTTCAGCTAGTCCATAGCTACTACCTAGCAAGGCGCCATTTGTATCAGTGCTTATAGCGTACTAATATTCAAGAGAGATGTATTCCAAGGACTCCTTAAAAGTTAAGTAAGAAACATATAAGTACTTTTCTTCTTATTCATTAATAAGTCTCATGTTTCAGAATTCACGCCCGTCTGCGTTAGTTTAGCGTGCACCTAGCTACCTCATTGTGTCTATGCTGTAGGAGCTAGACACAACAGGATCAGTTTCAAAATAGTTTTGCTCCTGCTGGGCAATTAAATGCTACGTCTCCAAAAATTACCCAAAAGTGGAAATACGGAAATGATACAACGATTAACAAACATTAACACTAGAAGCAGCTGATCTCAGCCGGCCGCTGTGGCCGTGCGGTTCTAGGCGCTTCAGTCTGGAACCGCGTGACCGCTACGGTCGCAGGTTCGAATCCTGCCTCGGGCATGGATGTGTGTGATGTCCTTAGGTTAGTTAGGTTTAAGTTGTTCTAAGTTCTAGGGGACTGATGACCACAAATGTTGAGTCCCATAGTGTTCACAGCCATTTTGAAGCTAATCTCAAAGGCAAACTACCGTCGTGTGTAAAGGAATCAAAACACTAGCTTACTCAATCCTGCTGTTCTGTTCACGTTTACTACACAAATGTACTGTTCGAGTCAATATGATGCGACATAATAAACTGCTGAAAAGTCTTCTACTCGCACGTATGTTTCGTACTGTTGTAAGCCAGACGTTGTTATTATATGGCAGTATGTTGTTGATGATCACAGCGGTAATAATAATAATAATAATAATAATAATAATAATTAACAATACACACAAATTCACTAAGGGACTGATGACCTTAGCAGTTAAGTCCCATATGATTTCACACACACACATTTTCACACTAAAGAAAATTTATTATTTTAAATTCGTGCAGGGTATATTAGGAACAACAGAAATTTCCACCAAACAGTCATTCTCAACAACCACCTATACGTCTGCCAGTATCAATTTACTCACTGCAGTTTGCACACCAGCAGGTGATGTGTACTTTGCATACATGTTTATTGCACTTTCCACACGACACGTTTGTTTTATTGTCGTTGCTTGAAGGACAGAACTTACAGCGTGCACGTTTAGTAGAGTTTCTTGTTGCTACCGATTTAGCCACACCTGCCACTCTTTCAGGGTCTTGGACGCTCCTGACCATTCTCAAAGAATCTTGTTCTTGGAAAATGCTTCCTTGATGCAATGTGCCCTGCATCCAGTGACTTTCCAAGTTCCTCCAAAAATATTTTCTTTCTAGTCAATTTTCTTGCATTCCAGTTAGTCAATCGAAGTCCACAAGGCATTCGCATTATAAGCACCAACATCAGGAATATTGTAGGAAACTACCATGAGCCATCTACTGGTTTTTCGTTTGCATGTAGATGTACTTGTTAGCTGATCGAGTGTGTCTATAGCTCCTTTGGTTGATTTATAATCTAAAATCATGTTTCTCCCCCTGTCGGAGGTTCGAGTCCTCTCTCGGGCATGGGTGTGTGTGTTGTGCATAGCGTAAGTTAGTTTAAGTTAGATTAAGTAATGTGTAAGCTTAGGGACCAATGGCCTCAGCAGTTTGGTCACATAAGATCTTACCACAAATTTACAAATTTCAAATTCATGTTTGGCTTCTTATCAGCCCTGTCACTTATTGCCCCACCATGGTGGAGACTGCTCATTAGTACAACATTCTTATTTCTCTTAGGAATATAACTGACCACCGTAGTGTCATTTGTGAAGTAAAATGAAGACTTACGAACCTTGTTGGTCATATTTTGTGGAAGCTCTGGCTTACGAGTATTTTAAGTAAGGCTCCTAACAGTGTCAGTTTCCTTTTCAGGAGCAGCGCTCCCAAATTGCATGTCGTAAAAAAATTTATCATACGTTACATTCTGACCTCGAAAATCAGAGGTAAGATCAGCAACTACTCTCATTCCCTATTTTTTTCTGCTGCCACTGCACTCTTCTTGCCTGTATAAATTAGGGCTTTCAGTACATATGAAGATTTGCTGTCATACAGAGTCCATATCTCGATCCCATATTTTGCCGGTTTGCTTGGGATGTAGTGCTTGGATGGACAGCGGCCTTTAAATGCTACCAGTTGCTCGTTGACGGTCATTTTTCTCCTAAATTATGCAGTTTCGGAAGGACTTCTAACCGCTTGTCCCAGATGCTGCGAATTGTGGCCAGTTTATCAGTATTCTTTCCTCTCTTTTGGGTTTTTTATCAAATAGTGAAACGCGCGGTATTTTACAGAATGTTTCTAGGGACAAAGTTGCTCTAAATATTTTCCGCCCAGTATTCTTATCCCACAAACATTTTGCAGATTCCCCATGTGAGCGATATACACCCGCAAGGAGTAGGAGTCGTAAGTATGCGTGAGAAAGAGAATCATCAAGGTTTGCCCATTATTTACCATAGACTTGTTGCCGCTCAATATTTGACATCTTTATTATTTCATTCTGAAGTGTTGTAGAAAATAATAGGTCAAACGAGCTATTTTACATCAGTTATTCTCGTGCTGTCATACCTGTTAACTGATGGCGTTCGAAACAAGTAGTGGCCATGTTATTTTGGTGGGTGCAACTGCCATTCTGTGTTCCCGTTTTTAGAAACAGGAGTCTGTACACCACGCTGAACAGGCTGTGGACCATCGTCAATTTCATCAGAGCACTCGCTTTCAGATGCATTACAGGAATGATTTTCAAACTCATGATCTTTCGTCTGTTGAGCTAGTTACTAACTTTTCCAACTCAGCGTTAGTCAGTGATGTAATTGCCATAATGCCACAATTCAGACTGATCACAAACGACAGAGAAAACAAACCGAGCAGAAACAATGGATAATTCGAACAGTTGACAAGTCGTAATGACAAGTTCGTTGCTGCAAACGCAGCGCCTTTGTTGACTTAAATGGCTCTGAGCACTATGGGACTTAACATCTGTGGTCATCAGTCCCCTAGAACTTAAAACTACTTAAACCTAACTAACCTAAGGACATCACACACATCCATGCCCGAGGCAGGATTCGAACCTGCGACCGTAGCGGTCACGCGGTTCCAGACTTAAGCGCCTAGAACCGCACGGCCATACCGGCCGGCTTTGTTGACTTGTTAAAAAGTTGAGAATAAGTACCAACAATGAAAGTCATGACTATTATAAAATATGAGACAACCAGAAAGTACTTTAGAGGAATCGTATTAATGTCGGGTCACATCGATCCCAATATTGCCAATGTAATTCTTAAGGTTTATGACCAGATGACTTAAAATATTTTAAAACTTTTTTAACCTCATACTGCCTTTGCATTTTCAAACGAACACACCAAATTTCATAAAATTTATAGGTATTTATAGCTATTTCGGGTCGTGTATACCCGAACAGAACAGCAGGGTTAACACATAAGACTTCAGGGCCTACGATTTTCCTGGCCAGGGCAATGAATAACCAAATTATTCAAACATTCGATGTGCGGCTGGATTATCGACTCACAATTCGACTAAGACATATTAATTTGTTCTTTCACGCTTCAAATACTATTACCACTACCAAATTTTAAAAAATTACGGCAAAATATCACAAATTTAGGTCGCGGCCCCACAAGTGAGGGAGCCCAATCACTCATATCCAGGAGAGATACCGTGAAGGCGCCACGCTTAACAAATTACTGGCAGAAGAAATCCATGAAGCAACATCTATAACAGATTAAGCTTGGCCACAAGCAAGCGGCGACAGAATGGATCAAATTCAGTTACAAACATACGTAACAAGACAACAGATTTATCTGGCTTTGGCGAAACCCTAAGAAAATCCAGGGCTGGGGCGGACACAACCGTTAGCGAGCGCAGCGACACGGCAACTCAAAAATGTTCTAATGTGTGTGAACTCTTATGGCACTTAACTGCTAAGGTCATCAGTCCCTAAGCTTACACACTACTTAACCTAAATTATCCTAATGACAAACACACACACACACACACCCATGCCCGAGGGAGGACTCGAACCTCCACCGGGACTAGCCGCACAGTCCATGACTGCAGCGCCTGAGACCGCTCGGCTAATCCCGCGCGGCACACGGCAACCAATCACGCAGGCAGCTAGCGGGCAGTAATGGCACGAGTACACCGACGGAGCGCAATGGCTTAACAGCGCGAGTAAATAAACCGGGCACGCCGGTACAGCAACACAGGAAAGAACTCACGGCCACCTGCAAGCCAACGCGTATATACAAACCAACTCCTTAATTCGAAAATTTATGGCAAATATTAGATTAAAACACTCAAATTCAATCCTGCCACTTAAGGAACTACACCGTCAAGTAAAACTACAGCTCTGGTAAGAATTCATCACAGATTTATATCCGCCTGAACAGTACCACTCTTCGGTGTAGCAAGCATTTCCCCGTGTGGCCCCATTTACAACCGCCAGAAACTTCAATTCATTCATAAGATAGACACGCAATAACGAGACCAATCAGAAGCGGCCATTAATTCAACAAATTAGCACAATGATGACAGGCAGCTAACCATCACAGTTAAACACATCGAGTTCAGTTCAAATTAGGAACAGGATAACCGGCTGCAGCACGTGGTCACATTAGAGATTACAAACACAGAGGGCTTATAAGGGCCGGGCGGGATTAGCCGAGCGGTCTTAAGCGCTGCAGTTGTGTACTGTGCGGCTGGTCCCGGCGGAGGTTCGAGTCCTCCCTCGGGTATGGGTGTGTGTGTTTGCCCTTAGGATGATTTAGGTTAAGTAGTGTGTAAGCTTAGGGACTGATGACATTAGCAGTTAAGTCCCATAAGATTTCACACGCATTTGAACTTTTTTTTTTTGTTTTTTGTTTTTTTTTTTTTTTTTGCTTACAAGGTGGGACAATATATCAGAAATACGTGGCACATGCAACATTACGCTGTCACCATGGCCATTTGAGAGAACCAGCCATTAGCATCTGTCGAGGCAAGAAAATACCGTCCGGCGGATTTTTTTTTTCCCAAAGGATGGGGCCCCTCCACGCCCACACCAACGTGGTGACCAAACCAAAAGTTCTACTGTCACCTCCGTATAACATGATTGTTTTCAAATCGTGAGTCACAGGATGCAGGCTGTGATGTTATCCATGCGTCTGGGTAGGATTACTCATTGACATGGTCCATCAGCAGGCAGAAAGTGGACGAAAGCGATCGAAGGGTAGCGGTTTATAAGGACAGAGGGAAAGAAGTGCCAAGGTAAGCGCCAAGGGAAAAAAACCTCTGCGACAGTAGGACGGGTAGTAAGGGCAGCAGCGGCTTGCTATCTGCGACAGTGCATGCAAGGTGTGGTTATGTTAGTGCGAGGTATCGTGCATCGTTACCTTTGTCGTTGCGGGTGCTCGTTGTAGGGCTTGCTGCAGCTGCTGCGTCCCTGTAACATTAGAGGTCGTCATACCTTAGTGGGCGATCGGTCATAGATCAGTTCACAGTGTAGGCTGTGTGTGTGGCTGGTTTGCGTGCTGTGTGCAGTACGGTTTCCCAGTGCTTGCCTGTTTTTCGGCGGGTCGAGCTTTGTGGTTGCCAGTAGTAGCTGTGTTGCAGGGGCTAGCCAGTACTGTCGTGTTAGCGTGCTTTGGACCATAGATGTTTAGTTTCTTGCTAATAGTGTCTTTGGTCTATTATATTTCCATCTGTGGTTGTGGTCATAGTTACCCAGAGAAAGGATAAACAGGTTACGGGGTGTCTCGTGCTTCTGTTCAGTCGTGTGGAGAGTTTTTGGAATACCTGCAAGATGGTATCTAGCCGATATTCCCGGCGAAGATCCGCGGTGCGTGTGTAGCGCGGAACGTTGCTTATGATTCTGAGTACTTTGTTCTGTATGACCTGCAGACGGCGCAGGCGTGTTGGCGCAGCGTATCCCCTGACAGGGGCTGCGTACGTCATCAGGGGTCGAATAAGTGTCATGTACATGGACCTGGACTCCCTTCTATTCATTGTGCTACGCCTGTTAAGCATAGGGTAGAGCTGTTTGAGCCTCACGTTTGCTTTGTTGCTCACGTGTTGAATGTGGTCCCCCCAGAGTAGTTTCCGGTCCAGCCAGACACCGAGGTATTTGACCTTCTGCCTGAAACGTATTGGGCGTGCATGTAGTGTTATTGGGTTGCAGTGTTGATGCTTGCGCAGTAGTTTCGGTCTTCTAGTGAACAGAACGGCTTCGCACTTGTCGACGTTTACTCTAACACGCCATTTCACCAGCCAAGGCTCTGCCGTTCTGAGTGCAGCCTGTAGTCGTGAGTTAATGTTAGACGGCTTCCAGTCTTGCGCAAGGATGGCAGTGTCATCTACTTAGACTGCCACCGTCGTGTAGCGTGTAGCTGGGAGGTCGTTGATGTAGAGGTTAAACAGAAAGGGTCCTAGGATTCTTCCTTGGGGTACTCCTGCCTCGATACAATGTCGTGTCGATTGTTTGCCCTTCACATCGGCCGTCCGGCGGAACGCACTATTCGCTTCCCAGGAAAGATGGGAGCGAGGTGGCGCAGTGGCTAGCATACTGGACTCGCCTTCGGGAGGAGAATGGTTCAATACCGCGTCCGGCCATCCTGATTTAGGTTTTTCGTGATTTCCCTAAATCGCTCCAGGTGAATTCCGGGATGGTTCCTTTGAAAGGGCACGGCCGACTTCCGTCCCCGTCCTTCCCTAATCCGATGAGACCGATGACCTCGCTGTCTGGTCTCCTCCCCCAAATAACCCAACCCCATCATTACCGAAAATAATCCAGTACACACCATGCACATCACTGAAATAATGCATGCAAGTACGCTCACAATGCTTAAACACTGAAAGGGTCCTGTAGCCACCTTTCATTAGTCCGGTAGCCCATTTTCATTACCATTTCTCTTTCTTTTCCTTGTTTCTCTTTTCTCTTTACTCTCATAGTGGCGTGATTGAATGATAGTGGTTGTGTGTCACGTTGCTGGACGGTGGCGTAGTCTGCTGCAGAAACTCTGCGATAGTCGTACAGATTCAGCAGCAGTTGTACAGAATAGCCAACTCGCGTAGTGGTCAAGTAGGCAAAGAGGTTTTCGCTACTTGTGAGAAGTCCACCTGCGTTAGGTTGGTGGCGGAAATGGCATCTTTGGGTTTTCCGGGCCACGCGGAGCGTGGAAGAGGCTGGAGAAGAAGCGGGAAGGCAGTCTGCCGCCGGTACGGGAAGCGTCCACAGCTGTGCTCCAGTCGAAGAATGGTGAGTTCGACTGACCGCGTGGCGCGCTGTTACTTGGCGAGGGGAGAGCTGTTAGCTTTTGGTCTCGCTTTTCAAATCTGGAAGATTGCTTTGCCTTGTCGCATCAAGGAATGCAAAACTTTGGCAGATTTTTCTTTTAACAAATTTCTGTAGCAGACTTGGATCCGCCGGAAGAGCGCCACACAAAGGTGTCGATAAGAAGTGAGCACTCGCTTCTGTATGAATGTCTGTTTGCCTTCAGCTGTGCCTGCATAAGCTTTCACCTTTCTAAATATTTAGAGCCTTGCCTTCTCGTAAGATTTCCTTGCTTTATGTGTCTTTCGTCCGTGGGGAGCCAACCACGTGGTAGAACATTATAGTTGTTGGGCTACCGGCATCACTAACTGTCCGATCGCATGTTTGTTTTAGATAATGTTAACATGATTTTGTGATGTGATATTGTTGCAATTTGGCACTATACCTAGAAATTGTGTCTCCACAAACCACGTGTTATCAGGAATCGTATACATGCCTCACATCCTTATCTTAGGAATAAATGATTTTATCTACAATTTTCTCTTGTGTGTCCGAGATTACGTTTTTGCGCCTAAGCCACTCACCTCGTAGCCTTCCCGTTAGCACATCCAATGCGTTTCCTTATGCACAGGTCCAGTCATTAGTCTCCCCTTGTATTTTATAACAAATGCTTTAGATTAAGTCTTATTTTCAGGTGTGTTGCCGGGAACTGATCTTGTGCACAGTGTTCTTGCATGTGCTATTTTATTTTAAATGTTTGATTGTCGTGAACAGTGCACGGGGAACACTATTAATTACATCGTATCCCCTATGAGCGACATCACAACGTATGCATTTTTGTGAGTTTTTGGTCTGTGATCAAATTTATTTATTTTCCGATTCGACCAAATCTTTGATTAGTTGTATGGTTAGAGTCGGTGGCGACCCTACTCTTCTCACGTTAATTTCATAAGCACTAAGTATTTTCATTCCCAATAATAAGGAATAACCCAATAGAAACATGTTAGTTGCAACACCTGAAAATAATTCAATGCACATTAACTTATTAAACTGACAGTTCGGTATTATTCACAAGTCAGCAACTGCTTTCTTTGGTATTGGAATTATTACATTCTTCTTTAAGTCCGAGAGCCTTTCATAATACTCCTTGCACCTTTCAACTTTCTCTTCTTTGCTTAGGACAGTTTTTGATATTCGTACAGCTGCTTCTCTTTTCTCCAAAGGTCTCTCTAATTTTCCTGTAGGCGGTATCTATCTTTTCCCTGGTGAAGTATACTTCTAAACCCTTACATTTGTCCTCTAGCCATTCCACCTTAGCCATTTTGCACTCCCTGTTAATCTCATTTCTTAGACTTTCGTATTCGCTTCGCATACTTCATTTACTGAATTTTTATATTTCCTCCTTTTATGAATTAAATTCAGTATCTCATGCGTTGTCCAGGGATGTCTAGTAGGCCTTACCTTTTTACCTATTTCATCCTGTGCTGCCTTCATTATTTCATTTCTTAAAGCTACCCATTCGTCTTCTGCTGTATAGCCATCCCCTGTTCAGTCAACCGTTGCCTAATGCTGTCTCTAGAACTCTCAGCAGCCTCTCATTCTGTCATCTCATCCAACTCCCATTGTTTATTTCTTTTTCAGTTTTAATATTCGGTTAAAAACCAACAAATTATGGTCAAAGGTTACATCTGTCCCTGGAAAAGACTTACAATTTAAAATCTGATTTTGAAATCTGTATCTTACCATTATACAATCAGTTCTATCCTTGCGATATCTCCAGGTCTCTTCCACGAATACAGCCTTCTTTCATGATTCGTAAACCAAGTGTTAGTGATTATTACATTATGCTCTGTGCAGAAATCTTGATAATCACAATTAATAAAATATTCCGGGCTATTACGCTGTGGTCTAAGGGATTTCACTTCAAAAACTGACGTTTCGCCCCCATCTGCGGAGGACCTTTTCAAGGGGTGTCGTAGTTTTGTTGAACGATTCACACCACTGATTATAGGAAAATTTCGCTTCCGCGAGCTTTCACGCAGTGGCGTGACGTCACATGTTTTGAATACGCCAGCGCAACTGGCCGTTGTCGACTGCCGTCGTCCGCTGTTACTATCGTCCCGTGGTGGAAGACTGGTAAACGTCTTCTTCAGTACCGGAATCGAAATTTCATTCAATTTTACGCCCTCCTCCTTCCTGTAAAATATCCTGGGTTGTTTCACAATCTCTATGGCCTCTCTGCATAGCCTTTCGTGGTATCCGTTTGTGACTGCCAGTACCTGAGGCCTGTTTAAACGAATGTGGTGGTCCCCCCGATGTACTGGTTTTCAAGAAAGAAGATGGTATCCAGTTTTATGGCGCTATATGATTAGCTCGTTGATTCGAAAAAAGCGTGTGAGTCCTGAAGATGACAAACTGAATTGCCGAAATTGGTTGCGTCGAAATAAAATAAAATAACCTGAAGTAAATGGCTGTTAGTTAAATTTATTGAATTGAGAAAACTTACACAATTTGTTCAATACGGCACTGTAAAGCGTCAGATTTGCATCTGGTGGACAAAATTGGAACCAATTTTTTTCCAGCGTTAATTATAATCAGTTCGTACCTTGGAACATGTTTTCATATTTGTAGAAACTTCAATTTTTCCGGAGTCATTTTTGTAATTTCAGGAGAAGACTGCAGCACATAAAAAGTGAATAGCATGATTCAAAAATAAAATAAGAAAAATATCAAATTTCCAGAATGAGACTTTCTCTCTGCAGCGGAGTGTGCGCTGATATGAAACATCCTGGCAGACTGAAACGGTGTGCCCCACCGAGACTCGAACTCGGGACCTTTGCCTTTCGGGAGCAAGTCCTCTACCAACTGAGAAACACAAGAACAACACACAGCCCGTCCCCACAGCTTCAGTTCTGGCAATTAATATTAAAATTCTTTTACAGGACTGATTAGAGACGAAAGTCTGAAAGTGTTCCAAGGTAGAGCACTTTCTACTGCACATATCAAGAAACGTTTTGCATCACCCCGGTTCCCCGAACTCCTGAAGACAGACGTTGACTGTGGGTATTGTATCACAGAGACAGTCTCTTTGACTGTTTAGAGATGTCACTAAACCCTAAACTACGAATGAGCAGCGCCTGTTAGACGAAGTGGGTCCGACAGCCGATTAGTTTCAGTCATTCCACCAGGAAGGAGGTACACAGCTCTTGTTGTCTGTAGTTCAACCATCAATACCGCGGTTTGATCGCGTCCACGTTGTTACTTTGTGCCAGGAAGGGTTCTCAACAAGGGAAGTGTGCAGGCGTCTCGGAGTGAACTAAAGCGATGTAGTCGGACATGGAGGAGATACAGAGAGACAGGAAATGTCGATTACATGCCTCGCTCAAGCCGTCCAAGGGCTACTACTGCAGTGTATAGCCGCTACCTACGGATTATGGCTCGGAGGAACCCTGGCAACAACGCCAACATGTTGAATAATGCTTTTCGTGCAGCCACAGGACGTCGTGTTACGACTCAAATTGAACGCAATACGCTGCATGATGCGCAACATCACTCCCGACGCACATGGCGAGGTCCATCTTTGCAACCACGACACCATGCAGCGCGGTACAGATGAGCCCAAGAACATGCCGAATGGATCTCTCAGGATTTGCATCACGTTCTCTTCACCCATAGTGTCGCATATGCCTTCATCCAGGCAATCGTCGGAGACGTGTTTGGAGGCAACCCGGTCAGGCTGAACGCCTTAGACACACTGTCCAGCGTGTGCAGCAAGGTTGGGGTTCCCTGCTGTTTCG
Organism: Schistocerca nitens; assembly: GCF_023898315.1. Lineage (NCBI taxonomy): Eukaryota > Metazoa > Arthropoda > Insecta > Orthoptera > Acrididae > Schistocerca > Schistocerca nitens. The sequence goes on along the minus strand of NC_064620.1, from coordinate 369,694,577 downwards.
GCATTTTGTGGGGCCGGCGTACGCCGTTGGTAACTGCAAGATACGGGAATGCCATCCTCCGATCGACAGTGCAACCATATCGGCAGCATATGGTGAGGCATTCGTCTTCATGGACGACGATTGGCGCCCCCATCGTGCACATCTTGTGAATGACTTCCTTCAGGATAACGACATCGCTCGACTAGAGTAGCATGCATGTTCTCCAGACATGAGCCATATCGAACATCCCTGATACAGATAGTAAAGGGCTGTTTATGGACTACGTGACCCACCAACCACTCTGAGGGATCTACACAGAATCGCCGTTGAGGATTGGGACAATCTGGACCAACAGTGCCTTGATGAACTTGTGGATAGTATGCCACGACGAATACAGGGATGCATCGATGCAAGAGGACGTGGTGCTGGGTATGAGAGGTACCGGTGTGTACAACAATCTGGACCACCACATCTGAAGGTCTCGCTGTATGGTGGTACAACATGGAACATGTGGTTTTCATGAGCAATAAAAAGGGCGGAAATGATGTTTATGCCAATTTTCTGTATAGGTTCTGGAACTCTCGGAACCGAGGTGATGCGAAACTTTTTTTCATGTGTGTACTTTTACCTGTCAACTGGAAGTTTTTCTGGGCCGGATTGTTGGGAACAGCTCTGGTATCGACCTTACAGCCACATGGAAATTTCGTGAGCCCTGGTGCTGGCACCATAGTTTGCCAAGTACGGCCGTCACCGCCAGGAGGAGCGTAGCAGACAGCCGCTGCGTTAGTCTCAACACCCGTCAGGAGCGAAAGGGTGTCACCCTTTCGTATGAATCAGTTGCACAACGATTGCGATTCACGGTATCCGGTTTTATGGCGCTATATGATAAGCTAGTTGATTCGAAAATAGCGTGTGGGGCCTGAAGATGGCAAATTGAATTGCTGAAACTGGTAGCGTTCGAAATACAGTAAAATAAAATAACCTAAAGTAAACGGCTGTTGGTAAAGTTAAATGAACTGAGAAGTACGTTCCATCCGATGTCCCCTGGTCACAATGGCCGGCAGACAATTATAAGTGGTAGTTAATCATAAAATCACCATTATGCCCTTCTCATTTGTTTGGCCTTTTCTGGAGGTGTTCAGTTCCCAATCCATTAAATATGGAAACATTTCTATACCTTTTTCTTGCATTCATAGCGCCAGATTGGCTCCTGGTGCCAAAAATTGGAACTAATTTTTTTTCAGCGTAAATCGGTTCCACATTTATGCACAGGAATACCTACCAAGTCCTGCTACCGCATGATAATTACAAACACTTGAGTTCTGTGAATAGCTGCATTTTAATTGTAACCACGTCATGTAAATAGGAACATATACTGTACTGAAATTTAAAACCCCTCCAACGAAGAAAATCTTCTCAGTAATGTGTTTAATCGTCTTTTTGTTACATCACATTAAGCAGACGTAACATTAATCAAATTAAGCAGAAATATTTTCAAAAATTAGTTACAAGTTAAATACATTCTGAAATTGAACCTGTCGGCAGCCAATACAAATTACCATTTCCAAATGGTTCAAATGGTCCTAAGCACTATGGGACTTAACATCTGAGATCATCAGTCCCCAAGACACAGAACTGCTGAAACCTAAGGACATCACACACATCCATACCTGAGGCAGGATTCGAACCTGCGACCGTAGCAGAAGCGCGGTTCCGGACTGAAGCGCCTAGAACCGCTCGGCCACAACGACCAGCTTACCATTTTCAAGACAGTTGAAGTTATTCTGACATTAACGAAACACAGTTTGTAAATATCTTATGTTCCATGGTAAAAGAAATTCTTCTATTTCAAGGTACGAGATGGTGCACGATTGACGAAGTGCGCCTTAACCTTCCTTACGTTCTGCAAGGTGCTCTAATTTCCCCTTACAAACTTCTATCACTTGCAGAGGGGACTGAGTGGACAATATTTTGAACACCAACACTATCCTTCTATACGGCAGCTTGCGGTAATGGAAGAGCTGCTCGTCATCTTTATCCGACTCCATCGCATACCCTTTCCCCCACAGTTACGCAACGGCTTCGAGAAAAGCATTCCTTCACCGTCAGTATGCGTAACTATGGTGCTACAAGGACACGCTTCACACCCGAATTGAAAGATGTAGTACTGTAAACAAGAGTGTTTGTGAAAACTGATTACGTTTCCTCTTTGTTTCTTTGGTTATTAATGAGCGGAACTGCAAAACAAGTGATGTACTGGATCATGCCCAATAAATTACTTGCAAATGTGTTTTCAAGTAACTGTAGCACGAAAACGATACTTTTCCGCACAGGAGTTCCAGTTCAAAATAGCCGCGCGGGATTAGCCGAGCGGTCTTGGGCGCTGCAGTCATGGACTGTGCGGCTGGTCCCGGCGGATGTTCGAGTCCTCCCTCGGGCATGGGTGTGTGTGTTTATCCTTAGGATAATGTAGGTTAAGTAGTGTGTAAGCTTAGGGACTGATGACCTTAGCGCCGGCCGCGGTGGTCTAGCGGTTCTGGCGCTGCAGTCCGGAACCGCGGGACTGCTACGGTCGCAGGTTCGAATCCTGCCTCGGGCATGGGTGTGTGTGATGTCCTTAGGTTAGTTAGGTTTAAGTAGTTCTAAGTTCTAGGGGACTTATGACCTAAGATGTTGAGTCCCATAGTGCTCAGAGCCATTTGAACCATTTTTTTTGATGACGATTTTACACACATTTGACCATTTGAATTCAAAATATTATCTAGTCATTAAAAATAGGTTTAATGTATTACACAGAACTCAAACTTATAGAATTAGAAATAGTAACACATGCTGCACAAAACACAATTTTATGTCTAACAACAATAAAATCTCGTAAATAAAGGCGGAAACTCCTTTTGATGGTCCGCCGTGCGCGTTGCTTCATGTGGTTCTAAAATCAATCTGTAGATTTAATTACCGACCATCATGTATTCCTAGATAAACAATCTTGTAGGAACAACGCACTCTCCCACCATTTTATGTCACCTAAATAAGTGCTGCTAAAATAGCAATACAATTTCCAAACCAGTTGACTCAACACCGCAAGATGACAAGCTCTCCAACAGCCTATTTTCCCAATGTAAAAAGAACAACAAAAAGCTGTCTTCAGTCAGTCAATACGTCTGATTCTTAACACGGTCTGTTGCCTAAATAGTGTTCATATTTGCCACGATTCAAAGAAGAGCGGCAAGATTCGTGACTGGTACATTTAGCCATTGCAAGAGCGTTACAAATCCCATAGAAAGTTTGAAGTAGGACACACTTGCAGATAGACGACGCGCTAAACGGAGGGGGCTGCTCACTAAATTCCGAAATCTAATCTTCGCCGAGGATGTAGAGCATATATTATTACCACCAACTTTCAAATCGCGCAATGATCACCATTCACCAATTAGAGCTCGTACTGAGGCGTTCAGGTTATTCCCTCGCGCGACCCGCGAGTAGAACAGAGGGGAGGGGGAATATGACTTTGGCTCGAATTGTGCCCTCCGCCACCCACCGCTTGGTGGCTAGCGGAGTATATATGTAGATGTAGATGATCCGTCTGTGCGCCTTAGGACTTTTCATTCCAGTTTCGCTCTCTCTTCGGGAGCACTTAAAGCAGAAGCACCTCCTACATGTCCTGTGAACTTCTTACGAATCACGTTATCATTTTTCTCTTAATCTGCGATTGTCATACTCATCCACGCCTGTACCAACTCTTTCCCCAATCCTACAATTACACGCCCTCGATATGCTTAAAAAAAAAAAAAAAAGAATGAAAGAAGTTGATTCCTTCAACCAATAAAATTCTTCCCAGTAGCTGCAGCAGACCCTTATTGCAGAATCCCACGTTGGGGTTCTTCTTCTCTTCTTCCCATTACTAAATGTCACTTCAATGTACTACCACGTACCCTCCGTACCATAATATTTCATGACTCCCATACCTAAATAGCATAATCTCACTCTCGGTATCTCCGCACGCCCCCTCCGAATTGTTCAACGTCGCCATTCTTTTATCTCAAGCTCTTTCTATCTTAGGTTAAAAATTCTTCACGTAAGTTCGACGAATCTTCAGTCATCTTATTCCTGCATGCTAATCACTTAATCTCAGCTCGATGTTATGCTGTGCAACATCAATAAATTGCCTCATTTAATTTTTAAATAGTATGTAGTTAACTCTTCCCTTTTATTTTAATTTTATTTCAGGCATTATTTCAAAATTTTACAATGCTTTATCATCATTTTTATTGTATTAAAATAAAAGTCTGATGAGCGAATATCATTGTACACTGAAAAACCTCCCCTCTTCATCCCCTCTATAACCACCAAGTGCGGAGTGAACCGCTGAAGTGGAGATAAAACAATAAAGGCCGAAATATTTGGTGTAAGGATCCGGAAAACGAGCTCACGACTTATCTTAGAAGAAAGATTAAGAAAAGGCAAACCTACGTTTCTAGCATTTGTAGACTTAGAGAAAGCTTTTGACAACGTTAGCTGGAATACTCTTTCAAATTCTGAAGGTGGCAGGGGTAAAATACAAGAAGCGAAAGGCTATTTACAATTTGTACGGAAACCAGATGGCAGTTATAAGAGTCGAGGGGCATGAAAGGGAAGCAGTGGTTGGGAAAGGAGTGAGACAGGGTTGTAGCCTCTCCCCGATGTTATTCAATCTGTATATTGAGCAAGCAGTAAAGGAAACAAAAGAAAAATTCGGAGTAGGTATTAAAATTCATGGAGAAGAAATAAAAACTTTGAGGTTCGCCGATGACATTGTAATTCTGTCAGAGACAGCAAAGGATTTGGAAGAGCAGTTGAACGGAATGGACAGTGTCTTGAAAGGAGGATATAAGATGAACATCAACAAAAGCAAAACGAGGATAATGGAATGTAGTCAAATTAAATCGGGTGATGCTGAGGGAATTAGATTAGGAAATGAGACACTTAAAGTAGTAAAGGAGTTTTGCTATTTAGGGAGCAAAATAACTGATGATGGTCGAAGTAGAGAGGATATAAAATGTAGACTGGCAATGGCAAGGAAATCGTTTCTGAAGAAGAGAAATTTGTTAACATCGAGTATAGATTTAAGTGTCAGGAAGTCTTTTCTAAAAGTATTTATATGGAGTGTAGCCATGTATGGAAGTGAAACATGGACGATAACCAGTTTGGACAAGAAGAGAATAGAAGCTTTCGAAATGTGGTGCTACAGAAGAATGCTGAAGATACGGTGGGTAGATCACGTAACTAATGAGGAGGTATTGAATAGGATTGGGGAGAAGAGAAGTTTGTGGCACAACTTGACTAGAAGAAGGGATCGGTTGGTAGGACATGTTTTGAGGAATCAAGGGATCACAAATTTAGCATTGGAGGGCAGCGTGGAGGGTAAAAATCGTAGAGGGAGACCAAGAGATGAGTACACGAAGCAGATTCAGAAGGATGTAGGCTGCAGTAGGTACTGGGAGATGAAGAATCTTGCACGGGATAGAGTAGCATGGAGAGCTGCAGCAAACCGGTCTCAGGACTGAAGACCACAACAACAACAACAACAGGTTACAGGTCTGCACTAACAAATTAGATACCTTCTTTACTGTAGAATTACTTCTGAGAAGTTCGCAATTCCTCGTTTTCTGCTCTTAGAGATACGAATCTACATGTACATTTACATCTATGCTCTGCAAACCATTGTCAAGTGCGTGGCGCAGACTACGTCCCATTGTAGCAAGTGTTAGGGATTTTTCATTATTCCACTCACGTATGGAACACTGCAAGAATGATTGTTTAAATCCCTCCATGTGTGCTGCAATTAATCTTGCCCCCGCGATTAGTACGGGGGTGGTACGAAATGAATTGTAGCATATTCCTAGAGCCACAATTTGAAGCTGGTTCTTGAAGCTTTGTAAGTATGGTTTGTCCGTATAGTTTACGTCTATCTTTGAGGATCCGCCAGTTCAGTTTCTTCTGCATCACTGTGACTCTCTCTATGTGTCAAACCAACTTGTCACTATTTGTGCTGTTCTTATCTATATACTTTTAATATCCCTATTTGTTCTGTTGGGTATGGATCCCACACACATATGAGCAATATTCTGGCATGGGTCGGAAAAATGATTTTTAAGCCATCTTCTTTGCAGACTGTTTGCATTTCCCCAGTATTCTACCAATGGTCGGAAGTCTGCCAAGTGCTTTACGCATGACTATGTGCGGTTATTCTATTTCATATGCCTACAATATGTTAGACCTATGTGTTTGTATGAGCTAGCCGCTTCCAATAGCGACTCATTGACGTTGTAGTCATATGATACTATGTTTCTTCCTTTCGTGACGTGCACAGTTTTACATTTATGTATATTTGAAATAAGTCGCCAGTCTTTGCACCACTTTGAAATATTGTCGAAGTCTGACTGAATATTTGTGCAGCTTCTTTCGAGCAGTACTTCATAATCGGTAACTACATCAACTGCAAAAAGCCTGAGGTTAGTATTAACATTGTCCGCAAGGTCTTTAATATACAACACGAACAGCATGGGTGCCTGCACCACTTTCCTGGGACACACTCTAAATGAGATCTACATCTGTCGATGACTCTCCATCCAAAATAAACTGCTGCCTCCACCCATCAAAAAATCTCCAATCGAGACACATTTGATACTATGTACGATCGTACATTTGATATAATCGTAGATGTGGTACTAAATCAAATGTTTTACCAAAATCGAGAAATACTGCATCTACTAACTGCCTTGATCCAAGGCTTCCAGTGCGTCATTTGAGAAAAGTGTAAGTTGGGTTTTACATGATACATGTTTTCGGAATCCATGTTGGTTGCCACGGAGAAGGTCATTCAGTTAAAGCTAGCTCATTATCTTTGAGATCAGAATGTGTTCCACGACAAATCGATGTCATGGATATTGGACGGTAGTTTTGCGGATCACTTCTATACCTTTTCTGTGGACGAGAGTGCCTGTGCTTTCTACCGGCTTCTGAGCATTTTTTTGTTTGTTTGAGGGAACTACGATACATTACAGTTAGAACAAAGGTTTACTCATCCACAAATTCAATACAGAAAAGACAAGGATTTTATCACGCCCTGGAGTTTTGTTCAGTTTTAACCATTTCAGCTGTTTCTCGACGTCATTGACAGTAGTATCTGCTCTACTCTCGTTTCCAGTGGCAATACTCCCAAGCTTTCCTGTGTAAAGTAACGTTTGAAAACAGTGTGTAGCATTTCTGCTTCCGCCTTGCTACCCTGAGTTTCAGTTCCTGTCTCATCCACGAATGACTAGGTGCTAAGTTTAGTGTCACTAACAGCCTTCACATACTACCATAAATTCGTTGGGTTTTGTAAAATATTATTTAACTATGTTCTGCTACGGTAATCACTGTAGGCTTTACCCATTGCTCTCTTGACAGCCAAACGCATTTCATTAAACATATGTGTATCTATCATCCTATGCTTCTTTTTACACCTGTTGTGCAGTAGCGTCTGTTTCTTTAGAAGTTTCTTCACGGTGACAGTATACAATCAAGGGTCCCTCCTATCATTAACTGTTCTACTGGGTACATATCTATGCAGAACACGGTCAACTCTACTTTTAAACCTGAGCCACACACTTCTTCTAGATGCTCCTGTGATGTGCTAAAAGTTCCTGTTTCCTTATTAACATATGACATTACTGCTTTTTTGTGTAGTTTACTAAACTATGAATCTTTCTACGTGTTTTTATGTCCCTTTGCACTTTGATAATAATTGTTGACACAACCAGTTTTTATGTGGACATCTTGAGCGAGATCACGTATATTTGCTGCCATTAAATCTGATGTATTTCCGTCATAAATGGGGTTATGAACTATCTGTTCTAAGTAGTTTTCAGGCAAGCCATGTTTCACAGCATTCATTGTCACGTCTACCACTAACAAAACTGTAATTTTTCCGTTTGATTTTTTGATTATTAAAGTGTCCATCGATGATTATAGTACGATTCAGGAACTTAAGCCGTAGCGAACTGTGGTTTTCTTTAAAGTTTTCGGTACGTCTAGAAGCAAGTTTGGTGATCAATAGATGCATCCAATTATAATTTTATTCTCACCCCTGTGACTGAATATGGTTGAGATATACCAATTTCCCATTAGTCTGCAATTTCTATATACGTTTAAATTTTCGACAAAAATCTCGCTGCTATCATCTTCAGGTTTTAGTCAGCTTTTTATACCTAGTATTATGTTAGCTTCCGTGTTTTTCAGGAGCATTTCAAAATCTTGTAATTCGTTGCGAATGCTTCAGCAGTTAATTACTAGGATTTTAACACTCGTACCTGTGGTTGGACATTCCTTTGGATCTTACACTAATACGTCTGGGTCTCCTACACCTGTCATTATCTAGATTGGATGCAGAGTCGCCTAATCTAAAAAACACTTGAGTGAACCCCATACAGAATCTGCTACCTGGATGGCTGCCTCTGATGTACAGCGCACACCTGACCGATTTAGGGGGACCTTACAATTCTCAACCCTACGGCGCAAGTCGAGGAAGTAAAAGCCTAGCTTCTCACAGAACCTTCCAAGCCTCTGGTTCAGTCTTCCCACTCGACTCAGAACTAGACGGTTGCGATCAGTTCTGAGGACAATGTTGCAAACTATGAGCACGTGCACAAGGCTGGTTTTCTCAATTTTCTCTGTCACGCGCTGGAGTGATACAAGTATGACAAGGGAACCCAGGCAAAAGCCATCGTTTGTTCCAACGTGCACCACAACCTGCAGCTGATTGTAGTGTGTTCACTCAATGGCTGCCGGAATAGCTTCTTCAGTACGCTGAAAGAGGCCCCTAGGCATACACGCTGAGTCACCTGGTGTTCCTCTGTCCTTTGCTGCCATTTCCCTGTGGGGTCCCATCATTCGCCATTCATTTGATTTTTGGAGGTTTAAGAGACACCTAGCCTTTTGCGTTTGCATCTTTTACACAGGACACAGCAGATTTACTAACAGATGAAGTGAGTCCCACTTGCTCAGTTTCAATTTCAGTGAATTACAGGGCAAGGTTTTCCACCCTGATTAAGTACCCTCAACTCACAAAATTTCATTATAATTCAAATGGTCAGGACGAATAGAGTACTGAAATGAAATACAGCTCTTTTCAGAATTACGAGGTGCATTCAAGTTCTAAGACCTGCGATTTTTTTCTCCGGACTGGAAAGAGATAGAAACATGCGCATTGTTTTAAAATGAGGCCGCGTTCATTGTCAATACGTCCCAGAGATGGCAGCACCGTATGGCAGATGGAATTTTACCGCCAGCGGCGAGAATGAGAACTGTTTTAAATACTTAAAATGGCGACGTTTTCCTTACTTGAACAGCGTGCAATCATTCGTTTTCTGAATTTGCGTGGTGTGAAACCAATTGAAATTCATCGACAGTTGAAGGAGACATGTGGTGATGGAGTTATGGATGTGTCGAAAGTGCGTTCGTGGGTACGACAGTTTAATGAAGGCAGAACATCGTGTGACAACAAACCGAAACAACCTCGGGCTCGCACAAGCCGGTCTGACGACATGATCGAGAAAGTGGAGAGAATTGTTTTGGAGGATCGCCGAATGACTGTTGAACAGATCGCCTCCAGAGTTGGCATTTCTGTGGGTTCTGTGCACACAATCCTGCATGACGACCTGAAAATGCGAAAAGTGTCATCCAGGTGGGTGCCACGAATGCTGACGGACAACCACATGGCTGCCCATGTGGCATGTTGCCAAGCAATGTTGACGCGCAACGACAGCATGAATGGAACTTTCTTTTCGTCGGTTGTGACAATGGATGAGACGTGGATGCCACTTTTCAATCCAGAAAGAAAGCGCCAGTCAGCTCAATGGAAGCACACAGATTCACCGCCACCAAACAAATTTTGGGTAACCGCCAGTGCTGAAAAAATGATGGTGTCCATGTTCTGGGACAGCGAGGGCGTAATCCCATTGCGTTCCAAAGGGCACTACGGTAACAGGTGCATCCTACGAAAATGTTTTGAAGAACAAATTCCTTGCTGCATTGCAACAAAAACGTCCGGGAAGGGCTGTGCGTGTGCTGTTTCACCAAGACAACAGACCCACACATCGAGCTAACGTTACGCAACAGTTTCTTCGTGATAACAACTTTGAAGTGATTCCTCATGCTCCCTACTCACCTGACCTGGCTCCTAGTGACTTTTGGCTTTTTCCAACAATGAAAGACACTCTCCATGGCCGCACGTTGACCAGCCGTGCTGCTATTGCCTCAGCGATTTTCCAGTGGTCAAAACAGACTCCTAAAGAAGCCTTCGCCGCTGCCATGGAATCATGGCGTCAGCGTTGTGAAAAATGTGTACGTCCGCAGGGCGATTACGTCGAGAAGTAACGCCAGTGTCATCGATTTCGGGTGAGTAGTTAATTAGAAAAAAAATCGGAGGCCTTAGAACTTGAATGCACCTCGTAATTTATTACAAAGCCAACACGTGAATTCCCACAACTAGCATACAGATCAAATTGCAAGAAAAAAAAAAAAAGAAAAATACGAAACAAAATGTACGGTGACAGATGATGTTGATTGCTGGAGATTATTAAAGGGGAAGGGGGTCAAGCTGAAATGACACCTTCCTCAAGGTAATAGCAACAATGCTTTCTGGCTGTACGTGGGGCACTGACCGAGATTGTGAACCACTAGCAGAACGTCAATACGACATACGTTGGTTGCAATACGGGGCTGCAGGTCAGGTAGACTCGCTGCAGTGAAGATTAACTCCTGAGACAAATATTAGTAACAGGCCGGGGCGGCCGATATGCTCACCACTGACCTGCCCAACAGATGATGTGAAGACGCCGTAGGTGCGCAACTGCAAAGGCTGCAGCCAGCATACCCTCACGCCGAGATGTGCACATAACCACGGCTGGCGCGCCAAAAAGTCAAGACAGTGGCCACTCTCCGCCAGTTTGCCTTGCATGCAGCATACCTCCGCCGAACTGCCCAGATCGTCCTTTATGGTAGACATCTACCGAATGCTACGAAAATCTCTCCTCTCTTTCCTTCCCGGCACCAAATCCGTGGGGAGTCGCCAAAAATTGTCCCCTCCGATGGCCAAGCTGCTCCCATTAATTGCGCCAACGGCGTACTTGAAATATCGCGCTACATCTGCCGCCTAGACACGGTATAGCAGTATTCTTCCAATGAGAAAATTTGTTGCCAAAATATGTGCTCTTCCCCGATAAAGTTGGTGCCAGAGAAACGCGTGTTCACTCCGCGTCTGCGGCGGACAGTGCTCTCTGGTGGTGGGCAGGAAATCGCCTATCTGTTAGAAATCACAGTCACAGATATCACAATAACAACGTTACAGAATCTAATTGCAATTTCAGTCACAATTAGCAGTCGCAAGTAGCATTTCACATTCAACGCCGTGTCCCATCTGTTGGCCGAATTTCGTACTGCTTTCTGTACACCTGGTGTCATGCTATGGAATTAGCTACGATTTCTGTGACAAGTCGCGGCTAGAAGTCGCAAGTACAACTAAAATGGACGGTTAACGGGGCCATCTGTTGGCCAAAGTCCGTACTCCGCTCCATCACCTCGACACGCTATGTTTTTTTCCCTTTATTGTCATTTTGATAACTTACAAACAAGGTAGGCCTGCAACGGCCTATTTACGCCGCTCTTCGGCCATAGGAAAGACACACAGCATAACAGGAATACAGAAAAAAACACACATGGAGGAGAGAAACGGGAGACAAACATAGTAAAAAAAGCGAAGTCGGTCATCGACGTACTGCTCGGATAAAAAAAAAGTTCAACACTGCACACAACGAAGAATACAGAATGTCACACGTGAACAGAGGTGTTCGGTCAGAGAGACACTGATGCACCGACAGGACGATAACACGAGCACTGCGGCGACGATCTCCGACGCACGAAGCACAGATCACACAAAAAAGCCGGGGGCCTGCCAGAGGGAAGAGGTGAGGATAGGAGGGAGAAGCGGAAGGGGTTGATGCCAGTGGAAGAGAAGAAGGGTGGGGAAGGGGAAATGGTAGGGGGGGGGGAGTGCGTGGAAGCCCGGTGAGGGGGGAGGGGGCGAGGGGAGGAAGGGAGGAAGAGGGAGAGAAGGGAAAGAGGGTGCCCTGGAGGAAAAACACAGGGGGATGGCTAAATGGCTCTGAGCACTATGGGACTTAACATCTATGGTCATTAGTCCCCTAGAACTTAGAACTACTTAAACCTAACTAACCTAAGGACATCACACAACACCCAGCCATCACGAGGCAGAGAAAATCCCTGACCCCGCCGGGAATCGAACCCAGGAACCCGGGCGTGGGAAGCGAGAACGCTACCGCACGACCACCAGATGCGGGCAAACACAGGGGGAGGAAGGGGAGGATCAAAGTTTATAGGAGGGGTAGATGGAGGTGATGAGGGCATCATCACGCAGGGCAAGGAAGGCGGTGTCATCGGCGTACTGGAGAAGGTGTAAGGGGGGTGAAGGCAGCGGCATGTCCGCCGCTTAAAGAAGGTAAACAAGAGAGAGAAGGACGGAACCTTGGGGCACACCGGCAGAGGGGTAGAAGGGTTAGGAGTACCTGTTATGGATGGTGACATAGGAACACGCTATGGAGTCTAACTGCGATTTCAGTGACAGGTCGCTACTGAAAGTCGCAAGTAGCAACTAAAAAGCGCACTTAACAGTGCCATTTGTTGGCCAAAGTTCGTACTACACTCTTTCTCTACGATTAGCTAACGGGTCCAGCTGCGATTTCTGTGCCAAATCTCAACTAGAAGTCGCAAGTAACAACTAAAAAGGGCAGTTAACATTCTTTGCCTAGGGCCATCTGTTGACCGACGTTCGTACTTCGTTGTAAGAACTATGTGCCTCACGAGATCTATGTACTATGTGTGCGTATTATATGACAACATGCACATTCAGCACCAGTTACGGTTGATCAGACACAGCTGTGACTCTGAATGTATTACATCAATAAGAAGCGACATTGTCTTTTTCTCCTGAAAACATCATTTAGAGACAACTAACCTACAAAATGTGTTTGATTCTGCTTCCAATATGACAGTTGTGGTTAATAATCCACATGGCTACAGGACTTCGCATTGTTAACACAACAGAACCCAGATATCTGTATAAGTGTAAAGAAACGAAAACAATATTATTGAGTCATATGAATGCCTCAATTTTGTTCCGACACAGTTCAAGACTGAGACAAAAATTTTATACCTGCGTGTTCTACATGGCAACTGTACACACAAGAACTTTTTGCCGAGACTATAACCACCTAAACAAGTAAGCTTTTCCTGTGTTACCTTCAAGTACTGCACTTGAACGAATCCTGATTTAACTGGAAGATCCGTACATCCCACTTTCATATCAACAGCCTCAAAAATCATACTCTAGACCTCGGGCTATGTTACAGGTCAGCGTCACCACACCAAGATAGCGGGCAAAGAGGGGTGGTGGGGTGGTGGAAGGGGGTGGCATGTCACTCTCCAACAAGTCTTTACCAATAATTAAATGGCGGAAAATTTACCGTTATAGGACGGCTTAACATGGGGAAAGTGAGATTTTCATTATTTACTCAATGTGTTTAACATTTATTTATCACTCCTTTACAATCGCATAATAACTTCAATTAAACACAGTCCAATCACTCATTCTGCACACTTATTTCATAATTACGGCACTTTTAAACTGGTAATCCTCTAAGAGTTGTCTTGAATCTTCAGGATTCTCTCTCAGGAGCCTTGATGTGGATAGATACGAACAGCAACCAGTAATCAGAGTCTGAACTGTGTCTGCAAAATCATAAAGTTTATCCAACATTTTTGCTGTCACTAATTACAAGCAATGTAAGTGAGTCATAAGAATGTAATATTTCCTGTAATGAAAGCCACTCAATGGGGGATGTTTCGCATTTGCAAGAAAGATCTCACTTAAGTAATTAAGTTCATCGAAACACTTAGAAACTAAGATCTTGTCTGACGAAGACAGTGTAAAGACGCAGTGGCAATTTCTCCAGGCCTATTGACAATGATGTTTTGAATTATCGCTGTACTGAGTGACTGAAATGTAGTTCGGGTACCTGTGAACATAACAAAACGTTAGAATTCGTTTTCTAAACATGAACTATTACGGTACTGTATGGCTACTTACTTATTGCACTATTAATATTTCCACAATTGTTTGTCTAATACAAAATTAAAGCCAACGGAAGAACTTCAAATGGTTCAAATGGCTCTGAGCACTATGGGACTTAACATCTTAGGTCATCAGTCCCCTAGAACTTAGAACTACTTAAACCTAACTAACCTAAGGACATCACACACATCCATGCTCGAGGCAGGATTCGAACCTGCGACCGTAGCAGCCCCGCGGTTCCGGACTGCAGCGACGGAAGAAACCATACTTACTAATGACAAGTTTGTTGTGATGCAGTTTTCTGTGTGGGGAAGTGTAACTTTTTCGTACGGTCATAAATCACAGGAGTCACAGAAATCGCAGGAGTCACAGAAGACGCAGAAGCAGCAGGAGTCGCAGGAGTCGCAAAAGTCGCAGAAACAGCAGTGGTAGTGTGCGGAGGGATACAAGACTTGGATTCATTAAGTACGGCAAATCACAGTTAAGAATAACAGATACTGAAAAGTAGCATTCACAGAAATCACTGATATCGGAAAATCGCAGTTTAGCCCATCACTAGTGCTCTTCTTCCCGGAGCAACCATAAAGCTCAGCGCCCTTCTGTCAGACGTACATGTGAGGTAGACAATACACCTCCAAAATGTAGGCCGCTGGCCATTGTCTTGCTGAAGACGAAGTCGCCCTCGTGGGCCGACTTAATGGGGAGGGACCACCGCCTGCACTCACAAAAAAAGTCGTTACGCTTTTGCAGAAGCCCCCGGATGCTTTCCCAGAAGAGTCTACTTTTGTTTCTTTGACTTCTGCCGCCCTGGCCATATCTCTCTGCCGTCCTCGCTGATACCGAAAAAAATACAGAGGCACAACTATTACTGCTAGCGGCAAACCAACTCTGTCATTCCCTGTCATACATACAATTACTTGTCCTGATCGCTTGCTACATAGCTGAGATGGCTGCAATGCCTCTGCAGGTATTACCTAACTAACAAGGGGTGAAAGACGGCGTGCCTATAGGGTCGCCAGTTTTCACTACCTCCCACTGGCAGACATTTTTTTGCATAGGAAGTATCACACATAGATTACAGTTGTGTGACACAGAAAAGATAAAAAAAGGACATTTTATCAAATCATTCTTGTTCGTTTTAACTAAAAGAGGAAAATGTGGAGAATACTTTGCCAATCATCTGAGTCTACTAATATCTAAATATCTCCCAACACAGATACTTAGCATGGAGATTAGCCCAGACATAACTTTCGCAGTTATTCTCTGAATACCACGTGGGTTGAAGACCATGTAGGAATCTGCAGTTAATTAATTAATAGACCTTCTGGTCACTATAAGTACTTCAATCAAACATTTTTTTTTGGTTGACGATCAAAATTAACGTGGGTACACAAACGTCACCAACGAGGCAACACCCACTCACTTATTGAGATCAGTGTTATAATTACTCCAGTACAATCGGACGCATTACGTTTACAAAAGTACTGAACACCGTAGACAATGATCTCCCTGCAAAATCCAAATCAGTACAAAATTTATCCTTAACTGAAGGTCTCTTATACCAAATATTTTACACAGAGGCACTGTTGTAACTCCATTCATCCCACATTCACATGCATTCAAATATCTTACAATAAAATAAGGAAGAGTAGGTTACCAAAAAGCGCAAAGGATAGAGAGTATTACAGGTCATCTGTCACTGTGTCACATGTGAGGTTCAAATGGTTCAAATGGCTCTGAGCACTATGGGACTTAACTTCTAAGGTCATCAGTCCCCTAGAACTTAGAACTACTTAAACCTGACTAACCTAAGGACATCACACACATCCGTGCCCGAGGCAGGATTCGAACCTGCGACCGTAGCGGTCGCGCGTTTCCAGACTGTAGCGCCTAGAACCGCTCGGCCACCACGGCCGGCTGTGTCACATGTGAGAAGAAAAGTGTAGATGCGATAGATAAAGAACAAGATTTCCATAAGAGGCAACATTGTTACATCGTAATTAATACAGACTGTTCGAAAAATTGACACTCGGAGGTCGCTCTCACATCACTGCGCTTGGCATGGGTATAAACGTTACCGACACACGAGGTTTTCGTCTCTCATTCACACAAAACAGTACTTTTTTTGTAGCTCACTTACTTCCAGCTGCCGAAGAAAGTTGCGCCTGAATGCAGAGTCGAAGGAGAGTGCAGATCTCATGGTCAGAGACATGATTATCTCCTGGTGTACCACAGTGTGTGATACATTCGTAAGCGGTGGAGGATATCCATCCTTCAGTCGTGGTAGTTGGCTCAACTGGACCGTGTGGCTATCGGTGGGGGCGTGGCCGCACATGACCTCAGCTAGCAGCGAGGCCGACGATTTACGATGCAGCACGGAAGTCACGACGTAGGGGCTCCTTGACAGTGGTATGATTGGGGGCTTATTATTTCATAATGAAGTCATTTGGCTTGTCTGGGAGATAGGTGTTACTTTCAACTGTCAGATGACAGTGAGAAGCGATATTTCTTGTACGAGGATATAGGCAGTGGTGGCTGGAGTATTTCCTGAGGTGTCACTATTTTTTTTCTTTTGGTCATCAGTCTACTGACTGGTTTGATGCGGCCCGCCACGAATTCCTTTCCTGTGCTAACCTCTTCATCTCAGAGTAGCACTTGCAACCTATGTCCTCAATTATTTGCTTGACGTATTCCAATCTCTGTCTTCCTCTACAGTTTTTGCCCTCTACAGCTCCCTCTAGTACCATGGAAGTCATTCCCTCATGTCTTAGCAGATGTCCTATCATCCTGTCCCTTCTCCTTATCAGTGTTTTCCACATATTCCTTTCCTCTCCGATTCTGCGTAGAACCTCCTCATTCCTTACCTTATCAGTCCACCTAATTTTCAACATTCGTCTATAGCACCACATCTCAAATGCTTCGATTCTCTTCTCCTCCGGTTTTCCCACAGTCCATGTTTCACTACCATACAATGCTGTACTCCAGACGTACATCCTCAGACATATCTTCCTCAATTTAAGGCCGGTATTTGATATTAGTAGACTTCTCTTGGCCAGAAATGCCTTTTTTGCCATAGCGAGTCTGCTTTTGATGTCCTCCTTGCTCCGTCCGTCATTGGTTATTTTACTGCCTAGGTAGCAGAATTCCTTAACTTCATTGACTTCGTGACCATCAATCCTGATGTTAAGTTTGTCGCTGTTCTCATTTCTACTACTTCTCATTACCTTCGTCTTTCTCCGATTTACTCTCAAACCATACTGTGTACTCATTAGACTGTTCATTCCGTTCAGCAGATCATTTAATTCTTCTTCACTTTCACTCAGGATAGCAATGTCATCAGCGAATCGTATCATTGATATCCTTTCACCTTGTATTTTAATTTCACTCCTGAAACTTTCTTTTATTTCCATCATTGCTTCCTCGATGTACAGATTGAAGAGTAGGGGCGAAAGGCTACAGCCTTGTCTTACACCCTTCTTAATACGAGCACTTCGTTCTTGATCGTCCACTCTTATTATTCCCTCTTGGTTGTTGTACATATTGTATATGACCCGTCTCTCCCTATAGCTTACCCCTACTTTTTTCATAATCTCGAACAGCTTGCACCATTTTATATTGTCTAACGCTTTTTCCAGGTCGACAAATCCTATGAAATTGTCTTGATTTTTCTTTAGCCTTGCTTCCATTATTAGCCGTAACGTCAGAATTGCCTCTCTCGTCACTTTACTTTTCCTAAAGCCAAACTGATCGTCACCTAGCGCATTCTCAATTTTCTTTTCCATTCTTCTGTATATTATTCTTGTAAGCAGCTTCGATGCATGAGCTGTTAAGTTGATTGTCCGATAATTCTCGCACTTGTCAGCTCTTGCCGTCTTCGGAATTGTGTGGATGATGCTTTTCCGAAAGTCAGATGGTATGTCGCCAGACTCATATATTCTACACACCAACGTAATAGTCGTTTTGTTGCCACTTCCCCCAATGATTTTAGAAATTCTGATGGAATGTTATCTATCCCTTCTGCCTTATTTGACCGTAAGTCCTCCAAAGCTCTTTTAAATTCCGATTCTAATACTGGATCCCCTATCTCTTCTAAATTGACTCCTGTTTCTTCTTCTCACACCAGACAAATCTTCACCCTCATAGAGGCTTTCAATGTATTCTTTCCACCTATCTGCTCTCTCCTCTGCATTTAACAGTGGAATTCCCGTTGCACTCTTAATGTTACCACCGTTGCTTTTAATGTCACCAAAGGTTGTTTTGACTTTCCTGTATGCTGAGTCTGGATTTCCGACAAACATATCTTTTTCGATATCTTCACATTTTTCCTGCAGCCATTTCTTCTTAGCTTCCCTGCACTTCCTATTTATTTCATTCCTCAGCGACTTGTACTTCTGTATTCCTGATTTTCCCGGAACATGTTTGTACTTCCCCCTTTCATCAATCAACTGAAGTATTTCTTCTGTTACCCATGGTTTCTTCGCAGCTACCTTCTTTGTTCCTAAGTTTTCCTTCACTATACTACCATACAATTTGACAGATGTTTTCATAGTGGTGATCAAAAGGAATATCATTATGACTGATAGTAAGGCGTTGTTCTCCAGGGAGAAAACTAGATAGTATGGAAATTCTATTTCTAGCACAGATCTGTGTAACAGTCACATACTGGCTGAATGATCACGCGGTGTAAGGATGTAATGTGTCTTTCTTCACCTCAGTCTAAACACACTACTGGCCATTAAAATATCTACACCACGAATATGACGTGCTACCGACGTGAAATTTAACCGACAGGAAGAAGATGCTGTGATGTGCAAATGATTAGCTTTTCAGAGTATTCACACAAGGTTGGCGCCGGTGGCAACACCTACAACCTGCTGACATGAGGAAAGTTTCCAACCGTTTTCTCATACACAAACAGCAGTTGACGCCGTTGCCTGGTGAAACGTTGTTGTGATGTCTCGTGTAAGGAGGAGAAATGCGTACCATCACGTTTCCGATTTTGATAAAGGTCGAATGTAGGCTATCGCGATTGCGGTTTATCGTATCGCGATATTGCTGCTCGCGTTGGTGGAGATCCAATGACTGTTAGCAGAATATGGAATCTTTGGGTTCAGGAGCGTAATACGGAACGCAGTGCTGGATCCCAACGGCCTCGTATCACTAGCAGTCGAGATAACAGGCATCTTATCCGCATGGCTGTAACGGATCGTGCAGCCACGTCTCGATCCCTGCGTCAACAGATGGGGACGTTTGCAAGACAACAACCATCTGCACGCACAGTTCGACGACGTTTGCAGCAGCATGGACTATCAGCTCGGAGACCATGGCTACGGTAACCCTTGACGCTGCATCACAGACAGGAGCGCCTGCGACGG
Organism: Schistocerca nitens; assembly: GCF_023898315.1. Classification (NCBI taxonomy): domain Eukaryota; kingdom Metazoa; phylum Arthropoda; class Insecta; order Orthoptera; family Acrididae; genus Schistocerca; species Schistocerca nitens. The sequence continues at coordinate 369,675,053 of NC_064620.1, read as the reverse complement.
TGTACTCAACGACGAACCTGGGTGCACGAATGGCAAAACGTCATTTTTTCGGATAAATGCAGGTTCTGTTTGCAGCATCATGATGGTCGCATCCGTGTTTGGCGACATCGCTGTGAACGCACATTGGAAGCGTGTATTCGTCATCGCCATACTGGCGCATCACCCGGCGTGATGATATGGGATGCTACTGGTTACACGTCTCGGTCACCTCTTGTTCGCATTGACGGCACTTTGATTTCAGATGTGTTACGACCCGTCGCTCTACCCTTCATTCGATCCCTGCAAAACCCTACGTTTCAGCAAGATAATGCACGACCGCATGTTGCAGGTCCTGTACGGGCCTTTCTGGATACAGAAAATGTTCGACTGCTGCCCTGGCCAGCTCATTCTCCAGATCTCTCACCAACTGAAAACGTCTGGTCAATGGTGGGCGAGCAACTGGCTCGTCATAATACGCCAGTCACTACTCTTGATGAACTGTGGTATCGTGTTGAAGCTGCGTGGGCAGCTGTACCTGTACACGCTATCCAAGCTCTGTTTGACTCAATGCCCAGGTGTATCAAGGCCGTTATTACGGCAAGAGGTGATTGTTCTGGGTACTGATTTCTCGGGATCTATGCACCCAAATCGCGTGAAAATGTAATCACGTCTGTTCTAGAATAATATATTTGTCCAATGAATACCCGTTTATCATCTGCATTTCTTCTTGGTGTAGCAATTTTAATGGCCAGTAGTGTACATAGCCGCTATTCCTTACAGTGGGCCTTTAGTGGAGAAACTGGTCTGGATTAGACCCTTGCCTTGTCGTTGCTCCCCGCTCACTCTCGTGGTGAAAGGGGTGACGTGTGTCTCGCCACTCTCGCACGTGCATCTCCCATCGTGTTAGCCGCAGATAATGAACTGCCGGTGAGACGGTTCGGCACGTGGCTGCGGGCAGGAAGCAACGCGGCCGTCCGTCCTCCAAGAGGGCCTCTTGTTACAGGGGCCTTCGTGCGTCACAGCCCGCCCGCGCACTGTGGGATGCCTCCCCACTCCACTCCCCGGGATACCGGTCGCGTGTTGACTTCTTATGTATCCCATGTCCTGGGCGCCCCCTGGACAAATCTTTTCGATGCTGCATAATCGATCCCTTTCTTACAATTCATTTACATAACATAGGTGATTATATCTCGAATACTAACAAATAAATTCCTTAAGGCAGAATCAAATACATACTTCCATTATTTAAGTTATTCCTAGTTATACATTACAGTAGCAAACTGGCGTAAAAGTGAAAGCATTACCCCATACAAATAACAATACTAAAAGTAAAATGTGATGTGGGGGTAACTGTATATGGTGTCAGAGTCAGATAAGCGGATAGTCCAAACTATACTACTGTACTAGCCCAACATGGGTCAAAATAACTCCAGTCTTTCATGCCAATAGCCTACTCAGCACCGCTGAAACATTAACGCCTTCAACATGAATAAAAAAATATATTTCCTCTGATCATTAACCCAACTTAGCCTAGCATGCACAGATCAACCAAGCGTAATACTAGCGGGGATACCAATTACGCACGTTTGCCCTCTGTTCACCAACTCGTCGGTGTTTTCGTTAGGCCAGCCCAGATGATTGCCTTGGTCCCTCTGTGAACAAGATAGAGCACCAAAAAATTGTAAATCCAGATGTTATAATTGGCCTCAAATGGTCTGGTCAACATTCTGCTCCTACCCCTAATCCTTCAGTGCATGGTTACCAGTGACAGGAGGGTAATATCGTGGCGTGTGTAACGAGTTGTGGTTCCGACCAGAGCGCGGAAGTTCACAGTCCCTCGCTAGAGGACACAAGTGTATGTCACGTGACTCTATAGAGCTAGCAGCAGCATGCATCAATAGTCCAATGCTGCCAGTCGCAAACAGTGCCATCAAGGCACTAAAAGAAGAGCAAAGAGGTGATGTTCGTTTTCTGACAGCGGAGGGAGTAGGAGGAATGGACATTCATCGAGGAATGTCACAAGTGTATGGCGAACACTGCATGTCCGTGCCAAGGGTCAAGGCGTCGCACAACCGCTTCAGGGAAAGACAGGTGTCATTAGCCGATGATACAAGGTCTGGAGCATCACACTGCATTACCGATGACATACTCAAACTGGTGGATGCACTCATTCCCCAGGACCGCCGAGTGACAGTGAAAGCAATAACCTCCGAGGTCGGATTGAGCGTCGGAAGTGTTCACACCATCATGAAGGAACGACTGCACATGCGCAGAGTGTGTGCCCAATGGGTGCCCCACAGCCTTCAACCACACCACGAAGCATGTCGAATGGCCCACTGTCTTGCTCATCTGCAGCGCTGTGCTCGGGAATGGAATGCGTTCCTGGCACGAGTGGTGGCTGGAGATGAGTCATGGCGTCATCGCTTCGAACCAGAATCAAAACGACAATGTCTCCAGTGGAAGCATCGAGGGATACCACCACCAAAAAAAGCCAAGGCCATCCACATCGGTGCAGGAAAGGTTATGCAATCGTTCTTCTTCGACCAACATGACCCCTTCTGATTCACTTCCTGCAGCACGGGACAACAATAAATGCCCATCGTTACTCGAAATCTTGACCACCCTTCGCCAAGCGATCAAACAAAACGTTGCAATCTCACCCGTTGGGTCATTCTGCTCAACGCCTAGACAGTCGCAGCACTCCTGCAGAAATTCAAATGGGAGGTTCTCGGCCACCCTCCATATAGTCCAGACCTCTCTCCCTGTGATAACGCCATTTTTGGTCCCCTTAAAAAAGGCTCTGAGGGGCAAACGATTCTCCTCGGACGACAACGTCCAGCTGCAAGCGCGGAACTGGTTAACATCGCAGTCCCGGGAATTTTATGACACAGCCATTCACCGCATTGTGTCACAGTGGGACAAGTGTCTCAACAGCCAGGGTCAATACTTCTAAAATACAGGTACTGGTTTCTGTAATTATGCCTCCGGCCTGTTTCTTTTTGAATGCCCCTTATAGTTGACGATTTCCTCCTCAACGCTTCTCCTTTTTTTTTGTTTCCGAAACGTATAAAGCTACGTTAATCCGAGTTCACGTTTCTAATTCAATAAAATAAAATACAGTAATCAGGCACTACATATGTAAGGGTGTTCATTAGCAAATACTGCTCCTTCCATGGTAACCAAGCTGCCGCATTCCTCATTCCCCCTCCTGATCGATCTTTTTCTCCGTCCTTCGTTTTGTGGAGTCAGGGTGCGATAAACGTCTAAAGCGAGAGGGGGAGAGAGAGAGAGAGAGCTACAGTGTGACCACCTTCACACGTACTGAGACAGGGGGCGTTCACATATCTCTTGGACATCAGCAAAAATGGTGTCGGACCGCTATTCTTGCGGAGACCAAGCTCTTTAGGCTCACCTCGAGTAACACGCGCTCCCATAGCGTGGACGCATCAGAACACCAACGAGAAAAAAAAAAAAAAGAAAAAGAGGTACAGCGCCTGAGTGGCGTGGCCAAACACAATGCCGCAAAACGTAACACCAATCACGCTGACTAACAGTGAAAAACGACGAAGGCTAGCCCTTTGGGTTCATTTCGAATAATACGCGTGCATCCCTGGAGCAGACACAGCCGAAGACACCCATGAAAATCTAAACTACAACACCTCAGTGGCACTGCCAAACGCAACGGCACAAAAGGAACACAATGCTGTCTCTCAGCGAAAAGACGACCAAGTCATGGAATCTAAACAGTTTGGAACACGGAATGTGGATCCGAGCAACAAATTCCCTCATGTAACAAAATTACGTCATGTAACACGCATTGTGAGTAGAATGTAATAGTCCAACTCACTCTCCTGAACCACCTGCCCAGAAAAGTAACGACAATGACGTCTGATTTTCTGCAACCTAACTCTTTCTTTTCCCTATATACAATGGACAATTCGCAACTACCGTGCTGAAATTAGTGCTCTGGACAAATACACAATTTATTAATGAAACAATTCGCCTGCTTACCTCTTGCATGTTGCTACCTCTCCTAACACAACCTCAATTTTGTGATCCTATTGAAGCTTGTTAAACAATTATGTTCACTACAGTACACCCCAAAACTATTCGATCTACCATAATAGCAAAAATTCCTCTCTTTCACCATCTCCATTATTCTATGAATTGTTCTATGTGACTGATATGGTGGGTGTCGATGGACCTCCTAAATTTTAATCTTTCAAGTTCAACAGCATTGTGGTATAAAATTCTTTTGATGCGTGCTTGTCCACCGTAGACAGTAAAGCACTTGTGACACAGCTGCTTCTGTTTACTGGAGAGGCGAAACGCTTTAAGCTAAACTTTTTGTCCAATGAAGAATTGTCGCTCTCGGTATTTCCTGTGAGAGCGTTCCTTCCTTCTCCTTCTTGTAAGCTGTATTCTGAGCCATGCATCCCCTACTATCTTCTTGTACTGTTCTCGGGTTCTTGGAGGGGAAGTCAACGATTTCTTGTATCAGGTCCTTAGGCTGACGATTGTTAAGTACAGCAACAGGGGATATCATTGTTATTCCATGGGGTACCTCGTTCACAAAACCTTGAAAACGTTTCAGGAAGAGATCCCACGGTGTGTTCTCATTATGCCGATGGTTTTGAAACTTTTGCACGGATATAAAATGTTTGTTTTCGAATCCGTCAGCTATTACGACCGTGCACCTCACTGCTCTCGTCATAGATTTGCGCATCGAACCTTGTAATCGGCACGCAATTATGCGTATCGCTCTGCTACTGCTGCGAAGCCCACCGCTTGCTTTGCGGACACTCGTGGTGGGCAAACATACGTAGATATCCGCTGCGAGGATTCAACGATATTTACCGCATCGGTAAGATCGGAGCGAGTGCCAGTCCTATTCGTCTCCGGTTCGATTTGTCTCTGATGTTCCTCGTCCTCCTTCTATTTTTTTTTCTTTTTTTGTCATCAGTCTTCTGACTGGTTTGATGCGGCCCGCCACCAATTCGACTCCTGTGCTAACCTCTTCATCTCAGAGTATAGAGCTTTCAGCCTGTGTCCTCAATTATTTGCTGGATGTATTCCAATCTCTGTCTTCCTTTTCAGCTTTTGCCTCTACAGCGCCCTCTAGTACCATGGAAGTCATTCCCTCATGCCTTAACAAATGTCCTATTATCCTGTCCTTTCTCCTTATCAGCGTTTTCCACATTTTCCGCTCCTCTCCGATTCTGTGCAAAACCTCCTCATTCCTTACCTTATCAGTCCACCTAATTTTCAACATTATTAGTCTGTAGCACCACATCTCAAATGCTTTTATCCTCTGCTCTTCCGGTTTTCCCACAGTCCATGTTTCATTACCATACAATGCTGTACTCCAGACGTACATTCTCAAGTTTCTTCCTCAAATTAAGGCCGATGTTTGATATTAGTAGACTTATCTCGGCCAGGAATGCCGTTTTTGCCATTGCTAGTGTGTTTTTGATTTCATCCTTGCTCCGTCCGTCATTGGTTCTACTTCGTGACCATCAATCCTGGTGTTAAGTTTCTCGCTGTTCTCATTTCTACTATTTCTTATTACCTTCGTCTTTCTGCGATTTAGTCGCAGTCCATACTCTGTACTCATTAGACCATTCATTCCGATCAGCTGATCATGTAATTACTCTTCACTTTCAGTCAAGATAGCAATGTCATCAGCAAATCATATCATTGATATCCTTTCACCTTGAATTTTAATTCCACTCCTGTACCTTTCTTTTATTTCCATTATTGCTTCCTCGATGTTCATATTGAACAGTAAGGGCGAAAGGCTACATCATTGTCTTACATCCTTTTTAATACGAGCACTTCGTTCTTAGTCGTCCACTCTTACTATTCCCTCTTGGCTGTTGTACATATTGTATATGACCCGTCTCTCCCTACAAAAAAAAAGGTTCAAATGGCTCTGAGCACTATGGGGCTTAACATCTGAGGTCATCAGTCCCCTAGAACTTAGAACTACTTAAACCTAACTAACCTAACGACATCACATACATCCCTGCCCAAGGCAGGATTCGAACTTGCGACCGTAGCAGTCGCGCGGTCCCGGAATGAGGCGCCCAGAACCGCTCGGCCACAGCGGCCGGCTCTCTCCCTATAGCTTACTCCGCCTTTTTTCAGAATTTCGAACATCTTGCACCATTTTACATTGTCGAACGCTTTTTCCAGGTCGACAAATCCTATGAACGTGTCTCGATTCTTCTTTAGTCTTGATTCCATTATTAACCGCAACGTCGGAATTGCCTCTCTCGTGCCTACCTTTCTTAAAGCCAAACTGATCGTCTGTCTATTAGCGCCCTGTAATTCCAGCTGTTTTACCCCGCCGCGTGTGTCCGTAATAGCCTTCATGATATCAACTTGTCGCTCCGCGACACGCTCATGGCCTGGCTCCAGCTGGAACAATTTTGTCTGCCGGTCTTCTAGTGTCTCAATTTTCATAGTGTGCTGAGAAATCTGTTCCTGAGTTTCCCAAATTATCTCGCTTCTCTGTTTCTGCATGGTGGTAAGAACTTTCCGAGTTTGATGGGCGACACTTTTGGCAGCGCTGGCATACTTCTTGGCCACCGGAGCGTCTTTCAGTGTACCAGTTGCCTCTATTCTAGCAACACGAGCGTCCTCTTTCACTTCCGTAGCGACCTCTTTTTCTTCGCCTGCTTACCTCTTGCATGTAGCTACCTCTCCTAACACATCTTTCATACTTTGTGTTAATCTGCCTTCGAATTCTGCGATCACTCCTTTTGTGTCTTCTGCTTCTCTGCGCCTTTCTTTTGCTTCTCTTTTCAAAAGGTCGGGGACACTGTCCGTCGCATTGCTGCTTTCGTTATTTGGTCTCAGAGATGGGACTGCCCTTCTATCGTCAGCCAATGATAGCTTTCTACTGTGAAATACTACATCGACATCATACGTATCTTCCGTACCTTCACCCTCACTTACTTCGCTACCGGCTTCAGAGTCCTCTGAACCTGATGCAGACCCGTGCCTATTAACTACCGCTGAATTTTATTGTTCCGTGGAAAAAACAAACGCCTCGTCTCCTGACTCGCCCTGATCTATACTCTGACTGTTCTCCATTTTAAGAGAGCCCGCTACTTCGCGCTGTGCATTAACGACTCTCTCCCGGTTCCTAGTTATCATTCAGATGTCAAACATCTCAAAACACGAACCTGCAGTTCGTTATTCAAACGCATAAACTCATTAGGAAAATAATCCTCCCAAAATTCACAACGCCTCTATCAAATCTATCAAAGTACATGGTTGGTGCATAAACCACAAAACACAAACATACAACAAATTAAAGACTTGAAAAGAGAGTAGTACATACAGCGCCAGCAACTTAAGATTATCGCGAGTCTAGAATGTTCACAATGTCTTTCTGGCATGAAATATTAAAAAGCCAGCGCTACCTATCTGACTGAAGGTCATTAGGTTATACCGGTAAGACGGTAGGCGTCGCCAATTTGTAAGTTTTCCTATGCTTATTACGTACCCTCAGCTCACAAAAATTTATCATACTTCAAATGGTCAGGATCAGTGTGGTACTGAAGTGAAATGTAGCTCTTTTCAGACTTAGTTTATTACAAAGCCAACACGTGATTTCCCAGAATTAGCATACAGGTCACATTACAATCAAACAAACCGAAAAAAATACACAGACAGATGATGATGATGGCTGGCAAAGTTATTAAAGTGGAAGTGGTCAAGCTAAAAAGGTGCCTTTCTCAGGGTAATAGTAACAACGCTTTCTCATTATATGTGAGCTACTGAATGAGATTGTGAACCGCTAGCTGAACGTCAATACGATATAGCTTGGTTGAAATAGAGAGCTGCAGGTCAGATGGACTGACTGCAGCGAAGACTAAGTCCACAGACAAATATTGCTGCTGAACTGCCCAATGGGTGATGCGGAGACTCGCCTCAGGTGCGCAATTGCAAAGGCAGCAGCCTTGCATACAGCATACCTCGACCGAACTGTCCAGACTGTCCTCTATGGTGGACATCCACCGAATGCTACGAAAATCTCTCCTCTCTTCCCTCCTCGACTTTAAATCCATGGAGTCGCCAAAAATTGCCCCCTCCAATGGCCAAGCTGCTCCCGGAAATTGCGCTAATGGCGCACTCATAAAATTGTGCCACATCTCCTGCATAGTCACGGCGTAGCGGTATTCTTCCATTGAGAAAGTTTGCCGCCAAAATATGTGCTCTCCCGCGTTAAACTCGGCGCCAGAGTAACGCGCGTGCTTTCCGCACCTACGGTGGATAATGCTGTCCTTCCCAAAGCAATCGTAAAGTTCGCCGCCCGTCTGTCAGTCGCACATGCGAGGTGGACAATACGTCTTCAGAACACAGGCCTCTGGCCATTGGCGTAAACGACGAATTTCAGGTAGTGTTTTTTCTCTGATTAAGCCTGCAGTGCAGCAAATATACACTCCTGGAAATTGAAATAAGAACACCGTGAATTCATTGTCCGAGGAAGGGGAAACTTTATTGACACATTCCTGGGGTCAGATACATCACATGATCACACTGACAGAACCACAGGCACATAGACACAGGCAACAGAGCATGCACAATGTCGGCACTAGTACAGTGTATATCCACCTTTCGCAGCAATGCAGGCTGCTATTCTCCCATGGAGACGATCGTAGAGATGCTGGATGTAGTCCTGTGGAACGGCTTGCCATGCCATTTCCACCTGGCGCCTCAGTTGGACCAGCGTTCGTGCTGGACGTGCAGACCGCGTGAGACGACGCTTCATCCAGTCCCAAACATGCTCAATGGGGGACAGATCCTGAGATCTTGCTGGCCAGGGTAGTTGACTTACACCTTCTAGAGCACGTTGGGTGGCACGGGATACATGCGGACGTGCATTGTCCTGTTGGAACAGCAAGTTCCCTTGCCGGTCTAGGAATGGTAGAACGATGGGTTCGATGACGGTTTGGATGTACCATGCACTATTCAGTGTCCCCTCGACGATCACCAGTGGTGTACGGCCAGTGTAGGAGATCGCTCCCCACACCATGATGCCGGGTGTTGGCCCTGTGTGCCTCGGTCGTATGCAGTCCTGATTGTGGCGCTCACCTGCACGGCGCCAAACACGCATACGACCATCATTGGCACCAAGGCAGAAGCGACTCTCATCGCTGAAGACGACACGTCTCCATTCGTCCCTCCATTCACGCCTGTCGCGACACCACTGGAGGCGGGCTGCACGATGTTGGGGCGTGGGCGGAAGACGGCCTAACGGTGTGCGGGACCGTAGCCCAGCTTCATGGAGACGGTTGCGAATGGTCCTCGCCGATACCCCAGGAGCAACAGTGCCCCTAATTTGCTGGGAAGTGGCGGTGCGGTCCCCTACGGCACTGCGTAGGATCCTACGGTCTTGGCGTGCATCCGTGCGTCGCTGCGGTCCAGTCCCAGGTCGACGGGCACGTGCACCTTCCGCCGACCACTGGCGACAACATCGATGTACTGTGGAGACCTCACGCCCCACGTGTTGAGCAATTCGGCGGTACGTCCACCCGGCCTCCCGCATGCCCACTATACGCCCTCGCTCAAAGTCCGTCAACTGCACATACGGTTCACGTCCACGCTGTCGCGGCATGCTACCAGTGGTAAAGACTGCGATGGAGCTCCGTATGCCACGGCAAACTGGCTGACACTGACGGCGGCGGTGCACAAATGCTGCGCAGTTAGCGCCATTCGACGGCCAACACCGCGGGTCCTGGTGTGTCCGCTGTGCCGTGCGTGTGATCATTGCTTGTACATCCCTCTCGCAGTGTCCGGAGCAAGTATGGTGGGTCTGACACACCGGTGTCAATGTGTTCTTTTTTCCATTTCCAGGAGTGTACATATACACTGATTCACGGCCGGCCGTTGTGACCGAGCGGTTCTAGGCGCTTCAGTCCGGAACCTCGCTGCTGCTACGGTCGCAGGTTGGAATCCTGCCTCGGGCATGGATGTGTGTAATGTCCTTAGATTAGTTAGGTTTAAGTAGTTGTAAGTCTAGGGGATTGATGACCTCAGATGTTAAGTCCCATACTGCTTAGAGCCATTTGAAATTCTGTCCATTGTGGTAATGAAGACTGGGCCGCCCTTTATGGAGAGAGGCCACCGCCTGCACTCACAAGCAAAGCGGTCTCGCTTTTGTAGAAGCCGAGATGCTTTCCAGGAAGAGTTTACGCCTGTTTCTTTAACTTTCGACCACGTCTCCTGCCGTCCTCGCCGACACCAAAAAAGTCTACTGCCACAATTATTATTGCTAGCTGCAAACAAACTCTTTCAGTCCATGACAGTTACCCGTTCCGATGGCTCACTACACAGCTGAGATGGCTGCAATGCCTCTGCAGGGACCACGTAGTTAACAAGGAGTGAAAGATGGCGTGCCCAAAGGGTCGCCACCTTTCAACGGCAGCTCGAATATTCAGATGTTCTGCAGTTATATGAAAAACAAGTCCGCAACAATGTTCACGAAATACACAGCTGCCATGGTACCTTCCATTTCTACCAAAGTTTCCAGGTGAAACATAATGTTTCCCACATCGGCCTGCGACTATAGCATGGTACGTGTTTCGAACAGCCATTCGCCTAGAAAATGGCGAATCCAGATACGACCACCGACCTGGTGCTACAAGAAACATGACTCATCCACCCAAGTGAGACGTTTCCATTCGTCCACGGTCCAGTCTTGATGATCCTGTACCCACTGCAATCGTGAGTGAAAGTATCGTTAGGATCAACATAAGAATATGTTGAGGTTGTCTCCTGCAGAGTACTATGTTCGAGAATGTGCGCTCAATGAAGTGATCCAAAGTGCACTTTTTTCTGCACCAGCTGTCGTCAGACATGCCACGGAAGTCGCCTGTCCTGCTTTAGAGAAAGGGCAAACCTTCATGTTCTGTGATGAAGAGTGGATGCCCAAAACCTTGCTGTCTGCTCTGGGTTTTTCCGTCCTTCGATCGATTTCTATAGATGCTCACGACAGTAGTTGGCGAGTAGCCGACCAGCTTTCCAGTATCTGAGGTGGTCGTTCCCAGGGGCTGGATCATAACAAAAAAAAAAAAAAAAAAATGGTTCAAATGGCTCTGAGCACTATGGGACTCAACATCTTAGATCATAAGTCCCCTAGAACTTAGAACTACTTAAACCTAACTAACCTAAGGACATCACACACACCCATGCCCGAGGCAGGATTCGAACCTGCGACCGTAGCAGTCCCGCGGTTCCGGACTGCAGCGCCAGAACCGCTAGACCACCGCGGCTGGCTGGATCATAACAATCTGTCCTTTGTCCAAGTGAATTTTCCGAAAATGCGGCCCGTATCGTCACCAGAATGATTCCCCATTCGTCTCTGCTCCACTTATTTAACTTGCTTGTCTTGTCACGAGCCTGCAACGCTACCACGCGGCCAGAAGTGCTCATAATGCTTTTCGTGCTTCAGTGTATTTGTATATTTGCTGCACTCAGGCTTAATCAGACAAAATACTCTATCTGAAATTCGCTGTTTACGCTTACGGCCAGAGTCTCGAACGACTTCTAAGCTGATGTTAAGTGCCTCATTTCATAAAGTATCCCACAGTATGCATATCACTCCATATCTTCTCTCCTCTGGAGTTCTACAAATTATGCCCTGCAAATATATGTCTGATGTGGCGGCTCTAGTTCTTCGTCAACCAATTGAATTACTGGTTTTTCAGCTTTTATTCAAAAAATGGTTCAAATGGCTCTGAGCACTATGGGACTTAACATCTATGGTCATCAGTCCCCTAGAACTTAGAACTACGTAAACCTAACTAACCTAAGGACAGCACACAACACCCAGCCATCACGAGGCAGAGAAAATCCCTGACCCCGCCGGGAATCGAACCCGGGAACCCGGGCGTGGGAAGCGAGAACGCTACCGCACGACCACGAGATGCGGGCAGCTTTTATTGCTACTGTGTAAAGACGTCGTTTTTCCACACTACAAAACTTTGACTTGGCAGAAACTGTTACGTTTAAAAAGATGCCAGGAAAAATTATTTCATGGAATCTGTTTGTCCACGTCCTGTTGAATCGCAAAACTGGTAAGAATTCTAGGACTGGCTATCCCGTTGTACATTATTCCTGCGGACCTGCCAGCGAAACAAATGCACACGTAGCGTACCGTATACTGCTGAGCATTAAAACTGCTACATCGTTAAGCCGGTTTGATAGAAATGTTAATTTGTCCTGAAGTACCACACACTTACGTATGCAAACGACTGGAATTTGCAAAAGCCACTGCGGTTATGTCATATTCAAATTTGCCACTGACATGCACTGAGCGTCCCCTCTCAAGGTGCAAGTCCCCCTCTGTGTTCCAGATATAAAGAAATAATTGTGTGCGGGGAAATAGAATGAATGGTGGTCCTCACTAGCGAACCGTAGCTGTATGCCCTGACAAACATTAATAAATTACTAAGTAGTAATGGGCACCATCGACTACTGTAATGAAACAAGAGTTGGAAATCGTATATATTTATTGTGGTCACGAAATTAAGTTGCTGGTGAATCCTCAGAGCAAATACCGAATCAAATAACTCATTAGGAGAAATTAGGAGAAACTCATTAGGAGAAAACCGGGGGCGGACAATTAGGAGAAAATAAGTGCACATATTCATATCAAAGCGTGGGTGATTAGCAAACAAGGCAGCGGAAATGTTCTAGCAAAATAAATCGAATTCCTAAGGCCGTGTCTATCCATGCTAACCAAATGTTGGTTGCGAAGTTAAGTCGCTGGTGAGTGCATCGTTGGGTTAGTAAGTGAAAGAGTGGAACCCGAAAGAGTAAAGTCATGGCCATGAGGTCATCGCTAATGTGAAAATACACGCCTACCATCCTGTACGATTTTCGTACACCACTTCGCTGCCAAACTTACAGCAATTGTATGACACGAGGTTACAGTGGCACTGCAACTTTTCTTGCTTGGTGACGAAAAGGTGCTACCTGTCAGTTACGATATGCTACTGCAATGAAGCAAAGCACTTACTGTATCTGCCGTATACTGTGTAGTTCCGAAGATATAATCAATATGCAGGTCCAGTTTTAACGGTCGATCGTCGAGGGCGTAACCGCATTGGTAGTATTAGCTTTAGTAGTATTCATGACTATAAAAATTTCCTTATCACGGTCTCGTTTATTATTTTATCGAAATAGCCACCCAAAGATATTCACTTTCTGTCAAATTTTCACAGCAGTTGCACTTTGGTCCCAATAACATTTAACGTTGGAACAGTTTATGATTTTTCACTAAAAATAGCAGACTCACGAAGTTTCACTTTTAAAGAATAATTGGCTTTTGGAGTAGTTCCAACTAACACTTTTCTATAATTAGTATGACTTTGTACTTTAATATTGCATTTAACGCAACTTACAATATCCAGTGACTTTAGTATAGTGCAGCTGCACTTCAAGTACAAAGATGATCTTTGTCTGTTGATTTATAACTGTCACTTGAAAACTTATTTCGCCCGTAATTTGATAAACCTTCGTTTCTGCAGTGTTATGAATTTAGATTTATCTTTTGTATTCATCCTAAAGAAAACCTCAGCATCCTAATCGCCGTGAGGTATAGTCCATAAAATATCACGTCTGTGCATTCAATATTCCAAAGATAGCATTATCTCGTATAGTCTGATCTCCTTTTCATTAAGCTCATTTCAACGTCAAGAAATCAACTTCACTTAATCCACGATACATTCCACTCAGATGCAACTCGTAACAATTATCTTCATATACACTTTTCGACTGAACACTTCAAAATTAATAACTTCACTTTTTATCCACTTTATTACAATGAAATCATACAGTTATAAATAGCCACGTATCAAACATAAACAACTTGGAAGAATAAGTTTGCACCCATTCGTAACTAAAGCTGAAGATAAACTCTCTCGATCTTTACAGTATCAATTCCATACGAAATCTTTTTCAGTTCGTAACAGACTTCTTTTGTTCCATTATTACGGCAAGGTTGGGTGAGTCGCTTCGGGACGTCTTCTTTGGAACTCGACCGTCGTTACGTTTCCGATAGCCGGTAACTCTGACTAAGTGACGGCCGGAAGGCCTTTCCTTCCGCCACTGCCACATTCCCGCTCGTCTCATGAAACAGAAACAAACACAAACATTTCTTCCAGTATTGCACTTATAACAACAAAATATAAAATTCATTTTACCATATCTAAACAGTACAACAAACGTACAGAAGCTTACATTCCATGTGTCATGTGGCGGGAACAAATATGGTACAGCGCTCCAAACACTGTACCATTACAGGCTGAGGCGAGGTCACAGATGGTTATGGGATCTGGAATGATGGGGATCACCTGCTCTCTTGCGTCAGTCACATCTATATGAGAAGGTCACAGCCAGACAATCTTCCATAGGATCTACATCATACGATCCTTCCGAAGGATGTAACCAGGCTGCCCAAAGTCGAATGCGAAAGTGTTATCGACACAGGATTTTGTGCACCAACAGACCTCTCTATTATGTCCCATAAATATTCGATGGGATTCATGTCGGGCGATCTGGGTGGCTTCTTAGAACCAAACGTGAACAATTGTGCCCATTGAGGTTGTCATTAAAAAATGCCATCGTTGTTTGGGAACGTGAAGTGTATGAATGGGTGCAAATGGTCTCCCAGTAGCCGAACATAACCATTTCTAGTCAATGATCGGTTCAGTTCGACCAGAGGACCCTGTCCATTCCATAAAAAACACAGCCCACGACGTTATGGAGCAATCACCAACAAGCACAGTACGTTGTTGAGAACTAGGGTCGATGGCTTCGTGTGGTCTATGCCAACCTCGAACCCTACCATCAGCTCTTACCAAATTAAATCAGGACTCATCTGAACAGTTAGCAAAGGCACTCGTGTCGGTTGTCTACTGCCAGGGGCCATTAACGTCGAATTTCTCCTCACTGTCCGAGAGGATTCGTTCGTCGTACGTCCCACATTGATTTCTGAGTTTACTTTTCGCAGTTTTTTCTGTCTGTTACTCTAAGCAAACACCGCTCCTCTCTGTAGTTAAGTGAATGCCGTCGGCCACTGCGTTGTCCGCGGTGAGAGGTAATGCCTGAAATCTCGTACTTTCCGGACACTCTTGATATTGTGGATCTCGGTATACTGAATTCTCTAGCGATTACTGAAATGGAATGTCCAATGCCCCATGCGTCTATCTCCAATACCATTCCGCGGCCGGCGAAGTGGCCATGCGGTTCTAGGCGCTGCAGTCTGGAACCGCGAGACCGCTGCGGTCGCAGGTTCGAATCCTGCCTCGGGCATGGATGTGTGTGATGTCCTTAGGTTAGTTAGGTTGAACTAGTTCTAAGCTCTAGGGGACTGATGACCTCAGAAGTTGAGTCCCATAGTGCTCAGAGCCGTTAGAACCATTCCGCGCTCAAGCTCTTTTAATTTTCGTCGTGCGGCCGTAATCACATCGGAAACCTTTTCATGTCAGTCATCCTAGTACATACGACAGCTCCGCCAATGCACTACCCTTTTGTGCCTTGTGTACGTGGTACTGCCGCCATTCGTATATGTCCATATCACTATCCGATGACTTTTGTCACCCCAGTCTACAATAGGTAATGTAATTTTCTTTGTTTACCACATTTTATTGTTTTTAGATTTTAAGCCTAAGCACCTGTACGTTTAAGCCTCCGTCAGAATCTATCAGATAACAAAGAAGCAAATGATATGTACTCTATGTATAAAACTATATCGACATATAAGGAATCTTGTAATGTTGAGAGTTTCCTCTGTGTTCGTGAAATCTTCTCGGGTGATCAGCCGAGTAAAGGCGTCGTCTTTTCGCAACGTTTCGAAGGGTTTCGTACCCATCATCTTCGCTTGAAGATGATGGGTACGAAACCCTTCGAAACGTTGCGAGAAGACGACGCCTTTACTCGGCTGATCACCCGAGAAGATTTCACGAATGGAATACGCCGAGAAAGTCTCAAATCACACTTTCCTCTGTGTTGTTTATTACTATTCAGTTTGCTGTATTAAGTGATGAACTGCGGCTATCCGACATAAATTCTTGTTCTACGACTCCGTTCTGTTATTGTTTTCACTTGTTCCTCTCAAAAGATTTTTACTATAACTTCACAATTATGTACACTTTTGTTAAATACAGCGTATTGTATCTCCTCCCTGTCACGGTTTGTTAGAAACTGACGCCTCCTTGAAACTATCTGTCTCTTTCAATTTTAAATTTTCTTGTGCTTTCTTTATACTTGCGATATCTTTTGCTGTTTCTACGCGCTCCTTTGTTAAATAATTCATTCGTTCGTGTATATTGATGTAACTTTTATTTTGCAATATGTTGCACTTGTTGCATACTTAAATCTGATTAACCTCCCTGCTGTTAAATAAAGTTTCATGAATTGCATTTTTTTTTATAGCTCGATAGCTACCTTTACTATACGAGTTCCTTATAATATGCAATTCAGATGTGGTGTAGGACCCTCACTTTCGCAGCATTCATCCCCATTTCTTTTCTTAAGCCCAGTGTACTTTTTATATCTTGCCTTACTGATAACATGGCCATGAGACCCAAGATCCCACGAAACATTGTATTTTTTACCACCTAAGCATAGTTCTCATTGTTCCTCAGCGTGCAGTATGAATTAAGTGTGGCGCCAATACATTCTCTCTTATTCTGAGGTTATGGACAGATAGCCATTTATCTCCCGTCACAAGGCAACACAGAAGAAATTCGTCTCAATTTCTGTTCAAATGGTTCAAATGGCTCTAAGCACTATGGGACTTAACATCCGAGGTCATCAGTCCCCTAGACTTAGAACTACTTAAACCTAACTAACCTAAGGACATCAGACACATCCATGCCCGAGACAGGATTCGAACCTGCGACCGTAGCAGCAGTGCGGTTCCAGAGCGAAGCGCCTAGAACCGCTCGGCCACAGCGGCCGGCTTCAATTTCTGTCACAGAGCGAACATCATTTACAATCTGCGGGATTGGGAAGTCCTACAGAAGACAGGACGGGTGGTTCGGATAAGTAATGACTCTAAACGAGGAGAAAACAGCTGTAGGGTACAACTTCACAAGAAGGCGGGATAGATTGATAGGACTCATTGTGTGGCATTAAATGTGAGGGTATTTTGTAGACTAAGACCAAGGCTGGATTACCGTAAACAAATTCAAGTGGATGTAGGTGGCAGCAGTTATGCTGACGAGCGAACACACCATAGGTCGCTCTCTGACACAGTCGAAACTTCACAGGATGAAAGAAGGGTGGAAACAGAGGGACATCTATTTTGGCTTAGGTGCTGACACTCCACATTTTCCGAGGAAACGGCCGTTAAAGTTTCAACGCCACATCATCAGTCTGTTCAAGCAATGTAAATGGAAATAGAACGGGACAGTATTGACTGAAACCACAGCTTCGAATTTTTGTACGCCTTGTTCTGATACAACCCTTTTTTTCTTTGTGTCTTGTCTTTGCCGAAACCTGTGTCATCAATATTTTTTTGTGACTTCATGAAATACATGGAATTATTGACAAAAGAAATAAGCATTTGAAGTAGCATTAAATATACAGGATGTAAAGTTTAAGTTGACAAACCATAATAACTCGAAAAATAAGCTTCACACGAAAAAATGTGTAGAATCCAAAGTTGATTATTTTCGAGGGGGACGTCTGCTGGAGCTAAAATTAGCTCGCCACTCCAGCCCCTGGGAATGGGGCGGGAGACAACTTCAAAATTTCAAATGGGAACCCCAACTTTTTATTGCTGAATCAGATTATACATAAAAAAAACTACGTACATTTAGTCTTAAACATTTGTTTTGATTCTGGTAGTTGGCGCTGTAATTCAAGAAAATACATGTTCTCATTTTCGCGTGAAAAATGGTTACGGATAGATAAAAAATACTTATTTACTTCGTAAATTTTGATTCACTAAAACTAAAACTCTCCCTCTCCCTCCGTAGGGTCGGGTTTGAGAGAGAGAGGAATTAGAGTTTTACAAATGTTAACCCAAAAATGATTTTTTTCTGCAGATTCGGATAAGTTTTGTTTATTTCATGATGATGACGCCACACAACTTTTAATTATCAAACAAATCATCTCACTAGCTAACTAACTAACCAAACATCCTACTTACGAAGTAAATAAGTATTTTTTATCTCTCCGTAACCATTTTCCACGCAAAAATGAGGTCATGGATTTTCTTGAATTACAGCGCCAACCACCAAGAATCAAAACAAATGTTTAAGACAAAATGTACGTAGTTTTTTATGTAAATCTGATTCTGCAATAAAAAATTGGGGCTCCCATTTGAAATTTTAAAGTTGTCTCCCACGCCACCCCCAGGGCTAATTTTAACACCAGCAGATGTCCCCCTCGAAAATAATTAACTTTGGATTCTACACAATTTTTCGTGTGAAGCTTATTTTTCGAGTTATTCTGGTTTTAAAATTCACAACCTGTATTTTATCATCACAAATATTATATTATTAACGGTAACTGAAAATGAAACCATGAATTCTAGTCTATCTATATCTTTACATGGCGGGTTATTTATCTATTATCTACTTAGAAAATGTAACAGGTATACTAAAGAGACTGCTTACACTATGCTAGTCCGTCCTCTTCTGGAATACTGCTGTACTGTGTGGGATCCGTTTTAGATGGGATTGATAGACTTCGACAAAGTTCATGAAGGGGCAGCATGTCTTATAAATCGAGCAATAAGGCAGAGAGAGTCACGGACATGATACACGAATTTGGGTATTAGTCGTTAAAACAGAGGCGTTTTTTGCTGCGGCAGTACTTTCTCAAGAAATTTCAATCACCAACTTTCTCTTCAGGATGTGAAAATATTTTGTTGGCACCCATCTACATAGGCAGAAATGATAATCATAATAAAATAAAAGAAATCAGAGTTCGCTCGGAAAGATTTAAATGTTCGTTTTTTCCGCGCGCTTTTCGTGAGTGCAACGATAGGGAAGTAGCTTAAAGGTGGTTCGAGAAACCCTCTGCCATGAACTTAATTGTGAGTTGCAGAATAATCGTGTAGATGAATATGCATGAAATTGGAAAACCGATGTGTTCATTAAAAATAATTTCGCTACAGTGTACGTCGTTCTGTGGAAGCTATGGCGAATACTTTTACCGACAAGTGAAAAATTACATTCACTGATTACAGAAGTGCCCTATTCTCATCTTTCAGCGAACGAAAATCACATATGAAGCAATCAGTCAATATTCACTCCTTGATCCGTAATCAATTTTAGGCTCCAGTTTTCGAGAAAATGCTTCTATATGCGTGATTTACGCGGAATTATCTCCATATCGCGGCGTGTTTAGCTACGTTAAGGAGGTTGCCTTTCTCAAATTGACTGTTACATATATGTCTCCACATGGTACTCTTGGTGTTCCGAAATTTTATTTGAATATTTTATGAGAGATATCGCCACCGTTCCTAGTATAAAAGTAAAAATCAAGGTAATAATTGAAAGACTATGGTTTATGTTTTTCATTTTCAGTTACTGTTAATGATATAAGATTACATAAGATTTCTGATGATAAAACCTATCTTAATAAGATATGTAATGCTTATTTCTTTTTGTGGATACCTGACGTCATCAGTCAACGCAGGTGCCGATATATAAGATTACATAAGATTTCTGATGATAAAACCTATCTTAATAAGATATGTAATGCTTATTTCTTTTTATGGATAACTGACGTCATCAGTCAACGCAGGTGCCGATATATAAGATTAATAAGATTTCTGATGATAAAACCTATCTTAATAAGATATGTAATGCTTATTTCTTTTATGGATACCTGACGTCATCAGTCAACGCAGGTGCCGATCTATAATTTTGTATTGCAGTCTTCTTTTGAAAACAGATTTATCTGACAAGGTCGTCATGTAAACACAGTTACTGGATTACTGGTTTCGCCAAAATGTATTGGCATCCTTAGATCTAGAAAAAGAAAATATGTAGAGGTTACAATCTTACAGTTGAAAAATAAATGTAGTTGACCACATATAACAGCTCAATGACAAAAACTACATACCCATAAAACTGGGCAGCGGTAGGTACATCATGCAATGCTTACACCACTCACATGGGAACTATAAAATGTGTTGTACAATAATAATCCTCATAAAATTCTGCTCATATACAGTAGAATGATATATAGAAGGATGCGATACGAGGTTAACCAATAATAATGAATACCTCTAGTACGTAAAAATTTGTAAATAAAAATGAACTATAAAACATTTTTGACAAGGAAATTCGCCAAACAGCTGTGCAATTTGAGAAGTTATATATGCCAATATCGATCATCTTTGAGAGCTGCATATGGGGCCTGAAAATGACGTATTGAATTGCCGAAAGTGGTAGAAGAAGTAAAATAGAGTAACTTCTCAAATTGTACGTCTAGTTGGCGATTTACCTTGTTAAATATTTGACCACCTGCCGTCCCATGTCCACAATGGATCAACAACAGAAACCATAAGAGTCGAGGCATTACAATGGCATGCTAAGTTGTCCTTTATTTAGGATGTACCATTCTGAACACGAACAAGACAGATACACTCCACATCTTGGCCCTTCGTAGTATAGAACCATAACGGTTGGAATAGAGTAACTGACGATTGGATCTACAGTATAACGGAAGATAGTGCTGAGAGTTATCACCAGATGGCGGTCAGCACTTTGATGTTATGTTTCTTCCGTTAATTTCAATTTCAAACAAATGTGTGATCCTATTTTAGTTGTAAATGACATCAGGGAGGGCAGAGCGCAATATAATGGTACCTCTCAGCACTAGCTTCCGTAATACTCAAAATCTAGACGTCAGTTACTTTGTCACAGTCAACATGGCTTTATATCATAATGCGCCAAGATGTGTCATGTGTCTGCCTTGTTCGTGTTCAAAGCTGTACGTGCTTTATGGTTGGATACCTGACATATCACTGTAATGCCTCACCTCTTTTATCGTATGTTTTACGCAAAAATTTTAATTACTGGAGGTATCATTATTGTATGTCGACCTTAGACTGTATCCGTCCATGTGCAGAACGTTATGAGAATAACTATTTTGCAGCATGTTGTATAGACCGCTTGTGACAGAGTGGTGTAAGAATTGTATGATATAGCTGCCAAGGCCCGGTTTCGTGGCTATGTAAATTTTGTCACTGAGCTGTTGTTTATACTCTACTACATTATTTTTTGACTGTAAGCTGTAATCTTGAAATATTTTCTTTCTATAGATCCGAGGATGCCAACACATATTGCCAGAACTAATAAGGCAATAACTGAGTTTACTTAGCGACCTCGGCAAATAAGTTGGTTTTCAGAAGACTGCAACAGTTATTTCTTTTGTCAATAAGTCGATTGTATTCCACTATATCACAAAAAATATTGATATGGCATACTTCCACGACAACAAAAGATAAAGAAAAAAGAAAATTGGATATGAACAGTGGGCGCAAAAGTTCGAAACGACACTCTTATCCACTGCATTACCAACTCACTTTGTTCGATACTACGCGAGAGTCGAAACTTTCACAGTCATTTCCTCGGAAGGTACTATAGCTTCTTTCACTGCCATCTACAAATGGTATCCTTCTACGGGGTAAGACTGCAGGGGCAAAGAAATTTTCACCTGGCAAAAGGAGGCTATCAGGTCTGTTTCTGGAGTTACAAACTCCAAACCTACTGCAGACCGCTTTTCAAAATCTCAAAAGTGTTGACAGTCCCATCACTTTTCATCTGCTGTTGCCTAGATCTCAAGGGAAGCTGTACACCAATATAAAATTAGGCAAATGAAACAGATGCACCCACAGCTAGATTAAAGAAAACACAGTCTAGTTACCAATACCTGGGCAGAAAATTATTTATTACTTTACCTTTGCAGGCGCATCAAGTCTCACTTTATAACTTTAAAACAAAAACTGAATAATGATTGAAAGAAAAGGCATTCTAGTATATTTCAGAATTACAGTATTGGTCTATGGATGAAATGCGATACTAAATTATATCTAACTACAAACTATTTTGTATTTACTTTAGTATGTCAATAGTTTATTTGATACCACCGCGCGTGACCGCTACGGTCCCAAGTTCGAATCCTGCCTCGGGCATGGATGTGTGTGATGTCCTTAGGCTACTTAGGTTCAAGTAGTTCTAAGTTCTAGGGGACTGATGACCACAGATGTTAAGTCCCATGGTGCTCAGAGCCATCTGAACCATTTTTGATACCACCGTATATTACTTTCTACGTACTGTAAAATTAAGAAATTGTTCTCTAGTGTATATTTTATATGCCTTGTATTATTATTAGTATGCGTACTGTAACTATGTAGACAAACTGCATTCATATAATATATGTAAACTCTCTATGACGACATCGATCCCATAAAATTGCTAAAAGTTAGATCAAAATAAAGAAATAGCTTTCCCTGTATTCTCATCCTTCTTTCATCCCGCGAAGTTTTGACTTTTTCAGAGGGCGACCCATGATGTTTTCCCCGTGTGAGGCAAACAAATCTACATATGTGGAGAGCTGCAACAGAGCAGTCTTTCGTTACACAAAACACAACAAACAATATTAGTTTAATTTAATTTTGAAGCGTAACGGTGACACGGTGAACCATCTGCACGTACTGACCCGATATCCTCTGCTAGTGGCATCATTTCGATTCTGTATGTAGGCAAGGGTACGTGGGCAAGTCACCACTCTCCCGGCCGTTGTCAGTTTCCCATACCTTTGAGCCGCTGACCGCAACTTCTCACTTGAGCAGCTTCTCAGTCAGCATCACGAGGGTGAGTGCAATCCGTTCCACTCCTCAAACAAGGAAAAATCCCCGGCACTACTGGGAATTGAACCCGAGTCCTCTGCGAAATAGTTTGACACTCTCATCGCTTAACTACGAAGGTGAGCGTGCCGCAACAAAGGTCTGATGATTTATAACGCGTCGTAGAGAGAGAGAGAGAGAAAAGCCGCCGCATCTGAAAAAGTTATTCTTCCACTTTTCTTCGATTTTTTACCTCTGCTTTTCAGATGAGCTGTTTCAAGAAAAACATGTTAATTTTTTAGCTACCACGGAGGTTGCTTCAGTATCCATTACAAGACCATCGTCTCTAGGTTACTGTCCTACCCTACAATTCTCATCCCTAATTGTGACCTGTGCGGTACAGAGTGAACATTGTGACATCCTCGTTGCTAGGCTTCGATTTAAACTAACAGTTCTTCTCTGTAATTGTCAGATTACTGAAGTAACTCGTCCGATGGCACGACAGTGCGTGCTTCACCGAAGCCCATTAAGGCTATTACTCTCTCATTGTCTGCGTGGCAGCAGTCGAGTGTTCTTTCATTGTTTACGGACGTCAGTCAGTCTCGGAGTAATGCCGAGGCGGTTGGAATGCACGCTGTATCCACGGCGTGGTATTAAGTATGCACTATACATTCATTAATCACCTGTAGCAGCATTGCAACGACGGGAACATATAATCGATATGGCGGGCCGAAGTTCTGCCGTTATATTTCATCCGTTCGCTCGACGTATCCATTTGGAATAACTAAAACTCAAAGTAACGGGAAACGTGAAAACAAAAAATTCTGCTTGTAATGTTTAACAAGTTTCGTTGAAAGTCATATATATATTTACTAACTAGGCCAACTAGAGAGATTTACAAAGACATAGAAACAATAACAGACACCATTAGAAAGAGAAGGATGAAATTTTATGGACATATCAGCAGGACGAATAAAAGCAGGCTCACGAGACAAATCTTTGAGATAGTAAACAAGAGCAAAAACAAGATAAAGTGGATCACTGAAGCAGAAGAAGACATTAAAGAACAGGGGATTACACAATACAGCATAAACAATAGACAACAGTTCAGAAACATCCTAAAGAAATACACACTTAAACAAGAACACACGGAGAACAGAACGGGAAAAATATGGTCGGAAGAACGCAGGAGAGGATACAGTGAACGTATGAAGAGAATTTATGAAGAACGTAGAAAGACTACTCAAGTTCAATCGCTCTCTCAAAAGGGAATAATCAAAAATAATAATAATAATACATTATTTATCTCTTAACACTAAAAGCGAAATGATTCCTTTTCGCAGATGATATCTCCAGCATTTCCGTGGGCAGATATTTACATGGTACTACAATAAAAACAAAATGATACTTGAGTCTATCACTCAACGACTTGGGAGCAATAGGATAATTCTCAATAAAGAGAAATACTAATAAAACAATACTACTCAGTAACAACAACTGAGTAGAATAGAGAAATCGTTCCAATTACAAGTACTGGACACGAATATAGTCCGAAGCACAAAGCTCTTAACACTCACCATAGATAACATTTTACTGTGGAAAGCCCATAGTGCTACCACAACAACCAAACGAAGTTCAGACATATTTGTTTTCCAAAACACTAGTGCCAGACGATGCTACACGAATAGTGTATTTCTCATATTTTAATGCTATTATGGCGTGTCTAATAGATATACAGTGTCAGCTGAGTGACGCTATAAAAATCTTCAGCTGCAAAAAAACCTTGCAAGAAAAACAGGAAACTGTTAAGAACTTGAAATTTCAACTTTGTATGGTGCATATTCTTCGTGTGAGAACAAGCTCATTTGTCGCTGCTAAGAATGTAATTTTTTTTCCAGTTCGTAATCACACATCCCTCATGCCGAGTTCCTCATCCATAGCTTGTGTGTGTGCTTTCCTCACTCTTTTTTAAGAAAAAATCAGGAAGGTTTTTCTCAATACTCTTTTGACGATCGATCTCGTAAGAAGCTGAAAGCTAGTTCATAACGAACTATTAAGTAACTATTATTGTGTTCCTTCGAGAACCGTCGGAATATATATAAACTGGAAAACAACTACATTCTTTACAGTAACAAATGTTCTTGTTCTCACACAATGTTTCTAAATCATTGTCCGATTTAATTATTTATTTATTTATTTAGTGGCTGTTTATGTACTGATTTGGATCAGATCCAAGTACATATATGTAAATTAATAATAATGTACACTATTTCATTATCATAGATATATCATTTTTAAGTACATTATACATATTAAACATTTTGTATCTAGTACAACCATTCACATTTAAAACATAAAAACAACTTGAATTAATATATATATATATATATATATATATATATATATATATATATATATATATATATATATGCAACTATAAACTATATAAAGTTATGAGTTCAACAACAGAAAACAGCTAAATTTGAAAGAAGTACTGCTTGTTTGGCGCTAAAACTCTTCCATTGTTTACCTTTCGAATATCAGGTTGAAAGAGAAATTTAAGCAAACAATAAAACTATTACATGTAGAACGTCCTTTCTATTCAGACAGCGAGTAGATACTAAATGAAAAAAATTGGAAACAGACTCATAGTGTAATGGAAGTACAATGTGCATAGCCAGATGGGTAGTAAATTCTGGATCTGTTCTTATGTACTGTGTAATATAAATAATATGTGAAGAGGAATAGTAGATACAAAATGTTTAATATGTGTGATGCTATTGTACTTGAAAATGATATATCTATGATAATTAAGTAGTTTACATGATCATTAATTTATAAAACTGACAATGCAAATATGTACTTGTATCTGACCCATGTGGATTCATCCACAGCCTCTAAATAAAACATGTAAGTCTGCAGGCTTTCGTGGCCGATGTCACTAAAGTTAAAATCTTCTGGGTTGTTAGGACATGTCATATTTCCTTCTAAAATAATTGACGTTTCGACCACTCTGCTGGTATCGTCTTCAGAATGTTTTGGTCCCAGTACTGCTGTGTTCTAGCAATAGTGGACACCGAAACACCCTGAAGAAGATCCCAGCAGAGGAGTCGAAACGTCGATTATTTTAGAAGCGGCCTAACAACGTAGAAGATTTTAACTTCAGTAACAGTTGAGAAACAAATGCTGCGTCTTCGTTGTGAGAAATGGTTCAAATGGCTCTGAACACTATGGGACTCAACTGCTGTGGTCATCAGTCCCCTAGAACTTAGAACTACTTAAACCTAACTAACCTAAGGACATCACACACATCCATGCCCGAGGCAGGATTCGAACCTGCGACCGTAGCAGTCGCACGGTTCCGGACTGCGCGCCTAGAACCGCGAGACCTCGTTGTGAGAGAACAAGAACATTTGTTGCTGCAAAGAACGCTGCCAGTTCCCAATGACACATTCCTCGTGCCGAGGTCCTCGTGCACAGTTTGGGTGTCTGTTTTAAGTAGTTGACGTTTTGTCTGTGCGTCGGAAAATGTTGAGTGTACAGAAAGAACAGCGTGTTAACATCAAATTTTGTTTCAAACTGGGAAAATCTGCAAGTGAAACGTTTGTAATGTTACAACAAGTGTACGGCGATGATTGTTTATCGCGAACACAAGTGTTTGAGTGGTTTAAACGATTTAAAGATGGCCGCGAAGACACCAGTGATGACACTCGCACTGGCAGACCATTGTCAGCAAAAACTGATGCAAACATTGAAAAAATCGGTAAACTTGTTCGACACTTTCCTTGTCAACTCCTGTTAACTCAGACACTGCTCTGATTGTTGAACGGCGATCTTTTCGAACAAGTTTACCGATTTTTTCAATGTTTGCATCAGTTTTTGCTGACAATGGTCTGCCAGTGCGAGTGTCATCACTGGTGTCTTCGCGGCCATCTTTAAATCGTTTAAACCACTCAAACACTTGTGTTCGCGGTAAACAATCATCGCCGTACACTTGTTGTAACATTACAAACGTTTCAATTGCAGATTTTCCTAGTTTGAAACAAAATTTGATGTTAACACGCTGTTCTTTCTGTACACTCAACATTTTCCGACACACAGACAAAACGTCAACTACTTAAAACAGACGCCACGGGCAGACTGAGTGCAGGAGGCAGATGAAACTCGAGCAGTAGGCGGAGCGAGAGTCACGTCACAGGCCACGCGACTTTAAGCCTTATTGCATTCGTTTTATTGTTTCACCAGTACTAGTCCGGTTTTTTTCTAGCCACACCTCGTATTGCCCCTGGCCTGCTTTCTAAGTGATGTTCAGCAGAGCGATCTGTACCTCCAGTACTGAACGAAACAGTGCTGTTTGTGAGTAGCGTTCAGTCTGCCTACATACCTCTAAAGTTCCCAGAATGAGATTTTCACTCTGCAGCGGAGTGTGCGCTGATATGAAACTTCCTGGCAGATTAAAACTGTGTGCCCGACCGAGACTCGAACTCGGGACCTTTGCCTTTCGCGGGCAAGTGCTGTACCATCTGAGCTACCGAAGCACGACTCACGCCCGGTACTCACAGCTCAGATGGTAGAGCACTTGCCCGCGAAAGGCAAAGGTGCCGAGTTCGAGTCTCGGTCGGGCACACAGTTTTAATCTGCCAGGAAGTTTCATATCAGCGCACACTCCGCTGCAGAGTGAAAATCTCATTCTTGAAACATCCCCCAGGCTGTGGCTAAGCCATGTCTGCGCTATATCCTTTCTTTCAGGAGTGCTCGTTCTGCAAGGTTCGCAGGAGAGCTTCTGTAAAGTTTGGAAGGTAGGAGACGAGATACTGGCAGAAGTAAAGCTGTGAGTACCGGGCGTGAGTCGTGCTTCGGTAGCTCAGATGGTAGAGCACTTGCCCGCGAAAGGCAAAGATCCCGAGTTCGAGTCTCGGTCGGGCACACAGTTTTAATCTGCCAGGAAGTTTCACCTCTAAAGTTGTCTTCACACGGGACAAGAACACGTTCGTGGACGAGAACCTAGGTGAGTTTTGTGATTTCAGAAGGTGGAATTTCACGTTCTACAGCATTCTGTAGCGTGAAAGAGCGTGAGTAATACAAGTCACATTTTTGCATCGTGGAGAGGAACGTGGTGGAGGGGATGCAAGGCCACGAACTTGAGAGTCTCCATATTCGATTTCGTTGTTCTCAGCTCAAGCTTGCCTGCTGTGGAGTTTACATTATGACTTACATTCTATGAATGCATGCTGTTCCAGAGCACCAGAATACTGAGGATCTATCGAAAGCGAGTCGTTTTTAGTACGATTTGTTGTAATCATATGACAAGAAACATGGTACTGACGGTTAAAGAATTTTTGTAGTATAACTTGCGTGTTATGAAAGTACGCCATTTCAAAGCATGGCTACACTGAATATCAATCAAAAGCGCGGTGTTCCTGGTACAATTCGCTACAGTTATGTGTCACTTGATACATTATCTGCAATTAAAGATTGCAAAAGATAGCAACATGAAAGACAATGTCATCCATTATGCAGTTTCAGCGCAGTGTAGGGCCCAGAGACAAGGAGTTATGAAATCAGGTGTAATTAGTACACGTTCCGTTACAGCCAAATAATTTTCATTCACATTCACATTTTCGGAAAGGTTCTGGAAATTTCTTATTGATAAGTAAATTCTGTAATATTCGATATTATGCGCACATAAGAGAGCTCTCTCTCAGAACTAAGTTTGTTTAATTTTACAAATATGATTGGGAATATGGATCAACTAGATTGCTTTGTACGTCACTGGCTGATTTGATTGCAATTATGGACTTATTTATTCTTCTGAGAAAAGGTGCTCGATTTTTAGAATGCATGGTTCCTTATGATTATATCATCGCTAGTCTCACTGAACTCTTATGAACTCTACATGTCATGTGTGGTCTGGCGTCTTCTTACCAGCAACAGGTCCCAGGTTCAAACTAGTCAATTCGCTAAAAAACACGCTCAGAGCGTCGTTGCGCAAAAGTGGCAGGGAGACACGACTCAGAACAACCAGACACCACGCAGAATGTTAGAATACATAAGGTATAAAAGGCCAGTGCATTGGCGGAACTGTGATGTATACTCAGGTAATTCATGTGAAAAGGTTTCCGAAGGGGTTATGGCCGCACAACAGGAATTAACATAGTTAGGACGCGGAATGGTAGTTGGAACTAGATGCATGAGAAATTCCGTTTCTGAAATCGTTGGAAAATTCAGTATTCACAGATCCCACAGTGTCAAGAACGTGAATTGCAATTTTCAGATAGTTCCTCTCACCACGGATAATGCAGTGAATATTTTTGGTTAAAACTGTTATTTATATTATTTGTGTTGAGACATAAATGTGTAAGGTGAAATGTTAAAATTTATTTATTGTCCTTTTTATGAATCTGTGAAACATAAATAATAAATTAGGATTAGATGAGTTGTCGATGCGAAGAGACAAGCAACACTGCTTGAAGTAACCGCAGAAATCAGTGTGGAATAAAGGACGAACCTATCCATTAGGGCAGTGGAGTGAAATTTGGCGTTAATGGGCTATGGCAGCAGACGACCTTTCGTAACAGCACCACATCGCTTACAGCGCTTTTCCTGGACTCTGGTCCAGATCGGTCGGACTCTAGACGACTGGAAAACGTTGCCTGGTCAAATGAGTCCCTACTTCACTGGGGTAAGAGTTGATAGTAGCGTTTGAGTGTGGCGCAGACCCCATGAAGCCCTGACCTAAATTGTCAACAAGATACTGTCAAAATTGTGGTGGCTCCACAATGGTGTGGGCTGTGTTTACATGGAATGGACTACGTCATCTGCTCCAACTGAACCTATCATTGACTCGAAATGGTTATGTTAGGTTACTTGGAGACCATTTGCAGCCATTCAAATTTCATGTTCACAAACAACGATGGAATTTTTAATGACGGCAATGAGCCATGTCACTGGGGCAGAACTGTTTACGATTGGTTTGAACATTCTGGACAGTTCGAGCGAATGATGTTGCCATCCAGAGCGCCCGAGGTGAACCCCATCGAACAGTAATCGAGAGATGAGTTCGTGCACAAAATCATGCACTGACAACACATTCGCAGTTATGGATGGCTACAGAGGCCGCTAGGCTCAGTGTTTCTGCAGCGGACTTCCAACAACTTGTTAAGTTGTTTGCCACGTCAGGTTGCTGCACTGTGCCGCGCAAAAGGAGATCCGACACGGTATTAGGAGATATGCCATGACTTACGTTACCTCAGTGTATATATTCAGAGCAATCAAATATCTCTTTTCAGAATGAGATTTTCACTCTGCAGCGGAGTGTGCGCTGATATGAAACTTCCTGGCAGATTAAAACTGTGTGCCCGACCGAGACTCGAACTCGAGACCTTTGCCTTTCGCGGGCAGAGTGAAAATCTCATTCTGGAAACATCCCCCAGGCTGTGGCTAAGCCATGTCTCCGCAATATCCTTTCTTTCAGGAGTGCTAGTTCTACAAGGTCCGCAGTAGAGCTTCTGTAAAGTTTGGAAGGTAGGAGACGAGATACTGGCAGAAGTAAAGCTGTGGGTACCGGGCGTGAGTCGTGCTTCGGTAGCCCAGTTGGTAGAGCACTTGCCCGCGAAAGGCACAGGTCCCGAGTTCGAGTCTCGGTCGGGCACACAGTTTTAATCTGCCAGGAAGTTAAATATCTCTTTTCTTCGCAAATGCTTTTGTTGCTGTCTATTGTCTGCATTTTATATCCTCTACACTTTGGCCACCGTAACAACTTTCAGCGTATAATTTCCTAATCAAATTTCCTCAGCATTTCTTAGTTTGATACGACTGCATTCCATTACACTTGTTTCATTTTATTATTCATCTTAACACCTCTTTTCAATAACCTGTCCATTGCGTTCAACTGCTCTTCCAAACCATTTGCTGTCTCTTCAATTCCTTTTCGAAAATTCTGTTTCGTTTGCCGTATACTCAGTGTAGATATTAAGTAATATCAGGGATACGCTACAATCCTGTCTCACTCCTTTCTCATCTACTGCCTCTCTTTTATGTCCTTCGACGTTTATAGCTGTTGTCTGCAGTCTGGTTTCTGTACAAATGTAGTGTGTGGACAGACAAGGTGAGAATGTGGGTTTCACGGGAGGCGTGCGCTAGATAGTCCCTGCAGTCGCCCTGTCCTCTGTGTCCATGGTGGCTCAGATGGATAGAGCATCTGCCATGTAAGCAGGACATTCCGGGTTCGAGTCCCGGTCAGGGCACACATTTTCACCTCTCCCCCGTTGATATATATCAACGCCTGTCAGCAGCTGACTTTCAAAATTCCCTACAAAAGAATGGCCCTGACTAACATTAAACTATACCTTTCACAAATCACTTACCTCACAAAAATCTTCGCTGCTCAAGCTACTGCAATACAGCGAGCGCCACTACTGCCAGCTAAATAAAAGATTCAAACTATGGAAGGCACTAACTATTGATAGGGATAGTTAGCAAATGAAAGATATTAATAGAGAACAAACAATGTATTTACCTTGATATCATCATATATATAGCAGTTCATGACAAATTACAAAACTCCGCCATCTCTCTCCCCACATCCACCACTGCTGGCGGCTCACCTCCAACTGCGCAACGCTACGCTGTTCACAGCCAGCTGCCTAACACTACAATGGCGAGTATTACAACAATGCAAAGCAGCCACAGACTGCACACAGCACAGCCAGTGATTTTCATACAGAGGCGGCGTTACCAATAAAAAAACCTAAACAGCCTACTTACAGTGTGACCGAGCGGTTCTAGGCGCTTCAGTCTGGAACCGCGCGACCGCTACGGTCGCAGGTTCGAATCCTGCCTCGCAGGTTCGAATCCTGCCTCGGGCATGGATGTGTGTGATGTCCTTAGGTTAGTTAGGTTTAAGTACTTCTAAGTTCTAGGGGCTGATGACCTCAGAAGTAAATTCCGATAGACATTTTTGTCTGACGGTGAATCACCGCCTTTAGCGGAAATGTACTCAGTGTCGTGGTGCGGACGGAATACCGCGACGCAGGGGAATTTCAAGGCACAGTGATTCACTCGTTGTCCAGAAGACACACGGATTCACCACTCGCCCAACATTATACCGCCCCTGACGTTACGTCAACATGTAGCAACACTCTTGTAACGAGACATCGAGACAGCATTTCGTCAGTTGTCTCTGCATACCACCACCAATACACAGCAAAACAACTCGTAGCGGAAAAGCTATAAATAGGTAGGCTTGGTGCCACACTAGGCAGTGAATGATATATTTTTGTCCTCAGACAGAGACATTGATAGTCTGCTATGTTGTTGTTGTTCTCACATGTCCAAAGATTGGCATGGTGCAACGCTCCATCCTTTTGATCTCTGAACAACTGCTTCAACCTACATCAGTTTGAACCTGCTTTCTGTATTCATTTCTTGTTCTCCATCCACAATTTTAACCACCCCATACTTAACTCCGGGCAACGGCCTTGCCGCAGTGGCTACACCGGTTCCCGTGATATCACAGAAGTTAAGCGCTGTCGGGCGTGGTCGGCACTTGGATGGGTGACCATCCAGGCCGCCATGCGCTGTTGCCATTTTTCGGGGTGCACTGAGCCTCGTGATGCCAATTGAGGAGCTACTCGACCGAATAGTAGCGCCTTCGGTCAAGAATACCATCGTAACGACCGGGAGAGCGGTGTGCTAACCCCATACCCCTCCTATCCGTATCCTCCACTGAGGATGACACGGCGGTCGGATGGTCCCCGTAGGCCATTCGTGGCCTGAAGACGGAGTGCATACTTACCTCCTGTACTAAATTTGCGATTTCTTGATGTGTCCTCTTAATCAAACTCTTCTTTTAGTCAAGTTGTACGACAAATCTCTTTTTCTATACCAAAATTCTGTTCAGTATCTATTCATTATGTGAACTATGCTCTAATCTTCAGCATTCTTCTGTAGCACCACCTTTCAAAAGCCTCTGTTCTCTTCTTCTTTGTCTACTAATAAAACGCGTATATTAAGCAAACACGTCGATGACTGAAATTCAGTATCTGTACCACTCTTTGCTGGATATAATGACCCCCAAATTAAATATTTCTACGTCTAAATTTTTTGTGTTATTTGTCAAAATACTCATGGCTCACTTACTGTCACTACTAACGTAGCACACAACATAAAGTGCACTTTTTGAAAAGAATAATTTTATCTTTATGTCAAAGTGGGCAATGCTATTCACATGACTAAATTGTCTCTGTTGTCGGCAAAAAACTCATTTTAGTTCAACTAAAACTGATGTTAAAATCAGTCAGATATTATACCGACGCCCATGCTAGGCTATTAATTTCATCTTACAATTCAAATCGTTTGTCATCCTCTGCTCATAATGCTAATTTAGGCTGTCACAGGTACGTGTGTTTCGGAGCACAGCGTTCGGCGCACGCTTTGTTGAGATAGCATAATGAGCAATAGTAACACACATTTGTATAGGCAGGAAACAGGGTTGCTACGCTTTCAGCAACTGTGTCACCGAAACATGACAGTGACTCAATGCTAAGGTGTTATTTTTGTCTTACAGTAGAAAACGTTTCTTATCGTCGGTTGATAATGGTAATACGTGCTGTAACACAGTGTAGCTTGCATGACGTTTCGATGAAGTTGCATAACGAACAGCAGTAACACACATTCATACAGGTAAAACACGATCATTGCAATGCTTTAAATTACCCTCTCTCAATGTCCCGCAACCCTAGCGACTCCATATTAGGGTATTAAACTTATCTCACAATAAAAAACGATTATCGCCTACTGATAATAATGCTGACTTACGCCCTCGCACGGTGTAAACTACAAGCTAAGCTAGCAAGACAGTGAGAGTTGACACGGTCAAATAGGTATACAGAACGGAAATAATATTCTAAAACCAGAAGCTGACCCAGTGTGTACCATAACTTGAGAGTGGGTATCAGCTGTTGGATCAGAAATTGTGTTGTAACACCAGAAACTGACAGGTGACATAAGTAGACAGTGGGTGTCAGCTGCTCGATCTCAAAACTGTTTTGTAACATTAGCAGCTGACAGTGCGTAATGGAAAGCGTTAAGAATATGCAGGTATATACACTCCTGGAAATGGAAAAAAGAACACATTGACACCGGTGTGTCAGACCCACCATACTTGCTCCGGACACTGCGAGAGGGCTGTACAAGCAATGATCACACGCACGGCACAGCGGACACACCAGGAACCGCGGTGTTGGCTGTCGAATGGCGCTAGCTGCGCAGCATTTGTGCACCGCCGCCGTCAGTGTCAGCCAGTTTGCCGTGGCATACGGAGCTCCATCGCAGTCTTTAACACTGGTAGCATGCCGCGACAGCGTGGACGTGAACCGTATGTGCAGTTGACGGACTTTGAGCGAGGGCGTATAGTGGGCATGCGGGAGGCCGGGTGGACGTACCGCCGAATTGCCCAACACGTGGGGCGTGAGGTCTCCACAGTACATCGATGTTGTCGCCAGTGGTCGGCGGAAGGTGCACGTGCCCGTCGACCTGGGACCGGACCGCAGCGACGCACGGATGCACGCCAAGACCGTAGGATCCTACGCAGTGCCGTAGGGGACCGCACCGCCACTTCCCAGCAAATTAGGGACACTGTTGCTCCTGGGGTATCGGCGAGGACCATTCGCAACCGTCTCCATGAAGCTGGGCTACGGTCCCGCACACCGTTAGGCCGTCTTCCGCTCACGCCCCAACATCGTGCAGCCCGCCTCCAGTGGTGTCGCGACAGGCGTGAATGGAGGGACGAATGGAGACGTGTCGTCTTCAGCGATGAGAGTCGCTTCTGCCTTGGTGCCAATGATGGTCGTATGCGTGTTTGGCGCCGTGCAGGTGAGCGCCACAATCAGGACTGCATACGACCGAGGCACACAGGGCCAACACCCGGCATCATGGTGTGGGGAGCGATCTCCTACACTGGCCGTACACCACTGGTGATCGTCGAGGGGACACTGAATAGTGCACGGTACATCCAAACCGTCATCGAACCCATCGTTCTACCATTCCTAGACCGGCAAGGGAACTTGCTGTTCCAACAGGACAATGCACGTCCGCATGTATCCCGTGCCACCCAACGTGCTCTAGAAGGTGTAAGTCAACTACCCTGGCCAGCAAGATCTCCGGATCTGTCCCCCATTGAGCATGTTTGGGACTGGATGAAGCGTCGTCTCACGCGGTCTGCACGTCCAGCACGAACGCTGGTCCAACTGAGGCGCCAGGTGGAAATGGCATGGCAAGCCGTTCCACAGGACTACATCCAGCATCTCTACGATCGTCTCCATGGGAGAATAGCAGCCTGCATTGCTGCGAAAGGTGGATATACACTGTAATAGTGCCGACATTGTGCATGCTCTGTTGCCTGTGTCTATGTGCCTGTGGTTCTGTCAGTGTGATCATGTGATGTATCTGACCCCAGGAATGTGTCAATAAAGTTTCCCCTTCCTGGGACAATGAATTCACGGTGTTCTTATTTCAATTTCCAGGAGTGTATATACAGTGCATTTAAAGTGGCTGTTTTCACGTAGATTATCAAAACGGAATGGGACGGAGTAGATCAGAATGTGGAAAAAAACCCACAATGCATTTCAAATGGCGGCATTCAGACAGGGAACATCAAAACGGAACGGGACGGTGCGGATCGGAACGTCAAAAGAATACCACAGTGCGTCTGAAAGGATGGCTGTTAAAACGAAAGGTAAAAAAAAAAAATCAGAATGTATTTCGAAATGATGGCATTCACATAAAATCAAAATGGAACGGAACAGTACAGAACAGAAACTAAAAAAATTAAAAAATGCATTTCAGGTACTGATATTCATGCAGATAAGCAACGGAACGGGATGTGAACGTGAAAAAATTTATCGGGGAGATAGGTTTACTTTGATAGTGGGGGGGGGGGGGGGGGGGGGGCTGTCGTCTGCTAACACTGAACGTTGACATCTTCTTGCCACACTGACTCATTTTGTAATAAAGGATTTTGTGGTTGCTTTGTTTTCTCATCACAAACGACCGTTGAGGACTAGCACATATTTCCTATGAGTACTCTTCCTCAAAAGAAGACAAGTATCTGAAAGCAATATCTGATTCGCTGCTACACGAAAAAGTGATTAGTCACCAAGTTCAGATTTGCTGATTCCAGGCATGCTGCTTCGGGATTGTAGGTCCGCAGCTGTACAGTATTGAGGAAATTTGATAATTTTTTAAATTTTTTTCTGTCTCAATTGGACGAATACACAATTTTTGCTGCACTAGCTACCGGTTTCTGGTTGATTCACCCATTCTCTGACCACGCTCCTTAATGTTAAGCGTAACTAATCATACATGATGCTACCAAAAAGCAAGAACAACTTTAGTACATAAAGTTAAACTGTGAACAACAAGTGTGGTGTCACCGCCAGACACCACACTTGCTAGGTGGTAGCCTTTAAATCGGCCGAGGTCCATTAGTATACGTCGGACCCGCGTGTCGCCACTGTCAGTGATTGCAGACCGAGCGCCACCACACGGCAGGTCTAGAGAGACTTACTAGCACTCGCCCAGTTGTACAGCCGACGTTCATAGCAGTGGTTCACTGACAAATTACCCTCTCATTTGCCGAGACGATAGTTAGCATAGCCATCAGCTACGTCAATTGCTACGACCTAGCAAGGCGCCATTACCAATTTATATTGAGCTTCTTATTACTGTACCGTCAGACCGATGTTCTACAGTTATGGATTAAAGTTAAGTATTACATCAACTACGTACTTTATTTCCTACTAAAAATTCCCTTAACTGTTCCAGACCTCAAGCCAGTCTGCGTGTAATTAAACGCGTGCATTTCGGCCTCCTCTAGCAACACGGTGTTGTCTCTTCTGCCAACACTTCAACAAGTACTGTCATTGATAAGGTATCCTACGTGTCTGCTAGTAAGGATATCAAAAACTTCTCTTATTAAGCGCCATACAAAAATTTGTATTCATGCAACTCAGACGGACAAAATAAAAAAATATCTAATTTCAAGTTGAGATTAATCGATGTCAACAAATGAGGGCTTGTGGGCTTGTTCCAATAAGGAAAACAATTAGTCAGTACCCTAACCATGACATTAGAAGCTATGCCCCTTCAAGTATGACGCCAGCATGAAGTCACGTTTGGGCTTTTAACCTTCAACGCATGAAATCACAACCAGCGCAGTATTTCACCCGTCATTAAAACGTTGTCATATCATACAGTCAAGGTCAATGACCAACAGGAGATGTCATGATAACATCACAGAAAATGGGATGGGGATAGTTTGTGAAGTCATGCATAGGGTACTCGTAACGAATATTCAATATGGAGATTGCACCTGTTCAAAATTTTGTCTGCCGCATTGATTACACATCCGCGCACCGGGATGCCAAGTGTAACGCATATGACGGCCGGTGGGTGCTTTAGTAAAATGTAGTTTCGCGGTAAACTTGAATGTTACCCCCAAAAGCTAAACGGTGCGTCACAGTAAATGACACTTTCTATCTCAAAGATGTGTTGGGATTAACAAACGCGGTAGATTGTAATAAATAATGTCCGCGATCACTGTCCGTGGCACTAATGGAAGCGACTTGCCTACCTCAGGACATTTAAAGATGTCTGACGGCTGGTGTCCCGAGTGGTTTCTTCTCCACTGGCCGCATATTTCGATGTGCAAGCACTAAACAGTGCAGAGCGAAATGGCAAATGGGAAAGAATTCAGTACCATTGAAATAAAGTTGAGAAACATAGGGGTGCTTCGATTTGATTTCTGTTCGTAAAACCAATAATCAAGAAATGGTTGCGAGAGTCAGTCTACCATAGTTAATCACGGCAAGTTTACTGTTCCTATTTAAATTTAGAGCACCACGCATTCTCACAGATCACACGCAAATGTTTTCCAAGGCAACTGGTAAAAACGGAGTCCTTGTACTTTTTTGTCCGTCTGTCAGTCTGTCTGTAGACTTTTAGAAACCATTTTTCTCAGGAAGGGTTAGACTTATAAGGTTGAAATTTATGCCACGTACTAACATCTACAATCCCTTGGAGATGTAAATAATTAAAGCCTGTAAGTCAATGCAATCAAAAGATACAGCCATTTAAATCATGTATTTTGATGCGAACTTACTCATCAAAACCTCTAAAGTACTTCACGTTGATTTAAAATCATAAAATTTTGCAAGGAACAAGACTGCAGTAACCCTAACGAAAAACTCCTGAAATTATTAATTTGTAATTACCTGACACGAGGAAAAATGTCATTTGTTATCCGACTGTCCGTTCGTCTGTTAAGATCACATTTCTTCAGAAATGGGTTGACGGATCAAGTTGAAATTTATGCCACATGCTAAGATCTTTAGTCCCTTGGTGACGACGTAAATGTAAGCTTCTAAGTGAATGCTGTCAGAAGATACGGTCATTTATGTCATATATTTTGATAATAGCAAACTCACTTATCTAAACCTATACAGCATTTCCCGTTGAATTATAATCACAAAATTTGACAAGCAGCGAACATTCACATTAAAGTTGAGGGAAAAAAAACAGATAACTTAATTTTCAGTTACATCGCACGATTTTTCTTTGTACTTTTTTATTAAGTTAAGGGAAAAAACAGATAACTGTTAATTTTCAGTTACATCGCACGATTTTTCTTTGTACTTTTTTACTATCCAACTGTCTGTCTATTAGTCCATCTGTTAAGAAGTTTTTTTTGTCTGGAGCGAGTGGACGGATCAATTTGAAATTTTTGTTACAATCCTTCGTATCAAGCCTCATAGGTGAATCCCTGCTGGCTGTATTTGTCCCAGCACGGTACGACCCCCACCCATCGCATCGTTCACACGCTCTGAGACCATCTCTAGTCCCTTGGTGATACAGCAGATGTTAGCTTCCAAGTGACTGCAGTGAAAAGATACGGTCATTTATGTCAAGTATTTAGATATTCAGAAGCTCACTTACCGAAGGTACTTCTTGCTGACCTAGACTCATAAAATTTGCAATCAGTACGCTTTTACAGTACAACTAAAGGAAAAAATATGAAAAGTGTTAATTTGCAAGTACATCGAACAAAAAACTTTTTCATTTTTTATCTGACTGTCCATCTGTTAAGACCCATTTTTTTCAGGAACGGGTATACTTAAGAAGTTGAAATTTATGTCAGAAACTCAGGTCTAAGGTCCATAGGTAGTATAAAAAGGTCATGCTTCTAAGTCAATGCATTCAAATGATACGGTCATTTATGTCAAATATTTTGATGCTCTCAAACTAACTCATTCATGTAGAATAATCATGAAATTTGGAAGGAAACAAGGTTTCACAGTACAAGTAAAGAAAACTCCATAATATACTTTAATTAATTTGTAGTTATACTACACAAAAGTATTAATTTTGCCATTTGTTAACCGATTTCAATTCGATTCGATGACCGAACTGTCTACATAGTTAAGCTTGTAGGAAATCTCAGAGCGCGGTTCTTACTCACACCTGTCCAGTTTTTTACTTTAAATCTCACTCAAACGATTTACAGTACATGTTGCCTTCCCGGAAACTGATCGTAGAGTCCTAGTAAATGTTTCCGGAAGCTGTTTCATAATGTAACGTAAATTCAATAAAAGAAAACTTCCACTCGCATTTTGTGTACACGTTGGCAGCCTGAATACCAGTCAAAGACTGCTTCATGAGCTATCTTAACAGCATGGCACCTACTCGCTCATGGCGCGCCAGTGATATGATCTTCGTTACTCACAAGTGGCTGGTAACTTTAATTCCAGTACGTGTTTAGTTTCTTAAGTGTAAATTTAAAAGTTGTTGAAACTGCCATTGACAAGAAATCAGCGCAAATAACGTCAGAAGCATAGCTGGAGAAGTGTATTAATATTCACCCATAAACATTAAGGATGAAAGTTACAATCCTTCGTGTCAAGCCTCGTAGGTGAATCCCTGCTGGCTCTATTTGTCCCAGCGTGGTACGACCCCCACCCATCGCATCGTTCACACGCCCTGAGACTATATGTCGCTTGACCCAACTGTATGCTCCCCGCTGCCTTCCAGCAACGTGAATCATCCTGTACTGAATGTTAAAACGTAGCAATAAAAAATGTAATAAAACGTAAGCGAAGATGTGGCATTAACACCACATATCCCCAAAAAACAATGCTTTTTAAGATTCTCTGGATTTGTTCAAACTTAGAAAATTTAAAAAATAAGACAGTCCTCAACCTTCCTGAGGCCTTATTTACACTGGTACATGATATGTTTCCGCTATTTTCTTTTCACTATTTCAGAATTGCTTTGATTTCTTACTAGTTCGTTTTCATTATTCCAAAATTAAATTCAAAGACGTTTATCTCGAGTGTCGAAACACAATAAAATATACTACAAAGCTAACTAGATGAATAGTACAGGTTTTGTAACATAGGATTACCATTAATTAGTATTTCTGATAATTTTCGTATGACACTCCGTACCATGTCATCTGTTGACTCACAAGTTGTTTGTGTAGTTCAGGTGTTTTTGTTAGCCATTCTCCACTCCCCTCAAACATTTCGATAAACGTAACAGACATTAAATAATACAAACATTAGACGCTTACAACATTATAACCTTCCCGAAACAAATACAAATTTACAATAATATTCACTACATCGTTGATAATTTTAGTTTAATCCATACTAAAGGCCACTGGCTGTCTGGCTTACTTGAAAACATTAAGTGACTTCCTACGACTAGACAAACGTCATGCGGCGATGCGTCATCTGCATTCCGCTCTGTTACGTGCCATGGCAACCGCCTTGCCGCAATATCTCGTGGCTGCCAATCCATCGCCCCACAGCTAGCTAGTTAGGTACGTCGCCACAACTGCTACTCTGCGATCAGCTGATTTTGACAGCTTATGTTCAGTGCACTTACTTTAAGCATACACTCTAAGGAAAAAAGAAAGAAAACCATGAAGGAGTTGTGCAATCTGGTCACAAATGGTTTCTCATACAGGTATCGACTGAAAAAGAAAAATTGTAAACTTGGGTGGCCAACGTATGAACGGGTGACACTGCAGCGCAATTTCACCGCACAGCAGGCAAGGACAGTAAACAGGGGACACTACGATACCAGGGCATAAAGTCTGTGAATTTCAATATGTGTCCTCTGTAGGACAGTAACGACGTCTCGTAGACACGCGCGTGAACAATATATGCAGATGTCCGCATTCGAAAAAAATGGTTCAAACGGCTCTGAGCACTATGGGACTTAACATCTGAGGCCACCAGTCCCCTCGACTTAGAACTATTTAAACCTAAGTAACTAATCTAAGGACATCACACACATCCATGCCAAAAAAATGGTTCAAATGGCTCTGAGCACTATGGGACTCAACTGCTGTGGTTATCAGTCCCCTAGAACTTAGAACTACTTAAACCTAACTAACCCAAGGACATCACACACATCCATGCCCGAGGCAGGATTCGAACCTGCGACCGTAGCAGTCCCACGGTTCCGGACTGCGCGCCTAGAACCGCGAGACCACCGCGGCCGGCTCAGCATTCGAGAGAGGACTTGTAGTTGGTCTCAAAAGAAATCAGTTGGAGTAATCGCCGAATCGATCGAGATTTGAATAGGAACGATGCAACTATTCGATGTTGTTGGAGAGCCGGCCGAAGTGGCCGTGCGGTTAAAGGCGCTGCAGTCTAGAACCGCAAGACCTCTACGGTTGCAGGTTCTAATCCTGCCTCGGGCATGGATGTTTGTGATGTCCGTAGGTTAGTTATGTTTAACTAGTTCTAAGTTCTAGGGGACTAATGACCTCAGCAGTTGAGTCCCATAGTGCTCAGAGCCATTTGAACCATTGATGTTGTTGGAAGGAATGGATGAACCATGGCCGAACGCAGCATCAAGAAGGAAGCGGTGCCGGTCGCGGTGGTCTAGCGGTTCAGGCGCTCAGTCCGGAACCGCGCGACTGCTACGGTCGCAGGTTCGAATCCTGCCTCGGGCATGGATGTGTGTGATGTTCTTAGGTTAGTTAGGTTTAAGTAGTTCTAAGTTCTAGGGGACCGATGATCACAGATGTTAAGTCCCATAGTGCTCAGAGCCATTTGAAGGAAGCGGTCGCTCTATACAGATGACAGAAAGTGAGGACCGAACAATCACAGAGGCACCGAGAGTCCCGGATTCATCATTATCATCGATATGACGTCCAACTGGTGCTTCAGGGACTACAAGTACCATTAACAGGCGTTCATAGATAGGAATCTGGGCTCACTGCGCCCCTTGCGTCTACTATTGTTCGCCTTTGGTCACCAACAAGCCCGCTTACAGTGTTGTCGGGCAAATTCGGCCTGGAATCTCATTGACTGGAGCAGAATGGATTCAGTGATGATTCCCACTTCTAACTGACCCCCCGTGATCAGCGAAGACGTCTCTGGCGACGCCCCAGACAGCCGTTGGATACCAACCTAACAGCCGCCATACGGCCCGACAGCCAAGCGTCTGGGGCACCATTTCCTTCGATAGACCTTGGCCAGCAAGGTCGCCGGATCTCTCCCCTACTGAGAAAGTTTGGTACACTACGGTGAGGGCCGCTCAACCACCTCGAGATTTTGACGATATAACGCGCCAATTGGACAGAATTGGGTCGTTCAGGGGCACGTCCAACAACTGTATCAATCGATGTCAAGCCAAATAACTGCTTGCAAAAGGGGCAAAGGTGGACCATCGTGTTATTGACTGCTCAGCTTGTGAAGCTCTTTCTCTTGAATAAATCATCCAGTTTTTCTGAAATTGAAATCATTTGTTTGCCTGTACACGTACATCACATTTACTGATTTCAATTCCGTTCGGATTATTCCTTCGTGTTGCTTCGTTTTTTTCTTGTCTTAGAGTGTGTAATATGCACACAATTTGAGGACGATGTCACACCTTATTAGCAACATAACAAAATGACAACACATAAGCACTAAATTAATAGGTACACTTCTAACAATCTAATCAACTACATATTGTTATCATCTACAGCTTCTCACACTGCTATGACATGACCAGATGCCATCGTTTGAAGGAGCTATGCTCTTGCGCCTTAAACCATTAAGAGTAGTCACTCCGAATAACCTACTGATGTTTTCTCAATAATTTTGGCAATGCTTTACTCTTTACATAGCCTGCTAACTGACTTCTCTGATCAGTAATTACGCAATTAATCATTTTGTGCAACCAGATG
The DNA here is from genome assembly GCF_023898315.1 of Schistocerca nitens. Taxonomy (NCBI): domain Eukaryota; kingdom Metazoa; phylum Arthropoda; class Insecta; order Orthoptera; family Acrididae; genus Schistocerca; species Schistocerca nitens. Next base: position 369,632,001 of record NC_064620.1, on the reverse strand, counting down.
AAGTAACTGTATGAAAAATTTTAAAGTCGTTCTTTTGGCTTATCATGTCACAAATGGTGTTATCTTCTTCATAAGTCGGTTTATTTACGTACTGTGTTACCAACATCTACCATTATTCCGTTCCTACTTCCCTCTACACATCTTTTAACTTTATTTCTCATCACTACAACATTATCATTTCTCTATTTACCTCCTTCAACACATTTTTTTCCGTTTCCTCCTTTATTCGCGTCTACTTCCGTATTTTTACTTACGACATTTACGTCTTTCATTAATTCACAACTCAGCACCTCGTTCTTTCCTTTGTATCGCCAAGTTCAAGCTCTTTATATTCAGCAAAAAAATTCCTGTTCAGCATTTATTTTCTCGTTATCAGTATTTATACCCTAATTCATAATCCTGTTTGCCAGTTCATCAAATCAGAATCCATTTTGTCTAGTTCAGTTTCAATTATCTCATTTGATCTTTTCTCATATGAAATGGTTAGCCGATCAAGTCACTTAAGAGTCTGTTTATTTGGTTAGCTACAAATCCCTAGGAATGGCTTTCAATAAATCTTCATTACATTTTACCCTCTAATTTTATCTGCTAACACTGATATGCTCAATTTACATTATGTTACCATAACTTCCACATTATCGTTTACTTTACGAGATTTACTAACTTCAGCCATCATATCACATTTATTATAAGCAAACATGTTAACATTACTAACCACACTGACGATATTTCCTTTCATATACATCTCGTTATTAGTTTTACTAATATGACTCATCTTGCCTTAGTTACGCAATATACATTCTATAAATATTAAGCCTTAAAATGTCATAGTGATTTACCCCAAAGCATTTTTTTTTAGTAGTCACAAGTCTTCTGATTGGTTTGATGCGGCCCGCCACGAATTCCTCTCCTGCGCTAACCTCTTCATGTCAGAGTAGCACTTGCAACCTACGTCCTCAATTATTTGATAGATGTATTCCAGTCTCTGTCTTCCTGTACACTTTTTTCCCTCTACAGCTCCCTCTAGTACCGTGGAAGTCATTTCCTGATGTCTTAACAGATGTTCTATCATCCTGTCCATTCTCTTTGCCAATGTTTTCCACATACTCCTTTCGTCTCCGATTCTTCACGCAACCTCCTCATCGCGCCACATCTCAACAAGCTTCGATTCTCTTGTGTTCCGGTTTTCACGCAGTCCATGTTTCACTACCATACAATGTTGTGCTCCAAACGTACATTCTCAGAAATTTCTTCCTCTAATTAAGATCTATGTTTGATACTAGTAGACTTCTCTTCTCTTGGGCAGGAACGTCCTTTTTGCTTTCTGCTTTTTCTGTCCTCCTTGCTCCGTCCTTCATTGGTTATTTTCTGCCTAGATAGCAGAATTCCTTAACTTCATCTGCTTCGTGATCATCAGTTCTGATGTTAAGTTTCTCGCTGTTCTCACTTCTGCAACTTCTCATTACTTTCGTCTGTCTTCGATTTACTCTCAGTTCATATTCTGTACTTATTAGACAGTTCATTCCATTCGGTAGATCATGTAATTCTTCTTCACTTTCACTCGGGATAGCAATGTTATTAGTGAATTATACCATTGATATCCGTTCACCTTGAATTTTAATTCACTCCTGAACCTTTCTTTTTATTTCCATCATTGCTTCTTCGATATACAGACTGAACGGTTGGGACGAAAGCCTACATCCCTGTTTTTTTTTTTTTTTTTTTTTTTTTTTGGCCGGCCGAAGTGGCCGTGCGGTTAAAGGCGCTGCAGTCTGGAACCGCAAGACCGCTACGGTCGCAGGTTCGAATCCTGCCTCGGGCATGGATGTTTGTGATGTCCTTAGGTTAGTTAGGTTTAACTAGTTCTAAGTTCTAGGGGACTAATGACCTCAGCAGTTGAGTCCCATAGTGCTCAGAGCCATTTGAACCAACCTGTTTTTTTATCCAGCCTGGAAGGCGGCGGGTGGGTCTGCTCCTGAAAACTGAACGGCTGGCCGAATGAAGGAAGTGAGTAGGAGGAGGAAAAGGTTATACACGTCGGTACTGCAAGAAAGTAAAAGTCGTTTACTGGTGTATGAATATATACAGGGCATACATAACTTTGTAATGATGGGCAAGCCTTAAACCTGTCGTAAGCAGTACATAGTCTCAATAGCAAGCTGAGGTTGAAGCGATGTGTTCCGACCGTCTGCTCTTGATGAAATGGGCAGAACCTGCAGCGGAGCTCGTAGATCTGCGCAGCGGCTGCTAGAGGGCGCTATCGTCGGTGTCGGTCGTAGTGCCAACTCAAGTACTTGAACCTACGCCGTGGCATTTTTGCTATTGATACCACAGCTGTCTTACACCCTTTTTAATCTGAGCACTTCGTTCAGGGTCGTCCACTCTAATTATTCCTTCTTGGCTGCTGTATATATTGTGTATGTCCCGTCTCTCCCTATATGTTACCCCTATTTTTCTCAGAATTTCGAACATCTTGCACCACTTTACATTGTCGAACCCTTTTTCCGGGTCGACAAATCCTATGAACGTGTCTTGATCATTCTTTAGTCTTTCTTCCATTATCAACCGCAACGCCAAAACTTTCTCTTTTCTGCCTTTACCTTTGCTAAAGCCAAACTGATCGTTGTCTAAAAGATCCTCATTTTTCTTTTCCATTCTTCTGTATATTATTCTTGTAAGCAACTTGGATGCATGAGCTGTTTAGCTGATTGTGCCATAATTCTCGCACTTGTCAGCTCTTGGAGACTTCGGAATTGTGTGGATGATATTTTTCTAAGAGCCAGATGGTATCTCTCCAGACTCATACATTCTACACAAAAACATCAAAAGTCGTTTTTTTGTCGATTCCCTCAATTATTTTAGAAATTCTGGTGGGATGTGATCTATTCCTTCTGCCTTATTCGTTCTTAGGTTTTCTAAAACTCTCTTAAATTCTGATTCTCTAACTGGATCCCCTATGTCTTCTACATCGACTCCTGTTTCTTCTTCTTCTACGACATTTTCTCTCTCCTTGACCCACAAAGGAATGACAACAGAAGTGTACCAGTTGTCTGACGGAAAAGAAAACTTGATACTTGCAACTTCTGCATTCACCTTTACACGACATAGCCATTCTAGTATAGTCAGAGGAAGACAACCAAATTGTAGGTATGTACCTCTATACTTAATCCCAAACACGTCAGTCGAAAAAAGGAAAATACAACTTTGTTCGCTAGAAGAGAGCGAAACAAAAATGGAAAATTTCATGAAGGAGAAAATGTGATGCCCATTATGCGGAACTTCTCAAAGTCTGTGGGAGCAACAAGCACCATTTGCGGCCACAAAGTTACGAATTTTTCTTTCCGGCTGGCATGCTGCACAGTAATGTGAGAAACTGGAGAGGCAAGGATTACATCCAAGGCTGCTCAAAGTTGATTCTACCTGCCGATGATTTTGGGAAGATTCACCAGTTTCATCTAGATGTATATTGGCCCTGGCTACACTTCACCTAACCAACCCAAAACAAATGTAGTTTTCAAAACACGGTTTTGTCAACTTTAGCAAAGTAAGTCGACATTAAGAATTAGAAATCATGAAATCACCACACTAAATCCATTAACGTGAACGGATGTGAAATTCTATAAGCAAACAGAGACTTGTAAATGGCATAAAAGTTGAATAAGCATTTTTTCCGTTCCTCTTCCTCCTCTTTCATGACGGTTCACACAAGTTGTTTGCAAGAAGGGCACATAGACGGAGGTTTTCAGAAACACCCGAAAAAACGCCCGCAGAATGGAAGATCACACACGTCGGATCAGGTGACCTGCAATACATATTCTTTCAAGCTACTGCCAGTAGGATCCTGCTTCCGTCCTGTAAAAGGAAAAAGAAAGGGGCCGGGGGTATTCGTGAAAGAAAACAGATATCCATCGTTACAGATGAAAGATTCATGTAACCGTCTTTTCCGCAAATATGTCATAAGCCTTTTCCCGGGAAACAGTGCATGGGGGCTTAATTATGCAATGAAAATAATTCTAATTTTAGTAGCTGACTGTCCGGTTACGCAGTCTTGTAACCGGTTGGCCCTGACTAGTATTACTCCGCAATCTGACTGCATAGAATAACAACAAAGAATGAAACGAAATTTCCGTTAACACAATTAATTAATTAAGTCCCCAGCAACTATAAAAGCTACGAAACAACAAAGCACAAGTGTAACTGTTCTGTGTGTGGAAGTGTGATTCAACGTACACATCTGGCACGGTTCTTCCTCAATACGACAAGATACTTTAAACGCCATTTACAATGAAGTAATTAAAAAAACCAGAAATACTATGATTGCACATAGAAACCAGAGTTACACTCTAATACATGAACACAAGCCAGATGCTTTGCTGATTGAACCTGTGACCAAGAGGTATTGTTATTTAGGAAATTTGAAATACAAAAATTTTTTATTACCTCATATATATTGACGAAAAATACACTCTGATCATTACAACATCCCCAATCGAACAGCCTCGGCTGTCTAGCCCATCAGAACAACTGCACACGACATGCTCACAACTAGTACTGCTATCGACATCCTCTCAATAAACACTGACCACGGCAGCCTCAGAACTACTACTGCCCACAGCAACTTCTGAACAAGCACTGCCAGTGGAGGCGGCGGAATAAAACTCTTTGGCGCAATCTCTGGCGCTGTGACTCAGTGTAGCCACCTTTCATATGCCCCTCCTCCACGGGCTAGAATTTGATGGTATCTTTTCCAGCATTGGTGGTGAAAATATCACAAAATTCGTCCAAAAAAAATACAGACAAAAATAAAAGATAATATTTATAAGTAAATATCACATAACTGAATAAATTTTGGCTTTGCACTGACCCTTCAATAAACTAATATATAAAATACAGTAAGGAATACAAATGTTTGCATACATGTAATGTACATAATAGTTTACACAAGTATCATGTGGTTAAACAATTCAATCAATAGCGTCAGCAATGACGAATAGGTACAGGTAAGAGTCTCATAACATTTCGTATACACAAAAAATCAGTTTATACAAATATTCACATAAAATCTTTTCAATAGTTTAATAAACAAGTAGCACTCCTCAGGATAGTTGACAGTTCCAACAGTAGCACCCAGCAATGGTCAACAGGAGCAAATAGCAGTCTCATAACATTTCATCAGCAGTATTTAAACAGCTCCAACAGTGGTACCCAGAAATGGCGAGCAGGCACCGACACCAAGAAGTGACATTATCTCAGTAGAAGCAGTTCCATCAGTGGCACCAAGCAATGTTGAATAGGTGCAGACACCAACAAGTGACATCATTTCAGTAGAAGCAGTTCCATCAGTGGCACACAGCAATGTTGAACAGGTGCAGACAGCAACAAGTGACATTATTTCGGTAGAAGCAGTTCCATCCATGGCACCCAGCAATGTTGAACAGGTGCAGACAGCAACAAGTGCAGACATTTCAGTAGCAGCAGTTCCATCAGTGGCACCCAGTAATGTTGAACAGGTGCAGACACCAACAAGTGACATCATTTCAGTAGAAGCAGTTCCATCAGTGGCACCCAGCGGTGTTGAACAGGTGGAGACAGCAAGAAGTAACATTATCTCAGTAGAAGCAGTTCGATCAGTGGCACCCAGCAATGTTGAACAGGTGCAGACAGCAACAAGTGACATCATTTCAGTAGAAGCAGTTCCATCAGTGGCACCCAGCGATGTTGAACAGGTGCAGACAGCAAGAAGTAACATTATCTCAGTAGAAGCAGTTCGATCAGTGGCACCCAGCAATGTTGAACAGGTGCAGACAGCAACAAGTGACAACATTTCAGTAGAAGCAGTTCCATCAATGGCACCCAGTAATGTTGAACAGGTGCAGACAGCAACAAGTGACACCATTTCAGTAGAAGCAGTTCCATCAATGGCACCCAGCAATGTTGAGCAGGTGCAGACACCAACAAGTGACATCATTTCAGTAGAAGCAGTTCCAACAGTGGCACCCAGTAATGTTGAACAGGTGCAGACACCAACAAGTAACATCATTTCAGTAGATGCAGTTCCAACAGTGGCACCCAGCAATGTTGAACAGTGCAGGTAACAGTCCATAATATTCGCTATCACTAATTAGACAGTTCATCAGAGTTCATTAGCAGAAATTAAACATTTCTAAGTGGCACCCATCATGTTGAACAAGTGCAGGTAACAGTCCATAATATTCACTATCACTAATTAGACAGTTGATCAGAGTTCATTAGCAGAAATTAAACATTTCTAAGTGGCACCCAGCAATGTTGAACAAGTGCAGGTAACAGTCCATAATATTCACTATCACTAATTAAACAGTTCATCAGCATTCATTAGCAGAAATTGAACATTTCCAAGTGGCACCCATCAATGTTGAACAAGTGCAGGTACGAACAACAGTTTGAATGCATACACAATTGCTTTTACAAAATTATTATCAATGCTCTTACACTAAACATACAAATTATAATAAACACACAAATGATATCAGATAATTGTCATATTAACTATTACAAATACACAAATATCAGTAAACCTATAATATTTATGGGTGTCAGTGCAAGCCACAACAAACACGTAAAATAATATTTAGGAGATAGGTCAGTACCAATTATTTGGGATTAGGAAAGGAAAACACACAAAACACACTCACTCATCTTTCATCCACATTTAAGTACTACTGTGTAATTGAATAGTGTTTACTGTGTAAATGCAATTCTGTCAAAGATTTGATGTTCGACATGTGTATCAAGTAGTCGTGGCAGCAATGTATAACAGTCGATAATAGTTAGTCAACGTCGTAGTCATCATGTCAAGACCAATGTTTGCCAAGCCAAATCAAATTACGATTGCTGAACAACTGTCAGTGTGCTAAGATATGCAAATACTTTCTCTCTCCAAAAAAAAGTATATACTGCTTATTGATTTAACAAAGTGTGTGTGTAGACAACCTTCCTTCCACTTGAGTGTTCTAGTCTGCCATCTTCATCTTCCTTGTTCCATATAAACCAACAAAAAAAATATGCTCCTCACTTACTTTACCTCTTATCCACCAAAACTCCAATAATCATCACCATCTCATAATCTTAATACTTCAATAATACCTCTTACGTCAATACGTATAAACCTTATCATCAATATCATTTACCTTACCTCTTGTCCACCAGAACTCAATAATCATCAACTTCACACAATCTCAATAATACCTCTTCAATACGTCGATACATATAAACCTCAGCACCAATATCATTTCACTTCCATAACAACTCTTTCCTGTAGTCAGTCTCCTCGAACAAGTACAGATAAAATCCTAGTGCAAACTTCAATTCATCATCCCATACAATCCGAAGACACAATGTCCACACACAACCTCTGTGTAATCCATCTGACCCAAATCTTCTACTCATTATGGATTATAAAATACATTTTGGTTACCTTGTCCATCATTAAATAAAAGAAATGCATGCATGACCTTTAACAGCCTTTAGTTTGAATAACTTTCAGTAAGTAAGTACGAGTACGGAGTGTGAATGATCATAATATTTCACAGTGTGTACACCACTTCACTAATCATGGCAAAACAGAAGCAAACATGTGGAGTATTTCTTGTGTCAAGTGTCACTTGCTATTTCAATTGCTCACGAAGAATGCAGTGTAATAACTGTCAATGGTCCAAACCTAGTGTTGGTATTTCATGTCATTAGCTTCCTTTCCATTAACATAAATTTATACAGCTTCCCTAAAACCTCCAGCTCATGTGACTTCAATGAAGTTTCTTGTACCAATGTCGTTCGTCGAATTATAGCAGTTCATGTTCTTATCTTAAAATATAAAGCACTGAGCGTAAGCAAAACATGCATTAGCGAGTAAATATTCGAGTAGAGAACAAAATGTCAGCAAGTGGATGTAGCACAATCCCTACAACGAGGCTCTGCCAAGCGAACAATCTATAACTAATACCATAGTGTGACCTAAACTCCAGCCGGCCGGTGTGGCCGTGCGGTTAAAGGCGCTACAGTCTGGAACCGCGTGACCGCTACGGTCGCAGGTTCGAATCCTGCCTCGGGCATGGATGTGTGTGATGTCCTTAGGTTAGTTAGGTTTAATTAGTTCTAAGTTCTAGGCGACTAATGACCTCAGAAGTTAAGTCGCATAGTGCTCAGAGCCGTTTGAACCATTTGAACCTAAACTCCATTTTCGTACACCGCATATCAGCATTTCTATATATCGAATTAAAGAGTAGTTATGACAACAAACAGAAATGTGTACATATGCAATCCATACGCAAAGCAGCAAATATATATCTTACATAATAAACAGGTCATTAGCATCATATCAGCATAAGCAAATAAATGTTCATATGTAATCTTCATAAGTAAACGTGAAGGCGCAAGCAAATAAATCACAAAGTATAACTTACGTACATAACCACAGTCAGCACAATTAATCAGGTGACAATTATAATTTAAATAAATAAGCACAGCAGGCACATAATAATAATAAAAAAAGTGACATCAGTGAAAAAGCATAGCAGCCAAGCAATGCATAACATGCACAAGTAACAACCCTGTTCATTAATAAAACATTGTCACAATCAGCAAATGTACGCAAGCACGTCGCTTCACAAGTAAATTCATAGAACATGAAATCTAGCACAAAGTATAAATCACGTAGCGCGAGCAGCAAATTACGTCTAAAGTACGTACCTAAGTGGAAATATGTTCCCTGAAAAATACACTCATTTAATAGTTACCTTCTTAGTTTATTAGTTTCTTCTTCGAAATTACATTCTTCCTGAAATTTTCTCGATAGCAAGTCCTCTTAACGTCGGACACACACAGAATTTACCTGAAGTTCTTAAAAATTTTATACAACTGTATCCTGAAAAGTACTGAACGTTAATAAAATAATTTATCAAGTCACTATAGCTTTATACTGAATTTAATCAGAGAAATTAGACTGTATATTTGTTTACGGCTGTCAGTGCATTCGCACTGGGCGCTCGATGAGCTGTAGGTACGTGTGACGTAGGAAGTAATTGTTTGCGGTCAACGACTGCCTTGTGCGGCGCGCAGACTTGACTGTTGCTGTGGGTATGTGCCGCCGCCGGAACACGGCGCGACATCCTTGTATTCTCTGCATGTTTAGGTAAAACTGTTGATTTCTCGAAAGTATGTCGTTCCACAAAAATTTTAACGTTCGATATATGATGTACTCCCCTAGAGCGCCGAGATTTAAGAGTTTCTACTTCGACAGTGTTATCATGAATAATTTTGCGAACTCTATATGGACCGTTATAAAGCAGAAAAAATTTGCGACACAAGCCCTTACCTTTATGAGACAAACGGTGAGACTTAATTAACACCTTTTGACCAACTGACAAGGTTTTTAAACGACCAGGACGTTTAGCTGATTTCTCTCTTCTAGCAGCCGCAGATGCAATATTTTGCACAGCCAGGGGTTCACAACTTCAGAATGCCGCAGTTTCCGTGTAGGCGTAAAAGGAACGATTTCAGAAATGCGATTTGTCGATGCTTTATTTTTTTATATCAGTATAGGCGGTAAAGAAGTTGAATAATTAGGGAGTTCATTCAGAATATTTTGAAAAATATGAAGATACTGATCCCAAGTTCTGTGATTCTGATGACAATAAAGTCGACACAATTTATTGATTTCTTTCATCCATCTCTCTCAAGCGTTAGATTGAGGGTGAAAAAGTGAAATGAAAATTGGTTTAATCTTACGACGCCGTAGAGTACGAAGCCAAATTTTAGAGCGAAACTGTGATCCATTATCTGATATAACCTTATCAACATGACCCACTTCTTTAAGAAAATGTTTGATGAAAGCGTTAGATACTGAACGAGCTGTTGCTTTGCGTAAAGGCGTAAAACACACATATTTTGATGTCAATTCCACTGCTACCAAAATGTACGCAAAACCATTAGTAGAACGAACCACTGGACCGAACAAATCGACTGCAGCCATGTCCTTTAATTTCGCTGGAATGATAGGAAACAACGGTGCTCTGTGAGAAATAGTTGGCGGCTTAGCCTTTGACATAATTTGCATTTGGCAAGAACAGATCGAATACGTTTTTCCAAATTACTGAAGTAGCAATTTTCTCGTAATTTATGAAAGCATTTTCTGGGACCAAAGTGTGCATAACTGAAATGTGTATACCAAATCAATTTATTAACCCACTCATCAGGAATGCAAACTAACCAAACAGAGTTGTCAACTGATTTTCGTTTAAGAAGAATATCATTGCGAACTAAATAATACTGTCTAATCGCTACGCTTTCCTTTCTCCTACACTTCTCCTTAATGTCCTTCCAGATTGGATCCTTGTTTTGCTCCATAGCGATGCCCTGGAGCGAAGACGAAATAAAATTTTCAAACGCAACACCTTGAATATACATCAAACAATAATTGTTTTCTTTGCGGTCCTCTTCAGCACTTTGTTTTAAACCCATAGGTGCACGTGATAAAGCATCAGCAATAATATTTGGAGAACCCTGTATGTAAACAATACTAAAATCAAATTGCTGTAGATACAGCGCCCATCGTGACAATCTTCCATGTGTTAATTTTGTTGAAATAAGAAATTCCAGAGCTCGATGATCGGTGTAAACCTTAGTATGTCTGCCATACAAAAATATGCGAAATTTTGTGAAAGCCCAAACAACAGCCAAGGCTTCAAGTTCCGTAATCGAATAATTCTTTTCTTATTTAGAGAGAACACGACTTCCAAATGCAATAGTTTTCTGTACTACAACGCCGTTTTCTTCTATCTATTGAAATAAGTGTGCACCTAGTCCTTTGTATGATGAGTCCGTCGCCAAACAAAAATCTTTAGATAAATCCGGATGTGAAAGAAGTGGAGCAGCAACTAAAGCATCACGAAGTTGTTCAAATTCTGATTGAGCTTCCTCATCCCAACACCAATTAGAATTCTTTCCAGGTAGTTCACATAAACGAGGTGTGGCCAAATCGTCCAATGTAACACAAAGCGTCTAAGAAAATTACAGACACCAAGGAAACTACGAACATCACGTTTTGTGGTAGGAACAGCATAATTACGAATAGCGTCTAGTTTCTCTGGATCAGGAAGAATACCTTCTGTAGACATAATATGACCAAGGAATTTCACCTGAGAACGACCAAAGTCAGATTTTTCCAAGTTCACTGTAATGCCAGCTCTGGCAAAAATACGTAATAATGAATCCAAAATTTTGTTATGCTCACTCCAAGAACGTTTAGCAATAAGAAAATCGTCAACATATGAAGTAATATTATAACGAAGATAAACAGTAAAATTTCGTTTAAACCACGGATGAATGCTGCTGAAGATACAGTAAGTCCAAACGGTAATTTCCGAAATCACTTTTGGGTAAAATAGTCATATCCGGTTATTCTTTACCGACTCCTTTAGATAGATTGATAGTTGAAGAGTTGTTTTGATAGATACAAATAATAGTAAAAGAGTAGGCAGCGGCGCAGAAAACTAAAAGGGAAATAGCACCACTGCATCTCGGGGCCCTGTGCACTCTACGACACATATTCACTTAGTTTAGTGAATCCCCTGAGGACATAAATAGCCGCACATAAATTCCAGTTTGTGACTTAGTGGCCAATTTGGTGGAAGTGTGTACATAAATTGATCTAACCATGAACATGGATGTATGTCATTCTTAGAATTGCGAAAGATCTTCAATTTCTGAACAGTGAAAAAGTGTTTATAGTCAAAGTTTTCGCCTCGTGGCGACAAAGACCTACCGCGTCTGTCCCAGTCCCAATTTCGATTATTGTCAAGTTCGCGGGCCTGGCGCTCTCTTGTTGCTTCTCGTAAATGTGAAACGTCCCCTTTGTACAATTATACATGACTGTGCTTAAACTGACACACAATATTTTTAGCGCAACGCAATCTGACTTTCAAAAATTCCTACAAAAGAATGGCCCTGACTAACATTAACCTATACCTTTCACAAATCACTTACCTCACCAAAAATCTTCGTTACTCGAACTACTGCATAACAGCGAGCGCCACTACTGCCAGCTAAATAAAAGATTCAAACTACTGAAGGCACTAACTACTGATAGGCATAGTTAGCAAATGAAAGATTTTGATAGAGAACAAACAATGTATTTACCTTAATAGTCATCAAAAGTCATAATATATATAGGAGTTCATAACATCCATTCTTACAAATGACAAAACTCCGCCATTTCTCTCCCCACATCCACCACTGCTGGCGGCTCACCTCCAACTGCGCAACGCTACGCGCTGTTAACATCCAGCTGCCGCTGCCCAACACTACAATGGCAGACAACAATGCAAACTAGCCACAGACTGCACACAGCACAGCCAGTGATTTTCATACAGAGCGCTACGTAACGTTGCCAATAAGAAAACATAAACAGCCTACTTACATAGCCCCCATGCTCCCCATAAAAAAATTTTACAAATTGTTTTGGGCACTGGCCAATACAGATTTGAAAAAAATTTTCATAATTACAGTAAGAAAGATATCAAATGCACACACTTCTTGATACAATGTTGGTCAAAAGCTAAAATCTTCTCACAGTCCATAAAGACAGTCCTGATCATTCATCACAGTAACATTGCAGTGTTTTTCTCAAAGTCTGAGCAGTAAAAGAAAATGCACACGGAAGTAGTGGATTTCTATGCAATCTTGAAGAAGTAGTGTTGTCCTTCCAACGGAAAGACAGTGCTGACTCTTGACATGCAGACAGGTATTGGTCCACAACAAAGCAAACCCACAGCAGAGTCAGTCGAAATTTTGAAGAGTATTGGTAGGTAGGTCATCACAGAGCACACCCACTGTAGTCCTGGTAGAGATTACGGTACTGGTGGGCCACCAGAGGTGCAGACCCACTGCAGTCCTTGTAGAAATAATGGTACTGGTGAGTCAGCAAAGGTGTAGACCCACTGTAGTCCTTGTAGAAATGGCCAGCAGCCATCTGTTGTGACTGTGCAGGTGCACAATCACCATTGAAGAGTCTTGCGGATAATATAGCAAGTCCATAACCACCACTTGTGCACTCACAAAGTTTTTGGAATTGTCCTCAGAACCAGTAATGCTGTTATCCAGTCCCTTGCTGAATTATTAACACATGTGCAAACACTGACAGTCCCTACTTCTCACATATTTTGCATATACAATGACCATCAGAAATTTGATGAACTGGTGTCAATTACGATTTTATAACATAAGAATACAATTACAAAGGTACAAAATACATCATTAAAGGACATAACAATATAGATAACATTTGTAGTAAAACAGGCTTTACAAAAGAATAGAAATAAACATGTATATCAGTGTTACAGGAATTATGACATAAGTACATATATGAAATAATGAGAATAGTTTTCGAAACATTAATTTCACACTTGAGCACAGAAACAGAACAGTATTAACAATGTCTAACATCTTTACAAATTAAATAACATATTATTAATGCAAATTATATTTGAGGATAACAGTATTCCTCATCATAGTTCATGTAGCTGAGTATTTGAAAAATCCTATAACATAAGTCGTATCACATAAACATATAAAGACAGGAAGAACATAAATAAACAAGGGTACACCAACACATAGTGGGATAACACAAGGAAAGGACAGGGTTTGTTGTACTGCAGTATTTTGCAAACAAAACTTTCTTTACTTCTCGGAGATCTCCCTTCGTTCTTCATTATTTCCAAAAAGTCCTATCTATACCTGCTTTCTGTACTATTCTCGTATAACCTCTCAGTGCATTTCTTCAAATTCATCGCAACTCATATTCTTATATAGTCTACCCCCTCGTAAGCTAACTTAAATCTACTGAGCTCAGATGCTAAACTAAGGGACGAGGCAATGCAGCAGTACAAAACAATTAACACAAACAGCAATGACAAAATATTCAAATTGGCCAAGCAAGCAGCAATATTACAACTAATATTACGCAATGAGCAGCAAACAAGAAAAATAAATCAGTAGTAAAACTGGCTTAACAGAGTAATGTAAAGTGAAATTTAGTAGTACTATGCCTGGCAAACAGCAGAAGCAAATGCAATAAATTATATCTAAGCATGACAAAGCTCAAGCAGAAAAATATTACAGTAAAGACAACAATGCAGATAAGGGAAATGTCTATTCACATCTTAATATCTATGTCATTAAAGTGGTGCACCACAATTTATTCTACAAAATAAATTACGAAGTACTTGAAAAGAAAATTATGAATGCAGTTCCTGTGAAGGTAAATGTCTTTTTGTGCTCCCTCATTTTTTTAAAAAAAATTATTATTTACTCGATCTGTAGACAGAAAATATTTATATTAGTACATCTATTTTATTTTAACCAATGCTGCAGCGCAGCTAGAAACTAGATATTAAACAAATTGAGTAAATAAGTACATAAAGCAAGCCATATGGCATTTCTCTCAACTAGCAAGACAATAGTCATGAAATGTTTCTCATCGTTTCATTAGGCATTTTAGTAAATATCATAAATTAAGAGCTCCACAGTATAATCATATGTTTTCAAGTTTGAGCGTGTCGTATTTGCGTTGCTTTCTACAAAGGCATGACAATAGCGAGGTTAATGGTATCTTTTTTTCTCTGCCTAATGGCTTTTTCTCAAGGCGGCTGGCACACCTGGCCGCTCACAACGCATTACGTCACGGTCACTTACCTTTCTTACCGAAATATTTACGACAGCAGTTTCCGCTACAGTGACAGTCTCATATAAAAATATTTCACAGGTCAAGAATTTGCGTTACAAATCTGTAGAAACAAAATCCTATTGATATAACAGTGTCCAAAAAATTTTCATAGGCATTGTTATACATTCACGCATTTACATACATTTCATAACTCTTAAAGTACGATTCTTGGTTTCCAACATCCTTTTTCACAAGTCAGAGGCCCTAACCACTATTCATTACTCCTTACCTTATTACACATATACATATTCGTCGACACGTCAATGTTGCGACGACACTTCAATATTTCATCGTAATAAATACATGGCATAATCAAATTCCTCATATAGCATCAGCTTATTGATCATAAACATACCTCAGCAGCATAATACACATCGTCGTCTTAAAAATAACATCATAAAACCTCAGTCAAATCTCAAAAACGTCGTAGCTTTCTGCAATAATTTAAACAAATTCTCTGCTCATGTCAAAAGTGTCATCTGCCTCAAACGTACTTTAAAAATCGTGATCCCATACCAAATATATCATTCAAAGTTCTCATAATATCACAATGGGTCTGAAAAAATATGAACAGTTCACAAAGTACAGACAAAATATAATTTTGTAAGTGTGAAGTTATACAACGGTGTAATTACCTAAACATCTGTCACTGATGTAGTAAAAAAAAGTTTGTCTCTCAGTTAAATGATCAGATAGCTGTGTAATTTATGTGTTACAGAAATATGGTACCGGTGTGTAAAGCTGTATAAGCAAATACCATATTAGCTAGGGCTCCTTGTGCTTGCCAACACATGGTACACAAAGTAAGCGTGTACCCCCCTGAGGATTAATGTAATTATACCCTCAGGTGTTACAGATTACAGCAATGGAATGAAATGTATCATGGAAAACTTTCTTTGTAATTCAAAAATCTTAAAAAATAAATGGCTTAAGTACAAAATTAATCTCTCAAATGCGTCTGCTGTAGCGCTAAATGTGCGTCTTGCTGTAAGATAATTCTGTGGAAGTGTCGTAGTTATCGTCCTCTGTAAGCAAAGTTCTGCTGAAGTCAATATACTTACCTCATCATAAACGAAAGTGAAATGCTTTGCGTATGGATACCGTAGTTATTACGTACCTTACTGTGATCAAGAAAGGACTATAATGTAACGTATTGTTGTGCTACGAAAAAGGCTGTCTCATTGTAGCTATACCACAAAAGTTACTACTAAAACATGTTTTACTTTCCAGAATAATACAGAAAAACTGTGCAGAAATAAAACAGACACACTGCAAAAGCAACATTGTAAATTGTCACTCATTAGTAGCGTCATGATAAAATCGTGTAGCTGTCACATAAACTAACCACTGTGTCACCTGGTATCTCACAGAAAGTACTTTAAATCCAGAATGTATTTTCAAGTAAACCAAAATGTTGCATTAAAATCTCATTAGCAGTACCAGTATATGTTCTAAGTATGTAAGCCTTATAGTCGTTACATAATCGTGCAACTAACATGCAAGAATGTACAAATAACAACACTGTGTCGTCTGTTCACTACAACAATGCATTCGTAATTTCTGTTTAAAAATGTTCCCTAGGTTCTAGACTGGATAGTTAACTTCAAAACATTGTTGCATGTTAACAGTTTCTCAGTGTGACAAATTGTACTAATACGTGAAGTGAAAGTTTTATGGCAAAGACAAAGTTAAAAAGCAGATTATCTTTCAATAAACGGTTTTACATGTGAAATGTGGTGTAAACCTTTACTCTTCCTAGTATGCAGAGTTTCAACTTTGACGGAATTATCATGTGGTATACGTTGGTAAAGAATACTGGAATTTTTCTCAAGGTTAGCGTGTATGCTATTTTTCCCTGAGCCAGCCGGCGCAGGTGGATGCCTGCGGTGCGAGTCATTGTCTGTTTCTTTGTTGGCATGCGTCGTTATTGGGATTTGGAGACCTAACTTCTACAAATTCACCTTGTCGAGAGGACCCTGCTCTGTTTGAATCCCGCCAGTTCTGATGCACTTCAGGTCTGTCGATACGATCATATCGTCTGTCGTCATGTCGGTAGATTCCATAGTTTCTTTCTTGTCGGTCACGAGGTGGAGAATTCCTCCCTGAATCGTAACTGCGCGCTGGACCTTTGCGTCTAAAGTTATTCTGTCTCCCGTGATAATAATAGTTCTGGTTGCCAAATTGTCTGCTTCTATGATTGTCTCTGTCATATTCACTACTATGGAAATGCGATCTTTCTCTGTAACTATTACTCTGCCAGTGGTTGTCATATGGGCGGTGTCTGTTTTGTTCACGATTTGCGTTGTAAGAATAGCCTTGTTGTGTCCAGTTATTATTTCTTTCATCGCGGAATTGCGACGGATGTGACCTGTAATTGTTGTATTCCTGTTTTCGTGTTCCGCGATTATCAGTGTCAATTTCCAGTTCTTGTAACAGTCCCTGAAAAGCTTCAATGTCGTCTTTGCAACGTCCTGCCAAAATAATATGTTGTAAATGTTCAGGTAATTTGATTAAGCAAATGCGGATGAGTTCTGAGGGGCTGTATGGGTTTGGCAGGTACTGATTCTTGTGCAACATGTCTTCAAAATATTTCACAAGACTGGAAAATTCAGATTGTTCGAATTGTTTCATCATTATGATGCTATGTTTTACTCGGTCTTGTGTAGTTTGAGACCAATATGCTGAGAGGAAGGCACGGTAAAATTCTTCTTCACTGTGACAATCGTGAATGACCGATCACATTCTTACAGCTGGTTCATTCTCTAAATAGCCACACATAAATTCTAATCTGTGCTCTAAGGACCAGTTGGGAGGAAAACAATGAGAGAATTGATGGAGCCACGCTTGTGGATGAATGTCATTGCCGGAATTCTTAAATGTTTTGAATTTACGTGCAGTAATGAACAGCTTATAGTCAAAATCATCATGTCGGCGAGTCGCATATCGGTCATTGTTACGTCGTTTCGGCGGTTCCATTTCAAAATTCGGTGCACCTTGCCAATTTCTTTTATAATTTCCGAAATGCGCTGTGTTATTATTTTGTGGCTGTTCCGTATTTCTATGTCCCTCTTCCCGTATTGGGGCGCGAGTGTCCTCTGAAATACGTAATTCTTGTATTACCTGTGTCAGCTGATCTTGTACTTCCCGGATTTCTCTTTGGTGTTGCGTATTAATTTGATTCTGATTTTGTTTGAATCCTAATTTGTTCGCACTCTTCTGTGTCATTAAAGACTACCGGTTTTGTGTCATTCAGATTATCATCTACCTTCGTAGATAAATTATTTAGCTGATCCGAAAGTTCAACTACTTTCTCTGATAATGAACTAATTTCCTCCATGTGTCTTTCTGAACCAATTTTCAGAGTATCTACTGTGTTCTTTAAGTTTTCCTGAGTTTTTGCAAGTTGCGTAACCGAATCGGTAGATGCAACTGAGTCAATTTTAGCTTGCAAGGTCTCATGATTTTCATGAACAATAGTTTGCAGTTCTTTTATGGCTGCTTCGTGATTCTGTAATGCATTTTCATGCCGCGAAAAAATAGGTTGAAAATGCTCACAAATTTGTGTTTTTACATCATTACAGACTTTTTGACATTTCGATTCAATGTTATGTAACTCAGTAGTTAAATCTTCACGTGTTTGTTCAAGCTTATGTTCCACTGAGTCTAACTTTTGAAGCTTTTGTTCCATTGCGTCTAACTGTTGCTGTTTTTGCCTCTGGTGTTGTTCCATTGTGTCTAACTTTTGAAGATTTTCTTCCATCGTGTCTAACTTTTGAAGATTTTGTTCCATTGTGTCTAACTGTTGCTGTGTTTGTCTCTGATTTTGTTTCATTTGCTGCATTAATTGCAATAATAATGTATTAGTGTCTGGAATCTGTTCCTCTATGCATTTCGGCAGTGCATTTGCACCGGCAGCATTCACATTTTGACAAGCAGAAAATGTGTTTTGACTTATTTGAGAAAACGGCGAGGCCCCAAAACCTGAATCTACAGTATTTGCAAGACTGTGTCCTGTCATTTTGGATTCCTGAGGCGAGCTGTTGTCGGCCGATCGATCGATAATGCTTCCCTGTTCACTAATTGTTTCACTGTCTAGGCCATTATTTGCCCCCCACTCCATTTCCCTATGCACAATTACCAAATTACTACTTTGAATGTCTGTTAATTCATTACACAGTGGTGCTGATAAGCTACGCTCGTCGTCACTATTATTTCTCAGTTTACTTTGGAGCCTAGTGTTACGTTTTTCACACACCATTACTGTCACAATATTTCACACGATAACACAGAAAAGCACAATTTGAAGAGCAAAAATAAGAAAACACATTAACATAGCATTGAAAATAATATCTAGTTAATTGCAAGCGCAGCTGCGAAATACTTGGTGCAAATCTACATGCATGCCACAACTGCTTTACTGTACAACAATGAAAGACTGCAACTACAAAGGAGATTCTCTCTACAATTACGCGCTAGCAATAAACAAAAGCTACACTAATTACACAAACTACAAAAAAAAATCGGAAGACTCCAGTGAGGTATCCTCGGCTAATGGTCGACATATGAAACGTCCCCTTTGTACAATTATACATGACTGTGCTTAAACTGACACACAATATTTTTAGCGCAACGCAATCTGACTTTCAAAAATTCCTACAAAAGAATGGCCCTGACTAACATTAACCTATACCTTTCACAAATCACTTACCTTACCAAAAATCTTCGTTACTCGAACTACTGCATAACAGCGAGCGCCACTACTGCCAGCTAAATAAAAGATTCAAACTACTGAAGGCACTAACTACTGATAGGCATAGTTAGCAAATGAAAGATTTTGATAGAGAACAAACAATGTATTTACCTTAATAGTCATCAAAAGTCATAATATATATAGGAGTTCATAACATCCATTCTTACAAATGACAAAACTCCGCCATTTCTCTCCCCACATCCACCACTGCTGGCGGCTCACCTCCAACTGCGCAACGCTACGCGCTGTTAACATCCAGCTGCCGCTGCCCAACACTACAATGGCAGACAACAATGCAAACTAGCCACAGACTGCACACAGCACAGCCAGTGATTTTCATACAGAGCACTACGTAACGTTGCCAATAAGAAAACATAAACAGCCTACTTACAAATGAAATAAATTATTTTCTTCAAAGCCCTCTGCTATCTGTGTTTCTAAATTTCTTCTGCTGTCTTTTCCTACGATTTCGCTTTCAATTTGTTTAACTTGCTTTCGTAACGCCTCAAATTCCCTTTTAACGCGTTCATTAAATTTTCCCTGATTTTCAACATGTTACATTCATTCATTTCATTGTTGCCCTTATGGACAGTGTTTGAACTCGAAAATCACATGATGACACAATTTTCACTTCTTTCCTCTCTTCCTCTTCTCTTCCCAAAATCTCTTCATCCTTTGGCTGTGCTCCTGTTTCCTTTGCTCTGTCCATAATGTTCCTGTCTTCTTTCTCTCCTTTACAATAAATTTTGCACTCCTAACTTTGTTTCTGAAGTATTTCCTGTCTCCTATCATTTGCCTGTTGATCCCTATCTGCCTTAAGTCTTCGTCTATTTCATGATACCAATTTGTTTTCTTGCTTGAGCTGTTTACTACATCAAAAATTTTCTTTGTAAGTCGGTTGTTGTCCATTCTCTGTATGTGCCCATAGAAAGTTAATCTGCGTTTTCTGATCGCGTCTGTTAGTCTGTCAGTGTGCTGGTACAGCTCTGCTCTTTGGT
The DNA here is from genome assembly GCF_023898315.1 of Schistocerca nitens. NCBI lineage: Eukaryota > Metazoa > Arthropoda > Insecta > Orthoptera > Acrididae > Schistocerca > Schistocerca nitens. The sequence goes on along the minus strand of NC_064620.1, from coordinate 369,611,495 downwards.
AGGTCGCTTCATCCATATGCCATCTCTGTGAATTGGTCCAAATATTTTTCTGAGAATTTTGCGTTCTATTTTTTCTGTGTCTATGATGCCTGATGCTCCCATTGTGGTTGTTTCTGACGCGCACAATGCTTCTGGTAATACAACTGTTTTGTAGTGCCTAAGTTTGGCCTGCCTCGATATGCTTTTCTTATTATAATGTGACCATGTGAGTTTGTATGCCTTCTGGAGTTTCTTCGTTCGTTCCATGTTAGCCGCCTTGTTTGATCCTCCCATTTGTATGTACTCCCCTAAATACTTAAATTTTTCGACTCTTTCTACGGATCCATATACAGTATGCATGGTGTGTACATTGTTGGTCTGTCGTTCCATATATTGTGTCTTCTCGTAAGATACCTGCAGACCTGTTTTGGCAGCTATTTCATGCAAGTATTCCAGTGCTTCCTTTGCCTCCTGTGTATTATTGCTGAGTATGGCTATATCATCTGCAAATGCCAGACATTTTATGATTGTTTTGGTATCACGTGTTCTTCCCAGCTGTATTCCTTTAACTTGTTCCTCCCACTGCTAGATAATTTTGTCTAACACCATGTTGAACAGGATTAGTGAGAGCCCGTCTCCTTGTCGGACACCTGTGTGTATGTGGAAGGGTTCCGAAATTTCTCCCATGAACTTAATCTTGGAGGTAGTGTCTGTAAGCGTCTGTTGTATAAGTGTCCTGGTTTTTCTGTCGATACCATATTCTTCCAGTACGTCAAAGAGTGTCTGTCTGTCTATGGAATCATATGCTTTTTTAAAGTCCACAAGCGTAACTACAGTGTTTCTTGCCTGTCTGACTTTCAAAAGTGTTCTCAAGTTCCAGATCTGTTCGATGCATGATCTCCCTTTTCTGAAGCCCGCCTGGTATTCCCCAATTTGCAGATCTGCTTGTGGTTCTAGTCTGTTTAATAGCACCTTAGAGAAAATTTTGTATGTAACTGGTACTAGCGAAATGCCTCTGTAATTGTTTGGATCTGACTTATCACCCTTTTTATGTAACGGATGGATCAATGCACATTTCCATTCCTCTGGCACTTTCTCTGTGATCCAAATTTCGGAGATAATCTTATGGATTTTTTTGGTGATGTTTTCATCTTGGAGTTTCCAGATCTCGGCGATAATACCATCTTCTCTGGCAGCTCTGTTATTTTTCATTTGTTTTATGATTTCCTCTATCTCTTCTATTGTGGGTGGATCAGAATCGGCATTAGATGTGGTCTTTTGGAATGTTAATTTTCCTGTAGGTTTTTTGCAATTAAGAAGTTTATCAAAGTAATGTTTGAGAATTTTACAGTTTTCTTTTGTGTTTGTTTCCAGGGATCCATCTGTTCTTCGGAAGCAGAGGCTAGGGGGTTGATAGCCTTTAATATTTTCTTTGAAAGTTCTGTAAAAATTTCTTGTGTTATTTCTTTTGAAATCTTCCTCAATTTCTTTTAGTCTGTTATTGTCATATGCTCGTTTTTCCCTTCTGATTTCCTTCGATGCTAGTTTCTGAACTTCGTGAAATTCTTTCCATGTTTCTGAATTTCTGTAGCTACTGAACTTGTCCCATGCTTGCTTTCTTCTCTCAATGGCTTCATCACAATTTGCGTTCCACCACCTATGTTTGCGTTTTCTAGGTGGTTGTCCCCAGCACATAGTCTTCTGAACTGCCTTCGCCAGATCTGTCCATGTGTCTATTGAATGCCTATTAATTTCTTCAACGATTTTATCCCTGTTTATCTTCAAGTATTCCGGATCAGGTTTGACTATTTTGTTTTGCGCTGTCTGTTTCAGTCTTGGGATTGGCCTAATCTTAACTTGTAGCAAATAATGATCAGACTCGAAGACTCCTTTACGTGTTCTGACATTTAGAATTTCCCGCGAATTTTTCTTGGATATGGCCACATGATCAATCTGAAATTCTCCCCACACTGTGTTGGGTGCTTTCCATGTTGTAAGTTTTCGTCTTGGTTTTTGAAATTGTGTTGACATGATTTTGAGGTTAAAGTTTTGACAATATTTTATGAGGTGTTCCCCATTTCTGTTCGTGCGAATATGCGCTGAGTATGGGCCTGTTATTTCTCTGAATTTTCTCTCCTTACCAAGCTGCGCATTGAAATCACCCATTAAAATTTTCACATGTCTTTCTGGTACGTTGTTAGTTACTTCCTCCATGTCTTCCCAGAAGTCTTCAATTTCTTGTGGCTTTTTTCTGTTATGGTCATTTGCAGGTGCATGTGCGTTGATAATTGTGTATGCTTTATTACCTGATTTGAAGGACAGTGTCGAGATACGTTCTGATATTGAATTGAAGTCTATGATGTTATCCATGACTGATTTGTATACTGCAAACCCTGTACCAAACAATAATGGTGTTCCTCTTCTGACCGCAGGTTTACCTTTGTAAATCCTGTAATGTTCTGTGTCGAAATGGTTTTCATCTACGAAGCGCGTCTCTTGAATGGCAAGAATTTTGATGTGAAATTTATCTAGCATGTCTGTCAGTTGTTTTAGTTTTCCAAGTTTGAACAGAGTGTTTGCATTGAGAGTGCCAAGGTAGTGCTTGCGAAGAGGTTTTGAGAAGCTCCGACTCTTCTCCTCATGATGTTCCTGGTCCCCCAGAATCCGATGACCAGGAAAGTCCAGTCCGTTGACTGGGGCCTGGGGTAGCGGATTTCTTTCCATTTGTTCCATCATGATTACTTCAAGTTGAAGTTGGTTGTGGTGACCTTTAACAAGATCACGGTAATTGCAGACTTGATTGTTGAGATCAAGCCATATTTCACTGCCGCACCAACTAGGTAAACAGACGCAGACCACTAGTCGCTGGATACCAGAACAGACACTAATGGATTTCTTGATGTTGTGTGTTTGGTCCACGAGAGCTATTTTATTTCGCTCAAGTTTATTTATATTCTGGTACTCTTCGGTTTCTGCAAATAGCAATGGAGCTGTATCAGCTGAATCTCTGTCCCCATTTAAACTAAGACTTGTCAAATTATTTGAAATCTCCTCAACTCTTTCCGATAAGTCACCTATTTGTTCTTTCTGTTTATTTACGTCTTCCGTAAGTGTCGCGACTCGGGTTTCAGTATTGACTCATTTAGTAGTTAACTGTTCATACTGTTGTGTTAGGTTATTTATTCTGTCATTTGATGCGGATTCCTCGATTCTTTCAAATATTTCTTCCTTATCATGTGCACGTTGTAAATTTAACTCTGAGAATTTTTGTACTATCACGCAACATCTTTCTTCCTGTTCTGTATCATGTTCCTTTTGTCTAATTTCTACCGAAATTAATCTATTATTGTGAGAATTCAGAATCGGTTGTATTTCTTCTCTAATTTCTCTCTTTAATTCATCTTTCATGTTTTTAAAGCATGTCACTATTCGTGAGTTTAACCGTGTTTCCATTGTTCCCATATCAGTTTCTAGCCGTGTTGCCACTGTTTTTAATTCAGATCCTAACTGTGATCCCAGTGAGTCTAACCGTGTTCCCATTGTTCCCATATCAGTTTCTAGCCGTGTTGCCACTGTTTTTAATTCAGATCCTAACTGTGATCCCAGTGAGTCTAACCGTGTTTCCATTGTTCCCATATTAGTTTTAATTGTTCCTATTTGTGATCCCACTGTTTTTAATTCAGATCCCAAATTGAATATTGCACTCATCAACTGCTCCATATTAACTGGTTCGAAATTCTTTTCGCCCCTAACATTTCCCGCAAAACCAGCTTCCTTTGTCATAGCTGTAAAGCTATCTGTGTTTGATACTATTCCAGAATCTTCTGTCGTTAATCTCGTATTCTGAAAATTTTTTGATTGTGAAAAGTTTTGAACTGGTTCCGGACTATTTTCCCTGCTTATTAAATTACTTTCTACTTCATTATTCATCATACTGTTCTCCTGTGTTGGCGAGTTCGCCATGTTAACAATTTCGTCATTCTCACTATCCATCATTTTTGCCTTTTTCATCGATCGCGTAATCATTTACAAAACATACAAAACTCGTCACTATACGAAAATTACACACAATATGACACTTTATCACCAACAATACTATTCACACGAAATGCTTCCCGACAAACACGATTAACGAACAATTGAAATCTTCATAATTGCACAAAATTGTCAAACCCTATACAAATTTCCGTTAACACAATTAATTAATTAAGTCCCCAGCAACTATAAAGTGTAACTGTTCTGTGTGTGGAAGTGTGATTCAATGTACACATCTGGCACGGTTCTTCCTCAATACGACAAGATGCTTTAAACGCCATTTACAATGAAGTAATTAAAAAAAACCAGAAATACTATGATTGCACATAGAAACCAGAATTACACTCTAATACATGAACACAAGCCAGATGCTTTGTTGACTGAACCTGTGACCAAGAGGTATTGTTATTTAGGAGATTTGAAATACAAAAATTTTTTTATTACCTCATATATATTGACGAAAAATACACTCTGATCATTAAAACATCCCCAATCGAACAGCCTCGGCTGTCTAGCCCATCAGAACAACTGCACACGACGTGCTCACAACTAGTACTGCTATCGACATGCTCTCAATAAACACTGACTACTGCAACCTCAGAACTACTACTGCCCACAGCAACTTCTGAACAAGCACTGCCAGTGGAGGCGGCGGAATAAAACTCTTTGGCGCAATCTATGGCGCTGTGACTCAGTGTAGCCACCTTTCAACAGTACGAACAACAAGATGTTTTGGTCAGTGTCTCTCTTGCTTACCTTGCCACGTTTCACGTGTCCACATAAATGGAATGTAGCCTGATCACTGAACACCGAAGACGAAAAGAAATTGTTAATCCCCAGACAAAGAATAGATCCGCAGAACTATACTCGTTGTTTCTTACCGCCGTCCAAAATGGACCAAATGGCTCTAAGCACTACGGGACTTAACATCTGAGGTCATCACTCCCCTAGACTTACAACTACTTAAACCTAACTAACCTAAAGACTTCACACACATCCATGCCCGAGGCAGGATTCGAACCTGCGACCATAGCAGCAGCGCGGTTCCGGAATGAAGCGCCTAGAACCGCCTGGCCACAGAGGCTGGCCTTACCGCCGTGATGAAGGGCTTGTATCAATTGAATCCTGCGTGAAATGATAATTAATCATGACCCTACGCTGCCGACAGACGTTGATGTACTTCAACAGGGACAGTTGAAAATATGTGCGCCGACTGGGACTCGAACCCGTGATCTCCTATTTACATGGCAAACGCTCTATCCATCTGAGCCACCGGGAGTACAGAGGATAGTGCGACTGCAGGGACCTACCTCTTTCACACACCTCATGAGACCCCCATTTCCAACTTAATGTCCACACACTACATTCGTAGTGCCCCTGCTCATTACACTCGTTTGGCCGGCCGGGGTGGTCGAGCGGTTCTAGGCAGTATAGTCTGGAAACGCTCGACCGCTACGGTCGCAGGTTCGCATCCTGCCTCGGGCATGGATGTGTGTGATGTCCTTAGGTTAGTTAGGTTTAATTAGTTCTAAGTTCTAGGCGACTGATGACCTCAGAAGTTAAGTCACATAGTGCTCAGAGCCATTTGAACCATTTCATCATTACACTCGTTACTCGCGGCAGATAATCTTACCGAGTCCCGTAAGAGTTGGGGCAATATGTGTACATCCGCACAGAAGAAGAAGGTCAATGGCCGATTAGCCTTAACTATATGAAGATGGTATCTGTTCTTTCGGACATGTCCACGAAAATGACGTGCTACAGACGCGAAATTTAACCGACAGGAAGAAGATGCTGTGATATGCAAATGATTAGCTTTTCAGAGCATTCACACAAGGTTGGCGTCGGTGGCGACACCTACAACGTGCTGACATGAGGAAAGTTTACAACCGATTTCTTCCGACTTTGATAAAGGTCGGATTGTAGCCTATCGCGATTGCGGATTATCGTATCGCGACATTGCTGCTCGCGTTGGTCGAGATCCAATGACTGTTAGTAGAATATGGAATCGGTGGGTTCAGGAGGGTAATACGGAACGCAGGGCTGGATCCCAACGGCCTCGTATCACTAGCAGTCGAGATGACAGTGATCTTAACTGCATGGCTGTAACGGATCGTGCAGCCACGTCTCGATTCCTGAGTCAACAGACGGGGACGTTTGTAAGACAACAACCATCTGCACGAACAGTTCGACGACGTTTGCAGCAGCATGGACTGTCAGCTCAGAGACCAAAGCTGCGGTTACCCTTGACGCTGCATCGCAGACAGAAGCGCCTGCGATGGTGTACTCAACGACGAACCTGGGTGCACGAATGACAAAACGTCATTTCTTCGGATGAATCCCGGTTCTGTTTACATCATCGTGATGGTCGCATTTGTGTTTGGCGACATCGCGGTGAACGCACATTGGAAGCGTGTATTCGTCATCGCCATACTGGAGTATCACCCGGCGTGATGGTATGGGGTGCTACTCGTTACACGTCTCGTACGTCTCTTGTTTGCATTGACGGCACTTTGAATAGTGGACGTTACATTTCAGATGAGTTACTACCCGTGGCTCTACCCTTCATTCGATCCCTGCGAAACCCTACATTTCAGCAGGATAATGCACGACCGCATGTTGCAGGTCCTGTACGGACCTTTCTGGTTACAGAAAATGTTCGACTGCTGCCCTGGCCAGCACATTCTCCAGATCTCTCACCAATTGAAAACGTATGGTCAATGGTGGCCGATCGACTTTCTCGTCACAATACGCCAGTCATTACTCTTGATGAACTGTGGTATCGTGTTGAAACTGCATGGGCAGCTGTACCTGTACACGCCATCCAAGCTCTGTTTGACTCAATGCCCAGGCGTATCAAGGCCGTTATTACGGCCAGAGGTGGTTGTTCTGGGTACTGATTTCTCAGGATCTATGCACCCAAATTGCGTGAAAATGTAATCAAAGGTCAGTTCTAGTATAATATATTTGTCCAATGAATACACGTTTATCATCTGCATGTCTTCTTGGTGTAGCAATTTTAATGGCCAGTAGTGTAAGAATCCTGTGTAGTTTGAAGAGTAACGTCACCGCAAAACACACCAGCCACATACGAGACGTGTCTAACTCATGGCTGACACGACGAGTAGACTCTTGTGAACTATGCGCCAAATTCTGTTGAGTGTGCTCTGAGTCTATTAGCACAAGGGGGCGACGCGTGGATTTCCCTTTACGTAAACAACCAGCGCCTTGAAGCAGCTGGTGCCATCGTTGAATGCTTTGAGCTGCAGGAGGAACACTGCCGCTCTGGCGGCGAATACCACGCCGTACATTTGCAAACGAATTGAAAGGGAATACAGACACCGTCTTTTGTTACTGTGTTTTCACTATCTAGAGCATGGGCGTCCGCAGAAGAATTTTCCTTGAGCAGAGAAAATTCAAAGTTTACCGGGTTTGATGTAACTGATTCGGTAGAATTCAACACGTACTTTGCCCCAAGGTCTAAATTTGACAAAAAATACACAAAGCTTACTTTGTCTGGAAAGACTGATAACTATTTGCTAGTGTTTAGTGTTCTTAGGGTAGTACATTTTGATACGTGAGTAGGAAGCATATTTCAATGACATAAACAAAATACATCTTTTTATGTTATTAACATGAAAATGGACCCCACCTTTTTAATTCGACAATAGGGAATTACATACTCTGAATTCCGATTATCCAGCGTTTTGTGAAATGAAGCTACTGGTCGTCAATATTCACAAAAGTCATTTTCTCAAACTCCCATCATGTTAAGTTGAAGCTGAAAATTAAAAACCTTCAATAGGAGAAAACGTTATAATGATTGAGGAAGTCCCGCTGGAATCGACAAAAATGCCACATTAATACTCCGCGAAGTGGAGAAAGAGGGAATAAAATTTTAAAAGGGCTTATTCAATATTCAACTTTTATGCCATCTACACCACTTTACTTCTAAAACTTCACATCCGTTCATCTTAATAGATTAAGTGTATTACTTTCATGACTTCTGTTTGTTATTGTCGGCTGGCATAACAGGAGTTGAACAAAAAATATGAATGTTACTTTTTTTGGTTAGTTAATGTGTATCCTAGGACCAGCATAGGCCTATGACTAGACGACTGTGGGCAGCCTTCCATCAACATCTTCAAACTGGCCGGTAGAATCAACTTGTAGTACCCAACGACTGCACCGGGGAATTCTTAGTATCTCCAGTTTGTCCTCTAAGTATGTAATCAGGCCAGATGGAACGCAGAATTCGTAGCTGTGTGCCTGCTTGCGGCGCTGTGTTACACCCACAGACTCAGGCGATCCCAGTCCTGTGGAACACATTTTTTCGACCTCAATATTTCACACTTTTTCCTTCTCTCCTGGTGCAGAGAATGGTCTTTTTTTCTTCGGTTGGTGTGTTTGGGACTAAGTATGAATGTACACACCTACAACATAGCATGATTGTCTTCTCTCGAGTGTACTACAGTGGCTCTGTCATTTAAAACAGATAACCGAAGCATCAAGTCATCATCGCGAGTTTTCTTTTTCCACAGAGAAATGGCAAACTACTCTTGTGATTCCGCTGTGCATCAAGTGAAGGGGACGTCATTATCTAAACTGGGGATGGATGACTGTTGCGTGTAGGGAATCGGCGGCGGCATCTGTGAGCCATTGTTTTAAGATGAGCTCCTTCCTTCAGCTCGATAAGCGACGAACGAGGAAGCGACAAAAGAAGGATTTTTTGTATAAAATTCCGTATCCATCATTACTACAGACCAGCGCCGAAATTGCCTCCACACCAAGGAATCGGCGTATTCCCCGTGGACAGTGTAAGAACTAAGAAACTTCAAGTTGTATAGTGATTGCCAAAGCTACTGTGTTCCTCGTCGCTGTCAGCAATGTTAAATCTAGTGAATCCCAGACAGTGACAACTAAACTTTCGAGAGGATTCTATAATAAATGAAACGGATGTGTTCAGATTACAGAAGGGGCAAGCAGACACACTCGCCGCTACCCCCACCCCTCCCTGCCGAGCAAACGAACAATCTACACTAGTGATGGGACATAGAAAGACAAATATCGATATTGGGCGTAATCGAACACCATCGAACTAAAAGTTGATATTGACGAAAAGTATCCATATTTCGATATGTCAGTGGCAGAAATTTGGTTTTAAAATTCACACGAATCAAGGCTGCAACTGTGACGATTGGTTTTCTGAATTAATAGTAAAATTAGGGAAAACCAAATTTAATTATACTTTATTTACATATAAGCAGAAAAATGTTAGGAAAACTGGAAAACTTATAGTAAAGCATATGAAAAAATAGAAGAAAGTCACTCAAAACACAGACAACATAAATGAAAAAAAAATCGGTTCCAAAAGTCATTTTCTAAAGAAGTTGAAATGATTAATTTTTGACATGTTCTGCTTTTAATCTACTTCTTTGGCAGAAATCACTGCACCAGCTTTTGAAAATAGTTCTTCTGCTGTAACTGAAGTTCCCACAACAAAGAAATAATTGCTAGCTATCTGATACAGACTGCGCCTATGTTGACACATTTTCCTCTGGGCTGTGAATCAGTTATCTCCTAATCGCCCAGGGGGTCGTATTCGTAAATATACTCATAATTCTGAAGAAGCGTCTTCAATGTATAGACTTACTCATTTGTTTTTAGCCTCTACATTTCCAGTATTTCTGCCAACCTTCGTTTCATGTGATACAAGGTTACGAAAATACGCTACTGACACCAGTCTAAATTTCTCTAAGAATTTCAACGTAAAAATAACAATAGGCACCGTTATTATATTGTAAATATTTCAATATTTAAAAGATAGTAGAACTGAATGTTCCCTATTGTGAGTTAGATGCTGACAGTAATGATATAATCCGATTATATAACTGCAAAATATCGATGTCACCGATATTTCGGTAGGATAATTATCGATTGAAAATATTGAGTTAGTGATTCCGATATATCATTATTTCGTTACATCGCTTTTCGATACGCCAACCCTAATGTGCACCAGGGAGACCTCTACCGTGAACCGCATGTACCGGCAGCTTACAACAGCCACCAAGGTAAACTTTAGTTTCGATGCGTAAATTGAAATTCACCCCAGGTTTCTATCCTTATTCATGTAGTAGATGCTATAGTCTTGCGAAATCAATTAAGTCATTTTGATATACATTGTACTCTATTATCGCTGAAATCGATGCGATACATTACTTATTTCCAGCATAAATCATATTTATGTCTGTTTCATACCAAACTTCCAGTACACTTTTTTCAATTCATCGCATATTTCCCTGTCATATTGGGTGCTTTCTCGTTCCATGACTCTTTGATGAGAACAGACCTAATTCAATTGGCTCTGAGCACTATGCGACTTAATTTATGAGGTCATCAGTCGCCTAGAAGTTAGAACTAATTAAACCTAACTAACCTAAGGACACCACACACATCCATGCTCGAGGCAGGATTCGAACCTGCTACCGTAGCGGTCATTCGGCTCCAGACTGTAGCGCCTAGAACCGCACGGCCACTATGGCCGGCTGAACAGACCTATCTGCGACGTTTTCTGTTGGATGGTATATCGGTCAAATTAGAAGTGGCTAGATAGTCTGGTTCTAACCCTTGTTTTTCTGGTCTTGTCTTCAAACGAGTTTGGAATACCACAACTTGGGAGTCGTTAGTTGACCAGTCCGGTTTTACATACCTCCGTGGAGATAGCAGGAGGGATGGAGACACCTGTTTACACTTTCCACACTGCTTCCGTGAGCACGTCATTAGGCCGCGCTCGTCAGGTATCGGATGATAAGGCGCACACAAATATTTGTGTTAAGTGCGTGCCAATGCTCAGCACCGACGAGAAACAGGTTTCTATGTGTCAGCAGTTATCACTCCTGGAAGGAGTCCACAGACCTATTCTTCAAGAAGACCATTATCCGGCAGCAGCTGCATCATTTCCAAAAATAAATGGTTGAAATGCCTCTGAGCACTATGGGACTCAACATCTGAGGTCATTAGTCCCCTAGAACTTAGAACTACTTAAACCTAACTAACCTAAGGACGTCACACACATCCATGCCCGAGGCAGATTTCAAACCTGCGACCGTAGCGGTGGCGCGGTTCCAGACTGTAGAGCCTAGAACCGCACGGCTACCGCGGCCGGCCATCGTTTCCAAACAGACCAATCTACAACCACGTTACTTGCACAGAATACCCCGTCTTTGTCAAGGATAGTGTCTGTGTGTGTGTGAAATCTTATGGGACTTAACTGGTTCAAATGGCTCTGAGCACTATGGGACGTAACTGCTAAGGTCATCAGCCCCTAAGCTTACAAACTACTTAACCTAAATTACTCTCAGGACAAACACACACACACACCCATGCCCGAGGGCGGACTCGAACCACCGCCGGGACCAGCCGAACAGTCCATGACTGCAGCGCCTCTGACCGCTCGGCTAATCACGCGCGGCGTGTCAAGGATAGTCAGAAGGATACCTGACAGATTACTTTGTTGTATATTTAGATTAGCACGCAAGCTCTCTTTTTATTTTCTCACTTCTTTCCTTTTCCTTCCTTCTTCACGCTATTCATTCTAAACCAGAGTTAGTCAATCTTTTTTAGGTACCGCCACGTTAGTACCACCGTTAGTAGTAAAATTTTCTACTCGCCCATCGGTTCCACAGTACATTACTGTGGAACCGATGGGCGAGTAGGAAAATAACTTTATATTGTAAAATTTATAGAGTTACAGCAAGTTAAAGCGTATAATAATAATTACTTACCAAATACTTTATGTCAAAATTTTACGACAAAGTAATGAAAGTGTTATTAAAACCGCTATCACATACCACCCACCACGGAAGCTAGAATGCCGTTTTTTTCGTAGATTTGATTGGAACATGAATATACTAAAGGATCAAACCAAATAGTGTCGATGGCTCACCACAGATTATCTCACGTTAACTTCGAAGGAGCGAAAAAACTTCGGTTGTTTTCCGATGAATGTGGGTGTCAGAGTAAGTCAGGACGATCATCAGCATGCTATATCATGGTTTTCTTCTCGAAACTAGAAGAAATAGAACTGTCGTTCCCAACAGTGGGCCACTAATTCATCCCATCTGACAGGGTTTTTTGGTAACATCGAAAGACAACTTCACAAGTTGAGTGTCATTGGAAACCCGCCTGCATACATTCAGCACCTTGCGAAATTTGCAAGGGTTGTTCGTCAAGGACAAAATGAATGTCCTGTTGCAGATTGGAAAGAATGCGCTGAAGTCCCAGTAAAACTTATTGGTAACCGGCATTTTCAGATCCAAAAAGCCAAAGCAGTCACGTTCACGAAAAGCTAAAAGAAGAAAATTTGTCTAGTTCGTGGAGAGCCCTTCTACAGTTTTGAAGCTGGAGCCGGTAAGAGCATCCTGAAGAGGGGAAAAAATTTCAGCAAAGCAGACGGACCAACACCAATCACGGCAGGTGTAGATCTTTCAGAAGCCAAACTCGGAGACGTCAAAAAGCTTTTGGAACCCTTCTTTGGTGAAGATTGGGTGACCAACGACAAACTCAAATTCTACACTGAGGTGTTCGTTGACCAGGGAGGCACTCCTAGAGCCGTTCCCTCCGCCGCCAACCCTCAGAACGAGGAAGAAACCGGAAGCGATTCCGAGTTGATGGACAGTGTTGAGTTTGGTGTCACTTACAAGACATTTTCACCCAATTTCATCTTCTAGAACTTTTTGTCGCTGTTTTAACTAAGATGCAACTTTCCGTCAATTTTTTCATTTTCTAAAATTTTGGTGTTATTTCACTAAGATGCAAATTGAAACTCATTTTATTCTCTGCAATGTCTTGTGATGGCAAAATCTCAATAGCATATTTCCTTTTTTTTAAAAAAAAAAAAAAGAAAACACTGTTGAACATTTATTTTTGTCCTGTTTTTGACGTTAAATAAGTCTATTTTTCCTGGTAAGATAATGCCATTTTCGTACCTTTATACGCCAATGTTGTTGAATTTTCAGACTCTTCTTAGAAATAAAACGTATTCTGTTTATATTTGCACTAATTAAATTCCATCCTTCTGTCATCCCTAATGTATCACCGAATAGCGGGTGTAATATTTCTGGCTTTGCAGCCATCATATTCAGGTACAAGAAGCGCTTCTTAGAGCAGTTGAGAAGGCGGCAGTGACGTAATGTAGTGTGAGGTACCGATGGCAGATGGTTTGCTCGGTACGGGTATCGTGAGGAAGACCGCCTAAATTGTGGTCCTTCTCCGCGATTGGCTGCTGCGTTCGGAAGATGCTTGCCAAATGGTAATCTTCTGTTATTAATAGTTGACAAACTAAACAACGTAATTACTTGCATTTCATATTTAAAGCATCTCTCAATAGCGTGTTCTGATTCCATTATTTCACAAGTATTAATAAGCAGCAATTAAATAAACAACTGATAAACTAAAAGGCAAAGGAAGCACTTATGTGATCTTTGGAAAGCGACAACATGGATGGCGGGCGAAGTGGTTCAACTGTAAGATCAGAGCTGGTGCGTCAGTATCGAAGGCGGACATGTTGTTCGCCGCGGTATCAGTTGACACTTAATTTGCAATGTCTAGTTTGTGAATAGAACTGGTTCGGCATTTGTTTCTCTAAAGTGGAGCGTAATTTTACATTTTCTCGTGTTCTGTTAATAAGAAGCGAGTGGCATCCCGTATAAACGAACTGATTGGTAATTTTATCATTGCCAAAACAATAGTTCCTCGCTAAGAGTTTCTTACAGCCTCAAGATTACGGGTTCATGAGGTACGTGCTGTTAGCTGCGTAGGGAACAACAACTGTAGATGACTGCAAGTTGGTGAACATTTATTAGAACTTACGCAGTGGAAGCAAATAGGCACCCTCGTGTACTGCAATCTTATTACAAATGAGATCAGTGACAACGTCATCTGTGGTAACACAGAGGAGGTATGAAGAAGAGCAGCCGGCCGCGGTGGTCTAGCGGTTCTGGCGCTGCAGTCCGGAACCGCGGGACTGCTACGGTCGCCGGTTCGAATCCTGCCTCGGGCATGGGTGTGTGTGATGTCCTTAGGTTAGTTAGGTTTAAGTAGTTCTAAGTTCTAGGGGACTTATGACCTAAGATGTTGAGTCCCATAGTGCTCAGAGCCATTTGAACCATTTGAAGAAGAGCAATATTTAAGAGACAAAGGATTTATGTTACGGACGACATTACGCTTCTCTTTTCCTCTTTATTTCAACTTGCCGTACACGGCATCTCTTGCGAGGAAAATGATTGAAGTGCTTTGGAATTATGAGGATACATTTTATGAGCGAGAACTGTGAACTACAACCGACCAGCGAACTGTGTAAGGGCTGTGATACGTGTGAACAGTTAAGGACCTGACAAGGGAACCTCCCCATCGCACCCCCCTCAGATTTAGTTATAACTTGGCACAGTGGATAGGCCTTGTAAAACTGAACACAGATCAATCGAGAAAATAGGAGGAAGTTGTGTGGAACTATGAAAAAATAATCAAAATATGCAAACTGAGTAGTCCATGTGCAAGATATGCAACATCAAGGACATTGTGTGAGCTCAGGAGCGCCGTGGTCACGTGGTTAGCGTGAGCAGCGCGGAACGAGAGGTCCTTGGTTCAAGTCTTCCCTCGAGTGAAAAGTTTACTTTCATTATTTTCGCAAAGTTATGATCTGTCCGTTCGTTCATTGACGTCTCTGTTCAGTGTAATAAGTTTAGTGTCTGTGTTTTGCGACCGCACCGCAAAACCGTGCGATTAATAGACGAAAGGACGTGCCTCTCCAATGGGAAGCGAAAAAATTTGATCGCGAGGTCATAGGTCAACCGATTCCTCCACAGGAAAACACGTCTGATACATTCTATACGACACTGGTGACGGCATGTGCGTCACATGACAGGAATATGTTGTCGACCCACCTAACTTGTACACTTGGCGAATGGGTAAAAAGATTCTTCTACCTTGCCCGATTTAGGTTTTCTTGTGGATGCGATAATCATAAATTAAATAAAATAAACTAAACTTTTCGCTCGATGGAAGACTTGAACCAAGGACCTCGTGTTCCGCAGCTGCTGACGCTAACCACGGGACCACAGCGCTCCTGAGTTTACGCTGTCCTTGATGTTACCTATGTTGCACATGAACTACTCAGTTTGTATATTGTGCTTATTTTTTTCATAGTTCCACACAACTTCTTCCTGTTTTCTCGATTGATCTGTGTTCAGTTTTTCAAGGCCTATCCACTGTGCCAACTTATAACTAAATCTAAGGGGGGTGCGATGGGGAGGTTCCCTTGTGAGAACTGCATGGGAACTGTGATAAGTAGGCCTGGAATTGTGTTTGAACTGTTTTTGAGCTTTAGTTGAACTGTAATAAGTGAAGCTGCAAAATCAAATTTTCCACTGCCACGAAAGTACTATCGGTGTAAAGCAGGAAATGTAGTGCGGAAGTGCAACGCGAATAAAAGTTAACGTTGTGCGCGCGGTCCATGGGATTACGTTATTAATCATCACTTCAAGATTCTTCAGGTTACGAGACGGCGCAGCACGCAGACAGCAGGTGCGGCGGCGGCCAGCAGCTGCCGGCGCTGTTGACACTATACAGCGCGCTGGAAGTGACAGCTTCAGGACATCACGACGGCGCAGTCGCAGCCGGTGGTGCGGCCCACAGCTACGAGAAGCACCGGCACTACGTCGAGGAAGAAAAGTAAGTGTTAAGTGTTGCGCTTGCATATAGCACTCTAAGATTTGTAGTTGGAACATTAGGATGTCTGGGGAAAGGGAAAAAAGATAAGCTCTGAGAACTAGAGGAGGAGTTCAGTCTCACAGTTGTGGTGGTGAACTGCCGGGACAGATACAAATAAACGGTGGTGAAGTCAGATATGGGTTCATTGATATGTCGAATGTTGTCACAAGTAACCAAAGTGAAAATGTAAATTCTAACTTTGGTGATGAATTCCAAACAGCAAATTCAATAACCAATAATCACGTTGAGAATTTTTGAAGTAAATAAATGGCCCTGAGCACTATGGGACTTAACATCTGTGGTCATCAGTCCCGTAGAACTTAGAAATGCTTAAACCTAACTAACCTAAGGACATCACACACATCCATGCCAGTGGCAGGATTCGAACCTGCGACCGTAGCGGTCGTGCGGTTCCAGACTCAAGCGCCTAGAACCGCACGACCACACCGGCCGGCTTTTTGAAGTAGCCATTGTAACGAAATAGGCTGTGTTGGGTCATGTGGAGTGCCCGATACAGAGGGTTTCCTAGTATGCGATACACACTAAAGCAGATGTGGGTAGTGTATGAAGACACTTAGTGCAACTTTGTGAAATAGTTGTAACGAAAATGCTAAATTGTGTCATAGACCAACTAATGTATGCTCTTAATCAGATAAAGTAATGTACAGTTAGGATAAGTCATTACCACTTTGATCTGAATTTCAGGATGTTTTGAAGAGAAAGAATAAGTTCTGGTCGGGAGGACGACGGTTCAATCCCGCGTCCGGCCATCCTGATTTAGGTTTTCCGTGATTTCCCTAAATCGCTCCAGGCAAATGCGGGGATGGTTCCTTTCAAAGGGCACGGCCGACTTCCTTCCCCGTCCTTCCCTAATCCGATGAGACTGATGACCTCGCTGTCTGGTCTCCTTCCCCAAAACAACCAACCAACCAATAAGTTCTGGAATCAGCGTTAATAGTGTATAAATGTTTGTAATCTTTTTCATTCAGTTTTGTAATTATAATTCAGTTAGTAAAATGAAATTATTTACCATAACGCAAATTAATTGGTAAACCATTAATGTTGGAAAGGTTAAAATTGATGTATCTTTGCAAGTTAGGGCAACATATTCCTACCCAAATCACCGATGAAAAATCTGAAATTAAGCTCGTAATTAATGTGTCTGGAACATTATATAGAGAAATATAGTGCAATGTGCACATATGACGAAAACTAGAGAAGATTCGTTTATACTGGAGACATAGCCTGATTCAGAGGGACAATTTGTATCCTAAATAATATTAGAAGAACGATTCACTAATCTTTTGTAACACGATTTAAAGATTTTAGGTTGTACGTAATTATTCCGCATTTTATCCTTCAAATGTTGTAAAAAGTCATTTTGAACGTTTGAATTGTAATTTTGACGTTGTAGAAATATTACCAGCTCAAAATTGTTTTATAGAATCGCATAATTAATTAAATTACGCAAAGATATTACAGAATATTCTGCGTCCAACAATAAGAACTTAATTGTTAACTGTATGTATGTTTCAAAGTTGCGCTTGTAAAAGATCATTAATTTCGGAAATATGCATTTTCATTGTACTTGTTTTAATTTTTACTAAAACTCCGTAATGTCAGTTTTTGCTGAGTTAACTTATTGGAAATGTGACATCAAAGATGAAATAACATAACAATGTCTTAGAACGTAATTGTTAAAAGATGTATAAATACACCTTGTCAAAAAGCCTTGGAAGGAGAGCAGTTGGAGTACTAGCTGGTGTGTTCTGGTGCCTGTAAAGTTGTGAAAAATAAACAAATGTTGTTAATAGATTAATTGGTGTTTGTCTGGTAGTGACCCAAGACTTTCTGTAGCGAAGTTATCACCTCCAAAAATGTAAAAGTGCTGTGCTTCTAGATCTGGTTACATTATAAATGGTTTGATGAGCTGTTGAAAATGTAGAGTTAACTAATAATGAGGACAGTGGAAATGTTGATGTAGTGGCAAACAATGATAATATAAACCCAGGATTTGTAGTACCATCAAAACGAAATGATTAAATGGATTGACAATGCCAGAGAAAATGACTCTGACATTGACATTACTAATGAGCCAATAGTTGATTACATACATTAAGTCATGGTACAGCATCAGCTAACACCTTACTGACTGAGGATAATGATCAGGATATGTCTATACTACAACTAATTTTAGAAGAACTAAAGGAATCAAGAGAAACACAAAATAAAATAGAGAAAGAATGAAGTAAAACACAAGAGAAAATAGATACTGGGCATAATAAATTAGACAAAATAGATAAGAGGATAAAAACAAGTTAATTTAGGAATAGCTCAAATTATTGGTAAATTCAGTGTTCTGGAACAACAGGATACAAATCCTGACGCTAAAACTGAGGGATGTAGCAAGAAAGTAGGTAATGAAACAAAAGAATGGTGTAAATAAGAAGTTTGTCAGCCAGAAATAAAACAAAAGATTAACCATGAAACCAAAAAGTTAGAGAAGAATATGCAGGATCAAAATGGGATAATACAATTAATGACATTAGTAATGTATGTCAAGAGCAAAGCAAAGCTATCTAAGCATGTCAGGATAAGCCCACATTTCAATGGAATAATTTATGAAGTATCAAAAATGACCAGGAAACACTTACTTGTAACAGTTCACATGTAGAATCCTCTTGTTCAGGCAACACAAGTGCGATTCAGGGTAAATTGAGAGGAATAGAGCAAAAAGTACTTCTTGAGATACAAGACAAAATTAAAAAAGAAGTTGAACAAAAAAGTCGAAATTTGTTGTGAACTTGGAAGAAAGTAAAGTGTTATTTACGTAAGTGACGTAGAAAATTACGCTAATGCGTATACAGTCCACCATTTCTCTAATAATGGAACTATACACCCAGTAGCCTTCATTGGACAGTTTGAGAGCATCATTCCTGAAAACATGACTGAACAACAAAATATCAATTTCGTGTGCACTAGGTTAGAAATACGCAAAATCATGGGGAAGAAGGGTCAGTAACACATGTTAAACATACAAGCATTTTTGAATCAAGAGTCGTCTTGCAGCACACAAAACAGAGTGAGAGCTGAAGTAGTTGTGATCAGACGGTGTGATCGTGAAAATGCCATTATAACAGATGAATTCGAGTAAGGTACTAGAAGCCTGCCCGGTTAGCCGTGCGATCTAACGCACGGCTTTCCGGATTGGGAAAGAGCGCCTGGTCCCTGGCACGAATACGCCCAGTAGACTTGTGTCGAGGTCCGGTGAGCCGGCCAGTCTGTAGATGGTTTTTAGGCGATTTCCATCTGCCTCGGCTGGTTCCCCTTATTCCGCCTCAGCTACACTATGTCGGCGAGCAAACAAGTTTGCTGAGCAAACAAGTTCTCCACGTACGCGTACACCACCATTACCATGCAAACATAGGGGTTATACTCGTCTGGTGTGAAACGTTCCCTGGGGTGGGGGGTGCACCGGAGGTCGATCAGCACAATAACCCTGAAAGAGTAGTTCGCTATGGGGCGGTGGAGGGATGAAGTGGACTGAAGTAGTCGTCGTGGGGTTTTGAACCACTGCGGCTGTGGCGGGGACGGAGCCTCTCCATCGTTTCTAGGCACCCGGCTAACATACAATACAAGGTACTAGAAGCTCCCATACCGAAGTTCAATGACGTCAAGATATCAGTAAACATAGACTTGACAGCCAGCTTCTCTCACAGGCCACTAACAAAAAAATCATCAAATATATATCGCATTCGTCTGAGAGAGACGAAGTTGTCAGTTCAGTTCTAAAAGGCATCATATGGGGGTAAATTACGAGGTTGAATTTAAGAAAGTTGCGAACGAAGTGCCTCATTATACCACGGAAATACCGCCAAAACAATTATTAGATTAAATGTCAGTCAGTGACGACAAAAAATTTATGACTGGTATATCTCAGGGGGCAATAACATTCTTTGTATTGCTAGGTAATTGACGATTACCAGGTGCTCCAGTTAACTGACAGCACACTTCATTTTCTTTTCCTGCTGTTAGTTCTTCCCTTCTTTCATTCAGAACTATTACCTGTCTTCTTTAACATACTTCACTATCAGGGCAACGAGGAGGAAATTTCCTTAAACTGAATGCGACAACAAAGAAAAAGGCTATGACACAAACAAAGTAACCCAGCAAAATAAACATCTGCACAGCATGGGTGAGAAACAGACTTGACCCCATATATGTGGACAGGCCACAATATAGGATTACAGATACACCAACAAGAGAACACAGTATAATAGTTACAACAAGACACCAGGACCATATTAATGCACATAACAAATACCGTATTATACAGTATGTAGTGAAACAATTTTTTAATATTTACAACAACGATAAACAATACTTTGTACTTCAAAATACTTTAATAATAGAGAACCAAGGCGAGGGCAATTATATATAACACAGATAAAATAACTCATAAAAAATAAGCTGAAGGCTCCAGAAGAAGAGGACGACGCTAAACTATATATATATATATATATATATATATATATATATATATATATATATATATATATATATATATCCAACACACTCATTACTCGTGGAAAACATTCTTACCGTAAGAGTTCGAGTAAAATGTGTGCATCCGCACAGAAGAAGAAGGTCATGGCCGGTATTGCCAGAACTATATACTTATATGGATATGGTGTCTGTTCTTTCGGACATGCCCTGGGTTAGAACCCTTCCACCGCTTAATTTTTGAATAAAAATCATTAGCAATGGCGGATGAAGACTTCCGGCATAAGAAGTCAATCTCGTTTAGCCAACGGCCTTGTCGAAGAGGGCGGAGGAACAGAGAGAGGTTCAAGGAACTCTCTTGCCCATGCGGTGGGTAACTGCCCCTAAAGGCATCAATGGTATAAGGATGCTGAAGGCAATGGAAATCACTGTATTAAATACACATAATGTGCATCTAGGCCATGTGGCCTGTAATTGAAAAAGTGTCACGACGATCTCTGCATTGAGAAAAGATATTGGACCAGTCCCCCATTCCATGAGAGAACTGCGAATGGGGAGGTGACCATGAGAAAAAGATTGAATAACCGAGGAATAGGCAATGTTCTCCGAGACCCGTCGTGGAACGTCAAAAGTTTGAACGTGGTAGGGAAGCTAGAAGATCTGAAAAGGAAAATGCTAAGGCTCACTCTAGATATAGTGTGCGTCAGTGAAGTGAAATGGAAAGAAGATAAGCATTTCTGATCAGATGAATACAGCGTAATATCAAGAGCATCAGGAAATGGTATACTGGAATAATATTCGTTATGAATACAAAGGTATGGCAGAGAGTGTGTTACTGTGAACAATTCGGTGATAGGCTTGTTCTGATCAGAATTGGCAGCAAACCGACACCGACAACGACAGTTCAGGTATACTTTCGACGTCGCAAGCTGAAGATGAAGACGTAAAGCAAGTGTATGTGGAGATTGAAAGGGTGTTTCAATACGTAAAGGTAGATGAAACTCTAATAGTCATGGGGCTGTGGAATACAGTTGTTGGAGAAGGAGTAGAAGGAAGGTTTACAGGAAAATATGCGCTTCGTACTAGGAACGAGAGAGGAGAAAGACTTGAGTTTTGCAATAAATTTCAGCAAGTAGCAGGGAAAACTCTGTTCAAGAATCGCAAGAGGGGGAGATATACTTGGAAAAGGCCGGGAGATAAAGGAAGATTTCAGTTAGATTGCGAGGTGCCGGGGCTGGCAGTGTATTTATCACTAAATTCTACTAGAATCCACATATGTAAATCATGCTCTAAGCCCCCCCTATTCTAACTCCGACTTTTGCTGTTGCACAAGGATAAAAAAATACGCGAACTGACTCTAATCAACCCTGCCAGTGGAGTAGAAGAGAGTTTGGCACCTGCAATAATTTAATTTGATAAATAAGTTAAATAAACAAAGGTTTCATTAGCATAGTGAGGAATGATAGGGTTGCTCTATCGATTAACAGAATGAAAGTTCTGTCCAAAATAACAATATGATTTATTAAGACTAAACACAAATTAATAAACAAAAACACATGAATTCTAATTTATGATACATTAAATTGGCTCGAATTGGAGACTCATACAAACACTGTAAAGGTGAAGTTGTCCCTAAACTAGATCGTGAGGTTTAATACGAAGTGGTATGTGGAGCCAATTCCTTGCCACTCAAATCTCAAGAGAGACACACCGCTAACCCAACAGTAATTGCTGCTACTCAAGGCAGAACAAAGTTAGAAAAAGACGAACAGGCGCGCTCTGCTGAGCTCTGATTATCACCTAGGAAAATCCCTATCTGCCGGTGCTGCGGACATACGTTACCAAAACTGTCTCCTTGACTGCCAGAACACGATCTGGCGTACCAGAGCCGTTGGCTGGTTGCTTCGACGTCCTCGACCGAAAGGCGACTGCTGACTCCCAAGAGCACCCGTACAGGCCGAACACACAACATTCCCGCCCCCATGACAGTGGCCGTGGTTACGTTCCAATCAGCAACTCGAAAACCGGCGGAAATTCCACTCCATTGCCGGAGCACTACCATTCCACCAATGGAGATTCTTGGCGCCAATTTCTGTGCTGATTTTGCTCCGTCATGGAGCTATGCCCTGAGCAAAACAATCACCGTTACTATTTTGCAGAAAGTGCGGGAATTTTCCCGCCACAACTGCCTGGGTACACAAGTCATTCCCACGCCTCGCTGGTAGCCTGCCAGAAAGTGTTTTCGCTAAGTTTCTCCGAAGTAACGGAACCTCTAGCCCAGCCGCTACTTCACACCCCAGCGGGCGTGTCTCTTGACAATGTCGGCGTATGCAAAGCATTCACTCGACTGCCTCACACACGTCGGCTTAACCCGCCTGTCACCGGACCACCCGGGTGACGAGAGACGCTGCGTGGGAAGTCCGCGTGTGAAGGAATAGCAACTTCCCACCGCATGCAATTAGAGAGGAGAATCGTAAGATAGAAATATGAGAGGGGGCTCATGCCACCTCTCAAGATTACATCATTGTCAGGTAGAGATTCAGAAATCAGATATTGGATTGTAAGGCGTACGGAGGAGCAGATATAGGCTCAGATCACAATTCAGTAGTTCAGAAGTTTAAAGAGACTAGTCAGGAAGGATCAGTGCGCAAAGAAGTGGGATACGCAAGTACTAAGGGAAGTTTTCTGAGGCTGGTAAGGAATAGCTCAGGAGGCAGTCCAGTTGAAGAGGAATGGAGATCTCTAAAAAAGGCAATCACAGAAGTTGGTGAGAAAAATGTAGGTACAAAGTAGATAACTTCGAAGAAACCATGGATAACAAGAGAAATAATTCAGGTGATCGACGGAAGAAGGAAGCACAAAAATGTTCAGAGAAATTCAGGAATATAGAAATGGAAGTCACTTAGGAATAAAACAAATCGGAAGTGCAGGGAAGCTAAGGCGAAATGACTACATGAAAAATGTGAGAAAATGGAAAAAGAAATGTTTGTTGGAAGGGATGACTCAGCATATAGAAAAGGGTGGTAAGATTAAGAGCGCAGTGGGAATTCGGCTGCTAAATGTAGAGAAGAGAGCAGACACGTGGAAAGAATACCTTGAAGGACTGTATGAGGGGAAGAATTGTCTGATGAGATGATAGAAGAAGAAACAGGAGTCGATATACAAGAGACAGGGGGTGCAGTAGTAGAATCAGAATTTAAAAGAACTTTGGAAGGCTTAAGATCAGATGAGGTGGAAGGGATAGATAACATTCCATCAGCATTTCTAAAATAATTGGGGGAGGTGTCAATAAAACGCTTATTCACATTAGTGTGCAGAATGTATGAGTCTGGCGATATACCATCTAACTTTCGGAAAACGATCATTCACACATTTCCGAAGTTCGCAGAAGCCGACAGGTACGATAATGTTCGGACAATCAGCTTAACAGCTCATGTATCCAAGTTGCTAAGAAGAATGATATACAGAGGAATGGAAAAGAAAATTGATGATGTGTTACATGATGATCACTTTGGCTTCAGCAAAGGTAAATGCGACAGATAGGCAATTCTGACGTTACAGTTGATAGTGGAAGCAAGAGAAAAGCAAAAACGAGACACGTTCATAGGATCTGTCGACCTGTAAAAAGAACCAAGAGGAAACAACAACAGTGGAGGACCAAGTACAAAGTGTGGAAGACAGGGGTGTAGTCTTTCGCCTCTACTGTTCAATCCATACATCTACGAAGCAATAAAGGAAATAAAAGAAGGGCTCAAGAATGGAATTAAAATTCAAGGTGAAAGGATATCAATGACAAAATTCGCTGATGACATTGCTGTCCTCAGTGAAACTGAAGAATTACAGGGTCTGCTGAATGGAATGAACTGTCTAATGACTACAGAATATGGACTGGGAGCAAATCGAAGAAAGACGAAAGTGACGAGAAGTAGCTGAAATGCGAACAGCGAGATATTTAACTTCAGGATTGGTGATCACGAAGTAGATGAAATTTAGCCATCTGCGACAAAATAACGCATGACGGACGGAGCGAGGAGGATGTAAAACAAGACTAGCACTGGCAAAATGAGCATTCCTGGCCAAGAGAAGTCTACTAGTATCAAACTCAGGCTTTAATCTTAGGAACAAATTTCTGAGAGTATGCGTTTATGGCACAGCTCTGCATAATAGTGAAACATGGACTGTGAAAAAACCAGAAAAGAAGAGACTTGAAGCATCTGATATTTCGTGCTATAGAAGAATGTTGAAAATTAGGTGAACGGATAAAGAAGAGGAGATACTCGGGAGAATCGGTGAGCAAAGGAATATATGAAAAGCACTGAAAAGAAGAAGGGACAGGATTCTAGGACATCTGTTAAGAGATCACGCAAGAACTTCCATGGTAGTAGAGGGAGCTGCAGAGCGTAAAACTGTAAAGACGTGATTGGAATACATCCAGCAAATAACAGAGGACGTAGGTTGCAAGTGCTAGTGTCGGATGAAGAGGTTGGCACAAACCAGTCAGAAGAGCGATGACTAAAAAAAATAAAAATAAATGAGGAAGGAAAGAATCGTTTCTAGAAAAGCATACTTTCATTATTGCTGGGTAGAAGCCTCTTCTGTTTTAAGTCTTCCCTTCCAATCCTATGTGTCCCGCATCCGCACCTCAAAATAGTTTCTGATGTTATAATTACATATCACATAAAATATGAAAATCAATCCGTCTTTAATTACTTTAACATTGTTAAAAAAAGAGTTACCTGTTTATTTTATATCATATTTTTACACAATTACGTAGGAAATTAGTTTCGTGCATTAATCTGTCTTACGAAGCCTATATTCTGCGGTGGTTGATGACAGAGTATTAACTCACGCTGCATTAAACTGCTGGAGGAGGTCGCGTGGTGCTCGGTGTGCGACGAGCGGGACGTGCCCAAGTGCGGCGACTCGAACGGGCAGTGGCGTGAGAGTAGGCGTAATTGGCGGTTGTGTCTGTATTACGAGGTTTTCGGAGTAAATTAATTAAGACTTGGACTCAATGATTGGATATTATTGTTGTGATATTAACCTACGTTGCCTAGGTACCTTAGTTGTATTTAAATTTCATACTTTATTGTTTTTAGATGTACATTGTTTTAATTTTATTTAATTAGCGGTCTCCCGATGCGATGACCCTTTGATCAACATATGACTACTTATATTAAACTTAAAGGAGTAATATGTGTTATTTTTTACTCTTTAGAGTTTTTTGTCGGCATTTTCAAATTTTTAATTTAAGTTTTATTTCATGCTTTTTGAAACTTTTCATTTTACTGCCGCCACATTCACACAAATACTTTGCGGGACGAAACCCGAACCTGCGACTCGAGATCATGCCTCGCAGAAATCTGCGTATTCTGCCAATAAATGTATTTTCATGTATATTATTACACTTGCAAAACTTTGGCAAAGCAGTATTTAAAAATGTTTTTTCACTTACAATACTTTTCAATTCTCATTCGTAGCTACTATTAGTAATTAAAATTCATTAAATCCCGTCGTCATACTTTACCATTGTCACTTATGCGATTTACGTGTTTCTTTTTTTAATTCACCCATATATTCAATGACTATGTTTTAATATATATTTACTAATTTAGGTAACATAAGCGATAAACAGTGGCGATAATTCTAAATTAACTAGGAAGAAAGTGGATTGCCATTGCAATCTCTTGCAACAGACTACCTAAACTACTAGGGTAAAATCATTTCATTTAGTATTGACTTGTAGACCTCGCAAAGAAATACAAAAAAGTCAGCGAAAGAATATGTTTATCTCATACAGTTGTGTCACTATCACCCTTTTTCTGCTTTCTAGGTGCTGAAACGGGCGGCTTCAAAAGACAAAAATCATCATTGTTGAGCGATCTTAAAAGATAAACATATATTCTCGTGCACTTTTATTTACATCCTTTCGAGGTCTACAATCTGGAACTACGTAACTTGACGTAGCTCTTACGTATCACGTAGCGTATATCAAGAAAACATGCTGGCAGAAAACTTTTTTCTTAATTTAGCTGATGAAATTTAAACTGCTCAACAAACTTTCATGGAACATAGCTAAAAAGCATTCCGATTATACCACCTTTCATATAAGAAAAACTGCATTAAAATCGGTCCTTTCGTTTGGGAGCTACGATGCCACAGACGGACACCCAGATACACACCTTAAACTTATAACACCTCTTTGTTTGCGTCGGGGATTAAAAAAAGGGTCCATGATAGGACGCGTTCTCAGGCATAGGGCAATCATTAGCTAGTACTGGAGAGTAATGTGAGGGGTAAAAATTGTAGATGGAGACCAGAAGACGAATACAGTAAGCATGTTGAAATGGTTGTTGTTCGGATATATAGAGGCTTGCACAGGATAGAATAGCGTGGAGAGCTGCATCAAACCAGTATTCGGACTGAGAAACACAAAGACAACGACGAGTCCATTTGGCTTCAAAAGTTTATTGATATTAGATTCACTCTTTCCACTTACGATCACGATATACTTAATTATAGGAAATCTAAACGGCGAATGAGGTGAACACTGTCGATTCTGTAATCGATACTGGCGACTGTGTACCCCACTCTAGCTGTATACGCTCGCCATTTCGGCAGCCCCAAGCTCGCCTAAAGGTTACCTGTGTTGCTACCGGCGGAACAGAGTTTTATGGCCTGTCCTCTGTCCCCCACTTCAGCTTATTACTTTCTATAGAGAGGCGACGCCCTTCAGACAAATGCCGAAATGGTTCCTCTGAAAAGGGCACTGCCAACTTCCTTTCCTAATCAGAGCTTGCGCTCCGTCTCTAATGACAACGTTACCGACTGCACGTTAATTTCTAAATTTTACTTCATTTTTAAAACTAGCTACAATTCTTATAACTTGAGAAACAATAAAAAATATGTAGAGTTGAGGCGTAGCGCCGTATACCGATCCTGCCTTGGAGGCGGTTAAGTGGGAGATGTGTCTCAGAGCTCGATAGTGACAGATGGTGACGCGAGACTGGACGCGCACGTAGTTTATGTATCAGCCGACAGAGGACAATATTGGATAGGGGACTGGTTTAGTTTCGATTGTGCCCATTAGAGTGCACTTAAGTAATAGAATGTTTTTCATAAACTGTTCCAGTATTTTCATAAAGTGTTATTATGTCTTTCCGTGTAGGTAAAATGTTATAAATATGTTTTAGCAGTATGAATGATGCGTGAGTGTGGTTTAAGGTTGTTGTTGTTGTGGTCTTCAGTCCTGAGACTGGTTTGATGCAGCTCTCCATGCTACTCTATCCTGTGCAAGCTTCTTCATCTCCCAGTACCTACTACAACCTACATCCTTCTGAATCTGCTTAGTGTATTCATCTCTTGGTCTCCCTCTACGATTTTTACCCTCCACACTGCCTTCCAATGCTAAATTTGTGATCCCTTGATGCCTCAAAACATGTCCTACCAACCGATCCCTTCTTCTAGTCAAGTTGTGCCACAAACTTCTCTTCTCCCCAATCCTATTCAGTACCTCCTCATTAGTTATGTGATCTACCCACCTAATCTTCAGCATTCTTCTGTAGCACCACATTTCGAAAGCTTCTATTCTCTTCTTGTCCAAACTATTTACCGTCCATGTTTCACTTCCATACATGGCTACACTCCATACAAATACTTTCAGAAATGACTTCCTGACACTTAAATCTATACTCGATGTTAACAAATTTCTCTTCTTCAGAAACGCTTTCCTTGCCATTGCCAGTCTACATTTTATATCCTCTCTACTTCGACCATCATCAGTTATTTTGCTCCCCAAATAGCAAAACTCCTTTACTACTTTAAGTGTCTCATTTCCTAGTCTAATACCCTCAGCATCACCCGACTTAATTCGACTACATTCCATTATCCTCGTTTTGCTTTTGTTGATGTTCATCTTATATCCTCCCTTCAAGACACCATCCATTCCGTTCAACTGCTCTTCCAAGTCCTTAGCTGTCTCTGACAGAATTACAATGTCATCGGCGAACCTCAAAGTTTTTATTTCTTCTCCATGGATTTTAATACCTACTCCGAATTTTTCTTTTGTTTCCTTTACTGCTTGCTCAATATACAGATTGAATAACATCGGGGAGAGGCTACAACCCTGTCTTACTCCCTTCCCAACCACTGCTTCTCTTTCATGTCCCTCGACTCTTATAACTGCCATCTGGTTTCTGTACAAATTGTAAGTAGCCTTTCGCTCCCTGTATTTTACCCCTGCCACCTTTAGAATTTGAAAGAGAGTATTCCAGTCAACATTGTCAAAAGCTTTCTCTAAGTCTACAAATGCTAGAAACGTAGGTTTGCCTTTCCTTAATCTTTCTTCTAAGATAAGTCGTAAGGTCAGTATTGCCTCACGTGTTCCAGTATTTCTACGGAATCCAAACTGATCTTCCCCGAGGTCGGCTTCTACTAGTTTTTCCATTCGTCTGTAAATAATTCGTGTTAGTATTTTGCAGCTGTGGCTTATTAAACTGATTGTTCGGTAATTCTCACATCTGTCAACACCTGCTTTCTTTGGGATTGGAATTATTATATTCTTCTTGAAGTCTGAGGGTATTTCGCCTGTTTCATACATCTTGCTCACCAGATGGTAGAGTTTTGTCAGGACTGGCTCTCCCAAGGCCGTCAGTAGTTCCAATGGAATGTTGTCTACTCCGGGGGCCTTGTTTCGACTCAGGTCTTTCAGTGCTCTGTCAAACTCTTCACGCAGTATCGTATTTCCCATTTCATCTTCATCTACATCCTCTTCCATTTCCATAATATTCTCCTCAAGTACATCGCCCTTGTATAGACCCTCTATATACCCCTTCCACCTTTCTGCTTTCCCTTCTTTGCTTAGAATTGGGTTTCCATCTGAGCTCTTGATGTTCATACAAGTGGTTCTCTTATCTCCAAAGGTCTCTTTAATTTTCCTGTAGGCAGTATCTATCTTACCCCTAGTGAGATAAGCCTCTACATCCTTACATTTGTCCTCTAGCCATCCCTGCTTAGCCATTTTGCACTTCCTGTCGATCTCATTTTTGAGACGTTTGTATTCCTTTTTGCCTGCTTCATTTACTGCATTTTTATATTTTCTTCTTTCATCAGTTAAATTCAATATTTCTTTTGTTACCCAAGGATTTCTACTAGCCCTCGTCTTTTTACCTAATTGATCCTCTGCTGCCTGCACTACTTCATCCCTCAAAGCTACCCATTCTTCTTCTACTGGATTTCTTTCCCCCATTCCTGTCAATTGTTCCCTTATGCTCTCCCTGAAACTCTGTACAACCTCTGGTTCTTTCAGTTTATCCAGGTCCCATTTCCTTAAATTCCCACCTTTTTGCAGTTTCTTCAGTTTTAATCTACAGGTCATAACCAATAGATTGTGGTCAGAGTCCACATCTGCCCCTGGAAATGTCTTAAGGTTAAGGTTTAAGGTTAATATGAAGATAATTGTTTAACGAGTTATGTAGTGGGATTTAGTGTGGGAACATTTCGAAGAAGTATGGATGTTGACAAAGGGGATTTTTTAGAATAGATTTGTAAAGTAAGTTTATGGTAAAGGGAAAGTTAATTCAGGTATAAATAACAATAGTAAATAACTTTATGCATAAACAAAACATCAGCATATTAAATAATTACGACGGTAAAAAGTGCAGTCGTTAGATTTTGCGATTGGTTATTGATGAAAAGCGCGGACTGACGCGGGAGAATGTTGTTTTGCTATTGGCTGTTGAGTAAACTGACCAATGGTAAAGCAATATTCTTCGCGCGCCTTTCTCTGCTGGTAGAGGAGACTTGGAATATTCTAGAGAGAGTCAGAGCCTAGCTGTGAAACAGTTGGGACTTGTGTAGTAGTGGTTCCGATGGAAATGATAAGTTGCCGGATCTAGCAGTGTTTCATACATCAAAAGTGTTGTAAAGTGACGGCATAATTATTCCGATGGGTGTATAGAAATTTCAGAATTTTAAGTGAATTTTGTGACGAGAAAAGACATAAATTCCGCGTGGCGTATTGAGCAAGTCGGTGGCTAAAAACGGTGACTGCATTAGGTACCGACAGACCTAATATTTGGCGAGCATTCTCAATCAAAAACAATCCATATTTTTGTAGCTATTACATTTTCGGGAAATGCAACACCATAAACTTGCAAACGTGAGTGAAAGCTATTTTGAGTGACTGTGTTAAGACTAGTACGGGCTTGGCAGTGATACTTGTTCACCTAAGTTTCAGAATATATTAATTAAGGACAAAATTTCCAACCTTTCATTTCGTGTGAAAACTTTCTCCCGAAACGTAGATTAGTGACTTTAATTGCAACCTGGTTCACGTCGAAGTACAGTAGGTTTCGCTCGGCTTCCCTACTGATGATATGCTGAGACAATGTTCACAGGTAGGTGCAGGCCGTCGTAAAGGGACGGAAAGAACCGCGCCGCCGCAGAGTTCATGGAGAGTCAAGTTATAAAGGAATCGTTGTTGATAGTTCACATTCACGAAGATCTGTGCGAAATTTTACCCAAATCCATGGTCCGCATTCCCTCGCTTCCCATTATGAGCGACTGACATCGTCGACTCAGTCACGCGCAGTTCTAGTAGGACGAAAAGCGTATGTGGCTACTAAGCGAAGCGCGGAACGACGTCAAACAGGGGAGGTTGGCTGAGTTCAGATCAAGTCGAAAGGTGGAGATAGAGAGCTACAATCCGCAAGGGTGTTATCGTTTGACAGTTGAGTACCAGGCGATCTTCTGGAGAGGTAGCGGCCAGCAGACAACGCGCTGGGGGAAAAGTCAAGTGGTCAGGCTGAGACGGAAAACTACTACACGGCTGACAGTAGCCACATAAGTCATAATGGTGTGCACTGGAAGTGTATCGTCCGCAAAGGAATGGCTCCAAAGGAACAGTTCTTTGATCGTTCAGTTTTTTTAAGGGTCTCTTCTCGGTCTCGTTTGGTATCTTTCGTTGCATTTGGGTGTTCACCCGTTCCCCGTTCCAATTCCGCCATTCCTCTGTCCCGTTACGGTCTATTTCTTTCGTCTTGGTCTCTTTCGGGTGTTATTCGTTCCTGTTTCCAGTTTTGCTTTTCCTCTTTCCCGCGTCGGTCTCGTTCTTTTTCATGTGGTCACGTGTGTCTCTTTCTAGTCCCATCGTTATTCGTTCTGTACCGAGTTACAGTTCCCTTCGTTCATTTTGTTTGTCCGTTCTTGTTCAGTTTCAAACGGTTCTCGAAATCTTGAGTTCCAACTTTTTGCTTATAGCGTTCAGCGTCCACGACAGGTTATTTTTTTAAGAACTATGTTACAGTTGTACAAGGTGTAAAACTTTGCTTCCGCCGTTTGCCGACAGGTGGCGACAACGCTAAGTAGCGGTCGAAAGAAACAGATCGCAGACGTCAGGCAGTTAGCTTGGATCTCGGTCAACATAACTTCATTCAAACAGTAGTCGCTTTGTGTCTGCATCATAAAGTTGTTCTTAATTGAAACTGTCAGTTTACGAACCTAATTCTCGTCATTTGCGGGAGGTGTTACTGTTTTGTTTCAATATGAAGAAAACAGCGGATGAGTCTCATTGAATGCTCTCAAGTACGTATGGTAAGGACACTATTAGGAAAGAACGTGTCGTGAGTGGTTTCAACGCTTCAAGTACGGTGATTTTAACGTCGTAGACCGGCATAGTGGTGGAAGAGAGAATGTTTTCGAAGATGCGGAACTGGAGATACTGCTGAGTGAACACTCACGTCAAACTCAAGAAGAATTAGCACGATTAGTGGGGGTGACACAGCAAGTCATTTCAAAATTCTCAAGGCTATGGGCATGATTCAGAAAGAAGGACCTTGGATCCGTGTGAGCTGAAACCAAGAGACGTTGAACGGCGTTTGTGTGTTCGTTAACAGTTGCTTCAGAGGCAAAAACGGAAGGGATTTCTGCATCGCATTGTGACCGGGGACGAAAAATGTCTTCATTATGATAACCCTGAACACAAAAAATCATGGGGATATCCCGGCCATGCTTCCACGTCGATGGCCAAACCGAATGTTATCGGGTCCAAGATCATGCTCTGCATTTGATGGGACCAGCTCGGCGTCGTGTACTATGAGATATTAAAACCAAGTGAAACAATCACAGGTGCTCATTATCGAACGCAAGTAATGCGTTTGAGCAGAGCATTAAAAGACAAACGGCCGCAACACAGCGAGAGGCACGATAAAGTGATTTTGCAGGACGACAACGCTCGACCCCACGTTGCAAAAGAGGTCAAAACGTATTAGAAACGTTAAAATGGGAAGTCATACCCCACCCGCCCTATTCTTCAGACATTGCGCCCTCTGACTGTCAGCTGTTTAGATCAATGGCGCATGGCCCGGCTGACCAACACTTCCGATCTCATGAAGAAGTGATAAATTGGATCGATTCGTGGATCGCTTCAAAAGATGAACAATTTTTTCGACGCGGGTTTCGTGCACTGCCCGAAAGATGGGAGAAAATAGTGTCCAGCGATGGAAAATACTTTGAATGATACATGGGTAACCAATTTGTTTCATTAAATCCACAAATGTTGAGGAAAAAACGGCGGAAGCAAAGTTGTACACTTTGTATAATGAAATGAAAATGCGAAGTCCTGATCCTCTGGAACTCATTTTTCTATATGCTAGGTCGTATAAACAAAGTGCTCCTACTTTCCACTTTTCTTATCACAAATAAGCTCACCAGACAAATTTAGAGAAATCAAACATCTTTTAATACGTTGTAATTCCGCCCGTGGATTTGATAACCGTCTAGATTCGATTAGGAAGTGAGTCCATAAGATTGTGCGGGTACGTGGCTTCCGGGTTAAGCCACTTGCTGCGGATTTTATCGTACAGTTCTACCAAATTGCGGAGATGCTAATGTCGCCATTTTACCCACTATTCCAAAATTTCCCACAGATTTTCTACAGGGTTCAGGTCAATCGGTAGGTCACAACATGAAGGAGTGTTCAGAAAACCATTCACGTATTCTTCCAGCGCGATGAACTTTTTTGTTGTTGTCTTTGTGTGCCTTTGTGACCAATGACCTCTTAAGAGGTGACCGGCTCCAAATATTATTGCACGCAGTTTCTGTCGCAATGTTCTTTCGCTAACTGGTTGGGATGGATCTTCATTCACTGCCTGCAGCAATTATTGTCGGACTTGGAAGCGATTTTGATTCACACTGAAACGCGTCTCCAGTCAGGATCTTTATTCAACCGCCGTCTGACTTGTTTCGTGGCCACGTGTGTTACACCACTGCTTGGAAGCACGTTGAACACTTCGCCACGAAACACCAACAAACCTAGCAACTTCATACAGAGCATTGCCATTGATACGGCCAAATACGATTATCTTTTTTGCCATTCTGTCACGCCCCTATTCTTCCTTCGTTTCTGTACAATCTCCGCTTGAACCGTAAATGCATCACTGATCGGTACTGCTTTATACCCATGAAGAGGCAGTGCACTTGCTGATGAGCAAGTGGCTCGATCGCTGTGCCACCTGTTAAGACTTAACGATTCATCTTTGCATGCACACAGGGGTGACTAACATTTTTGTCCAGTGAGCTTCATATAGGAGTTGGACAAAACTGCGAGAAGTGCATGGTTGAACTTAAATGCATATGGAAACCAAGCATGTAGCTTGAGCTGTTGTATCTGACCACGAACAGCGCCAGTGAAATATTCTCAAACGTAGTAAGCGTTAGTCGTGGTCTGAACAGTGTTCTACAGGGTGATTCACGAAGATCTGCAAATGTTTTAATATTTCATTATTGATATGTTATTAGTAATATGTTTAATACGTTATTCTACAAGTTCATATAAACATAGGCCCGCAAATATTTAGTTGAGGAGTTACGGCTAATAAAAGATTTTGCCTGAAATTTAGCAACTTCGCTAATATGAAGCCATCGCGAAACTGTACGAGGTTAAAGTAAAGCACGATTTTGATTTATTTTGTTGTTACTGATCTGGTGAATCGATTAAAACATGTCGCAGCCGTGTACCTGAAGTAGTTTTCCAGAACATCCGGAGAAGCAAAGAAGTAATTTCGTGTTGTTGTTGTTGTGGTCTTCAGTCCAGAGACTGATTTGATGCAGCTCTCCATGCTACTCCATCCTGTGCAAGCTTCTTCATCTCCCAATACCTACTGCAACCTACATCCTTCCGAATCTGCTTAGTGTATTCATCTCTTGGTCTCCCTTTACGATTTTTATTCCTCACACTGACCTCCAATTCTAAATTGGTGATCCCTTGATGCCTCAGAATATGTTCTACCAACCGATCCCTTCGTCTAGTCAAGATGTACCACAAACTCCTCTTCTGCCCAATTCTATTTAGTACCTCCTCATTAGTTGGATGATCTACCCATCTAATCTTCAGCATTCTTCTGTAGCACCACATTTCGAAAGCTTCTATTCTCTTCTTGTCCCAACTATTTATCGTCCTTGTTTCACTTCCATGCATGGCTACACTCCACACAAATACTTTCAGAAACGCCTTCCTGAAATTTAAATCTATACTCGATGTTAACAAATTTCTCTTCTTCAAAAACGCTTTCCTTACCATTGCCAGTCTGCATTTTATATCCTCCCTACTTCGTCCATCATCAGTTATTTTGCTTCCCAAGTAGCAAAACTAATTTACTACTTTAAGTGTCTCATTTCCTAATCTAATTCCCTCCGCATCACCCGATTTAATTCGACTACATTCCATTATCCTCGTTTTGCTTTTGTTGAAGTTCATCTTATGTCCTCCTTTCAAGACACTGTCCATTCCGTTCAACTGCTCTTGCAGGTCCTTTGCTGTCTCTGACAGAATTACAATGTCATCAGCGAACCTTATTTCTTCTCCATGGATTTTAATACCTACTATGAATTTTTGTTCTGTTTCCTTTACTGCTTGCTCAATATATCGTACAATACAGATTGAATAACATCTGTGATAGGCTACAACCCTGTCTCACTCCCTTCCCAACCGCGTCTTCCCTTTCATGCCCCTCGACTCTTATAACTGCCATCTGGTTTCTGTACAAATTGTAAATAGCCATTCGCTCCCTGTATTTGACCCCTGCCACCTTCAGGATTCGAAAGAGAGCATTCCAGTCAACATTGTCAAAAGCTTTCTCTAAGTCTACAAATGCTAGAAACGTAGGTTTACCTTTCCTTAATTAATCTTCGAAGATCAGTCGTAGGGTCAGTATTGCCTCACGTGTTCCAATATTTCTATGGAATCCAACCTGATCTTCCCCAAGGTCGGCTTCTACCAGTTTTTCCATTCGTCTGTAAAGCATTCATGTTAGTATTTTGCAGCCGTGACTTATTAAACTGATAGTTCGGTAATTTTCACATCTGTCAACACGTGCTTTCTTTGGGATTGGAATTATTATATTCTTCGTGAAGTCTGAGGGTATTTCGCCTGTCTCATACAGCTTGCTCACCAGAGTTTTGTCAGGGCTCGTCCTCCCAAGGCTATCAGTAGTTCTAATGGAATGTTGTCTACTCTCGGGGTCTTGTTTCGACTTTCGTAAAAAGTTTTTTTATTAACTGCTTGGGCCAGCTGCAGAAAGTTTTCAACAGAAGTTGTAGAGAATTTAATTTAGGAAAAATAATGGTAATAACGTTAACTGAAACTGTCTGAATATGTCAGATAATCTGCTTTTATTAATACCATAGCACACGTGAATTCATGTTAAACTGGAAAAACAAAGCTCATTGTTAAGGGAGTTGTGCAGTGCACATTCAATTTCACAATAAATTCACAATAAATGTTCAAAAATGTCTCCACAGAGTTCAATGCATTTAGCTGTACGTGTATGAACATATTTTATTGCTCGTTTCAGTTTCACAGGGTTGTTCTTAATTTCGTCTATTGCATTCACAATGCGAGCAAGTAATGCCTCTTGTGTATTGACTTTGTCCTCGTAAACTATCTTTCATCCATCCCCATACACAAAGATCCATTGGTGTTAAATCGGGAGATCGGGATGGCCACAGTCGTGAAGCATCACGAATGGAAAGTAAACAGATTTACTTGTGTAATAATCTTTGCTTATCTGGATGTTCTGGAAAACTACTGCAGATACACGTCTGGGACATGTTTTATTAGATTCACCAGACTAATAACAACAACGTAAATGGAAATTGTGCTTTATTTTAACCTTGTATAGTTTTGCGATGGCTTCATATTAGCGAAGTTGCTAAATTTCAGGCAAAATCTTTTATTAGCCGTAACTCCGAAACTAAATATTTGCGGACCTATGTTTATATGAACTTTTTCTTTAGTTTTACTTGTAAAATATTTGCGTATCTTCATGAATCACCCTGTATATTGTTTTTGTATTATGCCTGAGGTACGTGGATTCTAACATAGGTAAATTATTGCTGCTCGTATGTTTGGTGCGTCTGTAATCGAGGTAGCCCAAGTATTTGATATTTCAAGAGCCACCATATCGAAGATTTACACTGGATGCAAGGACAGTGGAAAAAGATCAGCCACTAAGTCACGAAGTGGTTGAAAATTTGTGTTGAGTCATAGTGACAGACAGTCATTGAAAATGATTGTGATGAGGATGGCAGCTGCAGAAGTCACTGGAGAACCGAATGTCGCCTTCCGAACCCTGCCAGCACCGAAACGACACGGAGGCAGCCCCATAAGGAAGGAACTGCAGGGCGAGTTGGAATTCCGAAACCACTTATCAGCGATGCAAATTCTCGTAACAGAAAACGTGGTGACGAAACTTTTGTATCCCGCCTGGAAGGCGGCGCGTGGGTCTGCTTCTGTAATTTGGAGGGTAGGCCGAATGTAGGAAGTTAGGAGGAGCAGGTGAGGTAGAAATACGTCGGTACTGCTAGTGAAGTAAAAGATATTTACTCTAGGTGAAAAAGTATTAAAATATGGTTACTTAACTTTGGCTATGATGAGCACGTAGGTGCGAAGCAGGATGTATCAAAGCTAACAGAAGTTACACAGGCAAAATCTGTAATGGCTCGCCCACTATGAAAATGAAACAATGTTGGTTGATCGTCTGCTCGTGATGAAAATGGGCTGAATCTGGAGCGGCGCTCGTATAGCTGCACAGCGCTTGCTAGAGGGCGCTGTTGTCGGTGTGGATCGTCCGCTCTCGTAGTGCCAACCTAAGAACCTGTACTTACGCCGTGGCATCGTAGCTATCGATACCACAGAAACCATAAAAACTTATGGAGCAATGGAAGAATGTCATTTGGCCGGATAAGACTTGTTTCACACTGTTTCCAACTCCTGAGCGAGTTTACATCCGAAGAGAGAAACATGGTGGGGGCTCGGTGGTATTCCATGGAGCCCATGGGTACTCTGGAAGGTCACATTAGAGCCGAGGATTATGTGACCATGTTGACTGATAATGTCTATCCCATGGTAGAAATGTTTTTCCGCAATGGTGATGCTGTGTTCCAAGGTGACAGGGTCCCTGTTCACACAACTTGCATCGTCAAGGATTGGTTTTGTGAGCACGAGTATGAACTGTCGCATCTCCCTGGTCACCACAATAACCAGATCTAAAATTTATTGAGTATCTGTGGTCTACATTGTAGGAGGGTGCGTAAAACATATCAATCTCCATCAAAGGTACCTGAAATTACCGCTGTCTTGCAGGAAGAATGCTATAAGATTTCCTTGAAAACCACACATGACCTGTATTTACTCATTCCGAGACGAGTGGAAACTGTTTTGAATGCCAGCAGTTTTCCTATGCTGTCCAAGGCAAGGTAATGTGTCGTGTTTTTGATTTTTCTCTATTTTCGACCACCTTCTTTATTTATCAATGGCAATGTTTACGTTTCTGCATAGATTTGTATATTTGCTCCAAAATTTTATATGATGTTACAGCTGACTCATTTCAGCTTCTGAGACAAAGCTGGTAATCCTTTAAAAGTATTAAAGGCTAGCCGGCGGCTGTGGCCGAGCGGCTCTGGGCGCTTCAGTCCGCAACCACGCGGCTGCTACGGTCGCAGGTTCGAATCCTGCCTCGGGCATGGGTGTGTGTGATGTCCTTAGGTTAGTTAGGTTTAAGTAGTTATAAGTCTAGCGAACTGTTGACCTCAGATGTTAAGTCCCATAGTGCTTAGAGCCATTTGAACCATTTATTAAAGGCTAGTCAGATTTCCTGGAACCCATTCTAATCTCAGTTTCGTTTACTCGAGTCACCAAAGTTATTAGCTCCAATTTCGAAAGTTTCTAATCGCACTTCAGTCTGATGTAGGGTCTACGTTCAATTTTCACCCAAGTATTTCAATTTTTAAAATAACTTTGGAATGGCGTACATGTGAAGACAAAAAGAGTTTTCATTAGAAACCCTTCATCACTTTTCATTTTAAAAAATTCTGCTGTAATTTTTATACGGTATTCTAAAACGTGCTAAGGGTATACCCTGTTGGAAAGCAAGAGGGTGGGCCCAGTTCGATAACCCTCCCCCAACTCATAACTGGTGTGTGCTCTCGTTTTGGGCACAGTACTTCTTATTTTCCATTTTGACTTTTTTTAATCCCATAGAAAGTTCCACTGTTAGGTAAAAAAGGTTATGGAGAACGAGCAAAAATGTATGGGTTCCAAAGAGCACCGGTCATCAACGAACTAGTTCCCAAAGATGAACGAGTTTACCCATCTATAGTATGAATGTAAGAAAGTGGATTATGGGGTAATGTGCAGTGGCACAATCGAGTGAAGAGAAATGTCAACACTGTGAAGAGGGCCTATTGCCGACGCATCACTGTGTTCAGGGATACAGAAACTGTCAAGCTTTGACTTCGGTTGATGTGAGATGTGAAACGTCTAGCACACTGTTTCTCTAGACGTCCAAAGGCCATTGGCCTATCTGTAAAGGCGAGATTTTACTGATTTATTAATATAGAAACTAATATAGAAACAATATTTAAAGATGATGTGAGAGCGTGAAGCCACAAATTAAACTACTTAGCAACATTTTAGTAAAGAGCAGTGAGTTATCTACAGTAAGTGTGTATCATTATTACACGGCTTTTTTAAATGTTAGATACTTACTGTGACCCAGGATAAGCAAACAATTATCGTTCCACAGCGATAAGTGCTACAACACTGTATTCATGTTCTCAACAGATGCAGACACGCATGGAGCAATTCCAAGGAAAGGATCGACACTCTACGAGAGATATGTGATCTGTGCAAAGTAACTGGAACAAGAAAACACACTGATAATTGATACTTTTGAAAATTTGAAAGGAAATGAGTAGATGTACCCATGAGCTCGACCAGTATTGTGTGAATGTGCCTTTCTAATATTTTGCCCCAGTCTACCACATTATTTGAGTAAAGTTACTCAAATTTGAGACTGGGTAAGCTCCAAATGAAATAACAGTGAAGCGAGGAGAATATATTCTTAAAAGAAATGAAGAATGCATTACATGAAATGTGATTAAAACCTTTACACACGTGCATCAGAATATAGAAAGTGACAAGTCGTACTATATTTCATAAATGATTCATTGTGTTTGTGCAGGAAAGAATACAAAACATTCGTAGTAGTGGAAAAATATACATAAACTTATTGCTGCCTTACATATTTCAGCTGAAAGTAACTCAAATAAATCTATATCCAAGAATTCTCATACATTTGAGTCTAGAATTTACCTGTTGGTTATTGTGATTATGGAACTGTGGTGATAATAAGAGCATACTGTAAGATATGAGCATTTCACAGATTATTAAGATTATTAAAAAGGGTTTTAGTGTTTTAACGTGTAATTGTCAACCTTATTGGTAATTCAGGCCTTCAGCCATTGTGTATTTTTGAAATTGCTTCTGGGCTTCAGCCGACGAATAATTTTGAACCTTCTTTATCAGGCCTTCAGCCGTTGATTGTGTGTAACTTTGCTTGTGGCCTTCAACCGACAATAACTTGTAATTCTTCTAATAAGGCTTTCAACCACCAGTGTAGTAAAATCTTTTTTAAAAATGATTGTTGAGAGTTTTTTTTTAAATAAAGTGTATGTGTTGGCTGCGCAACCAACGGTAAGTGGTTGGGCCCTGCC
Organism: Schistocerca nitens; assembly: GCF_023898315.1. Lineage (NCBI taxonomy): Eukaryota > Metazoa > Arthropoda > Insecta > Orthoptera > Acrididae > Schistocerca > Schistocerca nitens. Next base: position 369,571,157 of record NC_064620.1, on the reverse strand, counting down.
CACACCTTTCCTGTTGTTTCCCCTAAGTCCCACGTTTCAGTGGTAGCAGAGCGTGGTTACGATTGTAATATTCCCATTACAGTTACCGTTGGTTTGCATTGTAACATGATACTTGTCTTGTTCTTCGTTGTTTTAGGTGACTAACTCCAATGGCGGTCAGGTAGCGCCCCGGGATCGGCCTGTTGAGGTGGGACCACCTCGTTTATGAGCTGGCGATAAGACGCCAGCCTATTGAGGGTAGCGTTCAGGACTTAGCAGCCCGTTTGCGTGTTACCGTTCTTCAGCCTGTTGACGTCACGCTGGATGTTGTGGGTGAGACAGAAGCAGCCATTGAGTTTTTGTTTAAGGCCATTAGGGCCTTGAGGACACCATAGGCTTTTGGCAAGGCACTCAACCTAGTGGCAGTCAGTTGGACAGTTTGCAGGCACAGTTATTGTATATTTTTGAGTAGGTGGCCAGCCTTTGGTGCCCTTTAAATTCCGGTAGCTCCTTTTGGTTGGTCAGCTTAGAATAGTTCTAGAAGTTTCCTTTGCATTGTTGAAGTCCGAGTGGGGATTTCGCTTCTTTTGTTGCTGAGACAGCAATGGTTTCTTGAATTGGTCATCTTGAGGGACTTAGCTTGGTCCTTTCCTGGTGCAGGGATGTTGGGTGGCCAGTGGGGAGGTGTTCCCTCTGCATGATTGGGTCCGAGCGAGTGTATCGGTTGGGGCTTTACATGGCCATTGCTTTTCGCCTTCTTTGAGGATCTGCCGGTTGATTTGATTTGGAGATTGTTTGGATATTGCTTGTGTTTTGGGTTATTCGGTTAACAATAACCGAGTGCTTTCTTGTCAACTAAATTGGTTAGCCCTCTAGTTGGTACCACCAGGTTGATGTTTGAGCAGAGAGGTTGAGCCGTGTGTGGCTCGCGTTGATGCCGTTCATTCCTTGGCATCTTGTAATAGCGAGAGTGGCGTCTCGTTTTCTTAATGTGTTCACTGGCGCCACTATGTTTGCTCGCCTTGTCTGTCCGTGAGTGGCGGCAACAGCGCTTAACGATAGCGCGTACTGTGATACCAGCTTTGGAGCGGTCTCTAGTATTTCCGGGTCGTCGTGTGTCGAGGGGAGTTGACATGGGACGGAGCAGCAGTGAGGTCCGGACATCCAGTACTCGCCCGACCGCTGACGACACACATGAACTGTCCGACGGAAGGATGTGGTCGCGAGAGTTCACGACCACGTCAAGGACCGGATTCAGCGAGCTTTAGTTGAATGAACCGTGATATTCGAGTAGTGCAGACATCACCTGTGTGTGTGTGTGTGTGTGTGTGTGTGTGTGTGTGTGTGTGTGTGTGTGTGTGTGTGTGTGTCCACCCGTCGAAGTGCCCTCGTGGCAATAAGTTGTCAGTGTCGGTTTATTCTGGGATCTCTTTCCGTGCCTGACTTGAGTGGGGACGACCGTTGGTTGGTCGTTCGGTCGGTCGTCGCAGCGGACGACGTGCACTTGGTCCTCCGACCGCTTCTGGCTTTTCTGCGTTTGTGCCGACTTACAATTCATCCGTGTTGTTTCACAGTGACTGGTTTTAGTATTGTGAGTTGTTTGTGGAATTGTTTTCCCAGATCCGTGTGTATCATGTGGTTTTGAAAGAGTAGTTACTTCAACGCTGTCTGCATTGTGTGGAGTGGGCAGTTGCGAACGGACATCAGTTCGGCTTGGGACGGAGCAGCGAGGAGGTCCGCAGCACCAGGGCAGGCCGGGCCCACTGGCGGCGTGCAGGCACTGTCGGACCGAGGGGCTGCAGCCGACGACCGAACCTCAACATGTGGTGCTGTCTGTCTGTTTACCGTTGCCTAAAAATATTCCATCGTTGTACCGGTGGTCGGACTTAAATGGATCGGTTAGTCCGTCCGTCAGCGCTCAAGCAACCCCTAGTGTGAGTTGCCATCCTGTTACGTGAGTACGACTCTTGGCTGCCTGTCTCACCGCTTACACATCTGTAGTCACCTTCCTCAGGTCGATCCAGGGAGCACTGTCTGTGGTTCACACCGTCTTATTTGGACAAGTTGTCATAACTACTTAAAATTTACCCTAATGTTTTAACATGTTATTGCCTTTCCTTACTTGTAAATCAGGCCTTCAGCCGTTGAGTATTCTGAAAACTGCTTGTGGCTGTCAGCCCACAAAAATTTTGAATCGTTTCTTAATCAGGCCTTCAGCCGTTAATTGTTTGTAACATTGCTTGTGGCCTTCAGCTGACAGTAACTTGCAATTCTTTTAATAAGGCTTTCAGCCGCCAGTGTAGTAAAATCTTTTTAAAAATGATTGTTGAGAGTTTTGTTTTTTAAAAATAAGGTGTATGTGTTTTCTGTGCAACCAACGGTAACTGATTAGGCCCCGTCCACAACTTTCCTGCTTCCCCAAGTCCCACGTTTCAATATACAAACTAAAAAAAGCATGCAAAAACTTATACTACTATAATTTTTTTTAAACGAGTTACTTAAACAGAAGTTGTGCTCACATGGTGTATTTTTACTGCGTTGCCTTAAATTTTAGCTTTTCACTTGAGTAATTGCGTCTGGATTCACAGACATCAGGAATGATTATATCAAAACAGACCATCAGTAGTTCGTTGTTTCTTGAACTAAGCATGTCATTATGCCTTATGTTTACACTGAGGAAACATAGTGAAATTCATTTGAATTAATGACTATAAAATAATGTGAAAAAGCACTTGGTGCATCTTACATTTAAAACACAACAGCAAGTTGCCATTATCTTTTATACATGTTGTCGTGGAAAAATGTTTTTTTGTGTGTGTTATGTATGCGCATTCTGCACATGCTGCTCTATACTTGATAGCTACACTGTGTTTTAGTTTCATGTGTAACAACTTTCACCATTCGTTAAAATTCCATTGATGACCATTAAAATGGGAATAGTGTTATTGATTCGTTCTTGTGCATGGGTGTTAATCGTAGCAGTGCGCTTCTGTATGTGCATGTGATACGTCCTGCCATGTATTTGACTTCTGCATACTTTTACTTCTTTGTGTGCACATATTAGAGAATAAAACAGCTTCGTTTTTAACTTGCTTAGAGGCGCTCGTTGTAGAAGTCTGGCCTTCTATTTGACAGCAGGACGTTGTTGTCACACTGAAGTCTCTCGCGTATGCAAAGTAGGCTATGGACACGGCAGCGGCAAGGGCCAGTGCACCACGCGGTCGCAGCGATATTCTGCGGATTTTGCAGGCAGCGCGCGCTTCGACGTGCGCATAGAACATGTAGCATTGATTTTTATGTTTCTTTCATGTTAGTTTAGCCACTGTAGTCTTGACTGTGGAGGACATAACGCAAGCACAAGCATTAAGAAAACAAGAGATAGGTTTTGCGAGTATATTAACTTGCTCTAGGGCAAGTGTAAAGCAGAACTTATGCCAGCGTTGTCCTTTGCCAGAGTAGGTAACGGTTAGAGCGTGTGGCGTGGAACATACTCACTGACGTTGCCGCAAAGTACACTCTCTTCCTCCATGTACAGAGCACAGCACGCAATCACCTTCTTGCATGTATACCACTATAGTGTGAACTCTTCTGATTAGCATAAACTGAATTCTAGATGGTCTGCGAATTCGGACAGATAACTGAATTCTGTACGTCCACACGTCGCATGATGTTAGCACTGTTATTTGTCAGACAAGCCCTGAAGACTCAGGCGTACAGATGCCAAGGAAAATTTGGAATCACGTCAACGCCTAAGGACCAGGAATGCAAGACGCAAAAGGCTTGCAGGAGTACTACTGCAGTGGCTGAACGTTACCTACGGCTTATGGCTCGGAGGAATCCTGACAACAACGCCACCATGTTGAATAATGCTTTTCGTGCAGCCACAGGACGTCGTGTTACGACTCAAACTGTGCGCAATAGGTTGCATGATACGCAACTTTAGTCCCGACGTCCATGGCGAGGTCCATCTTTGCAACGACGACACCATGCAGCGAGGTACAGATGGGCCCAACAACATGCTGAATGGACCGCTCAGGATTAGCATCACGTTCTCTTCACCGATGAGTGTCGCATGTGCTTTCAACCAGGCAGTCGTCAGAGACGTGTTTGGAAGCAACCCGGGCAGGCTGAACGTCTTGCACACACTGTTCAGCGAGTGCAGCAAGGTGGAGATTCCCTGATGTTTTGGGGTGGCATTATGTGGGGCCGACGTACGCTGCTGATGGTCATGGAAGGTGCCGTAACAGCTGTACGATACCTGAATGCCATCCTCCGACCGATAGTACAACCATATCAGCAGCATACTGGCGAGGCATTCATGTCTTCGTGGACGACAATTCGCACCCCCATCGTGCACATCTTGTGAATGACTTCCTTCAGCCGGCCGCAGTGGCCGAGCAGTTCTAAGCGCTTCAGTCCGGAACCGCGCTGTTGCTACGGTCGCAGGTTTGAATCCTGCCTCGGGCATGGATGTGTGTGATGTCCTTAGGTTAGTTAGGTTTAAGTAGTTCTAAGTCTAGGGGACTGATGACCTCAGATGTTAAGTCTCATAGTGCTCAGAGCCATTTGAACCGTTTACAGGTCCGTATGCAGCAACGGTCGTTGAGGAGACTGTTGGTAGCCCTTGGTTCTTCCATTTAACCTGAGAAGACCTATGACCAGTAGGGCCTACACTCCTACAACATTGAACAGGGAAATTGGTGGATTTACTTTCTGAAGTATTCTTGGAAATAACTTCTCAGAACGACATTTACTGCTGCTCCCGATGTCTAAAATAACTTGCACAGTAGCGCCTTCAATTTCCGCCTGAATTTTCACATCTGGTTCATTGATATGTTCCTCTGGACAAGGCATGATATCCTGCTGAAGTTCTTCTATTAGTAATCTGCCATCATTATACCGGATAAAATTGACGCTTTAATTTTCGCCCCTCAAAACTTCCTCGACTCCGCCGTCGGGGCTTCTGACAAAGGAGTCTACTTTGACGATTGTCCATTATTAGTAGATGTTTGCTCCGTTATGTCAGTTATTACTGGTGGTTGGTTTCGCCATTCATTTCCTCTTCTTATTATTTTTCCTCCATTTCCGTTTAAATGTTTGTTCACCTTGTTGGTCATGATTACTCTTGTCTGGATCTTCATTACAAGATTTCACGTTTTTCTGGAAATAATTCACCTGTGGGTTTGGCGAATTGTGTGCAAAAGGTTTGTTTCCACACGCTGTATTGTCTTTGGTTTGTTTATCATACGGTTTGTTGTTGCTATTATATTTGTTAGGCTGGTAACTTGGTTGGGTATAGCGAACACGCGATTCTTCGAACAGGATGTCTGTTGAATTCAATGTGGCCAAAAAATCTTCCACATGTTGTTCAGGCACATGTAGAAGTTTTTTCTTTACTCCAAGTGGAAGTTTGGCCTTTAATATTCGAATGATATCCTGTGTCGGGATTGGTTCATTCCAGTATTTGCTTTTATTTATGTACTTCTCGAAATACTCCCTTAAAGGTCAATTTTTGAAAGAAAATGTTTGTGGGTCAAAAACGTCCTTGCGCAGTCTTTCTTGCACCCCCTTATTCCAGTATTTGTGATAGAAAGCGCTTTCAAATTGCTGATATTCTTGACACCATTCGGATGCTTCTGACGTCTACATCGATTCATCCCCATGTATAAATGCTGCAACGTACATAATTTTTTGTTTCTCGGTCCACATTCGTGGCAGTATCCCTCTAAATTGCTTAATAAAGAGCACGGGATTGATCGACTTCCTTTCGGGGTTAAATATCTGAAATTGACGATATTTAAGCATTTTCTCTTCATTGATAGTAACAGGTGTATTCTGGTGACTATTTCGTGGTGTTACAATTTACTTATAATCCGTCTTGATTGCCAAATTTTTATTCATGTGACCGGTTTCGGTTCATCCATTGATGGTTCTGGAAGAACCGAAACCGGTCATATGAATAAAAATTTTGCAATCAAGACGGATTATAAGTAAATTGTAAAATCACTGATTGCTGCTATCATATCAGACATTATGTCTGTTTCTGCAAAATATTTCGTGGTGGATGATATTCCTGATAATTTGGTTCCTGTTGATTACGTGAATACGCACCAATACATGGATATTGTTGCATGGATTCGGTTTCACTGGTTTCGTCAGGAGTAATGTCTGCCTTTGATAAACTGCAAGTAACAGGTGCCCCTCTAGTATTAACTAAACCTTGCTGGCATGCTTTGAGTGTATTTTCAATCTTTGCCTTCCAAGCAGGAAATTCTTCTCCTATATTCTCCTTAATCTCTTGAATTTCTGATGTAAGTTGTTCTTGTGCAGTTTCGTTGTTAATTTGTACTTTAGCAACCATTTCTGTCAAGGTTTTATCAACATACTTTCGCACCGTCTCGGTTTCCTCTTTCGCTCAATCCTCTATGTCGTTAGAAACTGAGATCTTATGTTCGTTGAAACGTTTCTCTATATGTTGCATGGGGGCTTAATTAAAAAAGATGAAAATAATTTTAGTAGCTGTATGTCCGATTACGAAGTCTCGTAACGGTTGGGCCTGACTGTTATTATTACGCAATCTGACTGCTTAGAACAATAACAAAGAATGAAATGGAAATTTTCATTAACACAGTTAATTAATTAAGTCCCCAGCAACTATAAAACCAACGCAACAACAAGCACAAGAGTAAGTGTGACTCAACGTACGCATCTGGCACGGTTCTTCTTCAACAACACAAGAATTTTTAAATAACATTTATACTGAATTAATTAAAGAAAATACAAATACCATAATTACTCAAGAGAACCACAATTACACTCTAATCCAAGAACACAAGCCAGATGCTTTGTTGACTGAACCTGTAATGACACATTATTTAAAACATGGAAATAATGAAAAATAAATCAAGTTTCGCTACCTTCATATATTGACCAAAATCACTCTCATAATTACAATATATCTCCACACCGCCTCGCTATTACCACATCTCAACAAGAACTTTTCAGTATCACATCTCAGCAAGCACACCCTACTAGCACATCTGAACACGAACTGACTACTACCAGTCCTGGACAAGCACTGACCACTACGACATCTCAACACTCACTGTGCCAGTGGAGGCGGCAGAACAATATAGCGCGATCTCTGGCGCTGTGGCTCAGTGTAGCCACCTTTCATATGCCCTTCCTCCACAGGCTAGAATTTGATGGTATTTTTGCCAGCATTGGTGGTGAAAATACCACCAAATTCGTCAAAAAAATACAGACAAAAATAAAAGATAATATTAATACGTAAATATCATATAACTAGATAAAATTTTGGCTTTGCACTGACCTTTCAATAACCTAATATATAAAATACAGTAAGCAATAAAAATTCTTTCATACATGTGACTTTACATAACAGTTTACACAAGTATTATGTGGTTAAACAATTCAATCAATAGCGTCAGCAATGACGAATATGTGCAGGTAAGAGTCTCATAACTTTCCACAAACAGTAAAACACAAAAATCAGTTTATACAAATATTCACATAAACGCTTTCCATAGCTCAAGAATAAGCAGTTGACAGTTCCAGCAGTAGCACCCAGCAATGGTCAACAGGTGCAAAAACCAATAAGTAACATTTTTTCAATAGAAGCAGTCCATCAGTGGCACCCGCAATGTTGATCAGGTGCACACAGCAACAGGTGACTTCATTTCAGTAGAAGCAGTCCATCAGTGGCACCCAGCAATGTTGAGCAGGTGCACACAGCAACAATTGACATCATTTCGGTAGAAGCAGTCCAATCAGTGGCACCCAGTAATGTTGACCAGGTGCAGACAGCAAGAAGCAACATCATTTCAGTAGAAGCAGTCCATCAGTGGTACCCAGCAATGTTGAGCAGGTACACACAGCAACAAGTCACATTTCTCAGCAGAAGCAGTTCCATAAAATTCACTAGCGCTGATCACACCGTTCATCAGAGTTTATAAGCAGAAATTAAACATGTCCTAGTGGCACCAATCATGTAGAAAAGGTACAAGTAACAGTCCATAATTTTTTACAATCACTGATCACACAGTTCATCAGCAGAAATTAAACATGTCCTTGTGGCACCAATCATGTAGAAAAAGTGCAAGTAACAGTCCATACTATTCACCATAACTACTGAGACAGTTCAGTCATGAACAATAGTTTGAATGCTCATACAATTTCTTTAACAAATTATTATCAATGCTCTTACACTAAACATACAAATCATAATAAACACACAAATGATATCAGGTAATTGTCACATTAACTATTACAGTACACAATAACAGTTAACCTATAATATTTATGGGTGTCAGTGCAAGCCACAACAAACAAGTGAAATAATATTTAGGAGATAGGTTGGGATCACTTCTCTGGGATTATAAAAGGAAAACACACAAAAGACACTCACTCATCTTTCATCCACATTAGTGCTACTGTGTAATTGAATAGTGTTAACTGTGTAAATGCAATTCTGTCAAAATTTTATGTTCATCATGTGTATCAAGTAGTAGTGGCAGCAATGTATAACAGTCAATAATAGTTAGTCAACGTCATAGTCATCATGTCAAGACCAATGTTTGCCAAGCCAGATCAAATTGTACTGTTGCTGAACAACTGTCAGTGAGCCAATATATGCAAATACTTCCTCTCTTCAAAAAAAAAAAAAAGTATACTGCTTATTGATTTAACAAAGTGTGTGTGTAGGCAATCTTCTTTCTACTTGAGTGTTCTAGTCTGCCATCTTCATCCTCCTTGTTCCATATGGACCAACAAAAAAATATATGCTCCTCACTTACTTTACCTCTTATCCACCAAACTCCAATAATCATCACTTCCATAACAACTCTTTCCTCTAGTCAGTACAAAAAAAATATGCTCCTCACTTACTTTACCTCTTATCCACCAAACTCCAATAATCATCACTTAATCTTAATACTTCAATAATACGTCGATACATATAAACCTCAGCACCAATATCATTTCACTTCCATAACAACTCTTTCCTCTAGTCAGTCTCCTCGAACAAGTACAGATAAAATCCTAGTGCAACTTCAATTCAGCATCCCATGCAATCCGAAGACACATTGTCCACACACAACCTCTGTGTATTCCATCTGACCCAAATTTTCTACTCATTATAAATTATAAGATACATTTTGGTTCCTTGTCCATCATTAAATAAAAGAAATGCATACATGACCTCTAACAGACTTAGTTCGAATAACTCTCAGTAATTAAGTACGATTACGGAGTGTGAATAATCATAATATTTCACAGTGTGTACACCACTTCAAGAATCATGGCAGAAGCAAACATGTGGAGTATTCCTTGTGTCAAGTGTCACTTCCTATTTCAATTGCTCACGAAAATGCAGTGTAATACTGTCAATGGTCTAAACCTAGTTTTGGTCTGTCATGTCGTTAGCTTCCTTCCTATTAACATAAATTTATACAGATTCCATAAAACCTCCAACTCATGTGACTTCAATGAAGTTTCTTGTACTCATGTCGTTCGTCGAATTATAGCCGTTCATTTTCTTATCTTAAAAATATAAGGCACTGAGCGTAAGCAAAACATGCAATAGCGAGTAAATATACCAGTAGAGAACAGAATGTCAACAAGTGGATGCAGCACAATTCCTACAACGAGGCTCTGCCAAGCGAACAATCTATAATTAATACCACAGTGTAACCTAAACTCTATGTTCGTACACAGTATATCAGCATTTCTATATACCAAATTAAAGAGTAGTTATGACAACAAAACAGAAATGTGTAAATATGCAATCCATACGCACAGCAGCAAACATGCCTTACACAATAAACAGGTCATTAGCATCACATCGACATAAGCAAATAAATGTTCATATGTAATCTTAATAAGTACCCATGAAGGCGCAAGCAGATAAATCACAAAGTATAACTTACATATCTAACCACATCAGCACAATTAATCAGGTGATAATTATAATCTAAATAAATAAGCCCAGCTGGCACATAATAAAAAAATATGACATCAGTGAAAAAGCATAGCAGCCAAGCGATGCATAATATATACAAATAACAACCCTGTTCATTAATTAATCATTGTCAAAATCAGTTAATGTGCGCAAGCACGTCGCTTCACTAGTAAATTCATAGAACATTAAATTAGCACAACGTATGAATCACGTAATCGCGAGCAGCAAATTACGTCTAAAGTACGTACCTAAGTAGAAATATGTTACCTGAAAAATAAACTCAATTAATAGTTACCCTTTTTAATTTATTACTTCTTCTTCTTCTTTTTTTTTTTTTTTTTTTGAAATTCCATTCTTCCTGAAATTTTCTCCATAGCAAGTCGTCTTAACGTCGGACACGCACAGAATTTACCTGAAGGTCTTAAATACTTTATACAACCGTATCCTGAAAAATACTGAACGTTAATAACATAATTTATGAAGTCCTTATAGCTTTATACAGAATTTAGTCGGAGAAATTAGACTGTGTATTTGTTTACGTCTGTCAGTGCATTCGCACTGAGCGCTCGATCAGCTGTAGGCGCGTGACGTAGGAAGTCATTGTTTGCGGTCAATGACTGCCTTGTGCGGCGCGCAGACTGACTGTTGCTTTGAGTATGTGCCGCCGCCAAAACACAGCGCGGTATCCTTGCATTCTCCGCATGTTTACGTAGCTGTTAGTTTCTCTAAAGTATGTCATTCTACAAAAATTTTTACGTTCGATATATGATGTATTCCCTTAGAGCGCCGAGATTTAAGAGTTTCTACTTCAACAGTGTTATCATGAATAATTTTGCGAACTCTATATGGACCGTTATAAAGCAGAAAAAATTTGCGACATAAGCCTTTTCCTTTATGAGACAAACGGTGAGACTTAATTAACACCTTTTGACCAACTGACAAGGTTTTTAAACGACCAGGACGTTTAGCTGATTTCTCTCTTCTTGCAGCCGCAGACGCAATATTTCTTAGAGCCAGGTTGACAACTTCAGAATGCCGCAGTTTCCGTGAAGGCGGAAAAGGAACGATATTAGAAATGCGATTTGTTGGTACTTTATTTTTTAATATCAATAGAGGCGGTAAAGAAGTTGAATCATTAGGAAGTTCATTCAGAATGTTTTGAAAAATATGAAGATACTGATCCCACGTTCTGTGATTCTGATGACAATAAAGACGACACAATTTATTAATTTCTTTCATCCATCTTTCTGAAGCGTTAGACTGAGGGTGAAAAAGTGAAATGAAAATTGGTTTAATCTTACGACGCCGTAGAGTACGAAGCCAAATTTTAGAGCGAAACTGTGATCCATTATCTGATATAACCTTATCAACATGACCCACTTCTTTAAGAAAATGTTTGATGAAAGCATTAGATACTGAACGAGCTGTTGCTTTGCGTAAAGGTGTAAAACACACATATTTTGATGTCAATTCCACTGCTACAAAAATGTACGCAAAACCATTAGTAGAACGAACCACTGGACCGAACAAATCGACTGCCGCCATGTCCTTTAATTTCGCTGGAATGATAGGAAACAACGGTGCTCTGTGAGAAACCGTTGGCGGCTTAGCCTTTTGACATAATTTGCATTTGGCAAGAACAGATCGAATACGTTTTTCCATATTACTGAAGTAACAATTTTCTCGTAATTTATGAAAGCATTTTCTGGGACCAAAATGCGCATAACTGAAATGTGTGTACCAAATCAATTTATTGACCCACTCATCAGGAATACAAACCAACCAAACAGAGTTGTCGACCGATTTTCGTTTGAAAAGAATGTCATTGCGAACTAAATAATGCTGTCTAATCGCTACGCTCTCCTTTCTCCTCCACTTCTCCTTAATGTCCTTCCAGATTGGATCCTTATTTTGCTCCTTAGCGATGTCCTGGAGCGAAGATGAAATAAAGTTCTCAAACGCAACACCTTGAATGTACATCAAACAATAATGGTTTTCTTTGCAGTCCTCTTCAGCACTTTGTTTCAAACCCATAGGTGCACGTGATAAAGCATCAGCAACAATATTTGAAGATCCCTGTATGTAAACAATACTAAAATCAAATTCATGTAGGTACAACGCCCATCGTGACAATCTGCCATGAGTTAATTTTGTCGACATAAGAAATTCCAGAGCTCGATGATCGGTGTAAACCTTAGTATGCCTGCCAAACAAAAATGTGCGAAATTTTGTGAAAGCCCATACAACAGCCAAAGCTTCAAGTTCCGTAATCGAATAATTCTTTTCGGATTTAGAGAGAACACGACTCCCAAATGCAATAGTTTTCTGTACTACAACGCCGTTTTCTTCTATCTCTTGAAATAAATGTGCCCCTAGGCCTTTGTATGATGAGTCCGTCGCCAAACAAAAATCTTTAGATAAATCCGGATGTGAAAGAAGTGGAGCAGCAACTAAAGCATCACGAAGTTGTTCAAATTCTGACTGAGCTTCCTCATCCCAACACCAATTAGAATTTTTTCCAGATAATTCACATAAGCGAGGTGTGGCCAAATTGTCCAATCTAACAAAGCGTCTAAGAAAATTACAGACACCAAGGAAACTACGAACATCACGTTTTGTGGTAGGAACAGCATAATTACGAATAGCATCTAGTTTCTCTGGATCGGGAAGAATACCTTCTGTAGAAATAATGTGACCGAGAAATTTCACCTGAGAACGACCAAATTCAGATTTTTCCAAGTTCACTGTCATGCCAACTCGTGCAAAAATACGTAATAATGAATCCAAAATTTTGTTGTGCTCACTCCAAGAACGTTTAGCAATAAGAATGTCGTCAACATAAGAAGTAATATTGTCACGAAGATAAACAGGTAAAATTTCATTTAAACTGCGAATAAATGCTGCAGAAGATACAGTAAGTCCAAACGGTAATTTCCGAAACTGGTAACAGTTACCAAAGGCTAAAAAGGCAGTATATTTTCTACAATCAGGGTGGAGTTCTATTTGCCAAAAACTTGCGCGCATATCAATCGTGGATAAAACTTTAATTCCATGGAAATGTTGAAGAAGTTCATCTAAATTTTGTGGACGGTCAGTTTCAGGAATAATAATATTATTTATCTGTCGGGAATCCAGAACCAAACGAATTGACCCATCCTTTTTAAGAACAACGTGTAATGGGCTAGTATAAGGGCTGACTGCTGGCTCAATAATGCCCTGATCTAACATGTATTGAAGTTCATTCTTAACCTTGTCTCTGTAAGCCAAAGGAATAGCGTACGTTTTCCCGCGAAATGGTGTGTGTTCTTTTACTTTAAATAAATATTGTAAGCCTTGTATAGTTCCTGTGTGATGACTAAACACTGTAGCATGTGAAGTCAAAATGTGGTGCAGCTCTTCTCTTGCAACGTCATCTGGCACTTCAGCTTTCTTAACCTTTTCATTAATTAATTCTTCGCTATTAATTACATCATCCATCGCGTCTCTGTATCTATTGTCATTGTCATGAATAAACACATTGTCGTCATAATGCTCAACGAAAACATCAGAAGTAAGAAACCTTAAACATTTTGTATCCGATTCAGATCTTGCTAAACACTCGAAAAATTTCAAACATTTCGGCATTCCGGCAACAGTCAAATTCACACTTCCTTCTTTAAAGTTCAAAATTGCCTTATGTGTGTTAAGAAACTCCATACCTAATATAATCTGTGTACTGAGTAATGGAACAATAATAAAATTAGCAGACAATTCGTATCCTTGACAAATGAAATTTAGGTTGGTCTGTTGTTTAACTTCCACACCTTTTCCAGAAATCGCTCCTCGAATTGTAGTTTTAGAAATAGGTAACACAGGACAGGCAATAGTTCTTTCACATATACGAAAAACCGATTCACTAATGACGTTCAGTGGGCTCCCAGAATCTAAAACTGCAGTGAACTTATTCTTACCCACACATACTTCAATAACAGGATGTAAAAATGCGTCTACATTATTTTCCTTTTCGCCTAGCAAAATGTCTCTCATATCTTCCAGGCGTACGTAGTGTAAAGTTGTAGTCTATATTGCTGCCAGAAGCCGAAGCTGCTAGTCATTGTCGATTGTTTGCGTCACGTCTTTGATTATTCCCGACATTTCGCGGATCAATTTCTACTATTTCCACTTGTCTCTCTGAATTTCTGTCACGCGGAGGATGCCAATTAGGTCCTTCCTGTCTGTTAGATGCAAATTCTTGGTTGTGTCTGTTATTAAAATTTCTGTTTTCCTGTCTGTCTGCATAACTACTCCTTGTATAATTTCGACTGTCACTTCTGAAATTATTGTTGTATCTACTACCCTGGTTATTTCTGTAGTAAGAATTTCTATTGTTGTATGAATAATTTCTGTCTTTATGATACCGATTACTGTTTCCGTATGAATGATCATTCCGGTACGAATTACCGTTATTATAATTGCCTGTGTAATTTCTGTTAGAAAGTCTGTTATTGTCATAAGGCTGGTATCTATTGTCCTGTCTGTTACGTCTGTCATTCTCAAAATTACCCATATAACGCCCGTTCCGATCACTATCCCTTTTCTCTGAAAATCTATCGTAATTACTGTTACTGAAAAAGTTACAAGAAGTCCCGTCGTCGTTGTCATACTCAAGTTCTTGTAACAAAGTCTTAAAAGTCTCAATGTCGTCTTTACATCTTCCAGCTAAAGCAATTTGTCTTATGGATTGTGGCAGCTTAGTTAAACAAATGCGAATTAATTCAGTCGGGCTGTAAGGGTTGGAAAGGAACTGATTCTTTCGAATCATGTCTTCAAAATATTCTGCTGGTGTGCGGAACTCAGACTGTTTGAAATTACGCTGCATAATAAGACTGTGTTTGACTCTGTCTTGCGTGTTTTCGGACCAATATGCCGATAGAAATGCATGATAAAAATAATTCAGATTATTACACTCTCTAATGAGTGCACGCATCCGCGTCGCCGGTTCGTTTTCTAAATATCCACACATAAATTCCAGTTTGTGACTTAGTGGCCAATTTGGTGGGAGTGCATACATAAATTGATCTAACCATGCACATGGATGTATGTCATTCTTAGAATTACGGAAGATCTTAAATTTCCGAACAGTCAAAAAGTGTTTATAGTCAAAGTTTTCGCCTCGTGGCGACAAAGACCTACCGCGTCTGTCCCAGTTTGAATGTCGATTATTGTCAAGTTCGCGCGCCTGGCGCTCTCTTGTTGCGTCCCGTAAATGAAACAAATTATCTTCTTCAAAGCCCTCTGCTATCTGTGATTCTAAATTTCTTCTGCTGTCTTTTCCTACGATTTCGCCTTCAATTTGTTTGACTTCCTTCGTAATGCCTCAACTTCCCTTTTAACGCGTTCATTAAATTTTCCCTGATTTTCAACATGCTTATTTATGTTCTGGTACTCTTCGGTTTCTGCAAATGGTAATGGAGCTGTATCATCTGAATCTCTGTCCCCATGTAAACTAAGATTTGTCAATTTATCTGAAATCTCCTCAACTCTTTCCGATAAGTCACCTATTTTTTCTTTCTGTTTATTTACGTCTTCCGTAAGTGTCGCGACTCGGGTTTCAGTGTTGACACATTTGGTAGTTAACTGTTCATATTGTTGTGTTAGATTATTTATTCTCTCATTTGGTACGGATTCCTCGATTCTCTCAAATATTTCTTCCTTATCGTGTGCACGTTGTAAATTTAACTCTGAAAATTTCTGTACTATCACGCGATCTCTTTCTTCCTGTTCTCTATCCTGTTCCTCTTGTCTGATCTCTACTGCAATTAATCTATTATTGTGAGAATTCAAAATCGGTTGTACTTCTTCTCTGATTTCTTTCTTTAATTCATCCTTCATATTTTTGAAACATGTCCCTATTCGTGAGTCTAACCGTGTTTCCATTGTTCCCATCTCAGTTCTAATTGTTCCTATTTGTGAGTCTAACCGTGATTCCATTGTTCCCATATCTGTTTCTAAACGTGTTGCCACTGTTTTTAATTCAGATGCTATATCAGTTTTAATTTCAGATCGTAACTGTGATCCCATTGTTTCCCTATCTGTTTTCAATTCAGATCGTAACTGTGATCCCAAATTTAATATTGCACCCAACAACTGCTCCATAATAGCCGGTTCGAAATTCTTTTCGCCCCTAACATTTCCCGCAAAACCAGTTTCCTTCGTCATAGCTGTAAAGCTATCTGTGTTCGATACTATTCCAGAATCTTCTATCGTTAATCTCGTATTCTCTGAATTTTCTGATTGAGAAAAATTTTGAAAGGGTTCTGGACTATTTTCCCTGCTTATTAAATTGTTTTCAACTTCATTATTTATCGTACTGTTGTCCTGTGTTGGCGAGTTCGCCATGTCAACAATTTCGTCATTCTAACTATCCATCATTTTTGCCTTTTTCATCGATCGCGTAATCATTTACAAAACATACAAAACTCGTCACAGTACGAAAATTACAGAGAATATAACACGTTATCACCAACAATACCATTCACACGAAACGCTTCCTTCAAACACGATTAACGAACAATTGAAATAATTGCACTAATTTGTCAAACCCATAGACAAGACAACCAATATTAAAGTTTGAAAAATACCATCAGAAGAATGCGAATTACCAAATCTACACATGCAATATAGACTACAATTACTAAACTACAAATTACTACAACAATACTACTGTCTACTATTTTTACAATCAGAAGAATTCCAAGGGACGATCCGAAGCAGCGGTCGCCACGTGCATGGGGGCTTAATTAAAAAAGATGAAAATAATTTTAGTAGCTGTATGTCCGATTACGAAGTCTCGTAACGGTTGGGCCTGACTGTTATTGTTACGCAATCTGACTGCTTAGAACAATAACAAAGAATGAAATGGAAATTTTCATTAACACAGTTAATTAATTAAGTCCCCAGCAACTATAAAACCAACGCAACAACAAGCACAAGAGTAAGTGTGACTCAACGTACGCATCTGGCACGGTTCTTCTTCAACAACACAAGAATTTTTAAATAACATTTATACTGAATTAATTAAAGAAAATACAAATACCATAATTACTCAAGAGAACCACAATTACACTCTAATCCAAGAACACAAGCCAGATGCTTTGTTGACTGAACCTGTAATGACACATTATTTAAAACATGGAAATAATGAAAAATAAATCAAGTTTCGTTACCTTCATATATTGACCAAAATCACTCTCATAATTACAATATATCTCCACACCGCCTCGCTATTACCACATCTCAACAAGAACTTTTCAGTATCACATCTCAGCAAGCACACCCTACTAGCACATCTGAACACGAACTGACTACTACCAGTCCTGGACAAGCACTGACCACTACGACATCTCAACACTCACTGTTCCAGTGGAGGCGGCGGAACAATATAGCGCGATCTCTGGCGCTGTGGCTCAGTGTAGCCACCTTTCAATGTTTCTCACCTTCGAGACTAAGACAGTCTATTCTTCGAGTAAGGTCAATGATTGCTTGCTCGTTGTCGTGCTTAATTGTATTCACGTCCTGTGCAATGGTGTTCCGTAGATGGACAACTCCTTGCACTTGATTATTTAGCGTATCTTGACGATATGAGATATCAGTGTATTTGGTTGTTAATTCTTTCTATTGCCGTCCTTGCGCAACGATGAATTGTGCTTGACTGGCAATCAAGTGACTCTGTTTTGATCTCAAACTTAGGAATTTTTCAGTAATATTATCATTTACTGCTTTTAGTTTATCGGATTGCTCCTGAGCGAAAGGGGATTGTGCCATTGCAAAATTAGATTGTGTGGTTTCCAGTGACTGGAATTTACGATTAATATCATTTGCAATAGTGGATTGCGGCGTTGCAAAATTAGATTGCGCAGTCTCCAATGCTTGAATCTTATTCGGTACTTCGTTAATCCCTTGTTATATGACGGCCAAATTTGTCATCAGCTGGGATAACAAATCAGTATTATCAGCAACTGACGTTTGCACTGGTTTTATTGAAGATTGTACAGACACATTTTTCGGCACAGTAATTTCGTTTTCGCGCGTAGTTGCGGGCAATGCTCCCCTAGCGAATACGTCCGTATCAGAGGTCAAGTTCATGTTATTTGTTGGTTGCTGCGCATTTCTTTGGATTTCACTCGACATATGAATGTCGGAATTGCAACAGTTTGTGTCGACTGCGTGAGTGCAGTAATTATTGCTGATTGCTCAGCGGTAATCGACATTTCACTAACTATGCCTGTATGAAATTCCATGGCACTAGTTGACGATATATTTACATTACTCAGTAGATTTTGTGCCATCGTGATATTGTGTGCTTGCTTATTGGCTTTGAATATAGACCTAGTTGTCACCATGAAAATCAGTAACAGACAGTTTCTCTACTAAATACTTCCCACAAGAGTTTCTACACACGCAAAAAATGTTAATGTCCTAATGCTGTTAATGCACAGTTTACAATGTAAGTGCTGAAACAATGAAATTATCTTAAAAGTAATGCAGAAACTACTCATTTATGCATTAATATCAATAAGTAAAAGGTCATTACAATGCATAAATGCTCAAGACAGCTAGTAATTCAAATGCCAGGCCTTTTTGAAGTTTCAGCCTGCCTGCTAGGACGGCGTACACATTCTCCTCACAAGATACTCCCGCACGTTCAGTTAGCATGAAACATACAAGGAACCATTATGTAGTTAGATCTTCTGGCTATACATACACTCCTGGAAATGGAAAAAAGAACACATTGACACCGGTGTGTCAGACCCACCATACTTGCTCCGGACACTGCGAGAGGGCTGTACAAGCAATGATCACACGCACGGCACAGCGGACACACCAGGAACCGCGGTGTTGGCCGTCGAATGGCGCTAGCTGCGCAGCATTTGTGCACCGCCGCCGTCAGTGTCAGCCAGTTTGCCGTGGCATACGGAGCTCCATTGCAGTCTTTAACACTGGTAGCATGCCGCGACAGCGTGGACGTGAACCGTATGTGCAGTTGACGGACTTTGAGCGAGGGCGTATAGTGGGCATGCGGGAGGCCGGGTGGACGTACCGCCGAATTGCTCAACACGTGGGGCGTGAGGTCTCCACAGTACATCGATGTTGTCGCCAGTGGTCGGCGGAAGGTGCACGTGCCCGTCGACCTGGGACCGGACCGCAGCGACGCACGGATGCACGCCAAGACCGTAGGATCCTACGCAGTGCCGTAGGGGACCGCACCGCCACTTCCCAGCAAATTAGGGACACTGTTGCTCCTGGGGTATCGGCGAGGACCATTCGCAACCGTCTCCATGAAGCTGGGCTACGGTCCCGCACACCGTTAGGCCGTCTTCCACTCACGCCCCAACATCGTGCAGCCCGCCTCCAGTGGTGTCGCGACAGGCGTGAATGGGGGGACGAATGGAGACGTGTCGTCTTCAGCGATGAGAGTCGCTTCTGCCTTGGTGCCAATGATGGTCGTATGCGTGTTTGGCGCCGTGCAGGTGAGCGCCACATTCAGGACTGCATACGACCGAGGCACACAGGGCCAACACCCGGCATCATGGTGTGGGGAGCGATCTCCTACACTGGCCGTACACCACTGGTGATCGTCGAGGGGACACTGAATAGTGCACGGTACATCCAAACCGTCATCGAACCCATCGTTCTACCATTCCTAGACCGGCAAGGGAACTTGCTGTTCCAACAGGACAATGCACGTCCGCATGTATCCCGTGCCACCCAACGTGCTCTAGAAGGTGTAAGTCAACTACCCTGGCCAGCAAGATCTCCGGATCTGTCCCCCATTGAGCATGTTTGGGACTGGATGAAGCGTCGTCTCACGTGGTCTGCACGTCCAGCACGAACGCTGGTCCAACTGAGGCGCCAGGTGGAAATGGCATGGCAAGCCGTTCCACAGGACTACATCCAGCATCTCTACGATCGTCTCCATGGGAGAATAGCAGCCTGCATTGCTGCGAAAGGTGGATATACACTGTACTAGTGCCGACATTGTGCATGCTCTGTTGCCTGTGTCTATGTGCCTGTGGTTCTGTCAGTGTGATCATGTGATGTATCTGACCCCAGGAATGTGTCAATAAAGTTTCCCCTTCCTGGGACAATGAATTCACGGTGTTCTTATTTCAATTTCCAGGAGTGTACATGCACAAAAATGAAACATTAATTACTTAATTAATAAGATACCTAATTTCACTTAAAAATTAGAACTATGTCTGTCACAAAGTATGTTACAGGTATCCGTAATCACAAATATGTCTGACTGTTGGTGTCTTGTCTAACTGTCAGCATTAAAGTGGTATTAAAGTGCTGTTGCAGCAGGATCGAGTCCTGTCTAATGGTAGACATTTATAAATTCACTCTGATGAGCACTTATATTGAGTGAGTGTCTCTCGCTATTTGTTTCTCACACCAACTTGTGTTTGTCCTTATATCTATGAGTGACTGTGTGTGCTCTGTTATGTTGAATACCCACACCGTTGGTTTGATACAGGGCGATGTACGTTTGCTTTCACACTACACGTTTCTGTTGTAGCGATCTGCTCCAACTGCTGCAGACGCTGTATTGAAGCTGAAAGTGTTAATAAAAGTTGTGGAGGAATATTCGTCTGGGCGCTGTTGCATAGCAATCAGATTTGCTTTCAGTTCTTAGAAATGTCCAACATTGGTGGATTTAAATGAGCCGTGAAGTTACTCCTTTTCCGAAGAAAGCATCAAACTATTTAATTAGAACTGAACGCTCCCGTCGGAAATGCCCTCAAGCTGGTATTCATTAATAGATCATAATTGAAGTATACGTCAGTTGTGGAATAAACACATACCTTCTTGAAATGAACAATCTTTTATTGACCTTTGTGTCACTGAAATTCTTCTCGTATCATGAATTATCTGTTCACTGGCTTATATTCAGATATATAATACAATTTGCTTCAAAATATCGCAATGACGTCGATTTCTACTTCACAAGAATGAAAACTCTTCATGAATTACTTCTTAACAAGAACAAAGACTTCCTACACTAAGAATAATTATCTGAGCCCTAACGGCCACAGAGTAATACAGGATATCTTTGTCTCTCTCTCTTTCTCTTTCTCTCTAGCACCGTCACGTCAAGTCGTGCTGCCTTCTCTCGTATTGCATGATACATCATAATCGACATCTGGTGTTGATGGTAATAAAGTGTTTCACCTAAAGTTCACGATTACTGCCGATGTCTGCCGCCTGGAGACAAGAACAAGAAACGACAAAAGATGAAGCAAGCAAAAGAAGACGGAAGGAGGTATTTAGTTTACTTGTTCCTCCACTCAGTAGGTTCACTACTCGCAAGCTTCATTTCGTACGATCTGCTCAGAAAATAAGAAAGAATTCATTAATGTGTCTTCTGTGACTGATTAATATCATTAACGGATTTGTAGCTGTGGGCAACTACATTCTATTCATCCAAGTTGAATCCTCTTGTAAACGAACGTATACTTTGCCATCGATCATCGGCTGATTTGCTCAAACATCTAGTGGCGTAAGACCACTGGTAGTAGGCATTACCTAGTATTAGGTAGTTTGTTGTTATAGCGCGAATAAATCTCTTTATACATGATAAAACACTGTGCTAAATATATACGAAAGCAGTTCTTTTATACCCACGTACTTCTTTTATCAAATCTCACTGGGCAATCGGTTTCACTGTTCTACATTTTTCTGAAACCTACTCAGAATTACAAAATTACAGAATTCGATAAACGACGTAGAAAATTTTTTCGAAAAGTAGTTTTACTTGAAAAAGAGTGAGTAGAGGGAGGGCGGGGGGTGGTTAGTGGTCGCTCGCAGCTTTGACTTCTTTTGCAGAATCACCTCGGCACAACTGTAAGCGGGCTTTGACATATGAGAAACGTACACTAGTGATGGAATGTTATGTGCTCTGCTGCGAGTTAATGGAACTATAACAAATTTAAATTAATTTCCGGATGCTTACACTTTCTACGCGTTTTGAGTTCATTATGAGCATGAGATTATATTGTAATTCAACCGCATTCGACTTTTCTTCAGCGATCAAGGCCATGTCATTTTCCACATTTGGGAAATATAATTTCAGCGATTGCAGTTGTGACAGCGGAATACAACCGCTCGCTCGACTAAAAATCCGTGCCCTAAAGCTGGAAAGTTGCACAGGTCACACCAATATTCAAGAAAGGTAGCAGGACTAATCCATTATATTACAGACTCATATCATTAACGTCGATAAGCAGCAGGATTTTGGGACATATATTGTCTTCGAACATTATGAATTACCTTGAAGAGAACGGTCTATTGACACACAGTAAACACGCATTTAGAAAACATCGTTCTTGTGAAACACAACTAGCTCGTTATACATATGAAGCGTTGAATGCTATTGTCAAGGGATTTCAAATGAATTCCCTATTTCTATATTTCCAAAAGGCTTTTGCCACTGTACCACACAAGCGGCTGTTAGTAAAATTGATTATGGAATATCGTCTCAGTTATGCGACTGGACTCGTGATTTCCTGTGAGAGAGGTCACACTTCCTAGTAACTGACGGAAAGTCATTGAATAAAACAGAAGTGATTTCTGGCGCTCCCCGCGGTAATGTTATAGGATCTCTGCTGTTTCTTATCAATATAAACGATTTAGGAGACAATCGGAGCAGCCGTCTTAGGTTGCTTCCAGATGATGCCGTCGTTTATCGTCTGGTAAAGTGACCCAGGAGATCAAAACGAACTGCAAAACGGTTTAGAAGAGATATCTGAATGGCGGGAAAATTGACCCAAAATAATGAAAAGTGTGGGGTCATCCACATGAGTGCTAAAAAAAAATCCGTTACACTTCAGTTACACGATAACTCAGTCTAATGTAACGACCGTAAATTCAACTAAATACCTAGGAATTACAATTACAAACAATTTAAATTGGAAAGAACACATAGAAAGGCAAACCAAAGACTGTGTTTTATTGGCAGAACAATTAGAAGATGAAACAGATTTACTAAAGAGACTGCCTACACTACTCCTCTTTTCAAGTACTGCTCCGCGGGCTGGGATCCTTAACAGATAGGATTAACGGAGTACGTCGAGGAAGTTCAAAGAAGAGCAGCACGTTTTGAATTGTCACGACATAAGGGACACGATGCAGGATTTGGGTATGGACACCATTAAAGCAAAGGTATTTTTCGTTGCGGCGAAATCTTCTCACGAAATTTTTCTCCTCCAAATGCAAAAATATTTTGTTGTCGACGACCTACCTGGAGAAACGATCATCATAAAATAAGGGAAATCAGATCTCGCACAAAAAGATACACCATTGCGTTCCTGGACAGGCTGGAGCAACTTGCCTAGCGTGTATGCTCTGAGTCTCAATGTGGCTTTCGAGTTCAGCGATCTACTCTTGGTACGTTCTTCAAATTTCGACAAATTCAGGAAAAGTGCCATGAGCAGAAAACCCCATTGTTCATTGCTTTCATAGATCCAAAATGTCCGTCCCCGGTAGCTGAGTGGTCAGCGCTACAGAATGTCAATCCTAAGGGTCCGGGTTGGATTCCCGGCTGGGTCGGAGAATTTCTCCGCTCAGGGACTGGGTGTTGTGTTGTCCTAATCATCATGATTTCATCCCCATCGACGCGCAAGTCTCCGAAATGGCGGCAAATCGAAAAACTTGGTCTACCCGCCGGGAGGCCCTAGTCACATGACATTTACATTTTATAGATCCAAAATGAGGCTTTTGATACAGTCAATAGGGATGAACTGTGTACTTTACTAGTGAAGATAAGGTGTCCTCCAAAACACTCGATAGCTCTTTTCACGATGATATGGAGGGGCTGTGCTGAAGGACATATGATCCGTTTGTTATGCAAAGAGTTCATCAAAGCTGTTACTTCCCCTACGTTGTTTGATACATTCATCTCGATATTCCTTAAAGTTACTTTCGGTGAAACAAACATGGACATTCGTCTACGTACCAACGCTGACTGGGAAACTTTACATCTCGCTATTCAGATCCAAGCGCTGTTGTGACGCTTACACCCGCAGAGACCCTTTTATTCAGTGACGATGCAACATTCGTAGCACATAGTCGTGACGATTTTTATAGGCTTGCGGATAAATTTGGTACTGCGTGCAAGCTCTCCTCCGTGTCAGTGAATATAAAGAAGGCTAAGTTTATAGCGCAAAGGTACGTGGATCTGCCTGCCATACGGCGGGATGGCACCTTGTTGAATGTAGTCGACAAACAACTCGGCTTGCTAGTGTCACAAGATCTCTCCCTGGACGACGAAATAAACACGAGAACTTGAAAAGTGACCAACACTTTTAGCAGCTCTGCACAAGCGTATGGGACAGTGACCACAAACATACCCATCTAAAAAGCACGTGTCATGGGCACTCTCTTGTATGGAGCCGAGGCTTGGGCATCTTGTGCTAAACAAGTAAAGAACCTCAATACCTTTCACCCGCAGTGTTTACTAAACATTCTGGACACAGCTTGGAGGGATCACGTGACGTGGTCCTGAATACTGCCTGAATACTCTTTAAGCAACGTCGCCTGCTGTGGCCAGGAGACTTTTATCGTCTGGATCACTTCCGTCTTTCCTCAGTGAAACAGTAACAGCCAAAAGACCGCCTGGAAGACCTGCATCGTGCCTCAAATGTTGCTCCAAGCATGATATGAAAGCGTTTAATATTGGCTACGACTAATGGAATGAACTCGCCGAAGGCCGCAGCAGATGGAGAAAACTCGGCAAGGACGGCAGCAACTTCCAGGGCGGAGCCCGGCTCAGCAACTTAACTGTGAAACCAGTGCGTGGACACGCGCTTACGACGAATCTCTCTTTCTTGGCTGTAAACACATGAGCAATCTGTGGACAGAAAGTGGGCTCTCGCATCAGACTCCTGAGTCATCAACGGAGTGTTTGCGCCATTCTACTTCAATCTTCCGTTAGGACCTATGGATCAGTGACCTGAATTTCAGCTTGTCATTACCAGCTGTTTGTGAAGTCATGTGCGTTTTCAATTTACAACGGTGCATTCATTCGAAATTCACTTTCATGCTAGCGACGTTGTAGTAATATGTGATGAAGCATTGCAGCTGAAGAGCTATACATTAGTCCTGAAGTCGTTTTACAGTTGGCACACTGGACCCGCATTCGGGAGGACGACGGTTCAATCCAGCGCCCGGCCACCCTGATTTAGGTTTTCCGTGATTTCCCTAAATCGCTCCAGGCAAATGCCGGGATGGTTCCTTCGAAAGGGCACGGCCAACTTCCTTCCCCGTCCTTCCCTAATCCGATGAGACCGATGACCTCGCTGTTTGGTCTCTTCCCCCAAACAACCCAACCCTTTTACAGTTGTAACAGCAATAAGTGAGCGTCTATAGCGGTTTTATTACCAACAAGTAGGAGTAGCCTCATATCCTGTAGCCTTTTTCGCCATATTTCAGCATCGTTCTGCCTTTTATCGAATCGGATTTGACTCAATAGTTTTGTTTTCAGGACGCCAGTTAGGTACGTTTATTATTAAATATCAGTAATTGTTAGCCGGCCGGAGTGGCCGAGCGGTTCTAAGCGCTACAGTCTGGAACCGCGCGACCGCTACGGACGCAGGTTCGAATCCTGCCTCGGGCATGGATGTGTGTGATGTCCTTAGGTTAATTAGGTTTACGTAGTTCTCAGTTCTCTGGGACTGATGACCTCAGCAGTTAAGTCCCATAGTGCTCAGAACCATTTGAACCATTTGTACCGTAATTGTTTGTGTATCAATGGGTATCGTTCGCCTTCTTTCGTCCGATACTCCCTATATCCTCTTTTACCTGTAATAAGCATATCTACGTGATCTTCAGCGCACTCAATTCACTCAATTAACTTTGTAAAGTATCTAGTTTATTTCTGGTATTCAAGAAAAGTGATGTAAGACCTATTTTTATTCGATGTGTCATATGTCATATGTGCATACTGGATATTTCGCAAACAGGTTTTCGATAGTCGATGTGTTACGTCACGGAGGTTCTGAGTACAAGGAGTGAGATCTCTGGTTGTCAGTACTGTCTTGGCAGTAAGCGTTCCAGCAGAAGTCAGGAAGGGCGTCTGGTGTTGGCTACGCTACTAAGCTGCCTTGCAAATAGTTTGCAGAGCACAGATAGAACACTACAGAGGTTGATGAATTGTGGAGTTAGATTTTGTAAAGATTTATTGGAAAAGCGACAATTGTTTTGAGGTGAAGTGTTACTGTATTGCTTGCTTGGGCTTGATTGTGACGTGTTTGGAAAACGACAAGTTTTTGTGAAATATTTTTCTTTATTGGTTTCGGTTTGTTAGTTTCATTGTTCAAACTAGAACAACTTAATTTTTTACATTTACATGGCTTTCACTCGTAAATTATAGATTTACCGCTCCTTTACCAATTCCGTAATTAACTTCGTGACAGAGATATGTTTCTTACAAATATATAAGTTTATTATAAAAATTATTGTAATAATGAGAAAATGTGTTTCAGTTTTTGCAATAAAATTATTTTAAAGATCAATTTTCTTTTAATCATTTAGCAAGTTCAGTTTCCACCTCTGTCTCCTTACGAAAGAATTTCAGATTTTCTGATTAGGGGTGATGCCGCATTGCCTTGCATTGGCTAAAATTGAGACATGACCACGTTTGAATAGTTGAATGTCCTTGCATTGCACCTGCGCAGGGCTCTGCTTTAATTTAGCTTGCTTGCTGCTGCGCTGCATATTTCATGTTCACCAATTCCGGCAGTACCGAGTTTCTGTTGCCACAGATAAGCCACAAAAATTTGCTAGGGCCAGTTTTGCATTATGGAAATGAAATCATTTACAGTTAACTTTCCTTTTCAAAATTAATTACCAGGTCAGTTTAGATAAAATTGAGTTCAGCTTTCATTTCATATGCAGACAGTGTCATTTTTTTGCAGAGCAGTGTTACATTCACTTGTGTACTACTCCGTTCTTCGAAATTTCTTCAGTCAGACTGCGTACGTAAATTCACATGTGATTTTAGAGAAACATTTTGTTCATTCATTCTTTCAAAATTCAATTAATAATTTTATGTAACATTTTCATTCTATTAAGTTTATGTGTTGGAACTGCAAGTCACGCATTTTAGTACTGTTCACTACTGCAAAATAGATAGTTTCACTGGATAATTTTTTTTTTGTTTACAGTTTCGGTTTTCTCATTACTTTGACAAAGTCAGTTAAAAAATACAATTATATAATTTTAGTGCCAGCTGCAGTTTTGTGGACTCTTTAATGCTAAATAATCGGCGAGTGGCTTGATCATGCACTCAATCCTTCCTTTCTATCACGATAACTAAAGCACAGAGATAAATACATGCAGAAACAATTAGTGAAGCGACGCTGTAGATGATAGTTACAAAGAGTTGCACACGCACGATAATTAAATTAAATTATGAAATAGTTTCCTTAGTAGTCATTATTAATATACGAGAAAATGGCAGCTATTGGTTTAGGTATAACGAAGTGATTTATTGAGAGTAAATGGAAATCAAGAGTTTGCTTTTGTTCTACAGTATTAGTTTTATTGTGTTAACGGGTTTTCGGCTTATAAGGTCGTCTTCAGACATTTACTAAGTATTGCCACCAAAGAAGTTACAATGTTTTTAAACAACATTGGAAGAGAAGTTACAGGTCTAGATTAAAGCAGAAACATACAGTAAGTAACATCTTTGACAGTGTTGTAGTAATGCAATGAAAAAGTAATAAATTAAACAGTGAATAAATAAAAATAAAAACGGAGTAGACACGAAAAAACTTAAACACAAACCAGGAACTGCATGCCTACATAACAGTTTCTATTAATAAACAAAACTAATAAAATAAAATAAAATTTGTGCTTGACAAGGCTACTTCAGAAGATATAAAAATGGAGAGTGATATACAAACCAATTAAAGGAAAAAACTACAGTATATATAAGGAACTTACGCAATAGCAGTAAGATAAACAGAAATGAATAAATTCAGGAAAATGGAGGAGTGTGAGGGAAGATCAGTAAATGCAATCTCTAAGATTGTGGTGGTACTACTGAAACGTCCCCTTTTGAAAAATTATACATGACTGTGCTTAAACTGACACACAATATTTTTTTAGCGCAACGCAATCTGACTTTCAATAATCCCTACAAAAGAGTGGCCCTGACTAACACTAACCTATACCTTAAACAAATCACTTACCTCACAAAAATCTTCGTTACTCGAACTACTGCAATACAGCCAGCGCCACTACTGCCATCTAAATAAAAGATTCAAACTACGGAAGGCACTAACTACTGATAGGCATACTTAGCAAATGAAAGATTTTGATAGAGAACAAACAATGTATTTACCTTAATAGTCATAATATATATAGCTGTTCATGACATCCAGTCTTACAAATTTCAAAACTCCGCCATCTCTCTCCCCACATCCACCACCGCTGGCGGCTCACCTCCAACTGCACAACGCTACGCGCTGTTCACATCCAACTGCCCAACACTACAATGGCAGACAACAATGCAAACTATCCACAGACTGCACACAGCACAGCCAGTGATTTTCATGCAGAGCGCAACGTAACGTTGCCAATAAGAAAACACAAACAGCCTACCACCTACTTACACTACATTTTAAAAAAGTAAAAAAGGCTGAACAATACAAGGATACAAAAGGAGCAAACAGGAAAAAACATTAACATTATACTCAAAACTGTGACTGTGTAACAGTTTCCATTGAATAAATGAATCAAGTAAAACAATATTTGATGAGACAACTACAAGAGGTATTAAACATGGGAGGAAATACAAGTACCAGTTAAAACAAAGCCTTAACAATTGAAAGTGCAGTCTATATAGATTACATGAATAACTTCAATAAAACAAAAGAACTTAATGAATACAGGAAAATGGTAATATGTAGGAACAGACAGTGTGGGAAGTGATGAAAAACAGAGATGATTTTGTGAAGTTTAGGAGAGAGGAAGTGTTGAGCTGTGTCTGGCCATTTATCATTAGATCTGAACTGTGAGCTATATGTTTTTTTTTTTAATTTCCAGGGCTTCCAGTAGATTGAGTTTATGGCCTTTGTTTGCTAACTTAAGAACAATGGACTCTGGCTGGTAGTTGTGACCCTCATTCAGTACATGCTCAGCAAATGTGGAGTCAGAATTCTGCAACCTCTAGCTGCATTCATGTTCAGCCAGCCTAGTTGCTATGTCTCTGCCTGACTGACCTATGTAAAACTTGTCACAGTCGGAACAGGTAATTTTGTATACCCTACTGTTGGCTAATAACTGGATCTTATCTTTCCTATTGAAAATACACTGGGCTGTCGTGTTCCTAACGTCATAGGAAAGCGCATACTTGCAGGCTTCCAGTGCTTTGGCTACAGTCTGTGATGCCTTTCCTAGATATGGTAATGTATGCCATTTCTTGCAGACAGTGAATGGGGAAGCAGATGGGGCATAGAGGAGGGCTATAAATTTCCGTTTTTGTTTCCTATGAAAGATATGGTCAATAAGGACTGAGCTGTAGCCATTGGCTGCGAGAAATTTCATTGTATCTAACTCTGCTTTAAAATCATCTGTGGACATGGGGACGGATATGAGACGGTGTACCACTGAGTGAAAAGCTGCATGTTTGTGAGCTATGGGGTGTTGTGGGCAAGTAGGATTTACTGTGTCTGTAGTTCTAGTTTTTCTATAAATTTTGAAATAATGTGTCTGTGTACTGTTGTCAGTGGGAAGATTTAAGAAGTTTATGGATTTTTTGCCAATTTTAATTGTGAACTGAATATTTTTATGGAGACTGTGTAGGTTTTACAAAAATGTATTGAGTTGTAGTACCAGTCCACATACACAGGACATCATCTACAAATCTAAACCAGTATTTGATATTTGCACCACGAACTTGAAGGGGCTATTACTCTCAGATAATGAGAAGAGTGATCTGATCAACCATTTGAGTCCGCACATTAAATGCTGAACCCAGACTCGGCAGTGAGAACTCTAATTAGAAAAACAGAAAATTTGGATGGTACTGGTGATTCCGAGAACACGTCCTGCTGAAGGCTTCAGTGCAAACATGTTTACAAAGTCCCTACAATGCCAGAGGAGCCAAGATACTTTATCGCAAACGTCTTCAGCAATAGGAAGTCGCCAAACAGTTAACAGGTGGTGCAGTCGTTGACATCTGCGCCACCGACTCTTCTAATACGTTCCGCCCGCATCTCGTGGTCGTGCGGTAGCGTTCTCGCTTCCCACGCCCGGGTTCGATTCCCGGCGGGGTCTGGGATTTTCTCTGCCTCGTGATGGCTGGGTGTTGTGTGCTGTCCTTAGGTTAATTAGGTTTAAGTAGTTCTAAGTTCTAGGGGACTGATGACCATAGATGTTAAGTCCCATAGTGCTCAGAGCCATTTCTAATACGTTCCGTCCGCCAGAAAACACCCGACACGAATTACCACGGCCTGGGTGACCGAGACAGTGCTCTTGGTAGCTCATAATAAAGTGTCTCCATAGGGACACACAGAGAAGACCGCCTAAAAGTAAATCTTGTACCCGGAGAATACCTGGGCTAGATCCAGAGAGATCTCTATAAGCGCACGGCGGTCGCACTTTCCAAGTTAAGCCAGCCGCTACCCGCACCGCTGTCGAAAGTTCTCAATCGACGGCGGTCGCGGGAACATGCGCCAATCCTATGAGTCAAGTTACAGTGGAAAATTCCGCTAAACTGGTGAGAGACGTATACCAGCCCAATGGGGTCTTGTCGCGCTAATTTCAGGACGAGGCTCTCTGACGTCATAGGGCATCATCGTGAGCTGCCCAGTCGATTGCCAGCCGGAGTGGCCGAGTGGTTCTAGGCGCTTCAGTGTGGAACCGCGCGACCGCTATGGTCGCAGGTTCGAATCCTGCCTCGGGCATGGATGTGTGTGCTTTCCTTAGTTAGGTTTTAGTAGTTCTAAGTTCTAGGGAACTGATGACCTCAGATGATAAGTCCCGTAGTGCTCAGAGCCATTTTGAACCCTGTCGATTTCCTGCATCTACGCTGGTGCTGAAAGTAGTTCCACCCAACGCTACACACATAAGACCAAAAGTTCATCGAACTGCCGGTGCCGGAGAGTCGCACCCAACGGATCGTTTAGAGTCCACTTTTGGGAAGATCGGAATACATTACTCGCTTGTGGCGTCGGCCAAATTAGGCCGAGATGCCAGATTGTTGTTAAGTGATTACAGCGGCTCCAGGCCATCACCCTCCTAGTTGCCTCTCAGTGTGTACAGTAGGCCAGAAAGCAACTGTGGTTGCAGGCGCATTGGGACTGACCAGCGGCTGTTGTCCGTGGATCCTAAGGAACTCACAGGTTGGCCGGCCGAGAATCAGTCTGCCTCTATCTTCACTGGTCCCCGCAGGCATCCTGGCTCTGCCATGGATTATCGAAATAAAGGCTAACAGTATAACAAAAAATAAATAAATAAATAAAATAAAATAAAACAAAAAAATAAAAAAAGTGCAGTCCCACACCAAGGATGACTAGATTCTCAGTACTCATTACATTACTCGGAATGAACTTATTCGGCCTTCTCCCACAGAGACATAGTAAAAGTGGCGCAGTGGTTAGCACACTGGACTTGCATTCGGGAGGACGACTGTTCAATCCCGCGTCCGGCCATCCTGATTTAGGTTTTCCGTGATTTCCCTAAAATCGCTCCAGGCAAATGCCGGAATGGTTCCTTTGAAAGAGCACGGCCGACTTCCTTCCCCGTCCTTCCCTAATCCGATGAGACCGATGACCTCGCTGTTTGGTCTCTTCCCTCAAACAACCCAACCCATAATAAAAATAATGATTAAGAGGGAAAAGATGAGAGGGAACAGGCCAGAAAAGGCATACAAAAGGCATGTCACCTCTCATAAGTTTTGATGACTCAGTTACGAGGTAGCATTTCCGTAACCACATCAACTTCACTGTTCGGTTTATTGTGACTGTGTGTGCAGTCGTGACGCGGCGCGACAGAGAAAGCTTACGATCCTGTCATCTCTGACGTCACAGACCCGCGAGCGGCCGAGCACTCCCTCCATACACGCTCTGGACATAGTCTCTCGTAAATATTCTAACACTCACATCCCGCATCTAACGTATGAATTACTCAAGTACTTAATTCCATTTCAATTTTAATGTACCACTTCGATATTCAATGAACCATCCCCACCCTTGTGGATGAAGTTCCATTACCTGGCAAGTTCATTTTCAGTGTTCCGTTATCTGTAACCTTTAACTCTGTGTATGAGTGCTACATCCGTTTTGGACCTCTCTCTATAAAGATTGCTAGGTCTTTTAGCGGACTGCGTGTGTGTTCTGTGTCTATATGTTCTGTATTACGTGTTATATCCGCTTTTGAGCGCTCTCTGTAAAGACCGCTGGGTATTTTAACGGATTCTGTGCGTGTTCTGTGTCTCCATGTTGCGTGTTTCAATGTTATATCCGATTTTGACCGTTCTGTATAAAGATTGCCGGGTATTTTAACGGATTGTGTGTTCTGTGTCTCTATGTTGCGTGTTATATCCGTTTTTGACCGATCTCTATAAAGACTGCTGCGTATTTCAACGGATTGTGTGTCTTCTGTGTTATGTGTTATATCCGTATTCGAGTGCTCTCTATAAAGATGAAATTATTGGTGTTCTGTGTCTCTATGTTCAGTGTTGTATCTGTTTTGGATCCCGTTCTATACAGAATGCTGTGTCATTTAAGAGATTATATGTTTGTTGTACGTGTTATATCTGAAACTTCCTGGCAGATTAAAACTGTGTGCCCGACCGAGACTCGAACTCAGGACGTTTGCCTTTCGCGGGCAAGTGCTCTACCATCTGAGCTACCGAAGCACGACTCACACCCGGTACTCACAGCTTTACTTCTGCCAGTATCTCGTCTCCTACCTTCCAAACTTTACAGAAACTCCCCTGCGAGCTTCTGTAAAGTTTGGAAGGTAGGAGACGAGATACTGGCAGAAGTAAAGCTGTGAGTGCCGGGCGTGAGTCGTGCTTCGGTAGCTCAGATGGTAGAGCACTTGTCTGCGAAAGGCAAAAGTCCCGAGTTCGCCGGCACGGTAGCTCAGCGTGTTCGGTCAGAGGGTTAGCTGCCCTCTGTAATAAAAAAACTGAGTTAATCGATCAACAACGAACTTTAACGGATGTCTTACGACGTCCGCCCCGAGCACATGCAACGAACAAAAGCGAACAAAATGAGATTTAAAAAAAAAAAGATGGTAGAGCACTTGCTCGCGAAAGGCAAAGGTCCCGAGTTCGAGTCTCGGTCGGGCACACAGTTTTAATCTGCCAGGAAGTTTCATATCAGCACGCACTCCGCTGCAGAGTGAAAACCTCATTCTCGTGTTATATCTGTTTTGGACCACATTCTATATAGAATGCTGTGTCATTTAACAGATTCTATGTTTGTGTGTCAATGTGTTCAATGTCTCTATCTTATATCTGTTTTGGAGCGCATTCTACCCAGACTGCTGTGTCATTTAACAGATTCTATGTTTGTGTGTCTATGTGTTACATCTCTTTTGGACAGCATTCTGCCCAGATTGCTGTGTCATTTAACAGATTCTGTGTTACCTATTATTTCCGTTTTCGACTGCTCTCTACAAATATTTCATTTCTTTCCTTTTTGTCTATATGTTATATCTATTTTGGTCTGCTGATTTCTGTATCATTTAAGTCACTGCACATTTTCGTTTCCATACTCGATATTGTACTCAGTCTTTTCCATCTTTCTAGATTACATCCCTCAAATGCTGACTGCTCTAGATCAGCAGCTCGAGATGGAGTGGGCGCAAGCGCAGCTCGAATGTAAGTGCCTTTCTAATAAAAACGTAGTTCTTAGATCAAATAATTTCACGTAATATACACTCGTTTTCCAAGTGTATAAATTCAGTATTCATATTCTTGTCTTCATTCGAGATGTTCCTGATTCCGCGCATAGGGAGGGGTGTACCGACCGAAGCGTATAAGTTGACTGCGGTCAAATGACGTCTGCTCCAGCGGACACCCGGTTTTTAGAGGAGGAGGGGGAGGAGGAGGAGCTCGATCTGCCTGACTGGTTTACAGGCTTACTTGAATGTGGCCATGAGTTGCTCAAACCATGGAGCCATACCGGAGGAGCTGAATAGTTTTGAACATTAACATTACTGCGAATAGTTACCGTTATTTAGTCTTATTGTTATTATTATTATGACACTACTGGCCATTAAAATTGCTACACCACGAAGATGACGTGCTACAGACGCGAGATTTAACCCACAGGAAGAAGATGCTGTGATATGCAAATGATTAGCTTTTCAGAGCATTCACACAAGGTTGGCGCCGGTGGCGACACCTACAACGCGCTGACATGAGGAAACTTTCCAACCGATTTCTCATAGACAAACAGCAGTGGACCGGCGTTGCCTGGTGAAACGTTGTTGTGATGCCTCGTGTAAGGAGGAGAAATGCGTACCATCACGTTTGCGACTTTGATAAAGGTCGGAATGTAGCCTATCGCGATTGGTGTTTGTCTTATCACGACATTGCTCTTCGCGTTGCTCGAGGTCCAATGACTGTTACAGAATATGGAATCGGTCGGTCCGGGAGGATAATACGGAACGCCGTGCTGGATCCCAACGGCCTCGTATCACTAGCAGTCGAGATGACAGGCATTTTATCCACATGGCTGTAACGGATCGTGCAGCCACGTCTCGATCCCTGAGTCAACAGATGGGGACGTTTGCAAGACAACAACCATCTGGACGACCTGTTCGACGACGTTTGCAGCAGCATGGACTATCAGCTCGGAGACCATGGCTGCGGTTACCCTTGACACTGCATCACAGACAGGAGCGCCTGCGATGGTGTACTCAACGACGAACCTGGGTGCACGAATGGCAAAACGTCAGTTTTTCGGATGAATCCATGTTCTTTTTACAGCATCACGTTGGTCGGATCCGTGTTTGGCGACATCGCGGTGAATGCACATTGGAAGCGTGTGTTCGTCATCGCCATACTGGCGTATCACCCGCCGTGATGGTATGGGGTAGCATTGGTTACACGTCTCGGTCACCTCTTGTTCTCATTGGCGGCACTTTGAACAGTGGACGTTACATTTCAGATGTGTTACGACCTCTACCCTACATTCGATCCCTGCGAAAGACTACAGTTCAGCAGGATAATACAAGACCGCATGTTGCAGGCCCTGTACGGGCCTTTCTGGATACAGAAAATGTTCGACTGCTGCCCTGGCCAGCACATTCTCCAGATCTCTCACCAATTTAAAAAGTCTGGTGGCCGAGCAACTGGCTCGTCACAATATGCCAGTCACTACTCTTGATGACCTGTGGTATCGCGTTGAAGCTGCATGGGCAGCTGTAACTGTACACGCCATCCAAGCTCTGATTGACTCAATGGCCAGGCGTATCAAGGCCGTTATTACGGCCATAGGTGGTTGTTCTGGGTAGTGATTTCTCAGGATCTATGTACCCAAATTGCGTGAAAATGTAATCACAAGTCAGTTCTAGTATAATATATTTGTCCAATGAATACCCGTTTATCATCTGCATTTCTTCTTGGTGTAGCAATTTCAATGGCCAGTAGTGTATTATCATCATTTATCGCTCTTTTAAATCTAAATCATTAAACTAATTTTCTTCTTATTTATGTTACAGGTATTTCACACGGCATAGTTCGTGTATCTAGAGCGGTGGTTGCGGGGGCGAGACTTGAGGGCACAGCCTCAAAGACATGCGGCGCCCTGTGTAGCCCCGATCAGGTCTGCGCGAGAGGCGGCGGAAGGCGCGCAAGCTCGGCCCCCAGCCCCACCGCAACCCCTTTGGCGTCCGTGGGCAACTCAACCTGCGGGCCGTGGAGAAGGAGAAGAACAAGAAGAACGGCCTCCCACTCCACAGGCAGGTAGCGGCCGCAGCAACGCAGTCCGGGGCCGCCGCCGCAGCCCAGCCCTTGAAGTCGACTATCACCGCCTCCTCCGCCTACTCCGGAACAAGCTCGCTGCCTTCCGCGCAAAGTACTCGTTCCTACACGTAT
This sequence comes from Schistocerca nitens, assembly GCF_023898315.1. Taxonomy (NCBI): domain Eukaryota; kingdom Metazoa; phylum Arthropoda; class Insecta; order Orthoptera; family Acrididae; genus Schistocerca; species Schistocerca nitens. The sequence goes on along the minus strand of NC_064620.1, from coordinate 369,535,101 downwards.
ACCCCTCCCTGTAAATGAAGACGACGCACCATCGCCGGCCCCATCCTCTACCGGGACGACCTCTAGCTGTAGTAGTAGTAGTAGTAATAGTAATTATCCTGTGGTTAGCGGTAGTTCTCTCCCCCGTCCTATCGATAATGGTTTAGATCAGAATAAGGCCCCGGGAGTAGACAACATTCCATTAGAACTACTGACAGCCGTCGGAGAGCCAATCCTGACAAAACTCTACCATCTGGTGAGCAAGATATATGAGACAGGCGAAATACCCTCCGCCTGATATAATAATTCCAGTCCCAAAGAAAGCAGGTGTTGACAGATGCGAAAATTACCGAACTATCAGTTTAATAAGTCACGTCTGCAAAATACTAACGCGAATTCTTTAAACACGAATGGAAAAACAAGTAGAAGCCGACCTCGGGGAAGATCAGTTTAGATTCCGTAGAAATATTGGAACACGTGAGGCTATACTGACCCTACGACTTATCTTAGAAGCTAGATTAAGGAAAGGCAAACCTACGATTCTAGCATTTGTAGACTTAGAGAAAGCTTTCGACAATGTTGACTGGAATACTCTCTTTCAAATTCTGAAGGTGGCAGGGGTAAAATACAGGGAGCGAAAGGCTATTTACAATTTTTACAGAAACCAGATGGCAGTTATAAGAGTCGAGGGGCATGGAAGGGAAGCAGTGGTTGGGAAGGGAGTGAGACAGGGTTGTAGCCTGTCCCAGATGTTGTTCAATCTGTATATTGAACAAGCAGTGAAGGAAACAGAAGAAAAATTCGGAGTAGGTATTAAAATCCTTTGAGAAGAAATAAAAACTTTAGAGGTTCGCCGATGACATTGTAATTCTGTCAGAGACAGTAAAGGACTTGGAAGTGCAGTTGAACGGAATGGATAGTGTCTTGAAAGGAGGATATAAGATGAATATCAACAAAAGCAAAACGAGGATAATGGAATGTAGTCGAATTAAGTCGCGCGATGCTGAGGGAATTAGATTAGGAAATGAGACACTTAAAGTAGTAAAGGAGTTTTGCTATTTGGGGAGCAAAATAACTGATGATGGTCGAAGTAGAGAGGATATAAAATGTAGACTGCCAATGGCAAGGAAAGCGTTTCTGAAGAAGAGAAATTTGTTAACATCGAGTATAGATTTAAGTGTCAGGAAGTCGTTTCTGAAAGTATTTGTATGGAGTGTAAGCATGTATGGAAGTGAAACATGGACAATAAATAGTTTGGACAAGAAGAGAATAGAAGCTTTTGAAATGTGGTGCTACAGAAGAATGCTGAAGATTAGATGGGTAGATCACATAACTAATGAGGAGGTATTGGATTGGGGAGAAGAGAAGTTTGTGGCAAAACGTGACTAGAAGAAGGGATCGGTTGGTAGGACATGTTCTGAGGCATCAAGGGCTCACCAATTTAGTATTGGACGGCAGCGTGGAGGGTAAAAATCGTAGAGGGAGACCAAGAGATGAATACACTAAGCAGATTCATAAGGATGTAGGCTGCAGTAGGTACTGGGAGATGAAGAAGCTTGCACACGATAGAGTAGCATGGAGAGCTGCATCAAACCAGTCTCAGGACTGAAGACCACAACAACAACAACAACATCAGAATAAGGGCGTAATGACTCCCTTAGAATACTCAGCAGTTGCTAGGGCTTTTGAGGGGTGAATCTCATTCTCTAGAATTGAGAATCCGGGTGGAAGGTATCGTGACCCTGCCGGGTTTTTAGAGGCGTACCTCCCTGTCTTGGAGGTCAAGCTCCTCAAAGTCCTATAAGATCCGTGATTTAACGCCATTAAATGCACCGCAGTATTATGCCGCGAATTGAGTCACCCACCTAAACATCAAGGTGAGGCGGAGACAACGACTCTGCACAATATATTGGATGATAATGGCGTTATTTTTCGGAGCACATCGATTGCTGAATGGTATCGTGAGTCCACCTTAAGCGCTATTATGGCCTGATTTTCCGAGATGGAAGTACTTGGGTCCGCTAAAGCGCTCAGCTGGATACCACACCTCGACATCCATATACATGTCTATGATCCAATAAATGGAAGGTCCAGTTATATTAAACTCCCTAAGGATATTGAGAAAAAGCAGGTGTGCATTAATGTTCAAAATAAGTATGATAATGCTTGTTTTGCATGCAAAGTCTAAAATATTAAGATGCAGTATAACTTTGATGGGATAGAGTTCCCTGTAAAGATACAGGACATACACAAGTTTGAGGATCAGAATACCGGAACATCGGTTCACGTTTACCGCCTGGAGGAGAAGAATAAGAATGACAAGTCATATGAGCAGGACAAGCATACAATAGTAGGTCCCCTCCATTTCTCAAAATTTGCAGGTGAGCCAGAGTTTCATGTAAACATGCTGCTCTTCTCCGAAGGCGATAATTATCACTACATCTGGATCAAAGACATGTCCCGACTCCTTTGTTTCCAGTTAAGTTACAAACGGTGTAAAAAGCATATTTGTTTAAGGTGTTTGAACTACTTTTCTTCTGAAGAGTTATTAGCTGTACGTATATTAGACCGTGCTTCCAAGGACCTGGTACGTGTGGTTATGCCCACTGAGGAAAATAACTTCATTAAATTTCAAAATGCTCACCACCACCAACGTTGTCCTTTTGTTGTCTACGCCGATTTTGAATGCCTGCTGGCTCATTGTGAAGGGAAGCCCCTATCCTCACACACAAACTTCACACAAAAACACGTACCGTATGTGGCAGCGTTCCACGTCGTATGTGGATATGATCTTAACTGCTATCAGTCTTATGTAGGGAACGATCCGGCGGTTTGACTTCTCAGTGAGCTTGAAAAACTTTCATGGCAAGTTGACAGGCTCTACAGCACCAGCATTCCCATGACCAAATCAAGGGAAGATAATGAATTGTATGAAAGGGCGGTTAGTTGTCATATTTGTGGGCTCGCCTTAGATAGAAAAGCGGAAACTCTTCGTAGAGACAATTTTCATCTTACGGGTAAGTTCCGCGATGCAGTCCGCAACGAATGCAACTTGAAGTATCAGTTACCTAGACACATACCCGTCTTTTTTCATAATTTGAGCGGGTATGACGCTCATTGTCTCGTTGAACACTTGGCTAAGTTTGATATGATGAAAGATCAGGTCAGTGCCCTCCCTGAAAGTGTTGAGAAGTACATTTCTTTTTCAAAACGAATGACGCAAAAAAGTTATGCTCTGCTTCCTTGACTCTCTACGCTTTATGCAGACTTCACTCCAGAAACTGGTTGAGACTTTACCTCGGAAATATATGCATATCACTCCATCTGCAATTCCCAATGAGGAAAAGTTCCAACTTGCGATTAGGAAAGGAGTTTTCCCATACGAGTATGTTGATAGTATGGCAAAACTCAATGAAACCAGGCTTCCCCGACATATCTGATTTGACCAGTACTCTCACAACCGATGTCATAACTGCTACAGATTATGAGCTTGCCGTGAATGTCTGGTGAGAGTTCAACATCCCAAATTTGGGAGAATAGGCAAGGTTATACATGGACATGGACGTGCATTTCCTTGCAGATGTTTTCGAAAAGTTCCAGAATGTATGTATGACCACATACTCTCTGGACCCCGCCTTTTGTTAAATGGCGCCTGGGTTGTCCTGGGACGCTATGCTATAAAAAACAGGCCACAGCATTGAACTTTTGACTGATGCTGCAATGTTTCTATTTTTTGAACGACGGATCCGTAGGGGACTTCGTCATTGTGTTCACAGGCAGATAAAGGCAAATAACCGGCAGATGGGTGTCGAGTACAATGCATCCCTTGATTCTAGTTACATTTTGTGCTTAGATGTTAACAGCTTATATGGGCATGCCATGATGCAACCGCTGGCGGTTGGTGGATTTAGGTGGCTGTCCGAAGACAAATTGAAGGGATTAGGTGGACAAATAATGGGTCTTGCAACTGATTCTGATGTAGGCTATGTACTTGAGGCAGACATCGCATACCTTAATAATTTGCATGGAGAGACAAGCAACGTGCCGTTATGTCCAGAGCAACAAATTCCGTGAGGAAGCACCATCCCTAGACTTTGGCTACTGTTGGGGATAAGTAGAGGTATATTATTCATTATCATAACCTCCAGCAGTGCCTTAGATTAGGGATGAAGCTTGTTGGAGTCACCTGGGCAATCTCTTTCAAGCAATCCCCACGGTTGAAAGAGTGTTTTGAACTAAATACCGAAAAGAGGGCTGCCGCTAGTAATGATTTTGAAAAAGACTTTTATAAATTAATGAATAATTCCATTTTCGCGAAAACTATGCAGAATGTGTGAAATAAACGCGATATTGTGATTAGAACTGAATGAGAAGTGCGTTATGGCATGAGAAAATGTATAGCCAGGCCAAATTTTAAGCGTACCAACATCTTCAGTGAAAACTTTGTTGCTTTCGAGACGTTGAAGACTGCAGTAGAGTTTATGAAGCTCATCTATTTGGGGATGTGCATACTGGATATCTCCAAATTCTACATGTACCGATTCCACTATGAGTTTGCGAAACCTCATTTCATTGGGCCAAAGTTACTTTATATGGATACAGACAGATTTTTCTACTGGATCAAGAACTGCGATCCATATGAAGTAATTAGGTGCAATGGTAAATAATTCGAATCATCTTCTTATGAGGCCAATAATCCTTACAGCACTGTTTGACAGAACAAGAAGGTTATCGGTCTCATGAAAGACGAGTCGAATGGTTTACCAATTGTAGAGTTTGTGGAATTGAGGTCCAAAATGTATGCATATCGTACTATAGATGGGGACACTCAGAGGCGGACAAAGGGTGTTAGACAGGTCGCACATTGTGCTCTCATGCTCGCAGACTATTTGCAATGCCTGTATGGTCACAGCGTTGAAGGCGCTCGTCCACACATGGTTCAACAAACTAGCATTCGATCACGAGGTCATGAGGCGTACACTGTGCTACAGTCTCCTCATGACAATAAAAGAGTCACTTGTGAGTATGGGGTGGAAACCCTCCCATACACTCACACTATTTACTTGAAACGAAAGTAGGGCTGGGGGACTCTGGTTGATTGATAGAGAGGGAATGAGTGTGTGAATGTTGTGATTGGTGACTATGCGAGGAAATAGTATGGCTCTTTTATCATAGTGTAAATAATGGATAAGAATGTTGTGTGGTGTGTATCAGTTTGGTTGCTTCTGTGTATGTCAGAGTGTGCAAATGAGTGTGGGAATCTGTGTAACGTTTATGTGTGTGTAAATAAATATAAATATTAATTATTTTTAGAAAGAAAATGATAAAAATGAAAAAAATTTAAAAAATGAAAAAGTCTATTTATGTAAATATTTTTTGAGCAGTGCTAGTACATAATATATGAACAAAACATAAATTTTCCTACTTGACTTGTACCTTGTATATGAAGAAAAAATAAATGTTTTGCATTTCATATGTGCTTCCATGTGAGTGGTTATAGAGATTAGATTTTAGTTTGTAAGTTTCACCTACCGCTAGCCATCCAGTCGGAACTAGTTTTAAGTATATGAGTTCCACCAATTAGATATTTTATATATGTTCACTTGCTTGTTGTAGTGGAACATGTTTAGAGTCATCGACTTCAATGAAAAGTATATATGTGTTCACCTCGTTTTTCTAGTGGAAAATGTTTAGAGCCACTTACTTCAGAGAAATATATTTTCAATTGCTCGTGGTAGTGGAAAATGTTTTAGAGCCACCCACTTTTAGTAACTATGTTCGCCTTTAGTTAAAAGTGTCTTCTTTTTTAGGGTGGAACTTCGCTAGCAATAGTATTTACGTTGTAAGATAGTGTAATTAGATTGTAGTACCTCTGCATTAGCTGTAAAATTTTATATATATATATATATATATATATATATATATATATATATATATATATATATATATATATACTGCTGGCCACCGTAAATGCAACACCAAGAAAGACAAGAGGTAGCACAACAAAATTTATTTTGTAGATAACATGTTGACCAAGTATCAAACGATTGCGTTTACAGACGTCTGTGACATGTGGTTCCTGCCAGAATCAGTAGCCGGAGTAGCCACCATTGTTGGAGATCACCGCTGCCACACGTCTCGGCATTGAGTCAAAGAGACGTTGGATGTGTTCCTGGGGTACAGCAGCCCAAGCAGCTTCCACACGTTGCCAAAGATCATCTGGTGTGGCAGCTGGGGATGTAATCTGGGTCACTCGTTCAGCAACCATGGACCACATGTTTTCTATCGGCGAAAGATCCGGAGAGCGAGCCGGCCAGGGAAGCAATTCAATCTGGTTATTGACGAAGAACCTTTGGACAATGCGTGCCACGTGTGGTCGCGCATTATCCTGTTGAAATATGGCTGTGGCCGAGCCCTGAAGGTAAGGAAGGACAACTGGCTCCAGCACCTCGGATATGTAGCGCCGGCTATTTAAAGTACCGGCAATGCGTACTAGAGGCGTGCGAGAGTAATATCCAATACCGCCCCATACCACAATACCCGGTGCAAGACCAGTGTGGCGGTGCATAATGTAGCTGTCCAGCATCCTCTCTCCACGGTGTCTCCACACTCGAATCCGACCATCGTGGTGCTGCAGACAGAAGCGTGCCTCGTCAGCAAAGACAACGTCATTCCATTCTGCCGTCCACATCCGTCTGTCATCACACCATTGGCGACGGAGACGTCTGTGGTTCTGCGTCAATGGTAGACGAAGCAATGGACGTCTTGCGGACAGACCACTCTGCTGTAAACGGCGTCGAATGGTACGCGCAGACACCGGATGATGCGTTACAGACGTAATGTGCTGTGCTATGGTTCGGGATGTCACTGAGCGATCCGTCACTGCCATGCGCACAATTTGCCTATCAGCACGTGCAGTGGTGCACCGAGGTGCATGCGATCGACCACGTCGGTCCGTCGTACCCTCCTGCATCCAACGGTCACATATCCGCATTACAGTTGTTTGGTTTCGTCCAACACGACTAGCGATTTCTCTGTATGATAATCCACAATCTCGGTAAGCCACTATCCTTCCTCTGTCGAACCCGGATACCTGATCAAACGATGTTCGCTGTTGTCTACGAGGCATAACTGATCGTCTTGTGAAACAACCACAAGGTAAACACACGTGCCGAACGTACACTCGTCGTAATCGCCAAGCCTTAAATGGCGCTATGAGGTGGCGCCACAGGCGCGCGTGATGTGCGTCTGCGCTGAAATTCTAATCAGTTGCATATCTCATCGCTGCAAACCCATGGTGTAAATTTCACTTGATTCGGATGCTTCCTTCAGGGTGTTGCATTTACGGTGGCCAGCAGTATATATATATATATATATATATATATATATATATATATATATATATATATATATATATATGAGGAGAATGCTTATATTTCTGAATAATGTAAGATCTTAAACACGTATCTGCTACGAGGAGAAGGTTGATATTTTTCGTCAAAAACCAATCGTGTATCTGTAAACTCATATATAATGTGAAAACTGAATCATTTCACTGTAAACTGATATTTCGTAAACACTGTTAAAAAAATTCTGAATTCAGTAATAAATTCACTTATTTTATTGTAAAAATGTCGAATCTTGTTATTATTTCACCACTCAATCATCATAATTCTTTTTATTAAAAATATAATAAATGTATTTTTGTGTGTCTACAAGACGTGGATACAGCCACATTACACTGCACAGGTCTATAAGGCTTGCTGCTTTAAAAACAAATCATTTTTAAATGACGTGTGCTGGACTTCGTCCAGTGTTCACAAACACGCAGCATGCCTCAGCATTCTCTTTCAGCCCTGGCGCCGCCACAGTCACTGCGTTCCACACAGGTGAGGTGAAAACTTGTCTATTACTGACTCAGGTAACGTTACTCAGCACATCAAGGCTTGGGTATTTGTCTCAGACAGTTCCAGAGGAATTCGCTTCATGTGCGATATCCCCCAGTAAACTTACATTCATAGAAAGAAAGACAAAACCAGCCAATGTTATAAATTACTATTTATTTGTAATCCAACTTAAAAGTAATTTTACATTCTCACATGCAGATACAACAGCACTTTTTTGGTAAATGTTCTTGAGCCGACGGATAGATGGACATCCGTACAAATCCAGGTCTTGAATAGAAGCAAATTTAAATATTTGGCGCATCCATGAGATTTTGTCCTTTCCCTTCATGTAAACGATGGTGCCCTTGTGATCGAATAATATCTTTATAGAGTATGCCAGAATCATCCCAGTGAATTCCATGATAAAAGTTAGTCAACCACTTTGCACTGTTCCATGTTTTATAGCACTTCACTTGCTTGAACAGTCTTGGTGATTCAATATTTGCAGAGAAAGTTCGAATTATTCCTGCGTCTTGTGTGTAAGCTACAAAAGCAAAATCTTTAAATATGAACTGTCTACACTCTCCGTCATAGAATCCTTGAACGTCTGCAATGATCTGCACTTGCTGACACGCCATCGTCAGATGATCAATGCACAGGGCAGTACGTATTCATTTATACAGCTTGCTGCACAACACCTGTGAGCGGTCAGTAGTTGATTACACGGTCATGTAGAACTAAAGCATACGAAGCAGTGTGTTCTGGGAGATTTGTGGATGATTCAAATTCAATTTGCACATCAATAGGTCCAGACTTAACTATCTCATTCTGTTTAGAGCAGTCTATTACAATGATCGGTGAATGCTCTTTGAATTTATGCGGATCTAGTAGAGATCCCCCTCCCTCTCCCTCAGCAATTTCATAGTAAGAATTACAAAACCTTGCTTACATATCATACGCCAGGCTGTATACATTTTGATTCCATTGCAGATGTAGATTGTCATATGGGTAGAATTCTGAATTCAGGTACACTTTGGCATTAGTTAACTTGCAGTTAATGAACACGGTGGAATGATTTGCTATATTGCCTCTTCTATCAGTCTGAAACGCAAGTATGATGAATCTAGGTGTCTCCACATGGCCGGAGGTTTTAATAGCCCATGTTTGTCTGCTCGCCGTCGGTAACACTGGGTACTCGAAAACCTCCCATGAGCGAAATGTGAGTGACAGAAATGTACCTGAATTCAGGACTTTCAAAAACTTCAAACGCTCCTCGTCGGATACACCGATATGAGGCATTTCCCATATTGTCTTGTTGATCGTGATCATATTCTCTTCTTGAGCTCCTTGAATGTATGAGTTGTTGTCCGTTGCACTCCGCACCAGAGTGATTTCCTGTTAAGCGTTCATAATAATCTGTCTCATATCCTCAAAGTATCCCATAAGCATTTTTAGAGGTATGCATGCAGTAAATCGCTTGTACTTTTGAGCTGCTCTATCCTCTGGCTCGTCTATGAACCATCCTGCATTTTCTAAACTATGCAGATCTGCTGGTTTTGCTGAGACGTATGTTTTAAGGGTCCTACATCGCGTGTACGATCGATCTTAGAAACTTTCAATTCATAGCGAATCTCTTGGAAGAGGAATGCTAATGCGTTGCGTGTCAGCTTGGATCCCACTGTATCGCTGCCGTTAGTTTTCTTGAATGACCCCTCGAGGTATATGAAACACTTGCACGGAAACGTGAGTGCATCTTGGTGCTGTATGACAATTCTGATTTCATCATTCTTGTTAAACGTGGTTGAAGAGTAAGATTTATGAGAGCAGTATTCCTGACTCATAATTCTCGCATCATACTCTACTGGACTGGTTGAGTGATAACGTCATTGCGTGGTTTCGGACCAACTGATTTAAGAAATTCGAAGTTCGCAGGTGTTATCACTTTGCTGTTTGGTAGCGAAGTGGCACGCTGTGGATTGCGTGCACTTGTTTTATACCGCACGTCCATCCTGTCTTAGATGTAATTGTACATGATTTCCTCACCGCGAAATTCAACTAGTTGACTATTGGTTCAAATGGTGCAAATGGCTCTGAGCACTATGGGACTTAACATCTATGGTCATCAGTCCCCTAGAACTTAGAACTACTTAAACCTAACTAACCTAAGGACATCACACAACACCCAGTCATCACGAGGCAGAGAAAATCCCTGACCCCGCCGGGAATCGAACCCGGGAACCCGGGCGCAGGAAAGTTGACTATTCTGAACGACAATACGCAGCTCCAAATAATCCAATGTCTGAGCTGTCACTGGAAGGTATATTGCATTGGCCGGGGTCTGAACAAACTTATACTCCGTTGCAACTGAGGGGAAGAATCCGTAAATAGTGTGAATTAGAGCATTGTTGAGATAGGAGTTCGTTGCAATGTTACACTCGACGCGTATTGTGCTGACTGGGAATATGTCCAATATCTGATTCGACTTGTAAAATTAGTTGGATCCTTCTTCAAAATCTGTCCTTTTGCGAATCCAACCAGGCGTCCTATTAAACCTTTCTGGTTAAAGTCAATCGTTGCATTTACAGTTCGTATTTCAGATTTGAGTGTATTGATGTTTGCACGTAGTTCAATACCTCTTCCGGACTGTTTTAAAACGTCGTTTGAATCGTCGATATCGTACGCAACAGGTTCTATTTCCAGAACATCTTTTTCACCATCAATATCGAGATGGAGTTTATTGTCAGTCTTGGTGATATTCGGAATGCTGTTGTACGTCTCCAGTCCAATCAATGCAACACTCCATTGACCTGCACTCAAATCAGTTTGCGGGAAGTAATTTGCACGCAATACAGATGACTGTCTTTTCAACGTCAAAGTGTACGACATTGCGTCTGAACCTCAACTGATGAATGAATGTTTAAACATACTCCTTATATAGCATGCTTCTTCTTATTCTTCTTCTTTGTGAACGTCAAGAGAAACATGATGCAAGGATTCCGCAGAGGTGTGTATTATCGTCCTGATAGCGTTGATAATTGCAGTATTGATGTAATTCTTCAGGTGGCTGGAGGTCACCAAATGAGTCGAAACAGTACACTTTCACAGCGTTTCTCATAACGTATGCCACCCAGTGGGTGCTGGGATCTCCGACAACATCTAAATCCACAATACCGGATTCACCTGTTTTCCACATAGTCCAAGGTAATGTATCACGCATAAACAAAATGGTTCAAATGGCTCTGAGCACTATGGGACTTAACTTCTCAGGTAATCAGTCCCCTGGAACTTAGAACTACTTAAACCTAACTAACCTAAGTACATCACACACATCCATGCCCGAGGCAGGATTCTAACCTGGGACCGTAGCGGTCCCGCGGTTCCAGACTGTAGCGCCTGGAACCGCTCGGCCACCCCGACCGGCCACGCATAAACACACAACGGAATCATGGTATCTTGAATTTATGTTTAACAAACTTAAGAAGATCTGTATTTGTGAGCGGCCGATCTGGAAGAACCGCTAATGGATTTTTTTATTTATTTATGAATAGATCAAGGCCCTTCCTGTACGTTTTCAAGTGTAGCCATTTTCTAATGGCTGCGGCTTCCATCAGGCTGTTATGTCTTCTCGCCTCTTCTAACTGCGCTTGGGAGTTTTGCGCGTTCTTAACCGTTCGGGCTATTAGCTGCAGCCCCACCGGCAAGGGAACCTACCGCTGAGATCGCGGAGAGGGCCGGGATGAGAAAAGGAATAAAACCGCCGGATGTCTTGGGTATTGGTAGCACACGAGGTGCTTTAACGGATCCTCTTGTTGTTCTTGTCCGTGAATGTCTGTGTTTCATTGCGTTTTTAGCTGCATACATCGCTGTAAGGATACAGTTCTTCAAACAACACTTGTTCTTCTTCTTCTTGTTTAGCGCAGCGTTCATAACTTCATAAATTCGTCTCTCCTAAACCCAACTTGATTTTTTCGCTCATGATTTTATCAACTGCGGATGCGGCGATGCGTTGACCTATACCAATATCTTTTCCGTATCGCCTTAGCCTTATCAGCTAAAATCCTATCTGCAATGTGACGACTTGATAGATCTTTATTTGCTGCGTATGCAATGTCGTGTTCCATGCACGCTTCGTCAAGCAGATTCACTCCTTTATCGCATCGCGCCAAGCGTTTCTGAAGCTGTGTCCCAGGTCCGCAGTAGTTATACCCAGGGATGTGTAATTACACATGTAGTTTGTCCAGAACACCACCGCCTCCTCTAATGTGTCTTCGAGCGCGCATGTTACGCTACTGTGGAGGTTGCGGGCGACGCATACTCATTATATAGCAAATCGTTGGCATCAATCCAACTGTTTTGTGTAGCAGGAAAACCAACCCATTTGACTAGTACCTTACTTCCACGTCGCCTTATGACTCTCTCCACGAGAAAAAATCTGGCTACGAGCTTTTCTGCATCTCCTCAGTGTATAAGGAGCGTGCAATTTCTTCACCTTTGCTGTCCTTCAATATATAAGTTCTAGGATTCGTTCGTGGATTCGTTCGCTGCACCTTGGAAACTGTAAATATCTCAGTTGACCAGTTTGGTAGGTATGATTCCTCAAATGCCGTCTTGTGTATTCAGATACACACGAAATCACGTACATTAAATTTCTGTTTGCTTGGATCGAGCATCTTAATGCGAAAGTATACGGTATCCATGAGGCTGTTATCACGAACATCGATTGGCCGCACTTTTATTGTGCTATGTTTCGTTCCATTATATTGGGCAATTATTTCTGGGAGTATATCTGTCCATTTATATGAGCCTCGAAGGTTAAAACTCATCCACATTCGATCTTTTATTGTTCTGTTCAAGCGCTCCAAGATATTCGCCTTAAGGTGAGTGAATGTCGAGTAGTGATGTATTCCATATTGCTGCTTCACTGTCTTGAAATACCTATTGTAGAACTCACCCCCATGATCGGTTTGGAGATTGTCCGGGCATCGATTCGTTCCTGTCTGTAGCAAGCATTCAAAAACATCAGCGACGTTTGGACGGGGTTTTGTTTTGACTGGTAAAGCCCATGCAAATTAGGAGTATGTGTCAACAACCATTAAATTGTATTTAAATCCATTATTGTCATGTGAATATTGCCGCATATCTACAAGATCAGCTTGCCACAAGTCATCCAACCCTTTAATCATGACATGCCTGCGAGGGTATGTTTTGCGTGCTGGCTTGTGCAATTCTCGAACTACCGTCTCCATACTTATTCGATGATACTTCTCTCTCGAAGCTCGGAGATTATCGAGACAACCTCATTCGAATGAGCTGTATTACCTGCAGCAGCTGATGCCATGAGCAGCCGTAGTCGATCTATTAGTTCGTTGGGGTCGTCATAATATACAGGGTGTTTCAAAAATGACCGGTATATTTGAAACGGCAATAAAAACTAAACGAGCAGCGATAGAAATACACCGTTTGTTGCAATATGCTTGGGACAACAGTACATTTTCAGGCGGACAAACTTTCGAAATTACAGTAGTTACAATTTTCAACAACAGATGGCGCTGCAAGTGATGTGAAAGATATAGAAGACAACGCAGTCTGTGGGTGCGCCATTCTGTACGTCTTCTTTCTGCTGTAAGCGTGTGCTGTTCACAACGTGCAAGTGTGCTGTAGACAACATGGTTTATTCCTTAGAACAGAGGATTTTTCTGGTGTTGGAATTCCACCGCCTAGAACACAGTGTTGTTGCAACAAGACGAAGTTTTCAACGGAGGTTTAATGTAACCAAAGGACCGAAAAGCGATACAATAAAGGATCTGTTTGAAAAATTTCAACGGACTGGGAACGTGACGGATGAACGTGCTGGAAAGGTAGGGCGACCGTGTACGGCAACCACAGAGGGCAACGCGCAGCTAGTGCAGCAGGTGATCCAACAGCGGCCTCGGGTTTACGTTCGCCGTGTTGCAGCTGCGGTCCAAATGACGCCAACGTCCACGTATCGTCTCATGCGCCAGAGTTTACACCTCTATCCACACAAAATTCAAACGCGGCAACCCCTCAGCGCCGCTACCATTGCTGCACGAGAGACATTCGCTAACGATATAGTGCACAGGATTGATGACGGCGATATGCATGTGGGCAGCATTTGGTTTACTGACGAAGCTTATTTTTACCTGGACGGCTTCGTCAATAAACAGAACTGGCGCATATGGGGAACCGAAAAGCCCCATGTTGCAGTCCCATCGTCCCTGCATCCGCAAAAAGTACTGGTCTGGGCCGCCATTTCTTCCAAAGGAATCATTGGCCCATTTTTCAGATCCGAAACGATTACTGCATCACGCTATCTGGACATTCTTCGTGAATTTGTGGCGGTACAAACTGCCTTAGACGACACTGCGAACACCTCGTGGTTTATGTAGGATGGTGGCCGGCCACATCGCACGGCCGACGTCTTTAATTTCCTGAATGAATATTTCGATGATCGTGTGATTGCTTTGGGCTATCCGAAACATACAGGAGGCGGCGTGGATTGGCCTCCCTATTCGCCAGACATGAACCCCTGTGACTTCTTTCTGTGGGGACACCTGAAAGACCAGGTGTACCGCCAGAATCCAGAAACAATTGAACAGCTGAAGCAGTACATCTCATCTGCATGTGAAGCCATTCCGCCAGACACGTTGTCAAAGGTTTCGGGTAATTTCATTCAGAGACTACGCCATATTATTGCTACGCATGGTGGATATGTGGAAAATATCGTACTATAGAGTTTCCCAGACCGCAGCGCCATCTGTTGTTGAAAATTGTAACTATTGTAATTTCGAAAGTTTGTCTGCCTGAAAATGTACTGTTGTCCCAAGCATATTGCAACAAACGGTGTATTTCTATCGCCGCTCGTTTAGTTTGTATTGCCGTTTCAAATGTACCGGTCATTTTTGAAACACCCTGTATATACTGAGGGATTCGATTGTTCCTTGCTTTAAGCCCAATGTCAATATCATCACCGCTGCAGCGGGATTAGCTAAGCGGTCTAAGGCGCTGCAGTCATGGACTGTGCGGCTGATCCCAGTGGAGGTTCGAGTCCTCCCTCGTGCACGGGTGTGTGTGTTTGTCCTTAGGGTAATTTAGGTTAAGTAGTGTGTAAGCTTAGGGACTGATGACCTTGGCAGTTAAGTCCCATAAGATTTCACACACACACATACACATCACCGCTGCTGCCACCGTTGTTAATATTTTGGTCTTCAAATATTGGCTTTTCGTGATATTGTGTACACCAGTCATGTGCAGTATGTAATTATCATTAACTGAATAATTTATGGGTTTTTTGGTATGTCTTAGGAAAATAAGATTCATTAAGCCTGGTGTTCTGTGAAACTGTCTATCATCGATCTGTATTTTGTCTTCAGTTACAGTTATGGGATGCGCACCCAGCATGTACGGTCTTCCCCAGCTAACGCCGAATGTTCTATCTATCTGACCTGGAGCGTGACTAATAACGAATTCTCAATGGCAACACCCTCGTTATCATGTGTTTCTGTTTTTGATGAGAGCTGCCGAAGAGATTCAATAACCGCTTGTAAGGTCTCTCTTAGTGTTTGCTGCCGATGCGTATGCCCTAACATCAGCAGAAGTAATTTCTCACGAACTGCTTTACGCACTAGAATCACTTTCTGCTTCGTCGACATCTCGGCATATACTAATCAGACATCTCTGCGATGCGAGGCTTTATATATCCAGTCATTTTCTTCCTCCTCTTACTATGATCGTGATCACTCTTCTCAGCAACAAGGAAGTCTACATCTATCTTCACCTGAATAGCATCGACCTTTTCAGTTAAGTCGGTTACGTTCTTACTGACTTGATTAACTAGCTCAATTAACGCATTCACCATTCTCAGAAGAGTCTGGTTATACGTCTCTAGTTCCCTGCGCATACCTGCAACTTCATGCGGCATAGTCTGAATTTTCGCATCCAAGCACAAGCGAATGTTCGGTCTGCGCACACCCATCCTCTCGGGTTGAGAGGTGGACATACGCGCGAATTTGTCCATGGCGTAACGTAGGCTGATGTACTAACCCCTCTTACCTGGCTATATATATCCAAAAACTCTTCAAAGTTTCGCTTGTACCTACCATCAGTTTTCTTGTTTCATCAATAACGAGAAAGCCATACTGCGAATGGTTCCAGCAATCTGCACATATCTTCACAAAATCATTGAACGTCATGTCCGTTCCCACATGTGCTTGGTAGATGTGCTTTAAATTCAGATTGTCTTGCCTGACGGCTATAATGAGGTTTGCGTTATCCCTAACAAGCTGTTTGAGGATTCTGGAATACGTTTGACTTAGATAAAATACGTCAGCATCCATATGACAACCGAAATAGAAATATTTTCGAATGTGGTCTTGGTTTTCCACAGCGACGTCGTCAAATATGAAGATGGTGTTTGGGTTTGCTTTTTCAGGTGGGGGGATATCACCGCTTTCATTGAATGTCGTGTATGTAACACCATCTACACCGCGCAATATCTCTTGCGATAGCTGATACTTGAGTTGAAAGAGCGTTTTTGAGAATATGCAGACATGTTCGGATCGGATCCTCTCTACATGCGTTAGCAGGGTCATGAGGACATTAGTCTTCCCGCAATTCGATGGACCTACAATAACTGCTCGTATATTATCAGGAAGGAGAATTCCATTCTTCTTGTTCTTCTTCTTCAGCTCTTCACTTGAATCTTCACATGATCAGTCACCGACAACAAAGTCCTTGTGTCGAGGGTGCTTCACCCAGCCCGCCATGATACTAAATGAGTCATGTATTCATGTAGTTGACCTATATATAGAAAATAAACCTGGAAGGATAATAATAGTATTTGTGTGTAGCCAGTATAGTTCCATCACTTAACCGATTAAGCTATATTGACTACACAAAGAAAACAAGTATATATTTTACGGTTGAAGAGTAGCATGATCATAATCTCAGTAACTGGTATAGCATTGAAAGAAAATTCTAATAATTTGGTTATAGTGGGAAAGTGGTACGAAATAAAACACAAACACGAGTTGAGTTTAAATATAAATTGTTTATTTAGAAATCGTACATTGGATGTACTATTTCCGGGGTGTCATCATAATCTATAAGTTTCTTCTTAGAACCTGTACAATATCTACTAAATAATTATTTTTGGGTGGCAATAAATTCTGCACGTATCTGATGCACTCCAATAGGTGACTCACAGTACTCTGGTTTTTGACACATGCATTTCAAATGGAAGTCTTTAGCTTTAACGGTCATTTGCATACGAAGGTGCTGCTCAAAATCGTCAATATGTATAATATTCACACGTAGAGAGTTTACATAACTGTATGCCACCTCTAAGCTAGACAACCAACATTTCAGTCTCTCCAAGGCACACCGTATGGCAGAGTCTAGATTGAGTAACCTGATAACTGATGGCTGTCTTAGATAGACGCGGATGACACCTGATTTCACGCATAAGGCGCAGTCATCATATACCGTAGTAGTAGAAAATGTTTGCATCAGTAAGACGAATGTCTGGGGAAGAATGGGATGAATTAAATTCGGTGTTCATTTGCTGGTTGATGTAGCGCTCTGCACCACACATCTCATCCCAGTCGAACTCGGAAATTCGCACTTTAACGCATTTGGATACATTTTCAATCTCCATTATAGCTTGGATCCCTCAGACATGTTGCACTTCTACAGCAATGTTGACATGATTAGAGCCACTGGGGGTTATATTGTATGTGGTGGCGAAATGCGTGGCTGCACTCGACGTATTCTTTTTGTCTACAGTATCTAAAATCTGCAGGTGCACTATCAGTGAATGTTCGACTGAGAATGGGCATATGTCTGCGTTCAGTACTGACCACCATCCAGTTGCTGTTTAACACTGCCAGCGGCAGCATTCGATGTGTCGTGTGCAGGTTGTGCATCCTCATCACACAAGTTGCTGAGTGGGATGGAGAGCAGCAACTCCTTGTGCTGATCCAACAATTTGGGCCAGGTGGACTTTTTGTCTACAGTATCTAAAATCTGCAGGTGCACTACCAGAGGAATGTTCGACTGAGAATGGGCATATGTCGGCGTTCAGTACTGACCACCATCCAGTTGCTGTTTAACACTGCCAGCGGCAGCATTCGATGAGTCGTGTGCAGGTTGTGCATCCTCATCACACAAGTTGCTGAGTGGGATGGAGAGCAGCAACTCCTTGTGCTGATCCAACAACTTGGGCCAGGTGGACTACAGGATCCCATGTAGTCGCTACTGGGTCAGACGTGATGGGTGCCGTTGCTGTAGGTCACGATGAGATGGTTGTTGAGGCTGCTGCAGGTCTGGACGCGCGTGCGGGGCTAGACATGTTGGCGCTCGACTCTGTTGAACAAAGACAATGAACCATTAGATAAGAGTGAATACGTGAAAACTTTGAATAAGGCTAACAAGTGAGGTAGAATAATGTGAAGTATGATACTTACTTTTCCGTTTGACCCTGTTCTGAGTGACTGCACTGGAGGTCGACTACTGCTGCTGCTGCTGCTGCTGTTGGCGCTTCAGGGTTGTTCTCCTTATTCTCCCGCTAACTGACTGACTAAGACTGAGGCCCTGCAGCTTCTGAGCTCCTACAGTGAGGTCATCGGATAGTTCAATCCTATTGGCCAAAGTCGAACTGGTGACTCGATTAGGGCTACTATTGGATCCCGCCATTTCCATTGAAACTTCCCCTTTGAACAATTATACATGACTGTGCTTAAACTGACACACGATATTTTTAGCGCAACGCTATCTGACTTTCAATAATCCCTGCAAAAGAATGGCCCTGACTATCATTAACCTATACCTTTCACAAATCACTTACCTCACAAAAATCTTCATTACTCGAACTATTGCAATACAGCGAGCGCCACTACTGCCAGCTAAATAAAAGATTCAAACTACTGAAGCCACTAACTACTGATAGGCATAGTTAGAAAATGAAAGATTTTGATAGAGAACAAACAATGCATTTACCTTAATAGTGCTCAAAAGTCATAATATATATAGCAGTTCATGACATCCAGTCTTACAAATGTACTGTCTCTGATGGACACACGTCCAGATCATCCGCTCTCAAAATTCCGCCATCTCTCTCCCCACATCCACCACTGCTGGCGGCTCACCTCCAACTGTGCAACGCTACGTGCTGTTAACAGCCAACTGCCCAACACTACAATAGCAAAGTCCAACAATGCAAACCAGCCACAGACTTCACACAGCACAGCCAGTGATTTTCATACAGAGCACTACGTGGCCTTACCAATATAAAAACCTAAACAGCCTACTTACATAGCCCCCATGCTCCCCACAAAAAATTTTACAAATTTTTTTTGGGCAGTGGCCAATACAGATTTGAAAAATATTTTCATAATTACAGTAACAAAGAAATCAAATGCACACACTTATTGATACAATGTTGCTCAAAAGCTAAAATTTTCTCACAGTCCATAAAGACAGTCCTGATCATTCATCACAGTTAAATTGCAGTGTTTTTGTCTTCTCAAAGTCTGAGCAATAAAAGAAAATGCACACGGAAGTAGTGGATTTCCATGCAGTCTTGAAGAAGTAGTGTTTTCCTTCCAATGGAAAGACAATGCTGACTCTTGACATGCAGACATGTAATGGGCCACACCAGAGCAAACCCCCAGCAGAGTCAGTCTAAGTTTTGAAGAATATCGGTGGGTAGGTCATCACAGAGCAGACCCACTGTAGTCCTGGTAAAGAGTATGGTATTGGTGGGCCATGAAAGGTGCAGACCAACTGCAGAACCACTTCAGTCCTTGTAGAGACGGCCAGCAGCGATCTGTTGCGACTGTGCAGGCGCACAATCACCATCGAAGAGTCTTGTACTATATAGCAAGTCCATAAACCACAACTTGTGCACTCACAAAGTTTTTGGAATTGTCCTTAGAACCAGCAATGCTGTTAACCAGTCCCTTGCTGAATTATTAACACACGTGCAAACACTATGAGTCCCTACTTCTCACATATTGACCATATACTATGACCAACAGAAACGTGTGCAGTGAAATGTAACTTACAAATTATTTTATTTGATGAAACTGGTGTCAATTACAATTTTATAACATGAGAATACAATTACAGAGATACAGAAAACATCATTAAAACATAATACAGGTAACATTTGTAGTAATACAGGCTTTACAAAACAATAGAAATAAACATATACATCAGTGTTACAGGAATTATGACATAAGTACATACATAAAAGATCAGAATAACTTTTGAAACATCAACTTCACCCATGAGCAACAAAACAGAACAGATAAATAATGTCTAAACATCTTTACAAAGTAAATAACATACTATTAGAAAAATTCTACAACATAACTCTCATCAGCTAAACACATAAAGACAGGAAGAACACAAATATACAAGAGTACACAAACACATAGCGGAATAACAGAAAGGGAAAGGACAGGGTTTGTTTTACTGCAGTATCTTGCAAACAAAACTTTCTTTACTTCTTGGAGATCTCCCTTCGTTCTTCATTATTTCAAAAAGTGCTATCTCTACCTGCCTTCTGTACTTTTTTCATAAAACTTCTCAATGCATTTCTTCCAATTCATCGCAACTCATCCTCTTATATAGTCTACCCCTCTTAAGCTAACTTAAATCTACTGAGCTCAGATACTAAACTAAGGGACGAGGCAATGCAGCAGCACAAAACAATTAATACAAACAGCAATGAAAAAAATGCAAATTGGCAAAGCTAGCAGCAGTAAATGTAATAACTTATATCTAAACATGACAAACCCACAAGCAGAAAAAATAGTACACTAAAGACAACAACGCAAATAAGGGAAATGTATATTCACATCTTAATATCAATGTAATTAAAGTGGTGCACCACAAAAACTTATTCTATGAAATAAATTACCAAGTACTTGAAAAGAAAATAATGTATGCAGTTCCTGTGAAGGGAAATGTCTTTTTGTGCTCCCTCATTTTTTTGGAAGTATATCACAAAATTATTATTTACTGGATCTGTAGGCAGAAAATATTTATATTAGTACATCTATAAAATTTTATTTTAACCAATGCTGCAGAGCAGCTAGAAACTAGATATTAAACAAAATAGGCAAAGCAAGGCGTGAAACGTCATTCACTAGCCATATGGCATTTCATAATGCAGTAAACAATCTTTCAACTAGCAAGACAATAGATGTGAAATGTTTCTCATCGTTTCATTAGTCATTTCAGTAAATCTCAGAAAGTGTCGTATTTGCGATGCTTTCTACAAAGGAATGTCAATATCGAGGTTAATGGTGTCCTTTTTTTCCGCCTAATGACTTTTTCTCCAGGCAGGTGGCACAGCTGGGCGTGCAGAACGCATTACGTCAAGGTCACTTAGCTTTCTTAACGAAATATTTACGACCGCAGTTTGCGCTACAGTGACAGTCTCACATAAAATTTTCACAGGTCGAAAATTTGCGTTACAAATGTGTATAAACAAAATCCAGTGTCCAAAAATTTTCGCCAGTATTGTGATACATTCACGCATTTACACACATTTCATAACTCTTAAAGTACGATTCTTGGTTTCCAACATCCTTTTACTCAACCACTACTCATTATTCCTTACCTTATTACCTATATACATATTCGTCAACACTTCAATATTTCATCATAATAAATATATAGCATAATCAAATTCCTCATATAGCATCAGCTTATTGATCATAAACATACCTCAACAGCATAATACACATCATCGTCGTAGTAATAACATCATAACACCTCAGTCAAATCTCAAAAATGTCGTAGCTTTCTGCAATAGTTTCCAAACGTAGAAAAAATTCTCTGCTCATTTCAGTAGTGTCATCTACCTCAAACGCACTTTAAAAATCATGATCCCATACCAAATACATCATTCAAAGCTTTCATAGTATCACAATGGTTCTGAAAAATATATGAACAGTTCACAAAGTACATACGAAATACAATTTCATAAGTGTGAAGTTATCCAACTGTGTAATTACATAAACATCTGACTCTGATGTAGTAAAATAAATGTTTGTCTCTCTCAGTTAAATGATCAGATAGCTGTGTAATTTATGTGTTAGAGAAATATGGTACCGATGTGTAAAGTTGTATAAGCAAATACCATATTAGCTAGGGCTCCTTGTGCTTGCCAGACACATGGTACACAAAGTAAGCATGTACCCCCCTGAGGATTAATGTAATTATACCCTCAGGTGTTACAGATTACAGCAATCGAATGAAATGTATCACCGAAAACTTTCTTTGTACCTTTGTGATTCAAAAATCTTTAAAAATAAATGTTTTAAGTACAAAATTAATCACTCAAATACGTGTACTGTAGTGCTAAACTGTGTGTCTTATTGTAACATAATCTCTGTCATTACTTAAGGGTAAATAACGTGCCAAGTGAAGTAATTAGCGTCGTCCGTAAGCAAAGTTCTGTAGAAGCCAATGTACTTACCTCATAATAAACAAAAGCGAAATGCTATGCGTATAGATATCGTAGTTATTACGTACAGTACCGTGATCAAGAAAGTACTACAATGTAACGTATTGTTGTGCTACAAAAAAGGCTGTCTTATTGTAACTATACCACAAAGTTACTACTAAAACATGTTTTACTTTCCAGAAGAATTCAGAAAAACTGCAGATACAAAACAGATTTACCGCAAAAGCAACAATGTAAATTGTGTCACGCATTAGTAGCGTCGTGATATAGTCGTGTAGCTGTCAAATAAACTAACTACTGTGTCATCTGGTATATCTCAGAAAGCATTTTAAATCCATAATGTATTTTCAAGTAAACCAAAATGTTTCAGTAAAATCTCATTAGCAGTACTGGTATACATTCTAAGTATGTGAGCCTTATAGTCGTTACGTAATAGTGCAACTGACAACCAAGAATGTACACAAACAATAACACTGTGTCGTCTGTTCACTGTAACAATGCATTCGTAATTACTGTCCAAATACGTTTCCTAGGTTCGAGACAGGATAGTTCACTTTAAAACATAGTTGCATGTTAACAGATTCTAAGTGTGACAAAGAGTACTAGTAACGTGAAGAGAAAAATTTTATAGCAAAGGCTAAGTTAAAAAACAGATTATCTCTCAAGAAACGGTTTTACATTTGAAATGTGGTGCAATCCTTTACCCTTTCTAGTGCGCAGAGTTTCAACTTCAAAGTAATTATCATGTTGTATACGTCGGTAAGGAATGCTAAAATTTTTCTCAAGGTTAGCGTCTATGTTATTTTTCGCTGAGCCAGCCGGCGCACGTGGCTGCCTGCGGTGCGAGTCATTGTCTGTCTCTGTTGGCGCGCGTCGTTATTGGGATTAGGAGACCTAACTTCTACAAATTCACCTTGTCGAGGGGCCCTGCCCTGTTTCGATCCTGCCAGTTCTGATGCAACTCAGATCTGTCGTTACGATTATATCGCCTGTCGTCATGTCGGTAGTTTCTGTAATTAATTTCTTGTCAGTCACGTGGTGGAGAACTTCTCCCTGAGTCGTATCTGCGCGGAGGACCGTTGTGTCTGAAGTTATTCTGTCTCCCTTGATAACAATTGTTTTGGTTACCATATTGTCTGTTTCTATGATTGTCTCTGTTATATTCATTACTACGGAAATGCGATCTTTCTCTGTAACTCTAACTACTGTGCCAACGGTTGTCATACGGGTGGTGTTTGTTTTGGTTACGATTTGTGTTGTGAGAATAGCCTTGTCGTGTCCAGTTATTGTTTCTTTCATCGCGGAATTGCGACGGATGTGACCTGTAATTGTTGTGTTCCTGTTTTCGCGTTCCGCAATTGTCATTGTCAATTTCTAACTCTTGTAAGAGTCCCTGAAAAGCTTCGATGTCGTCTTTGCAACGTCCTGCCAAAATAATATGTCACAAATGTTCAGGTAATTTGATTAAGCAAATGCAGATGAGTTCTAAGGGGCTGTATGGGTTTGACAGGTACTGATTCTTGTGCAACATGTCTTCAAAATATTTCACAAGACTGGAAAATTCAGATTGTTCAAAATGTTTCATCGTTATGATGCTATGTTTTACTCGGTCTTGTGTAGCTTCAGACCAATATGCTGAGAGGAAGGTATGATACAATTCTCCTTCACTGTGAAAATCGTGAATGACCGATCGCATTCTTACAGCTGGTTCATTCTCTAAATAGCCACACGAAAATTCTAATCTGTGCTCTAATGACCAGTTGGGAGGAAAACAATGAGAGAATTGATGAAGCCACGCTTGTGGATGAATGTCGTTGCCAGAATTCTTGAATGTTTTGAATTTACGTGTAGTAATAAACAGCTTATAGTCAAAATCATCATGTCAGTGAGTCGCATGTCGGTCATTGTTACGTCGTTTCGGCGGTTCCATCTCAAAATTCGGTGTACCTTGCCAATTTCTTTCATAATTTCCGAAGTGCCCTGTGTTATTATTTTGTGGCTTTTCCGTATTTCTATGTCCCTCTTCCCGTATTGGAGCGCGAGTGTCCTCTGAAATATGTAATTCTTGTATTACCTGTGTCAACTGATCTTGTACTTCCCGGATTTCTCTTTGGTGTTGCGTGTTAATTTGATTCTGATTTTGTTTGAATTTCCTAATTTGTTCGTACTCTTCTGTGTCAGTGAAGGCTACAGGTCTTGTGTCATTCAGATCATCATCCACCTTTGTAGATAAGTTAGTGAACTGATCCGAAAGTTCGGCTACTTTCTCCGATAGTGAACTTATTTCCTCAGTGTGTTTTTCTGAACCAAGTTTCAGAGTGTCCATTTATGTTGAAATCGTATCTAATGTGTCCTTTAAGTTTTCCTGAGTTTTTGCAAGTTGTGTAACCGAATCGGTAGATGCAACTGAGTCAGTTTTAGCTTGCAAGGTGTCGTGATTTTCATGAACAATAGTTTGCAGTTCCTTTACAGCTGCTTCGTGATTCTGTAATGCATTTTCATGCCGCGAAAAAATAGGTTGAAAATGCTCACAAATTTGTGTGTTTACGTCATTACAGACTTTTTGACATTTCAGTTCGTTGTTATGTAACTCAGTAGTTAAATTTTCACGAGTTTGTTGAAGTGCTTCTTTAATTTGTTTCTGATTTTGTTCCATTTGTTGCTGTTTGTCTCTGATTTTGAAGATTTTCTTCCATCGTGTCTAAATTTTGAAGATTTTGTTCCATTGTGTCTAACTGTTGCTGTGTTTGTCTCTGATTTTGTTTCATTTGCCGCATTAATTGCAGTAATAATGTATTAGTGTCTGGAATCTCTTCCTCTATGCATTTCGGCAGTGCATTTGCACCGGCAGCATTCACATTTTGACAAGCAGAAAATGTGTTTTGACTTATTTGAGAAAACGGTGAGGCCCCAAAACCTGAATCTACAGTATTTGCAAGACTGTGTCCTGTCATTTCGGATTCCTGAGGCGAGCTGTTGCCGACCGATCGATCGATAATGCTTCCCTGTTCAGTAATTGTTTCACTGTCTAGGCCATTATTTGCCGCCCGCTCCATTTCCCTATGCACAATTACCAAATTACTAGTTTGAACATTAGTTAATTCATTACACAGTGGCGCTAACACACTGCTTTCGTCTTCACTGTCATTTCTCAGTTTACTTTGGAGCCTGGTATTACGTTTTCCACACGCCATTATTGTCACAATATTTCACACAACAACACAGAAAAGCACAATCTGAAGAGCAAAATAAGAAAACGCATTAACATAGCACTGAAAATAATATCTACTTAATTGCAAACGCAGCTGCGAAATACTTGGTCCAAATCTACATGCATGCCACAACTGTTTTACAGTACCACAATGAAAAACTACAACTACAGAGGAAATTCTCTCTATAATTACGCGCTAACAACAAACAATAGCTACACTAATTACAGAAACTACAAGGAAAAAATCAGAAGATTCCAGTGAGGTATCCTTGAACAATTATACATGACTGTGCTTAAACTGACACACGATATTTTTAGCGCAACTCTATCTGACTTTCAATAATCCCTACAAAAGAATGGCCCTGACTATCATTAACCTACACCTTTCACAAATCACTTACAAAAATCTTCGTTACTCGACCTACTGCAATACAGCGAGCGCCACTATTGCCAGCTAAATAAACGATTCAAACTACTGAAGGCACTAACTACTGATAGGCATAGTTAGCAAATGAAAGATTTTGATAGAGAACAAACAATGTATTTACCTTAATAGTGTTCAAAAGGCATAATATATATAGCAGTTCATGACATCCAGTCTTACAAATGTACTGTCTCTGATGGACACACGTCCAGATCATCCGCTCTCAAAATTCCGCCATCTCTCTCGCCACATCCACCACTGCTGGCGGCTCACCTCCAACTACGCAACGCTACGCGCTGTTAACAGCCAACTGCCCAACACTACAATAGCAAAGTCCAACAATGCAAACCAGCCACAGACTTCACACAGCACAGCCAGTGATTTTCATACAGAGCGCTACGTGGCCTTACCAATATAAAAACCTAAACAGCCTACTTACACCCTCACCCTCAGAACGTCATCAGCTGAGGCCATGACAGAGCTCTCTGATGGCGCAAATAGGAACTAGATCTAGACCACGTGGTGGATACACTGGGTGCAGCCATCTTGAATAACGGTACTTGCGTCATGATCTGACATCACAGTGGCGCTCCCTGTTGGCGACGATATGAACTAAGCCAGTTGGAGTCCAGACTCAGTGGCGAACACACATGCTAGAAACTGGTTAAATAATTAAGACAAGTCCATTTTTCCCGCCATTTTCCTAGGTGTGACGCATTATCATGTTGGAATTTGAACTTCCCTCCATTTTCTGGGGAGAGGGGGGTTAGGTTAATGGAGGTAGCCCAATTGACCTTCTTCCCGCCAAAATTCAAACTTCTCGCCAAAATCCACCATCTTGATTGACGTCACTGGGGGTATGTCTGTGACGTCACGGCCACCACCTTGCACGGCGTCATCGCCGCGATCTTGGATAACGGTACTTAGCGCTCGTGTCCCCCTTGTCCCAATTCTTCTGGACACCTGACTGAAATTGACTTACAAGTTCGTGGCCCCCTCTATCGATAATGCTGGAATTCAGTATGGTGTTGGCCCACCCATAGCCTTGATGACAGCTTCCACTCTCGCAGTTATACGTTCAATCAGGCGCTGGAAGGTTTGTTGGGGAATGACAGCTCATTCTTCACATTGTGCTGCACTGAGGAGAGGTATTGGTCGGTTAGGCCTGGCAAGAAGTCGGCGTTCCAAAACATCCTACAGGTGTTGTATAGGAGTCAGGTCAGGACTCTGTGCAGGGCAGTCAATTACAGGGACGTTACTGCCGCATAACCACTCCGCCACAGGTTCTCGATCGTGTTGAAAGAAGCAGTCGCCACCCCTGAATTGCTCTTCAGCAATGGATATCTAGAAAGTGCTTCAAATATCAATGTAGGCCTGTGCTGGGTGCAAGCCCCCTCCAGGAAAAGCATGACCACACCACCGCCTCTGAATTTTACTGTTGGCTCTGCACACGCTGGCAGACGACGTTCACTGGACATTTGCCATACCCACACCATGCCATCTGATCGCCACATTGTGTACCGTGATTCGTCGCTCCACACAACGTTTTTCGACTGTTCAATAGTCCAATATTCACGCTCCTTACACCAAGTGAGGCGTCGTTTGGCATTTACCGGCGTGGTGTGTGGCTTATGAGGAGCCGCTCTACCGTGAAGTCCAAGTTTTCTCACCTCCCGCCTAACTGCCATAGTACTTGCAGTGGATCCTGATGCAGTCTGGACTTCCTGTGTGATGGTCTGTATAGATGTCTGCCTATTACACATTACGACCCTCTTCAACTGTCAGCGGTCTCTGTCAGTCGACAGACGACGTCGGCCTGTACGCTTCTGTGTTGTACGTGTCCCTCCACGTTTCCACTTCACTATCACACCGGAAAGAGTGGACCTAGGGATGTTTAGAAGGTGGAAATCTCGCGTATATATGTATGACATAAGTGACATCCAATCACCTGACCATGTTCGAAGACCGTGAGTTCCGCAGAGCGCGCCATTCTGCTCTCTCACGATGTATAATGACTACTGACCGAACGAAGAATTCCTGCCCCACATCACAGTGAAACAGAACGACAGACAAAGCGCTATGCAAGATATATGCAACTGACTAAAGATCTCGGACCATGCATGCGAATCTGCCATTTCAACATTGAGGGCATAAGCAGAGCAAAATGTCAAGTATTGCAGAGAATTTTACACTTTAACGACATT
The DNA here is from genome assembly GCF_023898315.1 of Schistocerca nitens. Taxonomy (NCBI): domain Eukaryota; kingdom Metazoa; phylum Arthropoda; class Insecta; order Orthoptera; family Acrididae; genus Schistocerca; species Schistocerca nitens. The sequence goes on along the minus strand of NC_064620.1, from coordinate 369,506,903 downwards.
GACCTGGTAGCCATACAGGAAACTCATGCTGAAAATAGAGCTCAACTTGAAGCTAGAGGAAGGATACTGGGATATGACAGACACTATGGCATTGCGACATATGTGAGTGGGGACATAGAGGACGCCTTTCTAGTTGAAGCCTCCATTGCAAATGATATCCATGAAGTTGTCATCAAAATAGGAGAAGTTATAGTAACTAACATCTATAAACCTCCTGCTACTACATGGCCGGTTGAAGTGATAAAGATCCACCCACAGCCAAGCGTATACGTTGGGGACTATAATAGTCACCATGAAATGTGGAAATACAGTACGAATGATAGCAATGGAGACATGCTGGTCGATTGGTCCGAGGAACAAAATACATATCTGGTCTTTGATGCCAAGGATCGAGGGACATTCAGATCAGCCGCATGGAACTGCGACTATAACCCGGATCTGTGCTTTGTTTCGAGGGATATAAACGATAAACCACTGCAGCCTCTAGAAGGGCCCTGACGGACTTCCCTCATAGCCAGCACCGCCCTGTGCTTATTAATATCGGAATATCCATCCCGATAATAAGGTCTTACCTTCGACCAAGGTGGAATTTTACAAAAGCTGACTGGACAAAGTTCTCTGAACAACTTGATTATACCTTGAGCTGGATCCCTCTAACCAGCAAGAGCTATGAGAGGTTTGTGGGAGCGGTCATTAGCTCTGCGAAAACAGCGATCCCAAGAGAGTACCGCAAAAAATACATTCCCGGTTGGACTGGGATATGCAGTGACCTGTACGCGGAGTTCTTCATGAACGGAAACCTGGAAGTAGCGGATGAACTATTACGTAACATCGACTTTGTTAGACGGCAAAAATGGGAGAATACTGTTGAAAATCTAGACTGTTCAAAGTCAAGCCGACAAGCCTGGTCCCTACTGCGTAAACTTGGAGGCACAAATCCACCTGACCATAGAAAGGACGAAATATATCCCAACAAGGTTGCATCCCGCATAGTTTCTGCGTCTAGAGCCCCACGAGATAGCAAGCACACACCAAAAGTGAAGAAGGATTTAAAAACATTAAAAAGGACACGTGCAATGGACTCAGAATGTTCATCAGATATTCGAATCGAGGAGGTTACCAATGCCCTGAAGAAGATTAAACCAGGCAAAGCTCCGGGTTTCGATGGTATCCACCCTGAGTTCCTCATACATGTCGGAGCCTACACAAAACAATGGCTGGCTAAGTTCTTTACGGACATTCTCCAAGTGGGTAACATTCCTCCCTCACTTAAACGAGCAAAGGTCATCGCAGTCCTGAAACCTGGTAAACCAGGCAATAGACCAGAGAGTTACTGTCCCGTTGCCCTTCCCAGTATGGTCTATAAATTACTAGAAAGACTGCTCCTCAACAGAATAGGCCAAACTATTCTCAAAAAAATCCCTATCGAACAAGCAGGATTCCGTCCCTATCGCTGCTGTACAGATCAAGTCCTATCACTGACAACGTATATAGAGGCGGGGTTGCAGAAGAAACATCAAGTAGCTGCAGCATTCATAGACCTAACAGCAGCCAATGATACAGTTTGGAAACAGGGGCTCTCGTACAAATTAATCTGTGCCGTCCCCTGCAAGAAGGTAACCAACCTCATTGACGATATGTTGTCAAATAGAACCTTCCAAGTAATAATGGGGAATGAGAGAAGTAAACAGATGAAACTCAATAATGGTCTCCCACAAGGCTCTGTCTTTCCAGCCTTTACATCGCTGACATGCCTGCAACCAGATCGCGCAAATTTGGTTTTGCTGACGACTGAGCTCTGGCAACAGCCCACAGAAATATAGAAACTGCCTAAGATATCCTTACGAGTGACCTAGGGATTCTCAGCGAGTACTTTAGAAAATGGAGGCTACAACCTAGTGCTACAAAGACGGAAGTATCTGCCTTCCATTTGAACAACAAAATGGCCAACAGAGAACTACACGTATATATAGACGCGAAAATGCTAAATCACAACAAACACCCAAAGTACCTTGGGGTTACCCTAGATAGAACACTAACATTCAAAGAACACCTGACGAAAACTGCAGCGAAACTTAAAACACGCAACAACATATTGCAGAAGCTCTGTGGCACCACTTGGGGCTCCACAGCATCTACCTTAAGAACATCCGTACTTGGCTTGGTGTATCCAGTGGCAGAATACTGTGCCCCAGTGTGGCTCAACAGCAAACACACACACATGGTAGATAGCCAACTTCATGCAACAATGCGTATTATATCAGGCACAATCAGGCCAACTCCTACAGTGTGGCTGCCCGTTCTCAGTAACATAGCCCCTCCTAACCTGCGCCGAGAACAAGCTCTGGTTAGAGAATTTAAAAAAATCATGACCAACCCTCAATTACAAATCCATGAAGATACTCACGACATCCAGGGAAACCGACTCCGGTCTAGGCATCCTCCACTAAAGACCGCATAGGCGCTGCAACAAACCAACTTTAAAATAAATGACCGATGGAAAGAGGAATGGGAGAGCAGAACAGCAGTAAACTGCCACAGTATGCCATGCATCTTTAGTAGACAAAAGGATTTGATTGCCCCCGCAAAGTTTGGTCAACTCTTAATCGCATCAGAACCAACTGTGGGAGATGCGCCGACTCCTTACACAGATGGGGTAAACTTCCTTCGGCCGCTTGCGACTGTGGCGCTGAGAGACAGACGGTCAAACACATCGTGCAGGAATGCCCACTAAGGGCATATGAGGGTGACCCACAGGATTTCCTAATGGCGACCCAAGAGGCAATCGACTATATATTATCTAAGCTGGACGTTTGTTTGTGATTGCTCTTCTGTGAGAGTAAATTTACAATTGGTAGTGTCCTTATATACAAACTGTTATTTATTGTTGTGTTTATACATATGTGGCTCTAAAAATGGCTCTGAGCACTATGGGACTCAACTGCTGAGGTTATTAGTCCCCTAGAACTTAGAACTAGTTAAACCTAACTAACCTAAGGACATCACAAACATCCATGCCCGAGGCAGGATTCGAACCTGCGACCGTAGCGGTCTTGCGGTTCCAGACTGCAGCGCCTTTAACCGCACGGCCACTTCGGCCGGCTATACATATGTGATTTTTTTTAAAATCGTGTTGTTTCTGTAATTTTTACTGTGATGTTATGAGCCATACGCTAAATAAATAAATAAATGGCTACTGAGGTCGTTGATGTGAGTACCTGGCAGAGGTGGCAGCACAATGCACCTAATATGAAAAACGTATGTTTTTGGGAGTGTCCGGATACTTTTGATCACATAGTGTATATCTGTATATATTGTGTATTGTTAGGTGAATGTGTTGTCATGTTGTAGAACAGGGACAGCCAAGAATTTGGCAAGTGAGCAGTGTGCTTGCACGCGTGCATTGCTCTCCTGCCTGGCTGCGCACTTCCGCCCCACTGACCCACCACGCTGTCTGCATGTGGGGAGGGGGAAACTGCGAAAGCTCCGCATTCAGAGGCAGTGCATATGATTTGGTTCCAAATTTCTCAACAACAAAGATCACAAAAAGAAACAAATTTTCATTATTATGTCATAATTTTTGGCGCACTAAGGACATGGCATAATTTTTATTTGGTACCAATTGTCGGCATACGGACAGACACAGAAAATTTCACAGATTTTCGCACTCAGGTTGCCAGGTAATCGTGAATTAGTCTCATAATCGAAAACTGGCTTTCGCACATGTATGTCGATCAAAATATTTTATCACGTTTGCAATTTCATTTTGGAGACTTGGACCCTATTCCCGAGGAAACATAGACGTCCTTGACAGTTTTAACAAAAAGGAATTTGGTTTTTGAACGTGACTTACCTTGCAAATCAATCCGTTGTTTCTGCACATGTTCAAATGGTTCAAATGGCCCTGAGCACTATGGGACGTAACTTCTGAGGTCAGCAATCCCCTAGAACTTAGAACTACTTAAACCTAACTAACCTAAGGACATCACACACAACCATGCCCGAGGCAGGATTCGAACCTGCGACCGTAGCGGTCGCGCGGTTCCAGACTGTAGCGCCTAGAACAGCTCGGCCACTCCGGCCGGCTTTCTGCACATGTAGACGGGTGCTTCCAACTGAAACAAAAAACGGTCTCGAAAACAGTTCAAAAAGGAATGTAAGAGTGGTAGAGTCCTCAAAACGTTTAGGAAACTATCCTTTTAATTCTTTCGTGGCCACGACAAATTCTTCAAAACACTCGTTTTCTTTAATGCCAATCAGCTTATGGAAATGCACGGTGCTGTTTTGCCATAATTTCCACCTTCTGAAAAGCGATTTTCTTTTTTAATGCATGTCCATCATATCAGAAATAGTTTCTCACGCTGCAGTGTCGTACTTTTGTCAGCGTGCAGTCAAATCCATTTAAAATGCAAGATCTGCAGTCCATTTCGCATGTTCTAATTTTCTTTTTCCTCCATAAATTCGGCAACAACAACAACAACAGAGTTTAAATCTAAAATTCGTTCCAGGCTTCTTCGTTTAAGCGTCGTACATTTCAGTTATACTTACAGTCTCCATCCTCAACGTTTAGTTCCGCTGAAAACGGTCGCAGGGTCGTAAGCATTAATACACCGTCGCGGCTGACGGTGTAATAATGCTTACGACTCTGAAAAGTTTACTATCCGTCTCACAAATATTTCCACGTGTTCCATCCTTGCAAATTTAGCACAAAGTGCTTACTGATATACAGAAAAATGAAACACCTGTCTCGATCGTTGTAATTTTTTGCTCTTTTATTGTCAACCAAATTTTTAAATTCTTTCTACATGGTGTTTTAATCTCGTTCCATGGCAATTTTATGGAACCTGTCGATTATGCGACCGCGTAATCGGTACTGAGAATTCTCATTCTCCTGTATTTTCCATTCATTGTTAAAGTCGTGTGATGACAGATCGCTAGACTTCCTGGTTTTGTTTCGAACAGCCGCAGCCTTATTGATACCATGAAGGGGTAGACAGCGCTGACACCGCATTTCTGCCGAACTGAAGAATGTCGTGCCGACCGGAAAATGCTGCACCACCATGCTACAGGAAATGTAGCGCAGTACCGAGTGCTTCTGGGAAGGAGCTCTGTTGCCGTTTCCCACACCGTGGCCGATCCTGCTGGAGAAATATAATGAGTCATAAAGAATGCCATGGCCGTTGTATGCTAATTTGCAGCAAACGTGCAGAGTGCGAGAACAAAAGGTTCCGGGAGGCTATCCGACTAAACAAGACTACATGAAACTATTTGTGTCAATGATATGTTGCTCTAAGCAGTTCTAATCACATGGTGTTGTGGTAGTAATTCTGTGGTAGGAGGGGCGTGGGAGGGGGGAGGCTGTAGTCGATGTTTTTAGGTAAGTGCCCCTACAATGCAAGTTAGGACAGGGCAGTAAAACGATAGGGTTCAATACGTTATTTCGATAGATTTCGCTAGAAATGTAATTGAATCAATTTACGTTTAAATACGGTGTTATGTAGTTACTGATACTGCGCTCTATCGTTATGGGTGCAATGTCTCTGTATTAATCGAGTAATAATTCTGACGGTAAAGATTCTCGGAGTTAATACGATTGATGAATCGATAGTATCGTAAGACTATCGAATGGGTCGTAAGTATTCGAACCCGAGTTATTCACTATCATGGAACTGAAACAAACTTTTCACTTAAAGTGACGTTTCGGGTCCTCTGACTGTAGGAACCACTGAACGGTTTAGATCGAACTGGACTGAAATTCAACTGCCGCAGGTAACACGCTATATTGAATATAGAGCTTAGCTACGAATCAACGCTTGAAGTGGCTTAAGTGCTTTATTTTCAGTGAGATGAAAAGTGACAGTGGCAAATGGTTTCTTTATTGTTTGATTTTCTTACGCACACGAAACTTTAAGTGAGCATATTACTTAGAGAAAACGCAGTGGAACTAGACTGCAGAATGTCACCAAAAAAGATACCAATAACTAATTGAATCGTTTCTTTAAAAAGGAAAAAGCTTTGTAACTGGTACCCATACTAAACTACCGTCGGTTTTTGTGCGCGCATATGCGCATCTCAGGGAGGTAACCTCATTTGAAAGTTAGTTCTAATATAGGACACCCAGTTACTCATGAATGGACAACAGATATGGGGCAAAGGTCTTTTGCTGGACAGAATTGTACAGAAAATCTTGCATATCAGAATACTTAAGTTTTCTAGGGAAATGTGTGTATGATAATGTCCCTGAAAACTGTTCTAATAAAAGACGAAGATGCCTCGTAGTGACTCAAAGTAATAAAGTGAACAGTGCATGAATGTGAGCTTATCACACGAACGTAGGTGATCTCCAGTTCACAATAATGACTTCGCTGACGACTGCAAAATACGTCAAGAAATTACTTTGTCAGCTGAAAAACAATTATCTGAAAACAACATGCTTATCTTCAACGGTCCTCGGAGTGCAATGGAGCACTCGCTTATTTGAATATAGTGAACCGGATATCAAGAATGAGCATCGTTTTAAACACACATGGCTTGCATATTAAGTGAATTTATTGACGGTGGTTACGATAAAGTTTCCGGACAAAACAACATCAGACGTACAACGATGGTACAGTTATTTTCACAAAATTAATTCCGAACAATCTCTATGAGATGAAAGTAAATACGGAAGACTGAATACGAAGAGACTTCTGTGCAACATAACAACTTGAAACAAGAGATTCAAAATTCCCCTGATCTACTATGAAATGAGTTAATGTGTTAAGATGAGTCATTTTGATTGAAACAAATTCTGTACCTTTTAAGATAGGCTGCGAAACGGCAACATACAGAGAGCTGAGAAACCGTGCATGTAGAAGCAATGCTTAAGCGAGCAGATCAACTCACTACAAAGAATCCGCAAACATGTTTTCAAACAACATTAAGATAAAATCCAATTTCACTTGAATCTGAAAACATCGGAAGAATTATAAGAGGCTGCACCTTTCATAACGTAATGTGAAGGCTACGGTGCATAATCTCGTACACCAAACAGACCAAGTGAAGAGAACACACTTCCAGACAAGACACGTACACAAAGCAGAATGCATTACTTCCGGTTCACTGCATGATTCAATCTACCGTAAAAGCGGACACGCATTGCTGACTCGCTGATTCGAAAATTTGCCTAAACTAGCCGTGCAAAGAAGTTAATATATTATTCACACTACAGAGAAGTGCACATTCGCACAGGAATCGATATTAACCCGATGGTCAAAATCTCGTATCAACGTCTGAACTTAGCTAACGTTGGTTAAACACATTATGAAAAATGAACGTTATCAAAACTCACTCCTTTCACCTTCTGACAGAATAGTCATTTTTGTAGATTTCCATTTAGAATAGTAATAGTTTTAACCAGAGAGATCTGCACTACAGGCCATTAAAATTGCTACACCACGAAGACGACGTTCTATAGACGCGAAATTTAACCGACAGGAAGAATATGCTGTGATATGCAAACGATTAGCTTTTCAGAGCATTCATACAAGGTTGGCGCCGGTAGCGACACCTACAACGTGCTGCCTTGAGGAAAGTTTCCAACCGATTTCTCATACACAAACAGCAGTTGACCGGCGTTGCCTGGTGAAACTTCGTTGTGATGCCTCGTGTAAAGAGGACAATGCGTACCATCACGTTTCCGACTTTGATAAAGGTCGGATTGTAGCCTATCGCGATTGTGGTTTATCGTACCGCGACATTGCTGCTCGCGTTTGTCGAGATCCAATGACTGTTAGCAGAATATGGAATCGGTGGGTTCAGGAAGATAATACGGAACGCAGTGCTGGATCCCAACGGCCTCGTATCACTAGCAGTCGAGGTGACAGGCATCTTATCCGCATGGCTGTAACGGATCGTGCAGCCATGTCTCGATCCCCGAGTCAACAGATGGGGACGTTTGCAAGACAACAACCATCTGCACGAACAGTTCGACGACGTTTGCATCAGCATGGACTATCAGCTCGGAGACCATGGCTCTGGTTAGCCTTGACGCTGCATCACAGACAGGAGCGCCTGCGATGATGTACTCAACGACGAACCTGGGTGCACGAATGGCAAATGTCATTTTTTCGGATGAATCCAGGTTCGGTTTACAGCATCATGATGGTCGCATTCGTGTTTGGCGACATCGCGGTGAACGCACATTGGAAGCGTGTATTCGTCATCGCCATACTGGCATATCACTCGGCGTGATGGTATGGTGTGCCATTGGTTACACGTCTCGGTCACCTCTTCTTCGCATTGACGACACTTTGAACAGTGGACGTTACATTTCAGATGTGTTACGACCTGTGGCTCTTCCCTTCATTCGACCTCTGCGAAACCCTACATTTCAGCTGGATAATGCACGACCGCATGTTTGCAGGTCCTGTACGGTCCTTTCTGGATACAGAAAATGTTCGACTGCTGCCCTGACCAGCACATTCTCCAAATATCTCACCAATTGAAAAAGTCTGGTCAATGGTGGCCGAGCAACTGGCTCGTCACAATACGCCAGTCACTACTCTTGATGAAGCTGCATGGACAGCTGTACCTGCACACACCATCCAAGCTCTGTTTGACTCAATGACCAGGCGTATCAAGGCCGTTATTACGGCCAGAGGTGGTTGTTCTGGGTACCGATTTCTCAGGATCTATGCACCCAAACTGCGTGAAAATGTAACTACATGTCAGTTCTAGTATAATATATTTGTCCAATGAATACCCGTTTATCGTCTGCATTTCTCCTTGGTGTATCAATTTTAATGGCCAGTAGTGTATCTATAAGAAAGAATGAATAGTAAATTCTAAGTATAATATGGTATTTAGTATTGATAAAAATAGCAGTTTTGTTCTAGAGATTCTGTCACAGTGAAACATGTTCAATAGGGGAAAAAATATCTAATCCACATTGTGCAAAACAGGATATGATGTATGTATGCAGACTGAAGTGACAAAATTAAAATTTCTACTATGTCTGGGATTATAATGTGGCAGATGTGCTAACCGCTACGCTACAGGAGGCAGCTGCTTTGTACAACTGCCCTTATTACCCTAACACGCCCCATTCATGCCTCAGTGAATACCGAGCAGGCTGAGGCGTGAATTTTGATTGCGGAGGGAGGCGTGCTAGGGTAGTCCATGCGGATGTGCAGACCCACTGTGCCAGGGTGGCGTAGTGGTTAGTGCATATGTATAGTGAGGAGGAGACCAGGGTTCGAATCCCAGCGATCGTAAAAGTTTTCATTCGTCACTTCAGTCCGCAGATATACATAATAGATGTTTCAGACTTGTAAAGGTTTCTGGAACCATACAGTTTCGTTTGATGATAACAGGATGCGTAACTGTGAGTTACATGTAACGATAGTACGGGAGGGAGAGACACAGAGAATGCATAAAGATATTTCGTCATGTTAGTTGTCAAGTCTGCGTCGAGAGGAGATAAAACTGGGTAATGTACTACCTGTAATGCCTGTTTCCCTACGCAAAAGGAAGCTGCATTCACCTGTTAATCTTCTGTCCACGCAGCACGGAGGCGTCGGGCTTCTTTACTTACTAAAAATGTTTAGTCGCCTAAATTGATAGTGTAATTAAAGATAAAGTGACAGTGGGGAAGCTACAGATCGGTAATAACGAGTAAATGCGATTAGCTTCGAATATATTATAGAAAAAGACACAAATGCGAGGTACTCCTGTTACAATCTTTTAACAAGTCCACTCACAATTCTAAGTGACTTGGCAAGCTGCCACTTCGATATAGGACAAGTAATGAAATAGGACGTTTTGTAGTGCATGCAAATAGAAAATATAGTTTGAGTAAAATAATTTTGGATAGGCCTAAGCGCCGTGTCATTATGAAACACTAAGACAACAGCGAACCGACTTTTCGATCATATATGGAGCGTCTACTTCATGGCGCCCTGAAGAGGACCACATAAAAATGGTCGAAATATCGATATTACAATTGTTTTATTATTTCTTAATGATGTGAACTAAGACCCAAAATGAAGTTATCCAGATTGACACTGACAGTGGAAGTTTATAAACGTAAAGAAAATATAGCAATTTTAAGTTTAATCAAATATTCAATTTTTACATTAAAACGATGCAAAACGTTAAATTTAAAAAAAGTCTTTGGAATAATTAAAGAGGAAAATGATGGAAGCAAGGATCAGTGCTACAAGCTTCAAATAGTATTTCCGTCTAGCATGATTGTTAAGTAGGAAGATGTATTAGACTCTTGTCTGTGCTGGGTGCCTTGTGGTGGCTGGTCATCACTTTATTCAGATTGTACTAGAGACAGTGATGAGTGCTGAAGGACTGTACAGGAACTTGTGGGACCAGAAGACATCCCACACCCATGACCTGCACGACTGCGATGTGTCTCTCTCTTTTGGGTACCAAAAAATCAAATAGATTTTGTAAAATTCGAATAGGCGAATCACTTCCTCCTGGTTCATCATCTCGCACAACAAGGAGCGACGTTTGCAATGCGTGAAACAAGAATAGCAGTAGCTTTCTTTTTGTGCCAGAAAGTCAAAAGGGTTCCGGTTCACCGCGAAGCAGCCTCACCCAACACGTTTCGCGGTGTGACCGAATTTACACTAAACGCGACTTGCTTCACGCAACTGTCACGCGAGGCTGTTTCACGCAGTTTACACACAGCTGAAGGGAAGCGTGGGGTAATGTGTATTGTTGCTATTCTAGAACTGTTGTCCAAATATATGAAATTGTATCTTCTGAAAGTAGCTAATAATAAACCGGTAGTTAGAATATTATGTATAGGCCATTTCCTGAAAGCGGATGAACCCGAGGGACTAATTTCTAATAACGGGCCACAATTTACGTTAATCACACTTAGGCGCTAAGGAAGGAACCATCCTGGCTTTCTCCAAAAAAAGTTTAGAGAAATCTTAGAAAATAGGTGTCCCTATGACTGCACGAGGGTGTGAAGTCCCATCTATGTGCAGCATTTGTAAAGAGAACGGTTCTGTTACGACGGCTGCGCCTGTTTGTTAGTCGTGTCACATCGTTGTTAACATCACCAGTGGTGATTCTGAAACTGTTGCACATGATTCACGTACGCGGATGAGGAGGGATCGAGAATGATGCGTGCAGGCGATACGAGTGCGTGCAGAGGTTGACTTAGTGGACATTTATTACCGTGTGCAGTAATAGCGTGTATGTATGGTGCAGGCTCTTAAGCCATCCATCGTCTAATTTGGGCCTAACGGATGTGTCAGCACGACTACAGTCATGTGCGTGCGGGGCGAAACAGCAGATACAAATACAGAAATGCGATTTATCACACACACCGCGGTTTGGACTGGTCGCGTGCAGCGAGCACAACCTTACGCTCTATGACAGAACTCGTTGTGGTCGTACTGCAGATTATTACAAAATTTTTCACAATTTAAGATAAGCATTCTTAGAGAATTGTGTGACCATTGTCGGTATAGCGAAAAAGCACCGTCAAGGTCACTCACTATCATTCTTTTATTTCGATAATCGGTTCCGTTCTTGGGTAGAGAGACAAAAAAACAAGAACAAAAAAATACCCAGAAGGTGATTTTTTTTTTAATACACTAGTGGCCATTAAAATTGCTACACCAAGGAGAAATGCAGATCATAAACGGGTATTCATTGGACAAATATATTATACTAGAACTGACATGTGATTACATTTTCACGCAATTTGGGTGCATAGATCCTGAGAAATCAGTATCCAGAACAACCACCTCTGGCCGTAATAACGGCCTTGATACGTCTGGGCATTGAGTCAAACAAAGCTTGGATGGCATGTACAGGTACAGCTGCCCATGCAGCTTCAACACGATACCACAGTTCATCGAGAGTAGTGACTGGCGTATTGTGACGAGGCAGTTGCTCGGCCACCATTGACCAGACGTTTTCAATTGGTGAGAGATCTGGAGAATGTGCTGGGCAGGGCAGCAGTCGAACATTTTCTGTTTCCAGAAAGGCCCGTACAGGACCTGCAACATGCGGTTGTGCCTTATCCTGCTGAAATATAGGGTTTCGCAGGGATCGAATGAAGGGTAGAACGACGGGTCGTAACACATCTGAAATGTAACGTCCACTGTTCAAAGTGACGTCAATGCGAAAAAGAGGTGACGAACGTGTAACAAATGGCACCCCATACCATCACGCCGGGTAATACACCAGTATGGCGATGATGAATACACGCTTCCAATGTGCGTTCACCGCGATGTCGCCAAACACGGATGCGACCATCATGATGCTGTAAACAGAACCTTGATTTATCCGAAAAAATGACGATTTGCCATTCGTGCACCCAGGTTCGTCGTTGAGTACACCATCGCAGGCGCTCCTGTCTGTGATGCAGTGTCAAGGGTAACCGCAGCCATGGTCTCCGAGCTGATAGTCCATGCTGCTGCAAACGTCGTCGAACTGTTCGTGCAGATGGTTGTTGTCTCGCAAATGTCCCCATCTGTTGACTCAGGGATCGAGACGTGGCTGCACGATCCGTTACAGCCATGCGGTTAAGATGCCTGTCATCTCGACTGCTAGTGATACGAGGCCGTTGGGATCCAGCACGGCGTTCCGTATTACCCTCCTGAACCCAACGCTTCCATATTCTGCTAACAGTCATTGGATCTCGACCAACGCGAGCAGCAATGTCGCGATACGATAAACCGCAATCGCGATAGGCTACAATCTGACCTTTATCAAAGTCGGAAACGTGATGCTACGCATTTCCCCTCCTTACACAATGCATCACAACAACTTTTCACCAGGCAAAGCCGGTCAATTGCTGTTTGTGTATGAGAAATCTGTTGGAAACTTTCCCCATGTCAACATGTTGTAGGTGTCGCCACCGGCGCCAGCCTTGTGTGAATGCTCTGAAAAGCTAATCATTTGCATATCACAGCATCTTCTTCTTGTCGGTTAAATTTCGCGTCTGTAGCACGTCATCTTAATGGCCAGTAGTGTAATTAGACATTTGGAAACAGGGTATACGAACCTTAAAAATCACGATAATTCACACACAGTGTTGAATTTCAATTTATTCAAGCCGCGCGGGGTAACCGTGCGGATGGAGGCACCTTGTCACGGTTTGCGCGGCTCCCCCCGTCGGGCATGTGTGTGTATGTGTGTGTGTGTGTGTGTGTGTTGTCCTTAGCGTAAGTTAGTTTAAGTTAGATTATGTAGTGTGTAAGCTTAGGGACCGATAGGCTTTTACCACAAATTAAAAGATTTATTCATAAATTGAGTTCGTCATGGTACAGTTGTTTTGTAAATATCGTGTGTTGTTCAGGAGATACGAACTTTTCGAGTCTGATCAGGACAGTGACGATTGAAGACCCGTAGTGGAGAAGAATGGTACACAATTGCGAGACGTGCGTGTGGGGTAGGCACTACGACGCGAGATTCAATTCTGCGAGTTACCTGTGTCAGTCTGGGTGGCATTTTAGCGACGTTGGCAAAGTATTTGTCACGAGAAGTGCTGAATTCAGGACCTGAACTTGCTGAGGAACTTAGTGTCTGGAGCGGGAAGAGTAACAACTTTTGAAAGGAGTTAGTGTAGGTAGCAATGCTTGGGTCCATACTCTAAATGCTGATTTAAGGTTAAGTGGTCGGTGCTTCTTGTTCTTTTATGAGACTTGGCATAATTTAGCTTTAGTGAGCTAAGTGACGAAAGCTGAACAGTTATTAGCAGTTCTGCATGATTGCTTCGTCTGTCCGACAAAAACCGAGCGCAGTTAAATGCTTCAGCTAGAATTTATTTGTTCCGTGTTTTTCCATCTTCGCATTCAAAATCAGTTAAGCCCAACTGTTCGATTCGCCACACTTTGCATGTATGTCTGAGGATAACAAACAATTAATTGAAGTCCTGTGTGTCGACTACCGTAATTTGAAGTCAGCACTGGATTGTTGTTTAGGAACACTTGGAGGTGCTTTCGATGAACAATATTTTCAGGAACCCCTTGGAAACAACTGAGAGATAGACATTACTTAGTTATCCGTGCAACGTTTCCGCACTGAGATTACATACATGAAGAAGGCTGCGCGTATTATCACATGGGTGCAGTCGAGTTGTTGGGATGGCCTTATCAGCTAGCTGTATCGCCGCCACACTCAACCTTATTCTCAGGAAAGACAGTAAGATACCGCTGCCCACAGGCGATATCATTCTGGGTCATTCTGCAGTATGGTACTTTTGGGAGGGCAGGGAGAGGGAAGGGGCGGTAAGCTCTACCCTGATCAGCGCGAAAACTACGTTTAACACTCGGGTGGCAGAAAATCACGATCGTTCATAATCAGAGTTCCTAGGAGGAATGACTAATATTCACGGATTTGACAGGAATGCTCATTTGAAGCAAAAAGCAGCATATGGACATATGCCCTATTCCGAATGGTTTCCGAGATAGAATACTTTAAAGTACACGTGTTTTGGGTCAGTGGTGACCACATATGTGCCTAACCCACTGAACTCTTTGACGTTTCGTTCCACCCAATCTACCTTGTTGATTTCAACCTCTTTGCTTGGGACATCTTTCTGCAATTTAACTATCCGGTTGAACGTACAACGTACGTGAGTCAGCTAGTGCGAGAGACTGAGAGTGTATCAGAGACAAACAACGGTTAACAGTGAAACTTCCTGGCAGATTAAAACTGTGTGCCGGACCGAGACTTGAACTCGGGACCTTTGCCTTTCGCGGGCAAGAGCTCTACCAACTGAGCTACCCAATCACGACTCACGCCCCGTCCTCACAGCTTTAATTCCGCCAGTGCCTCGTCTCCTACCTTCCTAACTTCACAGAAGCTCCCCTGCGAACCTTGCAGAACTAGCACCACTGGAACAAAGGATATTGCGGAGACATGGATTAGCCACAGCCTGGGGGATGTGTCCAGAATGAGATTTTCACTCTGCAGCGGAGTGTGCGCTGATATTAAACTTCCTGCCAGATTAAAAATGTGTGCCGGACCGAGAAAGGAGACGAGGTACTGGCGGAATTAAAGCTGTGAGGACGGGGCGTGAGTCGTGCTTGGGTAGCTCAGTTGGTAAAGCACTTGTCCGCGAAAGGCAAAGGTCCCGAGTTCGAGTCTCGGTCCGGCACACAGTTTTAATCTGCCAGGGAGTTTCATATCAGCGCACACTCCGCTGCAGAGTGAAAATCTCATTCTGGAACGGTTAACAGTGTTTGTACACACACTTGTACACACACTGGCTAAAATGCCACAAATCTACACTAATGAAGAATATACAGATATGGTGTATGTACACGGCTTCTGCGACGGTAGTGCTCCTGCAGCAGTCGAAGAATACCGTTTGCGCTTTCCGACACGTCAAATTACCGAGCGTAGTGTGTTTACCAGAGGTTTCAGCCCACGCCCCGTAACAAGTATTCTTCCAAGCTACCATTTTTCTCTCGAACGTCTAGTTCAACAACCTATGCAGGAACAGCAACATTGCTGAAATGTTGCAGCGTATCCTACCACAAGTGCACGGCGACATTCTGCACGTATCACTGTTCCACGGTGTGTTAAAAATACGTGTTTTCCAACTGATACATCGTAAAACACATGTCATAATGTCTTCTAACTATTTTACATGTCTAAACTTGGCAACATTAACTGTGTTCTCGGAAACCATTCCGAATAGACCATGTGTCCATATGAAGTTCTTTGCTTCAAATATCCCTGTCTAGTCACCCCTCCTCCACGGACATGATGTGTATACCCCAAAGGTCGAATAGGGGAAATCGTGTAGTCGCAAATTTTTGAACAATGGAAGGACAAAGTGCCATGAACAACACACTAAAAATCCTGACAGGTGTGGTGTGAGCGTAGGGGTGGGGAAAGGCAGGCTTTAAATGTCATTTTTTATGTTTTCTTGAATACTGAAAAACCGCAGCTTCTAGCGAAAATGTTTCCCAGTGCAAAATTAATCTTCTGTACATGAAACCTGCCTACAAAATGGTCCTATTCAGTTTCTCTCCATGATTAACATCTTCCGCGTTGCAGGCGATGTAAAAATCGTAATTTATTACAAATAGATCTTAACGGTACAAAATTAATGTTCAGTGTTAAATGAAGTTGATTCAAAACACATATTAAATATGTGCACCACATACACTACTAACCTTTAAAATTGCTACACCAAGAAGAAATGCAGATGATAAACGGGTATTCATTGGACAAATATATTATACTAGAACTGACATGTGATTACATTTTCACGCAATTTGGCTGCATAGATCCTGAGAAATCAGCCGTAATAACGGCCTTGATACGCCTGGGAATTGAGTCAAACAGAGCGTGGATGGCGTGTACAGGTACAGCTGTCCATGCAGCTTCAACACGATACCACAGTTCATCAAGAGTAGTGACTGGCGTATTGTGACGAGGCAGTTGCTCGGCCACCATTGACCAGACGTTTTCAATTGGTGAGAGATCTGGAGAATGTGCTGGCCAGGGCAGCAAAAATATTTTCTGTATCCAGAAAGGCCCGTACAGGACCTGCAACATGCGGTCGTGCATTGTCCTGCTGAAATGTAAGGTTTCACAGGGATCGAATGAAGGGTAGAGCCACGGGTCGTAACACATCTGAAATGTAACGTCCACTGTTCGAAGTGCCGTCAGTGCGAACAAGAGGTGAACGGGACGTGTAACCAATGGCACCCCATACCATCACGCCGGGTGATACGCCAGTATGGCGATGACGAATACACGCTTCCAATGTGCGTTCACCGCGATGTCGCCAAACACGACTGCGACCATAATGATGCTGTAAACAGAACCTGGATTCATCCGAAACAATGACGTTTTGCCATTCGTGCACCCAGGTTCGTCGTTGAGTACACCATCGCAGGCGCTCCTGTCTGTGATGCTGCGTCAAGGGTAACTGCAGCCATGGTCTCCGAGCTGATAGTCCATGCTGCTGCAAACGTCGTCGAACTGTTTGTGCAGATGGTTGTTGTCTTGCAAACGTCCCGATCTGTTGACTCAGGGATCGAGACGTGACTACACGGTCCGTTAGAGCCATGCGGATAAGATGCCTGTCATCTCGACTGCTAGTGATACGAGGCCGTTGGGATCCAGCACGGCGTTCCGTATTACCCTCCTGAACCCACCGATTCGATATTCTGCTAACAGTCATTGGATCTCGACCAACGCGAGCAGCAGTGTCGCGATACGATAGCCTACAATCCGACCATTTCTGCTCCTTACACGAGGCATCACAACAACGGTTCAGTAGGCAACGCCAGTCAACTGCTGTTTTTGTATGAGCAATCGGTTGGAAACTGTCCTCATGTCAGCACGTTGTAGGTGTCGCCACCGGCGCCAACCTTGTGTGAATGTTCTGAAAAGCTAATCATTTGCATCTCACAGCATTTCTTCCTGTCGGTTAAATTTCGCGTCTGTAGCACGTCATCTTCGTGGTATAGCAATTTTTATGGCCAATAGTGTATATACAGTAGAATCCTATTACGGGACAAATTGTGTTCTGCTGGTGTGAGTGGCTGGGCGGTGGCGGGGGGGGGGGGGGGGGTGGGCGGGGCGGAAGGGTGGAAGGTAGGCACATGAGGGAAGGCAGGTCTCCGGATTGCGGTCATCTACGACCCTCCTTTGTAGCTCTGCGAACTTGAGAAGAACGAGCAGTCGATTCGCCTCTCTCGCCACCCCACTACGTCACAAAAAGCAACTGCAGGGTGCTTCACAGTTATACAGCCTTCTGCAGCTCGCCTTATGAATCAGTGGTGCTTCAGCGAGCGGGCAATCCCTGAGTATTTATTGTCCATAAAGTGTGTTAACGCTGCATTGAATGGGGGTATGAGTTACTAATGATAATAACGCAAGAAAAGCTTGAAGACGGATTATACGTAAATCTGTGCACACATTACTACATTGCTAGAGAAGGAAATTGATTCTCAGTCATATTGTAAGGCAGTTGCAACGTTCTTCCGGTAAAGGCAACTTCCTCCACCACGAGCGCTGCTCGCTTAACAGACTACAGCTCCCCAGCACTTCCTGCTTAGTTCTCTCATTGAGTGAAGAAAATAGCTTCACTGAGCTCTTGTTTATTTAGTGGAGTCATTACTAAGTGGCTACTTATTTACAGCTGTTGAGTGAGGTATTTTGTAATAATGCTCCACAGCTGGAGCTGTCTACTATGTACCACACTAAAGAGCCTGTTCCAAGTGTAACATGTTAATTCCATGCCTCTCGTCATTAACACACGCGTTTTCCATGCGAATGGCTCGTACCGCTGTTTTTGCGCGGCGCGATTTATGATGTAAACACATGCTCGTGCGGTTCTGAGCGCTCGAGGTCACGCACTTATGAGACAATATACGGTACTTCTGAACATTCGGGACCCAGCATTTCTTTTGCGAGCTAAAAGAAGTAACGTTATCTTGGGTTTCCTCACCGCCCCTTTAGTGAGACCCCCTACCCTTCCACACCTTTCCCTTTGAAGTCCACTTGAACCGACCTTCACTGGTGATGACGTCTGCTGTTCGCTGTCTCTCTCTCTCTCGCTCTCACTTGTTATGCAGTCCGGGCGCTAAGCCTAGTCAGCTGTGGCTGGCAGAACCCGTTTGCGCCCAGCCTGCCTGGCACGGTAGGGCGCTGAGTCAGCTGGCTGCAGGGCGGTGTCAAATGCCGCAGCACGTGTGTCCACTCCATCTTCTGTCAGAGTTTCCTTTCCAGGCAACCGACTCCCAGCTCTAGTGACGGCCCCCTGCTTTCTTGGCAGGCGCTGCACAGCTCACAATAGGAGGCCGCGTCGTTGAGTATACGGATTTACTTCATACTTTGTACACCTTTAGTACGCCACTACAACAACATGATGTGCAAGTAGTAACATGCACTACTCTGGCAATTCCGAGAAAATCGCAAGAGAGATCTTACGCCTCTATAATGTAAATCATGTACCTGTGCGAAGTACCGGCTGTAAGAAGTCGTTGTGGTCAAGCGCAGCTGTCACGGTAGCTCAGCGTTTTCCGCCAGCGGGCTGGCTGCCCTAATAGAAAACTGAGTGAAAGAATGAACTTGAATGTGTGTCTTGTGGCGTCCGACTCGACCAAATGCAACGAACGACAAAGAACAAAATGTATAAAAAAATCGGTTAATGTTCGCCCTGTGCAAGAGGGTTGTGGTGCGATGCGACTGTTAGAATCCCGCTCCAACACTTTTTTGTATCCCGCCTGGTAGGTGGCGCGTGGGTCTGCTCCTGTAAACTGAAGAATTGGCCAAAAGTAGGAAGAGCGTAGGAGTAGGAAAAGGTGAAATGCTTCGGTACTGCGTTTAAATTTAAATCACCTTTACTTAAGCAAGAAGATGAGTACGTAACTTTGCACTGAGGAGCACATAGTTGCGAAGTCGGATGTCTCAAGCTCACAGAAGGTACACAGGCAATATCTGTAGTGGTTCGCCCACTATGAAATAGAAACAATGTTGCTTCGTCGTCTACTCGGAATCAAATGTGCTGAATCTGGAGCGGCGCTCGTAGAGCTGCACGGAGCCGGCTAGAGGGCGCTGTCGTCGGCGTCGGTGTCGGTGCCGTAGTGCCAACCTAAGAACTTGTACCTACGCCGTTACATCGTAGCTATCGATAACACCCACTTATTCTTTTATTTCATTTTTTTTTAGCACTGGTCACTTCATTTAATTTATATGACTGTTGAGAGGTAATATAATGGCAAAAACTCACGTACGTTTTCATGGAGTAGTAGTGAATTTTGTATGTTATTTGACTATTTATAATTTGCAATTAAATTTTCAAGGACGAGGGACACGTTTGGAAAGCCAAAGTCGAACCTCGACAAAAAATGATGCTAATGACGTTATTCACAATCAGTAACACAGTAAGTCACAATGTGCCAGAATACAAGAGTAACGTACAATTAATTACTCAAAAAAAATGGCTCTGAGCACCATGGGTTTTAACATCTGAGGTCATCAGTCCCCTAGACTATTTAAACCTAACTAATCTAAGGACATCACGCACTTCCATGCCCCAGGCAGGATTCGAACCTGCGACCATAGCAGCAGCGCGGTTCCGGACTGAAGCGCCTAGAACCGCTCGGCCACAACGGCCAGCTAATTAATTACTCATCGGATGTGCTCTCGAGTTTGAACATCACACGTTGCAGGATGGAATTTGTCATACATTTAACCTCCCCGGAGAAATATTTGTTAAATATAAAATGGTAATGGAGCCACGCGTAACCTGCCCACAAAAATTAAGGAATGAAAATTGACCATAAACCCACACAATAATATTGATTAAATAATGAATCATGTAGGAAATGTAACCTCCTAACAGCAAGAATAATGTCTGGTAAATTTTATAAGGACAGCAGCGCTGAACTTCGGCCCTGTATTCTGAATAAAACAAGCAAAAATTCTTACCTCAATAAAACTGCACTTATATCTGCCCTTGATTATACATTCTTCGACACAGCTTCGTGCAATGCTGGCTTATATATATATAATTAACTCCTGGAAATGGAAAAAAGAACACATTGACACCGGTGTGTCAGGCCCACCATACTTGCTCCGGACACTGCGAGAGGGCTGTACAAGCAATGATCACACGCACGGCACAGCGGACACACCAGGAACCGCGGTGTTGGCCGTCGAATGGCGCTAGCTGCGCAGCATTTGTGCACCGCCGCCGTCAGTATCAGCCAGTTTGCCGTGGCATACGGAGCTCCATCGCAGTCTTTAACACTGGTAGCATGCCGCGACAGCGTGGACGTGAACCGTATGTGCAGTTGACGGACTTTGAGCGAGGGCGTATAGTGGGCATGCGGGAGGCCGGGTGGACGTACCGCCGAATTGCTCAACACGTGGGGCGTGAGGTCTCCACAGTACATCGATGTTGTCGCCAGTGGTCGGCGGAAGGTGCACGTGCCCGTCGACCTGGGACCGGACCGCAGCGACGCACGGATGCACGCCAAGACCGTAGGATCCTACGCAGTGCCGTAGGGGACCGCACCGCCACTTCCCAGCAAATTAGGGACACTGTTGCTCCTGGGGTATCGGCGAGGACCATTCGCAACCGTCTCCATGAAGCTGGGCTACGGTCCCGCACACCGTTAGGCCGTCTTCCGCTCACGCCCCAACATCGTGCAGCCCGCCTCCAGTGGTGTCGCGACAGGCGTGAATGGAGGGACGAATGGAGACGTGTCGTCTTCAGCGATGAGAGTCGCTTCTGCCTTGGTGCCAATGATGGTCGTATGCGTGTTTGGCGCCGTGCAGGTGAGCGCCACAATCAGGACTGCATACGACCGAGGCACACAGGGCCAACACCCGGCATCATGGTGTAGGGAGCGATCTCCTACACTGGCCGTACACCACTGGTGATCGTCGAGGGGACACTGAATAGTGCACGGTACATCCAAACCGTCATCGAACCCATCGTTCTACCATTCCTAGACCGACAAGGGAACTTGCTGTTCCAACAGGACAATGCACGTCCGCATGTATCCCGTGCCACCCAACGTGCTCTAGAAGGTGTAAGTCAACTACCCTGGCCAGCAAGATCTCCGGATCTGTCCCCCATTGAGCATGTTTGGGACTGGATGAAGCGTCGTCTCACGCGGGCTGCACGTCCAGCACGAACGCTGGTCCAACTGAGGCGCCAGGTGGAAATGGCATGGCAAGCCGTTCCACAGGACTACATCCAGCATCTCTACGATCGTCTCCATGGGAGAATAGCAGCCTGCATTGCTGCGAAAGGTGGATATACACTGTACTAGTGCCGACATTGTGCATGCTCTGTTGCCTGTGTCTATGTGCCTGTGGTTCTGTCAGTGTGATCATGTGATGTATCTGACCCAAGGAATGTGTCAATAAAGTTTCCCCTTCCTGGGACAATGAATTCACGGTGTTCTCATTTCAATTTCCAGGAGTATATATGGATTATTGAAAGGAGTGATGATCCATTGGAAATGTTCTTTAAATTGAAATGAATGTTTTTCTTTAAAAGAGTTACTTTATAAAAAAATTATTATTGGGGCATTTTTTGAACAGATTAATTACAATTAACATACATTATTAGATATGCGCAATGCTGCTTCTTTACCTTCTACAACAGTACTCATCGTCCAGAATCCTGACCAGAGTCGCGAGCAGAGCACACAGCCGACGCATGCCGACTCCCGCAGACTACTACCGTCCACTCGCTACTAAAGCCGACCGACTACTACTGTCGACTGACTACTACAGACTGACTTCTACTGTCGACTCGCGCAGACTAGCCCAGACACGCGACAAGCAACAACTAACAATAAACTACTCTCTGGTCAGAGATTCTGTCATGCCTCGCCCATCGCCGGCGAAGCATACACCTTAGAACATACATTCAAAACATAAACTGAAACTTTGCGAAAATACATCATGCAAACGCATGTAGTTTTTTTTCCATTATATTACCTTTCAAATGTTATATAGATTAATAATAAGACCAGTGATGAAAAAAAAGATTAATAATTAAATTGGCACCGGAGTCGAACCGTCGCCTTATACAAGTGAGTCTTACGTAACTCAAATGCTAATCATGTGACCACCATGAACTCTGAAGTCCGACACCTACGCACAGATACATAAGCCACATAATTGAAGCGTAAAACTGCTCTTTCGATTTTCTCGGAATTGCCAGAGTAGTACAGCTTACTACTAGCAGATTGCCGGCCGGTGTGGCCGTGCGGTTCTAGGCGCTACAGTCTGGAACCACCTGACCGCTACGGTCGCAGGTTCCAACCCTGCCTCGGGCATGGATGTGTGTGATGTCCTTATGTTGATTAGGTTTAAGTAGTTCTAAGTTCTAGGGAACTGATGACCATAGATGTTAAGTCCTATAGTGCTCAGAGCCATTTGAACCAAGCCACTAGCACATTATATTGTTTTAATGGAGTACTAAAGATGAACAAAGTTTGAAGTAAATCTATGATCCCATCGTACCTTGTCAGACCACACAAAAACAGCCACACAAAAACAGCCTGAACCAATTCTGGAGACCCCATTGTCCCTACCCAGCAACGTCATGCGGAAACACCTACACGTTCTTTCACGATGTATTAAATGGACATTTTAATTTAAATGTTTTGGGCGTAACTATTCTACAGCTGTACTTAAGTGCCTCGTCATTTCATGTAATATAAAGGTTCCTCATACAATTTATAACAGGTGGTACTGAAACTTGCAGTACTGCTGTTGATAATTTCAGGATGAACGAGTAGATAAATGTCTGCATGGCCCTGTAACCGTTTAGTAATTGTTATTTAAATCTTGGTCTTCAAGAATATGACCCGATGGTATTCCCAGCACATTTTTATCTCCCACTTTAATTTTGTAGTCATGCAGCAGAGAGTGTATGGATGACCCCTGGTTGAATGTGGTAAAGACAGGGAATAGCACTGTGCTGGGATTTATGCTGAACAAAAATTGATTCATGTTCATTTCTTTGATAATGATATAACTAAAGTATCACAATTTATTCTGTTCCGTGTCACACAAACCTTTTAAAGTGTGACACTCCCCATGAATAAATTCAAAAGGAACGGAGAGGTTGTGAGGGATTGCAGGGCACTCTCACTTCTGATTCGGTGTTATGCCGCTTCATGTTCTTAGGGAATATGATCTTTATTGCGATTTGACTTCATACATCTTGATGAAATGGTGGGCAGTAGTTAATGCTCTTGCTTGCATGCTCTAGGGAAGGAATAACGGTAGACTTTACCTGCATTCAAAGGAATAGCGTGCTGATTTAAATGACTGTAGTAATAGAGCACGGCGATGGTGGGCCGAGGGAAGCACGGAACCTGGGTGGATACATTTCCAGACAGCCGAGTTCCGGTCTCATTGTGCAGACACGTTGGTTGGCGCCGGTCGGAAGCATCGCGCCCAGGTAGACTGACTAGCGCCGAGAAGTTGCCGCTGCAATGGCCAGAGCATTGTGGACAGGCAATAAAGCAGAGGATGGGCCCTTGTTAAGCACGAAGCCGACAAAACATCTGTGAACGTTATGCGAATTTCAATGGCTTAGGTTACTGGCACCCAGACGTCCAGACTCTGTTACAAAACATATTGATGAAAGCACGAGGCTTCAGCGAGTTTGTGGCCGCTCTTTGGAAACTTTGAAATGGACGCAACAGGGGAGATAACAAGCTTTTATAAAGGGGTGTGGTTCCATCCTGGTCATGTTGCTAGCAAAAGACTTGGCGTAATCGAGCGGGAAAGAGGCCGCAAAACTCCTTTTCTCCCCATTAACCTTAAAGTCTTTGATTGGTCAAATTGGTGTATGCCGAGCCAGGGGTGCTCTCCGAGCTTCAAATGCCGCTCTCCAGTTCGTGAATGGCTTGTGCTAAAGTGGGGGAAGTCTAAGATGTAAATGGGCTTTTGCTACTGAGCTGAGGAGAAAAGCGGACAGAAAGAGAAGATCACTCTTGTACTGGCGCTTCGCTAGTAAAGAACTGCAGGTCTCTACCTAAACAGTGAGAATTGTGTCCTTTGCTAGTGTGCCACTTAGAGCCTGTGCCAATCACCTTCTGAACCGTCAGACGTACTGCTTCTGGTATCAAGCACACAAAGAGTGATGCGTGGGTATATTTATTTGTCTTAAGTCGGCTGTCTAAACATTTTACATATTCCGTCAGGTATAGTCGTGGCACGACTTAGGAAACCAGCAAACGGGTCCACCTGCACACTGGAATCCACAGGGGTTTCAGAGGCTCATAGGAAAGTACCTGCGTTCCGAATTAACCGAAGGCGAGACCAAGTACTTGCATTTTTAGGACGCGTGCCATTAATAACACATTGCAGCCATCCATGACTTGAGTCTCCGAACGCATCATTGTGTGCCGCCCTGACCAGCAGGAGGGTAAGGTATTCACTGCTACGGCGTAGGGCTCCAATATATGTTTCTCAGCACCCTGTTCTTTCGAACCATATTTTTCTTTTTGGAATGGTAGAATTTAGATGCTTGATGGTGGTGCAGTTTTTGTGCCATAACCCGGATTCACGTGTATGAAGTCAGATAAAGCGATTGGTGTTCCGGTTAGTGTTGTGTGTCGATCCCCAGCTGATCACTTTGTTCACCATAGACCCCATGTTAGTGAAAGCGTTTGTCAAATAAAATGTTTGTGTGACGTTTCTTTAGTCATTTTTGTTGTCTTGTGATGTTAAGGATGAATAAATCCATTGTCATTTAGATCACAATTCTCCCTGAGTTCTGATTAACAGTACCTTCCCATTTATTATTAAAGTCTAGATATGAAACGTAAGTAGAAGGCTTTCAAGTTAAGCGCTGAAGCATTCAAGATGTGTAAAAGTGTAATACTTAGGGTCCAAACAATAATCTGAAAACGCTATCAGAATCGTAAAATTTAATAGAAATAGTCACACATACACGTATTTTAACAATTCAGTGCAGCTGAAAAAAGTGAGCCGGCATAACTAGTATTTGAGTACTATGTAGTGAGCAATGTTTCAGCAAGACAGTAATTCAAAACTGAACAAGTTTTAGCTTTCTGCTTATACCGTCCAGCTGTGCTATGAGGACGTATCCTCGGCTTTGCAGTAAATGACTTTAAATACAAAGACTAATTAACCCCTCAGCATCAATACAAAATTCCTGAAAATCTTTTTCATATAACGTCACAGTAATTTGCGAGATCACTCCACACGATATTTATCAAGCAGCAGTCTTCGAAACAGCATTCGTCAACTTATCTTGTCTGCACCTGAGACCTGATAACATCCAAAGTATTTACTAATATTTTCTGACTGCAGCTCCACATGTCGTTTCCGATGCTCTACAATAACCATGCTGAAGCGGCTCCACAAAGGTGACAGAAGCCACGGGATACCTACTAATATCGTGTCGGACCACTTTTGCCGGAGGAGCGCTGCAGTTCGACGTGGCATAGACTCAATAAATCGTTGGAAGTCCTCTGCAGAAATACTGAGCCATGCTGCATCTATAGCCGTGCGTAATTGCGAAACTGTTGCCGATGCAGGAGGTTGTGCACTAACTCATCTCTCGATTATGTTCCATAAATGTCTGATACAATTCGTGTCGGACGAATCATTCGCTCAAATCGTTCAAAATCTTCTTCAAACCAATCACGAACATCTGCGGCCTGGTGGAATGACATAATTGTTTGGGAACATGAAGTCCACGAATGGCTGCAAATGATCTCCAAGTAGCCAAACATAACCACTTCCAGTCAGTGCTCTGTTCAGTTGACCAGAGGACCCAGTCCAAACCATGTAAACACAGCCCAGTGCAAGCCACCATCAGCTTGCACACTGCCTTGTTTACAACTGGAGTCCACGGTTTCGTGGTGTCTGCGCCACACTCGACCTTACCAACTGAAATCGGGACATCTGACCAGGCCACGGTTTTACTGTTATATAGAGCCAAATCGATATTGTCACGAGCCGAAGAGAGCCGCTGCAGGCGATGTCGTGCTATTAGCAAAGGCACTCAAGTCGGTCGTCCGCTGCCATAGCCCATTAACGCCAAATTTCGTCGTTCGCCGTACGTCCTACGTTGATTTCTCCGGTTATTTCATGCAGTGTTGCTCGTGTATTAACACTGACAGCTCTACACAACCGCCGCTGCTCTCCGTCGTTAAATGAAGACCTTCGGCCACTGCATTGTCCGTGGTGAGAGGTAAGGCCTGAAATTTTGTATTCTCGGCGCACTCTTGACTCTGTGGATCTCGCAATATTGAATTTCCTAATGATTTCGGAAATGGAATATCCTATGCGTCTAGCTCCAACTACCATACCGTGTTCAGAGTTTGTTAATTCCTGTCGTGCGGCAACAATCACGTCGCAAACCTTATCGGAAGAATGACCTGAGTAGAAATGACAGCTGCGCCAATGCCCTGCCCTTTTATACCTTGAGCACGTGATATGCCCTTTTATACCTTGTGTATGCGATACTGTCGTCATCTGTATATGTACATATCGCTATCCCATGTTTTCGGAACCTGAGTACATAGATGGTGGTTTTTTCCACTGTGTACAAACTCTAGGGATTTATCGATGAGAAGATACGTAACAAAAAAGATCAAATGAACTTATACCTGGAAATACATGGTTTCCATGCTAGAGACCATTTATTCAACTATACTATGTTACAGAGACTGCGGTCTAATACGCGATGTACCATGCAGCCAAAGTTACGGTATGTGTTGTGTACGCGCCGTAGCATATTCTGTCTCACACGCTGACATCGGCCAGGCTGCACATGAACAGTGTCAAAGGCAGCGTGAGTATGCTGCTCCAGTGTCTCCACAACTTTTGAGATGGTTCCACAACCAGAAATCGCACGGGATGATATCTGGTGAACGAGCAGACCATGCAACTGGACTCCCTCGTCCGATACATCGAGCAGGGAAGATGCGTTCCGACGTTAACTGTGAAATGGGCGGAAACACCATCATGTAGCTGCCACATAACCCATAGAATCATTAATGGCACTTCTTCCAGCAGGGGAGGCAAATTTACCCGCAACAAACGCTGATAGTTCCGGCCCGTTAGGTCACGTAGAAGGAAGACTGGTCCCAAAATACTGTCACCGATTATCCTGACCCATACATTCCGGTTGCACCGATGCTGATGATTCGTGGTTACCATATCATGGGGGTTCTGTATACTATCCCACAGATGACTGTTACAATAGTTGACGATACCGATCCGCGTAAAGGTCGCCTCATCTGTGTATAGGATGGATGACACAAATCCCGGAGGTTGAAAGGTGGCTACACTGAGCCACAGCGCCAGAGATCGCGCTAGAGAGTATTGTTCCGCCACCTCCACTGGCAGTGATTATTGAGATGTCGTAGTGGGCAGTGCATTGGGAGAACTCGTGGTAGTCAGTGCTTGTTAAGAACTCGTAGCAGAGAGTGTTTGTTGAGATGTGCTAGTAGGGAGTGCTTGCTGAGATGTGATACTGAAAAGTTCTTGTTGAGATGTGGTAATAGCGAGTCGGTGTGGAGATATATTGTAATGATTAGAGTGATTTTGGTCAATATATGAAGGTAACGAAACTTGATTTATTTTTCATTATTTCCATGTTTTAAATAATGCGTCATTACAGGTTCAGTCAACAAAGCATCTGGCTTGTGTTCTTGGATTAGAGTGTAATTCTGGTTTTCTTGAGTAATTATGGTATTTCTATTTCCTTTAATTAATTCAGTATAAATGATATTTTTAATTTCTTGTGTTGTTGAAGAAGAACCGTGCCAGATGCGTACGTTGAGTCATACTTCCACACACAGAACAGATACACTTGTGCTTTGGTTTCGTAGGTTTTATAGTTGCTGGGGACTTAATTAATTAATTGTGTTAATGAAAATTTCCATTTCATTCTTTGTTGTTGTTCTATGCAGTCAGATAGCGTAATAATACTAGTCAGGGCCAACCGTTTACGAGACTTCGTAATCGGACAGACAGCTACAAAAAATTAAAATTATTTGCATTTATTTTAATTAAGCCCCCATGCAAGGTAAGCTGTAAGTGATCAGGGTAGTAGCAATTATGAAGAATGTTCCACACGGTCGTCTGGCTTACCCTGCACTGGCGGGCCAACTACCTGGTACTCACACGGCAGGCGCCTTCCACAGTGTTCATCACATTCTCTTCCAAGTTTGGTGTCCAACTGTTTCTGGTACGTCCTTCATGATTTCGTGCTTCCTGAAACGACCCTGTCTCAGGCAAACGGCGAAACACTATTGCAAACTTTGAATGCTGTGGTTGTTGTAGGCAGGAATAGACTTCCTGATACAACCTTGCTGCCCGCCGCCCGTCGCCATTTCGCTTTTCGTAAATAAACAAGTCTCGGTTCTAATATGAAACCGTCGTGTACAATGCTATGTCACATCCACTGCAAGGTGAGTCAGCAAGAGAAACGAACAGGACAAAACGACGTATGAGTAACAGTAGCACCCTCTAGGAGGAAACCATGCATACTGTGTGGCTGCATGGTACAGCAGTCTCTGTAACAAAGTATGATTGAAAAAACTGTCTAGTATGGAAACCATGCATTTCCGGACATAAGCTCGTTAGACCTTTTTTGTTCTGTATCCTCTCATCGATCAATCCCTAGAATTTACAGGATGAATCACCTAAAACGGAAAATATTTTGGGAATGGAAGGTGTTATTGAAAGTGCTATTGATGTGCGGTTTTCACGGAATAGATTGGTAGTGAGGGGCTCGTATTGTTAAGCAATAAACTGATCACAATAATACATAGAAAGGGTATGTTTTGTGCAAACACACACTTTTTTAAATGTAACAATGCCTATTGACATTAATAAACTAAAAGTAGGGTAAATTAGAATGTAAGTGTTGTTTGTTGCAGGATTATAGTGCAACTCGTTTACGAGGTATCGTATTACGAAAAGTTCCCACCCACTTGTACAGTAGCTGTGATAGCACACACTGAAGAACAACATAGGTGCATGCACTAGTTATGTGGATTCTGACCACCACAGTTGTGTTCAAAATGACCACGCTTCGAGTCTGGTGCGCAACGAATGCTGCACGCCACGCGGGATTAGCCGAGCGGTCTTGGGCGCTGCAGTCATGGACTGTGCGGCTAGTCCCGGCGGAGGTTCGAGTGCCCTCGGGCATGGGTGTGTGTGTTTGTCCTTAGGATAATTTAGGTTAAGTAGTGTGTAAGCTTAGGGACTGATGACCTTAACAGTTAAACCCCATAAGATTTCACACACATTTGAACATTTGAATGCTGCACACTTGCTAGCATTTCAGCGGAGATGTCCCAGCAGGCTGCAGTAATAAGTCGTTGCATGTCATCGGGTACATACTCTGTTCATCGTAAGAATAAACCTAATGTAATCATTACGCCACGTATTCTTCCGCGTTTGCTTGAATTTTATTGGATTTCGTTTCACGTGGAGCGGAAGCCAAGCTGTAGTCATGTTATTTTTCGGGTCGAATCCCTTAATTTGACTCCAGATCAGTTCTGTTGTATTCTTACTGTAATGGTACAGCGACAAATGTAAAAATGCAGAATTTCTATGATGTGCTCGATGCTGTGAAACTGATTGTTTTTGAGGCTTCTACGACACTTGTCACTCTGATTCGTGTGAGACTACATCTGTGGTATAAAACAATGGACATAGTCCAAATAAATAGTATTTGGTTTCCATTTTTGTCCTAAAAATAAATTATGTTTTTTTTATTTCAGCAACCTTCGTTAACAATTTTTCATAAAATATCGATAATAAAGAATTTATATTTGAGATGAAAACATGAATTTCGCGTGTAATATCTAATTAGAAACAAGAAGACGTGCATTATTCATAAAAAATGATGATGAATATTACAATAACGAGATGGAAGTATTTCAAATTGAATGAAAAAGAAAATGAATAAAACGAGACTTGAACCAGCGATCCATGAACAGCACTAGGTTATCAATTTACTACGCTACCGATTCCACTATACGCCCAACGTGCATTTGTATCTGAACTGTATAAAATGCAGTCCCTCAGAAAATTTAAAAGCCGATTTTTTCTGTAAATTTATGAAAAATATTAAAAACAACCTATTTCTCGTCCCTTTTTTACCGTGTTCCACGCGCGTATTTCTCTACGGAACGGGAAGCAGCCTGAACAATCTTCATATCGCATACTAACAGCGCGACAATCAAGAGCACAACAGTATAGAGACTGTAACTGTACACCATTTTGAAATAAAAACTATATTGCTAAAGCGTTATTAAGAAAAACGTTGGTGGCTGTTAATACATTATAATATCTTAAAGCTTCATTTAACGTAACTTAGTAATAATATATCTAATACATAAGTAGGATCTACTTCCAAGAGTGTAACAACACCAGAGTACGTGTGCTACGGCTTCTGACCGATCATCGCTTTTGTGGTTGTTTACATTAGGTTTATTCTTATGTTGAACAGAGTTTAGTTCGTATGTCCTTGTGGACAGCGTCACTCAGCTTCCTCCACAGAAAAGAGCCTACAGGCGTCAAACCCGGGGAACGGTTCGGCAAAGATATTGTGTTACCCTGATTCCAGTCGAACGATCTGGAAACAAATTGTGAAGACATGCTGTAGTATTTCGTGCGCTATGAGAGGACAGCCACCACGTTCATACCACAGGTTGCTTCTAATCTGCAGAGGAAAGTCTTATAGGGTCCGTGGAAGAGGGTCTGTTAGGAGGTCGCGATACTTGTGCGCGTTCAGTATACCGTCTATGAGAAACGCCATATGAGCTGATGTTTCACTATCCCACACCACACGTTTACACTCCATGGACGCTGACGTTCCGCCTGACGAAGCCAACGCGGATTGTCAACAGGCAATAGTGCACGTTTCGGAGGCTTACCTGGCCATTATTCGTAAATGTGACTTCACCACTAAACGAGATACATGATACATCTGGGTTATCCTGCCGAAAGGCCCATGTACAAAAGTTAACATGATTCTCATAACCGTTCCCACGCAGCTCTTGACGGAGAGAGGGTGATTGGTATGCAACCTATGTCGATGGAGAATGTGTAAAACACTTGTCTGACTCATA
Source organism: Schistocerca nitens (assembly GCF_023898315.1). Classification (NCBI taxonomy): domain Eukaryota; kingdom Metazoa; phylum Arthropoda; class Insecta; order Orthoptera; family Acrididae; genus Schistocerca; species Schistocerca nitens. The sequence goes on along the minus strand of NC_064620.1, from coordinate 369,475,314 downwards.
CCACTTCCTCGCGTGATAAAGCGGGAGCTAACTTGCCGATCATCTGCAACTGCAGGAAGAACATCAATTTCCCCATGTTCTGTCATCACTTGTTTTCTTCTATTACGTTGTCTAGGTGTTACACTTTCACGTAAGTGGTTGAAGAGCTTGATAAATAATTGCCGAGATGGTCGACGTCTGTTGTGATATCATCCGCATACACCGCACAAGAACGAATTGCATTCCTTCTGCACTCTCCACACTGCATTAGCATGTCGGCTTTTTCTGCATTAGCAATTGGATTGTCACATACTAGCTGATTAGTTAGACGGTATCTCATAAATGTCTCGCACTACAATACAGCAACAAACACCGTGATACTCTAATTTACCCTACTTCCCTGTTGTTAATATCGATAAGCTTTTACAAAATTTATGTTTGCACGAAAAATATAGTTTATAGGTACTGGTTCAAATGGCTCTGAGCACTATGGGACTTAACTTCTAAGGTCATCAGTCCCGTAGAACTTAGAACTACTTAATCCAAACTAACCTAAGGACAGCACACACATCCATGCCTCAGGCAGGATTCGAACCTGCGACCGTAGCGGTCGCGCGGTTCCAGACTGTAGCGCCTAGAACCGCTCGGCCACTCCGGCCATATATATATATATATATATATATATATATATATATATATATATATATATATATATATATACTCCTGGAAATTGAAATAAGAACACCGTGAATTCATTGTCCCAGGAAGGAGAAACTTTATTGACACATTCCTGGGGTCAGATACATCACATGATCACACTGACAGAACCACAGGCACATAGACACAGGCAACAGAGCATGCACAATGTCGGCACTAGTACAGTGTATATCCACCTTTCGCAGCAATGCAGGCTGCTATTCTCCCATGGAGACGATCGTAGAGATGCTGGATGTAGTCCTGTGGAACGGCTTGCCATGCCATTTCCACCTGGCGCCTCAGTTGGACCAGCGTTCGTGCTGGACGTGCAGACCGCGTGAGACGACGCTTCATCCAGTCCCAAACATGCTCAATGGGGGACAGATCCGGAGATCTTGCTGGCCAGGGTAGTTGACTTACACCTTCTAGAGCACGTTGGGTGGCACGGGATACATGCGGACGTGCATTGTCCTGTTGGAACAGCAAGTTCCCTTGCCGGTCTAGGAATGGTAGAACGATGGGTTCGATGACGGTTTGGATGTACCGTGCACTATTCAGTGTCCCCTCGACGATCACCAGTGGTGTACGGCCAGTGTAGGAGATCGCTCCCCACACCATGATGCCGGGTGTTGGCCCTGTGTGCCTCGGTCGTATGCAGTCCTGATTGTGGCGCTCACCTGCACGGCGCCAAACACGCATACGACCATCATTGGCACCAAGGCAGAAGCGACTCTCATCGCTGAAGACGACACGTCTCCATTCGTCCCTCCATTCACGCCTGTCGCGACACCACTGGAGGCGGGCTGCACGATGTTGGGGCGTGAGCGGAAGACGGCCTAACGGTGTGCGGGACCGTAGCCCAGCTTCATGGAGACGGTTGCAAATGGTCCTCGCCGATACCCCAGGAGCAACAGTGTCCCTAATTTGCTGGGAAGTGGCGGTGCGGTCCTCTACGGCACTGCGTAGGATCCTACGGTCTTGGCGTGCATCCGTGCGTCGCTGCGGTCCGGTCCCAGGTCGACGGGCACGTGCACCTTCCGCCGACCACTGGCGACAACATCGATGTACTGTGGAGACCTCACGCCCCACGTGTTGAGCAATTCGGCGGTACGTCCACCCGGCCTCCCGCATGCCCACTATACGCCCTCGCTCAAAGTCCGTCAACTGCACATACGGTTCACGTCCACGCTGTCGCGGCATGCTACCAGTGTTAAAGACTCTGATGGAGCTCCGTATGCCACGGCAAACTGGCTGACACTGACGGCGGCGGTGCACAAATGCTGCGCAGCTAGCGCCATTCGACGGCCAACACCGCGGGTCCTGGTGTGTCCGCTGTGCCGTGCGTGTGATCATTGCTTGTACAGCCCTCTCGCAGTGTCCGGAGCAAGTATGGTGGGTCTGACACACCGGTGTCAATGTGTTCTTTTTTCCATTTCCAGGAGTATATATATATATATAATTTACAAACCCACGTTGGTCCTGTAAGCAACACAAACAGAATTCAAATTCAGTGTAACTAATCGGTACATTACGCTACCAGACCACGACTTTGAACAAAATAATATTTCCTAATTTACGAGAAGGTGACATGTTTGAACTTACAGCATGATGAACTAAAAGAATAATATGAGACGCTATAAGCAGCTTCCATTTAATCAAGTATGAGCAGTCTACTAGTTTCCATTTTACCGCGTGTAGGAAGACTGCTCCCCACCTTATCGTGGAGTAGCCGTGAAAACGCGGTGTCGGAATAACCAGATTACTTTACCTGACCTTTACCAGGCAAATAACCGAAATGGTCTCATCCAATTGTGGTGGTTCTCTTTTTACGTATGTGAATTGTTGGTATTTGTTTGTTATGCAAAGTTGGAGTTAGTATTATTCTGCCTGCTTCGCAACTGGAAAATTAATTACGCCATGGACTCAGTTATGGTACTTCTCGCAGTTAGGTTGTCCGACAAGTGTTTCTATATCAAAAGACACCACCACCACCACCAACAACTTTACCATAAACGTACAGCTATGGTTTACTTTTGTTTGTGTAAAATCAACAGTGACGAGATTTTCGCAATATTCGTTAAATGGAGATCATACAACTTTACAGAAACCGCGTTAAGTTAATCACGTTCAATATTAGAAAACTAACTAATACTATTGTTTCAAAAGAGGGATAAAAAATCGGAGAGATATCCTACATTTACATTTATTTTTAATTACTTGTCAAAATTAGCAAATATTAAAATATTTATTACGACTCTAGGCCCGTATCATTTAGAACAGCGCCAGAGTTCCTCTATAAAATTTGCAAGACTTTTATCACTTCATGAATATACGAGTTGTTACAGTAAAACATTAGCGACACTTTTCAGTGATATTTGATTATATTTAGTCTAAATATTACATGAAACTTACACGTTTCTGTCCCTCGTCACAAAAATAGCTTCTTACACTATGAAGAAACAAAAGGGAAATGTGTGTGATCCTTTATCAAAAGGAACAGCGATTACAACAATCACAGATCGTATTAGTTGATTACATAGTCTTTTCGATTTTTCTGCGATGATATTTATTTCGTACCACGTCAGTTTTGTTAAATTTGCGGAATTCTTCAATATTATTTTTTCAAGTTACGTGGCCTACCGCCAAATGGGCCCCCTAGTGAGGGTGTACCCAAATATTTCCAATGTTGGGTCTCACTCACTGCCAGACCCGATCACTTCGCATGATTTTTAAAGTCTTCAGTCACACTTGTCACTGCGCTTTAACACCTACACCTACAGGATTTGTTCACAAATAGTTTACAGTTTTACAATTATTTTGTCAGGGCTTGTGTTTAACTTACTCTTTGCCCTGTGTCTGCACACGAAGGCGAACAGTTCAGAATAACCTATGACTCGATAAAAGGCTCATACTCCCCCATGGGAAAAACAGATCGAAAGTAACCCCGCCGGAGTCTTCGAACTGTTTACTTTCCTGTGATATTTAATGATTTGTCCGAATCATCCATTATACAACAATTATGATGAAACACTATTTGCATCAACAAAAAGGAAAAATAGTTCATGTAGAAGTTGGTTAAAATGCAATGTATTTTAGAAATTTTTTTATTTCCGCTAGTTAAGAATGTCCACGACATGTTTTATAACAAGTCCGTAAAAAGTTATACTAGTTTCACATATAAGGCAAAAGTCTTTGTCAGTTTAGCAATATTGCTTTAGCACATCTAGTTCGGTTAACTTTACATTCATGAGCAAAATGTTCCATGTTTTCTGAATGTTCATGTCAAATCGTCGCTACGACAGTTGACGACGGTGTCGACAGCAGCATAAGCAGGAACAAGGCGCTCAGAAAGCAGGTTCGTTGACCGTGTATGACATCAGCGAACAAGTGAGCGTCTCTCGGCGCCGATCAGCTGGGCGGTCCACAACTGCTAAGCGCCCCCTCGCCACTCGCGGTACATGAAAAGTAACCCACCGAGCATTATATTTCTCACCAACAGTACTACAAAATTCACTGGCTGTAAGGGAAACGTTATTAAGCGATATGCCCCACAGTAAGTGTCTGTAGTATGTTGGTTGAGAACAGATAATAACAGTATTTCACTTGGGATTTTGGCTTTTTCAAGTCACTCTTTTACTTCACGTAAGTAGTGATTCGTAACACACGTGTTCACAATGATTTTCCTGTACGTCGCTCTGGTAGGCGTCCGTACAAGGTCTATCGTTATGACGCTTTCACACTGTTCCGCTAGCACTTCTGCCACTGAAAGCGTTCACTTGTGATTTTAGCTCGCGATTGGCTGTTTTTTAACCACGCAGTTTTAACTACTGTCTGCAATAAACACCACTGTTATGAAACTTCCTGGCAGATTAAAACTGTGTGCCGGACCGAGACTCGAACTCGGGACCTTTGCCTTTCGCGGGCAAGTGCTCTACCAGCTGAGCTACCCGAGCACGACTTACGCCCCGTCCTCACAGCTTTACTTCTGCAAGTACCTCGTCTCCTACCTTCCAAACTTTACAGAAGCTCTCCTGCGAACCTTGCAGAACTAGCACTCCTGAAAGAAAGGATATTGCGGAGACATGGCTTAGCTACAGCCTGGGGGATGTTTCCAGAATAAGCTTCTTAGTGTAGGAAGTCTTTGTTCTTGTTAAGAAGTAATTTCATTAAGAGGTTTTTCATTCTTGTGAAGTAGAAATTGACGTCATTGCGAGATTTTGAAGGAAATTGTATTATATATCTGTATATCAGCCAGTGAACAGATAATTCATGTTGCGAGAAGAATTTAATTGACACAAAGGTCAATAAAAGATTGATCATCTCAAGAAGGTACGTGTTTATTCCACAATCGATGTATACTCCAGTTATGATCTATTAATGAGTACGAGCTCAAGAACATTTCCGACGGGAGCGTTCAGTTCTAATTAAATAGTTTGATGCTTTCTTCGGAAAAGAAGTAATTTTACGTATCATTTAAATCCACCAATGTTGGACATTTCTAAGAACTGAAAGCAAATCTGATTGCTATGCAACAGAGCCCAGAACAATATTTCTCTGCATCTTTGATTAACACCATCAGCTTCAATACATCGTCTACAGCAGCTGGAGCAAATCGCTACAACGGAAGCGTGTAGTGTCAAAGCAATTTCACGCATTGGCCTGTATCAAACCAACGGTGTAGGTATTCAACACAACACACCACACACAGTCACTCATACATATAAAGGCAAACTCAAGGTGGTGTGGGAAACATATAGAGAGAGACACTCACTCAATGCAAGTACTCATCAGAGTGAATTTATAAATGTCTACCATTAGACAGGACTCGATCCTGCTGCAACAACACTTTAATACCACTTTAATGCTGACAGTTAGACAAGACACCAACAGTCAGACATATTTGTGACTACGGATACCTGTAACATACTTTGTGACAGACATAGTTCTAATTTTTAAGCGAAATTAGGTATCTTATTAATTAAGTAATTAATGTTTCATTTTTGTGCATGTAAGTATAGCCAGAATATGTAACTACATTATGGTTCCTTGTATGTTTCATGCTAACTGAAAGTGCGGGAGTACCTTGTGAGGAGAATGTGTACACCGTCCTAGCAGGCGGGCTGAAACTTCAGAAAGGCTAGACATTTGAAATGCTAGCTTTCTTGAGGAATTATGCATTGTAATGACCTTTTACTTATACATGTTAATGCATAAATGAATAGTTTCTCTATTACTTTTACTAGAATTTCATTATTTCAGCAGTTATTTTAAGACATTATTTTATTTGTTATCTATGTACAGTCTTCTTGTTACATAGTAAACTGTGCATTAACAGCATTAGGACATTAATATTTTTTGTGCGTGCTGAAATTAATATAAACTTTTGTGGGATGTATTTAGTAGAGAAAATGTATGTAGCTTATTTTCATGGTGATAACTAGGTCTATGTTCAAAGCCAATAAGCAAGTACATAACTTCACGATGGCACAAAATCAATTAAGTAATGTAAATATATCGTCAACTAGTGCCACGGAATTTCATACAGGCACAGTTAGTGAAATGTCGATTACGGCTGAGCAACCAGCAATAATTACTGCACTCACGCAGTCGACACAAGCTGTTGCAATTCCGACATTCATATCTCAAGTGAAATAATCCAAAGAAATACGCAGCAGCCAACAAATAACATGAATTTGACCTCTGATACGGACGTACTCGCTAGGGGAGCATTGCCCGCAACTACGCGCGAAAACGAAATTACTGTGCCAAAAAATGCGTCGATACAATCTTCAATAAAAAAATGGTTCAAATGGCTCTGTGCACTATGGGACTTAACATCTGAGGTCATCAGTCCCCTAGAACTTAGAACTACTTAAACTTAACTAACCTAAGGACATCACACACATCCATGCCAGAGGCAGGATTCGAACCTGCGACCGTAGCGGTCGCGCAGTTCCAGACTGAAGCGCCTACAGCCGCTCGGCCACAACGGCCGGCCAATCTTCAATAAACCCAGTAAAAACGTCAATTGCTGAGAATACTGATTTGTTATCCCAGCTGATGTCAAATTTGACTGTCGTATAACAAGGGATTAAAGTAGTACCGAATAAGATTCAAGCATTGGAGACTGCGCAGTCTAATTTTGCAACGGCGCAATCCACTATTGCAAATGATATTTGGAAACCATACAGTCTAATTTTGCAATGGCACAATCCACTTTCTCTCAGGAGCAATCCAATAAACTAAAAGTAGTAAATGGTAATATTACTGAAAAATTCCAAAATTTGGGATCAAAAGAGAGTCACTTGATTGCCAGTCAAGCACAGCTCATCGTTACGCAAGGACAGCAATACAAAGAATTAACAACCAAATACGCTGATATCTCATATCGTCAAGATAAGCTAAATAATCGAGTGCAAGGAGTTGTCCATCTACAGAACACCGTTGCACAGGACGTGAATACAATTAAGCACGACAACGAGCAAGCAATCATTGACCTCACTCGAAGGATAGACAATCTTAGTCTCGAAGGTGAGAAACACATAGAGATACTTTTCAACGAACATAAGATCGCATTTTCTAAAGACATACAGGATTGGGCCAAAGAGCAAACCGAGACGGTGCGAAATTATGTTGATCAAACCTTGGCAGAAATGATTGCTAACGTGCAAGTTAGCAACGAAACTGCACAAGGACAACTTAAGTCATAAATTCAAGAGATTAAGGAGAATATAGGAGAAGAATTGCCTGCTTGGAAGGCATACCAGCAAGGTTTGGTTGATACTAGAGGGGCACCTGTTACCTGCAGTTTATCAAAATAAGACATTATTCCTGACGAAACCAGTGAAGCCGAATCCATGCAACAATATCCATGTATTGGTGCGTATTCACGTAATCAACAGGAACCAAATTATCAGGAACATCATACATCACGAAATAGTCACCAGAATACATCTGTGACTATTAATGAAGAGAAAATGCTTAAATATTGTCAATTTTAGATATTTAACCACTCTGTAAGTCGATCAATCCCGTGGTCTTTATGGAGCAATTTAGACATACTGCCACGAATGTGGACTGCGCAACAGAAAGTTTTGTACGTTGCAGGATTTATACATGGGGATGGATAGATGTGGGCGTCAGAAGTATCCGAATGGTATTATGAATAAATGCAATTTGAAAGCACTTTCTTGCACACATACTGGAATAAGGGAGTGCAAGAAAGACTACGCAAGAAAGTTTTTGACCCACAAACATTTTCTTTCAAAAATGAATCTTTAAGGAAATATTTCGAGAATTACATAAATAAAAGCAAATACTGGAATGAACTAATCCAGACACAGGATATCATTCGAATATTAAAGGCCAAACTTCCACTTGAAGCAAAGGAAAACCTTGTACATGTGCATCACTACTAACTTTACGACAAGAGCGGGTATACAATGTAAAAGGCATGTTACTATATACATAACTAGGTCTAGATTGGGATTTTTTAGCCACATTGGATTCAATAGACATCCTGTTCGAAGAATCACGTGTTCGCTATACCCAACCAAGTTACCAGCCTAACAGATATATCAGCAACAACAAACAGTATGATAAACAAACCAAAGAGAATAGAGGGTATGGAAACAAACATTTTGCACACAATTCACCAAACCCACATGTGAATTATTTCCAGAAAAACGTGAAATCTTGTAATGAAGATCCAGAACAGAGTAATCATGACCAACAAGGTGAACAAACATATGAACGGAAATGGAGGAAAAATAATAAGAAGAGGAAAGAATATTATCAAGAGGGGAATTATCAGCCAAAACGCCGATACCAACAACACACCCAAGAGTATCACAACCAACCACAAACTTCGGGTTGGGAGACAAACGTCAGTGCAAATGACTGGCGAAGCCAACCACCAGTAATAACTGACGTAACGGAGCAAACATCTGCCAATAATGCACAATCGTCAAACGAAACTCGACTGTCCGAAGCCCCGACGGCGCATTCGAGGAAGTTTTGAGGGAGCGAAAGTTCAAGTGTCAATTTTTTTCGCTATAATGATGGCAGATTAGTAATAGAAGAACTTCAGCAGGATATGTTGCCTTGTCAAGAGGAACATACCACTGAATCTGTTGCGAAAATTCAAGCAGAAATTGAAGGCATTACTGTACAAGCTACTTTAGACACGGGAGCAGCAGTAAATGTCGTTTCTGAGAAGTTATTTCAAGGAATACTTCAGAAAGTAAATCCACCAATTTTCCCTGTTCAGTGTTGTAGGATTGTAGGCCGTACTGGTCATAGGTCTTCTCAGGTTAAAGTGCAGACTCAGCTATAGTTAGGTATAGGAAATGTAGCTATAAATAGCACATTCCTTGTAATAGAAAAATTGGTTGAGGACTGTAGCTTGGGAAATGATGAATTTAGAGAGAGGAATTGGCATATCGATTTTTCTCTGGGTCGTGCCAGTTTTACAATAATGTATCAAAGACATCAGGTGGATCTTCTCAGGGAACATAGTAGCCATGGAAAGTATTGTCATGGACGAAAACTGCAAATCCAATGGACACCTTGCGAACCTGCACGGGGATACCAAATTAATTATTTGCAACGTCTTAAAAACTGAAGATGTGGTATACGAAAAAGTTCAAGAACCTGAATATTTGCAGCACCATCAAAGAAAGCAATTGTACGATCTTCTAGATGAATATCATGAAGTCTTTGAAGAAACGCCTGGTGTAATTAAGGGATCCACATGTCATTTAGATGTGATTCCACACCAAGTTTTCTGCCGTACTTTTTGCTCAGTGCTGTGGCATCTACGAAAGGCGGTTGATGCGGAAATCCAACAGATGTTTGAATGAGAGCTGATCGAACCTTCGACAGGACCATACTGTAGTTCTCTTCATGTTGTCCCGAAAAGGGAGGAAAAGTTCGTCTCGTGTTAGACGCACGGCGAATAAATAAGATTATCGTGCCCGTGCGAACTCATCCGGAAAATATCGATTGATGAATTAATTCAGAGGTTCGTAGTGATTAAATACTTATCGAATATTGACCTCAGGAGTACATTTTGGCAGGTGGCGCAAGACAAAAAATCGAAAAGATACGCAGCGTTTGTACACGCAAGTGGAAGCTACCAATTTAAGTTTCTACCTTCGGGCTAAACGTGAGCTCCGGAGTTTTTATAAATGCTCTAGATTACGCACTGGGACGTGCACTTCGAAGCAGTTAAACTTTGTCTGTGGACGACATGCTCATCGCTACGATCACATGGAAGGAGCACGTCGATTTAATGAGGAGAGTGTTGGAAAGTTCCAAGGAAGCAGGCATAGCTGCAAATCTGCACAAGTCCCATTTTTCTCGGGATAAAATTAACTTTCTGGGTCATCTTACAAATGAAAAGGGTATCTTACCGGACTCCGAGAAATTAAAGGCAATAAAAAACTTTGCAGTTCGAACAACTAAAAAGCAATTAAATGGATTCCTCGGAGTTGCTTCTTTTTTCAGGCGTTTCATTTACGACCACTCTATTAATGCAGAACCGTTGTACTGGTTGTTGTGCAAAAATGTTCCGTGGGTGTGGACGCAACAATGCCAGAACACATTTGTAGCAATAAAACATGCCATAGTTAACCCACAAATATTATACCATCCAGATATGAGCCCAGAACTCGGTTTAATAGAGGATGCTTCGGAAATGGGAATTGGTTCCTGCCTCTTCCAAGTAAAAACGATAGATGGGAAAACAACTTTCTGTCCAATACCTTTTACTAGCCGACTCTTATGGCTCTGAGCACTATGGGACTTAACAGCTATGGTCATGAGTCCCCTAGAACTTAGAACTACTTAAACCTAACTAACCTAAGGACAACACACAACACCCAGTCATCACGAGGCAGAGAAAATCCCTGACCTCGCCGGGAATCGAACCCGGGACCCCGTGCTCGGGAAGCGAGAACGCTACCGCGAGACCACGAGCTGCGGACTAGCCGACTCTTAACTGCTTGTGAAAGGACGTATACTACTACCGAAAAGGAAGCATTGGCCGTAGTCTGGTCATTTAAAAAATTTTACTATTAATTATACGGAGCAAAGACAACAGTATACTGTGACCACAGAGCGTTAAGTTTTTGCAAACATGTAAATTATTACATCCCAGACTAGCAAGATGGACGCTCTCACTCCAAGAGTTTCAATTTGAAATTAAATACATAAGTGGACAGGATAATTTCATCGCCGATGCACTGTCAAGAATGCCAGACGGTGATTTGTCAACAATCAGCATCAAGGACAATCCATCCGAATTCAAAGTTCTGTTAATGACTGATAAAATATATAGGAAACATTTTCTTAAAATGTGTAAGAACATGGGAAAGTTACAAAATGAAGATCCTCGTTGGTTTTCATTAAAAGAAGCTTTAGGAAAACCCGGAAACGAAGAACCGAAGCGATTGTATAAAATAGAGGACGACGTCTTATTTTTCAAAAGGCATCTTGATTCAGATAACTGGAAGGTGTGTATTCCCGAGAAGAATGAGGATGGCTCAATTTTGCATACGCACAACACTTGGGGACATTTTGCAATATTAAAATGTGCTCCGAAGATTCAAGCATATTGCTACTTCCCAAATATTCACAGAAAAGTGCACCGACAGTTAAGGAAATGTAAAATTTGTCAGCTAGCCGAACCAGGTAATTTTCCTACATTCTATTATACCTACTAAACCTCTATCGATCATTTCAGTCGATGTCTGTGGCCCTCTACCGTCATCAAGAGGAGGATGCAAATATGTTGTAGCTTTTCTCGATATATTCACCAAATATGTCAAACTTTATCCGTTAAAATCAGCTACTGGTGCATCCATAGCCAAGAAACTGGTCAAGGATTATATAGTCAATGTAGGTAAACCAGAGGCTATTCTTTCTGAGAATGGGTCAACGTTCACTGGATTTCGTTCGAGGTTATGGTATAAAACAAATTCTAACGTCACTGTTCCACCCTTATGCAAGTCCTGTGGAACGAATCTTTATCTTGACGATTTTCAAGAAATTGTGAACAATATGACACACAATACGACAGAGTGCACTCTGTACGAACTGATGTTTGAAAAACAGGAACAGAATGACTGGATTCGACCAACAATTGATAGAATGTCTCTGTAAAATAAAGTACACCAAGCCTTACTCAATATATTGGAAAAGGCCAAGAAAATAAAAATCTATTTTGACAATCAACTAGGAAGAATAAAAACATATAAAGTGAAACACCAAGTTTTAGTCAAAACTCATCCTAAGGCTTCACTTTTACAGGGGAGGAACAAAAAAATGGCAATTATTGTATCAAGGACGATTTGTGATTAGAAAAATACCTCATCCACGGGTCTATGTTTTGAAGAATGTAAAGAATGAAGAGGTGAAAGGAATGTATCCTCATCACTTGTTGAAGGAATTTCACGATGACTGCAGATTCTGAATATTGAATGTACTACTCATACGAAATAACATTGATTAGACATTTTACATTGAAACTATGAACCACACTTAAGATATTTGGTTTCTCTTTATAATTTAATAGTTAGTTTTTCTTCTGAGTCATAATGTTCGAGATTTATGCACACATTATGTATTTGTTTTCCAACGCAGAGATAAGTTTTCTTCCCAGAATGCAGAGAATTTAGCTATAGTATGACTGATATCTTTTAATTTTTAATTAATTAATTAATAATAGCTTCAATCAGGTCTCAAATGCATAATGACCATGGGTTAGTAATTCAAATGAATCTGGTCTGCTGTTGTTGTGGTCTTGAGTCCAGAGACTGGTCTGATGCAGCTCTCCATTCTACTCTATCCTGTGAGAGCTTCTTCATCTCCCAGTACCTACTGCAGCCTACATCCTTCTGAATCTGTTTAGTGTATTCATCTCTTGCTCTCTACAATTTGTACCCTCCACGCTGCCCTCCAGTACTAAACTGGTGATCCCTTGATGTCTCAGAATATGTCCTATTAAGCGATCCCTTCTTCTAGTAAAATTATGCCACAAATTTCCCTTCTCCCCAATTCTATTCAATACCTCCTCATTAGTTATGTGATCTACCCATCTAATCTTCTGCATTCCTCTATAGCACCACATTTCGAAAGCTTCTATTCTCTTCCTGTCGAAACTATTTATCGTCCACGTTTCACTTCCATACATAGCTACACTCCATACAAATTCTTTTAAAAACGATTTCGTGACAATTAAATCTGTAGTCGATGGCTCAAATGGCTCTGAGCACTATGGGACTTAACATCTGTGGTCATCAGTCCCCTAGAACTTAGAACTACTTAAACCTAACTAACCTAAGGACATCACACACATCCATACCCGAGGCAGGATTCGAACCTGCGACCGTAGCAGTCGCGCGGTTCCGGACTGAGCGCCTAGAACCGCTAGACCACCGCGGCCGGCTCTGTAGTCGATGTTAACAAATTTCTCTTCTTCAGAAACACTTTCCTTGGCATTGCCAGTCTACACTTTATATCCTCTCTACTTCGACCATCATCAGTTAATTTGTTCCCCAAATAGCAAAACTCCTTAACTACTTTAAGTGTCTCATTTCCTAATCTAATTCCCTCAGCATCGCCCGACTTAATTCGACTACTTTCCATTATCCTCGTTTTGCTGTTGTTGATGTTCATCTTATATCCTCCTTTCAAGAGATTATCCATTCCGTTCAGCTGCTCTCCCGGGTCCTTTGCTGTCTCTGACAGAATTACAATGTCATCGGCCAACTTTAAAGTTTTTATTTCTTCTCCATGGATTTTAATTCCTACTCCGAATTTTTCTTTTTTTCCTTTACTGCTTACTCAATATACAGATTGAATAACATCGGGGAGAGGCTACAACCCTGTCTCACTCCCTTCCCAACCACTGCTTCCCTTTCATGTCCCTCGACTATTATAACTGCCATCTGGTTTCTGTACAAATTGTAAATAGCCTTTCGCTCCCTGTATTTTACCCCTGCCACCTTAATAATTTGAAAGAGAGTATTCCAGTCATCATTGTCAAAAGCTTTCTGTAAGTCTACAGATGCTAGAAATGTGCGTTTGCCTTTCCTTAATCTATTTTCTAAGATAAGTCGTAGACAACATTTCTGCGGAATCCAAATTGATCTTCCCCGACGTCAGCTTCTACCAGTTTTTCCATTCGTCTGTAACGAATTCGTGTTAGTATTTTGCAGCCGTGACTTATTACACTGATAATTCGGTAATTTTCACATGCGTAAACGCCTGCTTTCTTTGGAATTGGAATTATTATATTCTTCTTGAAGTCTGATGGCATTTGGCTGTCTGACACATCTTGTTCACCAGATGGTAGAATTTTTTCAGGGCTGGCTCTCCCAAGGCTATCAGTAGTTCTAATGGAATATTGTCAACTCCCGGGGCCTTGTTTCGACTTAGGTCTTTCAGTGCTCTGTCAAACTCTTCACGCAGTATCATATCTCCCATTTCATCTTCATCGACATCCTCTTCCATTTCCATAATATTGTTTTCCAGGACATCGCCCTTGTATAGACCCTCGATATACTCCATCCACCTTTCTGCTTTCGCTTCTTTGCTTAGAACAGGGTTTCCATCTGAGGTGTTGATATTCATGCAATTGGTTCTCTTTTCTCCAAAGGTCTCTTTAATTTTCCTGTAGGCGGTATCTATCTTACCCCTAGTGAGATAAGCCTCTACATCTTTACATTTGTCCTCTTGCCATCCCTGCTTAGCCATTTTGCACTTCCTGTCGATCTCATTTTTGAGACGTTTGTATTCCTTTTTGCCTGCTTCATTTACTGCATTTTTGTATTTTCTTCTTTCATCAATTACATTCAATATCTCTTCTGTTACCCAAGGCTTTCTATTAACCCTCGTCTTTTTACCTACTTGATCCTCTGCTACCTTCACTATTTCGTCTTTCAAAGCTACCCATTCTTCTTGTACTGTATTTCTTTCCTCCATTCTTGTCAATCGTTCCCTAATGCTCCCCCTGAAACTCTCTGCTAACTCTGGTTCTGTCAGTTTATCCATGTTCCATCTTCTTAAATTCCCATCTTTTTGCAGTTTCTTCAGTTTCAATCTGCAGTTCATAACCAATAGATTGTGGTCAGAGTCCACATCCGCCCCTGGAAATGTCTTACAATTTAAAACCTGGTTCCTAAATCTCAGTTTTACCATTATATAATCTATCTGAAACCTTTCAGTATCTCCAGGCTTCTTCCATGTATACAACCTTCTTTTATGATTCTTGAGCCAAGTGTTAGCTATGATTAAGTTATGCTCTGTGCAAAATTCTACCAGGCGGCTTCCTCTTTCATTCCTTACCCCCATTCCATATTCACCTACTACGTTGCCTTCTCTTCCTTTTCCTACTATCTAATTTCAATCACCCATGACTATTAAATTTTCGTCTCCCTTCACTATCTGAATAATTTCTTTTGTCTCATCATACATTTCATCAATCTCTTCGTCATCTGCGGGGCTAGTTGGTATATAAACTTGTACTATTGTGGTAGGCGTGGGCTTAGTATCTATTTTGGCCACAATAAGGCGTTAACTCTGCTGTTTATAGTAGCTTACCCGCATTCCTATTTCTTAATTCATTATTAAACCTACCCGTATTTGATTTTGTATTTATAATTCTGTATTCACCTGACCAGAAGTCTTGTTCCTCCTGTCACCGAACTTCACTAATTCCCACTATATCTAACTTTAACCTATCCATTTACCTTTGTAAATTTTCTAACCTACCTGCCCGATTAAGGGATCTGACATTCCACGCTCCGACCCGTAGAATGCCAGTTTTCTTTCTCCTGATAACAACCTCCCCCTGAGAAGTCCCCGCCCGGAGATCCGAATGGGGGACTATTTTACCTCCGGAATATTTTACCCAGGAGGACGCCATCATCATTTAACCATACAGTGGAGCTGCAAGCCCTCGGGAAAAATTACGGCTGTAGTTTTCCCTTGCTTTCAGACGTTCGCAGTACCAGCACAGCAAGGCTGTTTTGGTCAGTGTTACAAGGCCTGATCAATAAAATGTCCTCGGGTTTCTAACCGCGTCAATTGCTTAAAACTACACAAGCGTTCAGCCAAGCACTCCTTGGCCATTATCAAGTGGTATGACAGTACCACTTGACAATAGCCAAGAAGTGCTTGGCCGAAAGCTCGTGTAGTTTTAAGCAATTGACGCGGTTGGAAACCCGAGAACATTTTATTCAATGTTATGGCCGTGAGACTCTGCTTTCATACAAGGCCAGATCAGTCAATCATCGAGACTGTTGCCCCTGCACCTACTGAAAAGGCTGCTGTCCCTCTTCAGGAACCACACGTTTGTCTGGCCTCTCAACAGATACCCCTCTGTTGTGGTTGCACCTACGGTAAGGCTATCTGCATCGCTAAGGCACGCAAGCCTCCCCACCAACGGCAAGGTCCATGGTTCGGAGGGGAATCTGGTCTATGGCAAGACTTTTTTTCTTATGTCAAATTTGACAATGTGAGTGTATGTTTATATCTCTTCTAACTCGCTTCGCTGTTGTTATGCTGTTCGGAATGGGTAACCCGTTCTCAGCTAAAAATTCGCTTATACTCAATCTTTCGTAATGGACATTTTCTTTGTAGTTGTGTTATTCAAATGGTTCAAATGGCTCTGAGCACTATGGGACTCAACTGCTGAGGTCATTAGTCCCCTAGAACTTAGAACTAGTTAAACCTAACTAACCTAAGGACATCACAAACATCCATGCCCGAGGCAGGATTCGAACCTGCGACCGTAGCGGTCTTGCGGTTCCAGACTGCAGCGCCTTTAACCGCACGGCCACTTCGGCCGGCAGTTGTGTTATTGTTTCAACATACCTGTGTATGTAAAATTTGTTATGTCAACTGTTACTCGCGAAGTTACCAACCAAGTGAATACTGAGCAGTCAGAAGGACATCAACAAGTGTTAGGTGCATCTGAAAGATGACGAGCATAAGTTGAGATGGCATCACCAGTTGGTTTAGTGTATAGTGCATCCTATAGTTATTGATAAGATTCAAGAACAACTTACAGCTTCCGAATATTTAGAATTCAGGACAGAGAATCAGAAAGGACTTTAGATTAGATTCTATTTCAGATCAGTACAGATGAAACACCTTTTTCACAGAACTTACACTGGCTCTTATTTTCATGTAAACCGCATGCCGAAAAAATAATGCCGACTAGGATACGATGAAATGGGGATAGAATTCAAATCAGTTATCTGGAGATGACAAATAGAAGGGAATCGTGGATGGACGTAACCCAACGCATCGACTGTTCACCTCAAGACACAGAAGATTAACACTGTTGTATTTCTTTTGTGAAAGGTGTTTAAATTCATTTCAAAAACATATTCATATTATAAATGTTCTATTATTCATTGTTATTCAATTAATTTTTTTTTCTTTTTTTGCAAATGAGAAGTACAAGGATGGTGAATCTACCCTGAGGTTTTCCTTGGTTTTCCTTAGCCAAATGGCTAGATTGCAAGTTTGAGACATCCCAAGGCGCGTGACAGAATCTTTGAGTGATGATGAAAAAAGATTCTGATCACATCTCATGCCATCCTCGACAAACGAATTAAAGCAAGCTAAATGAGCTACGCATATGAGCTGCATTTCAGTAATTTTCAAGCAGCACAGATTTTCTAGCACGATATTGTACTTCATTATACTATATGCAAGCCAATGTATAATTTTGGTTCAATTTTCAATTGATAGTACATTGACTAATACGAAAATGTCACTACAGGTCTTTCTATATATTGTTGTTGTTGTTGTGGTCTTCAGTCCCGAGACTGGTTTCATGCAGATCTCCATGCTGCTCTATCCTGTGTAAGCTTCTTCATCTCCCATTACATACTGCAACCTACGTCCTTCTGAATCTGCTTAGTGTATTCCTCTCTTGGTCTCCCTCTACGATTTTTACCCTCCACGCTGCCCTCCAGTACTAAATTCGTGATCCCTTGATGTCTTAGAACATATCCTACCAACCGATCCTTCTTCTAGTCACGTTGTGCCACAAACTCCTCTTCTCCCCAATTTTATTCAATACCTCCTCATTAGTTATGTGATCTACCCATCTAATCTTCAGCATTCTTCTGTAAGACCACATTTCGAAAGCTTCTATTCTCTTCTTGTCCAAACTATTTATCGTCCATGTTTCACTTCCATACATGGCTACACTCCACACTTCCAGAAACGACTTCCCCACGCTTAAAACTATACTCGACGTTACCAAATTTCTCTTCTTCAGAAACGCTTTCCTTGCCATTGCCAGTCTACATTTTATATCCTCTCTACTTCGTCCATCATCAGTTATTTTGCTCCGCAAATAGCAAACCTCCTTTACTACTTTAAGTGTCGCATTTCCTGATCTAATTCCCTCAGCATCACCCGACTTAATTCGACTACTTTCCATTATGCTCGTTTTGCTTTCGTTGATGTTCATCTTATATCCTACTTTCAAGACACTGTCCATTCCGTTCAGCTGCTCTTCCAGGCCCTTTGCTGACTCTGAGAGAATTACAATGTCATCGGCGAACCTCAAAGTTTTTATTTCTTCTCCATGGATTTTAATACCTACTCCTAATTTTTCTTTTGTTTCCTTTACTGCCTGCTCAATATACAGATTGAGTAACATCGTGGATAGGCTACAACCTTCCCAACCACTGCTTCCCTTTCATGTCCCTCAACTCTTAAAACTGCCATATGGTTTCTGTACAAATTGTAAATAGCCTTTCGCTCCCTGTATTTTACCCCTGCCACCTTCAGAATTTGAAAGCTAGTATTCCAGTCAACATTGTCAAAAGCTTTCTCTAAGTCTACAAATTTCTATATAGTGGACATTAATAGTATAGAGCGTCATGAACAATCATCGACATAGTGTTGTGTGAACGCTCGTGTTTGTTTTTGCCCAAAAACATTCGTCCACAAGAGGGGCATATATGATGTATCATGCAGTACTAGAGAAAGCAGCGTGACTTGACGTGACGGTGCTAGAGACAGAGACAAAGATATTCTTTATTACTCTGTGTCGGTTAGCGCTCAGATAATTATTCTTGGTGTAGGAAGCCTTTGTACTTGTTAAGACGTAATTTCATTAAGAGGTTTTTCATTCTTGTGAAGTAGAAATCAACGCCATTGCGAGATTTTGAAGGAAATTGTATTATATATCTGTGTATAAGCCAGTGAACAGATAATTCATGTCACGGGAAGAATTTCATTGTCACAAAGGTCAATAAAAGATTGTTCATCTCAAGAAGGTACCTGTTTATTCCACAATAGACGTATACTCCAGTTATGATCTATTAATGAGTACCATCTCGAGAACATTTCCGACGGGAGCGTTTAGTTCTAATTAAATAGTTTGATGGTTTCTTTTCGGAAAAGGAGTAATTTCACGAATCATGAAAATCCACCAATGTTGGACATTTCTAAGAATTGAAAGCCAATCTGATTGCTATGCAACAAAGCCCAGACGAATATTTCTCCACAACTTTGATTAACACCATCAGCTTCAATACAGCGTCTGTAGCAGCTGGAGCAGATCGCTACAAGAGCGGAAGTGTGCAGTGTGACAACAGTTTCACACATCGCTCTATATCAAACCAACAGTGTAGGTGTTCAACACAACACAGCACACAGAATCACTCTTACATATAAAGACAAATATAAGGTGGTGTGGGGAAAATATAGAGAGAGACACTCACTCAGTGTAAGCTCTCATCAGAGAAACTTTATAGAATGTATCTTGTCCTCGGACTTGCACATTGTACACATACTCTGTGATTGTACCGGGTATTTCGGTAAATAAATCGGCGTATTTGTTAAGAAACTGTGCTGATCATTCAAATATGTGGTTTCGGCTACCTTTCCGACATTATTTTGCTTAGTGTTCCGTGATTCCTGCACCCAGGCATCTTCCGTATCATTTTCGGTCCCTGCTGAGAGATTATCACCTCCATTAGTGCTGGACTGTCAGGGAGCACTACGCTAACGTACCGACAATAGTTCGTGCGCGCATTAGGCAACCTGATTAACACCAATTCAATCTGCTTATCACGGTATATTAAGGCGCAGATGCCCCATGCCAGGTCAGTTTGTGCCTGCCAGTTTGCGGGCCCTGGGCATTGCCAGTGGTGGTTAACAGTCCGCATGTTTTTCTTTTAGGGTTGTAATGTTCATTGCTGTTTTCACTCGGTGATTAAGTAGGTCATGAATACTGGTTTCCTTCCACATGGTTAGGATGCCATTTACTGTTACTCGGTTGCCGGTTATGCCCCGCCTGCCTTTTATTGTACGCTTTACCATTTGAAGAGTCATTATTTTTCGCGAACCCGTTCGTTCTGGGGCTGCTACTAGTCGACTGTGGTGATTTATTGTTGTTGATTACGCACCGCATTGCCATATTCGTTTTGGCGTGCATCTTTCTGGATTAAATCCAAAGAATCTAGTGTTGACATAAATTGTTCTATGTCCGTGTCTGGTGCATGCGCGGGTTTTTCTGGAATGGCAGTGGGTAGTTTTCCTTTAAGAATTCTCAATACTTCTCTTGGCAACATCGGTTTTCTTAAATTCCCCTAGCGGGGGGTGAGCAGTTCGGGGTTGTAGACCTGTTTTCTTAAACGTTCTTGTACAGATCGGGACCAGAACCCTGCAAGACATTTGTTTCCAAAATCAGAAAACTAACATGTCCATGAGAGAGACAAAACGTTTTTAAAACTCTTTATAAAGACGACAGGACGCACAGCCTTTTTCTCTTAGTATATCAGAAACTATGTTTTATTAACGGTTCCTTAAGCTTTACTTTGATTCTGTAGGAATTTTGGAACACGTGAGGCAATAAGGACCCTACGACTTACCTTAGAAGAAAGATTTGTAGACTTAGAGAAAGCTTTTGACAATGTTGACTGGAATACTCTATTTCAAATTCTAAAGGTGACAGGAGTAAAATAGAGGGAGCGAAAGGCTATTTGCAATTTGTACAGAAACCATGAAACGAGAGCAGTGGTTGAGAAGGGAGTGAGACAGGGTTGCAGCCTCTCTCCGATGTTATTCAATCTGTATATTGAGCAAGCAGTAAAGAAAACAAAAGAAAAATTCAGAGTAGGTATTAAAATCAGTGGAGAAGAAATAAAAACTTTGAGGTTCGCCGATGACATTGTAATTCTGTCAGAGACAGCAAAGGACTTGGAAGAGCAGCTCAACGGAATGGAGGATATAAGATGAACATCAACGAAAGCAAAACGAGGATAATGGAAAGTAGTCGAATTAAGTCGGGTGATGCTGAGAGAATTAGATTAGGAAATGAGACACTTAAAGTAGTAAATGAGTTCTATTTAGGGAGCAAAATAACTGATGATGGTCGAAGTAGAGAGGATGTAAAATGTAGACTGGCAATGGCAAGGAAAGCGTTTCTGAAAAATAGAAATTTGTTAACATCGAGTATAGATTTAAGACCGCGCGGGATTAGCCGAGCGGTCTAAGGCGCAGCAGTCATTGACTCTGCGGCTGACCCCGGCGGAGGTTCGAGTCCTCTCTCGGGCATGGGTGTGTGTGTTTGTCCTTAGGATAATTTAGGTTAAGCAGTGTGTAAGCTTAGGGACTGATGACCTTAGCAGTTAAGTCCCATAAGACTTCACACACATTACCATTATCATTATCATTGTAGATTTAAGTGTCTGGAAGTCGTTTCTGAAAGTATTTGTATGGTGTGTAGCCATGTATGGAAGTGAAACGTGGACGATAAATAGGTTAGACAAGAAGAGAATAGAAGCTTTCGAAATGTGCTGCTACAGAAGAATGCTGAAGCTTAGATGTGTAGATCACATAACTAATGAGCATGTATTGAATAGAATTGGGGAGAAGAGGAGTTTGTGGCACAACTTGACTAGAAGAAGGGATTGGTTGGTAGGACATGTTCTGAGGCATCAAGGGATCACAAATTTAGTATTGGAGGGCAGCGTGGAGAGTAAAAATTGTAGAGGGAGATCAAGGGATGAATACACTAAGCATATTCAGAAGGATGTAGGTTACAGTAGGTACTGGGAGACGAAGAAGCTTGCACAGGATGGAGTAGCATGGAGATCTACATCAAACCAATCTCAGGACTGAAGACCACAACAACAACAAGTTTTGCTTGCTTGGGCAAGGGGTGGTAATACGCTTGAATCTGCGGCACCAACAATACCCGTAAAAGTCGGTGGAGTCTGACTAGGCTGACTCTCGCAGACAAATCGCTCGCCACGGCGTATAGTAACGGGAAATTTGCCGCATTGTGACATTATCATGCCCGATCTCAATTGACTTGTTGCTTCACGGTGCCACTTAATGTGATAGGCTGGTCGCTCCGCAACAGGTCAATCTTCTCATCCATGCGTTGGTCGAACTTTTACTTGTTCGTGGTGCACGACACGGGTAGTGTAGCTCTTTGTTTTGTTCTATAAGTTCCGAAAGTTGTTGTGTTATCACATGCATCTTTTGCGATAGATTTGAGATGGTAGCTTTATCTCGTTCTTTGGAAGATCGTTCAATTTCTGCACAAGAAGTGCGTCACTCTCTCTCTCTCCTTTCTCCCTAGCCAGGGCTTCAGCCTTCTCTCTTCCTTCCACAGCTTTGGCTTGTACCCTTTCCCTTTCCTCACGTTCGTTACGTTCTGATTGTAACACGTCTTTTACCTGACGTAAAAGTGTTTGCCCGCGTTGTTTGTCACGGTGTGCTAACAACACCACAAGAAAATAAGGACTGGGACCTGCTGCTACTGATGCACCATCAGATGATGCTGTGATATCAGTCTTCGGTTCTGGCCTAATCTCATGAGCACGTGTGCTCACTTGAGCTTGTTCAGTAAAATTGTGAAATGTTGGTCCCTGTTCTGTTTCCTTTTGAGGAATTTGCGGCCAGGTATTCTCCGTTGGGTCTGTTATTTGGAGCTCGTGGACATTATCGTCCACTTCCGTATCAGACAGAGCCTCACTCTCGGTTCGTTTCTCTCTACGTGGGCTACCCATGCTTATTCAATGACAATATACACAAGACACACAGAAAAGCACATGAAATATAAAACAAACCTTAAGTGAAATTGCCGGCCGGAGTGTCCGAGCGGTTCTAGGCGCTACAGTCTGGAATCGCGCGACCGCTACGGTCGCAGGTTCGAATCCTGCCTCGGGCATGGATGTGTGTGGTGTCCTTATGTTAGTTAGGTTTAAGTAGTTCTAAGTTCTAGGGGACTAATGACCACAGCAGTTAAGTCCCATAGTGCTCAGAGCCATTTGAACCATTTTAAGTGAAATTGTCTCACAGTATACTAAAAAAGAAACACAAAAATTAGAAATTTCTACTTAAATTCATTTTCTTTTAGTTATGTGAGCCTATCATTAACTAAAATTCTTTCAAATTGACACAAAACGTGACTCTGTACATGAACTGAGCTAGTACATTTATACAGAACTTTCTGCAACTGCAGTGCTTACATACACTGAATTGTTAATTATCTAAAACACTGCAAAATTGTCTTGTGATCTATGCTCTGAAGTTAACTTTGTACACACTTTACATTAAATTGCTTTACACTCATCTAGCAAGCAAATTCGTACGAAATATGCACTGCACCGAACTACCTATGCCAGGCACTCAAATTGAACACTATCATTCACTGATTTTAGTGAATGAATCGTTTTGACTTCACTGCAGAAATATGCAAATGTAAGTTCATTATAATATGTAGACCACTGTGCAGAATG
The DNA here is from genome assembly GCF_023898315.1 of Schistocerca nitens. NCBI lineage: Eukaryota > Metazoa > Arthropoda > Insecta > Orthoptera > Acrididae > Schistocerca > Schistocerca nitens. The sequence goes on along the minus strand of NC_064620.1, from coordinate 369,451,852 downwards.
CCGGGCCCCCTGCTCATTTATGTCTTTTCGTCCACCAACCAGCAGCACTTGTATCTGCACTATTACCTTTTGTAGGTTTTGGTTTATTGTTCTGGTTATTTGTACAAAGCTGCAGCCCAAGGATCAGTTACTGCAGCCACTCCTCACACCCGGAGAGGTTGCTTGTAGATTTGATGGAAGTGGTATATGATAACAGTTTATTTTTACAACTTTAAAATGTGTACCACCTGGAATTTCTACGTACACAAAATATACATTTACATCTAAGTTTTAGTTTGAGACTCTGAGTTTACTCAAAAACTAAATACGGCTATATATCTGTTTGCACATCTGTTCGGATATATTTATGTAAGTGGTTCGAGCAGCACGCCTTGGGCTCCAGTTGTGGTGTTGCTTTATATACCTGGTATATTTATATAAGTCGGTGATTCGTGCCCCACACGTTGGGCGCCATTGTGGTGGTTTTCTTTTTATGTACGTGTATTGTTTGTATTTGTTTGCAATGTAAAGTTGGAGTTAGTTATTCTGCGCGCTTCACAACTGAAAATTATTTACGCCGTGGACTCAGTTATGGTCAGTCAGTTCGCTCGACCAGCTGTTTTTATATCAAAAGACATCGCCAACACACAATGAAAATAAAATGCTCGTATGACATCTATTGGCCAGGGTATCTCCTTCGGGGTTCGGCCGCCGTATGGCAAGTCTTTTTAGTTGACGCCACTTTGGCGATTTGCGTGTCAATGATCATGATGATGAAGGACGCACAAGACCCAGTCCCCTGCCGGGAATCGAACCCGGTCCCCCTTGCGAAATATGCGGTAACGCTACCGCTGCGCTATGGAGGCGGACACCAACACGCAATACTCCAGATATACAGCTGCAGTTAACTTTTGCTAATTGTTCTTTTTACTACTGTGAAAAGTCAATGCTGAGGAGATTCTCGCAATATCCATTAAGCGCAGATCAAAAAAAAAAAATACCGAAACCATGTTAAATGAATATGGTTCAATATTAGAAAAACTGACTACTATTACTGTTTCAAAAGAAGAACCACTAATCAAGAGAAATCTCCTATATTTATATTTATTTTTAATTATTTGTCAGAATTAGCAAATATTAAAATATTTTAAACATAGCTGCACAACAGCAACGGTTTCACGTAAAAATGTGTACCACCTGGAATTTCTACGTACACAAAATATACATTTACATAAACGGTTGTGAGCTCTGCAAGATCCATGAAGTATTTTATATTTACGTGACAAACCCTAATTCTAGGGCTATATTTTATTTTTGACACATGGATCTACGCCGACAATTGCAAAAACGGCGATGGTTCATTAGTCCTTACTAATGTAAAATTGATACCTTCTGAAGAAGACAAATTTATATTTGTCGAAACCTAGGTAAAGAATTTCTTTATCCATTGCAACTGGTCGGCTGTTTATAATTTTATAAATACGTAAATATTTATTACGACTCTAGGCCGGTATCATTTAGAACAATGGCGTTGACCTCTGCGACAGTGTTCCCCTATAAAATTTGTATGAATCGTTAATATATATGACTTCATGAATATACGAGTTGTTACAGTAAAACATTAACGACACTTTTAAGTAGTATTTGATTATATTTAGTCTAAATATTACATGAAACTTACACATTTATGTGCCTCGTGACAAAAATGGCTAATTCTAGGGCTATATTTTATTTTTGACACATGGATCTACGCCGACAATTGCAAAAACGGCGATGGTTCATTAGTCCTTACTAATGTAAAATTGATACCTTCTGAAGAAGACAAATTTATATTTGTCGAAACCTAGGTAAAGAATTTCTTTATCCATTGCAACTGGTCGGCTGTTTATAATTTTATAAATACGTAAATATTTATTACGACTGTAGGCCGGTATCATTTAGAACAATGGCGTTGACCTCTGCGACAGTGTTCCCCTATAAAATTTGTATGAATCGTTAATATATATGACTTCATGAATATACGAGTTGTTACAGTAAAACATTAACGACACTTTTAAGTAGTATTTGATTATATTTAGTCTAAATATTACATGAAACTTACACATTTATGTGCCTCGTGACAAAAATGGCTTCTTACACTACGTATAAACAAAAGTGAAATGTGTGTGATCTCAGACTATATTAGTTGATTACATACTCTTTTCGATTTTTCTGCGATAATATTTATTTCGTTACAACGTCAGTTTTGTTAAATTTGCGAAATTTTTCAATATTATTTTTTCACCTTATGTGGCGTACCGCCGCACAATTCCTTTATCGTTGCTGAGCCTGCACACCAGCACTGACCGCCACCAAACGTCGTCTTCCTCACAAGGCGGAACACAGAACAAGGGACCTGGTTAACACCAAACACGACAGTGTTAGATTAGATTAGTACTTGTTCTATAGATCATCAATACGACACATCGTAATGATGTGGAACGTGTCAGGTTAATAAAAGGTGTCTATACAAGGTATTACATTACACAAAATATTACATGAGACTATTTTTAATTTTTTTGTGGGGGTTGGGGAAATTACCCACTTACTATATCCAAAAATTCATCTAATGAGTAGAAGGAGAGAAACTAGAGGCATAACGAAAGCTCTTTCAAACTACGTCAGCTTCATGGCTTGCAACTGGCGAATGGTCCCGTTGGTTGAAAGAAACTGACTTCACATAAAAGCGAAATCACACACAGTGGCCACGCAAAGAGGTTGGTCACAGTGCCTACATGGATTAATCGAAACCGAGAATCATATACAGCCGATGTTCCTGAGACATACTGAGTCTTATTTAAATCTACGATAATGACCTAGAGACCGGGAAAATACCGATGCCAGTTTAGAATAATGGGCTGGTTCAGGAACTAGAATTTACATCGGGTAGGGAGACGTACTAGGGAAATCCGTGCTGTTGTATGTTAATGGCGATGGGATCCTTTGTCTGTTCCTGGATGTTATTCAAAGTTCAACATGCCTCCCTTGCCCACCCACGGCAGGTTGGTAGGGTTGGCATATTCACATGGCCCCAACAGAGTTACGGCACTTTTTGTCAGTTCCCAACTGAAAGTCCGGCTCAGTGCCCCACTAATCTCAGAGGACTGCTTTTACATGAATATGCGCGGGTCCCCATGTTAGCACCAGTCATGTTATCAGACGTTCCTCCCCCTTTTACCACTTTGGGCATTTCTTTCTGGAATTAAGTTACATCCTACAATCCTAACCACTCCCACGAGTACGACGGACAAAGACCGTACACAACACATTACAAATGGGTCGGCCACCCAATTCCATCGAACACAGGATTCCCCAGATCATATGGCGTCGTGTGTGGTAAGCGGCGCTTGCGGGCTTTCTCGACACCAGCTTCTAATCGGCCGGGTATATCCCCATCAATGGCAAACAGATCACCCAGTAACGTTTGCATCGCATCTGCCTCGCCGACACGCCCAAATATGCTTATTGTGGTATGGACGACACAGACACCCATCGATTCTCATGTGGTCCGTCATCTGACTTCTAGAGGCTCGCGCAGCTTATCTTGGCTTTCCTTACCCGACAGACACCTGCTCAGATCACTTTCCGGACGCTGTTATCCCCGGACATGACTTATTACTTTGCAACGAAAGGTAACGCTGTGAAATGAATACTCGGCCATATCGTCCGCTACGTTTTTGGCCGCGACGAGAAATCGGAACCCTAAATGATGGATCCTACGCACTTGTTCGCAATCCCAGATACAAGCAGTTCTTTTCAAATTTTGTACGAAGCCTTTTATGACCAACCTCCCAGTTGGAAAGTCCAAGCCATGATATTCTGATGTTTATTTTGCCGACATGACGCTCTGAACGAACTACAAATGGAATCTCCATACAAATTTCGACAAGACATGTTTGAATGGTCCACCATCCGAAGGCGCGAGAGATTCCCGGAATTAGCATAAAAAAGCACCTACACAACTCCTTTCATTTTCATCGCTCCCCTGCGCACTCTCTTCGCATACATTCATCCTACCATCTCCTCCCCCCCCCCCCCACGCCCCCCGCACCACCCTTTTAGTAAAATATTAGTTATTCTGGGATAGGCAAAGGTAGACACTAACGCCTGAAGAGGTGCAGTTTTCTTTCTTAGGACACAAGTGGCAGCGGCAAGTACAGTTTATTTTCTAGTTCCCTTTGCCGTCCAGGGAACGACGATAAGAATAAAATAGAAACACACACAAAAAAGAAAAATGTTATGGCAGCTACAGTGCCGGGGTGGTGCAACGATTAGCGCAGCTATCTAGTAAGCAAGAGACCTGTGTACAAATTGTAGTTCCTTCCGTCAGCCGACATCATTATCATAGACAAAGATGAGACTCGATGTGCCTTAGAAACATCATCTGTATATGATTAATGTATCACCTATGCCTGAGCGACACGCAAGAATAACCCAATTTCGCTCGTTGCGAAACTTTTGGGGAGCGTTGGCAATACTGATGCGAGCCTATAAGGCGAATAACAATCGGTTGAGGCGTGAATTGCAATTCGCGTTGGGGATAAAGATGTACTGGGGTAATACATGCAGCTGCGCTAGGAGAGTGCCAGGGTGATGCAACAGTTAGCACATCTGCCTCGTAAGCAGGAGACTTGCATTTGAAATCTGGTGCTGGTGTCAATTTCAATCAATTGCTTCAAAATGGTTCAAATGGCCGTGAGCACTATGGGACTTAACTTCCAAGTTCATCAGTCCCATAGAACTGTAGGACTACTTAAACCTAACGAAGGACAGCACACACATCCATGCCCGAGGCAGGATTCGAACCTGCGACCGTAGCGGTCGCGCGGTTCCAGACTGTAGCGCCAAGAACCGCTAGGCCACCTCGGCCGGCTCATTCCTTCAGCCTACATCATTATCGTAGGAGCTGAGAATAGCAGACATGGGTGAAGTATCGCGATCCACTGAAAGCAAAGTATGAATGAAATGAAATGATCGTATGGCATTGTTGGCCGGGAGGCCCCATGCGTGGAAGTTAGGCCGCCGTATCGCAAGTTCTTTTTTTTTTTTTTTTTTAGTTGAAACGCGTACGTTTCATAGGCAGCGATGGCGAGCCACAGAATCTCTGACCAGAGAGCATGTAGTTAGTGCAGTTGCGCTCGACTCGCAGTAGCGAACAGCAGTCTGTCGGTAGTGGTAGCCCAGTGCAGTTGCGAGTAGCGCGTCGGAGATGACGCAGTCGCGGTCTAGATCCGAGAGAGTTTAGTTGTGTGTGAGGAGTCGGCGGGCGTCGACATCGCACTCGGGTCATGATTCAGGACGAGGTATATTTTTATTAAATAACGTATTCAAGCAGCATTGCGCTCATCAGATAATCTAATGTATATTTATTGTAATTAACTTTCAAGAATCGCCCCAATAATAATTTTGATTTCAAAGCAATTTTTACAAAAAAAAAAAATCAATTGATTCCCTTGCATTTCCTTAAAGAAAATTTTCAGTTAAATTCAAAAAAAAAAATTATTGCGATGCATTTCCTCCAAGCTGTGGCGCAGAATAAGAGCAGATACAGTTTTACTAAGGTAAGAATTTCAGTTTAATTAGTGAACAGGGCCTAAGATCGACATTTCGGTCTATTTGCATTTTCATTGTCACTGAGATTTTATTATCACTGAAATGACTTTCATTTTTCGTGCGCAAGTTACATTTGGATCAGATTGCTAGTTCAGATTTATTGCCACTTCTATTAATATGTTTCTGGGGAGCTTACACTTAGATATGGCTCAATTTATTATAGATATCATTTAAAATATTTTTTGTGGGGAGGTTACACTTGGCGACACCCAGTCCAGGATCGTATTTCGTTGAGAATCTTTTGAAAAACAGTCAGATATCTGCTCTTATTGCTTAGATATAATTAGAATTTGGCGCAACGCTTTTACTAATTTTGTAACTTTCTTTGCTCAGATCATCGGCAATTCGTTGCTCTGTTGTATTTGTTTGTTGCCTTTTGCATTGTGCTTATTTGTTTTGTGAATAATTTTGACTATTGTAAATATGCCGCGAAAGACTGTGAATAGTGTATCGCGTGGTATAATGAATGAATTTACCGACTTAAACAACGTGACCGATAGTACTAGTGACACGCAGTGTAATGATGACAATCCTGCGTTCACTGACAATCAATGCGTTCCAACCACTAATGATGACTTTTGTCTTAATGATGAACAAACGAACTCGGTTATGTCCTCTGTTGATTTGACAACAATCGATGACGCGGGACGCTCTATTGTAATGAGTGCTGCCCAGCATAACACACCCGGTTTGGAAAATTCAAGTAACAAACACACAAATTTGTCTAACGAATATGGAAAGGATACACAAAGTACGACGGATTTATTTAATTCCGAAATAATGTCGGACAGTGTGCATCCGACTGACAAATCTTTTTGTGAAACTCAGAATGACCAAATGGTCACACAAAATGCGACAATTCCAGATCCACCATTAAACAGCACAGTGAATGGGGTAGATAATGTTACATTGGGTCAAATTATGGCAATATTGCTACAAAATAAGGAAGAGTCCAAACAACAGAACGAACAGTTAAATAAAAAATTAGACAACAATTCCAGACAGTTAAGTGAACAAATTAGATACGTTGCTGCGCAATGCCATGACACTAAGGTACAGGCGAGGAAATTGAGGCTTGTTCAAAGAAAAATAGCGAAGAGATTAGAACTGTTGCTCATGAATTAAGGGAAATGCAAACAGCCACAACAGAAACACTTAGAGCGGAAATCAGTACAGTCGCTAAACAATGCACCGAAAAAGCTACACAATTACGCGACGAGTTTAAAGCAATGACGGTAGAACTTTCGCGCACAATGGACGCAAAGATAGACGCGAAATTCGAACAACAAAACACTCAGATTAACGAACGTCTTAGTCTTCACATACAAAACAGTGATACGCGTTTCCGCAAATTTATTGAGGATCAAAATAAAGTAAAACGTCAAGTGATGGAAACAATCACTGCTCAGAGACAAGAAGACAAACGTAAAATGTTTGCGAAGGCAAAAACGTATGTAGACAATAATATTGCCACAGTGTGCGACGAAATTAATACCATCAAACCGTCGAACACAGAATTACGTGACGAAATTTCGGATCTTAAATCGAAAACAGACACATACACAACCGATTTTCGAACTATGACCGATAGACTCGAACAATTAGAACTAACACAGGATTCCGACGTCGTCAAAGCTGATGTTAAAAAACTGAACGAAACTACACGTAAGTTGCAAAAACAGATTAATGCCACTGACACTAAAACCGATGATCAGGCAAAAATACTGACTGAAAAATATGATGAATTGGCCAGTCGTATTGATGCTATCGAAAATAATAATGACAGCAAATCAGACGACACTGCACCGGTTTCATTTAGTCAAACACCTGAATTTCAAAATTTGCAGCAGACAATTAATGAGATTGATTCGTCTAATAACACGTTGCGTAGAAAGTTGTCAAGTTTACAACAAGAAGTAACAGAGATGAAAAATATTTCGGTTAATAACACATCACAGCAGACGCCACTATTCGAACATTTGTCAGACTCGCGCAGCGCGCATAATTTGAGTAATCTACAGAGAGTACGGGACTTAGATTCCGAACAACCACAGTTCAATAGATTCTCTTACAATCCTGAACCTGTTCCATCACACAGAGACGACAATTTCGGTTACAAACATTTTCTGTCAGTAAGAAAATTTAAAGTGTTTAAGAATGACAGAACACAGATTCACCCGCTGGATTGGATACAACAATTTAGCTTTGCTTTTCCACCGACTTGGCCTGTAACACATAAACTTGAATTTATTTGCAGCTTTTTGGAAGGCGAACCGGCAACTCGTATGAGGCCGATCGCGAGACAATGTTATTCAGTAGAAGAGTTTCAGAATGCCTTTCTGTCAGCGTATTGGTCGAAAACGACACAACGCGGAATTAAAGATCAATTAATTAGCTTACCGAATTATGAGAACACAAATTTTCCTAGTGTCACGCAATTTTTTGAGCACATGGTCCAGCAAAATCAGTATTTAAGTGAACCCTACAGTGAATCCGCACTCATTCAATTATGTGTCTCTAAATTACCACGGTCATTAAGAGTGTCACTTCTAACAGGTCAGCAAAAAGAAAATATTTCGGCATTCAGGGATCTGCTGCAGCTTTTAGAAGTGCAGCAATCAGATTATTCTTTCGTAAACAAAAATTTTTCATATAACAACCAAGGCCAACAGACGTACAGCAATTATGATCAGACACGTAATTTTAATAGGAAAGGTAACAGACGCTTTAGGAATGACAACCACCAAAACTTTAATAACAGACAAAATTCTAATTATCAATATCGTCAAAATTTTGAGCAACAGGAATCACATTTTGGTAACAATAGACGTTTTCCACCACAACAGCTTGAAAGTCAGCCGGTTGGAATACATAACCAACAATGGAATGCACAAGGTCAACCAGGCTTTAATGTTTCGCCGCGTGCACGTATAGTCCCTGATACAACAAATAGTAACGCACGGCAGCAAGGAAATAACTACGTACAGAGAAGACAGTATTTCAATTCGTATCGCAATGCACCATATAGGAATGACTATTACGACAGACGTAAAAATGATGACGACAATTTTCAGCGTACATCTAACAACAGTCGGTCATACCAACAGCAAAATTATCCACAAGAACCTATTCTCATGAATGAACCCGACAGTAGGTATCATCCAGAGCGTAATACGTCTGGAAGAAGTAATAGAACTGTTCAAATTGTAGAAATGCCACAACATCCTCCTGAAAATAATAACACGTCGGATAGAATTTGACTAGATACTGTACAGGACGCATCTTCCAATAACACAAGCTCTACCTTTGACACGCAGAATGTTGTTCACGAAAATGTTATTACTTTCGACGACATCCGAGACACTCTTTTACAGGAAAGACCAGTTGTTCAGAAAACCATTTCACATCCTGTCATCGAAATTAAAATTGGTTCATCGAAATTTTCGGCAGTAATCGATTCCGGATCACCTATGTCAGTAATAAATGAAGAAACTTTTAACGAGTGTAACAAAGAGAACACCTATCCCACATTACCATTAGGCAAAACGAAAGTAAAAGGAGCAGTATCGAGTAAAGGAGTAGACGTTAAATTACAGACACATTTATCATTTTGTATTGGAGGTCATACTTTTCACTCAAATTTTTGGATTGTTCCTTTATTGACAACAGACGTTATTTTAGGCATGAATTTTCTGGTACAACACGACGCTGTTGTTGATTTTCAAAACTCTTATTTAATGTTGAAGGACGAAAATGTACAATTAGCTTTAGAATTTCAGCATTCCTTATCTGCAGAAGAACAAACAATTAACCGCACAGAGGTCATTTCCGCAACACGTAACATAGACTGTAGTTCCACATTGTTCACGGATACGTACGTACATAACTATAATACTCCAGACGAAGCTGAGTACGACGTAATGCAGATGATTTCCGATAAAGTTAAACAAAGCAGTGCAAATACAGACGACGAACGAACGCAATTACACAAAATTCTTTTACAGCAAGCTCCAGTTTTCGACAACATTCCTGGTACTATGTCCGGCTTTATGTATGAATTTCAAGTCAAACAGCACGACACATTTAAAGCAAAGCATTATCCCATTCCATATATCCACAGAGAACAAGTTAAAAAAGAATTGCAAGATATGCTCGACCAAGGAATTATAGAACCAGCAGTTAGTCCGTACATAAACCCGCTACATATTGTTAAGAAAAAAGATGGCTCACTTCGCCTCGTACTTGATTCACGTCCCATCAATGACATAATTATTAATGAAACAGATCGACCACAGACATTAGAAGAATTACTACAGAAATTCCACGGTACAGCTATTTATTCTACACTGGATTTGAAATCGGGATTTTGGCAAATTCAACTTCATCCGAATTGCAGAAAGTACACAGCTTTTCTCTGTTTTGGTGACTGTTATCAATTTTGTAAATTACCGTTCGGCTTAACTATTTCCTCTGCAGCTTTTATTCGCGGTTTGAACACAACACTTCCGACAGAACTTAAAGACAGAATTACGACGTACGTAGATGACATCCTTATTGCAGAAGCTAACTGGTCTGAACATAATATGGTTCTTGAACGACTGTTGCAAACTTTTCGTACACAAGGACTCACAGTTAACCTCAGTAAATCGCATTTTGGCAAAACTTCTATAAAATTTCTTGGACACGTAATTTCAGCAGAAGGCATTGCGCCTGATCCAGAAAAACTTCAAGCTCTACGTGATATTACTGTTCCTACGACGAAGAAACAATTACGCAGTTTTTTGGGCTTAATCAACTTTTTTCGCAAATTTATTCATCACTCTGCTTTAGACACACCTAGATTATGTCAATTAACAGGTAAAAACACTATTTGGTCATGGGATAAGCAAGCACACTCTGAATTCGTGAACCTGAAACATGCTTTGTTGAATGCTCCACTTTTATCGCACCCAGATCTTACCAGAAATTTTTCCATTGCCACCGACAGTTCCAACACAGCTTTAGGCGTACATATTTTTCAGGAAATTGAAGAAGATGGCTCTACAGTAATCAAAAACATCGCATTTGCAAGCCGCATTTTGTCACCTGCTGAACGAAATTATTCCGTTACAGAACTAGAAACATTATGTGTTGTATGGGCTTTTACGAGATTTCGGCATTTTCTTTATGGCAGACACACCACCGTTTACACAGACCATAGAGCTATACAATTCTTACTTTCGGCTAAATTCACACACGATAGATTAAGCAGATGGAAACTGTATTTACAGGAATTTAATTTTACGATTGTTCACATTCCCGGCACACAAAATGTTATAGCAGACGCACTATCGCGTTCTCTCAGCAACAATCAGCAAGACGTAGCAACCAACTTCTGCAAAGCAAATTTCAGTGTTATGTACATTCAGCAAGTTGCATTTGAAAATTTTATTTCATCGTCATTACAGGACGTAGCACGAGAGCAAAGCAAAGACAATGTGTGGAAAGAAATTAAACACCCCTGGCAAAATAAGAATAATGTTACGATTAGGAACCACTACACTGTACGCAATGACATTCTGTTTCGCCGCTCTCATCCAGACAGCAACAGTTGGTTATTATGCATTCCTGACGAACTAGTTAACAAATTAATCTGGTACACGCATTTAAGCTACGCACATTACGGAGCCAGAAAATGTTTTCTTATACTGAGACAGAAATGTTAATTTATCAACATGGAAAAACGTATACGACGAGTTTTAGCGTCATGTAAAATTTGCCAGAAAGCTAAGTCAGACACCACTTCACACATTCCTCCATTATATCCCATTGTACCTGTTAAATTAAGACATATGGCCGCAGTAGACATTTTTGGTCCAATTCCGAGAACTAACAGGTTTTTGCTACATCTTTGTCGCTGTTGAACTCACTTCAAAATTTGTTACCTTCACTCCGTTACGCAAAGCTACTGCTAAAACTGTTTCGAAAGCATTTGTAAAGCATTTTCTTTTTCATGTAGGGCATGTGATGAGAGTAATTTCCGATAATGGATCACAATTTCGTTCTGCTATATGGACACGCATGTTACGAACTAGAAACATTTCTCCGATCTATATATCCAAGTACCATGCTTCTTCCAACCCTTGTGAACGACTAATGAAAGAAATTGGTAAACTGTGTAGAATATACTGCCACAAAAGACACATTAATTGGGACACATACATATTCTCATTCCAAGATGTAATTAATTCCATACCAAATGAATCCACTATGCTATCTCCGTATGTTATACTGAAAAACGTTGAACCACCTAACAAAATCACAGAATTAGTAAACTTCCCTACATCTCGTCGACTAAGACACCACGAAATAATTGACATTGCGCTGAACAACATCAAAAGTGCCGCAGAGCGCCGGAGAAGACAGCAAAAACAGGTTTGTAGACGCCGAGACTTTCACGTTGGACAGAAGATATTAGTACGTACACACTATTTATCCAGCAAATTAAAAGGTAAGTGCAGTAAATTTGAACTTCTATACGCAGGTCCATATCGGATTCGCAGTATTCTTCACCCCAATGTTGTACACGTCGAAACTCTGAGAACCAGAAAATCGAAAGGAAACCACCACTTATCCAACATAAAACCCTTTATTGAGTGAACATACTTTACGATTTATCACGCTGTAATGCTATTTGGTAATTTTTATGAACATTTCTGCAATTTTATTCACATGACTAATTATTGTTGATTATCGTATTTTTTTTTTATTGGCAGGTGCCCGGCAAGGTAAGGTTAGCAGGTCGCTTTTCTTGTCGTTACACATCAGACTCTGCACATTTTTCATTTTTTTGTGTGTATGATTGTTTTCCTGTTTTGTTTGTATGCATTAGGAAATAGTTAAGATTTAACACACACCAGTTGACTTTGACATTTTTTGCCCTATGATATCTCAACATCGTGACTATTTTACATTTTCTTTTTTCTGCTGCATTGTGATATTCTCTGTACATTTTGCCTTTGAAAACTGTCTATGCTTTTGACATATTACGTTTCCTGTCATGTTATGCTGTATGCTTAATTGTGTCACCATTAACCAGTTATTATTTAGTGGGTATACGATTTAAATGCAAGAGATTAATCTTTGTTCATCAATTTCAGAAAGAACTGATACGTAAAGGAAATAAATTAAACAAAAATGGGAATTTCAAATACGGAATAAACGAAAGAAGATGCAATAACCTTATGAGGAAGAGTAAATGGAGCAGAATTAACAAGCATTAACAAGAATATACTATACACATCGTAGAATAGCAGTCTTAAGTAATTTTTTCTTTCAGAATACAAGGCGATTGATGCAAGCTGTCAGACAGAACTACACATCTTAGTTTTTAGTGATGAAATATACTAGAGATAAGGAATAGTTATGTAATGAATAATGAAGTGATTTTTGCAGATGATAATGAATGCTGATGAAGGGTAATGATGAAGAATATAGTAATATGGATAATGAAGTTTTTTCTTTACAGGTGATGATAATAATGAAGTTATGATAATATGGATAATGAAGTGATGGATAATGAAGTTTTTTTCTTTACAGATGAGGATGATGTTGAAGTTTATGTATTTATGCTATGTAGTTATTTAAGTATTTGTTGCAGTTTGCTTTGACAGCAGGTGTTATATTGCATAGTAGAATGACTGAAGGTTTTGGAAAGGACAGCTATGGAACACATTTTTTATACACATTTCACTACCTGTTAATTCGAAGTTCACTACTTTTCAGCATAGTCTGCGTTTCTTCTTTCAGCTCAATAATCCATTTTGTATTTTTTCCAGGAGAAGCTTTTCATGATACTTACTAAACTTGTTACTTGTTAAGCCTATACTAGTACTTGCATTTTATTTTTTACCCATTTGTGTCTATAATTTATAAATGTGATCACATATACTGCCTTGTGTCACAACCTTGCTACAGCTGACTCATGACGAATGACGTTACACATTTTTCATTTACAGGAACAACCTAGAAGCAATTTTTTTTCTTTTTTTTTCTTGCTTTCCTTTATAATTACCCAAAGCAATGCATTGCTAGCACTTTATTACCAGTCCCAAATAATGATACCAGTTTCAGAAAATTCTGAATAATACTGATTAGCTCTGAATAGTATGTCACTTCAGTAATGAGTTCTTAATGATAGAAAAAAAATTTTTTTGAATAATGCTTTGTGCCTGGCTAACAACTGCCACTGTTTATTGTAATGAGACTACTTATAATGCCCATGATTATTAATGCTATGATCGTAATTAACTGATTTTAATAATGACTTCTTAATGATCTGAATAATACTGAATGATGAACAATGTTTTATACTATTCAATACTACCTGGCCAGTGAGTGCCAATAAATAATATAACTAAATGAATTATGACCTTTCATGTTCTGTAACTGGCCAATGAGTGCCAATAATTAGTGTCACTAAACGAATTATGTTATTAATTATGACATTAATTAGCTCTTGTTTTCAATAATGACTTTTCATGTTTTAGTAACTGGCCACTGAGTGCCGATAATTAATGTAATTAAATGAATTATGAGTTTTCATATTTTGGTAACTGGCCAATGAGTGCCAATAATTTATATAATGCAATGTATTATGTTAATGCTAGGCCAATAATTGACTCTCCTTTTCAATGAAAACTTCTGATGAACATTATTCTGTCATACTAAATATGGTTTGTAACTGGACAAAGACTGCCGCTGTTTATTGTAATACGACTACCCATGATGGCAATAATTTAATTTTATGAACATTATTCTGTAATACTAAATACATGGTACAGAAATGTTCAATAACTAGGCTATGAATGCCGCAAACTACTAATCAAGACTTGTCTGTTACTTAATGTCCTTCACCTTCTGACCTAACTACCTGGAATTATTGTAATATCCATTTGTCTTGTCCATCCTCATGATCATGGAGCACTATATTTGATTTTTGCACTAATTCTACGTTGGTGTTGCCTTGTAAGAGCGTGGTGTTGACACGACATGCTGTCCACCACCGTGAGCGATGGAGACGTTATTAGCGATGGAGACGTTATTATGGTCCCACTGTTTGGTGTACCCGATGTACTGCCTAAATGATAACATGGAAGATTACTACGACATTTCAGTGTCTTGGTTACGCTGACAAATACTTCTGGGAAAAGAACTGCAAATTGTCTCACTTGATGTTGTACTTCTGTGGAAAGATATGGACTTTCAGTGCAGCTACGTGCAATCTAAAGTGCTACAACCATGATGCAATCCTTCCCTTTCCTATCCTAATAGTAAAAATCATTTTTTTGCTAACATCATTTATGTTCATGGACTATACATTCTTTTTTTTTCGATTTGTTGAACTCCAGTGCAAGTACACTTATGTCACTTGTTGACATGATTTTTTGCCATTATGTTTATTTGTTGTGAAAATACTAAAGACATTTTTCGATTTGTTCTGAAGTGCAGTATATGTGCACTCTTGTCATCTATATTGTATATACTTTTTGTGATTTGATGATTTTTTGCCATTACATTTATTTGTTGTGAAAACGTGAAGAATCTTTCAGTGCGTGTGCACTTTGTTATCTATCAAATAATTTGTATATACATTTTCCAGATATGTTTTGTACTTATATTTTGTCTTTGTCTGAAATGTTTTGTACTCGGTGCATGTGCACATTTAATTCATGTACTACATCTGAATATTTTGTAATTTGTAAAAGTTAATTAATTAAAAAAATTTTGCCGCGATTGGCAAGTCCAAATGACTCACCATCGCTGCCAAATTTTTGCCCCCCCAGTGGAGGGTTATGAAACGCGTACGTTTCATAGGCAGCGATGGCGAGCCACAGAATCTCTGACCAGAGAGCATGTAGTTAGTGCAGTTGCGCTCGACTCGCAGTAGCGAACATCAGTCTGTCGGTAGTGGTAGCCCAGTGCAGTTGCGAGTAGCGCGTCGGAGATGACGCAGTCGCGGTCTAGATCCGAGAGAGTTTAGTCGTGTGTGAGGAGTCGGCGGGCGTCGACATCGCACTCTGGTCATGATTCAGGACGAGGTATATTTTTATTAAATAACGTATTCAGGCAGCATTGCGCTCATCGGATAATCTAATGTATATTTATTGTAATTAACTTTCAAGAATCGCCCCAATAATAATTTTGATTTCAAAGCAATTTTTACAAAAAAAAAAAAATCATTTGATTCCCTTGCATTTCCTTAAAGAAAATTTTCAGTTAAATTAAAAAAAAAAAAAATTATTGCGATGCATTTCCTCCAAGCTGTGGCGCAGAATAAGAGCAGATACAGTTTTACTAAGGTAAGAATTTCAGTTTAATTAGTGAACAGGGCCTAAGATCGACATTTCGGTCTATTTGCATTTTCATTGTCACTGAGATTTTATTATCACTGAAATGACTTTCATTTTTCGTGTGCAAGTTACATTTGGATCAGATTGCTAGTTCAGATTTATTGCCACATCTATTAATATGTTTCTGGGGAGCTTACACTTATATATGGCTCAATTTCTTATAGATATCATTTTAAAATATTTTTTGTGGGGAGGTTACATAGTTGACACCACTGCGGCGACTTGCGAGTCAACGATGATGATGAAATGATGATGAAGGACACACAACACCCAGTCATCACGAGGCAGAGCAAATCCCTAGCCCGCAAAATACAGACTGCAAGAACATTTGACCGAGGCTCATAAATGGTGGTCCATAGGTAATTACCTCTGGGGGTATGGGGAAGGGGATGTGAATGTTGTCTGTTCATCCAGAGCTTTCATTTCGTATAATGGGACGTAATGAAAGCTCTGGATGAAGAGACAACATTCACATCCTCTTCCCCATACCCCCGGAGGTAATTACCTATGGACCACCATTCATGAGTCTCGGTCAAATGTTCCTGCAGTCTGTATTTGACAACAGTCTGCTGTACCCTCAAAGCGTACCAGAACTACAAGACAGACACTCATTGGGCACTGTAGTGTTCAGTATGTGGAGTTTTATAGTTATAGAACACGTGCGTTTACAAGTTTTCTGTATCCTGCCTACTTTTCAATAATGGGGTGCTTATGAAACCTGCTTCCTCGGATCGCTAGACAACAAGTCAACCAAATCGTAGTAATGAATATTATTTACAGAAAATGACAATGCTTCGAGAAATTTACAATGATGTGTCGCAAGCAAAGGGCGACATGCAACATCAGCAATCTCTTCAGTATATAGAATTCGTAATACAAGAGAAGTAATACAGTTGCTAAGTCGCTGCTATGCAAGTGCCTGTTCCTGATGCCGCTGTGGAAGTCAGTGAACTGCTAGTCCTCAACTGGGCCACGGCCAGGGGCCCTGTTCTGTATCGTTTACACCGATCGGTGTAGTAGGTTAGTCTCGGTAGTGACGTCATTTCGGTTCTTTATCCAAATATCCTATTCAATAAGCTTCTGAGACCTGTTACCAAACGGTCCTGCCATCGATTTTACGACAATTGTACCGAGAGGTTTTGGATTTCGATGTGGCCCTGACGATCGGTGGTCTGTGGTTTATGTACAGCTATAATTTGTTATTTTAAACATATTTAGTGGTTTTAGCTCAGGATTTAGTGATTGTGTTTAAAGAATCACCAGAGGACGCATCCGGTTGGAAAGTGAGTTCATAATAGACTATTTTCCGTTGTTAGAAATATGGTTAGATTAGGTTGTTACCGTGACTGATTACTTTAAAAAAGTTATCGGTCAATATTCTCTCAAAATACGTCTTATTTTATGCAAATAAGAGTTTCCGCAGTACCGTTTGGCAGCCTACGTTCCTCTACGCAACACTACAAAAATTGAGCAATGCATTTCTGTTGTTTGGAGTGGCCAAGTGGTTAGCGCGCGTGAATGGATGCAAGAATTTTTTTTTCTCTTCATACATGCAACACGTTCTGAGACATTGTTATTCGTGTAAGTTAAGATTTTTCAGTAGCATTTGTTTTTACTTGATTGCAAGAACGCACCGCACTTCCTCAGTAATGATTTCGTAATTTGTGTGTGCTTAAAAAACGAAATATGAAATTGCTGGAGATGAAATTGCTGTAAGTGAAACAACCGACAGTGACCTTTATATTTTTTCTTGTCACAAATAATTCACCATTTTTCCGAATATGTAGCGATTTCTGAGTATACGTTTGAACATGAATCTAACAAGGGAACCTCCCCATCGCACCCCCCTCAGATTTAGTTATAAGTTGGCACAGTGGATAGGCCTTGAAAAACTGAACACAGATCAATTGAGAAAACAGGAAGAAGTTGTGTGGAACTATGAAAAAATAAGCAAAATATAAAAACTGAGTAGTTCAAGGGAAGACAGGCAACATTAAGGACGATGCGAATGCAGGAGCGCCGTGGTCTCGTGGTAACGTGAGCAGATGCGGAACGAAAGGTCCTTGGTTCAAATCTTCCATCGAGTGAAAAGTTTAATTTTTTATTTTCAGTTTATGTGACAAACTCTTATGTTTTCATCACTTTTTTCGGAGTGATTATCACATCCACAAGAAAACCTAAATCGGGCAAGGTAGAAGAATCTTTTTACCCATTCGCCAAGTGTACAAGTTAGGTGGGTCGACAACATATTCCTGTCATGTGACGCACATGCCGTCACCAGTGTCGTATGGAATATATCAGATGTGTTTTCCTGTGGAGGAATCGGTTGACCTATGACCTTACGATCAAATGTTTTCTGTTCCCATTGGAGAGGCACGTCCTTTCGTCTACTAATCGCACGGTTTTGCGATGCGGTCGCAAAACACAGACACTAAACTTATTACAGTGAACAGAGATGTCAATGAACGAACGGACAGATAATAACTATGCAAAAATAAAGAAGGTAAAATTTTCAGTCGAGGGAAGACTTGAACCAAGGACCTCTCGTTCTGCAGCTGCTCACGCTACCACGGGACCACGGCGCTCCTAATCTCACGTGTCCGTTATGTTCTTATGTGGCCCATGGACTACTCAGTTTGTATATTTTGCTTATTTTTTCACAGTTCCACACAACTTCTTCCTGTTTTCTCAATTGATCTGTGTTCAGTTTATCAAGGCCTATCCACTGTGCCAACTTATAACTAAATGTGAGTGGGGTGCGATGGGGAGGTTCCCTTGTAAGAGCACAACTTAAATTACTCGGAATGTAAGTAGCAGCAGTCTCCTTCATAATCTTGCTTGTCACGAGTATATATCTGCGATCGAATCCTCAACAACAGTAGACAGAGGTGAAAGATCTGCGCCGTAATATTTTCAGACTGAAGAACCACTTACGAAACATTTTCATTCATGAGATGCATGTTATAAACTTCGACAAACTGCAGGAGCACTCAAAAATGCGTTTTCTCAATTCTGTTTTTAAGACCCAAATCGTTGACGTATCATATAGGTAAGTGGGCTACTTAATCATTTGGATCTCTAGGAGAGAGTTATAACCACATTCTGTTTACTTTCTTATTCTTTGAAAGTCACAGAATCAATTTTTCGGGTGTTTTTGTAGATGTATTAGTCCAATGTGGTACTACACACTATTCCTAACTCATTTTCCGAAACGCAAAACATGATGTCAGTGTGAATGAGAATAAGAAGACATAATGCGGCGTCGGCTGGGGTGGCCGAGCGGTTCTAGGCACTACAGTCTGCAACAGCGCGACCGCTACGGTCGCATGTTCGAATCCTCCCTCGTGCATGGTTGTGTGTGATGTCCTTAGGTTAGTTAGGTTTAAGTAGTTGTAAGTTCTAGGGGACTGATGACCTCAGAAGTTAAGACCCATAGTGCTCAGAGCTATTTGAAACATTTGAACATAATGTGGCATTTACGACAATCTGCAGAATACAGTCAAATATGCTATCGTTATTATGCATGCAGGAGAAAGAAAACTGGCGTCCTACGGATCGGAGCGTGGAATGTCAGATCCCTTAATCGGGCAGGTAGATTAGAAAATTTAAAAAGGGAAATGGATAGGTTAAAGTTAGATATAGTGGGAATTAGTGAAGTTCAGTGACAGGAGGAACAAGACTTTTGGTCAGGTGAATACAGGGTTATGAATACAAAATCAAATAGCGGTAATGCAGGAGTAGCTTTAATAATGAATAGGAGAATAGGACTGCGGGTAAGCTACTACAAACAGCATAGTGAACGCATTATTGTGGCCAAGATTAGACACGAAGCCCATGTCTACTACAGTAGTACAAGTTTATATGCCAACTAGCTCTGCAGATGACGAAGAAATTGAAGGAATGTATGATAAAATAAAAGAAATTATTCAGGTAGTGAAGGGAGACGAAAATTTAATAGTCATGGGTGACTGGAATTCGGTAGTAGGAAGAGGGAGAGAAGGAAACGTAGTAGGTGAATATGGATTGGGGCTAAGAAATGAAAGAGGAAGCCGCCTGATAGAATTTTGCACAGAGCACAACTTAATCATAGCTAACACTTGGTTCAAGAATCATAAAAGAAGGTTGTATACATGGAAGAAGCCTGGAGATACTGACAGGTTTCAGATAGATTACATAATGGTAAGACAGAGATTTAGGAACCAGGTTTTAAATTGTAAGACATTTCCAGGGGCAGATGTGGACTCTGATCACACTCTATTGGTAATGAACTGTAGATTAAAACTGAAGAAACTGCAAAAAGGTGGGAATTTAAGGAGGTGGGACCTGGATAAACTGAAAGAACCAGAGGTTGTACAGAATTTCAGGGAGAGCATAACGGGACAATTGAAAGCCATAGGGGAAAGAAATACAGTAGAAGAAGAATGGGTAGATTTGAGGGATGAAGTAGTGAAGGCAGCAGAGGATCAAGTAGGTAAAAAGACAAGGGCTAGTAGAACTCCTTGGGTAACAGAGGAGATATTGAATTTAATTGATGAAAGGAGAAAATATAAAAATGCAGTAAATGAAGCAGGCGAAAAGGAATACAAACGTCTCAAAAATGAGATTGACAGGAAGTGCAAAATGGCTAAGCAGGGATGGCTAGAGGACAAATGTAAGGACGTAGAGGCTTATCTCACTAGGGGTAAGATAGATACTGCCTACAGGAAAGTTAAAGAGACCTTTGGAGAACAGAGAACCACTTGTATGAATCTCAAGATTTCAATGGAAACCCAGTTATAAGCAAAGAAGGGAAAGCAGAAAGGTGGAAGGGGTATATAGAGGGTCTGTACAAGGGCAATGTACTTGAGGACAATATTATGGAAATGGAAGAGGATGTAGATGAAGATGAAATGGGAGATACGATACTGCGTGAAGAGTTTGACAGATCACTGAAAGACCTAAGTCGAAACAAGGCCCCGGGAGTAGACAACATTTCTTTAGAACTACTGACGGCCTTGGGAGAGCCAGTCCTGATAAAACTCTACCATCTGGTTAGCAAGATGTACGAGACAGGCGAAATACCCTCAGACTTCAAGAAGAATTTAATAATTCCGATCCCAAAGAAAGCAGGTGCTGACATAAGTGAAAATTACCGAACAATCAATTTAATAAGTCACGGATGCAAAATACCAACGCGTATTCTCTACAGACGAATGGAAAAATTGGTAGAAGCTGGCCTCGGGGAAGATCAGTTTGGATTCCGTAGAAATATTGGAACACGCGAGGCAATACAGACTCTACGACTTAGAAGCTAGATTAAGGAAAGGCAAACCTACGTTTCTAGCATTTATAGACTTAGAGAAAGCTTTTGACAATGTTGACTGGAATACTATCTTTCAAATTCTGAAGGTGGCAGGGGTAAAATACAGGGAGCGAAAGGCTATTTACAATTTCTATAGAAACCAGATGGCAGTTATAAGAGTCGAGGGGCATGAAAGGGAAGCAGTGGTTGGGAAGGGAGTGAGACAGGGTTGTAACCTCTCCCCGATGTTATTCAATCTGTATATTGAGCAAGCAATAAAGGAAACAAAAGAAAAGTTCGAAGTAAATATTAAAATCCATGGAGAAGAAATAAAAACTTTGAGTTTCGCCGATGACATTGTAATTCTATCAGAGACAGCAAAGGACTTGGAAGAGCAGTTGAACGGAATGGATGGTGTCTTGAAGGGAGGATATAAGATGAACATCAACAAAAGCAAAACGAGGACAATGGAATGTAGTCGAATTAAGTCGGGTGATGCTGAGGGAATTAGATTATGGAATGAGACACTTAAAGTAGTAAAAGAGTTTTGCTATTTGGGGAGCAAAATAACTGGTGATGGTCGAAGTAGAGAGGGTATAAAATGTAGACTGGCAATGGCAATGAAAGCATTTCTGAAGAAGAAAAATTTGTTAACATCGAGTATAGATTTAAATGTCAGGAAGTCGTTTCTGAAAGTATTTGTGTGGAGTGTAGCCATGTATGGAAGTGAAACATGGACGATAAATGGCTTAGACAAGAAGAGAATAGAAGCGTTCGAAATGCGGTGGTACAGAAGAATGCTGAAATTTAGATGGGTAGATCACATAACTAATGAGGAGGTATTGAATAGAATTGGGGAGAAGAGGAGCTTGTGGCACAACTTGACTAGAAGAAGGGATCGGTTGGTAGGACATGTTCTGAGACATCGAGGGATCACCAATTTAGTATTGGAGGGCCACGTGGAGGGTAAAAATCGTAGAGGGAGACCAAGAGATGAGTACACGAAGCAGATTCAGAAGGATGTAGGCTGCAGTAGGTACTGGGAGATGAAGAAGCTTGCACAGGATAGAGCAGCATGGAGAGCTGCATCAAACCAGTCTCAGGGCTGAAGACCACAACAACAAGAAGAAGCCAAGTATGTTCCCGCAACCATTTACACCTGGAGTGGGCTCCTGAACTAACTACTTCAAATAATTTTAGGAGAAAGCATGGTACGATTACTGATGATGTTTTTATACTGCCACCGGATTTTGACATGTACTGCATTTTCGTAAACATACCGAGGGTGGATTGAAGTCGCCATCAACTATCCGTATATTGTATGAATGGGATATTTATTGGAGATGACATTAAGTTTTCTTAGAGCTGTTCAGCAACGGAATCATCTGAGTAGGTAGATCGGTAAAAGGAACCAAGTATTAATTTATTCTGGTTGTCAAATAGAACTTCTACCCATATTAACTCATAAGAACTGAGCCGGATCGCTGGTCGATCATCAGCGATCGGCTTGTTATCTTTGGCGTGTCCCCGGGCATGTGCATCTTTGCGTTTTCGGCTGGGGCGCGCGGGACGGCGAGAGGAGTCGGTTTGGGGCGGCCGGTGAGACTGGCGGTGGTGTCGCTCGGGCGTAGGCAAATGTGTGATGTCTGTTACGCCGGGTCTGTTTGCTAATCGTGAAACTCCTGCGGCGGTTACTGGTTGCCCGGAAGGCATTTCATATAAACTGCGCCAAGCCTCGCAGTGAGAAGGTAGTCCGGAGTTGGTGTTGGCCTAGATGTTTGTACAAATTGAGGTGTCTGTGTGAGAAGCACGGCCTGGGCCTGTTGGTTGCTTCGTCCTTCTGGCAGCCACCGCAAGCGGATGTTCGGCCGGAATGTCTACAGTTTGTGGTGAGCTTGGTATGAACAAGTTCTCGTAGGATGAGCTTCCAGCCTGACTCAGCCTGTGTTATTTGGGTGCCGACCCCTTGTCTGTAACTGCTTCCGGGTGTCCTGTAAGATTTCACAGCAAAACTGTGTTTTTGTGGCATTCTGTGTTTCTGGCTCAGCCTCCGCCTAGAAAGGGGAAAGATTTGTGCCTCAACTGAAAGGAATGGGGGGGGGGGGGGGGGAGGGAGGGGGAATTCGATTGGACATCTTTTGGAATTCCTTAATGCTGTAATTTAAATATATAAAAAATGGTTCTTTCAGAATAAGCGCCTGTTTCTTTGGGACACTGCAATTCAAACAGAAGTGGTGTAATGTTAATGAGTATTTGTTATTCGTTAAATGAAGTATATTTAATGTCTTGCAGTTTTCTGGGGCACGCAGCTGGGTTATTGAACTCATTTTGAAGAATTCTGTTGGGTGAATGACTGCTCCCCACTTCAGTGTATTCTTTTGAGTAGTATTGTGAGGGTTTTTGATATTTGTCAGTGGGGTGTATTGATTCAATTTTGTTTTTCTCTTTCTTTTGAATTACGGAGAATTGTTTAGTTTATCTGGTTATTGGCTTAACTCGCGCTTCACGCACAAAATCAGCTGACATTGAAATTTTTTTTTTATCCCTGTTTAATGTCAGACAGATTCAAATGTAACTTCATTTATGTTATTTGAAATAAATGTGTTGGATTGACCTTAATGAATTACGTGCAATCGAAGTAAGTCCTTTAATTAGTGCTTAACAGTGGCGTTTGATTCGGGTTGTGATCCCCGTGCTCGGAACAGCAACTATCTACTTCAGTTTCAATACAAGATAAACTACTCCTACTAGCAACAAACACTCAACCACCAACTTTATTTAATCTATCATTTATGAACACACTTAGGTTCCTTGTAAACCTTTGTACTAAACTTAACTCCGCCTTCAGTAGGCTTTTCGTGCCTACAATAATTTGGGTATCAATGCTTTCTATCAGCGCTTGGAGCTCTGGTTCTTTCGCAACACAGCTACGACAAAAAAGTTTTCAGTGGTGCTGACTCAGTCAAAAAGTATTTTCTGAAAGAATACATCGCCGTTTCACTTCATATTACTGTATTTTTCTTCTGTACAATCTAGATTTCGGCTTTTATACCATTGTAAAGTACAATGCTAAAAGTTCTTGGACCATTTACACGGCAAAGTCAGCCAGAAGCAGGTAAACAAGACTGAATGACATGTTAATTGGCTAAGAACGTTTAGCGCTGCACTCGCCAATGGTATAAAAGCCGAAATCTAGATTCTAGAGAAGACAGAAGAGAAACACAGGAACATACGGTCAAACGACGGTGTATTTAAGAAAAAAAAAAGATTTAAGACTACAATGCGGTACAGATTTTTATGTCCACCCCATTTCTGCGTTCGTTCATCATCCTTTGAAACTGAAGCCCTTTCTGCACATTCCTGAGATCCGCTAACCTAAAAGAACCGCACCGTCCATTCCGCTCAGTCCCCTTTACCCGTGTAGCCTCCTTCTGTGTATATTAATTCCTTAACCAATTAAGCGGAACCCTTCTTTTTGTAATCCCGCAAACGCTGTGCTCCAAGCGTAGGTTTTGGAAAATTTATTCCGCAAAGTAAGACCGATGTATGATACTAGCATTCATCTTTTGTCCAAGAATGCCCTATTTGCGTGCGCTGGTTTGTTTTTTACTTCCTCCTTGCTTCGTTCATCACGGTTTATTAAACATCCAAGATAGCAGAATTAGTTAAATTTGTCTTCTTCGTGGTCACCAATTATAACTTTATCACCAGTCTCTGCCACACATAATTACTTTTCTTTCTTTGGTCCACTTTTAGTTCATATTCCGTGTTCAGCAGACTATTCATTCTGTTCAGTATGTACTGCAACTTTCTCTCGCTTTCACTAATGATATCAACGTCATCAGCGAATCTTATCGTTGATGTTCTTTCATCCTGAATTTTAATCCCATTTCTGAACCTATATTTTGTTTTCGTGATTGATTCTTCGATGTATAGATCGAGCATCAGCCCTTTTTATGCATTTCGTTCTTGATCTTTCATTCTTATTGTTCCTTCTTGGTTCTTGTGCATACTGTGTCTTACCCATCTTTCCCTATAGCTGACACCCATTTCCCCAAAATTTCGAGTATTACCGAAGGTTTCTTATAAGTCGGTAAATACTCTACAAAGTTGTGTTGATTTCTTAAAGCCTTGCTTCCAACTTTTGCAACTTCAGTACCGCCTCTCCGCCTTTACCCTCCCCATAGCCAACCTGTTCGTCACGTAAAAGATCCTCAATTTTCCTTTCCTTTTTTTCTGTGCATTATTCTTGTCAGTAACTTGGATGCTCTCATCTGCCCTTGCTGTTATTAGCAGTTGCGGAGAGGATGCCCTTGCGAAAGTCTGATTATGTAAACCAACTTGAATATTCGCTCGTTTGCCATTCCCCCACTGATTTTCGGAATTCCGAAGAAATGTTCTCCATGCCTGCCGCGTTATTTGATTCCAGATGCTCCAAACCTCTGTCAAACTACTCTTACTATACTGGGTCCCCTATGTCTTCCATATTGACTCCTATTTCTTCTTCTATCACTTCCTCCTCGTAAAGGATTTTAGTGTATCCTTTCCACGTTTCGGCTCTTACTCTCTAGTGTATCCTTTCCAGTCTCTCTCTCTCTCTCTCTCTCTCTCTCTCTCTCTCTCTACGGTTAACAACGGTATTCCTCCTGCGCTCTTAATCATGTCACTTTTGCCTCTAATCTCACCGGCTGTAGTATTTATTTTCTTGTGCTGAAGATGTCTTTTCGACTACCATTTCTTTTTCAGGTTCTTCGCATTCTTCCTGCTACCACCTTCGCCATAGCTTCCCTGAACTTCCTATTCAT
This sequence comes from Schistocerca nitens, assembly GCF_023898315.1. NCBI lineage: Eukaryota > Metazoa > Arthropoda > Insecta > Orthoptera > Acrididae > Schistocerca > Schistocerca nitens. The sequence continues at coordinate 369,425,744 of NC_064620.1, read as the reverse complement.
TTGATTCGCAAATGACTTACTCTGCTGTGTTCTTACCTTACCTTGAGCAAAGTACTTCCTTCTTTCGTCGATCAATTAAAGTATTTCTTTTGTTACCCAAGGTTTCTTTACTGTTATCTTCCTTATAGATATGTTTGTCTGTCCAACTTCTGTGATTGCCCTTTTTATACCCATTCCTCTTCAGTTGAACTGCCTATTATGTTATTCATTATTGCAGTATCTACAGCCTTAGAGAACTTAAAACACAGCTGGTCATTCGTCACTACTTCAGTATCCCACATTTTCTCACGTTGATTCTTCCTGGTGGTTCTCTTAAAATCCAGTCTACTCTTCGTCATTATTAAACTGTGGTCTAAGTGTATATCTTTTTCTGGGTAGCCTTACAATCCGAGATCTGATTTAGGATATGTCTCGCCATGATTTAATAGAGCTAGTGCTCATGCTTCCCGGTGTACTGTTTCTCCTGGGTGGACTTGGGTTTAAAAAAAATGTAAACTACATATTACGACAAATTTTATAAATAATCAAGTACGCCAAATAAGAAAAGATAGAACTACAATGGACATGTTATTCCATGGACTCTTCCGCTTCTATGTATGAAATGTCTTTCCTTTGTCATTTGCTTATCTTATCTGCTTGGATTCGGACCTAAGAGGACGTTCTTTTGTAAAGCTCATCTTTGCTGTACCAGCAGATAATGTAAGTTGTACTTAAAACCCGAAAAAACATAATGGTTATTTTGTCAAAAGAATTTGTGTATGTGGTCAATCTATTGTAAATCTGATACCTTTATTGTCTTCAGTAGATATGGGCCTTAACAAAGAATTTTCATTGTTAGGCGCCATCTTAGAAAACTCTTTAACATTTTTCTTTTAGCTCATCTACGAGACATGCCGTCGGTTAGGAAAATTAACTTTTTCAGATCCCACGAGACCGGACGCACCTACTATTAATTTAACAATTTCATTTACAGATTTTCTTTATATAACGAGATAACATCCCAGGCAGAAAAGGTCTGCTCACAGGATTCCAGTTCCATTACAGGATTTCATTTGTAGATGCTACTCTTATCTTATATTGGGGGAATCGAGACGAAACCACAATGTATCGACGATTACGTAACTACCCTGAGAACTGAGCTAGTTTACTGAGTGCTTGTACACATCGAACTAAATTAAACAACGTATTACCCTGTTAATAGTATTCCTACATTAGTTATCTCTTTTATGCTGAGCCATTGCATTAATGTGTTTCTTTTTATATAAGTCACGGCTCATATTTTATTTTATTACATTACACTAAGTCACAAAACGAATAAAAAATTTTATTACATTACACTTGGCGCCGGTAAAAGTGCTCTGCAGCATCTATGATTGAATGTTTAAAGAATTCCTATCAGTACGTTTTTTGTGTTTAAACAGCTCGGTGCATATCCACCAATAACTGAATTCACTGAACACTTACTAGTGGGGCCGAAATCGAAACTGGAATCCTACGACCTATCTCCATGGTTGTAATTGATTACCTGTATGTATACCAGAAATTGTGAATTGTAATTAATGCATAAAAGGTTTCCGTTTCATGTACCATACGCATGGGAACTACGGCAAGCTGATAGAAAACTGAATGAGTGATCGCAGACCAACGCTGTTTCTTTCATCTGACATAGACCGTAAGGTAAGGAACCGAAGGCACGCGCCCAGGTTTCTAATTAAAGCTAGTCAGTAGTATGCAATTAAAACAATCTGTACACATAGCTTTCTTCTAGTTTTCAATTGTCACTATTAGTGTAGGCAGTGTTGAGTAGTTATAGTCTGAATTTTGTGTGTGAACTGATTAGTATCAGCTAGCAACATGGTTAGGCCAAAAACTAGACCTAACCGTGTAGAGGTTCAGAATTATGAAAGTGATGACCAATTAAGAATATTCCTGGATCAATGGCAGGAGGGTCGGGAGCTAATGATAATGAACAAGTTACGATCCCACATGACAGATTGACATTTCTGAACCGAGTATACAATCGCTGGGCGGACAAGAGGATGTCGAGACTGCGAGAGAAATCAACTGCGAGAAAGCAGACGAAAGTGTTCACGCGCAGGTCGACTTCGCAAATCCAAGCGATATGCTTGCACAGCTATTCCGGAAATTAGAATTAATGGAACAGCAGAGGAAAAGAGAGCGCGAGGAGGACAACCAACGCCAGAATGAGTTTTTCGAAAAAGTTGAGACTAGCCTAATCGCCACAGTGGACGAGCGCTTAGTCAAACGCGAACAAGCGTTTATACAAAAACTGAATCGTGCTGTTGACGATAGGGATCAACGCATATTAGAACATGTTAACAGCGAGATAGAAAAGGTTGACTCTGAGGTGTCGGAAGTGAAGAAAAATTTACCGGAATTCCCCGGAAAGTAAATACTTTCGCTGGAGAGGTATCAGAGGTCAAAGAGGTGCAGGAATCCCTCGATGCCAAAGTTAAGCAATTAACCAAAGGCATCGAGGAAATCTCTTTAACTATTGAGCGAAAGGTAGAAGCTGAAGTGAAGCTTATAATGCTTGACCATGTTGAACACAAGTCAGCAAAGTACCTCCATGAACCACGAACCCGTTAGACCCGAGATTACAGAAAAGCCAGTGAATGACTATGATAAGTCATGAACTGCGCCGCACCTAGCTCCAGTTGCAGTCGTTCATGTAATGCACAGCAGGGCGAAAGTTATGCTTCAAATCGAGGCGCGTGCGGAAACCCACTAGCAAACAGTGTAACTGTCAGTCCATATGCAGCGAATATAGGTAAAAATAACCCGATAATTGTTCGCAATGAAGCACACACTCTGACCACACTTTAACCGGAAGAGTCATTACTGAAACATAGACAATTTCAGGTATTTTCCGAAGAGAAAAAATCCTTTCATCCAGTAATATTTATAAAAAGTTTTAAGAATGTGTTACCTGCATTGTGGCAGGAAAGGTAAAAGATACAGTTTATCTCATATTGCCGGAGATGCCGCATTATGGGCATCTGAAGTTGCAGAGAACTGTCTTTATTTTTGTGAGTTCGAGCAACAATTTTTGGCCAAATTTTGGTCGGCTAGTATACAAGAGATATTGCGGAAACAGGTATACAATCCAGAGATGTACAATTTCAAGCAGAGAACACTTAGAAAATACTTTGAAAAGAATATTAACAAAACAAGGTACTGGTACGAGCCGATCGCTACACGCGACGTGCTTAGGATATTGAAATCGAAGTTGCCGATCTCAATAAGGAGAGAAATGGTACACGTACCTGATAACGATTTAGAGACATTCATGTCGGTAGTGGATTCTTTACATTTGATACAGGAGGATGCAATAACGGTGAGGGGATAAATAATAACCATAAACCTAGAAATAACGGTTATGGAAATCAAAACCAAAATAATAATTGGGGACATGAATGTGGCGGCAATAGTTACGAGAGAGCGAATGGGCAAAAGAGGTAATGGGAATAGAGGAAGTGGTATGTCCAGCGGTAACTGCTCGCCCATGAAGGATAGAAATGATACGATGAATCGAAAAAGGAGAAACAATGAGAATTACGGAAGTAATATGAAACAAGGTGGCCAGTGGCGTCAAAATGACTGCTAACTGGTCGGCGCAGTCAAATAGACCGGAGGAGGGAGTCCCGATTAATAGTGTCGAGGCTATTGCCATGCCGGGGAATACTGCGGCGCCAACATGGGTTAATAAACCAAGTACCTTACAAAATAGTGTTAAAGTAGAAGTTACCGAGGAGAACCAGTCAACAAAGTGCAGGGGGTCGATGTAAGCCTTCGGCACTCTACCACCAGGAAGAGAAGCGAAGGCAGATTCGAAAATAACAATCGGATTGCTTTGCTGCACTATGACGGCCTGGATTTGCGGGAGGAATTAATCACCGAACCGAGTAAATGTTCTGACCAGCAAACAGAGATTGTGCAGGCCGCAGTAAACGTGAAAGTAAACGGTGTACTTGCTAAGGTTTTGATTGACACAGGAGTAGCTCTGTCAGTCATTTCTGAGGATTTCTTTAACGTTGTTAACGACGATAAGAGACTGCCTACGTTGCCGGTTCAAAGTTGTAAAATTACGGGGGCGCTAAAGGGAAAGGCTCAAGTGCCATGGCCCACGTGCAGGCAGGAATAGATATAGGAAATGTTGCGATATTATGCACGTTCCTTATTGTTAAAAATTTAACTGCAATTTGCATCCAGGGATGGGACATCCTGAGGGAAAGGAGTGCTATAATCGACAACCCTCAGGGCTTGTGCTTCCTGCGAACGTCTACCAATGATTAGCAATTACCATTGATTAAAACAATGGCAAGGCACAATAGGTATTGGTGGTGGTTCGAAAAGATAAAAGTAGAACCCTTTATACTCAATATTCAGGATAATGTACCACTAAAGGCGTATCCTGAAACAAATGAGCAATATGACGAAGTCGTTCAGATACGACAGGAGATTCAATCCAAGGTTAAGGAGTCAGGATATTTAACCGATGAGCAGCAGCAGCATGAGCTCTCTAAATTATTGAGTGATTACGCTGGCATATTTTCGGAAAAACCCGGAATAATTCAAGGCTACGTATATGATATGGTGGTATATCCGCATCAGACGTTTTGTCATGCTTCGTATTCCGTACCGTGTGGTAACCGTGACACTGTATGGAAGGAAAATACTTTATTAAATAAGAAATTTTATATTCATGTGTCAATATTATTGATATTTTTGTAGTTTTAAAATAAGATATGGAGGTCATAAGACCTTCATTCTGAAGGATGTACTTGATTTCGAAACAAAAAGAAATAGCAACGAATAACTTGCATTGATGGTAGAATTAAGACAGTTGTCAGTTTTGTGTATATACTAATATAAGAATTTCTTGTGCGTTGTTTGGGAGTACCCAATTTTAGTAAATAAAATGTGATTTAATATTACGTGATCAAGAACTTGCCAGAGTACATGGGAAATAATAATGTGAAATAGTGACTAATAATTGACTTCTCGGTGTGTGAATATAAACAAGCATATTATGATTACGTAAGAACACTATTGAGACCACATGATAGTTTTTCTTCTAGTAGTGGCCTTCAGCCATGTAATTGCATGCGTCCGAGGGGCACTATTGAGAACTTAAGAGAGCGTCTCATGTAGAGAAAGTAACTTCATGACACCAAGCTTAAGGTTGAGGTTTATAAGGAAATGAAGCTTTCGAAAACATGGATTGTATCCATGAAGTTCAGACCTGGTCTTAGAGCAAACGGTTCCTCACTTAAAATTTACGATGGTTGTGGATCTGTGATGCATGGCTCATAACACACATACAACTGCCTTAGGATCGGCAGTCTAGATGGCCCAAGGTCTACTTTCGGCACGAAAGGTTGAGGACAAAATCTTATAAATAGCATCAAATCCTAATGTGGACAAAATGTTAATGTCATGACTTGTCAAACTGAAACTGTAATGTCAGTCTTAACAGGATAAATAATGCTTCAATAGACAGTATATGTGAAACGTCAGTTGTAGAAGCATCAGCGTGTGCTATGTAAGAAAAGAAAAAAAAATACTAGCAACCGCATCAAGACTGTGTCAATGTGCAATTTTATCGGTTAACAATTTAAGGAGAAAAAGACTCTACAATTGGAGTTTGACGACTCACATAGTAATTTATTTTGTTCTGATATAAAAAAGCAGTTTTAAAAAGTTAATGTGTGAAGACTATAGCTGTGCAGCAAAGATGACTTAACGAAATAATATGAATGGTAATATCGTGTGAAGCGAAATGTTTTACACGGGGAACTCGGTAGTAAGAGTGAACCAAAGTGAATCTATCTTTGGACGCCAACCATAGTGACAAGGTAGAAAACAGTGTGTGTTATACAACTGTGTACGTGCGTGTTGCGGACGACGGTACAGAGTTGGAGTTTATGTAAAGTGACTTCAAAAGTTCACAGGACATTCTAAGACTGCCAAACTTAGCTAGTCACGGAGTAATAAACTGTATAATTTACTAAGGAATTTGACAGAAAACACATCGTGGCCCGAAAACTGGACTAAAGGTTACTCGGAAACTTGAATACGTTACAGAACATTGAAACAAACTTCTGTGTTAGCGGAAGAGTCAACAGCGTGTTAAGAGTGGAGGCCGAAATGCACGCGTTTTAGCTCACGCAGGCTGGCGTGAGGAGGGAAGAACTATACTGACGTGAGGTCTGGAATATGAGAAGGAATGAGAATTCAGAAAGCGGACGTAATTAGTTTGATACTTAACTTTAATCCATTAATGATGAACGTCGCTCTTGACGGTACATGATTCACAATATTATCTGTTCAGAATACATTCTTGAAGATAGTAATTATAGTAACTGAATATGGAGCCTTGCTAGGTCGCAGCAAATGACGTAGCTGAAGGCTATGCTAAACTGTCGTCTCCGCAAATGAGAGCGTATGTAGACAGTGAACCGTCGCTAGCAAAGTCGGCTGTACAACTGGGGCGAGTGCTAGGGAGTCTCTCTAGACTAGACCTGCCGTGTAGCGGTGCTCGGTCTGCAATCACTGATAGTGGCGACACGTGAGTCCGACGTATACTAACGGACCGCGGCCGATTTAAAGGCTACCACCTAGCAAGTGTGGTGTCTGGTGGTGACAACACATTCCTCCCCCGCTAATCGGCGTAAGGTTATGGTATAAGGCCTACGCCCGCCATGGGGAGGACCCCATGTTGACGTATGCGACGAGGTGGGGAGCATAACAGGCGAGGCTGTGCCAGCCGCACCCTGCCATTCGGACCGCGGGGAGCTACGAAACGCCTGAAAACCCACTCCAGGGTGCACGCCAACATGCGGTGTATGCGCCCGTAGAGAGACAGGAGGGACCGAACGGTTGACCTCCATCGGGCCGGGGCACCCGACGGGCGAAGACGACATATGGTTCGGAGCGGGCAAGAGTTCCACGTCGGAGGACAACTGGTCCCGGGGAGCGATCGGTGGCGCGTGACCCAGGGGGGCTTCCGGCGGCTGCAGCGACACGTCCACTGCGGGCGTCGCCGGCGGGAGAACAGGCGGCGGCGGCGCGTCGCCATGAGGCAAAATGGAAGGCAGCGTCGGTAACACCTGGGGCTGAAGCGAGCCAGTAGATGGGTCCCCGGGGCGCTGAACGGACGGCACCGTCGCTGAAAGCAGACGGCGAGTGGCAGATCCCGTGCGACGACAGAGGCGCAGCTGATTTGAGATGTCGGCGCACCCCACCAGAGGCCCCCAAAACCAGATACATAGCGCGTCCGAGGCAGCGAAGAATACGCCCTTAGAGCCAACGCCGTGATAGTGGCGGTACCCTGTTAATAATATTCCTACGTTAGGAATTTCTCTTTTATGCTGAGCCATTGCATTGTTTCTTTTTATATATGTCACGGCTCATATTTTATTTCATTACCTTACACTAAGTCACAAAACAAATAAAAATTTTTTATCTTATTACATTACACCGGCCTTTTCCTGGAATACCTTTTTGACAGTTTATCCACTATTACGAGTTAAAGATTATTGCAATAGTCTACTAGTCTTTCTCCTCTGTCGTTCCTTCTACCGAGCCCATATTTCCCAGTGACACTGTCCTCTGTTTCTTCCCCTATCTCAGCACTACAGCCAAGGGCACAGTGACATAGCGGTAAAGTATGTGCCTGGAAACCTATATGTCGCGGGATTGAATCCCGGATGGACCATGGGTACTGCAGTTCAGTGTTGTAACCTAGCGTTCACCTCTCAGCCACACGTGGTTCGGATTCTATGTTAAAGTGTAGTTATCCTCTCTCCAGGTTAAATAACTGGCTTAGGTTACGGACACAGAAGTCGCCGAAGTGCTGTGCAACTGAAAGACATGCACCACGCCATTGAATCTTACGAAATTATCCCCCATGATTATTAAATTGTCATCTCCTTTTACATCCTGAGTTACCCATTCAGTGCCGTCATAATTCTCTATCTCATCGTCTTCTGTTTGTGATGTTGGCATATATACCTCAATTTTGTTAGCGTTGCTTTGCTGTCTGTTCTGATGAAAATAATACTGTCTCTGCATTGTTCAAAGTAACTCATTCTTTCACCTATCTTCATAAGAAATACTGCACTCATTATAAAAGCAAAAGGGGAAACATTGAATACTAGTGAATATAAAATATGAGTTGAGTCTTGACATACCTAAGCAGTGGAAATGTGATGAGAGGAAGAATGTTAATCACTAATATCGATAATAAAATGGTAATGGATCAAGTGTGAACAATTGTGTGTGAATGACGACAATCAGAAATTGTGTTATAAGGTGTTTCAGCTACATTTTCCTTAATCGCAAAGAGAATGTTCCAGAAAGCCACGAACTAGAGTGAAAATGTTACTGCAAAAGTAGCGGCGGGTGCGAATATGGACTGAAAGTGATACGCTTGAAATCTAGCATAATAAACAGAGTCGAGCGGTTCTAGGCGCTTCAGTCCGGAACCACGCTGCTGCTACGGTCGCAGGTTCGAATCCTGCCTCGGGCATGGATGTGTGTGATGATGCCCTTAGTTAGGTTTCAGTAGTTCTAAGTCTAGGAGACTGATGACCTCACATGTTAAGCCCCATAGTGCTTTGAGCCATTTTTTTAATAAACGGAGGCTGTAATTAAGTACGTGGTAATCTGAGTAACAATGTAAACCGCCCGCTTTCTACTATGTATAAATTAAATGATAATCAATCAGTGGTTATTAACCATCTTCTGTTTCACACACACACACACACACACACACACACACACAGACACAGAAATATATCATCTGGGGTTCCCTTAATGAAATTTTCGACCGATAAAATGCATTAAAGAATGTGGCGACTGGGGTGGAACCTTACAGCTGACTTATTTCATAAAACTCTTGACCGGTGGCGGATTTTATATATCAACACGTAGTCTGGTGCGGTAATTCAAACGCATTGTGATGCACTATGTTTGATACCTGGAAGACTCCCAGTAAAGCAATAAAAGCTTCTTAAATTCGCCAGTTGCTTTTCTTTACGATTGCGCGTGCACTTCTGCCTCCAGCAACTCACTCTCGTTGTACCCTTAGCGTTCACAGAAATGTTATCGCAGATATCAGAACGGCTGACTGATAGATCGGCAAGTGTGTTGCAGCATCCAATTAAGCTGCTTGCCACAGCATCGTGCTCATATCGAATAGTGGTTAGTATGAAGACCGATTCAAGATGTCCGGCAACGGCACGGAACGGAAGAACACCGTCAAATTGTTGTGCGTGGGCACTAGGCCTAAGGTCAACACAACGTCACGTCGCTCAGACCTGCACTGAATGCTGGAAGTACGGTTATGGAAGACGGTCACTGTCCATCGTTCAAATAAGAATATAGGAAGTACTATTGGGACAGGAATAAAGGAAATACGACTGGTAGTTGCATATATCAATGGTGCAAGAATCATTCGAAATTGACATTTTTGGCACTGATGGTATGGTAAATTCTACAGACTGTTCAAGAATTAAAAGAAAAGGAAAATCATCGTACAAACGTTTCAAAATATTAAAGTCTATTTTCTCGGGAATATGGATACACAAAATTATAATTCTCGCCATTGCTTATTGTTACAAACCGTATAACGAAACAGTTAATACGTTGTACTTAAGATTTCGTAGTATAAACAACATTTATATGGTTTAGTAAGAGCACAAGCATTATGTGTATTCAGATAAGTAGTGCATATCTCGCAAAGCCGATCTCAGTTGCCGGGCTGCCTTCTGTGTTCCTTTATAACCTAGGATTGTTGAAGTGACAAGTTTGCTGGAACATTATGCTGCTTTTAACAATTTTCTTTATTTACTGTTCTTGACACAGATTTTACGACACAACTTCTCAAATATACGTCATGCGCAACTTTCTTGAGGTAGACAATGAACATAGTCGAACAGAGAGCAACATATACAAACTTCAGTAGCTACTAATCCACTTTGACGCCATATCAATGCTTTCTAATGCTATCTGAAGCACGTCAGACAGTATCTGACGCTTCTCTGATGCACTTGGCGCCAAAAATACATTATATATCATGCCTGCAGCTTCGAGTATCTTCTAGAACATGAAATAGTCTAAATATGCATGACTGTTTTAGTTGTAATTATTTTCCAAATTTAGTTTACATAACTTTTCTGAAAGTAACTATTTACATGAAGATTTACATACCTAATCGTTAATAATAAAGGTTACAAACTTTCACAGTATCAGAAATAATATCTCGCTTTTATTGTATAATATTGATTTCATTATCAATGATAAAATTAGAAAAAAATATAAGTGAGTACAGATATTTTGTTTGCATGAAAACTGAAGCAAAACAATACAATGTGTAGTGTAAATTTGTTTTTAGATTATTTAAGTTGACAACTAAGATTGCTAATTTTCATGGTATGAGATCGATATTACAAAATGGATCGATTTGAATAATATATTATTAAAAAAATGTGTAAAAAAATATGTTCTGACATACTTTCAGATGAGAAGTATATAATTATGTAAGAAAATGAATCCAAGTCTGACTGGAATTTATACGGTATCGAAGATTTCGGTTGGCATGTGGAAGTTCCGAGGAAGCTAGGTCGATCCCACAATACAGATTACAATATTTAGATGATAAATATCCTTTTGCCTTAACTATTGTTTTTTTCTAATTAGCAAATAACGACCAAATACTTTTCTCTTCCTCAGTGAAGCAATTTTCATTAAAAATTTTCCTCTACATGCAGGGAAACTCAAGCTGTTCACCCCAAAATTTTCCGGAATAGTTTACGATATCCCACCACGATGAAATGTGGGAAAGTTCTCACTAATTGACGTATGGTTTCTGTGCAGTGCTGTAATAACTACAGAGATGTCAGTATTAACTTCGCGTTTTCAAATGGGATTGTAGTAATTCCTGCTGCTAGTATCGTAGTTAAAACAGGCGAATCCAACTGCTTTTCACCCTTCAAAATCCGATTACTAGTTTCGGATAATTACATTATTCAGAAATTAGCGTTTATATGTCTCGAACGTAAATCTGGTTGCTGTCTTTTACAGAAGTTTTTGGTTTCATACCCCAATAAGGAAATACGTGACGGCATATAAGGAAGAAACAGTGTTACACTGCCGCATACCAGTATAGAGGTACACAGAGGAAATGTAGGTTCATTCTGTGTAGTTCATGTTTATCAAGTGCTCTCTAGCCTGAAAAAATAAATGTCTTTCACACCCCGATAGAAAGTAGACACACTGCTTCTTCACAGAGAATCCAGAAGGAAAGCGAAGAGAACACTTGAATTGTAAGCACAAAGATGTCCCGACGGATGGTGTCCAACCAGTGATGATTCGGCAGATGCGCATAAAATTGTTATTGGTATGACACTGCACTACGACGCAGAAGGTAATGAGCAAGCCTGCAACGAGCGGAGCTACCGAAATAGATGTTCTGACAGCTGTTCCTCGTAATCCACTTGTTAGCTCCAGAGAATTTGCTTGTGCCTTGGGAATAATTCAGCCCGGCGTTGTTCACATTCTGTTCGCAAAAAACTCTCGTTCGTTTCGTGCGTCACACCACCAGCAGATTAACCAGCGGCACTGTCGCCCGGTTCTGATGCGAGATCAGGATAAAAGGGTCTGTCTTCAAAGAATTCTATTTATCAATTACGCTACCTTCACAAATCACGGAAAGTTAAATGTAAGACATATACATTGTCGAGCTCCTGAGAAACCGCACTGACTAAAGCAAATTGAACATGAGAGGCAGTGGAGTGTGAACATTCAGCGCGGGATTATTGGGGACAATGTGACTGATCGTTTCTCCATTGAAGAAGCCTTGTAAAAGATACTCTTAATGCATTCCAATCCCAAAGAAAGCAGCTGTTGACAGATGTGAACATTACCGAACTATCAGTTTAATAACTCGCGGATGCAAAATATTAACGCGAATTATTTACAGACGAATGGAAAACCTAGTAGAAGCCGACCTCGGGGAAGATCAGTGTGGATTCCGTAGAAATATGGGAACACGTGAGGCAATACTGATCCTACGACTTACCTTAGAAGCTAGATTAAGGAAAGGTAAACCTACGTTTCTAGCATTTGTAGACTTAGAGAAAGCTTTTGACAATGTTGAATGGAATACTCTTTCAAATTCTGAAGGTGACAGGGGTAAAATACAGGGAGCGAAAAGCTATTTACAATTTGTACAGAAACCAGATGGCAGTTACAAGAGTCGAGGGGCATGAAACGGAAGCAGTGGTTGGGAAGGGAGTGAGACAGGGTTGTAGCCTCTCCCAGATGTTATTAAATCTGTATATTGAGCAAGCAGTGAAGGAAACAAAAGAAAAATTGGGAGTAGGTATTAAAATCCATGGAGAAGAAATAAACACTTTGAGGTTCGCCGATGACATTGTAATTGTCAGAGACAGCAAAGGACTTGGAAGAGCGGTTGAACGGAATGGACAGTGTCTTGAAAGGAAGATACAAGATGAACATCAACAAAAGCAAAACGAGGATAATGGAATGTAGTCGAATTAAATCGGATGATGCTGAGGAAATTAGATTAGGAAATGAGACACTTAAAGTAGTAAAGGGGTTTTGCTATTTGGGGATAACTGATGATGGTCGAAGTAGAGAGGCTATAAAATGTAGACTGGCAATGGCAAGGAAAGCATTTCTGAAGAGAAATTTGTTAACATCGAGTATAGATTTAAGTGTCAGGAAGTCGTTTCTGAAAGTGTTTGTATGGAGTGTAGCCATGTATGGAAGTGAAACATGGACGATAAATAGTTTGGACAAGAAGAGAATAGAAGCTTTCGAAATGTGGTGCTACAGAAGAATGTTGAAGATTAGATGGGTAGATCACATAACTAATGAGGTGTTGAATAGGATTGGGGAGAAGAGACGTTTGTGGCACAACTTGACTAGAAGAAGGGATCGGTTGGTAGGACATGTTTTGAGGCATCAAGGGATCACCAGTTTAGTATTGGAGGGCAGCGTGGAGGGTAAAAATCGTAGAGGGAGACCAAGAGATGAATACAATAAGCAGATTCAGAAGGATGTAGGTTGCAGTAGGTACTGGGAAGATGAAGCTTGCACAGGATAGAGTAGCATGGAGAGCTGCATCAAACCAGTCTCTGGACTGAAGACCACAACAATAACAATGCTTTACCGATGTGCTATCAGCTCTCATAAAGTAGCGTTACAAATAAATAAATTTACATGGTACTAGCAAGATGGACAGCAGACTGATTCTAACCTAACTTGATATTTCGTAAGTCCTACTTCAGTTACACACAAGATTTGTTTCTAACAGCAACACAACACTGCTCACTGTTTGCTGATTCCGTAGATACCAAACAAACCTTCTGAAACTGTATTTTCAGATCTGTAACAAATCCATATTTCGAAAGTTGTATCCAGATTAATACATCAGTTTCCTCTCATAATCAGTAGTCGTTTAGTAAAGTTATATCCCAGTGCCCGAATAACTACTAGCTTGTGAGTAGGAAAACATTCGCCCACTCCTCTCACCTGGTCGCTGGATAGGGCGTGATGACGTGTCAGTTGACCCGCACATTCGTCTGATTTGACGCTACTGAATTTTTTCTCTGGCGTAAACTCAAAGATGAAACCTATGCACAAGACCTCATGATGCAAAAGGATTTAAAATACCGTACTGGTGCAGCACGTGCTATGATTTCAAATCTCTCTCTTCAGCCCGGTCAGAAGTTCTTGCACCAGCGGCTGCGAAAGTGTGTTGCAATAGACCGTGGGCACTTCGGATACTTGATGACACGAGTGGGATTTTAGGGAAGTGTGTTGCGAATACATTCTTTGGTGATTTCCCTTTTGTTGCTGTTACTGATGTACTGTTACAATGTGAGTGCGTATTCTGATATTAAATTCATGACGCGAAGCTATTACTTAACGTTACTTATAACTCAGTTCCTTGTTTCACATATCAACTCAGTTTTTGACGTGCACCTTTCTTTCAAGGCCCTGCGAGAAACAACGGAAGAACTGTTATCGCTGTTGGCTGGTGAATCATCCTTAGAAAGCCATACCCTTTACCTTCCAACAGGTATATTGGCATAACCACCTGTAGCTAAGTGTGATTAGCATTAAGTTTCAAATTAAACTTTTCTCTGCTATTACGTCAAGACGGAGTGCCCCATCTCCATAGCGCGAAGTTGTGTTACAACACGACCTCCTGCGAAAGTCAGCAACTGGTTTCATGACCAAACAGATGAATCGTAACTTTTAAATGTTGTACTTTCTCCGAAACTACTAATCGGATTTTGAAGAGTGAAACGCTGTTGAATTTGCCTATTTTAGAACTATGACACTAGCAGCAGAATCTGAAAAAGCGAAGTTGATGTTGATATCTCTGTAATTAACACAGCTGTGAAAATAGAATGTTGTTTAGTGAGGACTTTCTCACAAGCTATAAGATGCAAACAGAATTACGGTATCTTAAACGGTTCAAGAAATGTAAGTGAAGAAAATTTTCTCGGTTTTCAAGCCGCGTCAGTTCAAATGAAATTCTCGAGCTTTCGATGGCTCGCTCTGCCATCGTCGCCAGGAGTAAACTGCTGACTGTCGGGTATGTCACGATTTTCCGCTTACGTAGCCACGAATACGGCCGCTGGTATCAGTCAGATAGGGCCGAAACGACGCGTGCGGGGAAGGTGAGTTGGGCAGCTCATAGCAGCTCTGGCCCGCAGTGGAACCGAAGGAGACGAGAAAGGCCGTAGGGCGTACGTCACATCACGTGACACTGCAAGTCTTGCGAATGCCAGCAGCTATCTCTGGCGGGGAGCGAGTAACCATTTCAGACGAGTTTAATAATTCTTAACTGGGCGTTTGAATGCATGCAAGTTCTCGTTAGCACACAAGATCAAGACCTTTAGTTGGGTACCTTTTGAATTAAATATTGATTTCTCGTGGGCCCTGCACGGAGCCGAGCGTTCCCGAAGTGTGGCGGAGAAGCCTACTAGTGTGACGTTGCAGGGTCCGTTGAACCCGCCGCAGTACCGAGTGACGTCAGGTGGTGCTAGGTGCAGGTCCATTTTTGAGACTGCCACTCCCCCCTCCCTACAAGCGTTAAGCATTTGTCGTTGTTTCCTTTCGACATCCAAGGCTCGCGTCCATGCCCTACTCAGTGTGTACCCTGGTCTTCTACCCATGTGTCTTATATTAAATTACTTGTGTCACTTCCGTCTACGTTGCTTCCTTTAAACGTTAGTAAGAATCACCCTGTACGTCATTTTATTTGCAGTTCATTTTTCAGTGGGAATGAGCTTCGTTAGTCGTTGAAGGCCCTCTTTGACAGCGAACGCGTTTGATTCAACGCCTCTCTGTGACCTTACGATTTGTTCTACACCTACGGGGATGAGGCAGCTTTACTTGGAATTCGTACACTAGTCCCCAGATCTTTCTAGGGTAAACGGTCAACGCACGCTTAAACCTTTTTTTGTCGATGCGGTCCAAAAGTCGTCAGGGAATATTTCCTTTAATTCTTTTTGCGACCGGCAGGTTTCTGCTAGTGGTGGGGCAACCGGCTTTCCTCAACAACCCATTGGCCAGTAGGTTGTTTTTTCGTTCAGTCTGTTTTTTGGCCGAATGAAACAACTGAATGAAACTAGTCTCTGTGGCCGCGTCGGCTACAGGAATATTTTCCACTCATTCTCCGGGTTTCAGCCGCTTCATTCAACGTGACTCAGAGGAGTGACATAGGTCTGAGACGATTACGTCACTTACATGAGTGTTTACACTCAGCCACCGGGCAGGTGTGTTTTCACTTACATACATGTTCAGTCTCTCTGGTTATACATCAGTCATTACTAGGGTTCCCAACGTTTTTAGATACAAAGTAACTTATTTCAAGGCGAGGTAAATAAAAGGTGTATTTTCAAAAATGTAGCTCTTCATGAATTAGTCACAGTCGCACTCTTCAAGAATTGCTGGCGCATCCTTTTCAAGTGAACCAATACATTACTGGGTGAATCACTGAAATGCTCTTCTTTTTAGTAGACGCTCAAACCGTAACATCTGTCAGTTTTTGTAGAAAATTCCCAAGCAACTGCGCGTCTCGCCATTTTGATCCAAACACGAATTTCACTATTAGGTAAACGTACTATTCGCAAAACACGGACGAAAAACTGAAGTAAAAACTGATTATGGGCATTAAGCAAAAAGCAAATGTCGGAACGACAGTAACAGTGACTGTATGCGATGAACAGTGCAGCCAACAATAACGAAATGGCAGCACAGGAGTTAGGCGAGTCCACTAATCGCTTCGAGCGGTCCAGACGGATGCGAATTTAGTTTCAGAC
The DNA here is from genome assembly GCF_023898315.1 of Schistocerca nitens. Classification (NCBI taxonomy): domain Eukaryota; kingdom Metazoa; phylum Arthropoda; class Insecta; order Orthoptera; family Acrididae; genus Schistocerca; species Schistocerca nitens. The sequence goes on along the minus strand of NC_064620.1, from coordinate 369,409,356 downwards.
TATTTACAATATTAGCTAGAGGTAGATTTAACTGCGAAATTTAAGTACCAACTTGTGAAAGCGAATAGCACTTCTCGATAACGGTGAAATATTATGTCTAGCAAGGGTGTGATTTGTACGTACATTTTTGGTGACATAATTTTCTATACAAATTATTTATCTTCCACACATATGAATGGTTGAATAAGAGTTTAAAGGCTAGATTCAAAAGACTTTTAATCCATGGAGATTATCACACCTTTTCACCAAAATGGAATCCAAACTGTCACTAAATTTTGGGAATGTTCCTTTCTTGTTCACTTACTCCTAAGAGAACTTGCTCAATTCGTACCCCAAGGATACATTTGCTTCATTAGTTATTAGTTAATTGGATCTGGAACAATTAAATCCGTATCAAAATATCATTTTCAAATTGTGAAAAAAGATATAGTCCATTCAATACATAATTACATGAATTTTCGTAATTCATGTACCCTTCAGGAATAGGAGTGCCTCGATTGATACCATTGCTTTAGTTCATCCAGTAGAAGCACTACAGACTGCATTCACTCAAAAGAATGAGTGAATAGTTCAGTCAGCTAAAACACTAAAGACTGATTTGCGTTGAAAAACGAATACATGATTCAACCTACTGAAAAACTACAGTCTCGTTTGACCTTAAAAGAAAGAACGAATAATACAGTCATTACACAAAGCTACAACGGAATGTACCGATGATTGTCATTCGGTTGCTCCCACAGCCTGATTTCACTCGAAAGGTGCGATTCAATAACGGTCCAACCAATCCGTAAAAATACAAGCGACTGAAACGGCTGTGTACATCCAGTTGTCCCAATAGAATAATTAAGAGTATACGTTAAACTACAACTGAGAGAGTCAATCGTATCCCCGCAGCTAACTGAATATGTTTTCATTCCCTTCTTCCGATTAATAATTTTTGTGTTTTTAACTAGTACAAGACTACACCTTTGTGTAAATTAATGGTTTTAGAATCCTCCAGGGTGGTATATTCTGGACCAAAAATAGTCCCTCATTCCGATTTCCGCATGTGGACGGACTACTCAGCATCAGCGATTCTAATTTTTATATCTTTTCACGCAGAATTTTTATTCTACTCTATATTTCAATCGTTGTGTCTTCGATGTACAGGTTTAATACTTTCAGAGAAAGACTGCACACTGGCCTTACATAGGCTTATTTCTTGTTCTACTGTTCTGATTGTTCCGTCTAAGATCTCATAAAAATTGTAAATTACCCACCTACTTCATTTTCTGCACCTCTTTTTTTTTCGTAGGTCGACAAATCATATGGAGGTGTCTTCTTAAGTCTACATTTTCAATCACAGTCAGAACTAGCTCAAAATGGTTCAAATGGCTCTGAGCACTATGGGACTTAACATCTGAGGTCATCAGTCCCCTAGAACTTAGAACTACTTAAACCTAATTAACCTAAGGACAGCACACACATCCATGCCCGAGGCAGGATTCGAACCTGCGACCGTAGCGGTCGCGCGGTTCCAGACTGAAGCGCCTAGTAGCGCTCGGCCACATAGGCCGGCAGAACTACCTCCCCTGTGCTTTTACCTTTCCTAAAAACAGATTGTCTGGTAGACTAAGAGTTATCTTTCCCATATTGGAGTATTATTCTTCTCAACAGCACCGCTGCATGAGACACTCTCCACTAACGATTTTACAAATTACGAAGGAATGTTAGACGTACCTTCTACTTTGTTCGTTCTCAGGTCTTTCAAATCCCTATCAAACTCTGACTTTAATACTGGACCGCCTACATATTCTTCTATCACATCAGCTGAAAGCTTCTTTCACACGTAAAGGCCTCTGATGTGTACTGTGAACCTATCTGCTCTCTTCTCTGTTTAACGATGGAATTCGTCTTTCACTCTCGATGTTCACGACCTCGCTTTTAATATCGCTAACTTATTACAATTTAGTGTGCATCTGTATTAAACTTTTGATATATTAAACTTCAGATTATGTCTACAAAAAGAACGTGCCTCGTACCGTCACAGTAAGAAGATACGTTCTACAAAACTGGAAACTGCCACATCTAGATATCTGAACACCAGAGGAAGATGATATTACCACAGTTTTCCAACCAGGCTGAAAATAAAAAATTGGAGAGATGTGAGTAGCACTCGTGTACAGTGTGTTCCGTACAATCTTATTTATATGGACGGGTTATCCATTCCGAGGACACTGACAATTTTTGCCTCTTACCGACACTGATGCTGGCAAGATATCAGTCCCATAGATTCCAAGACTTTCCAAAATGTTTGAATGTGAAGTTTAATGTTGGATAACAAATAACAAATTTTTTTTTGGTTTGATATAATTACAAATTAATAATTTCGGATTTTTTACCTTTACTTGTACTGTGAAACCTTGCTTCCTGCAAAACTTCATGATTCTAGGTCAACGGGAAGCACCCTATACGTTTTGATTGGTAAGGTTTCGAGAATCAAAATACGTGACATAAAGGGCCCCGTCTTTTGACTGAACTGATTTGAATGAAATGATAATGAAATCAAGACCCTAAGCTGTCGACAGGCGTTGATATACATCAACATGTCCGAAAGAACGGATACCATATTGATATAGATAAGGGTAACGGACCATTCACCTTCTTCTGTGCTGGATGCACACGTATTGCCCGAACTGTTACGGGACTCGGTAAGATTGTCTGCTGAGAGTGAGTGTAATAGGCAGGGGCACTACGAATGTAGTGTGTGGACATGAAGTTGGGAATGTGGGTCTCACGGGGAGTGTGCAAGTGATAAATCCCTGCAGCCGCACTATTCTATGTGCACTCAGTGGCTCAGATGGATAGAGCGTCTGCCATATAAACAAGAAATCCCGCGTTCGATTCTTGGTCGGCGCACACATTTTCAGGCTGTCCCCGTTGATGTATATCAACGCCTGTCGAAAGCTTAGGGTCTTGATTTCATTATCATTTCATTCTAAGAGAATTGCATTGTCACCGATGGTCCGAAAGAACAGATACCATCTTCATATGAATTGACTTGACGATTTTTACACTGCCAAAAGATTGACACAAATTTCAACTTGATACATCTACTCGTTGCTGAAAGGCTTTTTAGCAGTTGGACAGACAAACAGACTGAGAGACGGACAACGGAGTGATAGTATTAGGGTTCTGTTTTACAAATTGAGACATGGAACCCTGAAAAGTGGATATTTGAAGAGAAAGACATATATTTAGCAGGCTGTAAGTGTCGATCTGTTAAGCTGAGAACGCCTTTTTCCCTTCCCAATGGTGACGTTGAATCCTCTAATACTCGACGATAATAAAAAAAACTCACTGGATAGTATTTGGGACAATGTTTTATCTGCGGTGCAGCACAGAAACAGAACAAGTTTGATGACAAATCATTGAAAGCTATGTTGGCTATGATGACAGTGGCTACAGCGTATATCTTTCAGACAGGTTGTCAGTTACTGTCAGCCGAGATGTAAAATTCAAGTATGAAACATTACAACAACCATTGAAGAGTGATGTATCCAAGGTAGTTGACATCTCGAATATGAATGATTTAACACATGTGACATCATATAATGTGAATGATAAAGAAATCAGAGAAGAAAATATTACTGGACCAGATTATCATGATCATACTTAAGTGAACGATGATGGAAATGACATCTGTTTAAGTGGAGCTGGAAGTACAGATGAATGTCGACTTTTGAGAAATAGAGAAATGATTAGAAGGCCAATACGTTATCAATATGAACCTAAGGAACCAAAGGTGAGGATGCTCAGGAAACATCCAAAAGACTATGATGAAGCATTGAAGACTTCAGATGCAGAAAACTGGAAAGCTGCAATGGACGAAGAAATGCAGTCATACCAAAATTTTACACCTGGGAACTGGCTAATTTACTAGCCGGAAGGAAAGCTGTTATTAATCGAAAGGCGTTTGCAACAAATTGAATAACAACAATGAAATAATCCACTACAAGGCAAGATTATTTGCAAAAGGATTAAGTGAGAGGCTAGGAGTTGATTTTTCTGGAACATGCAGTCCTATTGGTATATTTGCTGTTCGACCTTATTGGAACGTTAAACAATTTGATGTTAAAATGGTCTGCCTGAATGGTAAACTGGTGGAAGAAATTTACATACAACAGCCAAAAGGTCATGTGTACAGATTACTTTGAAGATTGTATGAATTGAAACAGCAGCAAAACGTTGGTATGAGTGTTAGAAAGAATCTCTTATGGAATCCAATGCATTGATAATGAGACCTGATAAAATGGTTCATATTGCTCAAAAAGATTAGGAGAGTTTGATATTGGGGTAAGTGAAGTGGATTACTATCTTGGCCGTCAAACCCAGAGAATTGAACTTTGTGTGAAGATTGAAGAACTGCGTATGCGAAGAGTGTTGGCAAGCTGCGGTATGACTGATGCAAATCCAATATCATAAGACTGAACCTGGATGGATAGCTGGTGATTCAACGCCAGCTCCTGACACCGACGCTTGCTGAAAGAGTATTGGTAATCTCACATATTTAACTAACTGATGCCGTCAGTGTTGCATTAAGAGCACAAGAAGCCCACCTTGAATTGTTAAACGAAATCTTCGCTGTATGAAAAGTACAATTGATGATGAAAATCAATTTAGTAACACGATGAGTTCCGCTATAGAAGCTATGATGCCGAGCACGCGGGTGAAAAATTGACCACACGTTCAACAAGTAGAGTTTTAACGAAGTATTGTACTGGGCAGTAACGTGGAAAAGTAAACTTCGAAAATGTGTTGCGCAATCATCAATGGAAGCCGAATTTGTTGCTGCAAGAGAGGCATGTAAATCGTTAGTGTGGCTGGATCATTTATTGAAGGAAGTTACAATTATTGAAGAAAATTCAATTCCAACATTATACACTGGTAAAGTACTGCTACATGCATAACAAGTACTGGTTTCTAACATATTGAAACACGTTATCAGTATGTACGGCAGTTAGTGAGATGATCAGTGTGGAATTTGTTTCAGAACAATACCAGGTTCAAATGGCTCTGAGCACTATCGGACTCAACTGCTGAGGTCATTAGTCCCCTAGAACTTAGAACTAGTTAAACCTAACTAACCTAAGGACATCACACACATCCATGCCCGAGGCAGGATTCGAACCTGCGACCGTAGCGGTCTCGCGGTTCCAGACTGCAGCGCCAGAACCGCGCGGCCACTTCGGCCGGCAACAATACCAGGCAGCAAACGTTTTTACTGTTGTTGATAATTCTTCCGGGTTATATGGCCGTGGTCCATGGAATACTTCTGTTCCTAACGTTTCGTCCAATACTACGTTGGACATCCTCAGAGGTATTGTAAGTAGGCTGTTTAGGTATTTATGTTCGTAACGCCACGTAGCGCTCTGTATGAAAATCACTGACTGTGCTGTGTGCAGTCTGTGGCTGGTTAACATTGTTGGAATATTCGCTATTGTTGTGTTGGGCAGTTGGATGTGAACAGCGCGTAGCGTTGCGCATTTGAAGGTGACACGCCAGCAGTGATGGATGTGGGGAGAGAGATTGCGGAGTTATGAGAGCGGATGATCTGGACGTGTGTCCATCAGAGACTGTAAATTTGTAAGACTGGATGTCATGAACTGATATATATTATGACTTTTGAACACTATTAAGGTAAATACATTGTTTGTTCTTTATCAAAATATTTCATTTGCTAACTATGCATATCAGTAGTTAGTCATTTCAGTAGTTAGACTCTTTTTATTTAGCTGGCAGTATTGGCGCTCGCTGTATTGCAGTAGTTTGAATAACGAAGATTTTTGTGAGGTAAGAATTCATGAAAGGTACAGGTTATTATTAGTCAGGGCCATTCTTTTGTAGGGATTACTGAAAGTCAGATTGCGTTACGCTAAAAATATTGTGTGTCACTTTAGTGAATGTCTGAATACGTTCAGTTTTGCTCAGCTGTTTGAAAATAAAATAACGTAGGGGTTTATCAGCACAGTCATTCATTAATTTTTCTAAGGGGACGTTTCAGTATGGCTGCCGACTCAGCAGGACCAGCCATACCTCTGAGGATGTCCAACGTAGTATTGGACGAAACGTTAGGAATAGAAGTATTCCATGGACCACGGCCATATAACCCGGAAGAATTATCAACATCAGTACCATCCAGTCGTGAAAGCCTTCATTGTAAAACGTTTTTACTAACGGTTTACCAGTGAAAATGTTATCAAGAATAGAATCTTTGGTTGGAACGACTTTGAATTAAATCTTTAATGCGATAATAAAATATACACACTGTGAGAGAATGTTGAAGATTATGTAAATTAGTTTCCTATTTTATTTTATATGTGTAACAATATCTGTGTTGCTGTGTAATTTCTCTGCTGAAGTGTGTGTGTGTGTGTGTGTGTGTGTGTGTGTGTGTGTGTGTGTGTGTGTGTGTGTGCGCGCGCGCGCGCGCGCGAAGAGTAAGGTGTTGTTGATTTTGGAATATTGAAAAATCTTCGTTTAACCAACATATTTGTTAGGTCTTTTATATTCCAGACAACGGCAAAAAAGAAAAAGTGATATTATTACAAATTAACAACTGTCAGATTTTTCGTTTACTTCTTGCCAAATTTCATGGTTCTAGATCAGCAGGATGAACCCTGCAGGTTTTAATGAGTGAGTCTGCGAACATCAAAGTATGTGACATAAATAGCCGTATCTTTTGATTCCATTGACTCAAACTTAAATTGTGTACACCGCCAAGGGACCATGGACCTTAGTATATTATACAAATGTCAGCTTGATACCTCTACACGTTCATGAGAAAAAAGGCTCTTAACAGACGAACGGGCAACTAAGTGATCCTGTAATGGTCAAGTTTTCACCGATTGAGGCACGAAACCCTAAAAATGAATAAGCATGTGCTCACAAGGACGTAGCACCGAAATCGTGAGAAAAGATATTCTGTAAAAGAGAAACGTGTTAATGTTTAATACAAGTTATTGTCATGAAATTTTTTCTAAAAGAATTTGTCTGGAGTGTAGTCTTGTACGGAAGTCAAACTTGGACGATAAACAGTACAGGTAGACTGAGGATTAAAGCTTTAAAATGTGATGCTAGAGAAGAATGCCGAAGGTTATACGGGTAGGTTCAATAACTAAAGAAGTTCTGAATCAAACCGACATAGTGGACTAAAGAATGGAAAAAGTTAAAAAGGACACTCACTGAGGCAACAACGAATAGCTGTTAGCTGAGTAGCGTGGCAATCAGGAAATTGGACTTGACGATTATGGGACATCTGCGTGGAATAAGACGGGCACTTAACATCTAAGGTACAGTATTGTAAATATACACTCCTGGAAATTGAAATAAGAACACCGTGAATTCATTGTCCCAGGAAGGGGAAACTTGATTGACACATTCCTGGGGTCAGATACATCACATGATCACACTGACAGAACCACAGGCACATAGACACAGGCAACAGAGCATGCACAATGTCGGCACTAGTACAGTGTATACCCACCTTTCGCAGCAATGCAGGCTGCTATTCTCCCATGGAGACGATCGTAGAGATGCTGGATGTAGTCCTGTGGAACGGCTTGCCATGCCATTTCCACCTGGCGCCTCAGTTGGACCAGCGTTCGTGCTGGACGTGCAGACCGCGTGAGACGACGCTTCATCCAGTCCCAAACATGCTCAATGGGGGACAGATCCGGAGATCTTGCTGGCCAGGGTAGTTGACTTACACCTTCTAGAGCACGTTGGGTGGTACAGGATACATGCGGACGTGCATTGTCCTGTTGGAACAGCAAGTTCCCTTGCCGGTCTAGGAATTGTAGAACGATGGGTTCGATGACGGTTTGGATGTACCATGCACTATTCAGTGTCCCCTCGACGATCACCAGTGGTGTACGGCCAGTGTAGGAGATCGCTCCCCACACCATGATGCCGGGTGTTGGCCCTGTGTGCCTCGGTCGTATGCAGTCCTGATTGTGGCGCTCACCTGCACGGCGCCAAACACGCATACGACCATCATTGGCACCAAGGCAGAAGCGACTCTCATCGCTGAAGACGACACGTCTCCATTCGTCCCTCCATTCACGCCTGTCGCGACACCACTGGAGGCGGGCTGCACGATGTTGGGGCGTGAGCGGAAGACGGCCTAACGGTGTGCGGGACCGTAGCCCAGCTTCATGGAGACGGTTGCGAATGGTCCTCGCCGATGCCCCAGGAGCAACAGTGTCCCTAATTTGCTGGGAAGTGGCGGTGCGGTCCCCTACGGCACTGCGTAGGATCCTACGGTCTTGGCGTGCATCCGTGCGTCGCTGCGGTCCGGTCCCAGGTCGACGGGCACGTGCACCTTCCGCCGACCACTGGCGACAACATCGATGTACTGTGGAGACCTCACGCCCCACGTGTTGAGCAATTCGGCGGTACGTCCATCCGGCCTCCCGCATGCCCACTATACGCCCTCGCTCAAAGTCCGTCAACTGCACATACGGTTCACGTCCACGCTGTCGCGGCATGCTACCAGTGTTAAAGACTGCGATGGAGCTCCGTATGCCACGGCAAACTGGCTGACACTGACGGTGGCGGTGCACAAATGCTGCGCAGCTAGCGCCATTCGACGGCCAACACCGCGGTTCCTGGTGTGTCCGCTGTGCCGTGCGTGTGATCATTGCTTGTACAGCCCTCTCGCAGTGTCCGGAGCAAGTATGGTGGGTCTGACACACCGGTGTCAATGTGTTCTTTTTTCCATTTCCAGGAGTGTACAATGATAAACTTCCACAACCGAGAGCACAGACTGGCGTAACAAGATACAGAAATCACAGACAAGGAGACAAGTCTGCCATACAAATATCTCTGAGCACTACGGGACTTAACATCTGAGGTCATCAGTCCCATAAAACGTAGAACTACTTAAACCTAACATAAGGACATCATACACATTCATGCCCGAGGCAGGATTCGAACCTGCGACCGTAGCAATCGCCGACAGCGTAAATTACAGGATTCTGTAACAAAAACTGATGTTTTATGGATTTATAGTACAGCCTAGAAATGGCTCACGTATTCGTAATATTTCACAAAACGACTGCAAAAAGTTGTACTTATTAACTCATCTGTAGATAGTTTTTTCTCAAAAGGGAGGGGAGGGAGGCAAATCATTGATGGATATCCACATGGTTCAATATTGTGTTCCCTGAGGTTACTAATATAGGTTAATGATCTTCAATCCACATAAAACAGAATTACTTCTTTCTGCAAAATTACAAAAGTAATAGAATTACACTCAATACACTTACACCCACAGTGCTAATTGTGGTCTCCCCTCCCCCCCCCCCCCTCTCTCTCTCTCTCTCTCTCTCTCTCTCTCTCTCTGTCTCTCTCTCTGTCTCTCTCTCTCTCTCTCTCTCTGTCTCTCTTAAAGATATGTCATGCAAAGTGACCCTTGGAACAAGTTACTAGTTAGTAGCAGTAAATCTGAGACAAGATGTTATTATTCGATATCAAGTGTAGGCGTTATGCTAATGAATAATCTACCTATCGCAAGCTTGAACAACAGGGGAATAAAAGTCTAAACACGCAGTAGTAAACGATTACCTGCAATGTGACGACCAATCTGTCAGACTAAATGCACATTCTGTGTTGCCTCCTGCCGTTTTCCACGAGGTATTTCATTACTTTCGTAGACCACAGGTTGTGCTCTCACAGCTGCGGCGCTCAATGACTATAGAGCCGAATCTGTGGGAATTCTCTCTGGCAGGAGAGGAAGGTTTCACTAGTTTTGAATAGATCGTTTCTTGTGGATGCAGATCATCGCTCTTCTACACCGCCTACGCAGTTAAAAGAGAATTTGATAACAAAAAAATTCCTATAAATTGGGATTTGTTTTGAACACAGCTTCCTGCCGTCTTGTAGATTTTTGTTGCCACAGAGAAATATTACTATAATATTTTGAGATGCGTCTACACTACTCGACGTTGAAGATTCTGCTAGTGTTCTTCACCTTCTCAGAAGCAACAGAGCTTTAAATACACTAGTTCTACCGAGCGAGGTGGCGCAGTGGTTAGCACACTGGACTCGCATTCGGGAGGACGACGGTTCAATCCCGTCTCCAGCCATCCTGATTTAGGTTTTCCGTGATTTCCCTAAATCGCTTCAGGCAAATGCCGGGATGGTTCCTTTGAAAGGGCACGGCCGATTTCCTTCCCAATCCTTCCCTAACCCGAGCATGAGCTCCGTCTCTAATGACCTCGTTGTCGACGGGACGTTAAACACTAACCACCACCACCACCACCACCACACTAGTTCTAAATATTCATACATCACCATCCTCCAAGCATTCATCTAATTAAATAATTCTCAACACAACGGTATATATATATATATAAACTTCCGCCGCATGGACCACGGACTGACGTACGAAAATTATAAAAATAATAATAATAATAATAACAATAATAATAAATAATACAATCTTGTAAGGTTTCTGTCGTATCCAAGTTGTTAGGAGCCATCCGTTCGCATTACCCACCAGACAACGAGTGAGAGCACAAACAAATAAAAAAAATTAAAAAACTAAAAAATCATTTAAGGCAACAGTGATAGGAAATATTTTTCCTCGCATCAACCACATCCCGTCCTCTCCTAATTTGGCAACTTGAGTACACCAGATATTTGCAGGATGAAACAAATACGTCAAAAATCAGTTCTCAGAGTTCTGGTTTCGCTTATGGGCTGAGAAATGAATAACTACTATAAGGCATCAAAAAGTTTTCGTTCGAGGGCCGTGAAATCCAGAATCGGTATGGCGATCAGGCCAAGCCGCCGTGAGCATTGCGTTAGTGCTCAGCACCATAACCCATTATTACCCACAGCACTTGATGAACGTCTTCGAAAATAAAGTTATGATACTCCCACACCTGAAACTCGTAAGCAAAAACTTGAACTTAGCCGGGCACGTCCGAAACAGCTGGGCGTGACCACTAGGAATAATCTCACTAGATCGACTTTTGCCGTCCCGACGCCGGCAGTATCTCAATCAAAAAATCAGCGAAGATTGCGTCTCTCGTGCGTTCATCATAGGTTGATCTCAATCCACTACTGCAGCTAGGGTACGAAAATTCAGGCAGCTCTCTGCGAACTCGAACCGCAAAATACACACATTTAATATTGAGTTAAAGCTGCCTCCGTCCACTCTCGAGGACACTTCTTCCACCCAAGTCAGTCACCGTCTGGTGGGCATGCATAAAGGCGGTCCCCAAAAATAACCTGCACTTAATCGGGGAACTATAAAAAATGAAATTCAAACTCTATTCCCTGCCATAAAAAAATTAATATGAGCCTGTCTTATTCCAATGCTACACTCATGCTCGTAAATTAAGGATAATTGCAGAATGTGGTGCCACACAACGTGGCACTATATTAAACTGGCGCTAATAGCATAGGCACATAGGGAACACACGCGATACAGATCTGTAAGTCCACGGTATTGGTCATAATTCGAGAAAACCGTCCCAAAACACATGATGTGCTACAAAACGCCACTGTTTCCCGAGCATGTACCCCTACATCAGTATAGGATATGATCACCATGCACACGTACACAGGCGGCACAACGGGTTGGCATAATCTGGATCACCTGGTCGAGCAGCTGCTGGGGTATAGCCTCCCATTCTTGCACGAGTGCCTGTCGGAGCTCCTGAAGTGTCCTAGGGGTTTGACGACGTGCAGCGATACGTCGACAGAGAGCATCCCAGACGTGCTCGATGGGGTTTAGGTATGGAGAACAGGCAAGACACTCCATTCGTCTGATACCTTTTGTTTCAAGGTACTCCTCCACGATGGCAGCTCGGTGGGGTCGTGCGTTATCATCCATCAGGGGGAAGGCGGGACACACTGCACCCCTGAAAAGGCGGACATACTGGTGCAAAATGACGTCCTGATGCATCTGACCTGTTACAGTTCCTCTGTCAAAGACATGCAGGGGTGTACGTGCACCAATCGTATTCCCACCCCACAGCATCAAACCACGACCTCCATACAGGTCCCTTTCAAGGACATTTAGGGGTTTCTATGTGGTTTCTGGTTCACGCCAGATGAAAACCTGGCGAGAATCACTTTTCAGACTATACCTGAACTCGTCCGTGAACATAACCTGGGACCACTGTTCCAATGACCACGTATTGAGTTCTTGACATCAGACTTTCAGGGCTCTCCTGTGACCAGGTGTCAGTGGAATACACCTTGCAGGTGCCCGGGCGAATAAACCATGTCTGTTCAGTCGTCTGTAGACTGTGTGTCTGTAGACTGTGTGTCTGGAGACAACTGTTCCAGTGGCTACGGTAAGGTCCCCAGCAAGGCTTCCTGCAGTACCCCGTGGCCGTCTGCGGACACTGATGGTCAGATATCGGTCTTCTTGTGGTGTTGTACACTGCCAGTGCTGTAGCCGTGTGGTTTTAATCGCTTCAATCCGGAACCGCGTGACTGCTACGGTCGCGCGTTCGAATCCTGCCTCGGGCATGGATGCGTGTGATGTGCTTAGGTTAGTTAGGTTTAAGTGGTTCTAAGTTCTATGGGACTGATGACCTCAGATGTTAAGTCCCATAGTGCTCAGAGCCATTTGAGCCATTTGCTAGTGCTGTAGCGCCTGGACACGTTTCCTGCCTGCTAAAATCGTTGTCATAGCGAGAGCACCAGCAGCAGCGAGTACTGTTTGTATAAAGCGTTTATTTTGCATTTTGTTTACGACCTTCCACTAAGGAAGGGATTCTATTTGTGTTTATCTGCTCTGCATAGAAACTAACAGTTCTTGATCGTTAGGAGAGAAATTTATTTTGTACTTATTTGCTGCGCTTAGCTTTTAAATAGTTTTTCTGGGAAAACCTAGCGTAGTTTTCGCGTCTCGTATTTCAGTGAGTGTTTCTTGATTATCAGAGTAGCTCATCAGAAGATTATCTTGGGAATTTGTCACCGTATAGAGTAGGGTAAACATAGTCATGTGTAGGGACTGTGGTTGTTGTGAGCGGACGCAAGGAGAATTGGCCACTCTTCGGGGGCAGGTAGAGGCTTTGTCTGTTAGGCTCATCGAGCTCGAGGCGCAGGCGTCGGCTCGTAGTGGCGTTGGGGCAACTGTGGTGAGACCTATGCCTACTTCGGTGGCCTTGGAATCACATGGAACCCCTGATGTCGCTGCGTCTTCCGGCAGTGAGCATCTTACCGGTCAGCCATCACTCCAGGGTGAATGGCGGACAGTGGTGGGCTCGCGCGTGCCTGGCCGAAAGGCGAAGGTGGGATCTGGCCGCGTGGCAGCTGCCTTACCCCTTTCCAACAGGTACGGGGTGCTTCCTAGTGGTGATGACATCGTTTCCGAGCCACCACAGGATGCCTCGCAAGGCAAGGTCCCGACAGTCACAGAGGGCGGGCCTATTAGTTATAGGGAGCTCCAACGTTAGGCGGGTTATGGAGCCCCTCAGGAAAATAGCGGGTAGGTCGGGGAAGAATGCCAGTGTGCACTCGGTGTGCTTGCCGGGGGGTCTCGTCCGTAATGTGGAGGAGGCCCTTCCGGCAGCTATTGAACGCACTGGGTGTGACCGGCTGCAGATAGTAGCACATGTCGGAACGAATGACGCCTGCCGCTTGGGTTCTGAGGCCATCCTTGGTTCCTTCCGGCGGCTGGCTGATTTGGTGAAGACAACCAGCATCGCACGCGGAGTGCAAGCTGAGCTTAATATCTGCAGCATAGTGCCCAGAGTCGATCGCGGTCCTCTGGTTTGGAGCCGTGTGGAGGGTCTAAACCAGAGGCTCAGACGACTCTGCGACTATAATGGTTGCAAATTCATCGACCTCCGTTATTGGGTGGAGAACTGTAGGGCCCCCCTAGACAGGTCAGGCGTGCACTACACACCGGAAGCAGCTACTAGGGTAGCAGAGTACGTGTGGCGTGCACACGGGGGTTTTTTAGGTTAGAGGGACCCCCCCTTGGGCGAAACGATAAAATACCTGACGGCTTACCAGAGAGAACATCAGCATCGTTGATAAAGAACGTCCGTCCTCAGAGACCAAAAACAGGAAAAGTTAACGTAATATTGGTAAACTGCAGGAGTATCCAGGGCAAGGTTCCTGAATTAGTATCGCTTATTGAAGGAAATAGTGCGCATATAGTATTAGGAACGGAAAGTTGGTTAAAACCGGAAGTGAACAGTAACGAAATCCTAGACACAGAATGGAATATATACCGCAAGGATAGGATAAACGCCAATGGTGGAGGAGTATTTATAGCAGTAAAGAATTCAATAATATCCAGTGAAGTTATTAGCGAATGCGAATGTGAAATAATCTGGGTTAAGTATCAAAGGTGGGTCAGATGATAGTCGGATGCTTCTATAGACCACCTGCATCAGCAACCGTAGTAGTTGAGCGCCTCAGAGAGAACCTGCAGAACGTCGTGAAGAAGTTTCGTGATCATACTATTGTAATAGGGGGAGACTTCAATCTACCAGGTATAGAATGGGATAGTCACACAATCAGAACTGGAGCCAGGGACAGAGACTCTTGTGACATTATCCTGACTGCCTTGTCCGAGAATTACTTCGAGCAGATAGTTAGAGAACCAACTCGTGAAGCTAACGTTTTAGACCTCATAGCAACAAATAGACCGGAACTTTTCGACTCCGTGAATGTAGAAGAGGGTATCAGTGATCATAAGTCAGTGGTTGCATCAATGACTACAAGTGTAATAAGAAATGCCAAGAAAGAAAGGAAAATATATTTGCTTAACAAGAGTGATAGGGCACAAATCGCAGAATATCTGAGTGACCACCATCAAACGTTCATTTCTGAGGAAGAGGATGTGGAACAAAAATGGAAAAAATTCAGAAACATCGTCCAGTGCGCCTTAGATAAGTTCGTACCGACTAAGGTCCAAATCGAGGGGAAAGATCCACCGTGGTATAACAATCATGTACGAAAGGTACTACGGAAACAAAGAAAGCTACATCATAGGTTTAAGAGTAGTCGAATCATAGCTGATAAGGAAAAGCTGAACGAAGCGAAAAAGAGCGTAAAGAGAGCAATGAGAGAAGCATTCAACGAATTCGAACATAAAACATTGGCAAACAATCTAAACAAGAACCCTAAAAAGTTTTGGTCATATGTAAAATCGGTAAGCGGATCTAAATCCCCTATTCAGTCACTCGTTGACCACGATGGCACCGAAACAGAGGACGACCGAAGAAAGGCAGAAATACTGAATTCAGTGTTCCGAAACTGTTTCACTGCGGAAAATCGTAACACGGTCCCTGACTTCAGCCGTCGCACGGACGCCAAAATGGAAAATATTGAAATAAACGATATCGGAATTGAAAAACAACTGCTATCACTTAGTAGCGGAAAAGCATCCGGACCAGACGAGATACCCGTAAGATTCTACAGTGATTATGCTAAAGAACTTGCCCCCTTTCTATCAGCAATTTATCGTAGATCTCTAGAAGAACGTAAAGTACCTAGCGACTGGAAGAAAGCGCAGGTCGTTCCCATTTTCAAGAAGGGTCATAAATCAGATGCGAATAATTATAGGCCTATTTCGCTTACGTCAATCTGTTGTAGAATAATGGAACATGTTTTATGTTCTCGTATTATGACGTTCTTAGATAATACAAATCTCCTTCATCATAACCAACATGGATTCCGCAAACAGAGATCATGTGAAACTCAGCTCGCCCTATTTGTCCAAGAAATTCACAGTGCCGTAGACACTGGCGAGCAGACTGATGCCGTATTCCTGGACTTCAGGAAGGCATTTGATACGGTTCCGCACTTACGTTTAGTGAAAATAATACGAGCTTACGGAATATCGGACCAGGTTTGTGATTGGATTCAGGATTTCCTAGAAGAAAGAACACAACATGTCATTCTTAACGGTTCAAAATCTGCAGATGTAGAGGTAATTTCGGGAGTACCGCAAGGAAGCGTGATAGGACCTTTATTGTTTACAATATACATAAATGACTTAGTTGACAACATCGGTAGCTCCGTGAGGCTATTTGCAGATGACACGGTTGTCTACAAGAAAGTAGCAACATCAGAAGACTCGTACGTACTCCAGGAAGACCTGCAGAGGATTAATGAATGGTGCGACAGCTGGCAGCTTTCCCTAAACGTAGATAAATGTAATATAATGCGCATACATAGGGGCAGAAATCCATTCCAGTACGATTATGCCATAGGTGGTAAATCATTGGAAGCGGTAACGACCGTAAAATACTTAGGAGTTACTATCCGGAGCGATCTGAAGTGGAATGATCACATAAAACAAATAGTGGGAAAAGCAGGCGCCAGGTTGAGATTCATAGGAAGAATTCTAAGAAAATGTGACTCATCGACGAAAGAAGTAGCTTACAAAACGCTTGTTCGTCCGATTCTTGAGTATTGCTCATCAGTATGGGACCCTTACCAGGTTGGATTAATAGAAGAGATAGACATGATCCAGCGAAAAGCAGCGCGATTCGTCATGGGGACATTTAGTCAGCGCGAGAGCGTTACGGAGATGCTGAACAAGCTCCAGTGGCGGACACTTCAAGAAAGGCGTTACGCAATACGGAGAGGTTTATTATCGAAATTACGAGAGAGCACATTCCGGGAAGAGATGGGCAACATATTACTACCGCCCACATATATCTCGCGTAATGATCACAACGAAAAGATCCGAGAAATTAGAGCAAATACGGCGACTTACAAGCAGTCGTTCTTCCCACGCACAATTCGTGAATGGAACAGGGAAGGGGGATCAGATAGTGGTACAATAAGTACCCTCCGCCACACACCGTAAGGTGGCTCGCGGAGTGTAGATGTAGATGTAGATGTAGAGATCACACTTTGTGGCACACGGACGGCCCGTCCTACGACCTGCTGTGTTTAACCAACCTCCAGTCGTCCTAGTAGTCTACCCCTCATAACGTCATAAATATCTGTTCTTTGAGCCATTTTCAACACACAGTCACCATTAGCACGTCTGAAAACGTCTGCACACTTACTCGCTGCACCGTATTCTGAAATGCACCAACACACCTCTGCGTATGTGGACCGCTGCCAGAGCCACCGTGCGACGACTGCAGGTCAAATGCACCGCATGTTCATACCCCGAGGTGATTTAGACCCGCAAACCACCCACCAGAGCGTCGTTTAACCATGTATCAGCATTATCCTTAATTTATGAGCATGAGTCTACTTCCAGGAATTACTCCCCTCGCCTTTGCTTCTTGCAAAGGGAGGTGGGCCAAGCTTTGTCTTCCTCGCGTCTTCAAATGACCGCCTCAGCACCTGAAACGCATGCAAGATATACTTCCCTACTCGAAATCATTCGCACGGGACTGATGACCGTAACATTCCTTCCCGTAGTCTCCGCCAACCAACTCCTCTCCCACCTCTTTTCTTGGAACAAACCGCAAGCTACACTTCCATAGGTTGTTTTGTAGGGCCGCCAACCACAGCCAACCTTAGATATTTAAAAAAAAAAAATTCCGCACTGGCTATATCAATGATTTTTATTAAATCTGCGACCGGTTTCGCATCACTTATCGGTGCATCCTAAGGCAATCTGTACAAAAATAAAATAAAAGCTCATATAAACTATTCGATCCCCAATTCTGAGGTATAAACTGAACTTTTAAACAACCAGATTTTTGAATGAGACCAGCAAGTACTCACATACGCTATTTATAACATGGTAAAGTTGAGCATTGCCCTGTAGCCACTCCCCACCATTCACGTCCAATACACCGTCATCTGGTGAAAGCGGTAGTAAAAATTTAAAAATCTTTTTTAAATTTTTTTTTTAAATGATGGGAGCGGCAATGACCTAGAAAATAAAAATAAAATACGATGCTGATAAAATAGGGGCAGACCATTAGAAGAGATGGAAGAGGTATTGCAGCTTCTCAAATTGGTATTAGGTTGTAACTCTTTTAAATTTGGGGATAGTATATATATCCAAAAACAGGGTTTAGCAGTGGGATCTCCACTGTCTTATTGCGTTGCCAACATTTTTATGACGTTTTTTGAGCATAATATGATGGTCGACTTAAGCAGGTACTCTGAAAGGATAATTTTTTGGGCAAGATATGTGGATGACATAATTTTGCTGTATAACGGTTCTTTCCAGGATTGTAACGCTTTCCTAGGTGATCTAAACAAAATACATTAGAGGATCCAATTTACTACGGAACAGAGCATTAATGGCACCCTTCCCTTCTTAGGTCTATTGGTCAAAATCAGTGCGAACTCGGTTAATTTTGATATTTTCAGAAAGCCCACCACTTCTGACGTCGCGATACATAGATCGTCTAATCATTCATTGCAATTCAAAAAGGCCACATTCAGGGCTTTACTACACAGGATGCATACGGTCCCATTATATCAAGAAGACAGGTTCAAAAAATGGTTGAAATGGCTCTGAGCACTATGGGACTTAACTTCTGAGGTCATCAGTCCCCTACAACTAAGAACTACTTAAACCTGACTAACTTTAGGACATCACACACATCCATGCCCGAGGCAGGATTCGAACCTGCGACCGTAGCGGTCGCTCGGCTCCAGACTGTAGCGCCTAGAACCGCTCGGCCACTCCGGCCGGCTCCCAACAGCCAGCAAGTAGCGGATTAGCTATTGGGCATAAATTCCACAGGATACCTTTTTATGGTAACATTTCAAGGAGACTCGGCAAATGATTAAGTTCCAAGGGAATAAACCCGGCTTTTTATATTCCTAAAAACAATGGACAGACGTTCAGGCATAGGGTGGCTGCAATGTGGAATAGTTCAAAGTCGTCTAGGGTATATAGTATCGCCAGTGATGATTGTGATGCGGAGTACATAGGCCAGACAGGAGAAGTTTTGAGACCCACTTTAAGGAGCACATCAGCGACCCAGGCCGTAGGTACTCTTTTGCAGGAAACGGGTCACCATATCACCGGTATCCAGAACAACATGCGGTCGATACACTTGGAAAATAAGGGCAACACCCTTAATGTTTTGGAAGAGGTTGAAATCTTCAGAGTTCTGAAGAAATCCCCTCGCTCCTCACTTAATGCCGAGACCGATCTGAGCCATAATGGTCTTTTAGAAAATTTTGATTACTTAAACAGGTAGCCTTACCCCTATAGCTTACTTCTTAGTAGGTTCTGTCCTATATATTTTTATGCGTACACCGGGCCTTACGTATTCAGAACCACCACATTTATTATTCTTATGGTTTTAACTAACTGCCATGTTTTATATTGGCCACCTAGTATGGTATTAGTTTTAAAAAATAGACGTAAGGAATTGTTTATCATTGCACCCCTCACTCTTCACACCTTGTACACGTCATCCGGCCTCTGGCGATTCTCGCGCCACTGCATGAGCGCTTTCCGGGTTTCGGCCAGTCAGTCAGGCCGTGTCCGCTGCCGCGCGGCTTCTCTGTTTGCACAGTAAGTTCTGATATGTTTAATGGCCCTAATTCCGCTGTTCATGCTAATGTTTGCGCTCTTCGTCGTTCGTGTTTAGGGGAGTTTTATCAGCATCGTATTTTTTTTATTTTCTAGGTCACTGCCGCTCCCATCTTTTAAAAAAGTTTTAAAAAAAGATTGTTAAATTTTGACTACTTCTTTTACCAGATAACGGTGTATTGGACGTGAATGGTGGGGAATGGCTACAGGGCAATGTTCAACGTTACCGTGTTATAAATAGCGTATATGAGTACTTTCTTGTCTCATTCAAAAAACTGGTTGTTTAAAAGTTCAGTTTATATGTCAGAATTGGGGGATCGAATAGTTTATATGAGCTCTTATAATAGTAGTTTTTGTACAGATTGCCTGATGATGCACCGATAAGTGGTACGAAACCGATCGCAGATTTAATAAAAATCACTGATACAGCCAGTGTGGAATTTTCCTTGAAAAAACTTCCATAGGTCTCGTATTGGACAACCATCATTGTTTTGCCCGTTGTGTCTCGTCCGGTAGATTATTAGGCGGCTTAGCCGACCTAATTTCATCAGTGGATGATGGATCAAAATTCCTGTGGTTCCCACCGCAATCATCATGGAAACGGTTGTGGTTTCCGTAATTTTATCTTTCCCAGTTATGGACGTTACCACCATCACGCCTGCCTTTTCGTTCGTCACCGTTTCGATTTCCTGTTATTGTGGCCCGAGCTATTCGGATACGGCTGGTAACTGGAATTTCCAGTCCCGCTTCTGTGTGTGGACCCTTAGTGGTAAGACCGCGCTGAGCGGAATTGCACTACAGGAGAGCGGCGCGGCACGACGCGACCATATTTCATTGAGATACGAGGGTCACTCCAAAAGAAATGCACACTATTTTTTTAAATCCATCTTTCGTTCTACATGTTTGAAAGTTTTACAGTGTGTAGATACATCCTTTAGGAACAATATTTTCATATCTCCACGTAATTTCCATCCCTCTCAACTGCCTTACGCCATCTTGGAACCAGCGCCTGTATACCCGCACGGTAAAATTCTGAACCAACCTGTTGGAGCCACTGTCCGGCAGCGTGCACAAGGGAGTCATCTTCAAACCTTCTTCCACGAAGATAGTCTTTCAGTTTCCCAAAGAGATGATAGTCACATTGAGACAGGTCAGGACTGTAAGGCGGGTGTTTCAGTGTTATCCATCAGAGTTTTGTGATCGCTTCCATGGTTTTTTGACTGAGATGTGGCCGTGCATTGTCGTGCAACAGCAAAACATCCTGCTTTTGCCGATGTGATCGAACACGACTCAGTCGAGCTTGAAGTTTCTTCAGTGTCGTCACATATGCATCAGAAGTTATGGTGGTTCTACTTGGCATGATGTCCACAAGCAAGAGTCCTTCGGATTCGAAAACCACCGTAGCCATAACTTTTCCAGCAGAAGGTGTGGTTTCGAAATTTTTTTTCCTTGGGTGAATTTGCATGATGCCACTCCACTGATTGCCTCTTCGTCTCTGGTGAAAAATGATGGAGCCATGTTTCATCACCTGTCACAATTCTTCCAAGAAATTCATCTCCACCATTCTCGTACTGTTCCAAAAGTTCGCTGCATACCGTTTTTCTTGTTTCTTTGTGAGCCACTGTCACATCCTGGGAACCCACCTGGCACAAACCTTTTTTAATGCCAATACTTTCAGTATTCTGGAAACATTTCCTTCCCCTATCCCAACGTTGCGTGACAATTCGTTCACTGTGATGCGTCTGTCAGCAATCACCAATCCGTAAACTCACTGCACATTGTCTGGAGTGTGTGCAGTACGAGGCCTGTTGCTGTGAGGACAATCCTCAATATTGCCGTGCCCGCTTTCATCACGTAACCTGCCTGCCCCCGACTAACTGTACTCCGATCGACAGCAACATCTCCATATACCTTTTTCAATCTCTTGTGGATGTTTCCCACTGTCTCGTTTTCACAGCACAGGAATTCTATGACAGCACGTTGCTTCTGACGAACGTCAAGTGTAGCAGCCATCTTGAAGACATGCTGTGACGGGAACAGGTTGAGCTAAGTTTGAAAACAAGCGGGAAGGATGTTTCTACACACTGTAAAACTTTCACACATGCAGAATGAAAACTGTATTTTTACAAAAATAGTGTGCATTTCTTTTGGAGTGACCCTCGTAAAAAGGCACGGGACAGAACGCACTACGCGGCAGAGCAACTGCACGGCTAAGCACTGCGAGGCAATGCTGACCAGCTGGCCAACAATGACGCGCCATGTGGTGTCGCAGCGTTCCCTTGTCGATAGTGCGGTATAGCAAGTGTCGCGACACGGCAGGTCATTCCAGTCGTAACTCTTTTGACATGCAAAACGAAAGTTTCTTCAGCAAAATGGCTTGAGAAGAGGAAACGTTAACTGTATGAAACTCAAGCTGCAAAATGGTCGGGGATTAAAACACTGATTCAGGAAGTGTAGAAGAAATTTCTTTTATTTCCTTCAGTGATCACAAAACAGTAGCACTATTGACAATATGACTCCGCCACCGCCACTGTGGCCTAGTTTACACCATATTTTTAATGTCTGCGACAATACTAAGCTGATTTCGTGTGTATTTTGTCACGATGCCACTATGACTTTATTATATTACCACATGTTACAAGCCGTCCTCTGTGGTCGATCGGTTCTGAGCGCTTCAGTCCAGATCCACGCGGCTGCTACGGTCGCAGGTTCGAATCCTGCCTCGGGCATGGATGTGTGTGATGTCCTTATGTTAGTTAGGTTTAAGTAGTTCCAAATCTAGGGGACTGATGATCTCAGATGTTAAGTGCCATAGTGCTTAGAGCAATTTGAACATGCTATAAAACAGATCTGAAGACGATCATTGCTGACTGAAACTAATAGTCCAAGGACCAAACGTTTTATAATCATTAACGGAAATAAAATAAATGTAACTAGATGTCCGTAGTTATTCAGAATGAAGAACCAGAAAAAGCAATAATTGGAAAGAAATTGCCAAGGAAATTGGTGTAAATGTAACGTACGAATATAGGGGTACAAATACATTTTTTATTTTGTGAAACGGAAGATTAGGTCTTTATTTTTTATGACTACTTACTTATTATTACATCTTTTTAACATTTATTTTCTCTTCGACAGCATCCTCTTTTTACCACGTCATTTTGCCAACAAGTTACCTCGAGGAGAATTAAAATAATGTTATTAAAATATCATTTGTGTGTGTGTGTGTGTGTGTGTGTGTGTGTGTGTGTGTGTGTGTGTGTGTGTGTGTTTTATGGGCACTCAAAGCCGTGGTTATCAGCGCCCTGGCATTATTTACGAAATTGCCTCAAATATTAGGAAGGTCTGTAATTGCATGTCTTCAGTCTCTTCATTGTTAAACAACACTGAATCGTATATGCGAATTTATACTTTCCCGGTGAATCTCGATGGCGAAGTCTTCTCGCGTTATCAGCCGAGTCAATGCGTCGTTCTTCAGGCAATTTCGCTCGCGACTTAACTCAGCTGATAACTTGAGGAGACTTCGTTCTGAGAAAATTGTGCAAGTCATATAGCAAGAATCACGTTTTGTAAACGTTCCGGACTCAGACAGATCTTGCGTTGGTAAATCCAAAATTTTTGGGACGTTAACCCTCAACCGTATTCTGTAACCGTATTGGTCATCCCCCCCATGAACCATGGACCTTGCCGTTGGTGGGGAGGCTTGCGTACCTCAGCGATACAGATGGACGTGCAACCACAACGGAGGGGTATCTGTTGAGAGGCCAGACAAACGTGCGGTTCCTGAAGAGGGGCAGCAGGCTTTTCAGTAGTTGCAGGGGCAACAGTCTGGATGATTGAATGATCTGGCCTAGTAACACCAACTAAAACGGCCTTGCTGTTCTGGTAATGCGAACAGCTGAAAGCAAGGGGAAACTACAGCCGTAATTTTTCCCGAGGGCATGCAGCTGTGCATCAAACCAGTCTCAGGACTGAAGACCACAACAAAACATTAGTCATGTGTGTCCCAGCAGGTCTCATCAGGTTTTAAATGAAAAAGCTTCGTCTCCAACAGTTACCAGGAGGCAGTCGAAATCTAGTGCCTGGTTATCTTTTTTTTTTCCTGGTATATTCAAGATACTTGTTTAACCCGCCAGGGTAGCCAAGAGGGCTAACGCGCTGCTTCCTGGACTCGGGTAGGCGCGCCGGCCCCGAATCGAATCCGGCCGGCAGATTAACGACGAGGGCCGGTGTGCTGGCCAGCCTGGATGTGTTTTTTAGGCGGTTTTCCACATCCCGCTAGGTGAATACCGGGCTGGTCCCCACGTTCCGCCTCAGTTACACGCGTTGCAGACATTTGAAACACGCCTGCACTATTTCACGATTTACACTAGACGCAGACAGCTGGGGAGTACACTGATTCCATCCTGGGGGGTACGGGGTGGCGGCAGGAAGAGCATCCGGCCATCCCTAAAAGTAACATTGGCAATCCGTTGTAACTACGCCGACCCTGCGATCGCTGCGGGACTATGGCGTAAGAGAAAGAAAGAAAGAGAAAGAAAGAAAGAAAGAAAGAAATGTTTAAGATACTTGTTTCCAGTTTTGTTGCTAAATGCGACCGTCAAAAGATACTCGCATCACTATTCTTTTTAAGGCCACCAAAGTTCTCATCTATATAGTTTTCTTCCTCACATAACAAATAAATTCTCATCAAATCCATTTTCATCCATTTTGCTCGGAGGTCGCCGAACGACTCACATACAAAATGTGCCACTGCAGTTCAAATGCGGTATACTAAATGTAGCGGCGTCGTGTCGCGCCGCTATTCTGGAGTGCGGTCTTACCTTTACCTATATCCCAATTCTGCTGCGTTCGTGGCTACTGCCGCGCGACCGTGGGCCGCAATGGCCTCGCGCACCCTGTGCGCCGTTTTGCGCGCCTTTGCCCATCTCGTATTCGATCTCTTGGGCACAGTTTCCAAACCCTCGATATCGTCTCTCTGACCTGAGCCTCAGTCAGAACTAAAGCGTCTACCTATACTTCCTCACAGAACTTTTTGCCTCCGGTTTATTTCACACAGGTCCAGCTTAAAATTCAAACCCAACTTCATCTCTCCACTTCGCCAACCTACATCACAGTCGGATATCCTTTCCGTGAGCTTTGCAAACTCGTATCCCAATTTCAGTTCCTCTGCTTAACACATTGTGTTCAAAAGACAATGTCGAATTCTTTGAGAGGTGATAGTACTCATCTAAACAAGAAAAATAAGTCCAACAAACATGGGTCTAGAATGCATTCTTTCTGAGATATGTCCAAAAAACAAGGGTCGGGAGGTGCATACTTTCTGTGACAAATACATTGTAACGTTGTTGCTTTAATTTGAGGTGTAAGCGGTGCTGATATTAAAGACCATAAAAGTGGGTTAAAAGCTGTGATCTGTCTGGGGAAGTTAACCTTGCATTACTGAGCAACTGTTTCACCAGGTATCCAGTCTAGCTTACCAAATTCCCAACCAGACTAACATTAATTATAATCTTTTAGTATTCATCTTACGATAACCGGTGATATATATATATATATATATATATATATATATATATATATATATACAACTTAAATAAAAAGAAATAAATCAGTTTATATTTGGACATTTATTTTAATATTGGTCATTATTCTGTTAAAATTTCAGCTTATCAAACTCGATTCATAACTGGTGCCTTATTTAGGATTGTGAAAATGTGAGTTTGTAATCTTACGGAACACATCAAATAGGGAGCCAAGATTGGGAGACTACATACAACACTGCATTCATAAAATAACACACGAAGAACGTTGAAACATATGCAAGAGGAAATTAACCACAACCAACAGATTCAATTTTCACCCAAAGAAGTTACGTTCGTAGCGCAATCCTGTCCGTCATGTAATTACCACACACTGGTATACTAAATTCATACTAACACTCTGTGAAATCTTCCAGAAAAGAATAGCTGAGGGCTACTTTGATGATTACACCACATGCTTCACGTGGTCAACTTGGTTTACACGAAGAGTGTAACTCCACAATAATTTTGATAATTAAAATAAATTAGATCGAAAAGCAATTTACAAAAGAAAAACCTCGAACTGGTTACTACCGTCTTACTATTAACCTGGTGGGTCAAACAATTGTATAAACACGTGGTACTGGTCTCACAAAGTACACCCCGTGTGGGTTGAACATAAAGAAAAGTTGCTATATTGAAAAATATTGTCAAGACGAGACGTTATAATCTCACGCACATTCGCATTTAAGATTGATGATCTTAGTTAGTTACTGACCAACACGTGGTTCCACTTTACTCACAAAGTAGTGACAAAGCAACTATCGGAAGATATTCTGAACTTCACACTCGAATTACACTGCGTTACAATTTAAGATAACATTAGATATTTTAGAGCTAAACCTGAGATAAAGGTGATTAAATTTTCAGTTAGGCTGAACTTAAGAAATCCATTGTCCTACGGACTTAGCAGACACGCGCTTAGCCGGAGTTCTTACCACTTCAGACGCTCGCCGCGGACAGACTGACCTGCTGGGCTCCTACCGAGCCTGCTTCACAAATACAAACGGAAGTGACCAGAGAGGCAGCTCCCTATACCAACATGACAAGGGACGGACAGGACCATACTAAGAATATAAACCTCTTTGCTTCTAGAAAGCGTAGCTACCTGTTCCGAAGTTGGTCCTACTGTTCTCTAGCAGACAGGCTTGTCTGCTACCATCCAGCATGCAACTAGAAATACATTTGCTCATTCATTCATTCTTTCACACAGAAGGGAAGGGGGATGACAGTATCTTATCATATACAGTATATAAAAGAAAGCAGATGTAGGTTCCGTATGAGTCTGTGTGACATGAATTACATATAAACTGTGTTTTAAAGTGTAGTAGTGTGACAGATCGTTCTTGTTTATGTGTAAAAGTAACACGTTTCACTGCTCAGTCTCCTCCCAGATAGAAACACCACAGTAAATTTAGAAGAGGAATTTATGCCGTAAATGACAACAGATTTAAGAAATTAACATGAAAGGAATCCAACAGAGACCTTTCAACATGTTTAAAGGAGGTGTTCAACCTATCGTCCATTCATGGTAATGCATCTCCGTGACCTCCGGCTTAAGGAATAATGCACCCTTTCAAGTATACCTGGTTGTTGTTGTACCTGGTGGCACGCACTGAAGTGTCTGCAAGTTTTTGATTGAGATAGCATGGACCAAAAGTCTAGGGGATTGAGGTCTGGGGAACAAGAAGGTCGTGTGCCCCCCACCTGCTCCCTCCCGACCAATCCAGAGGTCTTGAAACGTCTACATTAGATGTTCTTGCACATTGTGATGAAAGTGTGCTGGTGTGCCATCATGTGTCAACCACATTTGTACTTGTTGCTGCAAAGGCACAGTCTCCAGCAAGATAGGCATCAAATAATACTTCAGAATTGATAGCATGGTTGATTTACATGAAATGTTTCAAACTCCACCCATCTGGAGCTCCATCACATTAAACTACACACTTCTTAACTGTGCGCTTTATCAAATGGTTCAAATGGCTCTGAGCACTATGGGACTTAACTTCGAAGGTCATCAGTCCCCTAGAACTTAGAACTACTTAAACCTAACTAACCTAACATCACACACGTCCATGCCCCAGGCAGGATTCGAACCTGCGACCGTAGCGGTCGCGCGGTTCCAGATTGTAGCACCTAGAACCGCTTGGCCACCCCGGCCGGCGCGCTTTATCATCACAACACTCTCATACAGAGTGTTTCAAAAATGACCGGTATATTTGAAACGGCAATAAAAACTAAACGAGCAGCGATAGAAATACACCGTTTGTTGAAATATGCTTGGGACAACAGTACATTTTCAGGCGGACAAACTTTCGAAATTAGAGTAGTTACAATTTTCAACACCAGATGGCGCTGCAAGTGATGTGAAAGATAGTGAGAGGTGGCATGAGCCCCCTCTCATATTTCTATCTTACGATTCTCCTCTCTAGTTGCATGCGGTGGAGGGTTGCTTTTCCTTAACACGCTGATTTCCCACGCAGCGTCTCTCGTCACCCGGGTGGTCCGGTGACAGGCGGGCTCTGTGGAACTGGAGAGAGTTAAGCCGACGCGTGTGAGGCAGTCGAGTGAATGCTTTGCAGACGCCGACATTGTCAAGAGACACGCCCGCTGGGGTGTGAAGTAGCGGCTGGGCTAGAGGTTCCGTTACTTCGGAGAAACTTTGCGAAAACACTTTCTGGCGGGCTACCAGCGAGGCGTGGGAATGACTTGTGTACCCACGCAGTTGTGGCGGGAAAATTCCCGCACTTTCTGCAAAATAGTAACGGTGATTGGTTTGCTCAGGGCATAGCTCCGTGACGTAGCAAAATCAGCACAGAAATTGGCGCCAAGAATCTCCATTGGTGGAATGGTAGTGCTCCGGCAATGGAGTGGAATTTCCGCCGGTTTTCGAGTTGCTGATTGGAACGTAACCACGGCCACTGTCGTGGGGGCGGAAATGTTCGGTGTTCGGCCTGTACGGGTGCTCTGAGGAGTCGGCAGTCGCCTTTCGGTCGAGGACGTCGAAGCAACCAGCCCTCGCCTGCGGTACGCCAGATCGTGTTCTGGCAGTCAAGAAAGACAGTTTTGGTAATGTATATCCGCAGCACCGGCAGATAGGAATTTTCCTAGGTGATAATCAGAGCTCAGCAGAGCGCGCCTGTTCGTCTTTTTCTAACTTTGTTCTGTCTTGAGTAGCAGCAATTACTGTTGGATTAGCTGTGTGACTCTCTTGAGATTTGAGTGACAAGGAATTGGCTCCACATACCACTTCGTCTTAAACCTCACAATCTAGTTCAGGGACAACTTCACCTTTACAGTGTTTGTATGAGTATCAAATTTGAGCCAATTTGATTTATTGTAAATGTTTGTGTTTTTGTTTATTATTTTGTGATTAGTTTTAATAAATCCTATTGTTATTTTGGACAGAACTTTCATTCTGTTAATCGATAGAGCAACCCTATCATTCCTCACTATGCTAATGAAACCTTTGTTTATTTAACTCATTTATCAAATTAAATTATTGCAGGTGCCAAACTCTCTTCTACTCCACTAGCAGGGTTGATTAGAGTCAGTTCGCGTATTTCTTTTATCCTTGTGCAACAGCAAAAGTCGGAGTTAGAATAGGGGGGGCTTAGAGCATGATTTACATATGTGGATTCTAGTAGAATTTAGTGATAAATTCACTGCTAGCCCCGGCACCTCGCAGTGATGTGAAAGATATAGAAGACAATGCAGTCTGTGGGTGCGCCATTCTGTACGTCGTCTTTCTGCTGTAAGCGTGTGCTGTTCACAACGTGCAAGTGTGCTGTAGTCAACATGGTTTATTCCTTAGAACAGAGGATTTTTCTGGTGTTGGAATTCCACCGCCTAGAACAGTGTTGTTGCAACAAGACGAAGTTTTCAACGGAGGTTTAATGTAACCAAAGGACCGAAAAGCGATACAATAAAGGATCTGTTTGAAAAATTTCAACGGACTGGGAACGTGACGGATGAACGTGCTGGAAAGGTAGGGCGACCGCGTACGGCAACCACAGAGGGCAACGCGCAGCTAGTGCAGCAGGTGATCCAACAGCGGCCTCGGGTTTCCGTTCGCCGTGTTACAGCTGCGGTCCAAATGACGCCAACGTCCACGTATCGTCTCATGCGCCAGAGTTTACACCTCTATCCATACAAAATTCAAACGCGGCAACCCCTCAGCGCCGCTACCATTGCTGCACGAGAGACATTCGCTAACGATATAGTGCACAGGATTGATGACGGCGATATGCATGTGGGCAGCATTTGGTTTACTGACGAAGCTTATTTTTACCTGGACGGCTTCGTCAATAAACAGAACTGGCGCATATGGGGAACCGAAAAGCCCCATGTTGCAGTCCCATCGTCCCTGCATCCTCAAAAAGTACTGGTCTGGGCCGCCATTTATTCCAAAGGAATCATTGGCCCATTTTTCAGATCCGAAACGATTACTGCATCCCTCTATCTGGACATTCTTCCTGAATTTGTGGCGGTACAAACTGCCTTAGACGACACTGCGAACACCTCGTGGTTTATGCAAGATGGTGCCCGGCCACATCGCACGGCCGACGTCTTTAATTTCCTGAATGAATATTTCGATGATCGTGTGATTGCTTTGGGCTATCCGAAACATACAGGAGGTGGCGTGGATTGGCCTCCCTATTCGCCAGACATGAACCCCTGTGACTTCTTTCTGTGGGGACACTTGAAAGACCAGGTGTACCGCCAGAATCAAGAAACAATTGAACAGCTGAAGCAGTACATCTCATCTGCATGTGAAGCCATTCCGCCAGACACGTTGTCAAAGGTTTCGGGTAATTTCATTCACAGACTACGCCATATTATTGCTACGCATGGGGGATATGTGGAAAATATCGTACTATAGTTTCCCAGACCGCAGCGCCATCTGTTGTTGAAAATTGTAACTACTGTAATTTCGAAAGTTTGTCTGCCTGAAAATGTACTGTTGTCCCAAGCATATTGCAACAAACGGTGTATTTCTATCGCTGCTCGTTTAGTTTTTATTGCCGTTTCAAATATACCGGTCATTTTTGAAACACCTTGTATCTACTATACACCGATAAGAGGTGCTACCCTCCTCAACATGCACGCATCTGGAGAGGTCCCGTGTATTTGGGAGAGTGCCGCAGGTAAGACTGGTGTTGAAGGGAGGATTGGTCAAGGACAATGTGGGAGGGTTCTGTCGATCTCTGAATTCATCCTACGAATGTGAGAATACTCTGACACCCATCCACATAGGGAAAGATGGTCAGTCGTAATCGTAAATTTTGCACTATCATCGATGCGCTGGAAACACGTCGATGGCCTAGTTGTATCGCTATAGGATGCTGTCTCGAATACTTTAGTGTATATGGCCGAATTGACGTACTGCATAGTCATCTATCTGCATCTGTGCTCTAGTACATTGTGCCTGTAAAACAGTGGAGGGGTGATTTAGCGATGATACAGAAACTGGGAAGCCATCTGCTGTGTCATTGGCTGACATTGAAATTATGGAATAACTGGTATACTTTGATGTATATGGTTGAATGTATGTACCGCACAGTCATGTATCTGCATTCACAAACGTATCCTGTACTTGCAAAGTAGTGGGGGTATGATTTAGCGAAGATGCAGAAATTGGAAAGTATTCTGCTGTATCATTGGCTGGCATTGAAATTACAGACCAACTGGTATACTTCGATGTATGACTGAATACACATACTGTGCAGTCACCTATCTGCATTCAAAATCTAGTATATAATACTTGCAAGGTAGTGAAGGGGTAATTTAGCGATGAGACAGCAAGTGGGAAGCTATTTGCTGTGTCACTGGCTGGCATTGCAATCACAGAACAGCTGGTAGATTTGCTAAAATTGATCATGCTATCAACTGCAGTGCATGTTACAGTACATCATTTGGTGTCAACAATGTCTTTCCCATCCCATCCATCCACTGGCATGCTATTAATTAATAATGATTGACTGACACTGCTTGGTAGAGATGGAGAGAGCCTTGGCGGAACACTGGATACTTGCTATTGGTCTGCATGTGGAGCATGGGACTAGATGTAGAGGTCATCACCTTCAGACAGTTGTTTGGAAGCGTTCCTCAGTGCTGCAGATTTGTCCTATTTCCATATGCTGCAATGCCCTTAATATTTTTTTCTTTTGATCAGTAAGATAACAGTACATCTTTCTATTTCTGCTACCTCGCACTTTTTGTGAACAGGACCTTCCAGCGATGGTAACGCCAGAACAGTAATCAAGTACATGACTGCAAAATGAGAAAACAATGCTCTTCAAACGGAACACCGAGACATCCGTTATCCCATCACTGTGGAAGATGAGATTAACTGTATAGGTCATCACTTTCAGATAGCTACTGGAAGTACTATACAGTGCTGCAAACTCTTCCAGTTTCCATATTTTGTGATGTCTTTCACATTTTTTACACAAAAAACATCGCCTCTGTGTTTTATTTCTACCAACCTGTGTGTCATGGTAGCTGTATAGTTTACAGAATGCGATTTTTAGCTTTGTCTGAGAGCCAATGGATCAAAATGTGTTAATGTCGGCTTAGCACTTTACACAGGCCTCAGTCATTGTAGAAAAAGAAAGTGTATGGCGGTGTTCAAAACTGTAGTCTTACACTGCTTGTATATCCTGTAGCCGAAAAAACAATGTATTAAATGCTTATGATGGAGCAACACACGTGACATATAGTCTGTTGGATATGGTCTTCCTTCAGCACAGTGAATAAAACTTTACGCAGGTCTGTGCAAGTGACTTCGACCACTGGTCACTGGCTCCAGTGGAGCGATATATGTATATGTAATACACCCTATGTCAACATGCAGACGGTATTTGTTTTTTGATATATCAGAAGAGAGAGACACGGTAAAATCTTATAAGAGGTTATATTACAAGGGGTAGTACAACTGGTTAAAGTTTTGGTGCAGATAATTCTCTCAAAACTACACCCATTTTACTCATCAAACTAATAGAAATCGGCTGTATCTCCCCTCGTGGGATCATTACTCTTTTTATTATTATCGTCACAATTATGTGTTTAAAAATAGATGCTAGCGCAAGTCCTATGTTATACTTCATAAGCTCTAATTATAAAGTAGACATCACTTGAATTATAGCTCATTGTCGAGCCTAGAAATGATAGGGTTTTTCCCGACATGTGAGTAGATTGCGTGAACCAAGCTGTGATGATCAAATTGCTTACAAAACTAGAATGCAAGAATCTGCTATATGATAGATACTTTACAGACAGGTCAGTAGAGATGAGTTAAGAGTCAAAAATGTCAAATGTAAGCATGCAGACGTCATTTGATTTCACTGTATCAGAAGAGAGACATACGGTAAAATCTTATAGGAGGTTCTATTACATGACAGGGTCTCATGATTTGTTTTATAATCGCCATTGTGATATAGCATCATATTGGTAAACCTGGACCTGCCACAATGTACAAAACAGCAACATCCTCACGAATTACAGCTTGTTGTTGTCGAATGCAAAATGATTGTTTTCTCCGACATGTGACCAAATGGCGCGTAATATTGCATGCTCTGTTATTTCATATGTCTGAAATGTTTGTAGTACACACATGCATCACAGTTTATTTACAGACTAAGATTTGAAAGCGAGAGACGCTGTCAGGTCTTGTAATTTGTCCGTCAAGCCGAAAGCAACTGCTTAACATGGATGTTTTTTCTTTGGAATTTAAATTCCCACTTTTTCTTTACTTTGATGACAGTTTCGAAATAACGAGAACATTCTGCGGCGATCGGTAATTTTCACAGCAAAGTAGTGGAAATTTTCTCTCCATTTTTATGCAGAGTGGACATGTATAGGCCTTTGCAGTTTGATCATTTGTAATCAGTGTAGGTGCACTTCATTGGATGAAGCGAAATAATGAGATGTCAATTGTATCTAGCAGTCGAACGTAAAAACTGTAGCTATCTTGATCATAAAACTAAAAGAAAATGGGCAACCCTATATTCAGGGTAAGAGAACATTTATTATTGTCACAACTGTTTTTTTTTCTTTCTAATGGATACTCGCTTATAGGAGGTGCATTGACGTTAAATACAATTGTCACAGTGAATTGCTTTCCCCTCTCAGAGCAGCGTGCGTTTGCTGGCTGAGCTACTAGCGGGATGATGGGCGTGTCTGTAGGAGTTCGCAGCTGCCCTTTTAAACAAACGGCCTGCAGTCAGGATAGCCTTTATTCATCTCGCTTTTGTTCTGAGGGATGTCGGCGTTGCACTCTATTGTATGTATAGCTGTTGTCGGCGTCGATAGCGCTGATCGCCCAGCCAAGTGCTCATCGGGAACGCATTGTACTGAAAACTCCACAACCAGATCTGTCTTTGGGCAGTGAGCTTCCTGTTTTTGAAGCAGTGGGCGTTTGAAAAAGCGATCTGGAGAGTTCTTCGGAATTTCTTTGTTGTTCCTAGGAGGTCTAGTCTTTCCAAGAAACACAGTTTGCGGGAAGGACTTTCGTCTATCTGTGACTGATTTCTTCAGACTGGAGACGGTATATCAGTGTGGACAATCAGCGACAAGGTAGAACAGGCCTCTATCCCTACGTACTGTGAGGAGAGGGTGGGATGAGTGATTGTAGGGTAAGGTGGTGGGTATGACTGCCTCCAAGTTGGTTAGTTCATGAGCGTCCATCACGGAGGACACAGCTGCAGCTACCAACCCCTCAGCAATCTTTTTGGACGACAACTTTTCCCAGTACATGTGTTGCATTAAGACGTGTTGTTTATGATTTCTTTTTTTTTTCTCTCTCAACAATTTCGATGTGTAATTAGAGCAGTGAAGCATGTTCCATCAGCTGTGGTAGCCTGTATTGGCTTTGATTACCTGGGCTGCAGGGTAACTTGAGCAGGAGCCTGTAGCGAAATCTGACGTCAAACAGATACAGTTCTCAGCTGTATGTTTACAGGTAATATACTTATTAAACTTCTTTCTGTCCAACACCAGCATCTCATCAGTCGAACAATTTCTTGCCAAAAAAAAATATAGAACCTTCCAGCCCAGTCTTTTTCCTGCAAGCATTTAGGTGAAGGGTAGAGGTTGAGTACGTTTGCCACTAGTTTAGAGTCGTATTGTGAAATTTTTTCCCAGCAAGATAACACAAGTTGCATGGAATCGTCAATTTTTGATCTGTATTGCGATTTTAGACACTTCTTGTGTAGCACTATGCTTGTAGTTGTGTATTTATGATCGATCATTATGATTAATTACGTAATTAGTACCGATCTCTACTTCAGTTTCCACTAACCTTAACCTAACCTTCCTGGACTATTTCCATCTGTGAGGGGGGGGGGGGAGGGAGGTGCAGTTGGGTTTTCTGCCCAGAAGGACCAGGATACGTCCCAGAAAGGGCATAGCCATTTTTAATTTCCAGCCACTAGTAGGGTGGAGAGTAGGGTGGGATGTCAGCACAACCCTGGGACAATACTGCCAATATTTCCATCAAAATTCAAAATTCTCACCAATAGGGTAAGTGGAGGAGAGGGAGGGGAGAGGGAGAGCGAGGGGGATGGAGGGAGTTGAGACCCTCTTATAGGCGGAGGAGGACACATGACGTGATCTGGGGCTTGAGGAGGGGGTGGGGGTGGGGGTTGGCGTGGTTGGGGGTAATTAATGAATCAATTTAATTAATTTGCATATCAATTTGAAATGAAAATTGTGCTCATGCTGCCACCTCCCTTCTACTTTAGCAGTGGTGTTTGACATGTCAAATAACACTCCATGCTTCTGTTAACTGCAGATACAAAAGACAGTCTATGCCACACTCGACACCTGCCCAGAAAATGTATACACAGGGACTGCAGTATCTCACAAACCATGCCACTGACTTAGTCAGTGTAATTATGAAAGTGAGTACTTGATTTATGTCCAAGGTGCGGATCGGGAATAGAGTACATTGCATAAATCTTCGTATAGAGGAGGATGCCAAAACAGATGGACATGTCATCACACAAGCGTGGACGTCCTCTGCTGACTGTGATATGGAGAGATTTTGCTGTTAACGATCACAGGTAGATAGTGTTCGAAGTCACACACAGAACAAGCAGTTGTATACGAGTTGAACGCAGGTTATACCACACAACTGATACACTCAGAGAGGCGCTTCAGTCCGGAACCGCGCGATTGCCACGGTCGCAGGTTCGAATCCTGCCTCGGGCATGGATGTGTGTGATGTCCTTAGGTTAGTTAGGTTTAAGTAGTTTTAAGTTCTAGGGGACTGATGACCTCAGATGTTAAGTCCCATAGTACTCAGAGCCATTTGAACCACTGCGAGAGAACTGGAAAAATTGTTAAATGCGTGAGAAATGACCTGCAGAAACATCTCCTTCTCTGTAGAATGTATCATCAGTCGATCATTAAACCATATCTCATTACAACTTCTTCATAATCGTGCACTCCATGCGTATACCATCATCCTCCAACGCAGATCCATGTCAACTTAGAAGCAGATGGTCTATTTTCCAGGAAAGCATCAAAGACAGCAGTCAACCTGCATGTATCTCTATTATCTCAATAGAAATACTGTAGCATTTTATTATGAGCAGCATCTTTTCTGTAAGGTATTTGTTAGATGACACCGCATGGTTATGATTGGTGGAGAGTACAGAGGAACACTTTGTAAATATTGTTTGTTAAGATTTAAAGCACCTAAGCAGCCCTGCATAGGGTCAAACACGTGATCCATTCTGAAGTTGTATATTGCAGCTCCCCAGATGGTAATACAACGCTCTTTAGCTAAGGCCGCTTTAGAAAAATCTATAAGGTAGTTGCGCCGGTGATTCGACATATATAAATCCATTACCCGTGGTCTAGGGGTAGCGTCTTTGATTCGTAATCAATACGTCTTCGGTACCGGATTCGATCCCCGCCACTGCCTAAATTTTGATAAATAATCAGCATTGGCGGCCGAAGACTTCCGGCATAAGAAGTCAGCCTCATTCTGCCAACGGTCTTGTCAAAGAGGGCGGAGGAGCGGATAGAGGTTCAGGGCACTCTCTTGTCGTAGGGGTGGGAAATTGTCCCTAAAGGCGGAAGAATCAGCAATGATCAACGACATGAGGATGCAGAAGGCAATGGAAACCACTGCATTAAAGACACGTAACGTGTATCCACAGGACATGTGGCCTGTAATTGAAGAAGTGTCATGATGATCTCTCCATTGGCAAAAGATTCCGGAATAGTCCCCCATTCGGATCTCTGGGAGGGGACTGCCAAGGGGAAGATTACCATGAGAAAAAGATTGAATAATCAACGAAAGGATAACGTTCTACGAGTCGGGGCGTGGAATGTCAGAAGCTTGAACGTGGTAGGGAAACTAGAAAATCTGAAAAGGGAAATGCAAAGGCTCAATCTAGATATAGTAGGGGTCAGTGAAGTGAAGTGAAGTGGAAGGAAGACAAGGATTTCTGGTCAGATGAGTATCGGGTAATATCGACAGCAGCAGAAAATGGTATAACAGGTGTAGGATTCGTTATGAATAGGAAGGTAGGGCAGAAGGTGTTTTACTGTGAACAGTTCAGTGACCGGGTTGTTCTAATCAGAATCGACAGCAGACCAACACCGACAACGATAGTTCAGGTATACATGCCGACGTCGCAAGCTGAAGATGAACACATAGAGAAAGTGTATGAGGATATTGAAAGGGTAATGCAGTATGTAAAGGGGGACGAAAATCTAATAGTCATGGGCGACTGGAATGCAGTTGTAGGGGAAGAAGTAGAAGAAAAGGTTACAGGAGAATATGGGCTTGGGACAAGGAATGAAAGAGGAGAAAGACTAATTGAGTTCTGTAACAAGTTTCAGCTAGTAATAGCTAATAACCTGTTCAAGAATCACAAGAGAAGGAGGTATACTTGGAAAAGGCCAGGAGATATGGGAAGATTTCAATTAGATTACGTCATGGTCAGACAGAGACTCCGAAATCAGATACTGGATTGTAAGGCGTACCCAGGAGCAGATATAGACTCAGATCACAATATAGTAGTGATGAAGAGTAGGCTGAAGTTCAAGACATTAGTCAGGAAGAATAAATACTCAAAGAAATGGGATACGGAAGTACTAAGGAATGACGAGATACGTTTGAAGTTCTCTAACGCTATAGATACAGCAATAAGGAATAGCGCAGTAGGCAGTACAGTTGAAGAGGAATGGACATCTCTAAAAAGGAACATCACAGAAGTTGGGAAGGAAAACATAGGTACAAAGAAGGTAGCTGCGAAGAAACCATGGGTAACAGAAGAAATACTTCAGTTGATTGATGAAGGAAGTACAAACATGTTCCGGGAAAATCAGGAATACAGAAGTACAAGTCGCTGAGGAATGAAATAAATAGGAAGTGCAGGGAAGCTAAGACGAAATGGCTGCAGGAAAAATGTGAAGACATCGAAAAAGATATGATTGTCGGAAGGACAGATTCAGCATACAGAAAAGTCAAAACAACCTTTGGTGACATTAAAAGCAACGGTGGTAACATTAAGAGTGCAACGGGAATTCCACTGTTAAATGCAGAGGAGAGAGCAGATAGGTGGAAAGAATACATTGAAAACCATTATGAGGGTGAAGATTTGTCCGATGTGATAGAAGAAGAAACAGGAGTCGATTTAGAAGAGATAGGGGATCCAGTATTAGAATCGGAATTTAAGAGCTTTGGAGGACTTACGGTGAAATAAGGCAGAAGGGATAGATAACATTCCATCAGAATTTCTAAAATCATTGGGGGAAGTGGCAACAAACCGACTATTCACGTTGGTGTGTAGAATATATGAGTCTGGCGACATACCATCTGACTTTCGGAAAAGCATCATCCACACAATTCCGACGACGGCAAGAGCTGACAAGTGCGAGAATTATCGCACAATCAGCTTAACAGCTCATGCATCGAAGCTGCTTACAAGAATAATATACAGAAGAATGAAAAAGAAAATTGAGAATGCGCTAGGTGACGATCAGTTTGGCTTTAGGAAAAGTAAAGGGACGAGAGAGGCAATTCTGACGTTACGGCTAATAATGGAAGCAAGGGTAAAGAAAAATCAAGACACTTTCATAGGATTTGTCGACCTGGAAAAAGCGTTCGACAATATAAAATGGTGCAAGCTGTTCGAGATTCTGAAAAAAGTAGGGGTAAGCTATAGGGAGAGACGGGTCATATACAATATGTACAACAACCAAGAGGGAATACTAAGAGTGGACGATCATGAACGAAGTGCTCGTATTAAGAAGGGTGTAAGACAAGGCTGTAGCCTTTCAACCCTACTCTTCAATCTGTACATCGAGGAAGCAATGATGGAAATAAAAGAAAGGTTCAGGAGTGGAATTAAAATACGAGGTGAAAGGATATCAATGATACGATTCGCTGATGACATTGCTATCCTGAGTGAAAGTGAAGAAGAATTAAATGATCTGCTGAACGGAATGAACAGTCTAATGAGTACACAGTATGGTTTGAGAGTAAATCGGAGAAAGACGAAGGTAATGAGAAGTAGTAGAAATGAGAACAGCGAGAAACTTAACATCAGGATTGATGGTCACGAAGTCAATGAAGTTAAGGAATTCTGCTACCTAGGCAGTAAAATAACCAATGACGGACGGAGCAAGGAGGACATCAAAAGCAGACTCGCTATGGCAAAAAAGGCATTTCTGGCCAAGAGAAGTCTACTAATATCAAATACCGGCCTTAATTTGAGGAAGAAATTTCTGAGGATGTACGTCTGGAGTACAGCATTGTATGGTAGTGAAACATGGACTGTGGGAAAACCGGAGGAGAAGAGAATCGAAGCACTTGAGATGTGGTGCTATAGACGAATGTTGAAAATTATGTGGAATGACAAGGTAAGGAATGAGAAGGTTGTACGCAGAATCGGAGAGGAAAGGAATATGTGGAAAACACTGATAAGGAGAAGGGACAGGATGATAGGACATCTGCTAAGACATGAGGGAATGACTTCCATGGTACTAGAGGGAGCTGTAGAGGGCATAAACTGTAGAGGAAGACAGAGATAGGAATACGTCAAGCAAATAATTGAGGACGTAGGTTGCAAGTGCTACTCTGAGATGAAGAGGTTAGCACAGGAAAGGAATTCGTGGCGGGCCGCATCAAACCAGTCAGTAGACTGAAGACCAAAAAAAAACCCTATATTTGGGGGTCATCCACGTTAAACATACGATTCCAGAGGTCTTACCACTGTCGATAAAAATGACTGTTTCCCTGTACCCCGATTCTTCCGTGCCATCTTTTTCTCGTAATTCTCCTTCTGCCACATACTCGTCCCGAAGTACAAGAATTTTCCTGCACTAAACAGAAGACATACAAGTAGTCCCTCATGCACCCGCAATTTCACCGCATTCCGGCGGATTTTCCCTCAATTCATACGTATTTTCTGTCAATTGTCGTAATTTTATCGTTTTTATGCCACTTCGGACGATGCGATCATGAAATCACTTCTCGCTAGGTATTCTGAAACTGCTCGTAAATGTGGTACTGTTGTCAGCACCTAACACAAGTGCACTATTTTCGTGGTCGGACGGTATAGTATAGCTCTGTACTCGAACGCATCCAGCCACTTCCAACCAAATATTATGCACTTGCAGAACTGATCAGCATTTTTTTGGTTCAAATGGCTCTAAGCATATGAGACTTAACATTTGAGGTCATCAGTCCCCTAGACTTAGAACTACTGAAACCTAACTAACCTAAGAACATCACACACGTCGGTGCCCAAGACAGGATTCGAACCTGCGACCGTAGCATCAGCGTGGTTCCAGACTGAACGCCTAGAACCGCTCGGTCACAGCGGCCGGCCAGCATTTGTTTGTACATGAACGTCTCCTGATTTCTGTCGCATGCAGGTAATTTCTTCGTGCGGGACTTTTTTTTTTTCAGTGTACAACAGATAACAGCATCGTCCGCGAAAAATATGATTTGGCGAGTATTACGTCCCGCTAAGTTACTGTAAATGGGGAGTTCTGACTCGTGCGCGGTGTAATGATGCAGTGAGCATCTGAATAACTGAGGTTTGGCAACATTGGGCGCGAGTTAATGCGAGATAAGCCAGTAAGGTAGTTGCAGTAACGGTGCGGTGTGGAACAGAGATAACTTGCGTCTATCGTGCAAGGCCACAGTGTTGAACGCGTGACTGTTCTGAAAGATGAAGGAAAGATAAAATCTCTCTTAGTTCTGAAAAATGGTCTTCGCCATAAGTGTGTATTTACGCAAGTAACAGAGAAACATTCGATGGCGTCATTACGAGACGGAAAGTAGATTAGATAGCGAGAATCCTGAGACAAACAAGTATTCCAGGCAAGCGAGATAAGTGCTGCGGAGAAACTACGGCTGCCTTGAAAAGAGAGCGGAGAAGTAAAACACGATCCACGGCGTAGTAAATAACTGCGCTTTGAAGAAGCAGGACATATTTCTTCGTGTCAGCAATCATTAGTTGGTTATATTCCAGTCTCTGCCTTTCCCTACAGTTTTTAACCTCTACAGTTCCCGCAGGTACCATGGAAGAAGATATTCCTGGTATCTTAACAAAAGTCCAGTCATCCTGTGCCTTCTTCCTGTCAATGTTTTCCACTTGTTCCTTTCCTCGTCAATTCTGTGGAGAACCACCTCGTTTCTTATCTTATCAGCCTTTCTAACGTTCAACTTTCTAAATTAAGACCACAGATTAAAAGCTCCGATTCGCTTCTTTTCCGGTTTCCCCAGTCTATGGTTCAATATGTTACATTGCGCTGCAAACATACATTCTCAGCAAATTTCTGTCCCAAATTAGCCAATGTTTGAAACTAGCAAACTTCTTTGGCGAGGAATGCCAACTTCGTCTGTGCTATTACGTTTTCATGTCCTTCTTAATTCG
Organism: Schistocerca nitens; assembly: GCF_023898315.1. Lineage (NCBI taxonomy): Eukaryota > Metazoa > Arthropoda > Insecta > Orthoptera > Acrididae > Schistocerca > Schistocerca nitens. The sequence goes on along the minus strand of NC_064620.1, from coordinate 369,368,380 downwards.
CCCGTTATATGTGATATTGCTTCTAAGATGGCAGAATTCCTTCGCCTCATCCACCTCCTGATCCCCAACGTTGATGCTAAGTTTATCGCTAATCTCATTCCTGCTATTCTTCATTACTTTTTTCTTTTTCCATTTAACTTTCAGTCCATATTCTATACTCATTAAACTGTTTATTCCATTCAACAGGTCCTGTAATTCTTCCTCAGTTTGCTGAGAATAGTAATGTCATCAGCGGATCTTGATATCCTTCCACCCTGAATTTTAATACCACTCTTGAAGCTTTATTTTAACTTCATCATTGCTTCTTCGATGTACAGAGTGAGCAGTTGGGGCGAAAGCCTACTTCCCCGCCTTATATACTTTCTAGTCCAAGCACTTCGTTCTTGGTCAAGTTACCTTCCATTGGAAAGTGGGTGCACTCAGCGACTGTTATGTGATATATAAATTACAGAGCGCAGCAATCAGTCGTCCTTTTCTGTAGGTTTTATTACGCAAATCCAGATTTCGGATAGTGATTAGCCATTATCAATGCTAAAAATACAAGAAGTACATGGGCAGATGATGCAATAAAATGCTACAACTCATGACATAACCTCTATGGCTAAGATATTAGATTACATACCAACATTTTCTAATGTCGATCCATGTTAGTTCCCTGTTGTTCGGGCATCAGTCACCCAAAACCCAACAACCTCGTGCCCCCTTTCGTACTTTGCATTTCCAAAATGTGACTCATCTACTTAAACTGTAACCCCTGGACCCCCAATGACCACCTATACTTCATAAATTTCCCGCAGACTTCTCTACAAAACCAGAACCAGTCGACTACAGTGCCACATGAAACCCCTGCTTCGTGCATGAGAGATTTGCAAGAATATTCGTAGCAAAAATTGTAGGTTAGCATGACAATTACTTCTAAATTCAGCCCCGATCTTTCGAACCACGTCCCCCTGCGTATGGATCTCCACATGTTACTTTTTTTCTGCACATGTATTCGTCGGAAGTTCGTCATAACACAAACTTCGTCAAAACTATATAATTTCCACAGGCACTGCACTTGCAAAATTCACCAATGACGCCCAATGATTGCAAAAATTTTATAGTTGATTTACGGTCACTCATTTTCTGAAACAGAATTTCCGCAGTAAAAACAACTGATTCCTCCATAACGAACAGCGTGAGAAATGAAGCCCTTATAAATCACGACTACTGTCATTAACAAAAGATGCCAAAAACAAATTACGAGATGAAAACAAAACAATCTACATCGAATTATTAATACACGAACGTAACGAGTAAATCCAGAGAAATCGTTTAACGTTCATCGACAGCAATCTGGGGCACAAACAAAATATCATACATCACGTCATTGGTCAAAGCCGACGGGTGGTATCGGACACTAGAATTGACCCGGAACCTGTACTATGGCCACAGTCTTTATGCTGTGGTCAGCCAAAGCCTCATTTGGTGGTTTGCCCCAGTTCAGTATGGTGTCCGTGTTCATGGTACCTCACCTCTACTGTGGTTACAGCTTTCTCAGCGCATATCACGTAGTATTACTTGAGGATTTGGTGATCCATTGGTTTGCGAAGGTCTAGATATCCTGAACCCAGTAGTGTTAATGTCTTTGGGGGTGTGGTCGATATATACATTTGACAGGAAGTCACTCGCAGATTCTGCTGAAGTTTCTAGAAGAATTGCCGACAAACGGTATACACGCTAGTGAAATCTGCTTCTCTTTTCTTCCTGCTGCTGTCTAGGTACATGGAAGACTTGAACCAAGGACCTTTCGTTCCGCAGCTGCTCACGCTAACGACGGGACCACGGCGCTGCCGAGTTCACATTATCCTTGACGTTGCCTATCTTGCGCATGGACTACTCAGTTTGTATATTTTGCTTATTTTTTTCATAGTTCAACACAACTTCTTCCTGTTTTCTCGATTGATCTATGTTCAGTTTCTCAAGGCCTATCCACTGTGCCAATTTATAACTAAATCTGATGGGGGTGCGATGGGGAGGTTCCCTTGTCAGTAGAAATAAAAACGTCACATGACAGATCCAGACGATACAATATAGGTGCATCAAGAAGTGCTTCATTCAAACTTTGAAATTCATCCTGAGCTATCTCGTCTCAGTGGCACACAATATTCTTACCAGTAAACTCATACAACCTGGGAGTGGTCAAGTTTTTCAAATTAATGAAGTGATGGTAGAAATTAATGAGGCCTAAGACCCTCTGAGTTGATGCTTAGTTGTATGTGCAGTCATTTTTGTATAACATCTGACATTTCTGGATCAGGTTGAATTCCTTCATTAGAAGGAAGAAAGAAATTTAGTTTGAGATTTCCCAAACGTCGACTTTCCCAAATTAACTGTGATGCCAAACTAAGCGAATACTTGTAGCAGTAATTAAGCAGATATTTGTTCTAACCATGACTTTTCTGCAATGAGGACATCATCCACATAGGTGGTAATTCTTTCCTTCAAGTGTGCAGGAAGTATAGAGTTTAATCCATGAATAAAAGGCAGAAGATGAAACATTAAGTCCAAAGGGCAATTTACAAAACTGATAAGAGGTACCAAAGCAAAGAATAGCTGTATATTTCCCACAGGCAGGACGCACTCATATTTGCCAAAAGCTGGATCTCAGGTCTAGACAACACCTTTACACCACGAAATTTCTGAAACAGTTCCTCCAATGTCCGAGGATGTTTTGATTCAGGAAGAATAATGGTACTGATTTGTCTGTAATCTAACATCAAAGGCTTTGACCAATATACGTTTTTAACAACATGAAGTGGACTGTTGTAAGAACTCGCACCAGGTTCAGTGACACCTTGAGCTAATATGGACTGGATCTCATTCTTTAAACTTTGTGTGTTCCTTAACTTCAAAATCATACAAAAAATATTGTATGGTGCCATGTTTGTTGACAAAGACTTCATAATGTGACTAAGATACTGAGTAATTCCTGCCAACTACTTCAAAAGCATCCACTAGACTGCCTACTTAATCAGATATTATTTCAGAGATATCAAAAGATTGTTCCATTTCCTGAGAAGTACCTCCAATAGCTTCAGTGGAAAGTTGTGATTTTGGGGAAGATAAAAATTTCATACAGTTGTCTTCTTCCTGTTTTGCAATCTAATCCTCCAATTGCAAACATATTTACTTCCTATTCACTACAGCTTTGGCTTGAGTAACATAAAAATTCAGAATGGCCTTGTATGCAGTCAAGAAAACAACCCATATCATTTTTGTGGTAAGAGGTGGCACAGTTAAGAAGTTAGCAGAAAACTGGTGACCTTGGCACATGAAATCCAAGTGTGTTCCGTTTCTGACCTCTACAGTCTTACCAGAAATAACACCCTTAATTTTAGCTTGTTGCAATGGAAATATTGGACAAACATTTAACCCCTGACATTTACTGAAAGTTGCCTCACTGATCACCGAACTAGGACTACCCAAGTCTACTACTGCTGATAAAGAAACCTCTCCAAGAGATGTTCTGGTTCTCGACCTTCTCTTCCAAAAAAGGTGTCTCAAATATCAACAAAGTGAACAAACTTTATTCGTCTGTCCTCTGAATTCATGTCACAATGTTTTCCTAATAAAGTGTAACCAAAATCCACTGACATTTCATTAATTATGTTCCCTACTGGGTTTCAGGTTCCGCTGAATAGGTCAGGTGTCCACTAAATGCAGGAGGCGGCTACACGGGTAGCAGGGGCTGTGTGGCGTGGACTGGGCGGTTTTTGAGGGTAGAGGGTCTCGGGAAAACACAAGAAGGGCTTCAGTCACAAAAGGGTGCAGGATGAACTCAGGAAGAACTTAGATACTGGAACCACTGGTATAGCAGTTGTAAAGTGTCGTAACTGTGTTGGGAAAGTACCAGAGCTCCAAGCGCTAATAAAAGCACTGATGCTCAAATCGTTATAGGCACCGAAAGCTGGCTAAAGCCAGAATTTTTCCGAAGAACCTAACGGTGTTCCGAAAGGATAGGCTAAACACAGTTGGCGGTGGTGTGATTATTGCTGTCAGAAATAGTTCAACCTGTCGCGAAATTGAAGTAGATACTTCCTGTGAGTTAGTATGGGCAGAGGTCATTGGTGGCAACAGGAATGAAATAATAATTCGATCCTTTTACTGACCTCCCAATTCAGATGATACAGTTGCTGAAAGGTTCAAAGAAAAATTGAGTTTGATTTAAAACACGTACCCAACTCATACGATAATAGTTGGTGGTGACTTTAATTTATCCTCGATATGTCGGCGAAAATACATGTTTAATTCCGGAGGTACGCATAAAATATCATCCGAAATTGTTCTAAACGGATTCTCTGAACATTATTTCGAGTAGTTAGTTCATGAGCCCACGCGACTAGTAAACGGTTGTGAAAACACACTTGACTTCATAGCAACAAATAATCGAGCATCTAAACCGATTCAGCGATTAGTGTACACAGGGTTGTCGTAGCGAGATTGAATACTGCAAACCCCAAATCCTCGAAAAGTAAGCGAAAAATATACCTATTCAAAAAAGCAGATAAAAAATTCACTTGAGGTCTTCTTGAAAGGCAGTCTCCACTAATTAGAAATTAATAATATAAGTGTAGACCAGATGTGGCTTAAATTCTAAGAAATAGTATCGGCAGCAATTGAGAGATTTATACCAAGTAAATTAACAAACGACGGAGCTGATCCTCCTTGGTACACAAAACGGGTTAGAACACTGTTACAGAAACAACGAAACAAACATGCCAAATTTAAACAGACGTAAAATCCCCAAGATTGGTGATCTTTTACAGAAGCTCGAAGTTTAGCCCGGAATTCAATGCGATGCGAAATGCTTATAAGAGTTTCCACAACGAAACATTGTCTCGCAACTTGTCAGAATATCCAAGGAGATTCTGGTCGCATGTGAAGTATGTTATGTTGTTGTTGTGGTCTTCAGTCCTGAGACTGGTTTGATGCAGCTCTCCATGCTACTCTATCCTGTGCAAGCTTCTTCATCTCCCAGTACCTACTACAACCTACATCCTTCTGAATCTGCTTAGTGTATTCATCTCTTGGTCTCCCTCTACGATTTTTACCCTCCACGCTGCCCCCCAATGCTAAATTTGTGATCCCTTAATTCCTCAAAACATGTCCCACCAACCGATCCCTTCTTCTAGTCAAGTTGTGCGACAAACATCTCTTCTCCCCAATCTTATTCAATACCTCCTCATTAGTTAAGTGATCTACCCACCTTATCTTCAGCATTCTTCTGTAGCACCACATTTCGAAAGCTTCTATTCTCTTCTTGTCCAAACTAGTTATCGTCCATGTTTCACTTCCATACATGGCTACACTCCATACAAATACTTTCAGAAACGACTTCCTGACACTTAAATCTATACTCGATGTTAACAAATTTCTCTTCTTCAGAAACGATTTCCTTGCCATTGCCAGTTTACATTTTATATCCTCTCTACTTCGTCCATCATCAGTTATTTTACTCCCTAAATAGCAAAACTCCTTTACTACTTTAAGTGTCTCATTTCGTAATCTAATTCCCTCAGCATCACCCGATTTAATTTGACTACATTCCATTATCCTCGTTTTGCTTTTGTTGATGTTCATCTTATATCCTCCTTTCAAGACACTGTCCATTTCGTTCAACTGCTCTTCCAAGTCCTTTGCTGTCTCTGACAGAATTACAATGTCATCGGCGAACCTCAAAGTTTTTATTTCTTCTCCATGGATTTTAATACCTACTCCGAATTTTTCTTTTGTTTCCTTCACTGCTTGCTCAATATACAGATTGAATAACATCGGGGAGAGGCTACAACCATGTCTCACTCCTTTCCCAACCACTGCTTCCCTTTCATGCCCCTCGACTCTTATAACTGCCATCTGGTTTCTGTACAAATTGTAAATAGCCTTTCGCTCCCTGTATTTTACCCCTGCCACCTTCAGAATTTGAAAGAGAGTATTCCAGTAAACATTGTCAAAAGCTTTCTCTAAGTCTACAAATGCTAGAAACGTAGGTTTGCCTTTTCTTAATCTTTCTTTTAAGATAAGTCGTAAGGTTAGTATTGCCTCACGTGTTCCAACATTTCTACGGAATCCAAACTGATCTTCCCCGAGGTCCGCTTCTACCAGTTTTTCCATTCGTCTGTAAAGAATTCGCGTTAGTATTTTGCAGCTGTGACTTATTAAACTGATAGTTCGGTAATTTTCACATCTGTCAGCACCTGCTTTCTTTGGGATTGGAATTATTATATTCTTCTTGAAGTCTGAGGGTATTTCGCCTGTCTCGTACATCTTGCTCACCAGATGGTAGAGTTTTGTCAGGACTGTCTGTCCCAAGGCCATCAGTAGTTCTAATGGAATGTTGTCTACTCCCGGGGCCTTGTTTCGACTCAGGTCTCTGTTAAACTCTTCACGCAGTATCTTATCTCCCATTTCGTCTTCATCTACATCCTCTTCCATTTCCGTAATATTGTCCTCAAGTACATCGCCCTTGTATAAACCCTCTATATACTCCTTCCACCTTTCTGCCTTCCCTTCTTTGCTTAGAACTGGGTTGCCATCTGAGCTCTTGATATTCATACAAGTGGTTCTCTTCTCTCCAAAGGTCTCTTTAATTTTCCTGTAGGCAGTATCTAGCTTACCCCTAGTGAGATAAGCCTCTACATCCTTACATTTGTCCTCTAGCCATCCCTGCTTAGCCATTTTGCACGTCCTGTCGATCTCATTTCTGAGACGTTTGTATTCCTTTTTGCCTGCTTCATTTACTGCATTTTTATACTTCCTCCTTTCACCAATTAAATTCAGTATTTCTTCTGTTACCCAAGGATTTCTATTAGCCCTCGTCTTTTTACCTACTTGATCGTCTGCTGCCTTCACTACTTCATCCCTCAGAGCTACCCATTCTTCTTCTACTGTATTTCTTTCCCCCATTCCTGTCAATTGTTCCCTTATGCTCTCCCTGAAACTCTCTACAACCTCTGGTTCTTTCAGTTTATCCAGGTCCCATCTCCTTAAATTCCCACCTTTTTGCAGTTTCTTCAGTTTCTATCTGCAGTTCATAACCAAATGATTGTGGTCAGAATCCACATCTGCCCCTGGAAATGTCTTACAATTTAAAACCTGGTTCCTAAATCTCTGTCTTATCATTATATAATCTATCTGATACCTTTTAGTATCTCCAGGATTCTTCCAGGTATACAACCTTCTTTTATGATTCTTGAACCAAGTGTTAGCTATGATTAAGTTATGCTCTGTGCAAAATTCTACAAGGCGCCTTCCTCTTTCATTTCTTCCCCCCAATCCATATTCACCTATGTTTCCATCTCTCCCTTTTCCTACTGATGAATTCCAGTCACCCATGACTATTAAATTATCGTCTCCCTTCACTACCTGAATAATTTCCTTTATCTCGTCATACATTTAATCAATTTCTTCATCATCTGCAGAGCTAGTTGGCATATAAACTTGTACTACCGTAGTAGGCGTGGGCTTTGTGTCTATCTTGGCCACAATAATGCGTTCACTATGCTGTTTGTAGTAGCTAACCCGCACTCCAATTTTTTTATTCATTATTAAACCTACTCCTGCATTACCCCTATTTGATTTTGTATTTATAACCCTGTAATCACCTGACCAAAAGTCTTGTTCTTCCTGCCACCGAACTTCACTAATTCCCACTATATCTAACTTTAACCTATCCATTTTCCTTTTTAAAATTTCTAATCTACCTGCCCGATTAAGGGATCCGACATTCCACGCTCCGATCCGTAGAACACCAGTTTTCTTTCTCCTGATAACGACGTCCTCTTGAGTAGTCCCCGCCCGGAGATCCGAATGGGGGACTATTTTACCTCCGGAACATTTTACCCAAGAGGACGCCATCATCATTTAATCATACAGTAAAGCTGCATGTCCTCGGAAAAAATTACGGCTGTAGTTTCCCCTTGCTTTCAGCCGTTCGCAGTACCAGCACAGCAAGGCCGTTTTGGTTAATGTTACAAGGCCAGATCAGTCAATCATCCAGACTGTTGCCCCTGCAACTACTGAAAAGGCTGCTGCCCTTCTTCAGGAACCACATGTTTGTCTGGCCTCTCAACAGATACCCCTCCGTTGTGGTTGCACCTACGGTACGGCCATCTGTATCGCTGAGGCACGCAAGCCTCCCCACCAACGGCAAGGTCCATGGTTCATGGGGGGGCTGCATTAGCTCCGTACTTAACAATCATATACAACCGTTCGCTCGACGAAATATCCGTACCCAAAGACTGGAAGGTTGCATAGGTCACACCAATATTCAAGAAAGGTAGTAGGAGTATTCCACTAAATTACAGGCCCATATCGTTAACGTCGATATGCAGCAGAATTTTGGAACATATATTGTGTTCGAACATTATGAATTACCTCGAAGGAAACGGTCTAATGACACACACTCAACATAGGTTTAGAAAACATCGTTCCTGTGAAACACAACTAGCTTTTTATTCACATGAAGTGTTGAGTGCTATTGACAAGGGATTTCAGATCGATTCCGTATTTCTGGATTTCCGGAAGGCTTTTGACACAGTACCACACAAGCGGCTCGTAGTGAAATTGCGTGCTTATGGAATATCGTCTGAGTTATGTGACTGGATTTGTGATCTCCTGTCAGAGAGGTCGCAGTTCTATATAAATGATTTGGGAGACAATCTGAGCAGCCGTCTTCGGTTGTTTGCAGATAACGCTGTCGTTTATCGACTATTAAGTCATCAGAAGATAAAAAAAAATGCAAAACATTTAGAAATGATATCTGAATGGTGTGAAAAGTGGCAGTTGACCCTAAATAAAGAAAAGTGTGAGGTCATCGACATGAGTGCTAAAAGGAACTCGTTCAAAATGCTCAAATGTGTGTGACGTCTTATGGAACTTAACTGCTAAGGTCATCAGTCCCTAAGCTTACACACTACTTAACCTAAAGTATCCTAAGGACACACACACACACACACACACACACACACACGCAGACGCACACGCACACACACACACCCATGCCCGAGGGAGGACTCGAACCTCCGCCGGGACCAGCCGCACTGTCCATCACTGCAGCGCCTGAGACCGCTCGGCTAATCCCACGCGGCAAGGAACTCGTTAAACTTCGGTTACACGATAAATCAGTATAATCTAAAAGCCGTAAATTCAACTAAATACCTAGGTATTACAATTACGAACAACTTAAATTGGAAGGAACACAGAAAATGTTGTGGTGAAGGCCAACCAAAGACTGCGTTTTATTGGCAGGCCGTTTAGAATATGTAAGAGACCTACTAAGGAGACTGCTTACACTACGCTTGTCCGTCCTCTTTTAGAATACTGCTGTTCGGTGTGGGATCCTGACCAGATAGGACTGACGGAGTACATCGAAAAGGTTAAAAGAAAGGCAGCACGTTCTGTATTATGGTGAAATTTGGGAGAAAGTGTCACAGAAATGATACAGGATTTGGGCTGGACATCATTAAAAGAAAGGCGTTTTTCGTTTCGACGGAATCTTCTCACGAAATTCCAATCACCAACTTTCTCCTCCAAATGCGAAAATATTTTGACACCGACCTACATATAGAGGGACGATCACCAAGATAAAATAAGGGAAATCAGAGCTCGTACGGAAAGATATAGATGTTCGTTCTTTCCGCGCGCTATACGAGATTCAAATAACAGATAATTGTGAAGATGGTTCGATGAACCCTCTGCCAGGCACTTAAATGTGATTTGCAGAGTATCGATTTAGATGTACTGTTTGAGAATATACATCTGTTTCACATTCACTGTCAATATCTGACCAAAACACGTAATTAGTTACTCAGTCAAAACATTGATTTCCTTATGTTTAGTTCTTAGTCCTCAACAATCTCTCTATTTTCAGGATTATAGTCGTTCATTTTGATTACTAAAGGGCTCACACTGTTCATTTTGTTAATTAATAGGTTCACAGTGTATAATTTTTATGGTATGAATGGAGGAATTCTCTACATCGACAAACGAGTCGTTTGCCACGTGTGCCACCAGTCATCCCTGTGATGGTCCATCACATCCAACATTATCGCGAGTATGATCTCAACTAATTCAGCACGTCGTTCAGGACTTATTAATTTCCACGATCGCACCTCTCCGGATTATTTATTTCGCAATAATCACGCGAACTATCTCATGTTTGTTTGTCGTGATAGTCATGTGAAATGAAATCAGTGTTCTCAGTTTCTCGATTTCAATTAAAGTTTCGTCTTTCCCGCCAATTACTGTTATTTCTTTCATTATACTGGTCTCTGTTGGAATCATCATTATTGCCGCAACTTCTTTGAGACTAAAATCACCACCGCTGTTTCTCTCTGACATTACCGCGATGGTACGACTAATCTCTCGAATGCCAATTGTTAGAATAAATACGATCATGACTATTAGAGATTTTATGATCTGTTCATAACTGTTGTTCCGATTCGCAGAATACCCTTCATCAGATTTGTTTCGTTGTGATTGGAAATATTGTCTGTGTCTCTGTATTTATTTCGGGAATAAAATTCCTCACTGTCAACTTCGAGGTCTTGAAGTAAATTCTGAGAAATGTCATCTGTACAGCGTCTTGCGAAAATAATGTGTCGCAAGCGTGTCGGTGGCTTAGTCAACAAATGCTTATCAATTCTGAGGGACTATACGGATTCGATAAGAAGCGATTCTTCCGCATCAAGTGCAAATAGTCTGGTGGGCTGAAAAAGTCTGACTGTTCAAAATCATTTAGCATAATTATACTGTTTTTAACTATGTTTTGTGTTGCTTCAGACCAATATGCCGACAAGAATGAGTGATAAAATTCACCTTCCGTTTGGTATTCTTGGGCGATTACTCTCATCTTGTGGCTTGGTTCAAATTCAGTGCTTGGCAGAGGGTTAATCGAACCTCAATCATACTATCTCCCTACCATTCCACTCCCGAACAGCGCGCGGGAAAAACGAACACCTAAACCTTTCTGTTCGAGTTCTGATTTCTCTTATTTTATTTTTATGATCATTCCTACCTATGTAGGTTGGGCTCAACAAAATATTTTCGCATTCGGAAGAGAAAGTTGGTGACTGAAATTTCGTAAATAGATCTCGCCGCGACGAAAAACGTCTTTGCTTTAATGACTTCCATCCCAACTCGCGTATCATATCTGCCACACTCTCTCCCCTAGTACGTGATAATACAAAACGAGCTGCCCTTTTATGCACCCTTTCGATGTCCTCCGGCAATCCCACCTGGTAAGGATCCCACACCGCGCAGCAATATTCTAACAGAGGACGAACGAGTGTAGTGTAAGCTGTCTCTTTAGCGGACTTGTTGCATCTTCTAAGTGTCCTGCCAATGAAACTCAACCTTCGGCTCGCCTTCCCCACAATATTATCTATGTGGTCTTTCCAACTGAAGTTGTTCGTAATTTTCACACCCAGGAACTTAGTTGAATTGACAGCCTTGAGAATTATACTATTTATCGAGTAATCGAATTCCAACGGATTTCTTTTGGAACTCATGTGGATCACCGCACACTTTTCGTTATTTAGCGTCAACTACCACCTGCCACACCATACAATCTTTTCTAAATCGCTTTACAACTGATACTGGTCTTCGGATGACCTTACTAGACGGTAAATTACAGCATCATCTGCGAACAACCTAAGAGAACTGCTCAGATTGTCACCCAGGTCATTTATATAGATCAGGAACAGCAGAGGTCCCACGACGCTTCCCTGGGGAACACCTGATATCACTTCAGTTTTACTCGATGATTTGCCGTCTATTACTACGAACCGCGATCTTCCTGACAGGAAATCACGAATCCAGTCGCACAACTGAGACGATACCCCATAGGCCCGTAGCTTGATTAGACGTCGCTTGTGAGGAACAGTGTCAAAAGCTTTCCGGAAATCTAGAAATACGGAATCAACTTGAGATCCCCTGTAGATAGCGGCCATTACTTCGTGCGAATAAACAGCTAGCTGGGGTGCATGTAATTAGCAGAATTTCGAAAAACTTTAAACTTTCGAAAGGTAATGATGAGAGCGGTATTCATTTTTCGCGGTGTGTGAGGCATCCGCACAATTTTCTTGGCGCAACGCACTGTGTTAACGTGTTAGTACACCTAAATGGCACAAAGCAGAAAGTTCGTCAGGAGTCTTATAACGCAAAGTATAGTTATGGTATCATCATCCCCGTGACTGATTTTCCATTTAATGCGCGATAATCGGTCATCCAGTTTCATTACTTCAGACTTGTGCTGTTGATTAATCTTCATCTGCCCCGATTTAAAACTATGAAGAGAAAAATACTCTTCCTACTCTGCAAAGGGAACATGCTGTGTAATATTAGAATTTTTGTCTGCAGTGCTAGTCGGTTGGGCCACGCTTACAGGAAATTCGTCTACTTGTTTGGTAACTGTATTTATCAACAGTTAGCCTTAAGTGATTGGCATTGCCTAAGTGTAAGATTTCGGCACTTTCAATGTGTTCGGCTCTCAGTGTTGGATTATTTATTGCAGGGTTGAACTCCTCAGATACATCTTGCCTAATCTGTTTCATCTCATTCTTGAAGCGCTTAATCTCTTCACTAACACTTTCTCTAATATCTTCTTTAAATCTTTTATTGTCTTCCTTAACGCTTTTAAACTCTGATAATAGTATCTACAAAAGATCAGTGTCCTTATCTTTGCCACTACTACCTGCAGGACTAGATACTGCCTCAGTTTGATTTACAGCTGTGAGTCGAAACTTGAATCTTGAACCACAGGAGCCGACTGTTGTAACAAATTACGTCCTGCAGACTCATTGTCTAAAGCAGAGTCCCCAACTGCACTTTCTTGTTAATGTTTGATAATGAAGAAATATCCTGATCAACCCTGACAGACATTGTCCTATCTGTCTCAGTTAAATAAGTATTGTTAGAGGATCCCTGTTCACTTGTCACTTCTCTGTCTGTAGAATTAACAAAAGTTACACCAGGTGCAGCTCTAGCATTTGACCTAGCTATGTTGGCTTTTGACATTGTAATGCAATTGCAGTAATACAGAAAACAAAAAGAAAATCTCGCACACACTGAAGGTCTACACTACACAATTACTGAAAATGCTTCCTATAAATATCAATGAAAGCAGAAAAAAAATTGAAGTTACCACTTAGACTTTCCTCCATAAATGCAAGTTAAGCCTCTGATAGTATCACTGTACAGTAAAATGCCTGTACCTGACTAAAGGAGACACGATAGTACACCCCATAAATAATCACTTTCTATCTGACCAAATAATACTTACAGAATAAGTAAATAAGAACACATTTAAATGTGGATATATATCAGCAGCAAAAGAAAAATCACGTATTCTAAGTACATATAAAACATTAAAAACGCACGAAAATGAAAGAATATCAACTGCACTACACTCTGTGTGAAATATTTATCGCAAATCAATGATAACAATTGTAGAAAATACGGAAAACTATACTCCTGCACGAACAGATCTCCAGAAAACGTATCTATGGCTTCGCCTTGTAATAAATATGCAAAACAGACTGTGTTGCTGGAATGTCACACAGTGCATAATTACTTCAATTGGTGCGTCACAAATCTTGAAAGTAATTGCCAAGTCAAAGCATACAACTGAAAATTTAATATGTGTATGGTTGCAAAACAAAATTTCTTCAGATTGAAAAAATCAGCAGAATACCATGTAATTACGCATTCTGGCAGAAAAGGTCGACAGATGAATCTTCCTTATACAGTATACTTGAAAGCGTGTTCATAAGTGTCAAGTTGGTATCCGCAAAACTGGTAAAATTTATTTTTGATATCAAAATATGTAAATCTCAGTGCAGGGCAACAGAAATGCTTGAAAAAAAATTTTTTTGATCGCAAATATGTGAAGCTCACGCTACACGATACGGTACATCAAACAATTTGTTTGCGAGAAAGCAATCTGTTTTCAATGAAATTTACATACGTCATCTGACTGCAAAACAGAATGAGTTTAAAATGTTAGCCCTGAATATTGGTAATCTTTATCTTTAGTCTCGCAAAGAATCGCTCTACCTGAACTGTTATTGTAATTACACAGCAAATGAAAATAAAAATTAACGCATCCGACTTTCTGTTGAAACTGCTCGAAAATTCACAGGTTAGCACTTTACTGAAATCTTTCACTGGCATTAAGCCGCTGACCTGATACTGATACTATTTTCACAAATTCACTCTGCCAATCATTGTTCCTTACAATGGACATGAACTTTGATGATAATTAAAATTTATTGGCCTATCTGTGCGCAATGAACGCTCTTCTGCTCTGCAGCTTGTTGCTGCTAGGAATAAAATGTGACAGACAAAAACCAAATTTCATTTGCCGCATTTGCAGTGTGCAGTCATACCGGTATCTTACCAATTTTCATAAATGCTTCTCAGTACTTTCTTAAGAGTTGGCTTTTATCATTCTCGTTTACTCCGTATCTTTTCTCAAATCATATTGTTGTTGTTGTTGTTGTTGTTGTTGTTGTGGTCTTCAGTCCTGAGACTGGTTTGATGCAGCTCTCCATGCTACTCTATCCTGTGCAAGCTTCTTCATCTCCCAGTACTTACTGCAACCTACGTCCTTCTGAATCTGCTTAGTGTATTCATCTCTTGGTCTCCCTCTATGATTTTTACCCTCCACACTGCCCTTCAATGCTAAATTTGTGATCCCTTGATGCCTCAGTACATGTCCTACCAACCGGTCCCTTCTTCTTGTCAAGTTGTGCCACAAACTCCTCTTCTCCCCAATTCTATTCAATACCTCCTCATCATATTATTACAAAATCATTTTTAAATAATGCTGCCTATACTATACAGCTAGTCAGTTTCCATCCTTTTTTAAACCAAGTACATTGCCAGGCTGTCCAACACATTGTGCTACTGCTACTCTCTGACTTACTCTGACAAAGCAAAGTTACATCTCTGGTCACAAACACAGTCTTACACGTAATATGATTATATCGATATTACAGAGGTTGAGTACATTTACTGAATTCGCAACTCCATTCACATTTATGGCCAAAACTTCCTGAAAATCGTTGTGGCAAATAGGACATCCACTTTTCAAGTATTCGCTATTACTACGTGAAATTTACCAGGACTCCGTTAGTCTTTCCCCCCTCTCATTCCTATTACCAAGCCCATTTTTTCCCGTAACCATTTCTTCTACTCCTTCCCCTACAATTGCATTCCGATCCCCCACGACTGTCAGATTTTCGTCTCGCTTTTCGTACTGTATTACCCTTTGAATATCCTCATCTACTTTTTTCTATCTCTTCGTCTTTGGGTTGCGACCTCGGCATGTATACATGAACTATCGTTGTCGGTATTGGTTTGCTCTCGATTCTGATGAGAACAACGCTGTCACTGAGCAATTGACAGTAACTTACTCTCTTCCATACCTTCCTATTCAGATAGAATCCTACCCCCAATTATACGGTTTTTCTGCTGCTGTTGATATTACCCTATACTTATCTGACTAGAAATCCGTGTCTTCTTTCCAATTCACTTCGCCCATCCCAGTGTATCTAGGTTGAGACTTAGCATTTCAGTTTTCAGATTTTCCTGCTTCCCTACCATGATCAAACTTCTGACATTCCACGCCCCGACTCTTAGAATGCTATCCTTTCGTTGGTTATTCAGTCTTTTTCTCGTGGTCACCTCCCCCACGACTGTCCCCTCCCAGATATCCGAGTGGGGGCCTAGTGCCGAATCTTGTGCGAGCGAAGAGATTATCATGACACTTTATTTTTATTGGCCTCATGCTGTGTGGGTACAATTACGCGTCTTTAATGCAGTGGTTTCCATTGCCTTTCCTCTACAATTACGAATTTAATACATCACAATATTCTGGTGCATAGTTTATTACATTCTGCACTCTCGATCCTTTTGCAAATTTTCTAATTACACAGTTATATTTCCAACAGAGCATGACTGCCTATGTGTAACCTGCTATCCAGAAAATTTCAGACTGTCTATCAGTGGGTTGTTTCCGGTACTTATTATACAATAAGAAGAAAGAGAAACGTTGTGCTTTCGCGCCTGGAGATGAAGTGACTGTTTAGTTGAAACAATGGAAACTCCAGGCTGGAATATCAATGATATAACGAAAAGGTAGATTACTACTCACCATAAAGATGGCACGTGGAGTTGCAGACAGACAAAACGAAAAGACACATATTTGCTTTTCACATTTGTTTTTACCACTGAAATTCGTTTACCATGTTATCATTTGTCAGACATACACTACGTGATCATAAGTATCGGGACAGCTGGCAGAAAATGATTTAAAAGTTTGTGACTCCCTCCATCGGTGATGCTGGAATTCAATATGGTGTTTGCCACCCTTAGCCTTGATGACAGCTTCCACTCTCGCAGTCATACGTTCAATCAGATGCTGGAAGGTTCCTTGGGGAATGGCAGCCCATTCTTCACGGAGTGCTGCACCGAGGAGACGTATCGGTGTCGCTTGGTGAAGCCTGGCTCGAAGTCGGCGTTCCAAAAACTTCACAAAGGTGCTCTATAGGATTCAGATCAGGACTCTGTCCAGGTCAGTCCATTACAGGGATGTTATTGTGTAACCACTTCGCCACAGGCCGTGCATTATGATCATATGGTCGATCGTGTTGAAAGATGCAATCACCATCCCCGAATTGCTCAACAGTGGGAAGCTAAAAGGTGCTTAAAACATCAGTGTAGGCCTGTGCTGTGATAGTGCCACGCAAAACAACATGGGGCTCAAGCTCCCTCCATGAAAAACACGACCACACCGTTACACCACCGCCTCCGAATTTTACTGTTGGCACTACACACGCTGCCAGATGACGTTCACCGGGTTTCGCCGTACCCATACCCTGCCATCGGATCATCACATTGTGTAACGTGATTCGTCACTCTACACAGTGTTTTTCCACTGTTCAGTGGTCCATTGTTTACGCTCCTTATACCAAGCGAAGCGTCGTTTGGAATTTACCAGCGTGATGAGTGGCTTATGAGCAGCCGCTCGACCATGAAATCCAAGTTTTCTCACCTCCCGTCTAAATGTCATAGTACTTGCACTGGATCCTGAAGAAGTTTAGAATTCCTGTGTGATGGTTGAAAGGTCTCTGTTGGATTCCTTTCATGTTTAATTTCTCAAATTTGTTGTCTTTTAAGGAATAAATTCCTCTTCTAAATTTACTGTGGCGTTTCTGACTCTCTGGGAGGAGACTGAGTAGTGGAACGTGTTACTTTTACACGTAAACAAGAACGATCTCTCACACTACTACACTTTAAAGCACAGTTTATATGTAATTCTTATATGTAATTCATGTCACACAGTCTCATACGGAACCTACATCCGCTTTCTTTTATATACTGTGTATGATAAGATACTGTCATCCCCCTTCCCTTCTGTGTGAGAGGATGAATGATCAAATGTGTTTGTAGCTGCATGCTTGAGGGTAGCAGACAAGGCTGTCTGCTAGAGAACAGTAGGACCAACGTTGAAACAGGTAGCTACGGTTCCTAAAAGCAGAGAGGTTTCCATTCTTAGTATGGTCCGGTCCGTCCCCTGTCATGTTGGTATAGGAAGCTGCCCCTCTGGCGCCTTCCGTTGGTCTGTGTGAGCGACTCTCGGGAGCACGCTGGGTAGTTCAGTGGGAGTCTGGCAGCTGGAGAGTAGGCAGTTGGAGTCCAGTAGTAGCGCAGGGCAGTCCAGCAGTTGCAGTCTGGCGGTGCGAGCGTCTGAAGTGGTAAGACCTCCGGCCAAGCGCGTGTCTGTTAAGTCCATAGGACAATGGATTTGTTAAGTTCAGGTTAACTGAGAATTTAATCATTTTATTTCGGATTAGCTTTAAAATAGCTAAGGTTATCTTTAATTGCAGCGGAGTGTAATTCTCGTGTCCAGTTCAGATTAATTTGCGGTAGTTGCTTTGTTACTACTTTGTGAGTAAAGTGGAACCACGTGTTGGTCAGTAACTCTAAGTAAGATCAATCTTAAATGCAAATGCTTGTGTGATTATAACGTATCGTCTTGAAAAGATTTTGAATATACCAACTTTTCTTTATGTTCAACCCACGTGGCGTGTACTTTGTGAGACCAGTACCACGTGCTTATATAACTGTTTGACCCATCAGGTTAATAGAAAGACGTTAGTAACCAGTTCGAGGTTTTTGTTTTGTAATTTGCTTTTTGATCTAATTTATTTTTATTATCTAAATTATTGTGGAGTTATACGCTTTCTGTAAACCAAGTTGACCACGTGAAGGGTAGTTACAAGACGGACAGGATTGTGCTACGAAAGCACTTTCTTTAACTGAAAATTTGAATCTATTGGTTGTGGTTAACTTTCTGTTGCATGTGTTTCAATGTTCTTTGTGTGTTGTTTTATGAATGCAGTGTTGTATCCAGTCTCCCAATCTTGACTCCATATTTTATGTGTTCCGTAATATTCCAATCTCACAGTCTCACAATCGTAAATAAGGCACCAGCTCAGTTATAACTCACGTATAATATGCTGAAATTTCAATGAACAATCTTTAAAATAAATTTGCAAATATAAACTGATTTCTTTCTTTTTATTTAAATTCTCCTTTTTTATATAGATATATTACCGGTTGTTGTATGACTGTAAAAGATTATAATCAATGATAGTCTGATTGGTAATGTGGTAAACTTAGACTAGTTACCCAGTCGTGAAACAGTGGCCCAGTAAACGCACGGTTAACCTCACAAGACAGCTCACAGTTTTAAACCGCTTTCATGGTCTAATTAGCACCCGATTTCAGCATACCAAATTCAAGTCACAATCTTACGCTATTCAGCAAAGCAAATTAGAGTTACAATCTTTCACATGGCGACCCTGTTCTGTGATTCCGCTAGACTCTGGAATCTCTGAGACGTTAGATTGCAAGCGTTGTATAATCTTAATTTTTTTTCCCTACAGCGCTCAAACAACTTTTGCGTTGTTTCTGAGCAGACGTTCAAAAGATTCACGGCGTTGTTGAGCGGCGTTGTGTTGTTTGTCTTGTTTTGTTTTCTATATTTGTTTGTTCTATATATGTGTGTTTTTTTTTCTCTTCGCTTGTAAATTCCACGGTTTCGAACAAAGATAAAAATTTGTTTTGCGTATGAAAAATTGCGTACTAGGTTGGGTATCTTTCTTGTGACTGTCGTAATTTTTGGGGGACACATTTATTGTGATTAGTGTGTTACGTACTGGGTGTAAATTGCACTAATGCTGACACGTAACCAAGCTAAAAGTAAGCGGTCCGACAACTTAAGCAACATGGACCAAGGGGATAATTTGATTTCCAATATTAACGCGTCGGGCGGTTCCGAAAATGCAATGGGGAATACTTCAGACGAAATGCAAAACAGCACGAACGGGCTCACATCAGAGCCAGAAATTAATTCGCCTCCAACTAACCAAATTGATTTGGCGGAATTCATGAAAGCCTTATTGCAACAAAATAAAGAATTGTTCCGAGAACAAAAAGAATCATCCGAAAAATCGATTCGCGAGCTAGGCGAACAAATGACGCAAAAATCTGAGAAATCGATCCGCGAGCTAGGCGAACAAATGACGCAAAAATCTGAGAAATCGATCCGAGAGCTAGGCGAACAAATGACGCAAAAATCTGAGAAATCGATCCGAGAGCTAGGCGAACAAATAGACGAAAAACTAATCCAGCAGACAAATAAAGTCGACAAGTCGATGCAGAGAGTGTCCGATGATATCTCACAAAGAATAAACAATCTGGCAAGTGAAATAAAAAGCGATATTATGAAAGAATTAGGCCGTACATTTGAACAAATCGATGACCGTCTGCAAGCCCTAGAACAGAGCAAGCAGTGTGGCGAGGCGGAATCTAAAGAAAGCGAAGAACGGCTACTTAGGAATTTCCAAGAGCTGAGAGAACAATGCCAAAGAGATCGTCAGCAGGTACTCTCGAGGGTCCAAGATGCTGAAACGCATTGTCCCACGGCCGTTAGCAACACAATAGCGGACAACAGTTTAGCGATCCACGCGTTGGAACTGCAGGTCGAACAATTGAAGCAGACTGGGGCGGAGGACAAGAGACAAATAGATGAGAAGATCGCGGCATTAGCGGACATTGTAGGCACAATGAAGCTGACGGAAAGCGAGAACAATATCACACAGGTAGCGGCCGCAGAGACCGAAGAAGTGCGTTCGCTTCTTAAATTCCAGAAGGGACAGTTTGAAGTGAACAGACAACACAAAGCTGTAACAGGCGATTTACAAGAACGCGTGGCGCATCTGGAAAACCGCATGGCGTGTGATTCCGAACTCGCCAATAGCAATAAAAATAGCCGTACGAACAGTGCAGAGAGGGACTCCGGCCACGAGGGAGATTGTGACGACAGGGAAGAATGTAATTTAAGGGGCAGACATGAAACAAATAGAAACATTCAAGGGCCTCGCCAGGAGGAAATGCGGGGATTTGATTTCAAACATTTCCTTACGGTAAGAAAATTTGAGATATTCCGTAATTCTCAAAAAGGCATACATCCACGAGCATGGCTCGAGCAATTTGAGTTCTGTCTTCCTCCCGACTGGGCAAGTTCACATAAAATAGAGTATATGTGTGGCTATTTGGAAGGCGAACCGGCGAGTCGTATGAGGTCGGCAGCGCGTCACTGCAACTCCACTCGGGAGTTTCGACAAGCCTTTCTCTCCGCCTATTGGTCGGAAGCGGCACAAGATAGGGTCAAACATGGCATAATTATGCTGCCAAATTTGAACCAGTCTGGTTTCGGCAGCCCTGCACGCCTATTCGACCACATGCTGCAGGCAAATCAATTTTTATACGACCCATACGGACCTGCGGAACTAATTAGGATATGCATCACCAAATTGCCGATGCACTTGCGGCACGTCATTCTTGCGGGACGATGCAAAGAGGACGTGGAAACGTTTAAAACGCTTCTCCAAGAGTTGGAATACAATACACCAGAATGCCCGCCTAATCAGGCACAAAGTTATTACGGGGCTCAGCAGCGCGATCGCAGTCGTGGCCGTATTACTAATCAACGGCGTGACTGGTCGTCGCGACGCGAACGAAACAATAATCGAGACAGGCCGTATAGAAACTGGGGTAACAGTCGCGAACACAGATGGAGCAACAGAAATGATAGAGGATGGGGACAAGATCGTGAACGCAACAGGTACGGCAACCAGCATCGTTACTACGATGAACACGGTGGGAGTAGAATTGTAGGCGGAGCCCCACATGATGTCGAAATTCGGCCGGCCAACCCCAGACATAATCCAACAAATGGGAATGAGCGAAACCGGCAATGACAAATGATCAGCCCAGAAGGCGCCAATCGGAACAAATGAGCGACATGGCAAATGAGTACATAGGATTTATAGAGAGGAGAATGAATTGATTAGTTTAAATTTGTGGCGTATGAATTTTGAATAATATGTTAGTAAAAATAATGATAAAGATATTTTTATGTGATTGATTGAAGTGATGTTGTTAATTTGTTTTCTTTCCTTGTGCAATTAGGATTTAGTTTGATTCAAACGTAAAGATAAAAGGTTTCCTTGTGAACAAGTGAAATGCTATTTTTTGTGTCAATTGAAAAGAGTCGCTCCTGAGAGAAGCAAGATCGTTGCTGAAATTGCAAAAACTCAGGGGAATATCCGATCTGTGGATATTATGGGTCTGGCAAACCCAGGTCCCCAGCTGTTAGTAGCCTTGTTTCCGATTTTCTATTTTCAGTGCTACTATCTATCTATTACTATTCTATATCTGTCGGTATAAATGAGGATCTCTTACTATAGTATGCGTGCTGTATGAATATTTTAAGATAGGAGAACTCTGAGAAAGGAATGAGTAAATCTGGAATCTTGAAAACAGGATGCAATAATACGATTGTTTAACCATTGGCTTCCCAATATGCGATGATATGTTAATATTGATGATATATGTTTTTTTTTTGTTCTTTATAGCTGAGTTCGTAAAGTGCTGTCTGTGGATTTCGTAAGTAGATTGATTCCCCTCAAGGTGAAAGAAGAATTGTGGTTTGAGTAATTTACGTGGCTCTGAAATATTATTGTGGTAGTCAAATACGAGCAGTTTTTCAGCAAATGGAGAATGGAACGGAAATATGGATCCTTTTTGTAGTCTTGATTGATGTTGAGCCAAAGCCTGAAAAATTATTCTGCGTTAATACTTGTCCTAGAAAAGCGACGTTTATGTGTTTTGCTGATGCTGTGAGCATTACAGCCTACTGTTTTCGCTGGTGCGGGATGCACTGCAGCCTATAGGATTTGTACTGAGGAAATTTCCCTCTTGAAGGTAGAGGATGATTAAATAATTTTGATTATGGGAACGAAGGAAAGCTTGGTTTAAGGTAATAAGGATGAAGCAAAATATTTGTCATTTAAACTACAGGAGGATTCGGATCTTTTGTGTCTGTTGTAAGTGCAATATGTTAAGATGATACTGTTTTACAGAATAGAGGTGACCACAATTTTGCCATTCATGAGAAATGAATCCAGAATAACCACCACAGGACAAATAACTGATTTGAAGGCGAAAGGTAACGTAAAGAAGGAACGAAATCGAAGCAAAATGGGTAAGAGAATGTAATATAACCTGTATAATGCAAATAATTTAACCTTCTCAGAGCCATCTGTGTGATTAATTCTTGTAATAACGTAATTTTAGGTGAAATTTTCTTACTGTTTTATGTGTGAATATATATGATAAATGTATAATTGCGAGTCTCTTTTCAGGTGTGCAAACTGGTATAAATGTTTTTGCGTGTAAATAACCATTGTTCTTTTTACTGTGTATGTTTAAGGAAAGTTCTCCATTTATCATGTGACAAGACGTATGCCGCGAGCGTCAAGAAGAGGGCGAATTAGAACATTTCTGTAGTGGTGTAAACACTTTGTTGAAGTAGCATTGAAGTGGCTTGTGGGATTAATTAGTAGTGGATAGAAGTAGAATTTTGAGTAATGCATGTTTATGGGTAGTTAGTTTGTAGAATAGACAACAGGTGTGCATGTGTGTGTGTAAATAACATGTGAACCCCATGCTCTCCTAACCTATACTTGCGCAAGGCATAACCCTATTCATTTTAGTGAACTAATAAGTGGCATTTGATTTATTAAAACACAAGTGAACCACATTAGTGATGTGGATTTAAATATTATATTGTCAGTTCATTTAATTTTTATTTTTACATTGTAAAGTCATTTCACTTTTATTTTTTATATTGTCAAGTCATTTAACTTTTAATTTTATATTGTCGATTCATCTAACTTTGTTCTTAAAAATTGTGTTAAAAATTGTGAAAGACAATACTAAGTGGTATTATGTATGACATTGTGTAATCACATAAGAATGATGAAAAATTTCTGTGAATGCAGTTGAGAACGTGAAAGCGAACCGGCAAAACTCTTAAGAGACAGCGGGAGCAGCCAGACTAGTTGTAAACTGGCGGGTTTCCCAGCAGGACACGCTGTCAGCCAGGCCACTTTGGGAGCGCGGCCGACAACAAAAGAAGGATGGGACGCCGCAAACACTTTCCTTATACCTGCAGCTAATGGGCGGCCGCCCGCGCGACCCTAGCTGAAGGGAATGACCTGAGATCGGCGAGCGGTCCACCGCGCGGAAATCCATCTCCTGGCAACGCACGCGACCGTGACGAGACGGCCGCGGAGAAACAACACAAGGGGCGTGGAACCTTTTTGACAGGTACTGTCCAAAGAAACTTGCAGACGTCAACGACGCCTAAAGACATTTCCTGACGGATGCCTACTGTCAAGCGACAGTAATTCATGGTTAGATGTTCTCTGGTCGCTAAGGGTGACACGAAGAAGAGCCATTGAAGTGTCATCCTTGCCCAGGAATATCAACCTGGCATGTCAATCGAGGATACTGCACGAATTTGACAATACAAACATGGAACAAAATCGAGATGTTCGTGACACAAGAGAAACTTCATGAGAGGGCAGAGACGGCGGGATCGCACGCAACAGATGGACAAAAATCCCTACTGACAGCTGCGGCGACGAACCCCCTCCCCCTCCCCTTATATTGTGCCACGGAACAGTGGAACTAGTGAGTGTATCAGTGAACAGTGATTATACGGTTCTTAGTTCAATGCATATACGTGTGTTTCTGTCACAGAAACTTTGACTCGTGTGTTTTGCAGGGACTCGATTTATTGATGTTTATTAAACTCTGACTCTTGTATTTTGCAGGTGTTCTATATTTTTGTTTTGTTTTGAAACTTTGACTCTTGTAGTTTGCAGGTGTTTTATTTATTGGTGTTTTGTTTGAGATGTTGACTATTGTACTGTCTTATTGATCAATGTTTGTTCTTGTGTTAGGTATTAGATTTGTGATATTTTGTTTTGTAAATTCATTGCTGTGGGACTGCTTCCTTTATCAGTCAGATAGCTTTTCATTCTCATTGGACTGTGATCGATTAGCCTTTGCATGGGGCATATTTATTGTAAGGAACCCCTTAAGGGTAACAATCACACAATTATTGTAGTTTCAGTATAATGACACAGTGCTCATTGTTTGCTAACTAACTGAAATATTGTAGAGTGATTAAATTAGTGCCACATAGTTAGGTTAATTCTACAGATTATTAGTTTTGTAAGATATAGAATTTTTTTTGCGATAACCGCTTTGTAAAACATGTTTTTTCTCTTATCAATTTTTTTTGCTTTTGCGAATTGTGCATTGTAAAGTTCTGCTTTATAATACTGATGTTATTTCATGTTCATTTTTTTTAATTGCTGTGGCACCTTTGCTATTTTCATAAATTTTGCCTGTTAATAAACAGTCATAAATTTGCCTGTGATCAGTTGGCTCTTGCAATGAGCAAATACTGGTGAACTCCATAAGGGTAACAACCAGAAATTGTTTTCATATTAATGACACAGGAACCATTGTTTTTACTTGCTGACCGATTTAGGTCTACATGATCTTTTAAATAGGTGTCACAGATTGTGTGTTTTTATTTTTCTCTCTTTGAAATTGGTAGATTGTAAAGATGTTTGAAATTATTGTGTTTTAGCAAGTAGCTGGTGACCTTTTGCCTTTTTCTTTACACTTTTGGTTTAAGTAGGGTGTGAGAAGCCTGCTTGGGAATGTCCTAGCATGGCCAGAAAATTCCCTGCACAGTCTTTTCCCGGAGCGTTGGGGTTATGAAAGGTCTCTGTTGGATTCCTTTCATGTTTAATTTCTCAAATTTGTTGTCTTTTAAGGAATAAATTCCTCTTCTAAATTTACTGTGGCGTTTCTGACTCTCTGGGAGGAGACTGAGTAGTGGAACGTGTTACTTTTACACGTAAACAAGAACGATCTCTCACACTACTACACTTTAAAGCACAGTTTATATGTAATTCTTATATGTAATTCATGTCACACAGTCTCATACGGAACCTACATCCGCTTTCTTTTATATACTGTGTATGATAAGATACTGTCATCCCCCTTCCCTTCTGTGTGAGAGGATGAATGATCAAATGTGTTTGTAGCTGCATGCTTGAGGGTAGCAGACAAGGCTGTCTGCTAGAGAACAGTAGGACCAACGTTGAAACAGGTAGCTACGGTTCCTAAAAGCAGAGAGGTTTCCATTCTTAGTATGGTCCGGTCCGTCCCCTGTCATGTTGGTATAGGAAGCTGCCCCTCTGGCGCCTTCCGTTGGTCTGTGTGAGCGACTCTCGGGAGCACGCTGGGTAGTTCAGTGGGAGTCTGGCAGCTGGAGAGTAGGCAGTTGGAGTCCAGTAGTAGCGCAGGGCAGTCCAGCAGTTGCAGTCTGGCGGTGCGAGCGTCTGAAGTGGTAAGACCTCCGGCCAAGCGCGTGTCTGTTAAGTCCATAGGACAATGGATTTGTTAAGTTCAGGTTAACTGAGAATTTAATCATTTTATTTCGGATTAGCTTTAAAATAGCTAAGGTTATCTTTAATTGCAGCGGAGTGTAATTCTCGTGTCCAGTTCAGATTAATTTGCGGTAGTTGCTTTGTTACTACTTTGTGAGTAAAGTGGAACCACGTGTTGGTCAGTAACTCTAAGTAAGATCAATCTTAAATGCAAATGCTTGTGTGATTATAACGTATCGTCTTGAAAAGATTTTGAATATACCAACTTTTCTTTATGTTCAACCCACGTGGCGTGTACTTTGTGAGACCAGTACCACGTGCTTATATAACTGTTTGACCCATCAGGTTAATAGAAAGACGTTAGTAACCAGTTCGAGGTTTTTGTTTTGTAATTTGCTTTTTGATCTAATTTATTTTTATTATCTAAATTATTGTGGAGTTATACGCTTTCTGTAAACCAAGTTGACCACGTGAAGGGTAGTTACAAGACGGACAGGATTGTGCTACGAAAGCACTTTCTTTAACTGAAAATTTGAATCTATTGGTTGTGGTTAACTTTCTGTTGCATGTGTTTCAATGTTCTTTGTGTGTTGTTTTATGAATGCAGTGTTGTATCCAGTCTCCCAATCTTGACTCCATATTTTATGTGTTCCGTAATATTCCAATCTCACAGTCTCACAATCGTAAATAAGGCACCAGCTCAGTTATAACTCACGTATAATATGCTGAAATTTCAATGAACAATCTTTAAAATAAATTTGCAAATATAAACTGATTTCTTTCTTTTTATTTAAATTCTCCTTTTTTATATAGATATATTACCGGTTGTTGTATGACTGTAAAAGATTATAATCAATGATAGTCTGATTGGTAATGTGGTAAACTTAGACTAGTTACCCAGTCGTGAAACAGTGGCCCAGTAAACGCACGGTTAACCTCACAAGACAGCTCACAGTTTTAAACCGCTTTCATGGTCTAATTAGCACCCGATTTCAGCATACCAAATTCAAGTCACAATCTTACGCTATTCAGCAAAGCAAATTAGAGTTACAATCTTTCATGGTCTGGATAGATGTCTACCTATTACACATTACGACCATCTTCAACTGTCGGCGGTCTCTGTCAGTCAACAGACGAGGTCGGCCTGTACGCTTTTGTGCTGTACGTACGTGTTCCTCCACGTTTCCACTTCACTATCACATCGGGATCAGTGGATCTAGGGATGTTTAGGAGTGTGGAAATCTTGCGTACATACGTATGACACAAGTGTCACCCAATCACCTGACCACGTTCGAAGTCCGTGAGTTTCGCGGAGCGCCCCATTCTGCTCTCTCATTATGTCTAATAACTACAGAAGTCGCTGACATGGAGAACATGCCAGTAGATGGCAGAACAATGCACCTAATATGAAAAAAAAAACGTATATTTTTGGTGGTGCCGGATACTTTTTATAACATAGTGTATATCAGTGAATATCACCGTGCCGCTGTACACAACTTTAACGAGAAACTGGCTGACAGTGCTAAGCACAGCTGCCAAAAAGTTGATCGCTCCTCAAGAAACATCAAGCTAATACCGTGTAAAAAAAGTTCAGTTGATGCCATTCGTTGCTGATTAGCTCACATGGGGCTACCAAACTGCTGCTGTGTTAACTGGTAAGTTTCACTTGCCGTTCCAAATCTTTTCTATAGGATGAAGATGAGGTAGTTTAAGGGCCGTCTATGTACCATAGATCGACGTCTGCTGGCTAGAATCCACAGCCCCGATTTGAAGAAAGACATTGGTTCACAAGGTTCTATTTTAAAATTGCGTCTTATTAAAGAAGGGTGGAAGATAACTGTTTAATATCCCGCGGACGTCGATGTCTGTACAGATGGAGAACTAGTTGGGATTGATCAAGAATGGGGAAGGAAATCGACCTGGAGTGATTTACGAAAACCACCGCAAACCTACAGTGAGGAGACAAAAGTCATGGGATATCTCCTAATATCGTTTCGGACCTCCTTTAGCCTGGAGTAGGGCCGCAAATCGACGTGTCATGGACTCAACAAGTTGTTGGAAGACCCCTGCAGAAATATTGAGCCATGCTAGGTCTAGAGCCGTCGGTAATTGCGGAAGTGTTGTGGGTGTAGGATTTTGTGTACGAACTGACGTCTCGCTTATATCTCATAAATATTTGGTCAGACTCACTCCAGACGATCTCGGTGGCGAAAATCATTCGGTCGAACTATCCAGAATGTTCTTCAGACCAGTCGCGAATAGTTACGGCTCGGTGACTTGGCACATACTCATCCACAAAAATTCCAATGAAGTCCATGCACTCCGTCTTCAGGCCACAAGTGGCCCATTGGGACCATCCGACCGCCGTGTCATCCTCAGTTGAGGATGAGGATAGGAGGGGCGTGTGGTCAGCATACCGCTCTCCCGGTCGTTATGATGGTTTTCTTTGACCGGAGCCGCTACTATTCGGTCGAGTAGCTCCTCAATTGGCATCACGAGGCTGAGTACACCCCGAAAAATGGCAACAGCGCATGGCGGCTGAATGGTCACCCATCCAAGTGCCGGCCACGCCCGACAGCGCTTAACTTCGGTGATCTCACGGGAACCGGTATTACCACTGCGGCAAGGCCGTTGACCAATGAAGTCCATAGATGGATGTAAATGGTCTCCAGATAGCCGAACGTAAAGGTTTCCAGTCAATGATCGGTTCAGTTTGACCAGGACCAAATCCGTTCAATGTAAACACAGCCCACACCATTATGGAGCCACCACCAGCTTGCACAGTTCTTTGTTCACAACTTGGGTCCGTGGCTTCGTGTCGTCTGCACCACACTCGAACCCCACCGTCAGCTCTTACCAACTGAAATCGGGACTCATCCGATCAGGCCACGGTTTTCCAGGAGGATAAGGTCCAACCGATATGGTCACCAGCCCAGAAGAAGGCGATGTCGTGCTGTTAGCAAAGGCACTCGCGTCGGTCGTCTGCAACCACAGCCCATTAACGCCAAATTTTGCGCGCTGTCCCAACCGACTCGATCGTCTTTCGTATCACATTGATTTTTGCGATTATTTCATGCAGTATTGCGTGTCTGTTCGGACTGACATCTGTACGCGAACGCCGTTGCTCTCGGTCGTTAAGTGAAGGCCGTCAGCGTTGTCCGTGGGAAGACGTAGCGCCTGAAATTTGGTATTCTCGACACACACTAGACACTGTGGATTTCTGAATACTGAATTCCTTAGCGATGTCCGAAATGGAATGGTCCATCAGGCTAGCTGCAACTACCATTCCGCATTCAAAGTCTATTAATTCCCGTCGTGCGGCCACAATCACGTCGGAAACCTTTTCACACGAATAACCTGAGTACAAATGAGAGCTCTGCCCAGTGCGCCGCCCTTTTATTCCTTGCGTTCGCAATACTACAGCAATTTGTATAAGCGCATATCGCTGTCCCGTGACATTAGTCGCGTCAGTGCGTACATCGCTGTGAGCAGTGGGCGTTTGCGAGGTATCCAACTCCAAATATTTATTTACTGCAGTTCTCTTCGCAATCTTTATTCGGAAATTAGTTTAGGTGAACCTGCTCTCACTGTCCTTGTTAGACAAGATCGTTGTAGCAAGACTACATACGAAACCGTACAAATCCACCAAAAAGAAACGCGAAACATACCTAGAAATGGAGAATACAACGGCAATCGATCTCGAAATCCGTCATTTTATTACAGCAGATTTACATTTCAACTATAGCGTAGTCATCTTCAGTGTTATAACAATAAGTGACATTAGTCCATAGCGTCTATAGCGTCCATAATGTCCCGTAATAAAAAATATTGCTTGATGTGGTATGTACAGCAGACTAATACTCATGTACGCTCTATACCGACGAACATTATTTACTATATGACACTTAGGACTAATGTCACCAGTTGTCATATACACTGAAGATGACTATGTAATTGTTTGATTTTCTGTAGTAAATCTGACGAATTTCTCTATTCTTTTCTCCATTTCTATATTCAACGATTGATGTGCACAGTGTTACCATACGGATTACATTTTGAACAAAATATGTCTATTTAAATAAGAAGACAAGAATTCACTATACACTCCTTCAAATATGACTGTATAAGCCTAGACCAGATGCGGTTTAAATCCACAGAAATAATATCGCCGGCAAATGAGAAATCTGTACCAAATAAATTAATAAGAGATGGTACTGATCCCACATGATTCACAGAACTGTTGCCGAAGGAACGAAAAGAGCATGCTAAATTTGAAAGAAAACAAACTCCAAGATTGGTCATGTTTTATTGAAGCTCGAAGTTTGGCGCGGGCTTCAGTGAAATGCTTTTAAGAGCTTCCAAAACGAAACTCAGTCTCGAAATCAGGCAGAAAATCCAGAGATTCTGGTCGTACGTAAGGCACACCATCGGCAAGAAACGATCAATACCTTCAAGCGCGACAGTAATGGTAATGTCACTGATGACGATGCAACTAAAACGGAGTTACTGAACACGGTTTTCCGAAATTACTTCACCAAAGAAGACGAAGACGAATCGGTGTAGCGAAGCAGCTTAAATCACTTCGTAAAAGCAAGGCCTCCAGTCCACATTGTATACCACTTAGGTTCCTTTCATTGTATGCCGATACAATAGCTCCATATTTAGCAATCGTGTACAATCGCTGGTTCGCCGAAAGATCCGTACCTAAAGATCAGGAGGTTGCACAGGTCACACCGATACTCAAGAAAGGAAACAGGAGTAATCCGTTGAATCACAGATCCACATCACTAACGTCGATTTGCAGTTGGATTATGTAATCTATTCGGTGTTCGAACATTATGAATTATCTCGAAGAAAACGATTTATTAACAAATAGTGAATACTGATTCAGGAAATATCTTTTTAAAATATATTTCTACCGTTTTTGTAATTAGATTGCAAAGACAGACTAAAAAAAATCTTGGTTTATGTAACCGAACTGACATTTAAAATTCCTGAAAATCGTCAACTGAACTTTTTTCTTCTTCTTCCTCTTCGTCGTCATCGTTATCCTCTTCATGCATAAGATGGTCTTCACAGTCAACGGGAGCGTTACTTACGCCGCACTTCTTGAAAGATTTAACAATAACGTGTCCTCTCACTGTAGACCTTGACTGTTTTATCCCCTGGCGCACTTGTTTGATTGCAGGTCGTTTTAAATCTCCCTTCGGCGTAAATTCATGTTGTGTTTCATAGCAAGCTTGCGAAAACTCGCAGCTCATGTTCCGTCGCATCGGTGCACTGCTACTGGCAGTTGAATCCAATGTTGCCAGATAGAGGTAGGTTTCCGGCGGCATCGAATATGTGGTCATTTTTAAGATTGGCGGGGATATTATATCAAACACTGATATTTTTATACAATATTAATTTCGAGAATAAGACGCACCTGCATTTTGGAGGCAAAAGTACGTCTTATAGTCCATAAAAATGGTAGCTCATTATTCTCACCAAGTAATATAGGCGTGCTATCGACTGGTGATGTCAAATTGAATCCGTGCTTTTTAATTTCGAGAAGGCTTCTGACACTGTACCTCATAAGCAACTTCTAATCAAACTGCGTACCTATGGAATATAATCTCAGGTATGCGACTGAATTAGTGATTTCCTGTCAGAAAGATCACAGTTCGTAGTAATTGACGAAAAGTAATCGGGTGAAGCAGAAGTAATATCTGGCGTTGTCCAAGAAGGTGTTATAGGCCCTCTGCTGTTTCTGATCAGCATAAACGATTTATGGGACAATCTGAATAGCGCCCTTAGATAATAGATGACGCTATCATTTACCATATCGTAAAAAGGTCCTGAAATCATCACCGAGCGAGGTGGCACACTGGACTCGCATTCGGGAGAACGGCGGTTCAAACCCGCGGTCGGGCCATCCTGGTTTAGGTTTTCCGTGATTTCCTTAAACCGTTTCAGGCAAACGCCGGAACTGTTCCTTTGAAAAGGACACGGCCGACTTCCTTCCTCATCCTTCCCCAATTCGCTGTTTGATCCCTTCCCCCAGATCAACCAACCAACTGTAAAATCATCAGATGACCAAAACCAACTGAAAAATGATTCAGACGGGATATCTGTATTTTGACCATAAATAATGAAAAGTGTGAAGTCATCCACTTGGTCCCCTCCAGGAAATCAACCAACGAACCGTAAAATAATCAGATGATCAAAACCAAATTCAAAACGATTTAGACTGTGTATCTGTATCTTGCGAAAGGTGTCAATTGACCATAAATAATGAGAAGTGTGAAATCATCCACATGAGAACCAAAAGGAAACCGCTAAATTTCGGTTACACGATAAATCATATAAATCTAAAGGCTGTGAATTGAGCTACATACATAGATGTAATAAGACAGTGCTGCAGGCTAAGCGAACCGAAGACTGCGATTTATTGGTAGAACACTTAGAAAGTGGAACAGGTCTACTAAATACTGTTTACAGTACACTTGTCCGCCCTATTCTAGAGTACTGCTGCGCGGTGTGGGATACGCATCAGACAGTACTAACCGGACACATCGAGAAAGTTCATGGAAGGGCAGCGACAGAGGGGAGAGAATGCCCCGGATAAGACGCGAATTGGGCTGGCAGTTATTAAAACAAAGGCTTTTTTCGTTGCGACAGGATCTCCTCAAAAAATTTCAACTTTGTCCTCCGACTGCTAAAATATTTTGTCGACGTGCACCTACATGCGGAGAAGTGATCGTCGTAATACAATAATAGTAATCAGAACTCGCACGGAAAGATTTACGTGTTGGGGTTTTTCCCACGCGCTGGTGGAGAGTGGATTGTGTGATTGGATTGAGGGATTTATTTGCCTACCTTGATATTATTCCTTATTGATTTACTTCCGTTATTCGCTCTCATATTCCTACTAGTTTTCATACAGAAAAAAGTTCAAATGAAGAAACTACAGAACTCAAGTGGGAATCGCATACAGATTCTCTGCTCCCCAGCGAGATACCTTGGCCGTTATGACAGAGGGGCTTTCGTTTAACAGATTTTATCTTACAGGTGCGTAAGCGGCAGTCATAAAAGTTTATTTCCTTGCGTACTAGGAAAATGTCCGTTTGCGAACCCTATTATCATGTTCATCAATGCTCAGTTTTCAATTACCACGTCAGTTTTGCGTCGATAATGACTTTTCTGGAGACTAGAAATCTATTCTGTAGGAATCAGCATGGGTTTCGAAAATGACGATCGTGTGAAAGCCAGCTCGCGCTATTCGTCCACGAGACTCAGAGGGCCATAGACACAGGTTCCCAGGTAGATGACGCGTTTCTTAACTTACGCAAGGCGTTTGATACAGTTCCCCACAGTCGTTTAATGAACAAAGTAAGAGCATATGGTCGATGAGACCAATTGCGTGATTGGATTGAAGAGCTACTAGATAACAGAACGCAGCATGCCATTCTCAATGGAGAGAAGTCTTCCGAAGTAAGAGTGATTTTAGGTGTGCCTCAGGGGAGTGTCATAGGACCGTTGCTATTCACAATATACATAAATGACCTTGTGGATGACATCGGAAGTTCACTGAGGCTTTTTGCAGATGATGCTGTGGTGTATCGAGAGGTTGTAACAATGGACAATTGTACTGAAATGCAGGAGGATCTGCAGCGAATTGACGCATGGTGCAGGGAATGACAATTGAATCTCAATGTAGACAAGTGTAATGTGCTGCGAATACATAGAAAGATAGATCCCTTATCTTTTAGCTACAAAGTAGCAGGTCAGCAACTGGAAGTAGTTAATTCCATAAATTATCTGAGAGTAGGCATTAGGAGTGATTTAAAATGGAATGATCATATACTGTTGATCCCTGGTAAAGCAGATGCCAGACTGAGATTCATTGGAAGAATCCGAAGGGAATGCAATCCGAAAACAAAGGAAGTAGGTTACAGTACGCTTGTTCGCCCACTGCTTGAATACTGCTCAGCAGTGTGGGATCCGTACCAGATAGGGTTGATAGAAGAGATAGAGAAGATCCAACGCAGAGCAGCGCGCTTCGTTACAGGATCATTTAGTAATCGCGAAAGCGTTACGGAGATGATAAACTCCAGTGGAAGACTCTGCAGGAGAGACGCTCAGTAGCTCGGTACGGGCTTTTGTTGAAGATTCGAGAACATACCTTCACCGAAGAATCAAGCAGTATATTGCTCCCTCCTACGTATATCTCGCGAAGAGACCATGAGGATAAAATCAGAGAGATTAGAGCCCACACAGAAGTATACCGACAATCCTTCTTTCCACGAACAATACGAGACTGGAATAGAAGGGAGAACCGATAGAGGTTCTCAAGGTACCCTCCGCCACACACCGTCAGGTGGCTTGCGGAGTATGGATGTAGATGTAGAAACAGCTCGGCGGCACTTAATTGTGAATTGTTAGTAGTGGTTAGATACAGATTGTTATTATCAGGCGTGACACTCATTTCCAGTCCCTGACAGGGGTGGTTCTACCATCGTTCTTATGCCGTCTTGCATGGTCACGAGTGGTACACCGTTTTTCCTAGACACGGACAATCCGCGTTCATACACCAAGAAATCGGCAGTTTTATTCACGGTGTGATCATGAGCGCTTCCAAACACAATATTTCGTTTCTCCCATTCTGTTATGCCATTACCATTACCTTACTGCGCCTATTGAATGCATACACACTACTTCACAGCGATGGAGGAGCAGACGACTGGCTGTTACCATTTCGTCGCCATCAACGGTTTCGGAATATCCGATACAGATAGAAAATAAGAAGCAGATATTATTTTGGGAGAGTGATTGAGACAGTGCCGTGGGAGGAAGTGGGGGAAGGGGGGGGGGGGAGTGCCGTTTCTCTCGCTCTGCAACTGTCGCTGCGTTCTTCAGTGTAACAGAAGCCGTATTTTACCTGGACAAGAGCTCGGACGGGAACTTGTGCTTCCTTTTAGTATTCCCTGTGATGAATATTCAATAGTTTTCCCTTGCGTGTTGAGAGGTTTGTTTATTTCATACTCAGTTGCTTGTTTCTTTATTTCGACTACTGCAGTTGTGGCAGCAGTTTGTAGTTGCTCGCTTTATGGTAAGAATGGCTCTTCTACCAAAGTCTTCCATTATAATTAATCAGTTTCTCATCTTATTACTTTCACAGTTCCACAGGCTCCGTCTAACGGTTTAGAACGAAAATCTTAACACGATAGAAAAGTAGAGTGACACTTCAAAAGAATTCTTTTTGAGAGAGATGTTAATCAAAAATTCGAAAGAAAATTGCTTTCATTCTGAAGTCACACTTGTTTTCTCGGACATTGCCGTTACTGTCCTACTTTACTGTCCCTGTCTCTGTCTGTTTATTTACAATAATTACAGGCAACATCGGCTTGTCCTGAATCACGTATTCCACTCTACACTTATACCTTCTCTTGTTGTTTCCATTACTGAATAAATTATTCTTTGACTCCCTAACGCTTTTTTTCTTGCACTTTCAGTTCTTAGCCGCCTTTACTGCCTAAACTGCCCTCATTTTATATTTACTCACTACTATAAAATTTTTAGTACCTTCCTGTACTACCATATTTCATGACCTTCTCTTTACCTTTCCTCAACTTATGCATTTCATATACCACCATCTTTTCACAATATAACTACCGCTACTGAGCTCGCTTCACGAGCAAAAAGATTCGCACTTTAACTGGTTGTTGTAGATAATTTCATTTTCACAGCGAGCGAGCTGGTGACAGAAGAAATTAATTAAATTCAGTGAATATTTTTTTCTCCGTCTTTCTTCCGTCTCAGAACCGTTACTATTCTTTATCTTCCCTTGTTTTCTGACTTCTATCGATCGTTTTTTCTTTTCTTTCCCGATAAAAGTAAAACCTGAACATGTTGAACTTCTCCTTCTTGAATGTACATATACACTTATACCTTAGCGTTTTTAAATTCAGATACTACCATTCATAACTTGTTCTGGTCTCCATTTTGCAGACTGACCAGTTAACAACACGTAAAAAACTGTAGGAATTAGTAATTACTTAACACTGAATAATATTTCGAATTTATCTTTACATATATTCTTCGTTAAAAATAATTATAAATGAGTTTTTATTTATACTGTGGGAACAAATGCGTAAATTTGAAGCTCTTGTTCCACAAAGAGAAAGCAAATTCCTTTACGATGGTTTGACTTCAAGTTGTACAAGGAAATAAACTTATTGTAATTTCTACGTTAACGTGCCGCAAATAATTGGTGTAACACAACTAAATAATCCTTAGTTCATACCCTCTGTTCTAGGCAGATTTTTAGCATGAGGAGCCTAAACCTCGCAGCTCTTTTGATTACCAATATTTTTATAGATTGCTAACCACTGCACATGATATTTATAGCCCTTCTCAAGACCACGCACGTTTCTGTAACGGTCATACCTGTACATGTCACGCCTCCAGTACTTCATCATATGCTAATATCTGTTTAGTGATACACGTGACGATAATCTCTAGCTCATTATATTAATAAATTATTTCGAACGGATAACATCTACTTCCTTTGTTCATACACAAGAGAATGTGCAGAAAGTCAATAAAAAATTTATTACACAGGCAGGAGTTAGCGAGAAAATTATAACTTCGAAACACATTTCGTTTAATGAGACGGTGACCGACATTTTATAGTTTTTGTTTATTTCTTGACACAATCACTTTTTTCATGAAACATAACCGGTTTCAGCCACGTTCCCCATCTTGAGTTGCTACAAAAACAATAAACAGATTATATCAGACCTTAAGGCAAGTAAAGCAAGAAAAAGATTTAAAGTAGATCTACTTGCGAAGTGAGTAAAGTACTACTACAGGAGATTTGCTTGAGAGCTGAATAAAGTGTTAGTAAATACAGCCGGATAGTAAGTAAAAGCACCTTTCAGTGAACAAATGTTCTTGCGTTGTCATATTGAACGTATTACGAAAAAAAAATTAGGGAATTTTATACATAGAACGAAATTTACGTTTCTTTACGTACTCTTTGTTCTAAATGCACACGTCATCTATAAGACAATTTTCACTTCTGAAATCAATAAAACATGATTTTTGGGATGAACATTCGTTTACTAAATGCGGCTCTTAAGTATGTCCACGTGTATTTTAATAATGCTATAATTAGCTCACAAGTAGACCTATTTGAATAGCACTTCACTTCCATAGCTCATAAGGTGGCCTAGTTTAAATCCTTTTGCTTGATTTAAGGTTTCAATATAAGATTTTTATTAATTTTTGTAGCATCTGAAGATGGCTAATGTGACTGAAAGCGGTTGCGATGGTTTCATAAAAAATGATTGTCAACAAATAAACAAAAAATATAAACGTATAACTTCCACCATGTTTTCGAAGCTTACCCAACGTATGGACACACCTGAAATTTCTTCAACTATTCACTAGAAATTTTTGAATTTCATATTAATGAAACTCTTGCAGCGAATGAACAACTCAATAAGTTAACGAACTAATCCGTTTCATGCGATTAAACGAATGATCTCATGGCACGACGTGTACTACAAAAATAATATGTAGTGCTCTTTCACGTTCTTCTTACAGTCACTGTTGCGATGTTGGCATTTTAAATACAGTTTTGCACTTACTATGCTCTCCGATAAAAATTTATTCCGTGTGATCCAGTGGAAGTGAAAAAACACAATGCCTAAAGCGGAAAAAGTGCCAGGAAGTTGAAACTTTAAGGTAGTAAGTGATACGTGCTCTGTTTTCGTAATACGTAGCGCACTGAGGGGGAAAGGTGGTATGAAGCTCGAGTCCTCGTTCAGCATGAAGTTATAGCTTGTCGTATATGTGTACTCTGTGTATGATCGGAGAATTCGTTGTTAATAATTGTAAAAAGGACAAAATTTTTCCCCAGGACTGTTATTATTATTATTATTACACGTTTTTACTCTAAAGACAGAGTTTGACCTTAAATGTTGCATGATTATTCAGCTTTCTCTTATGAACCGTGCTGCGGTTCGCGTTGGTGCCGTATCCTTTAGTTGGCACGGTTGCGTTGTTTGTCTTCTTCTGGTGTTCACTGGCGCCACTCGGTTTCGTAAGCGTTGCCTGTCCGCTACTGGCAGCGGCGGCGCTTATCGATATGTTGCTCTGCTGCCCCGTCTTTGGGGCGACCTCGTGCTTCTTCCGTGTGGGGTGAGTGAGGAGTTTGGTTGGGAACGCAGGAGCAGCGAGGTCCGCGCAGAGCGACAACACCCCGGGACCGCTGGCAGAGAGTAGGGGCTGCCGGATCGAAGGGCAGTGGTGGTTCAAATGGCTCTGAGCACTATGCGGTCAACACTCGCCTAGAACTTAGAACTAATTAAACCTAACTAACCTAAGGACGTCACACACATCCATGCCCAAGGCAGGATTCGAACCTGTGACCGTAGCGGTCGCTCGGCTCCAAACTGTAGCGCCTAGAACCGCTCGGCCAATCCTTCCGGCAAGGGCAGTGGCCACGACGGTGCACGACCTCGTAGAAACCGGATCCTGCGTGTTTATGTCGAGTGTATTACAATTCGCGTAGAGAAACCTCTATCATTGTGAAATCTCGCGATTCTCCAGTGACTTGGGTTCGTGTTGCTGCTCGTAGTGTCGCCGAGGCGAAAAGCAGCGAGTGGGGTACCTGAGGAAGGCGTATCTGATTAGCCTTCCTGACCTTCTAATTACTATTTTCTTTTTTCAGCTTCTTACATTGCTGAGTTCAACCAGCGGTATTTTTCTGTCGTGGGACCGCTAACGCCCCAGTTACCTGCCCTGGGGTTTAGTGTATGTAACGGTAGTGTAAGTTTCTTCGCTTTGCCGCCGCTGTCAGGTGAGGCGTTTAAGTTCAAAATGGTTCAAATGGCTCTGAGCACCATACGACTTAACTTCTGAGGTCATCACTCGCCTAGAACTTAGAACTAATTAAACCTACCTAACCTAAGGACATCACGCACATCCATGCCCGAGGCAGGATTCGAACCTGCGACCGCAGCGGTCGCTCGGTTCCAGACTGTAGCTCCTATAACCGCACGGCTAGGCGTTTCAGTTTGACAGCTTCTTGATTGTAGGTTGTATGGCGTTCTCCTACCTTAGTCGTAGTCATTCCTTCTTGTTTCGGGCGTTCTAAGCACACTATTCTGCAGGCGGAGCTCAAACCGCTAGTTCCGGCTTTGGCGTAACTTTACGTCTTACATTTGTTTTGTTGGCTGTCAGGTAGCCTCTCCACCATTATCATTAGTCGCTCGTTAGACTGCCACTAGTCCTAATTACCATCTTGTGACCTGAATGCAACTCTTGGCTGCCTTTCTTTTCGCTCGCGAAAGTGTTTTTGGTGTAACCTACTCAGAGGTCGATTCCTGGAGCACCGTCTGTCACTGG
Organism: Schistocerca nitens; assembly: GCF_023898315.1. Taxonomy (NCBI): domain Eukaryota; kingdom Metazoa; phylum Arthropoda; class Insecta; order Orthoptera; family Acrididae; genus Schistocerca; species Schistocerca nitens. Next base: position 369,329,057 of record NC_064620.1, on the reverse strand, counting down.
CCCTTGTTCTTTATTTTATTACTGTATTATTAAGTTACGATCATTTGTCTCACCTGTTTGGTGATCTGTTGTTTGCTTTTTTTCTTAATGCATCGTTTGCTATCCCATTAGCCATTTTACAGTATATTAGTTAATTTTTTTATAATTGCCAATTTGGCGTTAAAGGCCTTCAGCCGTGATTGTTGTTACATGACTTAAAGGTCTGATTGCGACCTCATTGGCTTGTTTTCAAAAATTATTTATTAAGTTGAATGAGTGAAATTGCAAAGCAAGCCATTAGTAATTTATTAGAGCCCCGTGCACAGTCGTAACCCAATCCTGCCTTCCTTAATTACCAGGTTTCATCTTATTTCATTCTTCTTCCAGTCTCCCAAAAATCTCTTCATTCTTCGACTGTGTTCGCATTTATCTTGTCCACGTTATTCACTGTCTTCTTAGTGTCCTTTTCTTTAAATTCCGTTGCCCTGCCGTCACACCGTCGCAGGCAAATTTTGAAAGCATGGTTCTGTAACAAAGTTCCACTTATCAGCAGTTTGTCCTAAACGAATGCAGCACGTCTTCGTTATCTTTAGCTCGCTATAGTACTGACAAAATTTACTTAATAGTAAATTTCGACTCTGAGCGATGGATATACCAATGATATTTTAACGTTGTTGCACGTGATGACGCGACTTTAGGAAGTGAAACCGGTTTTGTTTTAATAAACATTTTCCTAACATCAGTACGAACGTTACACCAAACCACAACTGTAACGAAACATGTACGGCGTCACCATTGTACTGGTAAGTTTATGTGAGAACTACAGCAACCACAAAAACGATACCAGCGTCGCAGCGAAAAGTGCAAACAGCATTCCCACAGCAGCGTTTATTTTAGACCAGGGCCGGGCACGGGGTGCCAAACTGAACGGAATACGATGTGCAGACCACGTTTGGGATGGGGCTCTACCAGCCTCGGCTTCACTCGGTAATTCTCGGAAGTACTCGGTACAGCGCGACATTTCATCTAGCATTGTGGTGCTGCATTTTCCGCTCGGCACGACGTTCTTCATCTGGGCAGAATCGTGGTGTCAGCGCAGTTTACTCTTCGCTATTCGTTCGTGGTATAAAGAAACTTCGCTGGTGGCTGTTTGCACAGAAGGTGGCAGTCTAGTGATCTGTCATCCAAGCCTTTAAAAATTAATGGGAGTGGCAGAAGAGAAGGATAAGATTCTAAGTATTCCATAGCAGATATACAGTCGCATTATCGACGAGTACTGTAAATTTTGCATGGAATGACATTACAATGCTGTGCAGAACTAATTTAAAGATTTAATTGACAATGAAAGAACAAAAAGTTAGAGAGATCGACAGATGGGATTCATTGTTCTGTATACCAATTCAGTCATGGAGCATATGATGGAACTGCTAGTACAAATAGTAAATTTTCTGAAGTCACACGCATTATCCTGCTGTCAATATCAGCAGTTTTCTATTTCTCCATATAAATCTCTTTTTTCAGTACACAGGATATTGGACAGGAAACCTTTATACCTATTGGTTTTTCAAACATCAAACATACATTATTTAAATTTTTTTAACAAATTGGATCAATACAGTTAATAATTACAATTTTTAAATACTGTATATTTTGATTTATTTCTTCAATTAAAGATACAAATTACATTTCTCCTTGCATGAGGTTGTAACAGGTCCATGACTAAAGATTTTTTGCTGGCGCTCTCGAGCAGATGTAATTTCGATGGATTGCTCACGTGCTGCCTGTGATACGTAAGCTATAAGAGCATCTCAGACCAGAGAGCAGTGTTGGCTGCAGTAGGAACTGTGTGGCAGTAGGAGTAAGTAGTAGCGAGCAGTCGTGTGTATCGAGTTGGCTGGGCCGGTCGTGGGGAGCGATGGCGGTGGGCGGTGCATGAGCAATGTAGTATAAGGTAAAAGCAGCCTCGCGCGCGTGTACTATTGTTATAGCAACTCCATGTAAATGTTTTTTTAAAAAATCTCTTAATAAGAATCTTTCTTATAAAAATTAACTTTTGACAATCATTCATCTCAATTTAAAGAATTTACTAATTTCTCCAGTCCATAGTCATCCCGAGTATTGTAAAAAAAAACAGTTGTTTCTTTTTATACATGAGAAATCTATCGGCCAGCATTGCACTGGGCTGTGCCAGAAAAATTTCTTACAGGAGCAGATATATATGCGTTATCTGGCGACCTTATTGAGGTAACAATTCTCAATTTATTCAGAATGATCTTTCAGGGCCATGACGCAGCACTGCTGACGTCCAAATTTACCAGTTTAAATTCACAGTCAATTATTGAAAGGTTGTAAGTGAGCCACAGTTTTATTGAGCGATTAGTCACATTGTATTATTGGTAGGTTACGAAATTTATCTGTCGGGAGGTTTCACTAAATGTCCATTATATAATAATTTTTTTTTTATCTGTTGGGAGGTTAAAAGCGATTGTGAGATGGAATAGTAGCAGTTTTTCAGAAGGTAGGCTGTCAGACTTTTTAAAGCTCTGTAGTTCAGGAAGAGATTTTATGTCTTGGTAATTTGTTGTATAATTTTGTTACTGCATGATATTCACCTTTTTGGTATAGTGTAGTGTTACAATGAGTAACATATCACTCTCTGACCTGGTACTGTAATTATGAAAAAAGGTTTTCTTTTCTCAGCATAATTTTTTTGACATGCATGACTACTTCCAGTATATAAATGCAGGGAAGGGGTAAGATCTTTAAAGAAAGGTATGCATTTCCTTCCATGTACTTAATTTCAGTTACCTGAGAACGATATTCAAAATATGATATAGTTAACTGATTTGACACACCTTACTCCATATCGTTCAAGCTTCCTCAGGAGCACAGAAAGATCAATCTCACCAAAAGCTTCTGTTAGGTCCAGGAATAAACCTGAGATATTACTGTGGTTGTCCACTTCATTTAGGACATGGTTTATCAGGTTGAAAGTGGCTGTTTCAGTTGATCACTGTGGTCTGAAGCCATGCTGACATCCAGAAATATTATTCTTGTGAAAGAATGTAGTTAGTTATGAAAAGGAACACTTTTTCAATAATTTTCGAAATCCCTGACAGTAGAGACACGGGTCTATACTTAATAATACGTTACTGATCACCTTTTTTATATAGGGGTATTACTTTTGCCATTTTCAGTTGCTGTGAGAAGTCACCACGTGATAAGGAAGAACTGCATATGTCTAATAGAGGAGAGAGTATTTGTCTTGCTGTTATTTATACAATATAATCAGGAATATCATCAATGCTAGTCGAATAATTACTCTTCAGTGAGTTAATGGTATTTAGGAGCTCTGTTAGGCCTACTGAACTGACGAACATGGATATATTGGTTCAAATGGCTCTGAGCACTATGGGACTCAACTGCTGAGGTCATTAGTCCCCTAGAACTTAGAACTAGTTAAACCTAACTAACCTAAGGACATCACACACATCCATGCCCGAGGCAGGATTCGAACCTGCGACCGTAGCGGTCTCGCGGTTCCAGACTGCAGCGCCAGAACCGCGTGGCCACTTCGGCCGGCAACATGGATATATTATTTACACTCCTGGAAATGGAAAAAAGAACACATTGACACCGGTGTGTCAGACCCACCATACTTGCTCCGGACACTGCGAGAGGGCTGTACAAGCAATGATCACACGCACGGCACAGCGGACACACCAGGAACCGCGGTGTTGGCCGTCGAATGGCGCTAGCTGCGCAGCATTTGTGCACCGCCGCCGTCACTGTCAGCCAGTTTGCCGTGGCATACGGAGCTCAATCGCAGTCTTTAACACTGGTAGCATGCCGCGACAGCGTGGACGTGAACCGTATGTGCAGTTGACGGACTTTGAGCGAGGGCGTATAGTGGGCATGCGGGAGGCCGGGTGGACGTACCGCCGAATTGCTCAACACGTGGGGCGTGAGGTCTTCACAGTACATCGATGTTGTCGCCAGTGGTCGGCGGAAGGTGCACGTGCCCGTCGACCTGGGACCGGACCGCAGCGACGCACGGATGCACGCCAAGACCGTAGGATCCTACGCAGTGCCGTAGGGGACCGCACCGCCACTTCCCAGCAAATTAGGGACACTGTTGCTCCTGGGGTATCGGCGAGGACCATTCGCAACCGTCTCCATGAAGCTGGGCTACGGTCCCGCACACCGTTAGGCCGTCTTCCGCTCACGCCCCAACATCGTGCAGCCCGCCTCCAGTGGTGTCGCGACAGGCGTGAATGGAGGGACGAATGGAGACGTGTCGTCTTCAGCGATGAGAGTCGCTTCTGCCTTGGTGCCAATGATGGTCGTATGCGTGTTTGGCGCCGTGCAGGTGAGCGCCACAATCAGGACTGCATACGACCGAGGCACACAGGGCCAACACCCGGCATAATGGTGTGGGGAGCGATCTCCTACACTGGCCGTACACCACTGGTGATCGTCGAGGGGACACTGAATAGTGCACGGTACATCCAAACCGTCATCGAACCCATCGTTCTACCATTCCTAGACCGGCAAGGGAACTTGCTGTTCCAACAGGACAATGCACGTCCGCATGTATCCCGTGCCACCCAACGTGCTCTAGAAGGTGTAAGTCAACTACCCTGGCCAGCAAGATCTCGGGATCTGTCCCCCATTGAGCATGTTTGGGACTGGATGAAGCGTCGTCTCACGCGGTCTGCACGTCCAGCACGAACGCTGGTCCAACTGAGGCGCCAGGTGGAAATGGCATGGCAAGCCGTTCCACAGGACTACATCCAGCGTCTCTACGATCGTCTCCATGGGAGAATAGCAGCCTGCATTGCTGCGAAAGGTGGATATACACTGTACTAGTGCCGACATTGTGCATGCTCTGTTGCCTGTGTCTATGTGCCTGTGGTTCTGTCAGTGTGATCATGTGATGTATCTGACCCCAGGAATGTGTCAATAAAGTTTCCCCTTCCTGGGACAATGAATTCACGGTGTTCTTATTTCAATTTCCAGGAGTGTACATAAGTGCACATCTACAGATATGAAAGCTCCAGGCGTCAATTTTTTTACAATAAATGTTTAACAAATGTAATGATAAATAAACTGGACGTATTTAGTTATCAATTCAGACTAGCTCTTAAATTTAATAAGTAATATAGATAAATGAAAATATCAGACCTATTAAACTCTATTTTTCGATATACACTCAAGAAATTCCCAAAAGCGAGCGAATGCCTTTAGAAACAAAAAGATCAGACGCTGATTGAGGGAAAAGTAGCCCACGCTCAACGATGTCTTCAAAAATTCCGATTGTTCACTGTCAAATTTGGAACACGAAACACGATGTGGTTTACATCAACTTCTGTTTGAGAATGACACTCACATGCAGGGGAATGGTACATACTGTTTCGGTACAGATGTGAGGAAACGAGGCGTGGTTAAAAGCGGAGTCGAATGATGGTGGCACTCGCAGAGTGGTCCAAATGCGCTTTCGTGAACCATAGCCTTGTAAGAACTTGAGGTTGTAGTATGTAGGGACACATTCCGTGTCTCTTGCCATTGCTGTCTTTCGTGTCTCTTGATTTCACGTAAATAGTCTGCATACGGTAATTTCAAATCGATTACAGCACCTGTAGATGCTGTTTGCTTCGCTAAGATGTCAACGTCTTCATTATAGTGGACGCTAACGTGGGAATACACGCATAGAAGAATGATAGTCTGCTCTCTCCGTTTATAGCGAATATATTCCAGTGGCATGGCCAAAATACAACGGTTGTTTGTTTTATTCCATCTACGATGTTGGTTTTAAGAGCTCTCTGCGGCATGATTAATATCCAAGAAGGAATTTGAAGATACAAACTAAATTGCCTCCGCCTTAACTGAAGCACTTTTAGGCATTTTGTTCGCTTTACTGATTTGGATCTGGGTGCATAGAAAAGCACCTGCAGTATACTCCTCTCGTAGAATTTTGGATCCATCAGTATATGTACAAATATAACTGGGCCACTGAGCTTCAACGAGGCGATTAAATCTGCAATTTAAGTTAACGCTCGGCGAACGTTTCATATTTTAATAATAGATTGGAATCTGGCAGCTGAGGGTGTATATTCAAATAAAGGCAAATGTGAAGAACATTACGTAGGATGTGTGATAGGATACAAAGAGTCAAAGCTGAGGCAGATAACTGGAATTTTACTTCTGTTGGGGGCATTCCTTAAATGGTAGACGCAATCTCTACTCTTATAGATAGGATCATTAGACTCCACAATAGACGATCTCTACGTGTTGCCATATTGGCCCGAGGAAACCATCAAATACGAGTGCAGTGGGCAGAGATTCATGGGGAGTGGGCCATCGATCAATGGAAACGTGTCACCTGGTCGAAAGAATCATGTTTTTTGCTACATCGTGCCATGGGCGCAGGACATGGGTTTCAGGCAGTGTTATGCTATGAGTGACATTCACTTGCGTTTCCGTGGGACCCGTGGTAGTAATCGAAGACACTATGAAAACTGTAGACGACATGAACATTGTTGCGGCCCAGTTGCATCCCTTCGTGCCTGACGTCGTCCCCAATGGCGATAGCGTCTTCTAGCAGGGTAAGAGGGCAGGAGTGAGTAACGGTGGTTAGACGTGCATGGCAGTGAACTTGCGTTGATGTGTTGGCCACGAAGTTCCCCTGATCTGAACCCAGTGGAATACACGTGGGATACTTTCAGGTACCAGCTCCGAGCCCACAAACCACCGGTTCTTAATATAAGGGCATTGCATGAACTGTACTAGATATTAGTGGTGGGGAGCTCGTGAATGAGTCGTTCAAATGAATGCTTCACTCCAGTGAAGTGTGAACTAACCACTCAATTTCAATGAACTGGTACTTCAAACTCTTCACAGATAACACACTCCACACTTTCTTCAAGTTCACTCACTCTCTTCCCCTCTCCCTCATCCCATTACATCGGCGTTACGTCACTCATTCTCCCTTCACTTCAGTCCCCCCTCTACTGCCTGTCGACGAATCGCGCGGCGTTTGTGGGAAACTATAGGTTTGCGAGGGGTTGGGGAGGTGAGGGGCGATGGGAAGGCAGCGTCAGCTGCTTCCTGCAGTGCTGACATCATTACCCGTGACTATTTGTGCAGTTCAGTTACACTTCGCGTCTACCGGTAGCCTACCGTTGGCAGCGCTTTCGGACAAATTAATATTACAGATACAAACGAAGAGGCTGGCTGTGTGAGCACGCACAGCCAACATGAAAATAAAAGTTGTGTTAATAACACTGAAAGAGGGATTTTACCTGAAATCGTACCAATTACTACAGGTGACAGTTTACGTTTTGAATTTGGAGGGTTATATTATTCTCAACAAAATAAAATCTACAGGAAAACTTCTGAATAATTACTTAACGTAAATATATAGACTTTGTGACAGTGGTAAACATACTCACTCTATTTTGGATTAAATTTTAAAAGGAACATGAAATTGGACTGCATTTTGTTGGTAGCCCTAGTTTTTCAGTCCATGAATACAACAAATAATGTTTCACTTGGCTGATAAAGACTTTTTTGGGCGTTTCATGAGAAAATGTCGAGCAAGATTAAATGTAATACCTTCTTTATATGTGACAGGCTTCTCTGTTTATCTTTCCTTTGTCCCCTTCGACCACGCTCTATTTAAGTTAGCTCAGACGCTGTAAGAGCGTGAAACGTTGCGTGCACGTTACTGCATAGTTGGTCATCTGTTGGTAAAATTATGAAGTATTACGAACCTTTATTGTACGAGCGAGGCGAAGCGAGAGTAGCCGCGGCTGAGCGGCGAACTGGGCAACTTCGCCAGGCTTCCGTACTTCACGAATGAACTACTTCATTTGAACGCTTCACGGCAAAGAGTGAAATGAATGAAGTAGTTCACGGGAATCAACGAGTTCGACCCATCTCTACTAGATATCCCGTGCCACATATCTCCTGAAACCTACCAAGAAGGTGTAAAGTGGATAATTGTTATGCACACCCCTCTTATTTAATGTTGTAAATTCGTTACCGCTTCCAAAAGCTGCACAGCTTCTTCTACTGAATCCTCTGACATAGCTCTACTTCTGTCTGTTTTCTTTGATGAACGCTCCTTCAGCAATTGCCCGACCACTTTCTACTATCGTCCCTGCTTGCATCTGAATATTACTGTTACTGTTAATAGTCATCACTCTGTATTTGCTTTGTTGAAATTCCATTTAGATACTAATTTGTGAAATATGTAAATTTAACTCACGAATCTCATCGGCCCCTGCTATCGCTAATTTATTCGATCTACCACTATAATGATCCACCTGTGCCTGTAGTGTCCTATGTAACTGCTACTGCGATTCGATTTTTGAAACAATTCTCTGTTATCTAACATTTTACTAACTACCATGCGAATAGGAAAAGATAGCCAAATTTACCTCTTGGCCTCAAACTTAACGGTACCTATTTTATTCATATTTTCATATAATGTCTTATTAATTCTTCCACATTGCTCTATGGTTCCATACCTCTCCACTGTATTTCGTATCTGAGATTATCTTCCCATACTTAGGCCGGGTGCTTTACAACAGTGGTACCCAAGATGAAACACAAAAACAGTAGGTGCAGTACTGCGTATTTAACTGTGTCACTCTGTACTCCTCCACCATATCTTTTCCCCTCAGCTACCACTTTTGTACCACTGGAAGCTGCGCAGTAGACTTTGGGTACAGTAAGTGCAGAGCGACAGTTTGAACAATTTATTATGTAAAAACGTTTATCAGGTTAAATTTTACAAATACAATTCAATTCAACATTCCTAGAGAACAAGCCATGAATTTTAAAAATACAATTAATCATCTGCATACACTGAAAACAGGTTGATCAAACAAACCGTTTTGTAATCTGGCCAGCAAACAGTGGCTGGCTCATTTACGTAAGAGCACAATCTTTTCCATTTGGTCAATGGTCGGTATACAATGTGCTTCAGGCCACGACGCTGCCGCACCCAGATATTACGCGAGTTATTACAGTTTAGACACCCACAATATGCGCATGTACTAAGAAAAGCTTATTAATGTCTTTTCATAAATTATGGACTGCCCACACCCATTGACTATAGTGCCAGCAGTCGCCTGACACAACAGAAACATTTTCGAATTACTTTAAATAATCCCCAAAATCTTAATAACATTGTCACCCTAATCACTTCTAGCCACCGTGCCATATAAGCTAGTAGACGGCATACGATCTTAACCTTACATTATCCTGTACGACATGATAATGTTTACCATTTGCCATTTCTTAGACACTGCAGTGCTTGTAACATTCTCCTACAATGGACCCACTGTATTAGACTTACACTATGCTAACACACACACACACACACACACACACACACACACACACACACACACACACAGACACAGACACAGGATGAAGCAGCTAAGTCATAACGCCCCTTGTATCTCCACAACCGTAATAGATACAAAGTTGCCGTTTGTGCTATTTTTTAGTAAAGAGATATGAGGCCATCTTTGTTTTTTAAATGGAACTCTATGTTAAATTTTAGCGTAACATGATGGGCTTAAAAAGATGGTTTCAAATATGTGTACATCATAATATTTAGGCGAATAGTTTTTGAGACACAGATATGTTCTCGTATCGCGTTCGTCCTTCGAAGCGGCGTTGTCCAGTGCGACCTTTCCTGCTGTGTAGAGTACATGGTAAGCGTCGTGAGTCCGTCCTTAAACAAACACGCCCATTTACCCGACAATAGTAATACATACTGCGATATTTTACGCAAAAATTAACTGATGATGTTGCCCAAATGTTATTCAGTTATTTGACAACTGTGATACAAAAATAGTAGACAACATACAGTATTAAAATACTACAATATGTTAATACATTTTTAAGTAATAGAAATACAAATGTTAATGAAGAGGCCCTTATTGGTCACAATTATTTCGTACATATTTGTTTTTTATTTGAAAATACAGGGTGATTCAAAAAGAATACCACAACTTTAAAAATGTGTATTTAATGAAAGAAACATAATATAACCTTCTGTTATACATCATTACAAAGAGTATTTAAAAAGGTTTTTTTTCACTCAAAAACTTCAGAGATGTTCCATATGGCCCCCTCCAGACACACGAGCAATATCAACCCGATACTCCAACTCGTTCCACACTCTCTGTAGCATATCAGGCGTAACAGTTTGGATAGCTGCTGTTATTTCTCGTTTCAAATCATCAATGGTGGCTGGGAGAGGTGGCCGAAACACCATATCCTTAACATACCCCCATAAGAAAAAATCGCAGGGTGTAAGATCAGGGCTTCTTGGAGGCCAGTGATGAAGTGCTCTGCCACGGGCTGCATGGCGGCCGATCCATCGCCTCGAGTAGTTGACGTTCAGGTAGTTACGGTCAGATAAGTGCCAATGTGGTGGCGCTCCATCCTGCTGAAATATGAATTGTTGTGCTTCTTGTTCGAGCTGAGGGAACAGCCAATTCTCTAACATCTCCAGATACTGTAGTCCAGTTACAGTAGCACCTTCGAAGAAAAAGGGACCAAAAACTTTATTGGCTGAAATGGCACAGAAAACGTTCACCTTAGGCGAGTCACGTTCATACTGAGTTGTTTCCCGCGGATTCTCAGTGCCCCATATACAGACATTGTGACGGTTGACTTTCCCGTTAGTGTGGAAAGTTGCTTCATCACTAAACACAATCTTTGAAACGAAAGATTCATCTTAGCATCAACTGACGCTGACACCTAGTCAACAGCGCCTCAAGCGAACAAATGTACAACTAAATGAAGCTTTATAGCTCCCTTAATTCGCCGACAGATAGTGCTTAGCTCTGCCTTTTGTCGTTGCAGAGTTTTAAATTCCTAAAGTTGTGGTATTCTTTTTGAATCACCCTGTATTTACTTTCATCACAATACGGAGCAAATACACACAAAGATGCAAAATACATACTGTACATGATACAAAACTTTACTGAACCATGTGCTCAAAATGCTTCCCCTCTGCTGCAATGCACATTTGCAGTCGCCGTTCGAATGATTCGTGAACGGCTGCGAGGGCGTCACTTGAGATACCAGCGCACGCTTCGATGATACGTTGCTCCATATCGTCTGGCGTAGCTGGTATTTGATCATACACTTTATGATTGATTGTTCCCAACAGAAAAAAATCAAGAGCGGTCAGATCAGGAGACGGGGCTGGTCACTTCAGCACGTCGTCCTGTCCAACAGTGAGGGAACTTTTCATTTAACAGCTCTGTAGCCACACGGGAAGAGTGAGCAGGACAGCCGTCGTCTTGGAACCACATGCACTGACGCGTAGTTAGTGGTACCTCTGTCAGCAAAATGGGCAGAACGTTTCGCAGGAACTATGCATAGTTATTGCCATTTAATACACCCGAAATGACGTACGGCCCCACAATGACATTTCCGACGATGTCGCACTCCACGGTTGCTGATGCTGTACCTGTCGAAACCAATGAGGCTTCTCTATTGACCAGTAATGCATATTATGCAAATTGACGTTACCGTGGTTGGTGAAAGTCGCTTCGACAGTGAAAAGCACCCGTTGAAAAACCTTGGATCATCTTGTAGGCGCTGCAGAGCAAACCGGCAAAATTCATGGCGCCATTCGAAATCCACACCGGAGAGTGCTTGATTAACTGAGAGGTGAAACGGGTGAAATCTATGCCGGTGCAATATGGGTCGAACACTTCTCTTACTTATACTACATTCCGAGGTGATACGTCGCCACGAAACAGTAGGGTCTTTGTGCGCCAACGCTAGAACGCCCTCTTCATGTACCTCGCCAGTTGCACTTTTCTGCCTTGTCCTCTGTGGCTCTGTATGTTGTTCCATGGCCCCGATTCAAGTAGTTTCTTGCAAATACGTGCAAGAAACTGGCTGTAAATGTTTGATTTAAACGAAGGAGAGAGAAAGTGCTTAAAGTTAAGCCGGTTTCGTGTAGTAAAGTCTGAACGTAAGTTGTATAAATGGGAAGAAGATTCGCACTAGGTATGAAATATTAGCCAAAAGAAACCCGCAAAAATGTGAAAGAAAACTATTTGAAAGATTAAGAACTGCTCGTGAGAGTCAATACACCATTATCGAGGGAGATCTACAAGACTGCGTGCTCTGATTGCACAGATTCAGGAAATTATGCGGAAGAGAAGTCACAAAATTACAAATTTTACTTAAAATAAGTGTAGAGATACCATTAATAGGTAATTCTGTAGAGGAATTCGTAGCTTCTTGTTTTCCATTGAAATGCTATGCATAAGGGTAATGAGTTGGGTTTTGTGCAAGATCTATGTGCAAACCACACACTATCATTTCGAGTGAAAAATAGACAAACTTGCTTTTTTTTGCAGTCGATGAATACTGTGACACATTCGTATACAGCAATGCCAGTGGTAAGTATCAGTGGATTAATGTTTCTGCAGCTTTATCTGTCTTCACAAACCTCAAAGCAAACCAGAACGAAAAATTTAAAAAAGGGACTGTTAAGTTGCAAAAATCTTGTAACAGACATAGCAAAATCTGTAAAAATAGAAGAGAATAATTTTCAGTATTACAGCAAAAGCGTCTTCTTATTAGTTGGACAAATTTCTTGTCTTTGGCACCTTAAGGGAAGCGGCATTTTTTGCTCTGTACTCATTTTAACCTTTTACGTTTTAAAATAACTGCGCTTACAAACGGCAAAAAATTTTAATATTGTTAAAGACGTTGCTAGTTTAAATAAGCCTTAAGAACGAAATTCGACAATACCAGCTAGGAAATATACATAGTTTACAAGGTGACTGAATGGAAGTTTAACATGGGGTTTCTGTCTGGTATCATATTCATGATTGTTTAAAATATTTTGAAGTAAGCTGTCAGGACGGCAATCTACAATACAATGTTGTTATTCCGAGAATGTTGTCAGCTTCTACTTAACCCTACCATATTTTCCCCATGAAACTACTGAGATCCATGAAAAGTTGTGTCGAAGTAATCAGCAGTTTCTTAAATACTGTAACATGTGTGGGCATCAGTACATAAAACCTTACTCTATTTAAATTTATTGTAGAAATTACAGGGAAGTATCAAGCCAACCCTCCAACACTGTAATTAATGTGAAAGCTCTGTGCTCTTCATTATCTGACCTTTGACTTAATGACACTCGTTTAATAAAACATGTTGATACTGGGAATGTTTTACATTAAAAACCCATGTGTATACGAAAAGAACATAAGCAAAATATCTAATAATGTGTGAAATACACTTCACAACAATTTAAAAATTTTATTTATTTACTTAGTTACTTTTTTTTGGCGCAAAAAGAAGAAGAAACCAACTTTCGTTTGTCTCATTTATTGTGCTGCAGCCTCAAGATATCAGTTCCCACTTCGTGCAATGAATAGTACATGGCACTGCAAATTTTTTTTAGTTAACTTCTTGATTGAGCTTTTCTTCTTCGAGGTAAGGTTATTTTTATTTTATATTGGAACAAAAGGTGCATTTGCATGTAGACATTGTCAAGGTCCGTGCTTCTGTATCTGCACAGTGAGTGTACTAATGTGTGCAAACTAAGCTTACCACTTACTATGCAAATGGACAAAACATCTGGACTGCCTTCTCAAGCTCAGAGTGTCAAATAGACTTTCTAAATAGATACGAGCATGGCCCTGTAAGGCTGCTAATATCAGGTGCAGATCGTAACAAAGTCATCAAAAGTGTTTCTGTCACTTAACTAGCATGCATGAATTAAGAAAAGTAAGAGTCTGGGGTCTATTCTAGAAAGACAACACAGCTATTCCCTTTTTTATTCTACATATAATTTATCAACTGTGCTTTCAGGGGCTAAGTGATAAACAACAATCATGTTCAATTAGTTTCGACACTCAGTAACAAAATACTTAACTCTTGGACATATTGAACTGACGTTTATTAAAATCGTTATCTTTACATATGAAAAATTTTTTTTATCACAGGAAAAAATGGTTAAAAAACATTCATCAGCTCATTTCAATCTACACTGTCGTAGCTGGTCAATGCAATGAGTTGGTGGAGAATAAATTTTACTTTTTGAGCCAACGAAAAAACTCTCATGTACTCAACGTGAGGGTATGTTAGTATCCAAGCATCTGATATTCAAAAAGTGTACACAAGTTGGAGTGAGCAATTCTAGACTCAACATTTACTGTGGCATAATGCACGATGGTATTTTACCAGGTGGCACCTGCAAAATGGCGTTGTCTCCGTCCTGGATCTGAAACGCGAATTCCCTACTCTGGCCGTGATTGATATCACTCAGTCTCAACTTTCCTGCGTTCCGTGAAATCACTCAGTCTCAACTTTCCTGCGTTCCGTAGGAAGTTAATCTTTCCCTAGTCAACTAGGCATGGTCGTTGAGGGATGGAGCTAAGTGCACAATTAATTTGCTCCCAAAAATTCCCACAGGAATAATTATCTACCTCTTTGCTATCTGTCGCCACGACATGTGAAGTGTATCGTCCTCACTTCGCAGAAAGCAAAGCTCTCAACGCCGTCGTTATTTCCACACACTTGTGCGGTCCACCGCAAGAATGAGAGAGATCTCGAAAATCTTGCGGGGATCTCCCCACCGTGTCGCGTCTGCGTCCACCAGTATGGCTTCAGCCAATCACTGTCTCGCTGGAGGTGAATTCTATTTTCTTGCTGGGTCGCAGCCTAGCCTCGTTAATGACGTGCAGTCACCTACTCTCGGTCCCGGCTGTATTTACGTTAAAAAGAAAAGTGTATTGTTCTGGCCTTATCCCTTTCTGCGCTGAAGCTAGCCATTCTCTTGTTAAATGGGGTTTTCCAATGCAATTAACCACGTGATCGGTTCGTCTCCAAAATGCACTTCACTTTAACTTGTTTATTCATGCCACTGTCCACATATTGGTAGATATTGTTTTGTTAGTTTTGGGTACATGAGATTAACTGCAATTGCCTTTTGTTGTATAATATAGTTATTATTTTCTGAAGGTCTCGTACGTTATCGTGCTGTCACTATGGATCAAGCTTATGTAAGGCCCATAAAATCCAGACAGAAAAACAGTGTCAAGAATATTCAGAATATATTTGCGTTCCAGCTAAAATTACAGCGACACAGGAAACAGAAGCCAAAAAAAACGGACTGTCCCGTTTTCTTTACAAGACGAATTCCAGCCGGCAGCTGTGCTTCTACTGTTCACTGACAACAGACAAACAAGCGACAGTGAAATTAAATTATTCTGCATTGTCGTTCTTTCATGGCATAGTTACGTCGAGTAATCCAAGTTGGTCAGTTCATCGTTCCATGTTTAGAGGAAAAAATCTTTGGTCTCGTGTGCAGTGTTTAAAGTAAAAAGCGTTGTGCTCATGAGCGGTGTAGTACGATTGGAACTGGATATAGTCTTTCTTTCTTTCCTTTTACAATTTTTTTTTCTTTTGTTTTGACTGTTGGTTGACAATTCTGTAAGTGCTTTAACAGGAATTGCAGTGAAAAAAGCAAACGTGCAAAATTAAGTGGGGCGGCATTTCAGAAATTACTGAATGAAAGACGAGAACGAGAAGCCAATGTTCTAAAAGCGCTTGGCAGAGTAGATAAATTTTTCGCAAAAAATGTTGCTGGTTCAACTTCGAGTTCAAGTAGTACAGATGTTGTTTCTGGCACTGCAGCTATTGTGAAACAAGTAAATACAGACGAAACAAAAGTTAAAAATGAAGAAAGCCAAATTGTTCCTGATTTCGAGTTTCACGAAAAATTAAGTTTCCAGACAGACATTACAAAAAGAATTAACCTCGTTAGTGATGATCCTGCAGAATGGTGTGTCAAAGAATCAACAATCGACACTCTCTTACAACGTGCCATTAATCAAAATTGTAACGACGATTTTGCTAATTCAAGATCAGTAGGCAATAAAACGAGATATTTGAGCAAAGATGTATTTTACTGTAAACTTTTAAATGGTGAACCAACTTCGCATATTTCCTAGTATACTCCTGTAGCACCGGTGCTGTTTTTTGTGCACCATGTAAATTGTTCAGAGGTAAGGCCGCAATTGCTGCTAATGGTATTGCAGACTGGAAAAATATTTGTAATATTTTATCTCATCATGAGAATTCACTTGAACACAAAAATTCTGAGTTATCACTTTTAACAAGAAATAAGTCACTTGGAACAACAGACAACCATTTCGAGGCCTATGTTGAGACAGAAAAAGTAACTGGCTCAGTGTATTGAAAAGATGGAAGCTAACAAGTCGTGGACTTCCTCTAGGTGGACACGTTGAAAGATTTCATTCATTACGTAATGGTTTGTTCATGATGTCTCTTGAACTTATAGCCAAGTTTGATCTTTTTCTCACAGAGCACATTGAACGATATGGAAATCCAGGGCAGTTATCTTTCTTCAACAATGTGTGATGAAATAATAGAGGTTCTTTCTGAACGAATAAAAAAGAATTATCGTAAGTGAAATAAAACAGGCCAAATATTTCTCTAAAATAGTAGAATCTACTGCCGATATTTCACATATTGATCAATTACCTTTCACATTAAGATAAGTGAGCGATACTGGTGAAACTGTTTGAAAGTTTCCTTCTGTTTTTACCAAACCCAGGACACAAGTCCTAAAACTTAGCTGTGCCCATACTAAAAGTTCTGTCTACGAATTCCATTGATATTACTGACTGTAGAGGCCAGTCATATGGGAAAGCAAGCAATATGTCAGGAGCCTATAATGGTTTGCAGACAAGCATTAAACAACGAAATCCGAAAGCGCATTATGTGCCTTGTGCAGCACATTCTTTGAATTTAGACGGCACTAGTGCTGCAAGGGTTTGTCAGGAAGCATGGTCATTTTTCAATGTAGTGCAAAACGTTTATAATTTTTTCTCTGCTTCTACACAACGCTGGGATAAACTTCTTTCTTTCAGGAAGCAAAACGGTATAAAGTTGATCAAAAACACGATGGTCAGCAAGAAAGGAAGCGTGTGTAAGTCTATATGAAAACAGGGAGGGCGTTATCAATGTCCACACACATATTGCCAATGATACGTTTGAAAAAACCACTTTTGCCAAATGAGGCTTCACCTTCATTGAATCAACACAACAGACTAGAAACAGTATTCATGATGACAGTTAGGAAGGACATACTACAGAGATTTAATAGTGTAAATCTGATGTTGCAACGTGTAAATATTGATACTAAAATAGTGCATGAATTATATGAATCACTTGTAGGATTTATTGCATCTATTCGTGACATGTTCGACTATTATGAAAATAAATCCATGGAGATTGTGGCTGATACAGACTATGAATGCACGCACCTATAAAAGATCACGAAAACCAACTTCATGATGACGAAGAAGCGGATTCTGAAGAAGTTTTCTGATTGGAAGGGAAAAATGTAGAGTCGAAACATTTCTCCCACTGCTCGAAAAGTTGTACTCCGAATTAGTGAGGATGAAGGAAAGCTATAAAACACTGTTGGACTCCTTCACAGTTTTCAGTAACCTTAAGAACAGTTCATCTGACAGTCCGTGTTTCCGAATGTTGACATTGCTCTTAGAATATTTATATTTATGGCACGTACAAACTGTTCAGCAGAACGCTCGTTTTCGGCTCTTAAGACTAAAATCGTACCTACGTTCTACGTTGTCTGAGGAGAGACTGAACGCCTTGTCCATTTACATCGAAGCAGACCTCCTAACTGATAACCGTCTGAACTATGAAGATATGATCAACAAGTTTTCTGCTGTCAAAGCCACACGCAAACTTTGCTGACTGGTGAGTTTGTTTATTTATTCATAATAGTTTTAAGAATTTAAGATTATAATGTGTTTTTATTATAACTTAGATCGCATTCATTGGATTTACAAACTACGTTTTACCTGTTTATTTTACCATTGTCGGTGGCAGAACGCGGAACTAAACCTCGTTCACTCGCAGACGTGACCGAAGGCGCCTGACAATACTAAACAGTACCCGAATGGCACAAGCCTCTCGGCGCTGTACAGTCAAGTCATACTTACATTGTAGTATATTACAACTGATGTGTATTCTTTGCGTCTGCTGAAATTTACAGTTATCGTGGAAATATACGTTATCGAAGAGTACGCTCAGAAGAAAAACTGTTAATAAATAACGTAGTTCAGTTCTGTCGATAAATACGTAGAAGCTTTGTTAATACCGTTAGAAAGAGCTGTGGTGAGAGCAGTAGCTGCAGGACCAAACTACTCAGCCCTTACATGGATTAAAGGAATTGTGTACACTTACTATGCAGCATCTAGCTACACAGACCCTAATGCCTTACACGTGAACTATTGGATTATAAAACGAATTTGATTTTTCCACACTAGTCTGTAAAATTATGTAATAGCAAATCCAATTCTGTGTTTGTTCGTCTGTATTTACTTGTTAGTTCTTGCACCGAAATCTCTGTTTCATTTTCGTTTCTTATGCTTTCCTATAGATTCACGTATTAATACCGAAAGAGTTTTTTTTTTTTTACTCTGCTACACATTCAAGTTATTAGATCGTAAAACTACAGTTTAAGTTTAATTTTGAACTCATCTCTGTAAAAGTACGTATTAATTTCTAATGTACGACACGTTCGCTTCAATTTTAATATCGTAACACAACTTTTTTATTTTCATTTTCAACGGTTTCGTGTAAAAGACCATATTAAAAATGAACGCGTATAACCAAAAATCCGTTGTCTCTTACACGCTCTCCTGAATTTTTAGGCCATAAAGGATAAGTTATTTTCCTCGTGTTCGTTTCTGTTGTCTTTCGATAGAAAATGTTAACACAATGCAGTTTTAAGTTTGTTTTATCCGCTGCCGTACACAAAGTACAGTTCAGGAACCATATTACACTCTGATTGAGCGAAACTAGACCACTGACGCGTCCTTCATAACAACGGATAGCAGAGTATGGAAACAGCTCACAGCGCTTCCACCCAAAACAGCAATTGTGAAGTGGTTGGGTGATAGTTATTATTTAAAACAGTTTCTTTTTTTTGGGGGGGGGGGGGCATATAATATGGTGTGCCTAGGTGCGCAAAATTTTTAAATCCACCACTGAGTGTGATTCAGCCCCTCGATAAAGAAATGTTTCCAAGGCGCGAAGCATTTTTTAGAAACTATTAGACAATATAATTTCCAATAATGTTTTAAACGTCAGTCGTTTATGCACTGTCGGTTTGCATCACCCCGTTTTACGTATTTGATCATGCACTCCTGGTACACAGCACTATATCAGAACAGCCGCGACCACTTCGTACTCCGTTCCAGTTCTTTCTAAATAAAATTAATAACTACAATGAAGTGTCTGAATGCATTAATTTTTCTTTTAACAGATGTGCCTGATGTAAGGAGAAGGACTGATTTCATCCAATAAACACTTCGCATTTTTGTGATGATGGCAGGATACAAACAAGGAACTATTTCATTGTTGGTAACACATGTTATTCAAAAATTATAATACGCACTGTGATACAGTAATTGTTATAAAGTATTTCATGTCCCGATTGACGGAAGTTGTCTCTTAAGTGACATTATACACGGCATTGATTTTCTAGTCACGTATGTAACAATTACATCCGCCACAGCTTAGCTGCGCTTTGCTGTTGACAGGAACTGCAAGGTATTAACAATAATCAAGATTTCAGACACTTTTGGTATGGTTCAAAAGCTTAAAATTCGCATTTGTACACTCTGAACTTGGCGCTACGCAGAACTACGTTCTCTTGTCACGCCTGCGTCTACTTATTCGCCAACTCGGATTTAACGCAGGAAGGGTTGTACAAACTGCTGTTATAAGCGGTTCTTAGTGCGTCAAAGATGAGAAACGTCAACATTTTTATCAAATACTTACAGCGCGCCTTAGCGGCTAAAATGTTGGCAGTGTATTTCTTTCGGTGTATTCTTCATGTGGGAAAAATTTCAGAATAGGTTTCGAAATGTCGGACTGGACTATTCCCTTGTTATGACTAAAGCTAGACATTTACGTGAGTCATGATAGAAATCTGCCAAGGACAGTACTTATGGCATGTATCGGTTAGAAAAAAGCACCGATGATGACTGATATCAGTCGAAATCGATTTGCAACAAGATAGATAAATCATGTTTCCGTGACTGGTTGCTACATTCTTCATAATTTTAATAATTTACGTAAGAGTTTCGCACATATCTTACTTTTATGTAATGGATGCGCAATAAAAGTAATGAAATTTCTGCATGCCACGGAATATTTTCATATGTTATTCTCTGTACCTGAGCGGAATTTCTGTGTCTTGATTGATAACTTGGAATTTCAAGTTCAGTTGTTTTTGCTACCCTCCAATACATGCTCGTGTGGTGTTCCTCGTCTCATCGGCGGCGTCAGTGTATCTGAGCCGTTGGCTCCCTAAGTACTCTCTGCCCCAGCTTAGTATAGTAGCTGGCACTAAAATCTCCACTGATGGAGGTTCCTTTTTCCATTCATACCCCTGCAGGTAACTTTTCCTAAGCCTTTCCCACATGAAAACCACTTACTACGCTAAGTTCCTTCTATCTGAACAGCGCACAGTTCTCACAGCTAAGTGATACTGAGGTAATATCTATGAACAAATTTCATTGCTAGAATTTCACAGCACACTCAAAGTGAATGCACATATTCAAACTGGTATCTCCTTTAACAGGCCAAACGTTCCGGCAGGAAGTTGCAACATTGTCCAGCACTTATATTTCAAACTTGCGGATATCTCTCCTTAATTAAAACATTCCAGAGCAGTACTGTACACTCACACAGTACACTACCAAAATATTAGTGGCAAAAACAACAAAGATGAAAATTTGCAGAAGTTCCACTAGATTGTATCTGAATATGAACTATCAGTTTCAAGAGATAAAAGTGAAATATTGGCGTTTTAAGGAGTCGAGTCTGTTTGAGCAGACATCGACGTGTTTAGGAGACACGTGAATTTATATATCGAGTTTATTATTTTGAACAAATTAAGAAAAACTCTGCATAAACAAAGCTCCATATCGGTCGACATTTCTTGGACGAAATATGGTGGATATTGAACTACAATAGTCAAAGCCATTTGTGACCAAGCATTGTAAGATAATCATTAAGCATTGTAAGATAATCGCACAGCTGTTACTGGTACACGGACGTGAAATTTGATATGAGATGTAGCTGTCATATTGCGATATTTTGATTTCATCTTTGAAGGAAAAAATGTATCAGTCAGGAACTTAAATCGAAACACTCAGGATATTGAATTATTAAAACCTTTTACTTTCAAATTCAGATGGAAATTAAAATTCATGGAGTGGAAAATTTTGATACGAAGCAAGCCAATAGATTTAATCTTTCACGTTGATAACATCGTTGGCAAAGTCATGATGTGTAGCGTCCGTTGGAGTTCTCTTCATCTTCCGCAGTTTTATTATGCCCTACTGAAAAACATTTTTCTCCGATTACAACATCCTATCGACACCTAGAGCGGCAGACAGTTTATTCTGGGGAGAATGTGGCGGGTTGTGGCAACCAAACAGATCTGAGAAGAAACCCCATTGGCTAGTATTCTATACTCTACACATTGCTCGTACATGTGATCCTGTTGAATGAAAATCATAGAAGTGAAATACAAATATGTGAAGCATACGTGTGTTGTGAATATGGATGTAAAAACAGAGTAATCTGCCAATATGTTTTTCTTGGCTACGCTATGACATTAGTTTAGTGTTATCGGAAAGTTTTTCTTAATAAGTAACAGATATAACGTAATGAAAATCCGTTATTCGTATCATAAGGCAGTTCATCTCACATATTTTCAGATTTTATTATAGATGGTAAAAAGCTTTCACCAGTGATCATATATATAATCCATCCTAGAAAAGTCGTTGTGACTCTGCTGTGTCGTTAGAATTTGCGTATAACATATTACACTATCATACTTTAGCGAAGAGAAAAATCAGCTGTCTGTAGGGCAGTAGCTGATTTACGTGCAATCTGCATTCACCCGTTAGGTGTAGTTGCACTATGTCGCTTAGGTTAGCAGAGCTTTTAGTACCAGAATGCTGCACAAATCTAGGTCATAGACTGCTACTGTCACAACATGATGTTTTTTTTTCATCATCTATATTTGCGATGTTTTTGAGGTTTATGTTTCGATTTACCACATTGTATAAGCATGTTTGGTTCTTAGACGTGTTTGATTCGTGAAGGACGACTACAAGATCAACGCGTTTTTGCCAGAACTATGGTGGCTGGCTATGACCAGGCAGCTTACCACCTGTTTTAATAACTGTAACCTCTTCCACACATTAATTTTTTATAATGAACTTATGTAACATATATCTTCACTCAGGAGGATGAGTGTGCATCTCCAGATTTT
Organism: Schistocerca nitens; assembly: GCF_023898315.1. Taxonomy (NCBI): domain Eukaryota; kingdom Metazoa; phylum Arthropoda; class Insecta; order Orthoptera; family Acrididae; genus Schistocerca; species Schistocerca nitens. Next base: position 369,306,664 of record NC_064620.1, on the reverse strand, counting down.
TGGTTCCCCTGCAGTATGCATGTGGGGACTATCCCTCATTTTAAAATTTAATCAGTTTTGAATTTCATTTTTCAATATGGGCTAAAGTGTGAGTGAGCTTCTTGCGTATCAGATTTCTTGCCATTTTAATCTGGGTCATATGGGCTGTGAGTGCAATGTTCAAAACGTTCAAATGTGTGTGAATTCCTAAGGGACCAAGCTGATGAGGTCATCGATACCTAGACTTACATACTACTTAAACTAACTTATGGTAAGAACAACAAATACACCCATGCCCAAGGGAGGGATCGAACCTCTGGCAGGAAGGACCACGGACATGGTGCCTACAACCACGCGGCCATTCTGCTTAGCTGTGAGTGCAGCACCGTTTCAAGCAACATATTTGTGGTGGGAGTTGGAACTACTATCATGCACTTCATGTCCTGTGGCCATGTCGGCAGCACTGGTTCAGCATCCTGCAGTGGCCCGGTCAGCAGCTGGCCTTGGTGTGCGTGTGCCATGATGCAAGACGTGGGGATACACGTGGTGGTAGTCTGCATGGAGGACAGTGCCATGACATTTGTTTGAATAAAGATGTAAAATTTCCTGTCCTAACGCAGCAGTGGTGACAAGTATTTAAACATTAAATATGAGTGTAGCACAAGTGAACTTAAAATTAGTTTCAGTTTCTCGCCATTTTACACTTAGGATAGCATTCTAAATGTAGAACACTTGTAACTGAGAATTATGCAGACTGCATCCATATCCTAAGACCCGCCATCTTGGATCGCCATTTTGGCTTCTGATATCATAGTGCTGTTCCTGTATTCCCAGAGCTGCCATTTTAGCTTTTTGGATCTCTCAGGTATAAGACAATTGCCTGTCTTAGACTCTGACGTCTTAGATACTAATCTCCGGTCAGAGATTTCGGATTTTATACTTAGGAGAACTGCCCACCATGGATTCTTGAATTTCCCAGCATTTTATACTTAGTAAAATTGTGCTAGTTAGAGTTGCTTGCCTTTTTTTTATTTCTTGCTATTTTATACAAAGCGCAATTAGCCTGTAAGGTCTTTGGCCTGTGGTAGGGGAAAATCTGGAAAATTAGGCATCAATGCCTGTCATCATTGATGATACCACAACAGGAGGAAGGGGGAAATGCCAACTACACTCGAACTGGACAATTGAGAGTTCGAGTAAACGTCATTTCGACTAACCAAAAAATCAGCTAAAACTCGAATTAGAGCGGGGTATTATTGTTACATTAACGTAAGTATTTCTTTACGAAGGAAGAAAGGAACCATAGGAACTCAAAGTATTTTTTAAATTTTTATTACTTACCATTTATTTTAATACTTCAAATGAAAGGTACAGTCATGCTCAAAAGTATCAGAACGCCCTGAATTGCATTTCGCCAGATTCGCGTACAACCCTCATAACGCAACAGTCTAACAGGTCCTCTAATCGCTCCTCGGTACAGTCGTTTGACTATTGAAAATGGTTACAACAAATCACCACTAGAAAACACTGCTCTGTTTGACTATTGAAAATGTTTACAACAAATCACCACTAGAAAACACTGCTCTGTATCGCAATTACTCAAGATGTAAAGTAGTAACACGATATTACGAATATCAGAGAACACCTTATCATAGATAACACTGTCTTTAAGGCTTGTAAACTCAAATTTATTACAATAAATGACACACCTGGAATGTTACCACTCTCATTATTACGTCAGATAGGTAATGAACGTAGTACGTTCGTCATATTCATGATTTATTCTTCAAAGTAACATACCGTACTTATTATTTAATGCAAAATGACATTAAAAATTTAAGTTATTCACGAGCTGCTAGTTGAGAATGTGTATTAACTTCAAATGACACGACGAACCGTCTCGTTCTGCATTTGGATTCAAAGCAAGATCATGCAGACTAAGCAAAGATTTCGTGACTGACGGAAACTAACAGTCATTCCTGACCAGGCATACAGAGAGTGATATACCTCGATTTTAGACAGTATAAGTTAGGAATATCAACTTTAAATTACATAACATCAACATTTTTAACTGCCGCAAATTCCTACCCAGCATCTATTGCCCTGTTAACGAACTACGAGGGATGTTAAATATTGCTTCTTCACAAGTAACTTACTTGAAATGACGTGAGGTAAAGCATTATGTTGGACAGGGATTCGAACCCAGAACCTAATCGAATTGTTATCGAAGCACAATCAACTGTGACATATCGGATTTTCTCGGCAGTAGCTAGATGTTTTAACTGAAATGACGAGACGAAACATTAATTTATTCCTTCCCAGGACTCCTATCCGGCACCTATCACTATTATATTCTAGAGAAAACGAACGTTAAATATGGGTTTGTTACACCAGCAGCGACATGTGAGCATGTTTGAACTAGAAATAATATGACAAAGAATTCAGTGCTGACTGTAATCGAAACCCGCACATATCGTTGTTGACTACAAACAAAGAGACGTCAGCTACCGAATTTTTCTCCACCAGCAGCTCGGAATAACATCCTTGAACTTACAGTGATCTCGCTAATAGTTCTGTGTCTCACTGGGAGTCAAAGACGTCAGATATCGTTAGTGTTGACAACGAATGAAAATACATTAAAAATCAAAATTATTATCCACCAGGACATACGTGTTCTTATGCTAGAGCTTAATAATACATAATGAAAACTTTAGTGCCGCGCTAGGATTCGAACCCATTCAAGCGCAATATATGTAGAAGTTGAGGAATCTGCAGTTTCGAACAAACAAAAAATTGTAGTCTAGCTGTACTGTCACAATGGGATCAAATTCCGCGTTAAGGGCGGTCTGAGTCATTCCCAGTTCAGAACTAATTTTATCGACATACTGAAGCTCAAATAAAAGTTGGAATAAGCGTCCTGTGACCCTACATAGCGTTTGTTTTGTCACTAGAAATAAATAACTAGTATAAGAAAGGATTTGGGTGATACGGTTTCTACATGTCGCCACCACTGACTTTATTGTGGTTGAACCTAATGTCTACTTGGTAGAGAAGGAATATCATGTTTAATGTGAATTTAAGACCACAATGCCATTATACCTTCTTCACTTGGCGTAGCCAGAAGAGAATAGAACTTATCTGTCCCTATCAAAAATCATTGGCGGAAGTTGGAATCGAACCCAGACCATGAGTATTTGAATCTATCAGTAATCCAACAGATCACCAATTCCCCTTCTCTGTGGCTCATTTTTCTATTGTAACGCCGTTGCGCCACACTGGATGAGAATTCTGACACACAGACTCCCTGTAGTGGTCTGCAGCATCTTCAGTACATTCATTTACTTGGTTGACCGAATCGCCATGAACTAGCTGCCTCGGCTACCCGAGCATACATTGGAGTCTATTTTGTAATCACCGATATAAAATCACGTAACTGCCATCTACACAGAACTGCCAATAGTGTAGGATGCAGAAATTTAATTAGGAAGTGTTCCTTTGCACTTGAGCTACTCTATTGCGCTATCTGTTTGTTGGAAACGTCGTGCAGTGCAAAAGGAAACCTGTAACTGTCTGTCTCTAAGAAGTCTACATCTGGTCTTATGCATTATCTCACAACACTGTGGAATGCGGAACTTCTGGAGGAATTGTTGTCGACTTCTGGAGCTACTGTAGCTACTTTTCAGCTAGTAGTATAACGGTAAGTGTAGTGCACCGTGGACAAAACGTAGCGACTACAAAAACATTCATTGCTACATTTTTGAAAACGCAATTGTGCTGGCTGATGAAGTTATCAATATAATGGAACTTTGAACATAATTCCCTTCACTTATAGATCCAAAATAGTCCCATGTGAAAAAAGGGTTAATTACTGCAACATTTTGTTCTTCTCAGGTTTAATAGACGGCTGGGCAGCAGATGTTTCTCGAAACGACTGTGTTATCTATGGGGAGAGCGCATCGTGCCAAAATACGTTAGAAAAGTATTGTCTACATTAGCTGTTGTGTGGTAGTGACATTTTATTCTTCTTCTAACCTTGTTTGACAGCTTTAACTCTGAACAAGTTTCCTACATGCATGTAATCAGTAAACTGCATGTGCATTGTCAGACTGTTACAGATAACATCAGAGAATTCGCATATCTCGTTTGATGATTAATTTCTCTGTCTGGTATACTATTGTTTAAACAACACTAGAAGAAACCCTACGAAAATTGTGCACTGTATTATAAGAAATGAAATAAAACTACCCATGATAACCTTACGACGAAAGTCTCTTTTAATGAAGCTGAGTATCTGTACACAAGCGTGCCTCTATCGAGCCGAATTAGTAAAATACTACTCACTTAAATTTCGATTGGGTCTGTGTTCAATTGGTATGCTGTGTCATACTCAAGAGGTATGCAAATGTAGCATATCATAAATAAAGTTACGTGTTCCTAGAAACGGAAAATTTGTTTCTCAGCTGGTGTGCAGTATGTTTTCACCATTGCACTATAAGCCGAAAGTATTTTCTTTCGTTTTCCTTAACGATGTTTGATCTGAGTGCATGTATCTCTTTCACAAAAGGAATAAAAAAGTCCCTTCCAGCGAGACTGGAACCGCGAACCAGAACAGATGCTCTTCTACAGGTCAGCATGTTACTACAAAGCTATCCAAAAAATTGACGTTCTTGGCATCCTATTACTAGGCTAATAGTGGTTACAACACGTAAATCGCTATTTAAAGGACAAGATTAGTTGCAATTTTCACCTGCAACTACTTTCCTTGGCTGAAAATCGTAATTTTACATTTTTACACCTCAAGCGATAATAACTCAGATTATTCGATGGAAATGGTAGGAAAAAATCAAGTGAATTTTGAGGCTTAATTCCGTGCACACCAGGCAGTAACTCGTCGATCACAGGGTTGCCAAACATACCTTGCCTTGTTGCCAAATCTCATTACAGTACCAGCAGGATGAAGACGAATCGTTGTGTTCCTAGAGAGGGCTGGGAAGTGACCATAACAGGCATCTCAAAGACGCGGCTGACACGGCCTGGAATGCGTAATGCGACTAATTCGCATTTCTGTAACTAGGTTTAGGGACTGGTTCGTTGTTACTAATAATGTTCAGAACTGACTACAAACAAAGAATCATAAATCAGTAACACGCATAGTTTGTTTTTTGGCCGATAGTCGAGCACAACAAACAAATAAAGCTAAAAAACAATGTGTGTATGTGTGTGTGTGAGAGAGAGAGAGAGAGAGAGAGAGAGAGAAATACAAAATAAGAATGAGAGAGAGAGAGTAAATAATTGTTGTAGAGTAATTGCATCATGGTATGTAAAGAAATCTTTCATTAAAACGACAGTTTCCACACGATTACGAAATGTTGTATTCATGAGCTATGGAACAAATATTAATCGAATCAGATCTTATCTAAGCTAATTTAATCATATTGCTGACTAACCATGAAGGATCATGAATTACCGAAGTTTTCGCCAATATCAGTAACCAAATCTAAACTTGAAAATAAAAGACCACAGTTTTTGTAATAAACTGGGACTCCTTCAAAGACATGGTTCAAATGGCTCTGAGCTACTAACTGCTATGGTCACAGTCTCCTAGAACTTAGAACTACTTAAACCTAACTAACCTAAGGACATCACACACACCCATGCCCGAGGCAGGATTCGAACCTGCGACCGTAGCGGTCGCGCGGTTCCAGACTGTAGCGCCTAGAACCGCTCGGCCAGTCCGGCCGGCGCCGGGACTCCTATGAAGACCTTTTCGTCTCTGTTAACCAGCCATGAGAGATGTCTGATATACCTCCATTCAGAAGTAACAAAGTGTGCATGCATTTAAAGATGAAGCGCATGATGTGAAGTTCTGTGATGGAGATACGAACCCATCACGTAATTGGATTGTTAACTAAGTAAAATCAAATGTTATGTATCGTTTTTACCAGCTGCTAGGTGTTTGAATCTAAAATAAGGATACAAATTGTTTGTGCCTAAGCGACAATCGAACCGCACACCTACTGTCCTTTGTCATCCACGAATATAGCTTAAGTATCAATTGGTTACTTACCAACAGTAAGAGCTGTGCGTGTTTGACCAGAAATAACGACACCTATTTCGAATGTTGGCAACGCATGCACGGACATTAAAAATTCATATTAATTTTCACTAGCTGGCCGGTGTACTCGTGGTATGAATATTTTTGTACTGGATCAGTATTCGGGCCCACATACTTACCTTTGGAGGAGAGCTAGAGAAGAATGCAGTCTTCGGAAAAGGAACGAAATGATTGAACTATACTGTTCCGAGAGATTCAGATCCTCGAGAGAGGCGATACGAATTCAAATCACAGTCCAGTACCAAATTTTTCAACGTCTGTAGATCAATCAAGCACAAGTAAAATAAGAACCCTGTTCCTTTAAATGGCTATCGGTTCATCAAATAAAATAAAACTTTCTAATGTAAGTACGTTTACTTTGGCGACAGTATTTCTGTTTACCATGACTTCCGTTTATGTCATTTCCCAACGTAAACCGTCTCTTCCCAGTTGGTAATGAAGGAACGTGATGTTTAATGCGGATTCTTAATTATAACTTCTTTCTCTTGAGGTTACCAGAGGTAAAGTAAATCTGTTTGTGTGTCTTGAAAGTAAATGCCTGAACCCAGGCACTGCACCTGTGATAAATCGTTCCACCGGACCATTTTGACCACATTTCCCAGCCTCAGGAGTGTACTGTAACGCATCATATGCTTAGCTTACAAAATTAATTATAACGTCATTCTCTTGAGGTTACCAGAGGTAAAGTAAATCTGTTTGTGTGTCTTAAAAGTAAATGCCTGAACCCACGCACTGCACCTGTGATGAATCGTTCCACCAGACCATTTTGACCACATTTCCCAGCCTCAGGAGTGTGCTGTAACGCATCATATGCTTAGCTTACGAAATTAGTCACGGTGGAAAAAATGCTAGTCTATTAAATGGTTAAGTAGAAGCAAGATTCTGACGTGAAGATTATGCTATTCTCATGTCAACAAGATGTAAAGACTCTTCTAAGCATCATAGTCTCGATGTGAAGCCATTCTGAAATTTTCACAAATTCAGCAAATTTCTTAGTTCGAGAAAATCCACTGTGAAGTTACCGGATAATTCGATTATTACCGTCATTATTACTATCATTTTCTTCATACCGCTGCTGGAACACCTGTGCTTGAACATCATTTAATGCCTGTCGGTTATTCTAGAAGTAGTTGCCCAAGAACAGGTTCTTTCCCTGTCTACGGAATTCTTTTCATGTTAATATCAAACATCAGCAGTTACTCGTAGATTACATTAAAACTAAAGTAATTGATGAAGACGTCACTTGATAACAAAACGCGCTGTATATCTTCATTTAATTGCGCCTAGAAATTGCTGTCGAATACTGCCAAACCAAAATCCAAGGGATCTTACTGCCTTCCGACATATGTCGCTGTCAGTTCTTCCGTATGATTTGGTCGACGTGACCTGTTTCAAGTTGTGTATGACACGGGCTGTTTTCCTTTGCAATAAACAGAAAGATTTTCATTCTAAGCTATACAAGTTCAAAATTTTTGCAATAAAATTTAAATTTAATATTCGCTTCTGTAATGTGGGAAAGTATGTCACAGTTGCAAAACCCGCATCCGACCCATTGACCTTACACTTAATCGCTGCCGGCCGCGGTGGTCTCGCGGTTTTAGGCTTTCAGTCCGGAACCGCGCGACTGCTACGGTCGCAGGTTCGAATCCTGCCTCGGGCATAGATGTGTGTGATGTTCTTAGGTTAGTTAGGTTTAAGTAGGTCTAAGTTCTAGGGGACTGATGGCCACAGATGTTAAGTCCCATAGTGCTCAGAGCCATTTGAACCATTTGAACTTAGTCTCTGACCATAAATTCAAGTTCAGAGTGACACCAGTTTAAGTAACCTAATGTAGCGAAGACTGTTTGCCAGTGTTCTTTCTCACCGGAAAATACGCAGTTAACCCATTGGGCTCCACAAGTACACTGTAACAGTAATTTCTGTGTGTATGCAATGCATACGGATTGTAGAATTTGGTGGTGCTCTCTCTTTCACTTCTGTGTACAATATGCCTGATCTAAACGGACCCTTCGTCATTACAGTCCCTGGGCAGTGCAACATCATACTGAACAGTAATGTGCTTTTACTGACAACCTCACTGTACGTTTTACCTGATTTTGTAATCATTTAAACAGAACAACATGACCTTCCAGTGTACGTTTTTTCTCATAAGACGCATAATGGCAATGAAGACTGAGGCATCAAGGATAGACCATTTATGTTGTTTAATTTTTCTCATTTTCTGTTTATGCCAACTTGAAGGCCCTGCATCCAATTCAGTTCTCTTTACTTTAGTGGAGGGACGCGCAAGTGCTAACTAAGGCACAAACAAGAGATCCGTAATTTTAATACCAAGCAGAAGCCACAGTGGCGGCTACGTGGCGGCATTGTGATAAATAGCAAGACTACAAGTAAAAAGGTCTCGGGTTCGATCCCTGGTCAGTCCCACGAATTTTAACTCCCATTTTACACTTATTTCCCCTCAGGCAGTGTTTGTTGATGTGAAAAATGCCGAGTTGCACTGTGTTCCGAAAGCCACGTTAAACTGTAGGTTCCCCTATTAACTGTCTAGGCAAGTCAACTCAAAGGTCGGAGTAAAGCAACGGCATACCACTTCCAACAGCACCTCCTATTAAAGCACGGTGGTGTTCAAACAAATCTTCTAACTGATGACTGCTTTACTTTACTATGGGTTCTAAAGTTAATGATCTTCAGGTTATTAACATTTTTGGCTTTTCATGCTGTAGCTTTGATACAAGTAAACGTAAGTAACCGGCCGAGCACTGTCACCGTTCGAGTTGTCAAGGTGGTAGACGACGATGCTGCTGACCCCAGTTACAATCTTGTTCATGGCTATGTTTCAGTCGAAACCCCTTTGTGCCTTACTGTGTATTTCAAGATATACTTTTATACACTTGGTACGCATCCACATTGATATCTGATAGAGCTGTATTTAGCAACATGAATCACGTATGTTTTCCGAGCAATATATCAGACAATCCGTCAGTGCAGCGAGATTTCGTTTGTGTGTTGTACATGGTGCAAGACATACTTGTGTTTCGCTTGCTTCAGTGATAGGTTTCACCCTACTGAATGATGGCAAGCTCACGAATAGACTACCAATAATTCTAATTACGAAATAATACACTTAAAAGGTGTATTTTTGCATTATATAACTCGATGAAAATAACTGTAAATAGATTATATGCCTACTTGCTTATTACTCGCACTTCTTGATGCTTTCCTCAAAACATAAAAAGAAAAAGGGAGAGAGAGAAAACAGTAATGTATTTTAAATATCAGCTCGGTGACGCCATGTTCGTCTCGTCATGTAAAGCAAGGATAGTTTATAGGTAATATCTCGTTGTACTAGCGATATGTATGGCTACAGGGTTCTCTCTTTTCCCTCTGCAAACAACCAGGACAGAATTCAGTAACAAAGTGGTAAGAACACCTATGCAGTGCGCCAATTAAACACTCAGCCTTTCTTGGTTATTTTGTTAATCGTTAACAATTGTCTGTAATGCAGTAAACATCCTTGATTACTGATTTGTTACTACTACCTTTGTAATTGTTATTCGTCACTTCACAACGACTCTCCTATCACTCATTGATGCCGATGCACGTAACGAATGGATCAGGATGAATGGAATGTGGGATGTTTTGTCACTGAGAATATACACATTTATCTCGGCGTCTTGTGTTCAGGATAATATGAAAATCTTAGTAAGAGAAGACAACAATGGGATGCCGGTGATGCAGGCAATAATACCCATCTACTTCTGTCGATTTAACACCATGACGACAGACAAATTGGCGTCTCAATGCATTTTGATTATACTTCGTTAGCCTTCTTGCGACCTCGTTCTAATACCTCGTGGGAGCAGGCATAACATTTTGCTTTTTGCCCGCATCTCGTGGTCGTGCGGTAGCGTTCTCGCTTCCCACGCCCGGGTTCCCGGGTTCGATTCCCGGCGGGGTCAGGGATTTTCTCTGCCTCGTGATGGCTGGGTGTTGTGTGCTGTCCTTAAGTTAGTTAGGTTTAAGTAGTTCTAAGTTCTGGGGGACTTATGACCACAGCAGTTGAGTCCCATAGTGCTCAGAGCCATTTGAACCAGTTTGCTTTTTGAACACTGAGCAATAAACCTCAAAGATAGTAGATGGAAGGATACAAAGAAACAATCGAACTCATGGGTGTCGATCCAGTTCATCATTAAACAAGAGGGAAACATTACGAAAGCTATGAATACGCTGGTTAGTATATATAATTTGTATAGACCTGAAGATGAAAAAGTGCATATCTGCACAGTGCCCGCATCTGCACTTTAGTTTCTGTCTTAATGGGCATAATTTTTAGTTTTTTCTCTTCTGAATTTTCAGATGTATTAATTATTACGTGGCACAGAATAATTAGTTACCTGTGTTTCTTATAGCTTCCATTCCCACCAACATTTTTCTACATTCTCGTGCAATTCATGAAATTCTACTTGTATGATCACAAGACTGCAAATAGATGCAATCGATTTCGAGGTGCAAGGTGTTGGTTATCTTACTTTTCGTGACAGGTACTGAAATTATCTTTTGTCACAAAGTGACAGGGTAAGTGTTTTATTCGTATATATTTTGTGGGAAACTGTAATCGTGATGGAAGATTATACACCTGAATGTTTGGCACAACTGGTAGGAGAAAACGCTGCATACTAACCAAACCCCGCGCCTCCTCTCCGTATCCTCCTATGACATGAGCACAGGATTATCCTCGCATACCGCTACAGAGCTGTTCCCAGCACAACTGAGAATTGGCAACATCGTCACAAAAATTTGGCAACACTGTGACAGTGCAATCACTTCCACGTATGGTACTGAACTGACTTGCTAAATTCACTTGATATTCCCTTTCCATTTGAATGACTCGTGCTATATAACCCCTAGACACTGAGACAGAAAATTCAATTTTTTGGCTAAAGAAATGTTAATCTTCGCGTAAGTGACAACTTCTATTATCGTTCACGGTGCGTTATGAGGCTGAGCAACCAATACCATGATGAGAGTGGCGTGCTGGCAGCAGTGTTTCCGTAGCCCCATGTCTATCTCGTGTTGCAATGGCTCAATGAGTCGTCAGTTCTAACCGTGGCAGGGATCAGCGTGTGTGAGCTTTTTTTCTGATTTATTTTATGGAGCTGCGAATTTCCAGAAAAAATTCTGTAACGAAATCGGAATAAAAGCTTTACACATCAAGTCCTCTTGGTAGCTCGACGCAGCAAGTTGTGTTAATGGTCATAGATCTCGGCTTTCTGACTGCCAAGCTGCTTCACAATACAAGTGTCTCTGAAGAAATTCGAATCTACTGTCAATGATACGAATTTGAATAGTGTTCTTCACTTAAGACTCACATGCCAAGGTGATAAGTATGAAGGAAATGAACCTCTTGATTACAACACGGCCTCTATGCTAAATTAGGAGTAGCAATTAGGAGCTCTCTGCAGACATTTGCTAACATTCGCTCTAGCAACTTACTTTTTCTCTGGGTAGCTTGAATTATGGGCAATTTTGTCACCTTAAATTCAATTGAATATTTTAATTATCACTTTTGAACAGCATTCACTTCTCCATTAACTAATGTATGGACCTCAAAACAAGCAATTTGCCTGAGTAGCTATAGAGCAGGTTCTGAAAGGTATTGACACAATGTTTTGCATCCATTTACGACAGGGAATCAAAGAAAGAAACCAAACACGTTACATTGCATTTACTCTGTGCCTTGACTAACACATATGAATCCATGAGAAACATAAATTATTTGAAGAATCTCCTGTGAAAGGAAAAAGAACAGAATGTGACACTTCAATTATAGCATACTGGATCAGGAACAATGAAATTAATTCTGTGCCACATTGATTTATTGCATACTAGTGTAATAAAATACTAATCAAATAAAAACGGTTTTGTGCCTCCGTTGCTATCGAGTGTGAAACACAAATCCTAGACAGATTTTATGGGTCACCACTCAACAACATTAGAGCATGTTACACCATCGAGACTGAGGAGTGGAGCAGAAGTTGTCGGCAGAAAGCGTGGCAGCGCAGTGCTTCAGCCCCAGACGGTAGGCAGCAAACGGGTCCCAGAGAACTCAGACGCATGCTGTGTTCAGAGGCAGATGGCTGGCCAAGAAATCTCTCGCTAAACTACTGTTGAACCAGACTATTATTACGAATGTGGCAGACAGCGAAATATATTGAGGATTCGCTTGTATTACACTCATAGCTTCAGCACCGAGAGGAAAAGGGCGATAAAAGTTTTGTTGACGCGTGCTTTCTGTTGCCAGATGTCGTGTTAGCTTGTCCCGTGTTTTACCTCATGACTACACTCGTACTCAAGACTGATGTACTCGAACTGCAGTCAAGACTTCCTCCAGGAAGTGCCGTGGTCTACAATGTTGCCAGATCGAGCATATTGCCAGACATAGAATTCTGAGGGAAGCATGACTGTATTGTCCACCTTACGTGAACGACTCGGCGGTCAATTTTTTTTGTCTGAGACTGTATCTACAACACAAATTGCACGCTGAAGACCCTGAAGAACTAAAAAAAAATAGTTTATGAGAGCAACGTTAACTATACCGTTCGAAGTATTCATAGTATTGTATACGTGTGTGTAAACGCCTTCCAATGCCCACTCAAGGAAGACAAGGATACACAGTCTAGCTTCAATATTATAAATACGCCTCAGTATGTGAATGAAATCAGTCTTAGATTGATAATCATTTTGAATATTTAGCAGTACTGTACCCATTGGTGTTAAACTCGTTTTCAACCAGTGATTCCCACAGCTACAGGATCACAACTTGTGATACCTTTTAGACAAAATACTTACGCAGTGCTATCAGACGAAAAGATCAACCTGACACAAACTGTGGGAAATTTGTTTTACAACCTTCGTTCCTGGATAAAGAGCTTTCCTTATTTGAGATATCTGTGAACGTTGCTGCATAAGACGATTTAAGAAGAAACTAAATTCCTTCAGCTACGACAATGTTTAAAGGAATCGTCTTAACGGGACTAAATCGTGGTTTGTGAATCGTTTACCAGCCGTACTCTGCCGCATTTCGCTGCTTGGAAGGCAAAATGCTAACTGACAAATTTCACAGAAGGAAAAGGGGTACGAAATGTCTCCCACTGGAAGGTCATGTTGTTTTATTTAAATGATTACAAAATCAGGTGAAACGAACAGTGAGGTTGTCAGTAAAAACACATTACTGTTGTCAGTACGATGTTGCACTGCCCAGGGCCTGTACTGATAAAGGGCCCGTTAAGATCAGGCATATTGTACACAGAAGTGGAAGAGAGATTACCACTAAATTCTACAATCCGTATGCATTGCATACACACAGAAATTACTGTTACAGTGTACTTATGGAGCCCAATACACAACTTGAAAGATGTCACGTCGACCAAATCATATGGAAGAACTGACAGCGACGTATGTCGGAAGGCAGTAAGATCCCTTGTCTTTTGGTTTGGCAGTATTCGACAACCATTTCTAGGCGCAAGTAAATGAAGATATACAGCGCGTTTTTGTTATCAAGTGACGTCGTCATCAATTACTTTAGTTTTAATGTAATCTACGAGTAACTGCTGATGTTTGATATTAACATGAAAAGAATTCCGTAGACAGGGAAAGAACCTGTTCTTGGGCAACTACTTCTAGAATAACCGAAAGGCATTAAATGATGTTCAAGCACGGTTGTTCCAGCAGCGGTATGAAGAAAATCGTAGTAATAATGACGGTAATAATCGAATTATCCGGTAACTTCACAGTGGATTTTCTCCAACTAAGAAATTTGCTGAATTTGTGAAAATTTCAAAATGGCTTCACATCGAGGCTATGATGCCTAGAAGAGTCTTTACATCCTGTTGACATGAGAATAGCATAATCTCAACGTCAGAATCTTGCTTCTACTTAACCATTTAATAGACTAGCATTTTTTCCACCGTGACTAATTTTGTAAGCTGAGCATATGATCCATTACAGCACACTTCTGTGCAATGCGTGGGTTCAGGCATTTACTTTCAAGACACACAAACAGATTTACTTTACCTCTGGTTACCTCAAGAGAAAGACGTTATAATTAAGAATCCGCATTAAACATCACGTTCCTTCATTACCAACTGAGAAGAGACGGTTTACGTTGGGAAATGACATAAACGGAAGTCATGGTAAACAGAAATACTGTCGCCAAAGTAAACTTACTTACATTAGAAAGTTTTATTTTATTTGATGAACCTGTTGCCATTTAAAGGAACAGGACTCTTATTTTACTTGTACTTGATTGATCTACAGACGTTGAAAAATTTGGTACTGGACTGTGACTTGAATTCGTATCTCCTCTCTCGAGGATCTGAATCTCTCGGAACAGTATAGTTCAATCATTTCGTTCCTTTTCCCAAGACTGCATTCTTCTCTAGCTCTCCTCCAAAGGTAAGTATGTGGGTCCGAATACTGATACAGTACAAAAATATTCATAATTTCATTTCAAGCACTATCACGTGCACACCGGCTGCTGGTGAAAATTAATATGAATTTTTAATGTCCGTGCATGCGTTGCCAACATTCGCAATAGGTGTCGTTATTTCTGGTCAAACACGCACAGCTCTTACTGTTGGTAAGTAACCAATTGATACTTAAGCTATATTCGTGGATGACAGAGAAGGACGGTAGGTGTGCTGTTCGATTGTCGCTTAGGCACAAACAATTTGTATCCTTATTTTTGATTCAAACACCTAGCAGCTGGTAAAAACGATGCATAACATTTGATTTTACTTAGTTAACAATCCAATTACGTGATGGGTTCGTATCTCCATCACAGAACTTCACATCATGCGCTTCATCTTTAAATGCATGCACACTTTGTTACTTCTGAATGGAGGTATATCAGACATCTCTCATGGCTGGTTAACAAGGACGAAAAGGTCTTCATAGGAGTCCCGGCGCCGGCCGGACTGGCCGAGCGGTTCTAGGCGCTACAGTCTGGAACCGCGCGACCGCTACGGTCGCAGGTTCGAATCCTGCCTCGGGCATGGGTGTGTGTGATGTCCTTCGGTTAGTTAGGTTTAAGTAGTTCTAAGTTCTAGGGGACTGTGACCATAGCAGTTAGTAGCTCAGAGCCATTTGAACCATGTCTTTGAAGGAGTCCCAGTTTATTACAAAAACTGTGGTCTTTTATTTTCAAGTTTAGATTTGGTTACTGATATTGGCGAAAACTTCGGTAATTCATGATCCTTCATGGTTAGTAAGCAATATGATTACATTAGCTTAGATAAGATCTGATTCGATTAATATTTGTTCCATAGCTCATGAATACAACATTTCGTAATCGTGTGGAAAGTGCCGTTTTAATGAAAGATTTCTTTACATACCATGATGCAATTACTCTACAACAATTATTTACTCTCTCTCTCTCATTCTTATTTTGTATTTCTCTCTCTCTCTCTCTCTCTCTCTCACACACACACACACACACACACACACACACACACACACACACACATTGTTTTTTAGCTTTATTTGTTTGTTGTGCTCGACTATCGGCCAAAAAACAAACTATGCGTGTTACTGATTTATGATTCTTTGTTTGTAGTCAGTTCTGAACATTATTAGTAACGACGAACCAGTCCCTAAACCTAGTTACAGAAATGCGAATTAGTCGCATTACGCATTCCAGGCCGTGTCAGCCGCGTCTTTGAGATGCCTGCTATGGTCACTTCCCAGCCCTCTCTAGGAACACAACGATTCGTCTTCATCCTGCTGGTACTGTAACTGAGATTTGTCAACAAGGCAAGGTATGTTTGGCAACCCTGTGATCGACGAGTTACTGCCTGGCAGCACGGAATTAAGCCTCAAAATTCACTTGATTTTTCCTACCATTTCCATCGAATAATCTGAGTTATTATCGCTTCAGGTGTAAAAAAAGATTGTAAAATTACGATTTTCAGCCAAGGAAAGTCGTTGCAGGTGAAAATTGCAACTAATCTTGTCCTCTAAATAGCGATTTACGTGTTGTAACCACTATTAGCCTGGTAATAGGATGCCAAGAACGTCAATTTTTTGGTAGCTCTGTAGTAACATGCTGACCTGTAGAAGAGCATCTGTTCCGGTTCGCGGTTCCAGTCTCGCTGGAAGGGACTTTTTTATTCCTTCTGTGATAGAGATACATGCACTCAGATCAAACGTCGTTAAGGAAAACGAAAGAAAATACTTTCGGCTCATAGTGCAATGGTGAAAACGTACTGCACACCAGCTGAGAAGCAAATTTTGCGTTTCTAGGAACACGTAACTTTATTTATGATATGCTACATTTGCATACCTCTTGAGTATGACACAGCATACCAATTGAACACAGACCCAATCGAAATTTAAGTGAGTAGTATTTTACTAATTCGGCTCGATAGAGGCACGCTTGTGTACAGATACTCAGCTTCATTAAAAGAGACTTTCGTCGTAAGGTTATCATGGGTAGTTTTATTTCATTTCTTATAATATAGTGCACAATTTTCGTAGGGTTTCTTCTTGTGTTGTTTAAACAATAGTATACCAGACAGAGAAATTAATCATCAAACGAGATATGCGAACTCTCTGATGTTATCTGTAACAGTCTGACAATGCACATGCAGTTTATTGATTACATGCATGTAGAAAACTTGTTCAGAGTTAAAGCTGTCAAACAAGGTTAGAAGAAGTTTAAAATGTCACTACCACACAACAGCTAATGTAGACAATACTTTTCTAAAGTATTTTGGCACGATGCGCTCTCCCCATAGATAACACAGTCGTTTCGAGAAACATCTGCTGCCCAGCCGTCTATTAAACCTGAGAAGAACAAAATGTTGCAGTAGTTAACCCTTTTTTCACATGGGACTATTTTGGATTCATAAGTGAAGGGAATTATGTTCAAAGTTCCATTAGATTGATAACTTCATCAGCCAGCATAATTGCGTTTTCAAAAATGTAGCAATGAATGTTTTTGTAGTCGCTACGTTTTGTCCACGGTGCACCACACTTACCGTTATACTACTAGCTGAAAAGTAGCTAAGGTAGCTCCAGAAGTCAACAACAATTCCTCCAGAAGTTCCGCATTCCACAGTGTTGTGAGATAATGCATAAGGCCAGATGTAGACTTCTTAGAGACAGACAGTTACAGGTTTCCTTTTGCACTGCACGACGTTTCCAACAAACAGATAGCGCAATACAGTAGCTCAAGTGGAAAGGAACACTTCTAATTAAATTTCTGCATCCTACACTATTGGCAGTTCTGTGTAGATGGCAGTTACGTGATTTTATATCGGTGATTACAAAATAGACTCCAATGTATGCTCGGGTAGCCGAGGCAGCTAGTTCATGGCGATTCGGTCAGCCAAGTAAATGAATGTACTGAAGATGCTGCAGACCACTACAGGGAGTCTGTGTGTCAGAATTCTCATCCAGTGTGGCGCAACGGCGTTACAATAGAAAAATGAGCCACAGAGAAGGGGAATTGGTGATCTGTTGGATTACTGATAGATTCAAATACTCATGGTCTGGGTTCGATTCCAACTTCCGCCAATGATTTTTGATAGGGACAGATAGGTTCTATTCTCTTCTGGCTACGCCAAGTGAAGAAGGTATAATGGCATTGTGGTCTTAAATTCACATTAAACATGGTATTCCTTTACTACGAAGTAGACATTCGGTTGAACCACAATAAAGGCAGGAGTGGCGACATGTAGAAACTCTATCAAAAAATTGGGGTCTGAGCACTATGCGACTTAACTTCTGAGGTGATCAGTCGCCTAGAACTTAGAACTAATTAAACCTAACTAACCTAAGGACATCACACACATCCATGCCCGAGGCAGGATTCGAACCTGCGACGTAGCGGCCGCACGGTTCCAGACTGTAGCGCTCAGAACCTTACGGCCACTCCGGTCGGCAGAAACTCTATCACCAGTAGCCTTCCTTATACTAGTTATTTATTTCTAGTGACGAAACAAACGCTACGTAGCGTCACGGGACACATATTCCACCTTTAATTTGAGCTTCAGTATATGGATGAAATTGGTTCTGAACTGGGAATGCAACTCAGACCGCCCTCAACGCGGAATTTGATCCCTTCGTGACAATACAGCTCGACTACAATTTTTTGTTTGTTCGAAACTGCAGATTCCCCAACTTCTGCACATATTGCGCTTGAATGGGTTCGAATCCTGGCCCGGCACTAAAGTTTTCATTATGTATTATCAAGCTCTTGCATGCGAACACCTATCTCCTGGTGGATAATAATTTTGATTTTTAATTGATTTTCATTCGTTGTCAACACTAACGATATCTGACGTCTTTGACTCCCAGTGAGACACAGAACTATTTGAGAGATCACTGTAAGTTCAAGGATGTTATTCCGAGCTGCTGGTGGAGAAAAATTCGGTAGCTGACGTCTCTTTGTTTGTAGTCAACAACGATACGTGTGGGGTTCGATTACAGTCACCACTGAACGCTTTGTCATATTATTTCTAGTTCAAACATGCTCACATGTCGCTGCTGGTGTAACAAACCCATATTTAACGTTCGTTTTCTCTAGAATATAATAGCGATAGGTGCCGGATTGGAGTCCTGGGAAGGAATAAATTAATGTTTCGTCTCGTCATTTCAGTTAAAACATCTAGCCACTGCCGAGAAAATCCGATATGTCACAGTTGATTGTGCTTCGATAACAATTCGATTAGGTTCTGGGTTCGAATCCCTGTCCAACATAATGCATTACCTCACGTCATTTCGAGTAAGTTACTTGTGAAGAAGCAATATTTAACATCCCTCGGAGTTCGTTAACAGGGCAATCGATGCTGGGTAGGAATTTGCGTCAGTTAAAAATGTTGATGTTATGTAATTTAAAGTTGATATTTCCTAACTTATACTGTCTAAAATCGAGGTATATCACTCTCTGTATGCCTAGTCAGGAATGACTGTTAGTTTCCGTCAGTCACGAAATCTTTGCTTAGTCTGCATGACCTTGCTTTGAATCCATATGGAGAACGAGATGGTTCGTCGTGTCATTTGAAGTTAATACACATTCTCAACTAGCAGCTCGTGAATAACTTAAATTTTTAATGTCATTTTGCATTAAATAATAAGTACGGTATGTTACTTTGAAGAATAAATCATGAATACGGCGAAGGTACTACGTTCATTACCTATCTGACGTAATAATGAGAGTGGTAACATTTTAGGTGTGTCATTTATTGTAATAAATGTGAGTTTACAAGCCTTAAAGACAGTGTTATCTATGATAAGGTGTTCTCTGATATTTTTAGTATCGTGGTATTACTTTACATCTTGAGTTATTGCGATACAGAGCAGTGTTTTCTAGGGGTGATTTGTTGGAACCATTTTCAATAGTCAAACGACTGTACCGAAGAGCGCTTAGAGAACCTGCTAGACAGATGCGTTATGAGGGTTGTACGCGAATCAGGCGAAATGCAATTCAGGTCGTTCGGATACTTTTGAGCACGACTGTACATCAAATTTTCGAGACTAAGTAAGAAAACTTCAGTTCCGTTCATTTATTCCATGTTGAATATCAAATGATCAACATTCCAATTTTCTCCACAAATCTTCTTGAAAACAAAATTATGAGGCTTTTTTATTAAGTTAGTGTGCTAACCGTCGCTTGCAGCGAATCCTTCACTGCTCAGACTATCAGCGAATGGTTGGTTCAAATGGCTCTGAGCACTATGGGACTTACCAGCTGAGGTCATCAGTCCCCTAGAACTTAGAACTACTTAAACCTAACTAACCTAAGGACATCACACACATCCATGCCCGAGGCAGGATTCGAACCTGCGAACCGTAGCGCTCGCGCGGTTCCAGACTGAAGCGCCTAAACCGCTCGGCCACTCCGGCCGGCTCAGCGAATGAGTTAGGCCTTTAAGCACATATCTTCTGACGGATATGTTTTGTCCTCTGCACTGACGAAGCCATTTCTATAAGCATTTTTCAAGAGGCAGAATTTCACATCACCTGCTCCCTCTTTTTGATACTTCTCAGCATTCTTATTTTTCTACTCAGAACTGTCGACAACAGAGATGACAGGAAACCTAAACCTTTCGTTAAATCCTTTAGTTTTTTCACCTCACATTTTTTTTAACTATGCGACTTAACTTCTGAGGCCATCAGTCGCCTAGAACTTAGAATTAATTAAACCTAACTAACCTAAGGACACCACACACATCCATGCCCGAGGCAGGATTCGAACCTGCGACCGTAGCGGACGCTCGGCTCCAGACTGCAGCGCCTAGAACCGCACGGCCACTCCGGCCGGCTCACCTCACATTCCAGGAGCTCAACAACACGATCTTTTTCTGGGAAAGTCTAACAGTTATACGTTTGTGAAGTCATTTTTAGAAGTGATCTCTATACTGGAGTAAGTTATGCGTTGTTGGGAAAGCAAAGTATTCTTCAAAGACTTAAATGGCGAAACAGTTACCTGAACAACTGACGAAACAGTTCAAATTATTGAGTGTTGTACAAACGCTGACTTCGAATTATAGTTTGGTGGCGGTGCGATTCGACTTACTGAATGTACCAATGGACATAGGATATCTTCGTTTTATCGAGCTTTTGTCGGACTTAGCAATAAGTTCGTTTTTTGAGCAAATCGATTTATCGAGTTTTGAATTGGCAAGAGTCGACTGCTTGTATAGAAAACCACAATATAAGATAAAGTGAATAAAAAAACACTGTTTACGAAATGGTAAATTACATTCATCGTCTGATGTCAAAATGCAGAAAGTTCAGATATACACTCAGCATCATCTTCAAACACTAAATGGAGTATTATGGATTAGACCTCGAATCTACAGATGCTTTGTTGCCGTGGTTCAAACTTTTTATAATATTTTAAATCAGATGATATTACACGTTTTCATGAAATTTTATTAATGAGCTACTTTCCCACATGAACAACGATACAATTAGAGCGTAATAGTCTACTCAAAGATGCTCACAAAATAGGTAAGTGGGATCAGTAGAAGCATATAACGATTCTTGATAATTTCGCTGCCACGCATTTGTACATTACTTTGGTCCATTGTGAACTTGGCAGATGTCGTGTGAGCCGGCCGTTGTGGTAAAGCGGATCTAGGCGCTTCAGTCCGGAATTGTGCTGCTGCTACGGTCGCAGGTTCGAATCGTGCCTCGGGAATGGATGTGTGTGATGTCCTTAGGTTAGATAGGTTTAATTAGTTCTAAGTCTAGGGGACTGATGACCTTAGATGTTAAGTCCCATGGTGCTCAGAGCCATTTAGATGTGATGTGAACAACATCTATTATTGCACATAGGCGCCATCGTAATTACTCTTTCCAACCGAGATATGGTACCTTTTCCCACACCTAACACCTGGTCGATATTGCTTCCTACTGACACCGACTCCTGTTTGATGACGGTGCTTAGTGTCGTTCTGAACCTTTGATGTATTGCCGTCAGACGAAGAATGTCAGTTACCGTCTCCTAAGCTGAGTCTGTTCTTTACTTTATCTTATGTTGTGGTTATAGTATGTGATTTCTCTCTATAGATCTGAAGAAACACTCATTGGTAGGGCGAAACCAGTAATACGTATGAATAAATAAAATTGCGATCTATGACGGCTTGAGTTCACATATACTTAGAGTATATTACTTAGTTTCCTATTTTATCGGATACTGAAACTTGATTTCGAAATTCATGCTTAACAAACTGAGGAAAAACTCTGCGACCCCCATGAGAAAAGGACTTTCAAGAGTCATTAAGCAGTACTGATGCGTTTTAATGTCTTATCTGGCGAAATACCGACTTCTGAATGATTGATCTTGGGAATGGTTCTAATGTAACAATAGTCACACGCCGGTTTGTCTTCTTACATAAGATTACTGTCTCTGTCTTTCGATATTGATTCATCGCCACTTTACCGCGATAATGCGTGTCTATCTCTAGTGGTCTAGACACAGGAAAAACTTATCTTACTGAAATACCCATCAGATATGTCTGTTTATCTGTCATATGACCGAATGAGATGACAGGTTATTGATTGGAAACAGGACGTCGTGGACCAGAGGTCAAAACAACACGCACAAATCTCCAGTTATCTGTCTCGCAATGGTTTATCCCCCGACGTAGATAAGGATGTTAATGTCACTTTGTGGGTCAGTGATATGCGTCGGTAACTGATAACAGACTGTGCCTCTCTGTAATACAGGGTGATTCAAAAAGAATACCACAACTTTAGGAATTTAAAACTCTGCAACGACAAAAGGCAGAGCTAAGCACTATCTGTCGGCGAATTAAGGGAGCTATAAAGTTTCATTTAGTTGTACATTTGTTCGCTTGAGGCGCTGTTGACTAGGCGTCAGCGTCAGTTGATGCTAAGATGGCGACCGCTCAACAGAAAGCTTTTTGTGTTATTGAGTACGGCAGAAGTGAATCGACGACAGTTGTTCAGCGTGTTAAGGATATGGTGTTTCGGCCACCTCTCCCAGCCACCATTGATGATTTGAAACGAGAAATAACAGCAGCTATCCAAACTGTTACGCCTGATATGCTACAGAGAGTGTGGAACGAGTTGGAGTATCGGGTTGATATTGCTCGTGTGTCTGGAGGGGGCCATATTGAACATCTCTGAACTTGTTTTTGAGTGAAAAAAACCTTTTTAAATACTCTTTGTAATGATGTATAACAGAAGGTTATATTATGTTTCTTTCATTAAATACACAGTTTTAAAGTTGTGGTATTCTTTTTGAATCACCCTGTATTTCAAATGGTTCAAATGGCTCTAAGCACTGTGGATTTAACATCTGAGGTCATCGGTCTCCTAGACTTAGAACTACTGAAACCTAACTAACCTAAGGTCATCACACACAACCATGCCCGAGGCAGGATTCGAACCTGCGACCGTAGTAGCAGTGCGGTTCCAGACTGAAGCGCCTAGAACCGCTCGACTTGTAATATATCTGTAGACCTTTCTACGCTGGTTATACAGAAGGTCTTGAGGAAATAGAGTTTCTTTATGGACGATCCCTTTTTGCTGCTGTAAAACTTGATCACAATCTTCTTGAAGAAACTACCCTGCCAGTCTCCTGAAGCGGCTTAAGCAACTCGTGAAAAAATTCTGAATTAAGCACGGCGGATGAGAGAACAATACGTCGGGGAGAGCTATACCTTCGTACCAATAGCGCTGCTACAATCCCATGGATCCGATGCATGAAGCTTGGGTATTCACGACTTACTCTCAATTAACCTGTCATATAGGGAATAATACATAGCTAAAATTTTAATTAACTTCTGTTACATCCACTTTAAATTCAGTTAGTAAATTCATTTGTCGACATAGTCTAAGCTGGTGGAAAACTACTCTCTTTTGTTCTAGTGAAATTATTGGATATTGCCTGTAAACCAAAGATTATGTTTACCTCGGTGGTTTTTTGCTGCAAGTTTAAATTACCTCTCGTCTAATAACTAAAATTTCGAAAACTTTAAAACTGAAAGATAATCTCCTGTTAATCTGATAAAATCAGTAAAATTTACTCTTTGCCAGTCCAGAGACTGGTCTTCAGTCCTGAGACTGGTTTGATGCAGCTCTCCATGCTACTCTATCCTGTGCAAGCTTCTTCATCTCCGAGTAACGACTGCAACCTACATCCTCCTAAATCTGTTTATTGTATTCGTGCCTTGGTCTCACTCTATGATAACATCAGCAAATTTTCTCTCTGCCTCCATCCACAAGTTTATAAATCAATTAATACTTCAGGACTGATTAGAAAGAGAAGTAAATTTTGCACTTCTTGTAATTGTATTACTCATATAACATATACAGTTGACTTGCCACAGATATTAACAGTCCCACGTTAAAGTACAGACTGGTCCATTGTATGTGACCTATACATAAGCGTTACATTTTCGTATTTCATCTTTTCTATTTAATATATTATTTTAATTAATTTGTAACGAAGATCAGAGGGGTGCAAATCTAGGCGGAAAGATCTGCTTTACGTCACTGGCCTTCGCTGTTACTGTAATAGTGGTCGGTTTATGGTCTTTGACGCAGCTATGAAGACACTGCGTGCGTCTTAATGCAATACCCCCATCCTCGCTAAGCAACACAATAAAAGAAATACTTTTGTGTTGTTGTTGTTGTGGTCTTAAGTCCAGAGACTGGTTGGAGGCAGCTCTCCATGCTACTCTAAACCTGTGCAAGCTGCTTCATCTCCAAGTAACTACTGCTACCTACATCCTAGCCTTGGTTTCCCTCTACGATTTTAACCCTCCGCACTTCCCTCCAATACTAGATTGATGATTTCTCAGAACGTGTCCTACCAACCGATCCATTCTTCTAGTCAAGTTGTGACACAGACTCCTGTTCTCCCCAATTCTATTTAGTACCTCCTCATTAGTTAAGTGATCTAACCATATAATCTTCAGCATTCTTCTGTAGCACCACATTTCGAAAGCTTTTATTCTCTTCTTGTCTAAAATATTTATCGTCCATGTTTCACTTCCATACATGGCTAGAATCCATACAAATACTTTCAGAAAAGGTTTCCTGACACTTAAATCTATACTCGATGTTAACAAATTTCTCTTCTTCAGAAGCGCTTTCCTTGCCATTGTCAGTCTACATTTTATATCCTCTCTACTTCGACGATAATCAATTATTTTGCTCCCCAAATAGTAAAACTCATCTTCTACTTTAAGTGTCTCATTTCCTAATCTAATTCCCTCAGCAACACCCGATTTAATTCGATTACATTGCACTATCCTCGTTTTGCTTTTGTTGACGTTTATCTTATATCATCCTTTGAAGACACTGTCCATTCCGTTCAACTGTTCTTCCAGGTGCTATGCTGTCTCAGAGGGAATTACAATGTCGTCATCAAACCTCAAAGTTGTTATTTCTTCCCCATGAATTTTAATTTCCTTTACTGCTTGCTCAATATACAGATTGAATAACATCGGAGATAGGCTAAAACCCTGTCTCATTCCCTTCTCAACCACTGCTTCCCTTTCGTGCCCCTCGACTCTTACAATTGCCATCTGGTTTCTGTACAAATTGTAAATAGCCTTTCGTACCCTGTATTGGACCGTTGCCACCTTCAGAATTTGAAAGAGAGTATTCCAGTCAACATTGTCAAAAGCTTTCTCTAAGTCTGCAAATGCCAGAAACGTGGGTTTGCCTTTTCGTAATCTATCTTGTAAGGTAAGTCGTAGGGTCAGTATTGCTTCACGTGTTCCAACATTTCTACGGATATCAAACTTATCTTCCCCGAGCTCGGCTGCTAGAAAAACTGTGCGTTCGTACTTTTGCTCAGAACACTGTCTGAAACAATGGTTAACTTGTATATTGTATATTACAACTATACTGTTATGTCTTGCCACCTGAACACACTGGTGAAACAACAACCAGGTTTCGTTTCAACACATAGCCTCCAGCCAGCAGAAAGCAGTAGATATAAGCGCTCCCGTAGGTGCCACGTACCCTGACTCCCGGAAGAACTGGAGATTTTCTAGCAAACAGAACGCAGTATATCATTGTGAAGGGAGAGAAGTCTTCACACGTAAACGTAACTTTGGGTGTGCCCCAAGGAAGTGTTAAAGGATCATTACTTTTCACACTAAATAGCCTAGTAGATAAGATCGGAAGTTCCACGACGCTTTTCGCAGCTGATACAGAGAATTTGCGAAGCTAGAAAATTCTAGCGAAATGCTGGAATACCTGCAAAGGATCGATCGACCTTTGGTGCGGGGATTGGCAATTGATCCTCAGCATAAAAGAATGTAATCTATTGCGGATACATAGACATGAATAACCTTTATGGCGTAATTATACGATTGTAGAACAATCACTAGAATCAGTTACTTCCGTAAGATATCTTGGAGAATGCGCATAGAGCGATTTGAAATGGCACGAGCACTTAAAATTAATCACGTGTAAGCCAAGCAGCACAGTGAGATTCGTTGAACGAATCCTCAGAAAATGAGCCCATCAAGAAATGAAACGCTTCTTCAAACAGTACTTGAATATTGCTCGTTCGTCTGGGATCCACACCAGATAGGATTAATAGAGGAAATGCAGTAGAAACAAAGAAAAACAGGAAGTTTCGTTACAGGTTCATTTAGTAAACGAGGAAGCGTCCCGGAGATGCTCAATCAACTCTGGTGGCAGAAGCTGCAAGAGAGACGTTCTGCAGGAAGATATTGGTCTACTGTTGTAGTTCCGAGAGTGTATATCTCTAGACGAGTCAACCAACGTATTGATTTCCCCTATGTATATCTCGGAAAGAAACCATCAAGATAACATTAGAGAGATTGGAGACCACACCTGGCAGAAATCCAAAGAGATTCTGGTCGAATGTGAAGTATGTTAGCGGAAAGAAACAATCAATGCCTTCTCCGCGCGAAAGCAATGGAGATACTATCGAGGATAGTGCTGCTAAAGCAGAGTTACAAAACACAGCCTTCCGAAATGCCTTCACAAAAGAAGACGAAGTAAATATTCCAGAAATCGAATCGAGAACAGCTGCCAACATGAGTAACGTAGAAGTAAATATCCTCGGAGTAGTGAAGCAAATTAAATCGCTCAATAAAAGCAAGTCTTCTGGTCCAGAGTGTATACCAATTAGGTTCCTTTCGGAGTATGCTGATGCACTAGGTCCATACTTAACAATCATATACAACCGTTCGCTCGACGAAAGATCCGTACCCAAAGACTGGAAAGTTTCACAGGTGACACCAATATTCAAGAAAGGTAGTAGGAGTAATCCACTAAATAACAGACCCATATCGTTAACGTCTATATGCAGCAGGATTTTAGAACATATATTGCGTTCGAACATTGAAGGAAACGGTCTATTGACACACAGTCAACATGGGTTTAGAAAACATCGTTCCTGTGAAACACAACTAGCTCTTTATTCACATGAAGTGTTGAGTGCTATTGACAAGGGATTTCAGATCGATTCCGTATTCCTGGATTTCCGGAAGGCTTTTGACACTGTACCACACAAGCGGCTCGTAGTGAAATTGCGTGCTACTGGAATATCGTCTCAGTTATGTGACTGGATTTGTGATTTCCTGTCAGAGAGGTCACAGTTCGTAGTAACTGACGGAAAGTCATCGAGTAAAACAGAAGTGATTTCTGGCGTTCCCCAAGGTAGTGTTATAGGCCATTTGCTGTTCCTTATCTATATAAACGATTTGGGAATCTAAGCAGCCGTCTTCCGTTATTTGCAGATGACGCTGTCGTTTATCGACTAATAAAGTCATCAGAAGATCAAAACAAACTGCAAAACGATTTAGAAAAAATATCTGAATGGCGCAAAAAGTGGCAATTGACCCTAAATAACGAAAAGTGTGAGGTCATGCACATGAGTGCTAAAAGGAACTCGTTAAACTTCGGTTACACCATAAATCAGTCTAATCTAAGAGCCGTAAATTCGACTAAATACCTAGGTATTACACTTACGAACAACTTAAATTGGAAAGAACACACAGAGAATGTTGTGGGGAAGGCTAACCAAAGACTGCGTTTTATTGGCAGGACACTTAGAAAATGTAACAGACATACTAAGGAGACTGCCTACACTAAGCTTGTCCGTCCTCTTGTAGAATACTGCTGCGCGGTGTGGGATCCTTACCAGATAGGACTGACGGAGTGCATCGAAAAAGTTCAAAGAAAGGCAGCACTTTTTTTATTATCCCGAAATATGGGAGACAGTGTGACAGAAATGATACAGGATTTGGGCTGGAAATCATTACAATGAAGTCGTTTTTCGTTGCGACGGAATCTTCTCACCAAATTCCAATCACCAACTTTCTCCTCCGAATGCGAAAATATTTTGTTGACACCGACCTACATAGGGAGGAACGATCACCACAATAAAATAAGGGAAATCAGAGCTCGTACGGAAAGATATAGGTGTTCATTCTTTACGCGCGCTATACGATATTGGAATAATAGAGAATTGTGAAGGTGGTTCGATGAACCCTCTGCCAGGCACTTAAATGTGATTTGCAGAGTACCCATGTAGATGTAGATGAATACTTACCGGCAGTCATTCTTCCCGCGAACCCCGAGCGACTGGATCAGAAGAGGAAATTGACAGTGGTACACAAAGTACCGACCGCCACACACCACAAGGTGGCTTGCGGAGTACAGATGTAGATTTAGATGTAGATGTAGAAACTGAAAGCAGAACTTGTTTCAGGCATGGAATGAAATTCGTCAAGATGACACAATGGGGCTGCTGGCTTTGTTGCGACAATGAATACAGGAGTGTACGTGTAGCAGTGGGTGTGAAACCTTATACTGATGTTGATGATGGTCATCTGTTCCAAATGGATCAAAAATTTATTACACCGACGGGAAAAAAATTGGAGCAGAAAAAAAACAATTAATTTAGAGTAATGAAATTTCGGGAATACATATGTCTAGGTAAGTGATTAACATAGCAAAATCACAGGTTAATGTAAGCGCGAAATAAGCCATGTAAAATTTTTGTACATCAATCACCGGTGTAACAGCCAGAGTGTTGAATGTAAGCTTGCAAACGTGCATGCATTGTGTTGTACAGGTGCAGGACCTCAGTTTGTGTGATGGAGTTCCATGGCTATTGCACTTGGTAGGACAATACAGGGACGCTTAATGCTGTTTGTGGATCACGCTGGAGTCGTTGTCCGATGATGTCCCACACGTGCTCGACTGGAGACAGAGCCGGTGGTCGAGCAGGCCAAGACAACATGTCGACGCTCCGTAGAGTACATTGGGTTACAACAGCGATATATTATCGAGCGTTATCCTGTTGGAAAACACCCCCCCCCCCCCTGAGAATGCTGTTCATGAATGGCTGCACGACAGGTCGAATCACCAGACTGACCTACAAATTAGCAGGCAGGTTGCTGGGATAACCACGAGAGTGCTGCTCAGCCCTAGCTTGACACCACTGAAGTCGCAAAGGGCGGTGATTTGGGGCCAGTGCAATGCACACGCTACAGGGCCTGTGCCTCGGAGCTATCCTTGAAGTAACCTGTTTGTAACAGCTCGTTGTGTCAAATTGCTGCTGCCGATGCAGTACAATGTCTTAGAGCAACACGCCGGAAACGAACGTGTTCCCTCTCGATAGTGCCACGTAGCCGTCCGGAGCCAGTCGTCTTGCGACGGTACATTCTCGTGACCACAGCTGCCATCAGATGATATACGATGGCTACATTCCTGCCAAGTCTTTCGACAATATCGTAGAAGGAACACCCAGCTTCTCATAGCTGCATTACACGACCGCTTTCAAACTCAGTCACGTGTTAATAATGGCCAATTTCAAAGACAACAAACGCTCGCGAAACGTGATTTGCAACCTAATAGTGGCGCTACTAGCGCCAACCTTACGCGACTGGTGCGAAATTTGAATAGGTACAATTTTTCAGATGTAGAAACACGCCTACCAGTTTTCATTTACGTCGCAAAACTCTTTCCCACTGTTGCGACTTTTTTTCCGTCAGTGTATTTAATTCTCCTTGTGTGATGGACATTTCCACATAGTTTGATAGCTATCGAACTGGTGCATCGTGGTTTAACACGTTCCATTCCCAGCATAGGAACAACGAACAGTTACTTTCGGGTATTAGTTAGAAAGGAAACAGCTTTAGCTGATACGTCAGCAATCCGACAACCATAACTTTGTTTCTGCTCTATCTGCTATGTGTGTCTTACGAACAAGCACAAAATGATAAGAACACTTTTGTTGAGATATTTTGTCTCTAGGTCGTAGACAGCGGCTATTCCTGATCCCAGCAAAATGCTGCTGGACACTGGGGGAGGTACACTCGACAGCAAAAAATTTGGGTCACGCCTGAATTCCAACGTGTAGGCTGCACCTGAATGTATGCAACCAACATAGCATATATGTGTTGCACATCGTCACAACCCTCCACAGTATAGTCGTTGTAAGATATACAATGGGTACCGCTAGAGACGATTAAAGAACACCAGTCTTCATGATAGTCCGTCAAGCTGTAAAGTAACACCACAATAGTACAGAAGAGATCAGACAGTCCTTAACGTTTGTAAACTAAACTTAATTACAATAAGTGATATTTCAAACGTTATGGGACAACTAATTTTGTCACATAAATCGTTCAGTAATCCTTAGGCACAAATAAATATTTGAGACAGTATATGGATTTATAAAGTTGTGTGGCAATTGGAAACAAGTTCTTTGCTGTCTGAAAGGTTTACCTAACACATGCTGAACGTCGTTCGACGTTCAACGGGGAGTGGTTTCGCATCAACTTTGTGTAATACTAAGCAGTTAAAAGAAAACGTGATTAACGGCGGCAAGCACTCTACAGAAATCCCAACATTAACAGCGAATCACAAGTAATATCACTGTTCACATTACTCATCAACAGTTACTTGTAAACAAAGTTGTACTTTAAATGACATGACCAATGTCTTCGTTCTGGATCCGGATGCAAACCCAGAATGTAAAGCCATTCTTAACCGAGCAAAGCTTTGTGCCTTATCGAGACTCGATCACTAGGCAGAAAGAGACGTCAAATATTGACGTTTCCACCATTATCAGTTATCAATTCTCAACTTGAACGTAAATGACGATAATGTTTGTACGAAACCAGGAACCTTAACATGACAATTATCTTCTTGGTAATTAACCTCGAAAGACGTTGTATATTGTTGCATTGTCAAGGAACAAAGGACGCACATGTTTACAATTAAAATGCCTTCGTGTAATGCTGGTGACAAGGATACGAACTCAGCACCTAATCGGATTGTTGAATAAGTACGTAAAATCAGAATGTAGATATCACAGTTTGTCACCAGTAGAGAGGTTGGAACCTTAAATGACGACTGAAGTTGTATTGCCTGACCGGGATTCGAACCCGGCGCCTGCCGCCGTGCTTGTCTAACCAGGTACAGACGAGAAATGTCCATTGTTAGTTCACCATTAGTGAGATGTGCACACGTTTAACTAGAAATAAGGCGACGAAAACTTCTATGCTGACTGAGAGTCGAACGCCGCACACATGGTTATGAAGACACGTTAATAATCAAATTCTTATTCAGCGGTAGCTAGGAGTAGCATGTTTAGTTGCAAACCTTAAGGCCTTTCTCATTCCTAGTAACGTGTTGCCTAATATCTGCGATATCATGGAGTTAATTTACAAGTGGATTGACTGCCGTAAAAAGCAATGTCCTCTAGTAGTCGTGTATCATTGAGATGTAAATGAAGTGCCTCAGCAGAAAGTAATTTCCGTCGTGCAGCACGTATTCTTTCAGAGACACTTAGTACATGTTATAAGTGCACTAAACGTATATTATATACTACGTATACAGGGTGTCCCAGCTATCTTGTCCACCCAAAATATCTCTGGAACAGTAACAGCTATTGGAAAACGACTTTCACCGGTATCAATGTAGGGCTGGGGCCCATGAATGTACATATTTGGAAACATTCTAAAACGAAAGCATATGTGTTTTTTAACACAAACTTATGTTTTTTTAAATGGACCTCCTATATTTTTTCTTCGGCAATCCATAGCATGACAAAGCACATACACAATGGCGTTGATTGCATCGCAATATTCCCATTACATCCCGAGATATTGAGACGCGAAGTTGACGCTTCAGGCTCAGGCGTGAACCCCATGCTGCCCGTGATCGCGATGTGATTGACATGTGTAATCACACCTCCATACTTATCATGAAGTCCGAAACGAATAATACGGTCTGCTGCCATCAACTCTCATAACCACATAATGGTTTCCCTCTTGCACGTTTTACGTATCTACGTACACAATATGAACCAGTACCGAACGGTGTACACCCGTCGGGTTGTCTTATTTATCCTGCACACCCAAAATAAGGTTTATCTAATGCGTTATATGATCCATTGTGCCTGTCGCGCAGGGCTTGGCTCTACCTAGTCAAGTGTCCAACGTAGCTCCCACTACTGCCACAGTTACCACTTCGCCTTGTTTCTGATTTGCGACCCATGCAAACTCCTGCACTCCACCACCCTCCGAGCATCCCATTTGTTGTTGCTTTGGCGTGCAGTACACCGCTTGCCAGTGTAGTCGTGCATCAGAGTAATCTAGTGACGGCACGGAGGTAGTACACATTGTGAATAAACGTTGTGTTGTGGAACTTATACTGTACAGTATAATGTACACACATGAAGATATGGTAGAAATGCTGCTGATCTATGGAGAATGTACGTTGACGGGAAATACGTTATGAGATTGCTTGTTTGTTGATAGTACTGTTAGCGAACATTATGATTATTAAGTTAATATGTCTGTTTTCTACGCTACTCTACATACCTGTACTGTACCCTGTTGTAGGTGGACGAAATGCTGTTCAGGCAGAACGACTGTACAGAAGACGATTCCATGACAAGCCATCGCCTTCGCGCCGGATGTTTGGTCGTCTCACATTTCGTCTACGTGAAACGGGACGCTTAAATCCAAGATCTCGACATCGTCCTAGAACACGCACAGATGAACGTGCTGAAGTTGCTGTGCTCGCTACCATAGCTGTGAATCCTCAAATCAGCACACGTCAAATTGAACGTGAAGTTGGTGTGTCCCAAATCAAGTGCACGGCGTATTCTTAAACGTCATAAATTTCATCCTTGCCGTGTTCATTTACACCAGGATCTTCATGGAAATGACTTCCGCAATAGGATAACATTTTGTCGGTGGGCTCAGCGAAAACTTCTCACTAATCCAAATGTTTTTGCAGATGTTCTCTTTACCGACGAGGCATCATTCTCCAACAAAGGAATTGCCAGTATGAGGAATATGCATTATTGGTCCGCAGACAATCCAAAATGGCTCCGTCAGGTAGAGCATCAACGTCTGTGGAAAGTTAATGTTTGGTGTGGGATTATTGGGATACCATTATCGGACCTTTTTTATAAATTGCATCCAAAATGACAGACAATATTCCAGATTTATACGACACAATCTTCCTGTTCTCTTGGACACCGTACCTCTGAACCGGAGAATGGTCATTTGGTATCATCATGACGGATGCCCTGCACATAACGCCATACGAGCACGACGACTTCTGAACCGTAAGTTCCCTGGTAGGTGGATTGGACGAGGTGGCCCAGTTAGGTGGCCTGCCCGATCTCCGGACCTTACACCGCTGGATTATTTTCTTTGGAGAGCAGTGAAGGATGCTGTTTACAAACATGAACCAACAACACCAGAGGACATGAAGCAACGCATTATTGATGCTTGTACAGCCATCAAAGAGGAAACAGTAGCACGAAGTAGGGCATCCTTCATCCGCAGAGTGACCCTATGTATGCAAGCCAATGGGCATCACTTTGAGCATGAGATGTGAACGCTATGTTTAGTATGTAGTGCTGGTATCACAGTGGAAGTTCTTCAAAGGGCCATTTTACCCAATGATGTTAAGAAACATTTGTTTGCAACAATTTGTCATTTAACGCATTAGATAAACATAACATTG
The DNA here is from genome assembly GCF_023898315.1 of Schistocerca nitens. Lineage (NCBI taxonomy): Eukaryota > Metazoa > Arthropoda > Insecta > Orthoptera > Acrididae > Schistocerca > Schistocerca nitens. The sequence goes on along the minus strand of NC_064620.1, from coordinate 369,273,045 downwards.
ATAATTATGTGATAATAAAACTAATTGGTTAAACATGTTTACATTCATCTTCTATGTCCTACCTGAACTTCCCAAATCAAAACATTTTTACCTAAACAACGGTAAAACTTTTAGTCCACTTGCTCGTTTCACTAAAACCATCAACATGAATTTTACTATTACGAGTGAATGATTAACTGTCACTTGCGCTAGATCTACAGTAAAGTAAAGTTTTAACGTTGAACGGCATTACCTTTTTAGTAACGGATTAACGATAAGCGAAGTTAACTTTGTGACTAACGTTGCGGTACACAGATATGTTACAGAACCGCATCACCCCTAGCCTATGGGATAAATACCTGCTGGAATGTACGACGTTAATGCAGGATGGCAGCAGACCGTATTATTCGTTTCGGACCTCTTGATAAGTATGGAAGTGTGATTACGCATGTCAATCACATCGCGATTACGGGCAGCATGGGGTTCACGCCTGAGCCTCAGGACGTGAGCTAGCAGCGCATGTCGGGTGTTTCAAGCGTCAACTTCGCGTCTTAATATCTCTGGATGTAATGGGAATATTGCGATGCAATCAACGCCATTGTGTATGTGCTTTGTCATGCTATGGATTGCTGAAGAAAAAATATAGGAGGTCCATTTGAAAAAACATAAGTTTGTGTTAAAAAACACATATGCTTTCGTTTTAGAATGTTTCCAAATATGTACATTCATGGGCCCCAGCCCTACATTGATACCGACGAAAGTCTTTTTCCAATAGCTGTTATTGATCCAGAGATATTTTGGGTGGACAAGATAGCTGGGACACCCTGTATAATATTATTTGGAGTAGCTGCCGCCAAACCTGTTTACTTTTACATTCCACTTAGTTGTCGTGATAGAATACACGTTTACTTAAGGCTACATCTATTGCAGAGCGCTTACAAGAAAGAATAGTTTCCTGCTTCATGCTATTGCTAGCTAGGTGAAATATTTTGTGGTAGCTATGTTTAAAATGAATGTATTTTAGAACGTATCAGTCGTCAAATATTTGAATGAATCGTCAACTGTAGGTGTGCCTGCACATGTTATAGCATAATAGCTGTAGCTGCGTTAGTTTATACTACAGACTTGGGTAGGTTAGGTGTAACTTTTGATCCTTCAAGGTGGTGACTGTGGCCTTACGGCCCGGGTCTGTGCTAACCGCGGCTTGCGAGCTACGGGCCAGCCAGGCTGGCCGAGGCGAGACAGAAGTGAGCGAGCTGGCGGTGGCGTTGGTGGGCCAACAGCCCGGGACGAGGCAGCACGGTTCCGCCGCATGCCTCTGTCTCTGCCGCTCCGTTTGACGTAAATACACTCCTGGAAATGGAAAAAAGAACACATTGACACCGGTGTGTCAGACCCACCATACTTGCTCCGGACACTGCGAGAGGGCTGTACAAGCAATGATCACACGCACGGCACAGCGGACACACCAGGACCCGCGGTGTTGGCCGTCGAATGGCGCTAGCTGCGCAGCATTTGTGCACCGCCGCCGTCAGTGTCAGCCAGTTTGCCGTGGCATACGGAGCTCCATTGCAGTCTTTAACACTGGTAGCATGCCGCGACAGCGTGGACGTGAACCGTATGTGCAGTTGACGGACTTTGAGCGAGGGCGTATAGTGGGCATGCGGGAGGCCGGGTGGACGTACCGCCGAATTGCTCAACACGTGGGGCGTGAGGTCTCCACAGTACATCGATGTTGTCGCCAGTGGTCGGTGGAAGGTGCACGTGCCCGTCGACCTGGGACCGACCGCAGCGACGCACGGATGCACGCCAAGACCGTAGGATCCTACACAGTGCCGTAGGGGACCGCACCGCCACTTCCCAGCAAATTAGGGACACTGTTGCTCCTGGGGTATCGGCGAGGACCATTCGCAACCGTCTCCATGAAGCTGGGCTACGGTCCCGCACACCGTTAGGCCGTCTTCCGCTCACGCCCCAACATCGTGCAACCCGCCTCCAGTGGTGTCGCGACAGGCGTGAATGGAGGGACGAATGGAGACGTGTCGTCTCCAGCGATGAGAGTCGCTTCTGCCTTGGTGCCAATGATGGTCGTATGCGTGTTTGGCGCCGTGCAGGTGAGCGCCACAATCAGAACTGCATACGACCGAGGCACACAGGGCCAACACCCGGCATCATGGTGTGGGGAGCGATCTCCCACACTGGCCGTACACCACTGGTGATCGTCGAGGGGACACTGAATAGTGCACGGTACATCCAAACCGTCATCGAACCCATCGTTCTACCATTCCTAGACCGGCAAGGGAACTTGCTGTTCCAACAGGACAATGCACGTCCGCATGTATCCCGTGCCACCCAACGTGCTCTAGAAGGTGTAAGTCAACTACGCTGGCCAGCAAGATCTCCGGATCTGTCCCCCATTGAGCATGTTTGGGACTGGATGAAGCGTCGTCTCACGCGGTCTGCACGTCCAGCACGAACGCTGGTCCAACTGAGGCGCCAGGTGGAAATGGCATGGCAAGCCGTTCCACAGGACTACATCCAGCATCTCTACGATCGTCTCCATGGGAGAATAGCAGCCTGCATTGCTGCGAAAGGTGGATATACACTGTACTAGTGCCGACGTTGTGCATGCTCTGTTTATGTGCCTGTGGTTCTGTCAGTGTGATCATGTGATGTATCTGACCCCAGGAATGTGTCAATAAAGTTTCCCCTTCCTGGGACAATGAATTCACGGTGTTCTTATTTCAATTTCCAGGAGTGTATGTATACCTCCTCTCCTGGCATCAGTATAAGAGCGGCAAGCAGAAATACACATCAGGCTGTGTGCCGTAATGGCTCACTGGGAGAGGTTTATTCGAGACAGAGTCGTCGCTCTCATTGAAGAAGGAGGATGATCCATCAGAGAAGCTGGCAGACGGTATGGCGTACCACATACCACTGCAATGAAATGGTGGAGGATTTGCCTTGAAAGAGGCACCACCAACAGGGCTCCTGGCTCAGGCAAGAAGAGAGTGAGCTCACAGCAGGAAAACAGGGACCTATGTTGTGTACATAGTTCCGCGTAGTCAGCGCGTGCACAACTTTCCCGTAGAGCGCGCCCCGCTAAGCACAACAGCGCAGGCGCAGCGCTCGTCCGTCTCCGCACTACGAGATGGCGCTGTCTTAGAGACGGACCAAATTCTGCTTCCGCCGATCCGCGTATTAATATGTAACGCAGCCAATGAGATTGCTGCTAACGTAGAACCTTTTCTCCTCGCGGATCACACTTGCGCAGTGGTACCTGAACGCTCGAGGTATTATAACGAGTGTACAGACCTCCGATTAGTCAGTCTGTATCAGTCTGCATTAGTCTACATTAGTCTGTAGTCAAGTTTCAGTCTGCACCTAATAAGATTATCATATTCCTGTACATAGCCATGAAGATAAATGAATAGACACTTTGTCAAGTATCAGAGATATGTGAGAATAAGATTAACGTACCAAGACCAAAGGAACTTCAGATTGTCAGTTGTAAACGGCATCCAGAATCAAGTTACATAATGTCTATCCTTTTTATTATTTTAATAAATGTTTGTGAAAATTAATCAAGTTCTTCTTAAAGTTGGCCACCGTCAATCTGCTATTCTAAGCGTGTAAGTGGCATTTCTATCGTCTGACCTAACGGCAGAAGATAAACACGCCACGATAAGACCACGAGACATATTGCTGACACTCGCCTACTTCGTTAGATCCTCAAGTCAAATAATCTGATGGTGTGTGTACGGAAGGTCTTACAGTACGCACACCACAACCTAGAGTCAAGGAGCAGAGAGAATCCCTTTCTAAACGCGAAGCAGTTGCTGCGGGAGACCAACTTCCCTGGCTCCAGTGACACGATTCACCGAAGGATGAGGGGCGCTGGACTGCATGCACGACGATCCGTCGTGGAACAAAAGCTCAGTGAAGACAACGTTTTATACCGGCTAGCATTTGCGGAGCTCCATCTGAGGGCGTCGTGAGACAACGTCATTTTCACTGACGAGAAGGTGTTTTCCACCAGTAACGACAGTCCACGAATCGTTTACAGGCCGCAAGGGACTCGCCATCGATGCGAAAATGAAGAAGTGGCCGGCTATCTGTTACCTGCTTGTGTTGGATTTCTGCGAGAATGGCGGGAATTCTTCACAGGATAGAACGAACTCTGGACAGCGTGCAGTATGGCCACATATTGGAAAATGTGATGCTTCCGTCAGTGCTAATGCTGTACGCAGAAGGGGACGTCACATTCTCCCATTCACAAGTTCAGCAGCGGCTCTCCACGATTGGCGTCAACGTCATGGACTGGCCGCCGCGGGCGGCTGATATGAACCCCATGGAAAACATGTGGGGTGAGGTCGCCAGAACTTTAATAAAGAACTGGCCACAAAACCAACCAACTACTGTGGACGCTCTTTGGGACTGCGTCCTGGAAGCCTGGGAGGAAGTTGCTTCTTCAGGCTGTTACGTCAGACGTAAGAAGCATGATAGAAGTACAAAATAATAAAGGATTCTGGATAAAATATTAGAGTCCTTAAAATGTTTTATTATGTCTTCTTTTTCGTCATTTTTCCTCATTGGGAGCTAGTGGAAGATCGCGTGGCAACAGAAAAGATACGAGGGCAGTTCAATAAGTAATGCAACACATTTTTTTTCTGAAACAGGGGTTGTTTTATTCAGCATTGAAATACACCAGGTTATTCCCCAATCTTTTAGCTACACAACACTATTTTTCAACGTAATCTCCATTCAATGCTACGGCCTTACGCCACCTTGAAATGAGGGCCTGTATGCCTGCACGGTACCATTCCACTGGTCGATGTCGGAGCCAACGTCGTACTGCATCAATAACTTCTTCATCATCCGCGTAGTGCCTCCCACGGATTGCGTCCTTCATTGGGCCAAACATATGGAAATCCGACGGTGCGAGATCGGGGCTGTAGGGTGCATGAGGAAGAACAGTCCACTGAAGTTTTGTGAGCTCCTCTCGGGTGCGAAGACTTGTGTGAGGTCTTGCGTTGTCATGAAGAAGGAGAAGTTCGTTCAGATTTTTGTGCCTACGAACACGCTGAAGTCGTTTCTTCAATTTCTGAAGAGTAGCACAATACACTTCAGAGTTGATCGTTTGACCATGGGGAAGGACATCGAACAGAATAACCCCTTCAGCGTCCCAGAAGACTGTAACCATGACTTTACCGGCTGAGGGTATGGCTTTAAACTTTTTCTTGGTAGGGGAGTGGGTGTGGCGCCACTCCATTGATTGCCGTTTTGTTTCAGGTTCGAAGTGATGAACCCATGTTTCATCGCCTGTAACAATCTTTGACAAGAAATTGTCACCCTCAGCCACATGACGAGCAAGCAATTCCGCACAGATGGTTCTCCTTTGCTCTTTATGGTGTTCGGTTAGACAACGAGGGACCCAGCGGGAACAAACCTTTGAATATCCCAACTGGTGAACAATTGTGACAGCACTACCAACAGAGATGTCAAGTTGAGCACTGAGTTGTTTGATGGTGATCCGTCGATCATCTCGAACGAGTGTGTTCGCACGCTCCGCCATTGCAGGAGTCACAGCTGTGCACGGCCGGCCCGCACGCGGGAGATCAGACAGTCTTGCTTGACCTTGCGGCGATGATGACACACGCTTTGCCCAACGACTCACCGTGCTTTTGTCCACTGCCAGATCACCGTAGACATTCTGCAAGCGCCTATGAATATCTGAGATGCCCTGGTTTTCCGGCAAAAGAAACTCGATCACTGCCCGTTGTTTGCAACGCACATCCATTACAGACGCCATTTTAACACCTCCGTACAGCGCTGCCACCTGTCGGAAGTCAATGAAACTATACGAGACGAAGCGGGAATGTTTGAAAATATTCCACAAGAAATTTCCGGTTTTTTCAACCAAAATTGGCCGAGAAAAAAAATGTGTTGCATTACTTATTGAACTGCCCTCGTACAATATGAGTTGTTTTCCTTTGAGTTACCTTTTTAATTCAAGTGGGTTTCTTTTGAATATATAGTTTGTTAAATATTCTATTTTGATTTCGTTTATACCCTGTCTAGATACAAACTAATCAGCGTTGATGGACTCTGTCATGGTAGTTTTTGTTATTTCGAATACACCTCTCTCTTCCCCTCCATCCATGAATACACCCCCCGTCCTCCACACAATACGCAAACGATTTCGTATTATGTTTACTCGTTAATATCTCCGCTATTCTCTCTCAAACACTCTCCTTCTGACACTATTGCCGCAAGTGCCCTTCTATTCCATTCCCCCAAAACTTTATAAACAAATCTAGCGGTTTCCATTGACGCTACATTTTCTCTTTTAATTTCTGCTGTCTGTACACTCTATCATTCCTCTCAACAACTATGAAACCGTATTCTTTGATCTTCCCTTCCCTATAACCCATTCTTCGTTCTGAAAACAGTCCTTCCTTATCTCTCGGTCCTAAGATAAAACGAACTGTGGCACACATCTAAGTAAGCAATACTTTGCAAGCATTTCACGCTTATATTTTGCACTTGTGCACTTCTATCCATTCCCAGATCCCGCCCTCCTTCCTGTTACCTGTCCCTTGACATCTGCATCTACATCTAAATGAATACTCTGCAATTCATAATTATGTGCTTGGCAGGGGGTTCTGTGGTCTGGTGGATTAATCTTGTATTGTTGTGTAAAACGTGTAGGTTCACATCTCACGTCAGGCGTAGATTTTTAAAACACACAAGTGACTCTCCTTCACCCCTAGTAACGCCAAATTGAAACGTCCCCTTAGAAAAATTAATTAAGACTGTGCTTAAACTGACACACAATATTTTTAGCGCAACGCAATCTGACTTTCAAAAATCCCTACAAAAGAATGGCCCTGACTAACATTAACCTATACCTTTCACAAATCACTTACCTCACAAAAATCTTCGTTACTCGAACTACAGCAATACAGCGAGCGCCACTACTGCCAGCTAAATAAAAGATTCAAACTACGTAAGGCACTAACTACTGATAGGCACAGTAAGCAAATGAAAGATTTTAATAGAGAACAAACAATGTATTTACCTTAATAGTCATAATATATATAGCAGTTCATGACATCCAGTCTTACAAATTTCAAAACTCCGCCATCTCTCTCCCCACATCCACCACTGCTGGCGGCTCACCTCCAACTGCGCAACGCTACGCGCTGTTAACATCCAGCTGCCGCTGCCCAACACTACAATGGCAGACAACAACGCAAACTAGCCACAGACTACACACAGCACAGCCAGTGATTTTCATACAGAGCGCTACGTGGCGTTACCAATATAAGAACCTAAACAGCCTACTTACATAGCCCCCATGCTCCCCACAAAAAATTTTACAAATTGTTTTGGGCAGTGGCCAAAAATGATTTGAAGAAATTTTTCATAATTACAATAACAAAGATATCAAATGCACTCACTTATTGATACAATGTTGGTCAAAAGCTAAAATTTTCTCACACTCCATAAAGACTGTCCTGATCATTCATCACAGTAAAATTGCAGATTTTTTTCAAAGTCTGAGCAGTAAAAGAAAATGCACACGGAAGTAGTGGATTTCCATGCAGTCTTGAAGTAGTGTTGTCCTTCCAACGGAAAGACAGAGCTGACTCTTGACAGGCAGACAGGTAATGGGCCACAACAGAGTCAGTCGAAGTTTTAAGAATACTGGTAGGTAGGTCATCACAGAGCAGACCCACTATAGTCTTGGTAGAGAGTATGGGATTGGTGGGCCATCAAACGTGGAGACCCACTGTAGTCCTTGTAGAAATAATGGTACTGGTGAGCCATCAAAGATGCAGACCCACTGTAGTCCTTGTAGAGACGGCCAGCAGCCATCTGTTGCGACTGTGCAGGTGCACAATCACCATCGAAGAGTCTTGCGGAGAATATAGCAAGTCCATAAACCACCACATGTCCACTCACAATAAATTTGTTTGAAATGTCCTTAGAACCAGCAATGCTGTTATCCAGTCCCTTGCTGAATTATTAACACACGTGCAAACACTATCAGTCCCTACTTCTCACATATTGTCCATATACTATGACCAACAGAAACGTGTGCAGTGAAATGTAACTTACAAGTTACTTAATTTGATGAACTGGTGTCAATTACAATTTTATAACATAAGAATACAACAACAAAGGTACAAAATACATCATTAAAGAACATAATAGTACAGATAAATTTGTAGTAGTACAGGCTTTACAAAAGAATAGAAATAAACAGATACATCAGTATTATAGGAATTATGACATAAGTACATACATAAAAGATCAGAATAACTTTTGAAACATCAACTTCACACATGAGCATTAAAACAAAACAGAATAAATAATGTCTAAGCATCTTTACAAAGAAAAAAACATATTAAAAGAAAAATTCCACAACATAACTCATTATCAGCTAAACACATAAAGACAGGAAAAACACAAATATACAAGAGTACACAAACACATAGCAGAATAACACAAGAGAAAGGGCAGGGTTTGTTTTCAGTGTAACATTTGGTACTGCAGTCCAACCCAAAACTTTATTCCATAGATCTTTTGTCTTATTTTGACATTTGTTTCCACCAAAAAAATCCTATCCAAGCATGCTTTCTGTATTTATATGTTCACATATTTCTTACCTCATTATTTATTTTCCATTATCTTACCTCATCATAGTAAATATCATAAATTAAGAGCTCCACAGTGTAATCATCATTTCCAAGAAAATCCTACCTAAACCTGTTGTCCCTAAACCCTACTTTTTTGTTCATATCCTCTTTTAAATACTATTTTGGCGAAACCATTTTCTTATAGCTTCTCAATGCATTTCTTTCCATTCATCACAACTCGTTCTCTTATATAGCCTACCCCATCTTAAGCTAACTTAAATCTACTGAGCTCAGATGCTAAACTAAGGGACGAGGTAATGCAGCAGCGCAAAACAATTAACACAAACAGCAATGATAAAAAATACAAATGGCAAAGCAAGCAGCATAAATTAGCAAAGCAAATGCAACATTACAACTAATATGAGCCAATGTGCAGAATAAAAATAAATAAATCAGCAGTAAAACTAGCTTAACAGAGTAATACAAAGTGAAATTTAGTAGCACTATGCCTGGCACACAGCAGCAGCAAATGCAATAACTTATATCTAAACATGACAAAGATCAAGCAGAAAGAATAGTAACCTAAAGACAACAATGCATATAAGGGAAATGTCTATACACATCTTAATGTCTATGTAATTAAAGTGGTGTACCACAACTTATTCTACGAAAAATATTACCAAGTAGTTGAAAAGAAAATTATATATGCAAGTCCTGTGAAGGGAAATGTCTTTTTGTGCTCCTTCGTTTTTTTTTAAAGTTATTATTTACTGGATCTGTAGGCATAAAATATCTATATTAGTACATCCATAAAATTTTATTTTAACCAATGCTGCAGTGCAGCTAGAAACTAGATATTAAACAAAATGAGCAAACTCTCAACTATAAAGACAATAGACGTAAAATGTTTCTCATCATTTCATTAGGCATTTTAGTAAATATCATAAATTAAGAGCTCCACAGTATAATCATATGTTTTCAAGTTTGAGCGTGTCGTATTTGCGATGCTTTCTACAAAGAAATGTCAATAGTGAGGATAATGGCCTCCTTTTTTTTCTACCTGTGCCGCTGAAACGCACACACTAATGGCTTTTTCTCCAGGCAGGTGGCACAGCTGGGCGGCCACGACGCATTACGTGCAGGTCACTCAACTTTCTTACCGAAATATTTACGACAGCAGTTTGCACTACAGTGACAGTCTCATATAAAAAATTTCACAGGTCGAGAATTTGCATTGCAAATGTGTAGAAACAAAATCCTATCAATATAACAGAGTCCAAAATTTTTTTTTGGGGCATTGTGATACATTCACGCATGTACACACATTTCATAACTCTTTAAAGTACGATTCTCAGCTTATTGATCATAAACGTACCTCAACAGCATAATACATATCGTCGTCATAAAAATATCATAACATCTCAGTCAATTCTTAAAATCGTCGTAGCTTCCTCCAATAATCTCAAAACCTAAAACAAAATTCTCTGCTCATTTCAATAGTGTCATCTACCTCAAACGTACTTTAAAAATCATGATCCCATACCAAATATATCATTCAAAGCCCTCATAGTATCACAATGGTTCTGAAAAAATATGAACAGTTCACAAAGTACAGACAAAATACAATTTCATAAGTGTGAAGTTATCCATCTGTGTAATTACGTAAACATCTGTCACTGAAGTAGTAAAAAAAATGTTTCTTTCTCTGTTAAATAATCAGATAGCTGTGTAATTCTGTGTTAGAGAAATATGGTACCGAAGTGTAAAGTTGTATAAGCAAATACCATATTAGCTAGGGCTCCTTGTGCTTGCCAAACACATGGTACACAAAGTAAGCGTGTACCCCCCTGAGGATAGATGTAATTATACCCTCAGGTGTTACAGATTACAGCAGTGGAATGAAATGTATCACGGAAAACATTTGTATCATTGTACTTCAAATATCTTTAAAAACAAATGATTTAAGTACAAAATTAATCACTCAAATGCGTTTCCTGTAGCGCTAAATGTGCATCTTGCTGTAAGATAGTTCTGTGGAAGTGTCGTAGTTATCGTCCTCTGTAAGCAAAGTTCTGCTGAAGTCAATGTACTTACCTCATCATAAACGAAAGTGAAATGCTTTGCGTATAGATATCGTATTTATAACGTACCTTACCGTGATCAAGAAAGTACTATAATGTAACGTATTGTTGTGCTACTGAAAAGGCTATCTCATTGTAGCTATACCATAAAAGTTACTACTAAAACATGTTTTACTTTCCAGAATAATACAGAAAAACTGTGCAGATATAAAACAGATACAGCGCAAAAGCAATAATATAAATTGTGTCACTCATTAGTAGCATCGTGATATAGTCGTGTAGCTGTCAAATAAACTAACTACTGTGTCATCTGATATCTCTCATAAAGTACTTTAAATCCAGAATGTATTTTCAAATAAACCAAAATGTTACATTAAAATCTCATTAGCAGTACCGGTACATGTTCTAAATATGTGAGCCTTATGGTCATTACGTAATCGTGCCATTAACAAGCAAGAATGTACACACACAATAACACTGTGTCGTCTGTTCACTATAACAATGCATTCGTAATTACTGTCTAAATATGTTCCCTAGGTTCTTGACTGGATAGTTACCTTTAAAACATAGTTGCATGTTAACAGTTTCTACGTGTGACAAATTGTACTAGTAACGTGAAGTGAAAAATTTTATGCAAAAATTAAGTTAAAAAGCAGATTATCTTTCAATAAACGATTTTATATGTGGAATGTGGTGCAATCCTTTACTCTTCCTAGTACTCAGAGTTTCAACTTGAACGCAATTATCATGTGGTATACGTCGGTAAGGAATACCGGAATTTTTCTCAAGGTTAGCGCCTATGTTATTTTTCGCTGAGCCAGCCGGCGCACGTGGCTGCCTGCGGTGCGAGTCATTGTCTGTCTCTTTGTTGGCGCGCGTCGTTATTGGGATTAGGAGACCTAACTTCTACAAATTCACCTTGTCGAGAGGGCCCTGCTCTGTTTGAATCCCGCCAGTTCTGATGCAATTCAGGTCTGTCGTTACGATCATATCGTTTGTCGTCATGTCGGTAGATTCCATAGTTTCTTTCTTGTCGGTCACGTGGTGAAGAATTTCTCCCTGAATCGTAACTGCGCGCTGAACTGTTGCGTCTGAAATTATTCTGTCTCCCTTGATAATAATAGTTCTGGTTACCATATTGTCTGTTCCTATGATTGTCTCTGTGATAGTCACTACCGCGGAGAGGTGATCTTTCCCTGTAATTATTACTACTCTGCCAACGTTTGTCATATGGGTGGTGTCTGTTTTGGTCACGATTTTTGTAGTGAGAATAGCCTTGTCGTGTCCATTTACTATTTCTGTCATCGCGGAATTGTGACGGATGTGACCTGTAATTTTTGTGCTCCTGTTTTCGCGTTCGGCGATTGTCAGTGTCAATTTCCAATTCTTGTAACAGTCCCTGAAAAGCTTCAATGTCGTCTTTGCAACGTCCTGCCAAAATAATATGTCGTAAGTGTTCAGGTAATTTGATTAAGCAAATGCGGATGAGTTCTGAGGGGCTGTATGGGTTTGACAGGTACTGATTCATGTGAAACATGTCTTCAAAATATTTCACAAGACTGAAAAATTCAGATTGTTCGAAATGTTTCATCATTATGATGCTATGTTTTACTCGGTCTTGTGTAGCTTGAGACCAATATGCTGAGAGGAAGGCATGATAAAATTCTCCTTTACTGTGGCAATCGTGAATGACCGATCGCATTCTTACAGCTGGTTCATTCTCTAAATAGCCGCACATAAATTCTAATCTGTGCTCTAATGACCAGTTGGGACGAAAACAATGAGAGAATTGATGAAGCCATGCTCGTGGATGAATGTCGTTGCCAGAATTCTTAAATGTTTTGAATTTACGTGTAGTAATGAACAGCTTATAGTCAAAATCATCGTGTCGGCGAGTCGCATGTCGGTCATTGTTACGTCGTTTCGGCGGTTCCATTTCAAAATTGGGTGCAACTTGCCAATTTCTTTCATAACTTCCGAAATGCGCTGTGTTATTATTTTGTGGCTGTTCCGTATCTCTATGTCCCTCTTCCCGTATTGGAGCGCGAGTGTCCTCCGAAATATGTAATTCTTGTATTACTTGTGCCAACTGATCTTGTACTTCCTGGATTTCTCTTTTGTGTTGCGTATTAATTTGATTCTGATTTTGTTTGAATTTCTTAATTTGTTCATACTCTTCTGTGTCAGTGAAGGCTACAGGTCTTGTGTCACTCAGATCATCATCCGCCTTTGTAGATAGTGAACTGATCAGAAAGTTCGGCTACTTTCTCCGATAGTGAACTTATCTCCTCAGTGTGTTTTTCTGAACCAAGTTTCAGAGTGTCCATTTGTGTTGAAATCGTATCTACTGTGTCCTTTAAGTTTTCCTGAGTTTTTGCAAGTTGCATAACCGAATCGGTAGATGCAGTTGAGTCAATTTTAGCTTGCAAGATGTCGTGATTTTCATGAACAATAGTTTGCAGTTCCTTTATGGCTGCTTCGTGATTCTGTAATGCATTTTCATGACGCGAAAAAATAGGTTGGAAATGCTCACAAATTTGTGTTTTTACGTCGTTACAGACTTTTTGACATTTCGATTCGATTTTATGTAACTCAGTAGTTAAATCTTCACGTGTTTGTTCAAGCGTGGTGTGAAGATTTTGTTCCATTGTGTCTAACTTTTGAAGATTTTGTCCCATTTGTTTCTGATTTTGTTCAAGCACTGTGTCTAACTTTTGTAGCCTTTGTCCCATTTGTTGCATTAACGGTAATAACAGTGCACTGGTGTCTGAAACATGTTCCTCAGTGCTATTCGGCAGTGCATTTGAACCGACAATATTCGCATTTTGAAAAGCAGAAAATGTGTCTTGATTTATTTGAGAAAACGGTGAGGATGCAAAACCTGAATCTACAGTATTTGCAAGATTGTGTCCTGTCATTTCGGAATCCTGAGGCGAGCTATTGCCGACGGATCGATCAATAATGCTTCCCTTTTCACTAATTGTTTCACTGTCTACGCCATTATTTGCAGCTCGCTCCATTTCCCTATGCATAGTTACCAAATTACTATTTTGAACATTAGTTAATTCATTACATGGTGACGCTAACACATTGCTTTCGTCTTCACTGTCATTTTTCAGTTTACTTTGGAGCCTAGTATTACGTTTTTCACACGCCATTATTGTCACAATATTTCACACGATAACACAGAAAACCACAATTTGAAGAGCAAAAATAAGAGAACACATTAACATAACACTGAAAAAAATATATAGTTAATTGCAAGCGCAGCTGCGAAATACTTGCTGCAAATCTACATGCATGCCACAACTTTTTTACTGTACAACAATGAAAGACTGCAACTACAAAGGAGATTCTCTCTACAATTACGCGCTAGCAATAAACTAAAGCTACACTAATTACACAAACTACAAGACAAAATCAGAAGATTCCAGTGAGGTATCCTCGGCTAAGGGTCGACATATGAAACGTCCCCTTAGAAAAATTTATACATGACTGTGCTTAAACTGACACACAATATTTTTAGCGCAACGCAATCTGACTTTCAAAAATCCCTACAAAAGAATGGCCCTGACTAACATTAACCTATACCTTTCACAAATATCTTACCTCACAAAAATCTTCATTACTCGAACTACAGCAATACAGCGAGCGCCACTACTGCCAGCTAAATAAAAGATTCAAACTACGGAAGGCACTAACTACTGATAGGCATAGTTAGCAAATGAAAGATTTTAATAGAGAACAAACAATGTATTTACCTTAATAGTCATAATATATATAGCAGTTCATGACATCCAGTCTTACAAATTTCAAAACTCCGCCATCTCTCTCCCCACATCCACCACTGCTGGCGGCTCACCTCCAACTGCGCAACGCTATGCGCTGTTAACATCCAGCTGCCCAACACTACAATGGCAGACAACAATGCAAACTAGCCACAGACTGCACACAGCACAGCCAGTGATTTTCATATAGAGCGCTACGTAACGCTGCCAATAAGAAAACATAAACAGCCTACTTACAAAATGCAGAACGCCAGTAAGCTCCGTAGTTCAATATCCGCAGTAAAGATAACATCTCTTCACTGGCGACTGGGGCAGAGCGGCATTCTTTTGAGCTGTGACAGATGGAGAAAGCCCGGAAGGCAGAGACTCTGTCACCAGAAAGCCGTCGTAAACTAGAAAACGTATTTCATTTAATAAACCAATGGCCATGTGAGTTCACAAGGCTCTTACTTTATTTGAAACTGAGACGTTGAAAATTGTGGTGCTGGACTGGGATTCGAATACGATTTCACTGTGTTCCCCAAAATTGCAAACTCTTCTAGGCCTCCTCGAAAGACACCTATGTGGTTTCTAATCCTGATCAGCACAAATTATTCATTATTTCATTTCAAGCCCTAGCATGTGCACTCCGAACTACTAGTGAAAAATAGTTGCATTTTCAACGTCTCTTCGTGCGTTGTCAGTTGTAACGTGTTCGTTTCAGCTCACAGACACATGATGAGCTTTTTATCACAACATTACAAGATCAAACGTTTCCTCACATGTTTTCAAGTTCAAACATTCCTCTCCATCCTACTGGCGAATACGGATTTGGGTTTGACGTTGTGTTCGTTGTGATCACCAACGACGATATGTTGTGGATTCAACTTCGAGCCAGCAGAGTTTTTTCCATCACATCATTGAAAGTACAAACATCCCACTCCTAGCTATTATTGGAAAAGAATTTGATAGTTAAAGTGTCTTCATGACCACGTGTGCGGGGTTTGAATTCCATTCAGCACACAACTTTTCGTCGCTGTCTAGCTAAACATGCGCATATCTCGCTACTGGTGAACCAAGAATAGCTATTTATCGTCTGTTCCTGGCTAGAAAACGACGGAACTAGATGCTGGGTTGGAACCCCATTCAGGCAAAAACAATTCTATCGTCATTTAAGGTTCCAACATCTCGCTATCGGTGAAAACATTTCATTTTTAACTTCTGATTTTGCGTACTTCGTTAACAAAATCCGGTTAGGTGCTGGGTTCGCATCCCTGTCACAAGCTTTACATGATGGTATTTCAATTTTAAACATGAGCATAACTTGTTCCTTGTGTATGACACCATATTAAACGTCGTTGGGGGTAGTTCCAAGGAAGGTAACTGTTATGACAGGATTCCCAGTTCAGTACAAACATTTTCGTCATTTGTTTTCAGGATCTGAATTGGTAACTGGTACTGGTGCAAACGTCTATACTTCACGTCTCTTTATGCCTAGTGATCGGGTCTCAATAAGGCACAAACAAAGCTTAGCTTAGTTAGCAATGGCTATAGGTGCTGGGTTTGAATCCAGGTCCAGAACGACGACGTTGGTCATGTCATTTAAAGTTCAAATTTGTGTACACGTAGCTGTTGATGTGTTACGAGAACAGTGATATTACTGGTGATTCGCTGTTAATGTTGAGATTTCCGTAGACTGCTTGTTGCCGTTAATCGCGTTTTTTTTACTGGTTCGTCCAATATCCAGTTTCGAGAGCCACTCGCTGTTGAGCAACGTTCAGCACGTGGATGGAAAACCTTTTCGAGAGCGAAAAACCTTTTTCCAATTGCCGTACAGTTTTGTAATGCCATATATTGTCTCAAGTATTTAATTTTGACTAAGGATTACTGTATGATATATGTAAAATTATCCGTTTTCTCAGAACTTTTGGAATGTCACTTGTTGTAATTAAGGTTAGTTTATGAGTGTTATGGGGTGTCTCATCACTAAGAACGTGTTTTCTTTTTTTTTATGACGATATTAGTTGACGCTTAGACTGACTGCCATAACGACCTTTGTTCTCTAATAGTCTCTTGCGGTACCCATTGTGTGTAGTCAAACGACTGTACCCCACGGGGTTTTGGTGTTTAGAGGACCTGCAACACAGCTACGTTATGTTGATTGTATTCGGCAGTGACCCACTTTTTTTGCTGTCAAGTGTACATTTTCGTTAAATATGTCCTAACTAGCTCTTCTGGCTGAGAGAAGGTGGTTGATGTGAGCAAATGTTTCGTTTCCGCACTTGCATTAGAGTGTCTCCCAAAGTCTAAGGCGATACAGATAACCTGGAAAGTTATCGTCGGTTAGCCACATCCTTATTATGATGGAAATTCTACCTGTGTAGTGCAATTTTGCAGTGACTGCGTACGACTGTGTCTGTACAATAAGTATGCAAAGTTCTTCAGACGTGCATGCACACCTGAAGGAGCAGACACTGCAGTTGTACGGCTGCCTGAAATAGAATAGATGTATCGCAAATTACTAATATGATCAGCTCTACAATTTATTAGTGATACGGGTTCGAGTGCTGTTCTGGCACAACATTCATGTGTCGTTAATAAATTGTACAGTTGATATCTAACCGTATTAGTAATTTACAAATACATCTGTTATAGCCCTTTCGCTGATACAGACGTGCTCTCTACATTGCATGCTGAGGGCACCTTTTGTTATGGCTGTACTCCTCGTCAAATGGTGGTGCCCGTGGCTAGAGTTGGCGTTCCGGCCGATATGAAATATCTACTATCCGATTTTTCGAAAAGTACTGGGTGAAAAAATTTGGTTTTTTGCATATCTTACAGTCTGATATCGTCATTCGAAAAAGTTATCCGTCATACGTATTGCTCTGCACCAAATTAAGTGAAAGATTACATGAAATGTTAAAGAGTTTGCAGAGGTAAAACCGCATTGCATAACTTTGCGTATGGTCGACTTTAGCTCATATATTGCAGTGAATGAAATGTAGATAAGACAACGAAATTTTACCTAAAATTCAGAGCACAACGATATCTCATTTCGATCTCGAGTTCTTGGGTTTTATATGGTGGCACGAGACGCTCCCATTCACTTCATAGCGTATCGCAAATCATGTGGTCATTGAGCCGTGCGCGGCTCGCGGTCATGCCGTTTATTGCTCGTCTTCTTGTTTTGTAGTTCTGTCGCCTCGTTTCCTGTTATTCAATTTATTGGCGTCACTAAGTTGTTGGTTTGCTTGCCCGTGAGTGGCAGCAGCAGCGCTTATCGATAAGTGCACTGTCGTACGCCCGCTGGTATTTCCTGGTCGTCGTCTGTCAGAAGTAAGTCGGCACGCAGCAGCAGTGAAGTCGGGGACGGAGCGCCAGTGAGGTGCGGACAGCCAGTGCTCGCCGACCGCTGGCGACACGCATGAACTGTCCAACGGAAGGAGACTGGAGCGGGACGACCGTTGGTTGTCGTTCGGTCGGTCGTCTCATCGAGCGACGTGTATTTGGTCCTTTGACCGTTTCTGGGCCTCGTCAGTTGGCATCTTGCGGGACGTGGGTCGGTTCCTTCCTTGCGCAGAGATGTCGTGGCCAATGCGCAAGAGTTACCTCTGCATGGTTGGGTCCGAGCCAGTGTGCCCGGATCGCCGTGTCTCCGAATTACGAACGGACAGAGCTGAGTCGGGTTGGAACTGCAGTCAGCTTCGGATAGCCAAGACTCGCTCGACCGTTGGCGACGCACGTAACTCCAGTGGGAATGACGTGGGTTGGTCGTTTGGTCGTCTCATCGGACTATGTGTATTTGGTCGCCGACCGCTTGTGGAAACTCTCTATGTGTCGAACTGATTCGTCCTTGTTGTTCCGCAGTATTGTTTTAAAGATTGTTTGAGTTCTTGTGCAAGTGTGTGTTTACGTGGAACCGTGTGTAGCTCCTGTGATATCCAGTGAGCAGATGAATGCTGTCTGTGTTCTGGAGTAGTCAGTCGGTTGGCTGAAATAGAGCGGCGAGAGTTTTCTCCCCAGGCCGACCCTTGGAACACTTCCGAGTACCACTGATTGTTGTTTGTGATTGTCATTTTATTTGGTCGCAGGTACTGTGCTAGGCCTTCAGCCTGTATTAGTATTGTCTGTTTTATGTTTAGTATATGGCCTTCAGCCGAACTTCATAACAACTTTAAGATTAGGCTTTCAGCCGTGTTTCATTTAAAATTCTTGTTGCTCCGTATTTAGGCCATCAGCCGCGTTAGTTTCAGAATATGTGGCTTTAATATGTAAATCCTTGTCTGTAAGCCTTCTCTTTAATTATTTTGAATTCTTGAAACGGCCTTCAGCCGTGTTCTGTAAATGTTTATCTTAAAGTTGTCTTTAATTATTCTTGAGTAATTGCTTGGGCCTTCAGCCGGCAAGATACTTCAAGTTTTCTTAAGATGTTTTTCTGTTGTACTGTGTAAAGGCTTATATTTACAGTCTCTCTTTTTTATCTAAGGATTTTTTTTTTAAATTGGGCTTTGAGAAGAGGAATTAATTCAGATTTTCCTTAATACGGCTTTTAGCCGAGATTTGTAAATGCTTGCCTTTTAAAGAATTTCCTTTGCTGATCCGAAATATTATTTGGGTCCTTAGCAGAGAAGATATTTTAATTTTACTTAAGTAAGACCTTCAGCCGTTTCTCTAAATCCTGTGTTTTAAAAAGAATTATTTAAACTTTATCATTGAGATGTTACGTGGACCCTCAGCCGTGAATTCATGCTTGTTTTAAAGAGAAAACTTTGCATGGGTTTTCGAGGAATAAAGTTGTGTGTTCTTGCGTAACTAACGGTAACTAATCTTGGCCCCTTTTCCACAACCTGATCCGCACTGTCCTGCGAAACCAGATAACAATCGTCATATCTTATAAACGATTTGAGATATCGAAACTAGTTTTTTTTGCAAATGATAGCACGCAATAAGAGACGAATGTTGTATGACAAATACTATAAACATTTTTGTTCGCCGATATAAGGAAATAACTCGTCCGCAGCAGTGAGAGGTCGGCTGCTCATGACGCACGCAGACGTCCGCAGCACTGTAGGAAAACCAAAGCGGCGCGCCTCTAACAAGGGAACCTCCCCATCGCACCCCCCTCAGATTTAGTTATAAGTTGGCACAGTGGATAGGCCTTGAAAAGCTGAACACAGATCAATCGAGAAAACAGGAAGAAGTTGTGTGGAACTGTGAAAAAATAATCAAAATATACAAACTGAGTAGTTCATGGCAAGATAGGCAACATCTAGGACACTGAGAACGCGAGAGCGCCGTGGCCTGGTGGTAACGTGAGCAGCTGCGGAACGAAAGGTCCTTGGTTCAAATCTTCCATCGAGTGGAAAGTTTAATTTTTTATTTTCAGTTTATGTGACAAACTCTTATGATTTCATCACTTTTTTGGGAGTGATTATCACATCTAAAAGAAAACCTAAATCGGGCAAGGTAGAAGAATCTTTTTACCCATTCTCCAAGTGTACAAGTTAGGTGGGTCGACAACATATTCCTGTCATGTGACGCACATGCCGTCACCAGTGTCGTATAGAATATATCAGATGTGTTTTCCTGTGGAGGAATCGGTTGACCTATGACCTTGCGATCAAATGTTTTCGGTTCCGATTGGAGAGGCACGTCCTTTCGTCTACTAATCGCACGGTTTTGCGATGCGGTCGCAAAACACAGACACTAAACTTATTACAGTGAACAGAGACGTCAATGAACGAACGGACAGATAATAACTATGCAAAAATAAAGAAAGTAAAATTTTCACTCGAGGGAAGGCTTGAATCAAGGACCTCTTCTTCTGCAGCTGCTCACGCTACCACGGGACCACAGCACTCGTGAGCTCCCGTTCTCCTTGATGTTGCCTATGTGGCCCATGGACTACTCAGTTTGTATATTTTGCTTATTTTTTCGCAGTTCCATACAACTTCTTCCTGTTTTCTCAATTGATCTGTGTTCAGTTTATCAAGGCCTATCCACTGTGCCAAGTTATAACTAAATCTGAGGGGGGTGCGATGGGGAGGTTCCCTTGTAAGTGGGTTAACGGCGTTGCAGGATGTGTATACACGTCCACAGCAACAAAAGGCTAATCTGTAGTGATTGATGAGTCTTACTTCCAAAACGACTACCTCCAACTCCTCTCATTTGTTTTTTGTCAGACATGGTACAGGACGTTTTCCGATTAAATGCAGGAACAGATCTGCAACAAATAACTCGTACACTGCCTTTGACTTGTTGGATTTTGGTGGAATATCTCTGCAGTGCAAGGTCGAAAAACAGTCACAACAAACAGGGTACTGTCAATAGAAACTACCAACGATAAGAATGTTAATTATTTACATATACAGTACGGTACCAAGAGAACTGGATTAAGAAACGTACTGGCAGATCAAAACCGTGTGCCGGACTGAGACTCGAAGTCGGGACCTTTGCCTTTCGCGGGCAAGTGTTTTACCGACTGAGCTACCCAAGCACGATTCACGACCGCTCCTCACAGCTTGGATTCTGCCAGTACCTTGTCTCCTACCTTTCAAACTTCACAGAAGCTCTTCTGCGAGACGAGAATTGAAGCTGTGAGGACGGGTCATCTGTCGTGCTTGGATAGCTCAGCCTGTAGTGCACTTGCTCAGGAAAGGCAAAGGTCCCGAGTTCGAGTCTCTGTCCGTCACACAGTTTTAACCTGCCAGAGTGTTTCATACCAGAGCACATTCGGCTGCAGAGTGAAAATCTCATTCTAGAACTTGATTAAATTTGTAGGCGATATATGCTGGCCAGGGCAATAGTCGAATAGAGCACCGAGCTCAGTCAGCAAAGCACAGGCAAAAACATCAACCCAATGGTCACCGGCGACTAGTACATCAGAGGACATTCGTACTGTTGCCGTACCGACGCCGCCACATCATGTACTCTGAGTGAAGAGATGGGTTTGTTTGCAGAAAGGCAGGTTTCCACACTGCCGTGTGACGACATCTGCAGCTCTATCGACTCTCAGGACGACAAACTTTGTTGCGGCTCTCCCAGTGAGAGCTGGATCGACGACAAAATAGGACACAACAGTGGCACCACAATATCTTTTCAGACACCTCCTGATTCTGCATACAACATCACAATGAAAGTGTCTGTGTCAGGATGCTCTGAGAAAAAACTACTATTAGACGGCTTGTAGCTTGTGTAGATCAGAAGGTGTTCGACTGTTGCCTTCGCCAGTGTCCTCTCCGGACCTCCCATCCAATGAAGATGTATGTCGTAGATTAGCAAGAAACTGAGACGCTACCGTTCGCCAGCCACTGTGAATGAGTAAATCTAGCACAGCGATACTGCGGTATGGGATGACTTACCTGTATCTGTAGGGGTTGTCAAAAACTTTCCGTTCGTAGGCCGTATAGAGCAGAATCGATATGCCATTCAGCACAAACGCCGTGTCCATTGAGGGAAATCATCCCACCGATGCACCGGGGTTGAAGATACCCGTTTGCCAAAACACAGTGTCCTGCTCCACTTCATCATCCGGCAAGAATCGTCGACCCTTCAAGGGCATTTTTTTTAGGACACCAAAGGCATGATAATCGCGTGGGGACAGATCGAGACTACAGTCCGGATTTCCCACTCGAGCTTCCGAGTTGAGGCTGGCCTCTCAGATCTACCGGCGTCTTCTGTCAAACTTGGCCCACAATTCCACAACAGTGGCTTTCGACGCAATGGCCGCCCCATTCTCTAACCGGTAATAATAATAATGCGAGGGTTATCCAGAAAGTAAGTCACGATCGGTCGCGAAATGGTAACCACAGTGAAAACCAGAAACGTTTTATTTGCTACAATTAGGTACACCTTCCACCTACTTCTCTACAAAGTCGCCGCTCCAACTTCGAGTGTTATCGTAGTGTTGTATCAACTTTCCAATATCCTCATCATTGAAAGCAGCCGCCTGTGCTCTTTGCGTTATCTGCACTGGTCTGCAGCTCGTTGTCAGTGGAAAAATTTTGTCTTCATAGCCAGCGGTTCTTGTGAGCAGAGATGAGACTCAGGGGGAGCCAATTACGGACTGTATTGTGGGTGGTCAGACACTTCTCATCGGAAACGCTGCAGGAGCGTCTTCATTGGCCGGCAGTGTGCGGTCAAAAATTGGCATGAAGAAGGAACTGCTTGACAGTTGTGTTATTTCGCCTGCATGACAGGCGAAATCTGTAACCAGGCCTTCATATTTGGCGGTAGACGCTATTCCCTACGAATCTTTAAGTGCTCACTGTTCACTCAAAACTGAAAAGAGCGACGCGACACGATCGACGGGCATACTAGAGACACTGACCAACACATCTGTGCAAAGCTTTACCGGATTTTCCCAGTGGTTTCCATTTCGCGACCGATCGGAACTTACTTTCTGGACAACCCTCGTAATAACAGTACGTTGGACGCATTTAGAAATAACGCCACCATAGTTCACATTTTCGCATTTACTGCACGCAATTGGTAAACACACGAATGGGACACTAATGTCTTGCCTTCATGTCGGGTCCGCAGCTCGTGGTCGTGCGGTAGCGTTCTCGCCTCCCACGCCCGGGTTCCCGGGTTCGATTCCCGGCGGGGTCAGGGATTTTCTCTGCCTCGTGATGACTGGGTGTTGTGTGATGTCCTTAGGTTAGTTAGGTTTAAGTAGTTCTAGGGGACTGATGACCATAGATGTTAAGTCCCATAGTGCTCAGAGCCATTTGAACCATTTGAACCTTCATGTCGGTGCTTATATACCCGCATCAGAGTCACACTACTATGCATATACACTGCAGCAACGCACAAAAACTGATACTTTTTGATCGCCCTTCATCTCACCCAAGCTTAGTTCGACTCGATATCCAGCTGATTTAGAGCCATTGTAGCTCTGCCATGGTTCAAATGGCTCTGAGCACTATGGGACTTAACATCTGAGGTCATCTGTCCCCTAGAACTTAGAACTACTTAAACCTAACTAACCTAAGGACTGCCCAAGGCAGGATTAGAACCTGCGACCGTAGCAGTCACGCGGTTCCGGACTGAAGCGCCTAGAACCGATCGGCCACCGCGGCCAAGGGTGACAGCTCTGTACACTAAATTTCTGTATATCCTCTGAATATCCACAAACCACTTACATATTTAATCATGGATTCCTACTACTATATTTCATACCTTAAGTAAGTAAAGTTTCCTTTATTGCTGATTTTCCTTGTGTTGTGATTTTAATGGCCAAAGTGAGCATCATTTTTCCTGTTATTTAAACCTCTACCTGGATAAATGCTGTCAGAGCCTTTTCGTAGGCTGCCATGGGAATATTAACGATGATCTCAATAAATTGCAACATGGTACTCAACTTCATCCACATTTTCATGGCAAACAGGTACATCCTCAAAGCTAGGTGTAGCATTTTAAGGCCTTAACTTATCAATAACCTCAGTCGCAAATTCCCAGACTCAACTACACATGAGTCTTTCTCCAGAGTAGAAGTTCTGCCCGAAATGCCAAATTATCTGTGATATAGCACTCAAGAATCTTTAAAAGCTACATACATTTCCGTACCTAATTTTGTTTTATTGCAATTACTTCTCGTCTATCCGTTCAGCTATTTAACAAAATACATTATTATCTAATATACACTCCAAGACCAAAAATAAAGACGCACCACGAAGGAATTATCGAATGGCTCGGAAATCGATAGATGCGATGTACATGTACAGACAAACAAATACCAGGTGATCAAAAAGTCAGTATAAATTTGAAAACTTAATAAACCACGGAATAATATAGATGGAGAGGTAAAAATTGACACACATGCTTGGAATGACATGGGGTTTTATTAGAACCAAAAAAAACCACCCCATATTGCTAGACGTGTGAAAGATCTCTTGCGCGCGTCGTTTGGTGATGATCGTGTGCTCAACCGCCACTTTCGTCATGCTTGGCCTCACAGGTCCCCAGACCTCAGTCCGTGTGATTATTGGCTTTGGGGTTACCTGAAGTCGCAAGTGTATCGTGATCGACCGACATCTCTGGGGATGCTGAAAGACAACATCCGACGCCAATGCCTCACCATAACTCCGGACATGCTTTACAGTGCTGTTCACAACATTATTCCTCGACTACAGCTATTGTTGAGGAATGATGCTGGACATATTGAGCATTTCCTGTGAAGAACATCATCTTTGTTTTGTCTTACTTTGTTATGCTAATTATTGCTATTCTGATCAGATGAAGCGCCATCTGTCGGACATTTTTTGAAAGTTTGTATTATTTTGGTTCTAATAAAACCCCATGTCATTCCAAGCATGTGTATCAATTTATACCTCTCTATCTACATTATTCCGTGATTTATTCAGTTTTCAAGTTTATACTGACTTTTCGATCAGCCAGTACTTACGATTTCAGAAAAAAACAGGATTTATTCAAAACAAAGAGCTTCACAACTTGAGCAAGTCAGCGACACGTTGGTCCATCTCTGCCCCTTATTTAAGCACTTATTCGGCTTGACACTGATTTCTAGATATGTAGTATGTCCTCCTGACGGATATTGTGCCAATTCTCTCCAATTGCCACCTTAGATCGTCAAAATGTCGAGCTAATTAGAGGGAACTGCCCATAATGCACCAGACATTCTGAAATTGGTAGGTACCTGGCGACCTTGCTGCCGAGGTATGGTTTGGCAAGCACGAAGACAAACAGTAGAAACTCCCGTCGTTTGCAGGCGGGCATTATCTTGCTGAAATGCAAGCCCAGGATGGTTTGCCATGGACGGCAACAAAACGGGACGTAGAATATCGTCTACGTACCGCCGTGCTGAAAGTATGTAACGGATGAAAACCAAAGGGGTCCTGCTATGAAAAGAAATGGCAACTGGCACCATCCCTCCTGATTGTTGGGCCGTATGGAAGGCGACAGTCAGGTTGGTTTCCCACTGCTGTCCGGCGCATCTGCACGTGTCTTCACTGGTCAAGGGGCTCAGTTCAAATCGGGACTAATCACTGAAGACAAATGAGATTCCAAGCGAGAACGTGTCTGGAGACACCCTGGACAACTGTGGGATACCAACTCGACTGTCGCTCATTATACGGCCCGACAACTGGCAGTAACTGTTTGGGGTGCCACTTCCTTTCACAGAAGGATTCCTTTGGGTATCATCCTCGGCACCTTTACAGCAAAGTGCTACGTCGACAGTATTCTACACCCCGTTTTGTTTCCCTTCATGGCGAGCCATCCGGGGCTTATATTTCAGCAAGATAATGCCCATTTGTGAACGTCTGGAGCATTATGTGCTGGGCTCTCCAACCAGGCCGGAATTTTGACGATCTAACGCTCCAATTGGAGAGAATTTGGCACTATATCCAAAGGAGAACATTCATCAACTCTATAAATCAACGACAACCCCAACAACTGCTTGCGTAAGAGCTAGAGGCAGACCAACACATTATTGACTTACTCAGACTGTGATGTTCTTTCTCTTGATAAAGTCGCCCAGTTTATCTGAAATTGTAGTCAGTTGTTTGTCAGCACATGGACATCACATTTAACGATTTCCATCCCATTCGGATAAAGCTTTCTTGGTGCACTGTCTCTTTTCTTTTTCTATTTTTTTCTCTTAGAATGTATAATTTGTTTGCATTCCTCGGTAGTCTTTTTGACAGACAAATTAACGTTGAAGAATTAACAATTCATAAAAATTGAAGTTCCCTAAAGCTAAATACTATGATAATGAATACCGCAGTAGCACTTTAGTTGAAGAGGAAAGGACGTCTATAATGGTAATCACCGAAGGTGGACAGACAAACAGAAGTTGTGCTACTACATTTGTTTTACTAGGGAATTAAGCTGATTATTATAAACTAAAGTAAGTGTAAACCTGGCCCTGGCCGTGTCCTAATTTTCTGTGTGTCCCCGAGACCAGAGAGAAACGGATATTACTTAACGTTATTCCAACAGTACGGGAGTAATTATGAGCCACTTTAATTGTAAGGCAAAGCCTATAATTGTTAGTTGTCTGCAAGATGGCGTTGGCAGTTAGCGAGAAGAATTCCAAGAGCGTAGGATTACATTCCTGGGAGGTTACTGGCGTTTAGGATTGGCCAGGTAATGGCAACCTGACTGATCTGGATAATTCTCTCAAAACTGGTTGGTAGTACACATAGCTTTTTGTTGGAATGTCCGTTTAAGGTGGCAATAGAAAATAGTGCCTACCCTGACAGTCTGATGTCGTCCCGTTTTGTTAGGTCGAGTTTTTAAAGAGAATCCAGTAGGATCACTGAGCAGGTAACACAACGACGTGCCCATCACAGAGAAACTCGTGGGCAACCCCCAGCCGCCGTCGCACAACATGGCGAGGTGCTACAGCCCACAGGCTGAGTAACCGGCTGGGTAACCGGCTGGGTAACTGTTGCTCCTCGTTTCACTCTCCTGCTTGTCTCAACCGCATAGAGGCTTTACCTATTCCACTTTTATAATATTTATTTTAAGTGATTCTCGGCAAACTTTGAGGCTGATATTGAGCACCAGTGCAATCTTTTCTCCCTATTTTAGTGCTTAATATTCGTTTTGACTTGTACATCTTGTACGTAGAATATATTGCTATTGTGGAGTTGAATTTGGGCTCTTCTGATTGTTACGATTGTGGTGCTGACCTTCCTGTTCACCTAGATCACCATGATTAGTTTGGTTAATTAATGTTCAGAGTGAGTGCTTGATTCACACTTGCAAGTAGGTTCGAGTCAAACGGTTCCAAGTCCACACGGTACGGCATTATCTTCATTGGGTTCCATCTGTGCGAGGGCGAGATTGAAGACCACAAAGTACAAGTTCGCTACCGGTGTCGATACTGCAATTAGGCAAAGAGAGTAGAGACTTCGGTTGCAAAAGAATCTATATCTCTAAAATGGACAATAACGGATGTTGGACTGGAAAACAAAAGCACAAAAAAGATAACTGCGAAGAAAATTTGGCTACCACAAGAAATACTTCAGCAGATTTACGAAAGACAGAGGTACAAGTATGGGAATACAGCAATATATGTCACTTACAGGATCAGAAAAAGGGAGTGTAGGGAAGCCAAGCCAAACAGTTGCAGGAAAAAATTGAACAAATCGAAAAGGAAATGGTGGTCAGAGAGTGATTCAGCATATAGAAAATTCAAAACAATCTTTGATGAAACGAAAAACAGGGACATCAACATTAAGCGTGCAGGAGGAATTCCACTGTTACACGCAGAGCAGAGAAAGGATGGATAGAAAGAGCACATTGAAGGCTTCTCCGAGGGGAAGGACTAATCTGATGATGTGATAGAAGAAGAAATGGGAGTCGATATGGAACACAGAGCCATCAAACGAGGCAGAAGGAGCAGATAGCATCCCTTCGGTATATCTGAAATCAATGGAGAAAGGGGCGACCAAACGACTATTTAAGGCGCTGTGCAGAATCTGTGAGACTGGAGACATCCCATTTCGGAAGGGTATCATCCACATAGTCCATAAGATAGCAGGGGTAGATGTGTGCGAGAATTATCGTACAATCAGCCTAACAGCCTTTGTTTTCAACTTGCAGAAACGAATAATATACAGAGGATTGAAAAGGAAATTGAGGATCTGTTAGATGACTCTCGGTTTGGCTTTAGGAGAGGTAGAGGCACTGTAGCAGCAGTTCTGACGTTGAGTCTAAAGAAAAATCAAGGCACGTTCATGGGATATGTCGATATGGAAATTGCGTCTCACCGTGTAAAATGCTGCAAGATTTTCGAAATTTTGAGGTAAATAGGGTAAGCTATAGGAAAAGATGGGTAATATGTAATCTGTACAAAGACCAAGAACAGCAGAAGGCAAAAAACAAAGCTCTCGAATTAAAAAGGGTGTGAGACAGGGATGCAGTCAATCGTCCTAACTACTCAAGCTACAGAGCAAAGAAGCAATGTTTGAAATAAAATAAAAAAAATCAAGTGTTGGGTTGAAATTTAGGATGAAAGGATATCGGTGATAAGATTCGCTGCAGACGTTGCTGTCCTAAGCGAAAAGTGAAGAAGAATTATAGGAGCCGTTGAATGCAATGGTCAAATGAATATTGTATGTGGACTGAGAGTAAACTGAAGAAACACAAAAGTAATGAGGAGTAGCAGAAATGTCATTAGTGATAAACATGAAGTTAAATTTGGGGCCCCAGAAGTAGATCAAGTTCAGGAATATAGCAACGGCCGAAGCATGGACGAAATACACACTTCAAAAAAAGTGCTGCATCACCCCGGTTCCCAGAAGTCCTGAAGATAGACGTTGACTGTGGATATTGAATCACAGACACAGTCCCTTCGACTGTTCGGAGAACTCACTAAACCCGCCCAAAGATGTACACAACTATGCATGCTCAAAACCTATTACACGGAAGGGGTCCGACAGCCAATCAGTTCCAGTCATTCCACCAGGAAGGAGGTGCACGGCTCGTGTTGTCTGTAGTTCAACCATGCCTAGACGGTCAATACCGCGATTCGATCGCGTTCGCATTGCTACTTACGAAGGGCTCTCAACAAGGGACTTGTCCAGGCGTCTCGGACTAAACCAAAGCGATGTTGTTCGGACATGGAGTAGATACAGAGGGGCAGGAACTGTGGATGACATGCCTCGCTCAGGCCGTCCAAGGGCTACTACTGCAGTGGATGACCGCTACCTACGGATTATGCCTCGGAGGAACCCTGACAGTAACGCCACCATGTTGAATTATGCTTTTCGTGCAGCCACAGGACATCGTGTTACGACTCAAACTGTGCGCAATAGGCTGCACGATGCGCAACTTCACTCCAGACGTCCATGGTGAGGTCCATCTTTGCAACCATGACACCATGCAGCGCGGTACAAATGGGCCCAGCAACATGCCGAATGGGCCGATTAGTATTGACATCACGTTCTCTTCACCGATGAGTGTGTTATATGCCTTCAACCAAACAATCGTCCGAGACGTGCTTGGAGGCAACCCGGTCCGGTTGAACGCCTTAGACGCACTGTCCAGCGAGTGCAACAAAGTGGAGGTTCCTTGCTGTTTTGGGGTGGCATTATGTGGGGCCGACGTACGCCGCTGGTGGTCATGGAAGGCGCCGTAACGTCTGTTCGATACGTGAATGCCATCCTACGACCTATAGTGCAACCATATTGGCAGCATATTGGCGAGGCATTCATGGACGACAATTCGCGCCCCCATCGTGCACATCTTGTGAATGACTTCCTTCAGGATAACGACATCGCTCGACTAGAGAGGCCAGCCTCTTCTCCACACATGAACCCTATCGAACATGTCTGGGATAGATTGAAAAGGGCTGTTTATGGACGACGTGACTCACAAACCACTCTGAGGAACCTACGCCGAATTGCCGTTGAGGAGTCGGACAATGTGGTCGAGCAGTGCCTTGATGAACTTGTGGATAGTATGGAAAGACGAGTATTGTCATGCATCAATGCAAGAGGACGTGCTACTGGGTATTAGAGATGCCGGTGTGTACAGCAAGCAGGACCACCACCTCTGAAGGTCTCGCTGTATGGTGGCACAACATGCAATGTGTGGTTTTCATGAGCAATAAAAAGGGCGGAAATGATGTTTATGTTATCTCTATTCCCATTTTCAGTACAGGTTCCGGAACTCTCGGAACCGAAATGATGCAAAACTGTTTTTGTTGTGTGTAAAAAGCAGACTAGCAAAAGCGAAGAAGGCGTTTCTGACCAATAGAGGTCTGCTAGTAACAAACATAGATTTTAATTAGAGAAAGGAAGTTCCCAGCACAGCATTGTTAAGGTGACTCAATCATGGGAAAACCGGAAAAGAAGGGAACTGAAACGTTTGAGATGTGGTGCTACAGAAGAATGTGAAAATTAGGTAGATCAATAAGGTAAACACTAGCGAACTTTGCAATGCTTCGCAATTGCTAAATATGCATGGGAATCTTCTTCTCCCCCTTTCTGTTCATCTCCTCCATCCTCCTCCCTATGTGCATTTCCTCCCAACCCGCTCTTGTACAGCTCTTCCCCTTCCTCCACCCTCTCTCTCTGAACCTCAGTCTTCTTTATTGTTACTGCGAAAGAAACTTTGATTGGGAATTGAAATCGCTTAAAATGAATAGGTATACCGGTTGGGATCATTGGTATGCGGGATATGAGAGAGCTGCTAGATCTCTGAGGACAGTAGCTTCAATGACAGTATTTCTCACAGTTTTAAGCTGAAGATTCGTAGGATTACAAAGTTTCGGACGATTCGGATTCGGCAGTAATATTTTCATCATAAACCGATAAGCTATAAGTGCAACTGCCCTGTTTTCTGTTTAAACCAACTGCGAGGAAGAAAAACAAAAGAGCATATTGTTGTGTATACAATGGAGAAGGCATACGTATGAGAGAAACAATTTGTCTTACGGTTTAAATTCCTGCTATCCTAAGTAAAACTGACTCCGAGAAAGAAAATACCTTCATAGTACAGGAGAAATCAGCATTTTCCCTCTCGCAGTCGGTCTTAACCGAAAGTACATTGTTGTTTAAAACAATGTATAGGGTATGTCCGTCGAAATGTCTATTAGGGTATCGAGTAAACATGTGTTCTAAAATGTATACCTTAAGAGCTATGGCCACTTGTTCAGCAGAACAAATGTGTTTCACAGTAGCGAAGGTACGGTGTGCATTTCCGAGTCCACGTTTACCGAACTTTTTTTCTTGTTTTAATCCATACTGCAACCTGCAGAATCTTAACAACAATAGTATCGGAACGTGCAGTCCACTGTCAGAAGTATCAGAACGAATTTCGCATATAATTTTCGGCTCGGTCGTTTCCGGACCAAGGACCCTTACCCCTAAATTGAGACATTTACCCTTTTTCATCATTGATGAAAGTTTACGACATAACCACGGAATCACATTGTACATGAACTTTCCACCATGATCCATTATGACTCATCCGCCAAATGAGTTACATGATTGTGATCCCAGTCGAAAAATGAATACACGTTCAGCGGTACGAACATTCGCGGACGACGGTGTTACGTAGCCGTCTAGCTAGACCTAATACCATAGACATTAAACCATAGACCACATGTGCAGACAGCCGATGACATCTGAATTCGTAACAGATCTTCACCGGCTCGTGAACACTAGGTTGCTGTTGTTACTGTTGTTGTTGTGGTCTTCAGAGCGAAAACCGATTTGTTGCAGTTCTCCGCGCAAGTATATCCTATTCATCTCTGCATAAACTACTCCATCCTCCATCCACTCGAACCTTCTTGCTATAGTTAAACATCTACAATTTTTACCCTGTAAACATATTTCCATCATAAAATTGACGATTCCTTGGTCTACATCTACATCTGCATATATACTCCGCTAGCCACCAAGCGGTGTGTGGCGGAGGGCACAATTCGCGCCAAAGTCATATTTCGCCCCCTCTGCTCCACTCGCGGATCGCGCGAGGGAAAAACGACTGTCTGAACGCCTCACTACGAGCTCTTATTTCCCTTATCTTTGAATGATTATCATTACGCGATCTGATAGTTGGTGGTAATAATATATGCTCTACATCCTCGGTGAAGATTGGATTTCGGAATTTAGTGAGCAGCCCCTTCCGTTTAGCGCATCGTCTGTCTGCAAGTGTGTCCCACTTAAAACTTTCTGCGAGATTTGTAACGCTCTCGCGATGGCTAAATGTACCAGTCACGAATCTTGCCACTCTTCTTTGGACCTTCTCAATCTCTTGAATTAGACCAAACTGGTAAGGGTCCCATACAGACGAACAGTACTCTAAGACTGGACGAACTAACGTATTGTAAGCTATTTCCTTTGTTGAAGGACTGCGTCGCTTCGGGATTCTACCAATAAACCGCAATCTAGAGTTCGCCTAACCCGCTACTTGTGTAATCTGATCATTCCATTTCACATCATTTCGAATGGTCACACCCAGATACTTGACTGATGTTACCGCTTCCAAAGACTGATCATTTATTTTGTACTCATACATTTATGGGGATTTTCGCCTTGTTATACGCAGTAGGTTACACTTACTAATATTGAGAGATAACTGCCAGTCATTACACCACGCATTTATTTTCTGCAAATCCTCATTGATTTGTTCACAACTTTCATTTGATGCTATTTTCTTGTAGACTACAGCATCATCGGCAAACAGTCTAAGTCCGCTGTCAGTACCATCAACCAGATCGTTTATGTAAAGCGTAAGAAGCTGAGGACTTATTACGCTGCCCTGGGGCACGCCTCAAGTTACCCTTGTTTCTGCTGAAGTTACCCCGTTCAGGACGACATACTGCTCCCTGTCTGTTAGAAAACTTTCTATCCAACCGCATATGTCATTGGACAGACCGTAAGCGCGCACTTTTTGTAGCAAGCGACAGTGTGGAACTGAGTCGAAAGCCTTTCGAAAGTCGAGAAACATGGCATCAACCTGGGAGCCGGTATCAAGAGCCTGTTGTATATCATGCACAAAGAGGGCCAGCTGTGTCTCGCATGACCGGTTTCCTAAAACCTTGCTGGTTTCTGCAGACGAGCTTCTCAGAGTCTAGAAAGGTCATTGTGTCTGAACACAAAATATGTTCCATGACCCTTCATGATTGGTGCTTCAGTATCGTCCACGTTAAACTGTAACTGCCCTTTCTCCGGTTGCATAAGTTGTTAAGTTAATTGCCTCGTTCACAGTTCACTTGCGCACAAGGCCTCAGAAAATCCCCCCTAACACTCATATGTATATTAGACGTTAACAAATAACTCATTGCAAGTTCGCAGTTTTTATATCCTCTCTACTTCGCCATCGTCAGTTATTTTGCATCCCAAATAACACAAACTGATCTACTACTATGCGTGTCGCTTCTTAATCTAATCCCCCAGCATCGACTGTACGCGCAGAAAGTAACCAACACTACTAAAGGATGTCTACAGTGAAACCCTTTGCTTCCTATTTTTGTACAGCTCTTTCACCTTACCTGCGTGCTCCGTGCCGTTATCGATTTTGTGTCCATGTTTAAAAATGCAATTCAATTACCTGCGTGAGAGTAATAACCGTAAAGTAATTTTGTAAAGGTAATTTTTGATTGCTAGCGAGGTCGATTACAAACGTCCTAATGGGGAACGGGAATGAAATATGAACACAAGGGCGCAATATTCCTAGCGGCGCATATTTATACGGGCCAAGTCTCATAAAATAGTACCCTCTATTTGCTTCACACCTTCACATTCACCAAGTGCAGTAAATTTCTGAATGACAAGAAACCGTTGACGAGGAATATAGTTACAAATTTAGAGAATAGTAGCAAACATCGTAACTGTTTTGTATTTCACGTTAGCAACAAATAAGCACTGTTGACGTCAAGTTTATACTGTAACCTATCAATTTCCGTGTCTCATGTTTGTATAGTGCTGTGAGTGAACTAACATTTTACAATTAGCTAACATATTACGCCACGCACTTAGGTATACTCGCTTTCAAAACTGAGGTGCGCTTTCCAGGAACCAAATGTTATTGCTGCAAACGCTTTACAAGGGCTTTGATTACAATACTAAGTAGCAGATAAATATTTCCCGAAATAGAATGAAATACTGAAAAGAAGGCCTTAGCAGCCGCCTTCAAATCACTACTACCATAAATCTTTTTACAAAACTACAGGTGTATTTAATTCTCTGTTCGAAAATATATTACACAACCTATTCTATTTAATGTTTAACCTTTCGTAGTGTTCTATTTAACAATGCCCACAATTCCACAAGATTTCTATACGGCGTAATTTCTGAACCCGCTTAAGTAAACAGACATTGCAGTTTTTTGGAAAGCAACAAATTTGAATAAATAAACTGAAAAGGAAGGTAAAATGTATTTGCTAAATGTAAAGACTTTTACTGTAACTCGCCTACTGTCTCCAGCCATACGTATTGATCAGTAGCTCGTGAGCTCACGCTTGTTAATATCATAAGCCATGCCGGTATTCTCCAAAATCCTGTACAGGATTGTTCATGAATGTCAACAAGATATACTGAGGAAACAAAAAATACGTAAGGGATAATACTATAATACAAAATACGTTACCCTGAAGTAATCACAATTACGAATATCACGAACGTCAAATTCACGTGTGGCCGTGCGGGATAGCCGTGCGATCTACGGCGCCTTGTCACGGTTCGCGCGGTTCCCCCCGTCGGAAATTCGAATCCTCCTCGGGCATGGGTGTGTATGTTGTCCTTAGCGTAAGTTAGTTTAAGTTAGATTAAGTAGTGCCTAAGCTTAGGGACCGATGACCTCAGCAGTTTGGTCCCATAGGAACTTACCACAAATTTTCCAAATTCACCTGTTCCCATTATTATCTTCTTTCACTGTAATTTAATGATTTCTCCACCACAGCCTATGCTTGACCAGTACTGAAAACGTAGTTACTTTAACGTTCACGCTCTCTGAAACTGACACTGATAGCGGTGACTCTACATCCCAGTTAAACTCTACTCCTCCAAGCGTCCTCAAGTAAAACCAGGCACATCGTCGCCTACACTTCCCCTCTAGAGAAAACTAGACTCCTCAGTTCTCTTACAATTGTAGGTTTCGTATCATATCATTACAGCTATCTCGCCCAGCCAGTTATAGAAATGGAAGTTTGTTTTTCCTCGCTGCTGCACCGAAAGTTCCTGTCGCTACTTCATTCCCGTCCCAGACGCTTCCCCCTGTAACGTGTTCCAAAATTACCGAAGAAACTCCTCCCGATCCAGTGCTCCGACAGTGTCGCGAACAGTCAGGTAGAACTGGCGAACATCTCCAATTCCGCATCATCTTGACCTGCTCCGTTTTATTTCTCTGTCATTTGTGGTTGTATCAAGATGTTTGAACATTCATGAAATCGCGACTCAAGCCAGGTCTTCTCGCTAAATCAAGCTATTTGCGCAAGTGTCCCTCGAATTCTGGCACTTCTGAAACTTCCCAGTTTTCAGGGAAAGGAAAAAGTATAGTGTATTCAGGTATTTTCCTTCCACGAAAATGATATAAAAAAGGGTATTACGCAGGTTTAGAACAAGGTCGGAGCTGCAAATTTTTTTTGTTACTTACAAGTCACCATTCGTGTTCCAAAGTATTAAAAAACCCTCAACATCCCCAGGTGAGGCCCCCTCTCCCCCCTACAAATTATCGTATGGGCGCCCTTGTTCCACACAATACTGATTACGGCAAGACGAAACACTTGGCATCAGCCTACACATTTGCCCCCCAGGCTACTCTCGCTTTGATAAGCCGCTTCATTCCGCACTCATCCCATTAGGTTGCATGCTACTAGAAACTACAACAGTATCTCACAGTTCCTACGTAACTCATTTTTCCTTGACGGAATCGATCGTCGTGCTGAGACACAGACGGTTCCCCAGGAAAGCGTACGCCATAATTTTAAATGTAACGTCCGCAGCGACATCTCTGGTAGTCGTCTCGAATCTGTAGTCAATGCACTTTTGCACATTGTATAGATAAACAGCGTGAGAGTTGAATGTTTTGTTTTGTCGGTTGCAGTTTAAATGAATACAAAATATCTGAAGCGCCAAGAGGCAGTGTTCCTTGAAAATCATTCAAAGGGACCAAAGTTTTCGTACGGAGCTGCTGCTAAAATTCTTAGAAAGTCGAAGACATTCGTTGTGAAGTGAGTCAAACGATATTTAGAGATTGGAAACGTGGGACTCCTCTCCTTTCCACTGCCTTTCCCACTCGTTCTCACGTCCGCCCAGCCCCCTCTTTTCTATGTCCCCTCCCTCCATCGGCTGCCCCTTTTTCTTGTCCTCTCCTCCCTCCTTTTCCCCGTCATAGGTCCGCCCCCCCCCCCCAATCTAAATGGCTCTGAGCACTATGGGACTTAACACCTATGGTCATCAGTCACCTAGAACTTAGAACTACTTAATCCTAACTAACCTAAGGACAGCACACAACACCCAGTCATCACGAGGCAGAGAAAATCCCTGACCCCGCCGGGAATCGAACCCGGGAACCCGGGCGCGGGAAGCGAGAACGCTACCGCACGACCACGAGCTGCGGACTCCCCCCCCCCCCCCCCCGCCAATCTGCCGCCGTGTCACCTGTGTAGTGCTCTTATATATATAATATATCTTTTTATAATAGTGTCTTTTACTTCATACAGATAACAGCGTACACTTTCTTATCGCGTGCGAACAGAAACCAGACTGTCGCCGTGTTTTTTAATTGTACCTGTCTACTTCTGCATCCGCATCGTCAGCGCAATGTTTTTATATTTTAAATTCCACATCTTACTGCCATTTTACAGTTTTTTTTTTACAATGTCACCGTTTTATGGCCTGTTTTTTCTTGTTTGTTTCTATTCTCATTATGAACTTTTCTTTAGGCTGTAGAGCAGCGTATTACGCTGCTGCCAGCCCGCCCACCCCCCTCCCAACCCTCTGGGGGCGTGGGGAATTGAAATCCAATAAAGAAAAAAAAAAAAACTGGACGGGAGGGCTAACGTGCCAAGCTATGATCGATAATGGCAGCGATTGGGTTAACTATTAGGTAATTGTGCAATTAGTAATAACATGTATTTTCATGTAAGCATGGATCAAATGGCTCTGAGGCCTATGGGAAATAACATCTGAGGTCATCAGTCCCGCCGGCCGGAGTGGCCGTGCGGTTCTAGCCGCTACCAAATGGCTCTGAGGACTATGGGAAATAACATCTGAGGTCATCAGTCCCGCCGGCCGGAGTGGCCGTGCGGTTCTAGCCGCTACAGTCTGGAACCGAGCGACCGCTACTGTCGCAGGTTCGAATCCTGCCTCGGGCATGGATGTGTGTGATGTCCTTAGGTTAGTTAGGTTTAATTAGTTCTAAGTTCTAGGCGACTGATGACCTCAGAAGTTAAGTCGCATAGTGGTCAGAGCCATTTGAACCATTTTTTTTCATCGGTCCCCTAGAACTTAGAACTACTTAAACCGAACTAACCTAAGGACATCACACACACATACATGCCCGAGGCAGGATTCGAACCTGCGACCGGAGCAGTCGCGCGGTTCCTGACTGAAGGGCCTAGAACCGATCGTCCACCGCGGCTGGCCATGTGAATGTAAATTTATAATAGTGTCTTTGACTTCATCCAGATAATAGCGTACACTTTCTTATGTAAGTGACTAGATATGAAGTCATTATCCAGTCATATGAGGGGCGTGCATCTGTATAGTATTATTCCTTCTTCTGGCATTTCGGCGGGTAACTTTACAGCCATGTTCATTGTGAGTCACAGACAGAATTTAAACAACACGAAACTGAATGCGCGTGCATTAGAAATAAAGCTGTCGGCAGCAAGAGCGTTATAGAGTGAACTTCATGTGTCTAAGTACAAAAGCAAGCGCAGAGTCAGATACCTCAATGGCAAATCCACAGTGAAGGCGCTCTTACCCATGAGGCATAAAGTTTTATCTATGATTGATACTGTCGTTGTAAGGTGTCAGGCAAATCCAACCTTCCATGAAAACCCTGACATGATAAGCAAATCCGGCAGTATGTCACATAGCTCCGAATAAATCCTGACATTAAATTAACCAAAGTAATACGATCAACGAGTGAGCAAATGGAATACCACAGACTAACACAAGAACGCCTAAATGCATGTCATACCTTCCCACCGTGAAACAGACGCAGTTCTGAGGGAAGAAACGAGAACAAAAGTCGAGAGCAGAACCGTGTTAAGTTAGAAGGCCCTACGATGAGGGACGGATACCCACGTCGCCAGCCAACCACCATGACCACCCCCCAGCCCATGTTAATAGATAGAGCCCTCCAGAAGAACAGTACAGATCTTACGATAACACTAAAAGGGCCTCACCAGCTGCAAGTTTTAGCGTGAGACTTTTTCGCGTCTCTGTTACGTTGTAAACGTTAAAAACATTGCCCCACCGCGAAAAGTATAACGTTTCTCATTGATAGAGTTTTTGTAGTCGGAGCTTAAGGTTAACATTGAGACCCTGATTGGTCAGATGAAAAGACAGCCAGATAGTTTTTTTTTAAACCAGCTTCGGTAAATTGTAGTAAGGAGAAGTTACGGGGAGAGTTGCTTCCGAGACGGCGAGGTGCGTGGAGCTGTGCCGTCCGCCGCCCCCTGACGAACACCGAAAAGGTAATGAATCCACGCGATGCCGCATTTTTTAGCGCCAAAGGCTTCACTCAGAACTGCAGAAGTCTCATCTGTTACATCCCCTTTTTACATAATACTAGTGTCGATCGTCATGGTATTCACATTTGCTACGTAAGTTAAAATCTGAAACGTGATGATTTTTCTGTTATATAATTATTGAGAAGCCACATCAGCCACTGTAATTTACGACAAGTTAGATAAGTAATTAAAGATAATTGAGGGTGTAACCTCCCCACAAAAATGTAAGTCAATTCAAATGTAATGAAATCTCAGTGACAATGAAAACGCAAATAGACCGAAATGTCGATCTTAGGTCCTGTTCACTAATTAAACTCAAATTCTTACCTCAGTAAAACAGCATCTGCTCTTATTTTTTGCCATAGCTTGGAGGATATGCATCGCAAATATTTTTTTTTTAATTTAAGGGAAACTTTTCTTTAAGGAAATGCATGGGAAACTTTCTTTCAATTCAAATGATTGTTTTATTAAAAAATTGGTTCGAAAACAAAATTATTATTGGGGCTATTCTTGGACAAATTAATTACAGTTAAGATACATTACATTATCAGATGTGCGCAATGCTGCTTCATTACCTTATTTAAAAAATATACGTCGTCCTGAATCTTGACCAGAGGGCCATGTCGACGCCCGCCGACTCCTCACACACAACTCCGACCATCTCTCGCGCGCTACTAGCACTGACAGAGCGCAACTAGCAACTGCTACTACCGACTGCCTACATGCAACTGCGACCGACTACAACTCGCAACTGAACTCTCGCGCGGTCAAGCGCAGACTAGCCACGATAAACAACTCTCTGGTCAAAGACTCTATCATGCCTCGCCATCGCTGCTACCGAGTACATACGCGTTTCCTCGCCACAAAAATGTAAGTCAATTCAAATGTAATGAAATCTCAGTGACAGTGAAAACGCAAATAGACCGAAATGTCGATCTTAGGCTCTGTTCACTAATTAAACTCAAATTCTTACCTCATTAATACTGCATATGCTCTTATTTTTCGCCATAGCTTGGAGGAAATGCATTGCAAATATTTTTTTTTTTGAATTTAAGGGAAACTTTTCTTTAAGGAAATGCATGGGAAACTTTCTTTCAATTCAAATGATTGTTTTGCTAAAAAATTGCTTTGAAAACAAAATTATTATTAGGGCTATTCTTGGACAAATTAATTACAGTTAAGATACATTACATTATCAGATGTGCGCAATGCTGCTTCATTACCTTATTTAAAAAATATACGTCGTCCTGAATCTTGACCAGAGGGCCATGTCGACGCCCGCCGACTCCTCACACACAACTCCGACCATCTCTCGCGCGCTACTAGCACTGACAGAGCGCAACTAGCAACTGCTACTACCGACTGCCTACATGCAACTGCGACCGACTACAACTCGCAACTGAACTCTCGCGCGGTCAAGCGCAGACTAGCCACGATAAACAACTCTCTGGTCAAAGACTCTATCATGCCTCGCCATCGCTGCTACCGAGTACATACGCGTTTCCTCGCCACAAAAATGTAAGTCAATTCAAATGTAATGAAATCTCAGTGACAATGAAAACGCAATTAGACCGAAATGTCGATCTTAGGTCCTGTTCACTAATTAAACTCAAATTCTTACCTCAGTAAAACAGCATCTGCTCTTATTTTTCGCCATAGCTTGGAGGAAATGCATTGCAAATATTTTTTTTTTGAATTTAAGGGAAACTTTTCTTTAAGGAAATGCATGGGAAACTTTCTTTCAATTCAAATGATTGTTTTGCTAAAAAATTGCTTTGAAAACAAAATTATTATTAGGGCTATTCTTGGACAAATTAATTACAGTTAAGATACATTACATTATCAGATGTGCGCAATGCTGCTTCATTACCTTATTTAAAAAATATACGTCGTCCTGAATCTTGACCAGAGGGCCATGTCGACGCCCGCCGACTCCTCACACACAACTCCGACCATCTCTCGCGCGCTACTAGCACTGACAGAGCGCAACTAGCAACTGCTACTACCGACTGCCTACATGCAACTGCGACCGACTACAACTCGCAACTGAACTCTCGCGCGGTCAAGCGCAGACTAGCCACGATAAACAACTCTCTGGTCAAAGACTCTATCATGCCTCGCCATCGCTGCTACCGAGTACATACGCGTTTCAAGGGTCACTGTAGACCATTTTGATAGTTTTCTCTTCTGTGAAACTTAATTTCAACTTAGATTATAGATGTGATATGGCATAGGTCATCCTTCGATCCATTGTAGTGAAACACGTATGTTATGTGGCGGCGATGGCGAGGCATTGCAGAGTCTCTGACCAGAGAGCTATTTGTCGTTCCTAGTCTGCGCTTGACCGCGCGAGAGTTCAGTGCAGTTGCGGTCGAGTTATGAGAGAGTTCAGTTGCATGTAGGAAATCGCAGTTGCGTGTGACGAATTATGTTAATGCTATGCCAATAATTGACTCTCCTTTTCAATGATGACTTTTGATGAACATTATTCTGTCATACTAAATATGCTTAGTGACTGGCCAAGGATTGCCACTGTTTATTGTGATACGATTACCCATGTTGCCAATAATTTAATTTTATGAACATTATTCTGTAATACTAAATACATGGTACAGAAATGTTCAATAATTGGGCTATGAATGCCGCAAACTTCTAATGTAATCAAGACTAATCTGTGACTTAATGTCCTTCACCTTCTGACCTAACTACCTGGAATTACTGTAATATCCATTTTTCCTGTCCATCCTCATGATCATGGAGCACTATATTTGGTTTTTGCACTAATTCTACGTTGGTGTGCCTTGTAAGAGCGTGATGTTGACACGACATGCTGTCCACCACCGTGAGCGATGGAGACGTTATTATGGTCCCACTGTTTGGTGTACCTGATGTACTGCCAAAATGATAACAGGAAATATTACTACGACATTTCAGTGTCTTGGATACGCTGATAAATACTTCTGGGAAAAGAACTGCAAATTGTCTCACTTGGTGTTGTACTTCTGTGGAAAGATATGGACTTTCAGTGCAGCTGCGTGCAACCTAAGTGCTACAACCATGACGCAATCCTTCCTATTCCTTCCCTAATTCTTGTAAAATGAAAAAGTCATATACAGTGCGTGTGCACTTCCTCTCTTTTGTTAATAAGATCAGTTATCCTGAAATTACTAAAGACTTCTATAGTGCATGTGCACTTTATTACACTCCTTGATTTGCTTGTTAGTTGTAGAAAAATACTAGAGAGCACTACAGTCCGTGTGCACTTTTATCATTTGTCAATATAATTTGTACTCATTAGGTTTATTTGTTATGAAAACGCTAAGGAGTTTTTCAGTGCATGTGCACTTATGTTATGTATTAATATGTTTTCTACTGAACTTCAGTGCCTGTGCACTTTTCTCATTTTTCAATATGATTTGTACTCATTCTGTATACCTTTTATGATATGTTCAATACTTCAGTGCGTATGCACTTATGTCATTTGTTACTCATTGTATATACATTTCGTCATTTGCTGATATGTTCTGAACTGCAGTGCATGTGCACTCATGTCACTTGTCAACATGATATTTTGGCCATTCTGTTCTGAAAATGCTAAAGAATTTTTTCAGTGCGTGTGCACTTTGTTATCTATCAAATAATTTGTATATACATTTTCTTGATATGTTTGTACTTATGTTTTGTCTTTGTCTGAAATGTTTTGTACACGGTGCATGTACACCACATTTAATTCATGTACTATATCTGAATATTTTGTAAATTGTAAAAGTTAATTAATTAAAAAAAAGAAAATTAGCCGCACTTGGCAAGTCAAAATGACTCACCATCGCTGCCAAATTTTTGCCCCCCCCAGTGGAGGGTTATGAAACACGTATGTTATGTGGCGGCGATGGCGAGGCATTGCAGAGTCTCTGACCAGAGAGCTATTTGTCGTTCCTAGTCTG
This sequence comes from Schistocerca nitens, assembly GCF_023898315.1. Taxonomy (NCBI): domain Eukaryota; kingdom Metazoa; phylum Arthropoda; class Insecta; order Orthoptera; family Acrididae; genus Schistocerca; species Schistocerca nitens. The sequence continues at coordinate 369,230,466 of NC_064620.1, read as the reverse complement.
CGCTTGACCGCGCGAGAGTTCAGTGCAGTTGCGGTCGAGTTATGAGAGAGTTCATTTGCATGTAGGAAATCGCAGTTGCGTGTGACGAGTCGGCGGGCGTTGACATGGCACTCTGGTCAAGATTCAGGACGAGGTACATTAATTTTTAAATAAGGTAATGAAGCAGCATTGCGCTCAGCTAATAATGTAAATTAACTGTAGCTAATTTGTCCAAGAATCGCCCCAATAATAATTTTGTTTTCAAAGCATTTTTTAACAAAGAATCCTTTTTTGAAAGAATATTTGCCTTCCATTTCCTTAAAGAAAAGTTTCCCTTAAATTCAAAATTTTTGCAGTGAATTTCTTCCAAGCTATGGCGAAAAATAAGAGCAGATGAAGTTTTACTGAGGTAAGAATTTGAGTTTAATCAGGGCCTAAGATCGACATTTCGGTCTATTTGTCACCTTTTTAAATTTTTGTGGGGAGGTTACAGTAGAACTTGGAAACCCACTCAGGGAGTATTCGTTCACATTTTTGTTGAACGCAGCTGGTTTTTATCATCCTGTATTAAAATATTTCCTTTTATCAATAGTGCAATTTATAAACAATGTTTTGTGAGTAGAATAAAATTTCCACTGATAAACTTAACTGCTTTTTCGACGTTATTTTACCAGCTAACTAAAAATAGGAAAGCCTTGAACCCCTTCCACTAAATTTAGTTAGTTTTAAGATACTTTTACAGGGAGTGCAGTGGAGCTGACGCTCAAATCATTAACTATTTGGTTATATCATCGCTAGTCTCACTGAACGCTTCTGCATGTCATATGTGGTCTGGCGTCTCCTTACCAGCAACAGGTTCCAGGTTCAATCTAGTCAATTCCCTAAAAAACACGCTCAGAGCGTCGTTGCGCAAAAGTGGTAGGGAGACATGATTTAGAACAAACATACACTTCGCAGAATGTTAGAGAATGGTGACCCTGCCAGGATGGTAAAATACCATGATTGAAGGTCGACCATATGCCTAACTAGGTCAGAAAAATATCTTGTTGAATAATTTTTGTAACAAATTTTTTTTTCCGAAAGTTATAAATAGTCGAAAACAGTAGCTGCAGCGATAGATAGTAAGAAAGTATTCAATAGAACGTGAGACATTCTAGCAGAGACAATAGCATAATTAAGTTATGAATCAATGCAAGCGCACAGGTGGCGGATACGTCGTTGACAAGTTGGTTCTGACCCCACAAGTAAGTGAATGGATTGTCAAGTCGTGTGTGCAAAAAGTTTATGAAACACGTGAGATCGTATGAGCGCATGTTGACGCGAAGTAGGGCGCGTGAATTGCTTTTAAAACAGGAAGTAAGGGATTTGGCAAGATTAGCAATGGCAGATCCAGCCCTTGACCGAATTGAGGTAGAGACCCAGCATGAAGCTGGACAGAGAATAGAGGACAGTACAACAGACGATGCAGAATCGCGAGAAAGAGGACAGATAACGCACCGTAACGAGGATAATGTACGTCAAGGCATAGAAAACGTAAGTCAGCATACGACAGAGGAGCAGGAAAGTAGAGAGACAGTCGATGATTCTAATTTGCGTCTTGAATACGTAGAACCCATAGTACAAGTAATCAGAGCTCCCTCACCACAGAGTACAAGGAATGCGAGCAGAAACGTGTCACCGCACAGTTCAATGCAATCGGTTGCGAACCAACACTTGGGCGAAAACACAGAGCGTAGGACGTCGGAAGAAAACGCAATAGGACCCACCAATCTGGCAGAATTATTACAACAAATTACGGAAACCATGACAAGTCAAAATAAAGAAATAGCGAACCAAATTCCAATTCAGAATGCAGAATCCACGAGACAATTGCGTGAGATTAAAGAACAAAACAAAAAAATTCAGTTACACCTAAGTCATATTGAAGACGAGGCAAAAGAATCTCGAGAAGTCATAGGAAACTTAATAACAGGTCACAATCAATTGAGAACAGACATTGACAAGGTACAAGCGGACGTACAAACATTGCGTAATGACACTCAGGGCGAGATGAAAACATTACGTAACAACACCCACGGAGAAGTCAAGAAACTAGAGAAACAGATAAACGTAATTACTAGACACGCAGCAGGTACAGCGCGTGAAATTGTTGAAAACGGCGTGTTGCGCAAATGTACCACAAAAGCAGCGCTGAAAAGATATGATAACCGCATAGTCAAAATAGAAGCGCAAACGAAGCAACAATTTCAGAAATTGCGAACAGAGTTGTTGCAAACTATTGAAGAATGTAGTGAACAGGATCGAACAAGCTCTGAGTCTGCAACCACATCCGTATCTGTATCAGCACCGGAAAAACAAGCAATTAACGAAGATATTACGCATTTGCGATTCCAATCACAGGCGGAAAGTAACATACGTGGAATCAGACAGCCTGCACAGCAACAGACACGTTTCGAAATTCTTTATGAACAAACGGCATCACAAACACATGCGGAACCACAAATGTATGTTTCAAGACAGTTTGGATCGTGCAATGAAGCAGCAAGGTTAGCCAGACAAGATACCGAACCAATACCTGACAATGGAAAGCCAGGTCGCGAAGAGTACAGTGCAATGCATTCAGCTACACGTTCACAACCGATGGAAGAAAATTATTGCGTACCACTCCAACGATACTACGCAAGGGTAGGCGAAAATTATAGTGGACAATATCCAATGGATCTACCACAACCGGAAAGAACGACGGGAGAAATGATCAGAAACAAAAGTGGCGAAGAATCGCGAATTTCATATGGAACTATGACGAAGTACGACAACGATCATTTCCTCACAGTCAGAAAATTTCAACGCTTTCGAGAAAGAAACTCATTACATCCACGAACTTTTATTGATCAATTCCGAGTAGGATTACCAGAACACTGGACGGTAGCACACAAATTAGACTTTATATGTGCACACATGTCAGAAACAGTCGCAGGAACCATGCAGAATATTGGAGCGACATGCCGATCGTACGAAGATTTCAGAGAGAAGTTTCTCTCACGATATTGGTCCAGCGAAGCACAGAACAGAGTGAAGTACGAATTATTACAGAACCCATATTTTGAAAATTCAGGAGAGAAGAGTCCCGTGAAATTTTTCGAATTAATGGCAAAGAAAAATCAATGCTTAGATGTACCATACAGTGACAGAGAGTTGATTAAATTATGAAGTTACCATTGAAATACCAGCAATCATTAGTAGGTCGTGGAGGCAATGACGTCGAAGCATTTAAAGGTATTCTAAGGGAACTAGAGTTCATATTTTCGGAAGATGACGCAAGAAAAAGACGAAGCGCATGTGAAAACGAAAGCAAAAAGCAGTGGAATCCACAAGACACAGTACGAAGAAACAATAATTACGAACCACGTGATAACTTCGCACCAAGAAACGACAATAGATTTCAACAAAGAACCGGTTATGGATTTAGAAGAGGATATGACAATAACTATAATTCACTCAGGAACGGCAACAACTATTACAGAGGGAATAACGACAACCGGAACGGGTACTGGAGCGCCAATAGACCGACAAATTATCAACAAAGAAACCACTATCAACAAGCTGAACAAGAAAAGAGAATACAGATAGAAGAGGTGGAGGTAAGACCACCAAACCCCGATAAACGTTCGAATTGACAGCTAAGCGCCCATCCCAAAGGGAATGACGCACCGACGCAGGACAATTGCAGCACCTTGAACAGAGAAGTAAATAGCTTATCACGAGAAGAGAAGAAGGAAGAAACAAATCCGCAGGGACCAGATGAAAACGAAGACAGGAAAATAACAATATCGTGTTGGGACGAAATTAATTGGGAGAATACTGACGAGGAAGATGAATTACCAGAGGCATCCACAACGAATGTAGAAGGAAAGGACGAAGTAATGAGTATTGCAGAGCTATTTGAGATGGAAACCAGGGAAAGCGAATTCAATGAGGATATTGCGCAGTCGACAGAAGTTGAAAATAAGTTACTAGTGGGCACACAACCCAAAGTATATAATGAAGGAAGTTATGAAGCGATAATTAGAGCATTTAGATGCGATTATGTGGAAGTAGCGACGAAGAAGGAGAAGACAGACAAGGATGAGGAAAAAGTAGGGGATGTTGAAGAAAGCGTAAATGAAGGAAGAAATAGAGAAGAGGAAATAAAAGAGAGAGAAGTAGCAGTCGAAGCTTATCCTACAGAAAGTTCGAATTCACAAGGGAAATTCCTGAAAAGACTCATGTATGATTCAGTGGAGGAGTCGTTGATGCAAAAAAAAGAAGAACAGAACCAACCCTTTCAAATTCAACCAATTTTGAAGGCCATGGTAAAGCATATCCCAGTCAATACTGTAACTGATAGCGGAAGTGAACTGACCGCGATCTCAGAAAATTTATTCATGCAGTGTAATGCCAATGAGGAATTGCCGGTTCTGAAAACACGTAAGATTAAAGTAAGAGGTCCTATTAGAAACAAGGTTAACTCTTTCGTGTCAAGGTCAAAAGGTCGAAGCCAACTTCGTGATTATACCTAAACTAACTGTAGATTTGGTTATAGGTGTAGATTTTTTAAATGAGAGACGAGCGATAATTGATATGGGGAAAGGTAGCGTAACTTTCGGGAATGTTACACTTCTCTTTGGGAAAAAGCTAAAATTAGAAGAAATACCAGTTATAAACAAACAATTAAGAATGATGCGAGATAAAGAGGATGAAGAATTAGAATGGTATGCACAAAAGGGGGAATCGCCTCAACTCATGTTAGAAGTCCATAAAGAAATCGACGAAAAATTGCAAGAAGTTCAAGGTATTTCGGAACACAGTAAAAGAGAATTAGAGGGTATTTTACGAGATAAAGCAGAGGTATTTTTACCTAAGACTGGCAGTATTAAACACTTTCAGTACAAGTTTGAAGTAAAACAGCACAAACCATTTAGAGTGCCACCCTATACAATCCCATTTAGCTACAGGAATAAAGTATTCCAGGAGATATCTAAAATGTTAGATGATGATATTTTTGAACCAGCTACCTCCACATATAACAGCCCGCTCCATATTGTACATAAACGAGATGGGAGCATAATTTAGTGCTTGATTCCAGACAGATCAACACAATCATAATCACTGAGACAGTTCGCCCAGAAAAATTAGAAGAATTGATACAAAACTTCCACGGTGGTAAGATATTTTCATCAATTGATTTACGGAGTAGTTTCTTGCAAATAGAATTGACCCCAGAATGTAGAAAATTTACAGTATTTATCGTATTCGGTAGATGTTACCAATTTAAACAATTGCCATTTGGTTTATACATATCATCAGCAGCGTTTATTAGGGGATTTAATACTATACTCAGTCCTGAAATTTTACAAAAAATTACTTGTTATGTTGATGATGTGATTATAGCAGAACCCTCTTGGGAACATCACAACGACACATTAAATCAATTTTTGCAGATCATGAAAGAGCATGGGGTCACAGTAAATATAGAAAAATCCAAATTTGGAAGGCGAGAGGTCAAATTTCTAGGACACATAATTTCAGAGAAAGAGGTAATGCCCGACCCAGAAAAACTAACGGCAATCAAAGAATTCTGTACTCCATATAATAAGAAAACTCTCAGAGGATTTCTAGGTCTCACCGGATTCTATAAAAAATTTATTTGGATCGACTCTCTCGCAACACCACGCATATGTGCATTGACTGGAAAAAACACGCCATGGGTATGGGATCAACAAGCCAATGAAGAATTTTTAAAAGTGAAAAACGCACTAACAACAGCACCGATTTTAGCACATCCTGATCTAACACAAAATTTTTGTATGGCCACTGATAGCGCGAAAACAGGTTTAGCAGTTGTTTTATTCCAAGAATACGAACAGGCAGGGCTAAGATCATATAGAACAATCGCATTTGCCAGTCGGGTACTCACAAAAAGCGAGAAAAACTGCTCAGTCACTGAGCTGGAAGCATTGGCCATTGTATGGGGCTTCCAACGTTTTCGATACTTCCTATTCGGAAGAAAAACAAAAGTATACACTGACCACAAAGCATTAGAATTTCTGTTATGCGCCAAACTAACTCATGGGATGTTAGCCAGATGGATGTTAATACTACAAGAATTTGACTTCACTATTACACATATACCAGGACCAGCGAATGTATTAGCAGATGCTTTATCACGATGTTCACAGGGTGCATCCAATAACATAGGTTTGGAAGCAGCCGAAGACCAGTTTACAATGCACTATATGAAACAAGTACCTTTAGAAAACTACATTACGAGAGCACTGAAAAACATAGGCAAAGAACAGGACAAGGATCCTGAAATACTAGGAATCAAACACAAGTGGAGAAGTAAGGATTTTCCTGACATTTGACAGCATTATCTCGTAAAAAACAATGTTTTATTTTTTAGACGAAATGTTGCAACGAATGAATGGTTAATTTATATCCCAGATGAGAACTTTATCGAGTGAACCGGAAAAGCTCGTGAGAACATACTTCTAAAAGTCGACACGCCGGTTAGCTTAGTTATTCAGTTAGTTAGTTACTATATTCACAATAAACGATAGGGGGCTGAACTTACTATCTAAACGAACGATTGCACTGACACTGAAGAAATATTTATGTAGTTACATGCTGCCATGTACACGTTTTCAGTGCAATGTTTACTTCTATTCAAGGTCTTGTCTATGGTAGAGAACAAACGGTTAGGGAGAAACAGCTTTAATCTAAAGTTGAAAATATTTCTGCCGTGTCAGGCAATTCATTTCAGAGGGCAGATGTGAAAAATGTGACTGTATACACTCCTGGAAATTGAAATAATAACACCGTGAATTCATTGTCCCAGGAAGGGGAAACTTTATTGACACATTCCTGGGGTCAGATACATCACATGATCACACTGACAGAACCACAGGCACATAGACACAGGCAACAGAGCATGCACAATGTCGGCACTAGTACAGTGTATATCCACCTTTCGCAGCAATGCAGGCTGCTATTCTCCCATGGAGACGATCGTAGAGATGCTGGATGTAGTCCTGTGGAACGGCTTGCCATGCCATTTCCACCTGGCGCCTCAGTTGGACCAGCTATAATGAATTCTCTCTACTTTGTAAATGATGGAAGTATGTGAATACAGCTTGCCGCTAACTTGGTGTAATGTTTTGTCTGTACAGAGGTGTATCTGTCGCCTTTATTACTCTTTCACTCTCACACATAAATCGGTACAATAAAGTCAGGGCTTCGTGTTTTAAAATTAGGCTGATCCGTGAAAAGACAGACAAACAATTATGCTAATGGAGGATTCAGAGTAATTTCTCGAATTTCATTCGCTCTCTCTCTCTCTCTCTCTGTCCTTTATCTGTGTACAGTTTAAATATATTATTTACGTGAAATCAGCCTAGTAGAATCTCTGGTGGAGTCCTTCGTCTTAATATTCAGCGGCTGGCTTGCTGGAAAAGATCTTTACATTTGTTATTATTATTAAGCGCTGCATTCAGTTGGGAAAATCGATCGTTTGAACAATTCGTTCAGTTTACGACAGATCTGCAATTTCAGATGTGGACGAAGCCTTTTTGGACGATTTATAAAAACTCAGAGATTGCAGGCTCTCTTCGTCACAGCTGAAACTTCCCAATTAATTACAGGGCCCAGACAATCATCAACGATTCAGACAGAGAACTCATTCGTCATTCACTCTAGAATAAAATGGTCACAAACCTTATTTCTGAGGAAAATTGTATATTGAATCCATTTCCGTACATGTTCCGTTTTCTGTGGATTTCAAGTCTCATATAATTTGCTTTTACAGGTTTTCTTTCTCTTTCCCTATCACGCTAGCGGCACATACGTTCCTAGCTCGTTTTAGCGCGAAGAAGAGTAAATAAATCTCTTTTAGCAATCCGACAATCTTCCAAACGATACTTCCGAAGCTGTTCCCTTCTCCCTCTATAATAACCATGGAGCATACATCTCTGTTATTCCAAAGAATAAACGTACTAGAAAAATACCTTGGCGTCGACGAGCTGTCGGCGCATATATTACTAGAAAATCTGATCAGATACTTTTCAAACGTAAATAAATGTGGATGATTTGATTGACCATTATTAATTATTGCGTGGTAGAGGGTAATTTTCCGTGGGGAGATTACACAGCGTTCGTGCTGGACGTGCAGGCCCCGTGAGACGACGCTTCATCCAGTCCCAAACATGCTCAATGGGGGACAGATCCGGAGATCTTGCTGGCCAGGGTAGTTGACTTACACCTTCTAGAGCACGTTGGGTGGCACGGGATACATGCGGACGTGCATTGTCCTGTTGGAACAGCAAGTTCCCTTGCCGGTCTAGGAATGGTAGAACGATGGGTTCGATGACGGTTTGGATGTACCGTGCACTATTCAGTGTCCCCTCGACGATCACCAGTGGTGTACGGCCAGTGTAGGAGATCGCTCCCCACACCATGATGCCGCGTGTTGGCCCTATGTGCCTCGGTCGTATGCAGTCCTGATTGTGGCGCTCACCTGCATGGCGCCAAACACGCATACGACCATCATTGGCACCAAGGCAGAAGCGACTCTCATCGCTGAAGACGACACGTCTCCATTCGTCCCTCCATTCACGCCTGTCGCGTTACCACTGGAGGCGGGCTGCACGATGTTGGGGCGTGAGCGGAAGACGACCTAACGGTGTGCGGGACCGTAGCCCAGCTTCATGGAGACGGTTGCGAATGGTCCTCGCCGATACCCCAGGAGCAACAGTGTCCCTAATTTGCTGGGAAGTGGCGGTGCGGTCCCCTACGGCACTGCGTAGGATCCTACGGTCTTGGCGTGCATCCGTGCGTCGCCGCGGTCCGGTCCCAGGTCGACGGGCACGTGCACCTTCCGCCGACCACTGGCGACAACATCGATGTACTGTGGAGACCTCACGCCCCACGTGTTGAGCAATTCGGCGGTACGTCCACCCGGCCTCCCGCATGCCCACTATACGCCCTCGCTCAAAGTCCGTCAACTGCACATACGGTTCACGTCCACGCTGTCGCGGCATGCTACCAGTGTTAAAGACTGCGATGGAGCTCCGTATGCCACGGCAAACTGGCTGACACTGACGGCGGCGGTGCACAAATGCTGCGCAGCTAGCGCCATTCGACGGCCAACACCGCGGTTCCTGGTGTGTCCGCTGTGCCGTGCGTGTGATCATTGCTTGTACAGCCCTCTCGCAGTGTCCGGAGCAAGTATGGTGGGTCTGACACACCGGTGTCAATGTGTTCTTTTTTCCATTTCCAGGAGTGTATGTCTCTTAAAGTTTTCGCTGAACGTTGAAACAAAATTTAAGCGCTGTCTCACCTGTATTCTCACCGACCACAGTGGGCCTGCAGGCAACGTGTGGGGTTTCAATTTTGGAGCGCCATGGGTTGTGCTCGTCTGACTTCATAATGCTCTTGGGCTTCAAGAAAATGGGGACTGGAGACATGTGGGTGTGTGTTTAATGTAAACGTTTCTGTTTGGTGTTTGTGTCTGTCATTACTCTCTAAAGTGGGACGTAAATGTTAATTTTGGGCGTTTATGCGAAGCTTCGGGTTCTTCTTGGCGTAAATGTTGTATGAAGAGGGGACGAGATGTCTACCCTTTTTCACAAAACTTTATTGGTTAGCGCGGTCCTCGTTACGAACAGATTAAATTAACTAAAAAGATGAAAATCGAAAATGTAACACCGATGTGTATGTCACGTATAATGGATCACTAAGTATATTGACTTCAATCTGTTAACATATGCGGTATGTCATTTGTATATGTTACGAGTGTAATTAAACGTGAAGGAGTGCAAAAGTTTATTTCTCTGCCTACTCAGTCCTGAAGTATTAACTGAGTTATAAGTTTGTGAATAAAGACAGAAAATGTTGCTGGATATTTGAGTGAATTTATCAAATTAACAGAAGATCGTCTTACAAGTTTAAATTTTACGAAAGTGCTCTGGTTGGATGAGAGAAAATTTATAATCTGCAGCAAAAAACTCCCCGAGATAAACATAATCTTTGGCTTATCGGCGATATCCAGCAACTTCACTGGAACAAAAGAGTGCAGTTTTCTCCATCTTAGCCTCTCTCAACAAAAGAACTTGCTGATTAAATTTAAATTGGATTGAACTGAACATAATTAAAATTTTAGTTGGTTACAAGAATTCCGAACACGGTCTGACAGAGCAATTGAGAGGAAGTTGTGAATACCCCAGCTTTTATCGGATCCAGGAAGACTCTAGCAGCGCAGCGGCTGATAGAATATTACATCACCTTTAACGCGTGTATCCGGTATATTATTTCTTCCATATTTCGCCTGGTAACGTTACAGTCATTTTCAAGACTAGTCGCTGACACACAACTGATGAGTAACCGCACGTGTTACAGAGATAGCACTGTCGGTAACGATCTAACATTCTGCGTGGTGTCTGTTTGTTCTAAGTCGTGTCTCCCTACCACTTTTGCGCAACGACGCTCTGAGCGTGTTTTTTAGGGAATTGACTAGTTTGAACCTGGGACCTGTTGCTGGTAAGGAGACGCCAGACCACACATGACATGTAGAGTTCAGAAGAGTTCAGTGAGACTAGCGATGATATAACCAAATACTTAATGATTTCAGCGTCAGCTCTACTGCACTCCCTGTAAAATAATCTTAATACTACCTAAATTTAGTGGAAGGTGTTCAAGGCTTTCCTATTTTTAGTTAGCTGGTAAAATAACGTCGAAAAAGCAGTTGAGTTTACCATTGGTAATTTTATTCTGCTCACAAAACATTGTTTATAAATTGCACTATTGATAAAAGGAAATATTTTAATACAGGATGATAAAAACCAACTGCGTTCAACAAAAATGTGAACGAATATTCCCTGAATGGGTTTCCAAGTTCTACAATGGATCGAAGGATGACCTATGCCATATCACATCTATAATCTAGGTTGAAATTAAGTTTCACAAAAGAGAAAACTATCAAAATGGTCTACAGTGACCCTCAATTATCTTTAATTACTTATCTAACTTGTCGTAAATTACAGTGGCTGATGTGGCTTCTCAATAATTATATAACAGAAAAATCATCGCGTTTCAGATTTTAACATACGTAGCAAATGTGAATACCATGAGCTTCAATTGACGATCGACACTAGTATTATGTAAAAAGGGAATGTAACAGATGAGACTTCTGCAGTTCTGAGTGGAGCCTTATGCGCTCAAAAATGCGGCATTGCGTGCGTTCATTACCTTGTCGGTGTTCATCAGGGGGCGGCGAGCAGCACAGCTCCACTCACCTCACTGTCTCGGAAGCAACTCCCTCCTAACTTCACTTTACTACAATTTACCGAAGTTGGTTTAAAAAAAACTATCTGGCTGTGTTTTCATGTGACCAATCATGGTCTCAATGTTAACCTTCAGCTCCGCCTACAAAAATTCTGTCTACCAATGAGAAACGTTATACTTTTCGTGGTGGGGCAATGTTTTCAACGTTTGCAACGTAACAGAGACGCGAAAAAGTCTCACGCTAAAACTTGCAGCTGGTGTGGCCCTTTTAGTGTTATCTTAAGATCTATACTGTTCTTCTGGAGGGCTCTATCTTTTAACATGGGCTGGGGGGTGGTCCTGGTGGTTGGCTGGAGACGTGGGTGTCCGTCCCTTATCGTAGGGCCTTCTAGCTTAACACGGTTCTGCTCTTGGCTTCTGTTCTCGTTTCTTCCCTCAGACCTGCGTCTGTTTCACGGTGGGAAGGTATGACATGCATTTAGGCGTTCTTGTGTTAGTCTGTGGTATTCCATTTGCTCACTTGTTGATCGTATTACTTTGGTTAATTTAATGTCAGGATTTATTCGGAGCTATGTGACATACTGCCGGATTTGCTTATCATGTCAGGGTTTTCATGGAAGGTGTTGGATTTGCCTGACACCTTACAGGGTTTCCTTTGTCCAGTTAGCGTCTTCAACTTGTTCCAAATCTTTCTGCCTTCTTTATAGTTGAGTTGGTGGCAGGTAGCATCCCACTCTTTATGTTTGTGTTGGGACATGATACGTTTGGCCTGAGGATTAAGTTGGTTCCATTTGCCATCTTAGGCTCGCGTTGTTGGTGCGCCTAATTTCGTGCTGTAGCTGCCTCTTCCGCCTTATGATCGCTAGCGTCTCCGCCAGTATGGTGGGCATCCAATTCTCTATGGTTTTTTGGGGGAATGCTTCGTTTATTGCTATTGTGATAGTGGTTTCAAGTGGTTCGGTTAGGTATTCCAAGTCGGTGTTGTCTTTCAGGGTTGTTGGCGTTGCGAGTTCGTTTTGTATTATGGTTTTAAACTTTGTCCAGTCGGCTTTCGCGTATAGTCAGATAGTACGTTGGGTGGGGTGAGGTGGTGGTGGGTTTATGGCGGTTGTGGCGAATATGATGGGGAGGTGGTCACTGATTATGGGGTCTCCTCAGAAGGGTTCTGTGAGGGTATCGGTTAGGATCGGGCTGTGGAGGATGTCGTCTGGGGTGCCACAGTGTCCAATGAACGTTGGCTGGTCAAGGGCAAGTCTGGATGTGGGGTTGGCTGTTAATACGTCGAAGAGCGCTCGTCCATTGTCATTTGTTGGTGTGCATCCTAGTTGTGTGTGACGCGCATTCAGGCCTGTCAGCAGAATAAACTTGTTGTGGGCTGCTATCAAGTATTGTAAGAAGTCATAAGGGATGGGGTGTTCAGACGGGTTGTATAGGCACACAACTGTTAGCTCGTATCTTTGTTGCGTCCTAATTTGCACCACTACAGCTTCCGTATCGTGTAGGTGTTGTGGGAGGAGCACTGGGATATTGGTGTTGGTGTATATTGCTACATCTCCTCTGCAATCAGGTCTACTTTTGGTGAGGCAGGTGTAGCAGTTTAGTTTGCAGTGTTGGTGGGGGCGTAGCCATGTTTCGGCTACGCCAAGGATGTGTATTCTATGTTGGTGGATGCCGTGCATGAGCATGTGCATCCTATTTCGTAGCCCCTGGATATGGACCTGGTCCAGTGTTTATGTCTGTGGCCTTTCCGCTCTACTAGCGGTTGCAGGCGTTCCCTCTGCCGTCCGCGCCCGGTCGCTGCGACCTGCTGGAGCGCTGTCGTTCCCTTTTACGTCCGATGCGGTTCTGGGCGTTCCCTGTGCGGTCCGCACCCACCACACCCGCTCCTGGGTGTTCCATTTTCTGCCTGGAGCGTTTGGAGTTCTGTCTGGGTTGCCAGGCGTTCTCCCTGCAGTCCTCTCCAGTTCATTGCGCAACGAAGAAGAAGAAGAAGTGATATAGTTGTGACAACCGATCCCTCCCCCTCTCTCCCACTGACTGATCGCGACTTCTCTTGGCGCAACAGTGCTTCCACCACTAAATCCCCGATTCCTTAAAGAGTCGTACTTCCGTGTATAAAACAACTTCAAACGTGCGCTCACCTTAAAAATGAGTTAATATGTTAAGTGTCTGAATTCAGGCATTCAGGCGAGAAAAATTTGAAATTATGCTTGAACATTTTTGGAAGTCGCAAGGTGCTCACATCATGAAATAACTGGATGAGCATAGTCCGGTTAACTTGCGTTGCATTTTAAGACAAACTAGTTTTTTCACTCATCTCAACGTTTATGATGCCCTATGCCCTGAATTATGTGTCGTCCTTTACATAATTTTGCAGGTAAATTCAGTGGTACGTGTAAATCCGGTGTGCAGAGTCTCTTGTGCAGTAAGAAAGTAATAAATTAAAACGTAATGCGTGATGTTGAATTTGGTACACGTCATTCTAACGCTGCTGTTCTATTCACTTTTACTACACAAATGCACTGTTTAGGACAATATGATCCTGCATTAAAATACTGCAAATACTTCTACGCATACACATTTCTCGTACCATATTTGACATTGTTATATACTAAGACGGTATTGAAAATAATAAAAATTATATTATTGATAATAACAAAAATAATACATGGAACTTCGCTTTAAAAAATCGTGCAATAATAATAATTATATGCAGAACTCTATTTCTCATTGGGTAAATTTGGATCAGTGGGTAGTTTCCAATAAGGTATACTTCTTAGGAAACATTACATTATTTTTCTTTTCAATAAAGGGTCGTGCCACCGGCGCCAGTTATGTTCGCTACGTCACTCCTAACGCCATGCAATTTTTGCGTTAGGGGGTTCTTATAGTGCGTTTAAGATACACTACTGGCCATTAACAGTGCTACACCACGAAGATGACGTGCTACAGACGCGAAATTTAACCGACAGGACCAAGATGCTGTGATATGCAAATGATTAGCTTTTCAGAGCATTCACGTGCTGACATGAGGAAAGTTTCCAACCGATTTCTCATACACAAACAGCATTTGACCGGCGTTGCCTGGTGAAACGTTATTGTAATGCCTCGTGTAAAGAGGAGAAATGCGTACCATCACGTTTCCGACTTTGATAAAGGACGGATTGTAGCCTATCTCGGTTGCGGTTTATCGTATCGCGACATTGCTGCTCGCATTGGTCGAGATCCAATGACTGTTAGCGTAATATGGAATCGGTGGGTTCAGGAGGGTAATATGGAACGCCGTGCAGGATCCCAACGGCCTCGTGTCATTAACAGTCGATATGACACGCACCTTATCCGCATGGCTGTAACGGATCGTGCAGCCACGTCTCGATACCTGAGTCAACAGATGATGACGTTTGCAAGACAACAAACATCTGCACAAAAAGTTCGACGACGTTTGCAGCAGCATGGACTGTCAGCTCGGAGACCATGGCTGTGGTTACCCCTGACGCTGCATCACAGTCAGGAGCGCCTGCGATGGTGTACTCAACGACGAACCTCGGTGCACGAATGGCAAAACGACATTTTTTCGGATGAATCCAGGTTCTGTTTACAGCATCATGATGGTCGCATCCGTGTTTGGCGACATCGCGCTGAACGCACATTGGAAGCGTGTATTCGTCATCGCCATACTCGCCTATCACCTGGCGTGATGGTATGGGTTGCCATTGCTTTCACGTCTCGGTCACCTCTTGTTCGCACTGATGGCACTTTGAACAGTGGACGTTACATTTCAGATGTTTTACGACCCGTGGCTCTACCCTTCATTCTATCCCCGCGAAACCCTACATTTCAGCAGGATAATGCACGACCGCATGTTGCGGTTCCTGTACGGGCCTTTCTGGATACAGAAAATGTTCAACTGCTGCCCTGGCCAGCACATTCTCCAGATCTCTCACCAACTGAAAACGTCTGGTCAATGGTGGCCGAGCTACTGGCTCGTCACAATACGCCAGTCAGTACTCTTGATGAACTGTGGTATCGTGTTGAAGCTACATGGACAGCTGTACTTGTACACGCCATCCAAGCTCTCTTTGACTCAATGCCCAGGCGTATCAAGGCTGTTATTACGGCCAGAGGTGGTTGTTATGAGTACTGATTTCTCGGGATCTATGCACCCAAATTGCGTGAAAATGTAATCACATGTCAGTTCTAGTATAATTTATTTGTCCAATGAATACCCGTTTATCATCTGCAGTTCTTCTTGGTGTAGTAGTGTAAGTTGCGACTTTTGACAGTTCAGCAGGGAGCGAGTGGAGGGAAGCGTAGTTGCGAGGCGTGTGTACCGCACGTCAGCAAATGACCACAGTGTAACGCCAGTCCTACTCGGCGCGGAACCTGGCGTGAACTGCAAACTGACCGACCTGCGGTCTTTCTAAAACGATTTTGAAGAAACTATTTGGTAATAAACTCTCATTTCACACACCCTATAGTTTATCAGCTTCATGATAAACCATCTATCGTTTCGTTAATGCTCATAGTTAATGTGATATTTCGGTAATAGGGAAATTACGGCAAGAACTTCTTAGTTTACTGTGAAAAATAGATGTTGCTATGAATTTGTGTTTGATGCATGTTAGGTTACATGTTGCTGTGTATTAAATGTAGATAATATATTAATTACTCCTTAATTTTGCAGGATATCACTGTCTGTTTGCAATCTTGAGAAAATGGAATGTACATAAATCGCTCCGACACGAACTTGTGCTTCTGTGAAAAACGCTAGAATGAAATATTCATAAATTCCTCGTATCCCATAAATGCTTTGAGGTATCGAAACAAGATTTTGGAAAATGATAACAATTACGTGACTGTTTTTCCATATAATTGTGTTGTTGTTATTGTTGTTGTTGTCGTGGTCTTCAGTGCAGAGACTGGTTTGATGCAGCTCTCCATGCTACCCTATCCTGTGCAAGCTTATTCATCTCCCAGTACTTACCGCAACCTACATCATTAGTTATGTGATCTACCCATCTAATCTTCAGCATTCTTCTGAAGCACCACATTTCGAAAGCTTCTATTCTCTTCTTGTCCAAACTATTTATCATCCATGTTTCACTTCCATACATGGCTACACTCCATACAAATACTTTCAGAAACGACTTCCTGACACTTAAATCTATACTCGATGTTAACAAATTTCTCTTCTTCAGAAACGCTTTCCTTGCCATTGCCAGTCTACATTTTATATCTTCTCTATTTCGACCATAATCAGTTATTTTGCTCCCCAAATAGCAAAACTCCTTTACTACTTTAAGTGTCTCATTTCCTAATCTAATTCCCTCTGCTTCACCCGACTTAATTCGACTACATTCCATTGTCCTCGTTTTGCTTTTGTTGATGTTCATCTTATACCCTCCTTTCAAGACACTGTCCAAGTCCTTTCCTGTCTCTGACAGAATTACAGTGTCATCGACGAACCTCAAAGTTTTTACTTCTTCTCCATGAATTTTAATACCTACTCCGAATTTTTCATTTGTTTCCTTTACTGCTTGCTCAATATACAGATTGAATAACATCGGGGAGAGGCTACAACCCTGTCTCACTCCCTTCCCAACCACTGCTTCCCTTTCATGTCCCTCAACTCTTATAACTGCCATCTGGTTTCTGTACAAATTGTAAATAGCCTTTCGCTCCCTGTATTTTACCCCTGCCACCTTTACAATTTGAAAGAGAGTATTCCAGTCAACATTGTCAAAAGCTTTCTCTAAGTCTACAAATGCTAGAAACGTAGGTTTGCCTTTTCTTAATCTTTCTTCTAAAATAAGTCGTAAGGTTAGTATTGCCTCACGTGTTCCAACATTTCTACGGAATCCAAACTGATGTTCCCCGAGGTCCGCTTCTACCAGTTTTTCCATTCGTCTGTAAAGAATTCGCGTTAGTATTCTGCAGCCGTGACTTATTAAACTGATAGTTCGGTAATTTTCACATCTGTCAACACCTGCTTTCCATTCTTTGCTTAGAACTGGGTTTCCATCTTAGCTCTTGATATTCATACAAGTGGTTCTCTTTTCTCCAAAGGTCTCTTTAATTTTCCTGTAGGCAATTTCTATCTCACCCCTAGTGAGAAAAGCCTCTACATCCTTACGTTTGTCCTTTAGCCATCCCTGCTTAGCCATTTTGCACTTCCTGTCGATCTCATTTTTGAGACGTTTGTATTCCTTTTTGCCTGCTTCATTTTCTGCATCCATATAATTAACATGCGGAATTTCCTTACCTACAGCGATATTCAAGCGATTACAGATTTTTTCAAAGAAATAATGTAATTATTGAGGGCCACGGTGAAACGAGAACTGCTATGGGTTTTGTAACAATATACGTGAAGAAGTTACACGTTTACTTTTATACTGAGAATTTGCTGTTTCATAAAATATTGACCTGTCTTGCACTCGGTGTTAGTTTAATAATACACTATTTCAGAATTCTGTCGCAATTTCAACTGCATTACAAAGTTAGTGAGATGAATATTCCCAAACTCTGCTGTTTTAACAAGAGAAGCAGTCTTTAATGTGACAAGAGGAGAAGTCAGTTATTCCTCAAAACTCGTCACAGACCTTCATGAATCAATGTCTCGTCAATAACCTTCTTGGTATTATGGCTGACGACTCAAGACGAGCCCTGTCGTGTAACGTTTGCAGCATCTTCTTTTATCAGCATTTCATTCTCAGTGAGCGTAAACTTCTTGCTCTTTCTTGGCACATTACTTATCACCTAGGCTCATATTCTCTGTCGGATTTCAATGAGCATGATACGGATGAATCCCGATTAAACTATGTTCTTTACCGTTTGCCAGTTCGTCGACATGGTAGCGTGAAGTTTTGGCTTGTGCAACACTAAATGTTCCATTAACTTCGCCTTATACACACATCAAAAAACGTTTTACATCATCTCGGTTCCGAAATTTCCGGGACCTGAACAGAAAATTGGAACAGAGATCAACATAAACATCATTTTCGCCCTTTTTATTGCTCATGAAAACCACACATAGCATGTTGTATCACCACAGAGTGAGACCTTCAGAGGTGGTGGTCCAGATTGCTGTACACACTGGTACCTCTAACATCCAGTAGCACGTCCTCTTGCATTGACGCAGGCCTGTATTCGTCGTGGCATACTATACACTAGTTCATCAAGTAACTGCTGGTCCAGATTGTCCCACTCCTCAACGGCGATTCGGCGTAGATCCCTCCCGGGTGGTTGGTGGGCCACGTCGTCCATAAACAGCCCTTTTCAACCTATCGCCGGCATGTTCGATAAGGTTTATGTGTGGAGAACATGCTGGCCACTGTAGTCGAGCGATGTCGTTATCCTGAAGGAAGTCATTCACAAGATGTTCACGATGGGGACGCGAATTGTCGTCCATGAAGACGAATTCCTCGCCATTATGCTACCAATATGGTTGCACTGTCGGTGGGAGGATGGCATTCACGGATCGTACAGCTGTTACGGTGCCTTCCATCCTTCCATGACCACCAGCGGCGTACGCCGGCTTCACATAATCGGTGAAGAGAACGTGATGCCAATCCTGAGCGGTCCATTCGGCATGTTGTTGTCCCAGCTGTACCGCGCTGTATGGTGTCGTGGTTGCAAAGATGGACCTCGCCATGGACGTCGGGAGTGAAGTTGCGCATCGTACAGCCTATTGAGCACAGTTTGAGTCGTAACACGACGTCCTGTGGCTGCACGAAAAGCATTATTCAACATGGTGGGTTGGTGTCTGGGTCCCTCCGAGCCATAATCCGTAGGTAGCGGTCATCCACTGCAGTAGTAGCCCTTGGTCGGGCTCAGTGAGACATGTCATCGTCAGTTCCTGTCTCTCTGTATCTCCTCCATGTCCGAAAAACATCACTTTGGTTCACTCCGAGACGCCTGGACACGTCCCTTGTTGAGAGCCCTTCCTGGCACAAAGTAACAATGCGAAAGCGATCGAACCGCGGTATTGACTATCTAGGTATGGTTGAACTACAGACAACACGAGCCGTATACCACCTTCCTGGTGGAATGACTGGAACTGATCGGCTGTCAGACCCCTTCCGTCTAATAGGTGCTGATCATACATAGTTGTTTACATCTTTGGGCGGGTTTAGTGGCATCTATGAATAGTCAAAGGAACTGTGTCTGTGATACAATATCCAGTCAACACCTGTCTTCAGGAGTTCTGGGAACCAGGGAGATGCAAACTTTTTTTGCTGTGTGTAGATGGAAGTTTAAGCTTTAACGCATGGAACATTTCTTTGTACCTAACACAAAACACTTGTTCACAATACCTGACGCCCACAGAACACTTCAAAGTCAGAAAATACGACTTTACTACGAGAGCTGACGAACGGTGATGCATCTAATGCGTGAAACCATGTGGTACTGTTTACTCATGGTTTGGCAACAGGGGCACTTTACCAACCGAACCGCTGGCAACAGGGGCGCTTTACCAGCCGAACCGCTGGCGGCGTGGTAGGGAAAGTCTTCCTGCCATTGATGTTACCTTGGCAAAGGCGTCGCGTTCCCCTCCGTTTAGCCAAAGTCAAAAGTCGCAACTAATTTTAAACGCACTATAAAGGATCATGTGTATATGCCTCCGCTACCAGCTGATCTACCCGACTTGAGAAACACCATTGTTACAACAATTAGACCTCACACACTGACCGAGGTCTGAGAAGATCGCACCTATCGACTACATTATGCTCACATTGAACTTTCGAAAGAAAAGCTGTTTAAGTTGCTCTTTCATTTGATGTATTATTTATTTACTGTAAGTTTAATATACTAAATGCTAGAAAGCCGTAAAACCTATATATTCATTTTGACACACTCTGCATTTCTCCCAGATGAAGCACGATCCTCTTTACAAGAAACTATCCATTCCACTCCGCTGATCTTCCAGACCTTTGTCATCTGTGGAAAACTTATAATGTCATCGGCAAACCCCAAAGATTTTTTTCCAGTCCCAAAAAATGTTTATACTTTTTTCCGACATTTCATGGTTAAGCAGTTCCATATTTAAAGGTGAGTAACAAATAAACTGTCATTGTTCTACTGATTTTTATTTGTTTCAAACGAGTTTTCAGCTTATAGGGCATCATCAGGAGACAACTGAAGATGGGTCAATAAACCGATATATAGTTAAAAACAAGCAAAAGTCAGTAGAAGAAAATCGCTTTACTTGTTTTCAACCATAACTTCCCTTCCAAATTTCTCCTTGCTTTCTGCACCGCTTGCTCAGTATAGAAGCTGGATAACGTCGGCGATAGACTACAAACGTTAAGTCCTTGCTGAAGTATTGCTTTCCTTTCGTGTCCTTCGACTCTTATAATTGCACGAAGATACACACACACAAACACACACACACACGTCTATGATCGAGACGGCTCTTACATTCATTTCAGTGCGGATGCACATTACGTCTGAACTCCTGTGGGACTCAGGGTGAGCTACCAGTGGAAGGAGAGTGGACAAGGATGTTACTTGCTTACGACAGGGTGGGAATTTGAATCGAACGGGAAGCGTGCCAGGATAACCGATGCACTCAAGACGACCGCTCGCATCGAGCGGAAAACACGGGTTCGAGTCCTGCTCCGACACAAGTTTTCAGCTGTCTTCTTTCGATTTACTTTAAAGGTCGAATTCCGCTGATGTCGATGGTTTCTCTTAATTCTTATAACTGCAATCTCGTTCCTGTTATAGATAACCGGCAAGCTGCAGCGCAACTGTGAGTAAAATAGTGATTCAGGAAGTTCAGTATTTCCTTCTTCAATGCCAGTCAATGACGACAAACAAACTGTCGTTTTCCATAGACAACATTTCGCTCCCTGTGTTTTAAGAGGACGTAAACAAGCCTCTGTAATTCTGAGCCACACATTTGTGCAGCCCGCCTTAAATGATTGCTTGGTGCTCTCGTTTGCAAGTGGCTTCCACGTAGTGATCTACACAATGTGCTTAGCCTGTGTAGTTTATGATTAGCCGGCATAGAATAGGCCTTTAATAATGGAATTTCGAATGGGTTAAATGATCTCCGATTGTTGTAACGATCGTAAACTCTTAAGAAAGGAAGTGATTATATGTTGACGTTGGTATTAATCCTCGTAGGGACCGCATTTGCGAGATTGTTTGTAGTGCAGCTTAATGTTATTCTCATGGCCCTACGTATAATGGAAACTATCATTGCGTCTGACGTGTAGAGTGCGTAATGGGAAGTGGTTATGGTGTGTAAATAAATAGACTAAGTACACAAAGTCCCAGTGCCAATTACATTACCTAAACAAACGCAACAAGGCTATAATTTAATTGCTAAGTTCAGACACAATAAAGGCTTCCTTCGTAATAGATCACAAATGAAACACCATCATCGCATTACGCTACGCAAACTAGTCTTAGCAGGAATCATTAGTTAAATCACAGGAGTCATGTTCCATCAGTTACGTAACTCGTTTAGTACAGCATACTGGATGCTTACTGTGAAAAGTTCTTCGAGGTGGTCACATATTTTCGACGTACTCCGTATGGTCTTAGATTTGTGCGTGAGTTCGTGTAAGTATGTCGAACGTCTTTTAGAAATCTAGAAATACAGAATATACATGACTGGCTCTCTGATTTGAGAGGAACCATGTGAAAAGCACATTATGGTTTCGCAGAAATGATACTTTCTAAATCAGTGCCCTCAGGTTAAATACACCTGTTGTAAACTGTCTTTGTTGTTTTTTCTTTTTAAGTTAACTAATATGAACTGTGTTCCTTTTTTCTATTTATGTTATCGTTTTTGTCAATGAAGTATCCGACGTTGAATGTACAGTTATTTATAACACGCCTGTGGCAATGAACATAACGTAAAACATGTAGGTGTAAGAGACGGAATACATTCAGGATCATAAGCTACGCACTGTAGTAAGCAGGCACATAGAGGAGGTGGAAGTGATAATTTGGTATTGTTATCGTTGACAATACAGTGATGATCATGTTACTGGGCACTTGTGCAGTATTCCTGTGCTTCTACCAAACGCTCAAGAGTCTTGATACCTCTTTTCCACATTCATCTGGGACTCTCAACGTTTTTGGCTTCTCCTACACCCATTTGTTTACTGAAAAATAATTTTTTGAGGTCTTTCTCCGTGGATTACACTTTTCTTCCAAATAATGGTATCAGTCTGTATAATCTCTTCATGTGTCTCACAGCAGTACGACATGTACAGAGATAGCATAACGAATTAACACCTTACTTTGGATCAAAGGAACGAAGCCAATAGATTAATAATACAACGAATTATTGCCAATGTGGTGGACAATTTCAAAAGATGCTGCGTTTACTATTTGGTCCAATATATCCCAGACTCAATACGGATCCAACAAAATGAGTTGAGATAAAGAAAAACTCCTTGAAGGAAGAGACTATCATGTATCTTAACTCTTATTGTGCCATTACTCCTAGAACGTCTGGCCTTCCCAAAGTCCCATTGTCAGTAACATAAGTGCGCAGACATACCGTGCTTTACTCCTTGCTACTTTTTTGAGCCCACTAGTCTGTCGGTGTACACATCACATTAAGAACTCGGCGTATTTCTTACGTCAGTTAGAGGGATTGCTTTTGAACGACTCTGATATTTTAGTAATATATATTGTAGTATCTTCATTCACATTTATCTGTCTGATTGGTTACAGTTAATTGAGGTTGGGTTTGGTGTTGAATTACCTAAATTATTTCGACATGTGTTGAATTGCACTTCCATTTCATTAGATGAGCAGTTCTATGAACAGATAGACGGAGCTGCGATGGGGAGCTCTTTGTCACCTGTTGTTGTCAATCTTTTTATGGAAGATTTCGAGGAATGTGCCCTATTTTTCTTTTTAGATACGCAGACGTTTTGTCGTTTGGCCACATGGCATTGAGAAATTTCATAGCTTTTTAGAACATTGATCCCCCTGAATATTCACTTCACTAATAATGTGGGGGAGGATCACTGCCTTCCCTTCATTGATATGTCGGTCAGGCGGATGGCTGATGGTACATTGGGACACGTCATGTGTAGGATGCCAGTTCACCGTGGTTTGTATGTTATTGCCTACAGCTGTCATCATCACTCTCAACAAGAATGGTTATTCGTACCTTGGTTCATAGATATAGCATCATCTCAGACACTGAGAGGTTTTCAGCTTTTCGACGCACTGTGAATCGTGTGAGTGATGAAAACCAAGAGGTGGGTCTACGGCCTTTTTGCCTTATTTAGGTAGCGTTTCCAACACGATCGGTCGTATTCTGCTGAAACACGAGGTGAAGTGTGTTTTTCGACCACCAGCTACAATTAGCGCCTCTTTACAATCTATAAAGCATGATCTCGGTTTGCTTACGGTATATGTCTACCATACCTCATGCAGTTGATGCGTGTCACGTAGTAATGAGATCATCAGGAATGGGAAGGGCCGATGTATCGGTCATAATCGTAACAAACACTCACAGCAGCTACTATTGCACAACTTGGCTTGCTAGTACCTCAATGCCAATAAGCCATAAAGCAACCACAAAGCAATCCTATTAAGCAGTATAATAAAGCATCGCATATTTTACAGGAGGGACATCAATTGTTAATAAAACTCATCAGTGTGAACCATATTTAATGGTATCAAAAAATATCAATAAAGTTATCAAGAAATACTCCATGCCAGTGCATGGCTACATTGATTCGTGTTTCAGAATGACAGTGTTTATAAAAATTTTTGTGTCATTAAGATCTAATGTCTTTCTAATTCATTAAGACCCAGTGTCTTTCTTCATAGCATATCCATTCAGAGCTATCTGCTCCACTCCCATTCCTCGTCCACCCTCCCCCTCCCCCACCCCCTCTGAGGTGTTCTGCTCCTCACTGTTGAACATTTTAACCAGTCCCTTACAACCGCTTTCTGCTTCATATCTTTAGCCTTATTATTTCAATTTGCTTACAATGTAGATAGCACATGTTTTAAGGTAAATATATTTGTCATTTTTACTCTTGCTTTTATGTTGGTATACTTTTTGGCCTTTATGTTAAGGAATTGTGACATTTTGCCATTATGATAGATCACTGCTCAGCAGTTGCGATAGGTGTTACTCAGGCTGGCCCATTATCATGTATGTGGATTATCCTTTATGTATTTTTCTGTGATGCCGTTTTACTCCGATACTGTTTTATATTATCACATTAGCAAGATGTACTAATCTCTGTTCCCCCCCCCCCCTCTCACCCCTGTACTTTTCACTGGATCCCTTTGCGATTTTTCTTTCTTGTCTATCATCATGCATGTATACTGCCATCTTTGTATTTCTTTATAATTTGGTTGTCGTCTTTGATATCTATACATGTGATTCATATTAATTTGTTACATTACCCATTTGTGTCCCTCCTTTAAAAAATATGAAAATGTATTATACTACTGAATAGAATTGCTACTTGGTAGCTGTATGGCTTATAATGTTTAATATCATTATTGCACATCATTGTCTATTAGTTATTTAAGAGTGTTAAGGAGCAGTAACGCTGAAAACTGTTTCTATATTTTTATGTTTATTTGTTATTCATTGACAGTCCATATCGATCTCATAGCTTTTGCTATTGTGTATTGATCACTCTGGAGAAATGAATTCCATACAACTCCTGTCTGACAATAAGTTAGATGTTGTGTACTACCTTACTTTAGGCACACACATAGCTGTGAAATAATGATTTTATTGACAGGGTTTTTGAATACAAGGGTATCCTTTATTAAGTCAATGAGTTGTAACATTGTGTACCTTGTACTGTTTATCACTGGTTAGTTTTTCTTATATCCATGATGTTGTATCTTCTCTCAGTAATATACTGAGAATCTTAATTTTAATTATTTGCTCCTGTGTCTCCATCTATCGGGAGATGGGATACACTGAATTATACATTATACCTAGAATTTGACACTTTCGTTTTAATTATGTCTCAAAGATTTTTTCTGTGGATTACATTATTTAAATTATTCTCATGTAATGCTTATTAAATAGATAGGGAAAAAATTTAAAAATAATTAATAAATTAAATTATTTTAGATAATATTGATGCTTGTAACTTTTGTGCATTTTTTACTCATAACTGTAATGTAACTGTTGTACTGATGGTTGTTTTTTGTATCTTAAAATTTTCTTTGTATATCATGATTTAAATCAATTGGTCATCTTCTTGGTGTTGTCTTTGAGACTTGACATGCTTTGCTTACTCATGCTATGTCATGACTACATATGGTCATTTTCCAGTTGTGTGTGCATGAGGAAATTGCTGATATGAGAAAATTATTGTTCTTCTGTATTATTATTCATGAAACTGACAGTTAATGCGGTTGTATGGTTCAACATCATTGATGTGACTTTTAGTAGCCATTTTTAAGTCACATTTTTGTACTTCATATCTTTATGACTTTTAATAGGTTTGTTTATAAATAAATAAATCTTCTGCTACCAGTCACGATTTTTCTTTATTTTATTATTCGCACGACGCCTTTAGAGAAATAATTCCCATTTTCAGGTGCGTATTAAGCCATTTCTTTTGATGTTGTCAGACTTTGTGAGTCTGCTTCATTTTGTTGACTTTTAAGTTTTCTAACGCACTTGAAAATGGGAATTATTTCTCGAAATGCGCCGTGCGAATAGCAAAATAAAGAAAAATCATGACTGGTAGCAGAAGATTCATTTATTTATAACAAACCTATTGTTTATACAGTCGCAGGCTTTCAAAAACCATTTATTAATGGATCAAATCAGATTTATGACTTTTGTACACTGAGGTTTGTCATTTCTGTTTTCTAACATTCATTCAGGTGCCAAGTGACGGTCCTTGACCAAAACTGGTAGCAAATTAATAAGTTTTTCTAAAGCAGCCAAGTGTCATAAATTTCAGAAAACGTATATCCTTTCTGATTTAGTTTCTGAAACTGATGCCCTGTGCTTGTTAATCTTATTGCAAAATTACCTACAGCTGGCAAGTTGTCCCCTGAGGTGATCTACTCTTCTTAAAAGGGAAGGTATCTTTTGCCTATAAACTGCCTCATATAGTGATAATCCCGTATTTTGAGTTATAGACTGCTAGCATACGCATTACTAAGGTGACTATTCATATAATAACATATTCCATATGGTTCTGCGCACCTGTTCTGTCCTCCAATTTGCTTGCAGGTGTAGTGTACTCATACAGAGCTTCTGTGTCTGTAAAACATGCCAAAAACGTTTTATTAGCTCAGACATAAAATTAGTTATGTGATGAGTTATCAAAGTCTGCAGTGTCCCAGACACTACTAAATGCGTGGCTCCTCCCGCCAGAGGTTCGAGTGCTTCTTGTATAATTTACTTTACGTTAGTTTAGGTAGTGTGTAAGTCTAGGGACCGATGATCTCAGCAGTATTGTCCCTGAGGAATTCACACACACACAATGTCCCAGACTACAAAATCCAGCGATTAACCATTGTCTGAGCTACCGTCTTCACTTACTGGTTTGGCACAATAGTCATAGATAATGCCGCAAAAAGTGATCGATTATAATCAACACTTACAAGTTTTCCACGAGTGGCTATGCAAATTGTCCAAGGATATCCACACCAATTTTGTTGGCCTGTGGTAATCTCTACAATGAAATTCGTTGACGATTAAACTCAGCCCCTTACGCATATGATATACAATCTTTCACATACTGCTCCACATCCAGCTTTGTCATTTCTCACCAACTCTCTACAGTATGTCATTCAGTTTTTCAGTGACCTCCAAGTTCACCTAAGATACAGTCATTGGAATATCTCAATACATCGTCTTCTAAACTCTCAGGGATGACTATATGTCGTCTGCACTTTGTTTGTGTACCCAATACTCTATCTGCAGCACGGAACTGAGTGTGTATCATGAACTGTTGATAGTTTCAGTCGATGGCTGGAGGCTTTCACAGTTTTCTGCAGAAATACCAACGTTACACCCTGTGTAACTCACAACTCAGTCTATCAGAATGGTGTGACTTCAGAATCGGACTCACTGAGTTGTAAAGTCCATAAAGTCAAATGGCTAGTTGTATCGTTAAGACCCATCAGCGATTTTAAAGCTGTGTGATTTGTTATAGCTCTCAAGCGCCTGTCAAATAACTAGCAGCTAAATTATGTGATATCCTGAATCAGGTTAAGAATCTTCTTTTCTGTGGTTGTGTAATTCCTTTCTGCCTTACCTAGTTGCCTAGAAGCACAGCATGTCAGGTGCTGTATTCCGTCAGTTTCCTGGCTTATCATGCCATGTAAGGAGACGTTTCTGGCATCACAAGGTAATATGAGTTGTTCTTGATAATCTGGAAAAGTGAGGACAGGATCACATGTCAATAAGTCTTCTAATCACACATTTTCTTCTTTATAATCTGGACCCTTTATTGTCTTCTTTAAGAGATGTGTAAGATGCAAGAGATGTGCAAACTTTGGCAAAAACTTCCTGTATAAATTGGCCAAACCTAAATTGGCCACACCCAAATAGGTCTACAGCTCTTTTTGTGTAGCAGGAGTAGGAAATTACCACACAGCCTGCATGAGCTAGGGTCTTTTTGCACACCATCTTCCCCAATAGCATGAGCCAAATAGCCAGGTTCCTTCATTATGAAGTGACACTTTACTGTGCATAGTCGAGTAAAGATATATCGTAAACATATAATGTGCTCTTGAGTGTCTTTATAAAATACTATTATGTCACATAAGTTAATACACTATATATTTTTCAGTTTCAGGCCTTACTATATTCCATTTAATAGGCTTTGGAATGTCACTAGCAGGTTTTTTATGACTAGATAATGACTGGATAGAAACCATAAATGTAGTATTAAATCTGTCCACTGGTGCTGCCTCCAACTAATAGTATTGCCTCAGCAAATCCCTGGTCATAATATATTAACTCTGTCCCAGGTTATCCCAAGTTTCGGTGATGAATGGCATTGGTTACGATTTGGTGACCATACATTATTTTAAATATTGATGTAAATCGTGAGTCACAAAATAAACTATAGGCCTATCTCCCACCTGAACTTTTTTGGTCACAATTATTACCAGTTCCCCCTCCCAATGGGCTGGTACTCTCTTCTGTGTCTCATTATGAAATTGTTGATTAAAAATTCCTTTGTTATGGTTGGAGGTGACATGGAACTTAGTATGGTTTACTGTACACCAGTGGTTCATTCCCAGAGAGAGTACTATGCTGTATTATGGATGTAGCTGCCAATGGTCTGAAAGGGTTGAGCAGTTCTTTGTATTCCACAACTTTAACATTGCCTCCCTGTACCTTCCCCGAAAATGAAACTTTTTCCCACAACGTGACCAAGTTAGGAGACTGCCTCAGCTTAGATAATTTTATCCTCCAACAGTTTCTGGTTGGCTGTCAGTGCACCTTGTGATAGCTCCACGTCCTCTGACCCAAAATTATCCATACTGGAGTGCACTACATGGCTTCCATCAGCCTCATGCACATACAGTAAATTACTGCACACAGCATACTGTGATTGCCTAGTTCCACACTTTCTGCAAAGGGGTCAACTGTATATAACATATTAAGTAGCTAATATGTACCGCCCACTACCCTTGCTAGCTTCCCTGAATCTTTCGGTACTTTATCCTATAAGTTAAGTCTAAGTAAATATCCACAAAATTTAAATGGCTTCCCTAACATCTGCGGCATGCCTTGCTCTGCCTCAGTTTTTTCAGCAGTAAAACCTAAATAGAATGATGTCCCATCTGGCATCATTATGCTCAGTTCCAGATCGACCTTGGCTTCAAGACTGATATAGTAGTTATTTCCATCTCGAGGAAGTACATCCTTGCAAGCCCTTCAACTCAAAAAGTCTTCCATGCCGAACTGAGTATACGAATACTATCTCTCTGTGCTGCTTAGCCTTCAATGAGATGAGTTTTAAGTCATTTTACACAACTGTACCCCGAGTTGCAATGAGTAGCTGTAAAATTTTGATTTGTGGGGATCCACAGCCTCCAGATGCTTAATAAACATAAATATTGTCCGCAGTAGGCTGAAATGCGATGTTTATTTAATCGTGCCATTAGCTAATTTCAACTGTCATTGTCAAACACATTTGTAACGACTGTGTTTCATGTCATTTTCAAATCACTATTAATTTCAAGTAAAACGCAGCCATATTCCGTCAAACTAGATTTTTAATACTTTGCTGGAAAGAGGAGGGGAGCGGGTTATAATGCACACAATTGGTCTGTTCGTAAATAACGTATCTTGACAGTATTTTTTATGCTAAGAATAATATCTTTCACTTTCAAGGGAACAATGAGACTGAAATTGAGATTATGTAATTTTTCTGTATATGTGGCGCCATTTTATAACAATATGCGATAATTGGTTGGAAAAATAGGAGACGGGGGTATAAAGCATATAACTTATTTGAAACTTCCTGGAAGATTAAAACTGTGTGCCGGACCGAGACTCGAACTCGGGAACTTTGCCTTTCGCGGGCAAGATACAACTTATTTGTTTCCATCATCTTGGATTTTTCATACTGCGCTGGAAGGAAGAGGGGAGTGGGAGTTATAATGTGCACAATAGTCTGTGTGTAAGTAACATAACATGACACCATTTTTAATGCCAGAAATAATGAATATCTTTGGAGGCTATACAGTTTTGACTACATATCTTGTCCCGTTTTCCAATACTACGATCTGACTGGTTGGAAAAGGAGGAAGGAGAGCACACAATTGGTCTGTTTCCACCATCTCTTCCATTTTTAACACTCCACTATGATTTTCTGGAGATACAGGAGAACGGGGCTTAAGTGTGGAAAACCAGGAATACGAACATGCCGCTGTTTTTACCCGTTGTAGATATGAACAAAGCACATATTTTTTTCTGGGATAGTCAAACTATACAGGGAGACCTGAAATAAACTAACAAACTTTCAGAGGTGGTAGTATGAACCAACAAGGAAACCAAACAAGGAAAAATGCCCAGTAAAAATGAGTTCTAAAACGCTTACCTTGAGAGGTATGGGCACTTGTTCACCTTCAGTACTGTGAAACACATCTCTTCTGCTGGAAACTCTTTGCTTTCCATATTTTGGGAGGAGGTAGTATGGAACGAAACAAGATAACTGTCCAGTAAACAAGGGTTCAAAAATTGAGAGTCATGACCCCTTGTTCGTGTGGAACAGCGTTGGAGTGGATTACTATACACTGTAGCACAATGCTGTGTCTGCAGCAGGCTGCGTGAAGGGAGTCTAGCTCTTGTCACAGCACACCCAGCCGGCGCGAGTATAAACGCTCCTCCATCAGCCGTTTTCTGCTTTTCATCGGCGCCACGCAGTCGACCAGCGCAGTCTCCACATCAGTCGAACGTGTGACCTAGCACCTACAGTCTCACTGAGCAGTGTCATCAACTAGGCGAAGCCACTAGTCTTCAAGCTATCGGCTAGTTCTGATGGTTCCTAACTTTGATCTAGATTCGGAGAGGTGAGGCCATTCATTGTGTGCCATCGTCTGATACTCCAGCCAGTCTCCGAGAATCCTGGGTTCATCTCCAGGTGTCTGCACGTTCCAGCCAGTTGCCTTGTGGCATATGCAGTGGATTCCAGCCCAGCCGTAAGCTCGCTGTACCGCAGAGCTGACACCTCACTTGCGTCATTGTAGAAGCCATTTGAGGGATTTATTTGCCTACCTTGATATTATTCCTTATTGATTTACTTCTGTTATTCGCTCTCATATTCCTACTAGTTTTCATACGGAAAAAAGTTCAAATGAAGAAACTACAGAACTCAAGTGGGAATCGCATACAGGTTCTCTGCTCCCCAGCGAGGTACCTTGACCGTTATGACAGAGGGGCTTTCGTTTAACAGATTTTACCTTACAGGTGCGTAAGCGGCAGTCATAAAAGTTTATTTCCTTGAGTACTAGGAAAATGTGCGTTTGCGAACCCCATTATCATGTTCATCAATGCTCAGTTTTCAATTACCACGTCAGTTTTGCGTCGATAATAATTTTTCTGGAGACTAGAAATCTACTCTGTAGGAATCAGCATGGGTTTCGAAAATGACGATCGTGTGAAACCCAGCTCGCGCTATTCGTCCACGAGACTCAGAGGGACATAGACACGGGTTCCCAAGTAGATGCAGTGTTTCTTGACTTACGCAAGGCGTTTGATACAGTTCCCCACAGTCGTTTAATGAGCAAAGTAAGAGCATATGGTCTAACAGACCAATTGCGTCATTGGATTGAAGAGTTACTAGATAACAGAACGCAGCATGTCATTCTCAATGGAGAGAAGTCTTCCGAAGTAAGAGTGACTTCAGGTGTGCCGCAGGGGAGTGTCATAGGACCGTTGCTATTCACAACATATATAAATGGCCTTGTGGATAACATCGGAAGTTCACTGACGCTTTTTGCAGAAGACACGGTAGTATATCGAGAGGTTGTAACAGTGGAAAATTTTACTGAAATGTTGGATGATCTGCAGCGAATTGACGCATGGTGCAGGGAATGGCAATTGAATCTTAATGTCGACAAGTGTAATGTGCTGTGAATACACAGAAAGAAAGATCCTTTATCATTTAGCTACAATATAGCAGGTCAGCAACTGCAAGCAGTTAATTCCATAAATTATTTGGGAGTTGGCATTAGGAGTGATTTAAAATGGAATGACAATATAAAATTAATCGTCGGTAAAGCAGATACCAGGCTGAGATTCATTGGAAGAATCCTAAGGAAATGCAGTCCGAAAACAAAGGAAGTAGGTTACAGTACACTTGTTCGCCCACTGCTTGAATACTGCTCACTGGTATCGGATCCGCACCAGACAGGGTTGATAGAAGAATTGAGAAGATCCAAAGGAGAGCAGCGCGCTTCGTTACAGGATCATCTGCAAGAGAGATGCTCAGTAGCTCGGTACGGGCTCTTGTTGAAGTTTCGAGAACATACGTTCACCGAGGAGTCAAGCAGTATATTGCTCCCTCCTACTGTAACCTCCCCGTGAGAATAGGACAATAAAAAATGTAAATGCAAATGTAGCCATATATCGTTAAACAATGATAATGAGCCAAATGTTAACTCCCCACAAAATTAATAAATGAAAATTGATCAAAAACCACAATAATGTCAATTAACTAATGAACCATGTAGAAAATGTAACTTCCTAACAGAAATAATTAATCCTGAGAAATCATGTAAGTGCAGCAACGCTGACATTCGGCCCTGTGAAATAATTAAACCTGATACATTCTTACCTCAGAAAAACTGCGTCTATATCTGCTCTTATTTTTCGGCACAGCTCCGTGCAATGCTGGCCCATATTTAATTTTGATTCTTGGAGGGAATGCATAGGAAATATTATTTAAATTGAAATGAATGCTTTTTCTTTAAATTGAAATGATTACTTTTCTTTAAAAGATTTACTTTATAAAAATTATTATTGGGGCATTTTTTGAACAAATTAATTACAATTAACATACGTTATTAGCTGAGCGCAATGCTGCTTCATTACCTTCTACAATAATATACATATCGTCCACCACATTCCTGACCAGACTCGTGGGCAGAGCACACCGCGGACGCATGCCGACTCGCCACACACAACTGTATCCGACTTCTACTACAGACAGAGTACAACTCGCAACTGTTCCTGCCGACTCGGTACACACAACTGCTGACTGACTACTACAGACAGAGTGCAACTCGCATCCGTTCCTGCCGACTCGGTACACGCAACTGCCGACTGACTACTACAGACAGAGTGCAACTCGCAACTGTTCCTGCCGACTCAGTACATGCAACTGAACTCTCGCGCGGTCAAGCGCAGACTAGCCACGATAAATAACTCTCTGGTCAGAGATTCTGTCATGCATCGCCTTCGCTGGTAATGAATACATATGAAATGTACGCATTTCATAACCCTCCACAGGGGGGCAAAAATTTGGCAGCGATGGTGAGTCATTTGGACTTGCCATGAGCAAGAAATTTTTTCTTAACTAATTAACTTTACAATTACAGAATATACAGATAGCCGGCCGAAGTGGCCGTGCGGTTAAAGGCGCTGCAGTCTGGAACCGCAAGACCGCTACGGTCGCAGGTTCGAATCCTGCCTCGGGCATGGATGTTTGTGATGTCCGTAGGTTAGTTAGGTTTAACTAGTGCATGGGGGCTTAATTAAATGAAAATGCCAATAATTTTAATTTTTTGATTTAGTAGCTGTCTGTTCGGTTACGAAGTCTCGTAACGCTTTGCCCTGACTAGTATTATTACGCAATCTGACTGCATAGAACAACAACAAAGAATGAAATGGAAATTTTCATTAACACAATTAATTAATTAAGTCCCCAGCAACTATAAAACCTAAAACCTCAGTGTAGCCACCTTTCACTAGTTCTAAGTTCTCGGGGACTAATGACCTCAGAAGTTGAGTCCCATAGTGCTCAGAGCCAATATACAGATATATAGATGTAGAACATGAAGTAAATATAGTGCACATGCACTGAGTACAGAACATATCAGGCAAAGACAAAATATATACAATGAGTACAAAACATATTCACAAATGGCAAAAGTGCTCATGCACAGTAGTACAGAACATATCAGCAAATCACAAAAAATGTATATTCAATGAGTAGAAAACATGTTAACAAAATGACAAAAGTGCACATGCGTTGTAGTTCATAACATATTTGCAAATCTCAAAAAATGTGTAGGCCATAAATGAAAATCGTGATAACAAAAAATGATTTTTTTTACTATGTCACAAAAATTAGGATAGGAAAAGGAAGGATTGCGTCATGGTTGTAGCACTTTAGGTTGCACGCAGCTGCACTGAAAGTCCATATCTTTCTACAGAAGCACAACACCAAGTGAGGCAATCTAAAGTTCTTTTCCCAGAAGTATTAATCAGTGAAGCCAAGACACTGAAATGCCGTAGTAATATTCCATGTTATCCTTTTGGTAGTACATTAGGTACACCAAACAGTGGGACCATAATAGCATCTCATCGCTCATTGTGGTGGACAGCATGTCGTGTCAACACCACGTTCTTGTCTGTTACAGCAACGTAGAATTAGTGCAAGAACTAAATATAGTGCTCCATGATCATGAGGATATCCAGGACAAACGGATATTGCAGTAATTCCAGGTAATTAGGTTAGAAGGTGAAGGACATTAAGTCACATACTAGTCTTCATTGAGAATTACACTAGTAATGGGTGGCACTCATTGCCCAGTCATTGAACATTTCTGTACTATGTACATAGTATTACAGAATAATGTTCATAAGTAACTTTACAGAGAACACTGGCACTCATTGCCTAATTACGAACTATCAGAAGTCATTTACAGAGAACATTGGCACTCATTGACTAATTACAAACCATCACAAGTCATTTACAGAGAACATTGGCACTCATTGCCTAATTACAAACCATCAGAAATCATTTACAGAGAACATTGGCACTCATTGACTAATTACAAACCCTCAGAAGTCATTTATAGAGAACGTTGGCACTCACTGCCTAATTACAAACCATCACAAGTCATTTACAGAGAACATTGGCACTCATTGCCTAATTTCCATCAGAAATCATTTACAGAGAACATTGGCACTCATTGCCTAATTACAAACCCTCAGAAGTCATTTATAGAGAACATTGGCACTCATTGCCTACTTACCATCAGAAATCATTTACAGAGAACATTGGCACTCATTGCCTAGTTACAAACCATCACAAGTCATTTACAGAGAACATTGGCACTCATTGCCTAATTACCATCAGAAATCATTTACAGAGAACATTGGCACTCATTGACTAATTACAAACCATCAGAAATCGTTTACCGAGAACATTGGCACTCATTGACTAATTACAAACCATCACAAGTCATCATTGAAAATGAGTTAATAAATGGCATAATTAATCTAATTATAGTAAACATTGTCCTCATAGTTCACCTTATTACATTAATCAGTGGCATTCATTTGCCAGTTACAAAGCATTTTTTTGTGCTAGCAATGCATTGCGTTGGGTTCGATAACTAATAACAATATTTGCTTTTGAGTTATTGCTGCAAATGAAGATGTGTAACGTCATTCGTCGTGAGTCAGCTGTATCAAGATTATGAAACAAGTGGAGTATATGTAATCACATTCATAAATGACTTGGGTTTAATGAACAACTGCTTATAGTACATTAATTTCATGAATAATTTCTCCTGCAAAATATACAAAAATGGATTATTAGACTGCTGAAAAGTAGTGAACTTCGAATTAACAGGTAGTGAAATGTGTATAAAATGTGTTCCCTAGCTGTCCGTTCCAAAACCTTCAGTCATCATACTATGCAATACAACACATACTGTCAAAACGAACTGCAACAAATACTTAAATAACTACAGAGCATAAATACATAAACTTCAACATCATCCTCATCTGTAAAGAAAAAAAAACTTCATTATCCATCACTTCATTATCATAACTCCATTATTATCATCACCTGTAAAGAAAAACTTCATTATTCATATTAGCATATTCTTCATCATTATTCATCACCATTCATTATCATCTGCAAAAAAAATCACTTCATTATTCATTACACAACTATTCCTTATTTCTAGCATATTTCCTCACTAAAACTAAGATGTGAAGTTCTATCTGACAGCCTGCATCAATCGCTTCGTATTCTGAAAGAAAAAATTAGTTAAGACTGCTATTCTACGATGTGTATAGTATATTCTTGTTAATGCTTGTTAATTCTGATCCATTTACTCTTCCTCATAAGGTTTTTGCATCTTTCGTTTATTCCGTAGGTGAAATTCCCATTTCTGTTTAATTTATTTCCTTTACACGTTATTTCTTTCTGAAAATGATGAACAAAGATTAATGTCTTGCATTTAATTCATATACCCATTAGATAAAAACTGGTTTATAGTGATATAATTAAGCATGCAGCATAGCATGACAGAAAACGTAATATGTCAAAAACATAGACAGTGTGCAGGTGCAAAAAATGTACACAGAGTATCACAATATAGCAGCAAAAAAAATGTAAAATAGTCACAATGTTGAGATATCATAAGGCAAAAATGTCAAAGTCAACTGGTGTTTGTTATATCGTAAATATTTCATAGTGCATACATACAAAACAGGAAAACAATCATATATACATGAAAAAATGGAAAATATGCACGGTCTGATATATAACGACAAGGAATGTGTTCAGCTTGTATGTTGTGTAGTTAATAGAGGCGAGAATTGTAGACGTTAATGGAGAGAGAATTTAATAAAATTAATATGTCACTAGATAGAATTGCATAATTATTCATAAGATACGTAAGTTTATCTGGAAAAATGTGCACGGTCTGATGTGTAACGACAAGAAAAGCAACCTGCTAACCTTACCTTGCCGGGCACTTACCAAAAAAAATACGACAATCATCAGTAAGTAGTCACATAAATATAATTACATAAGTGGTCATAAAAATGTGTAAGTTCATCTGGAAAATATGCACGGTCTAATGTGCGACCTGCTAACCTTACCTTGCCGGGCACTTGCCAAGAAAAAAAAAATACGATAATCATCAGTAAGTGTTCATGTGAATATAATTGCATAAGTGGTCATAAAAAAAATTAGGAAATGGCATTAAGCATGTTAAATCATAAAGTATCTTCATTGAATAAAAGGTTTAATGTTGGAGACGTGGTGGTTTCCTTTCGATTTTCTCGTTCTCAAAGTTTCGACGTGTACAACATTGGGGTGAGGAATGCTGCGAATCCGATATGGACCTGCGTATAGAAGTTCAAATTTACTGCACCTACCTTTTATTTTGTTGGATAAATAGTGTGTACGTACTAATATCTTCTGTCCAACGTGAAAGTCACGGCGTATACAAACCTGTTTTTGTTGTCTTCTCCGGCGCTCTGCGGCACGTTTGATGTTGTTCAGCGCAATGTCAATTATTTCATGGTGTCGTAGTCGACGAGATATAGGAAATGTTACTAATTCTTTAATTTTGTTAGGTGGTTCAACATTTTTCAGTATAACAAACGGAGATAGCATAGTGGATTCATTTGGTATGGAATTAATTACATCCTGGAATGAGTGTATGTGTGTGTCCCAATCAGTATGTTTTTTATGGCGGTAAATTCTACACAGTTTACCAATTTCTTTCATTATTCGTTCACAAGGGTTCGAAGACGCATGGTACCTGGAAATATATATCGGAGAAATGTTTCTAGCTCGTAACATACGTGTCCATATAGCAGATCGAAACTGTGATCCATTGTCGGAAATTACTTTCAACACATGCCCTACACGAAATAGAAAATGTTTTACAAATGCCTTCGAAACAGTTTTAGCAGTAGCTTTGCGTAACGGAGTGAAGGTAACAAATTTTGAAGTGAGTTCAACAGCGACAAAGATGTAGCAAAAACCTCTATTAGTTCTGGGGATCGGACCAAAAATGTCTACAGCGGCCATATGTCTCAATTTAACAGGTACAATGGGATATAATGGAGGAATATGTGAAGTTGTGTCTGATTTAGCTTTCTGGCAGATTTTACATGACGCTAAAACTCGTCGTATACGTTTCTCCATGTTGCAAAATAACAGTTCTGTCTCAGTATAAGAAAACATTTTCTGGCTCCGTAATGTGCGTAACTTAAA
Source organism: Schistocerca nitens (assembly GCF_023898315.1). Classification (NCBI taxonomy): domain Eukaryota; kingdom Metazoa; phylum Arthropoda; class Insecta; order Orthoptera; family Acrididae; genus Schistocerca; species Schistocerca nitens. The sequence continues at coordinate 369,192,484 of NC_064620.1, read as the reverse complement.
TGAGTATACCAGATTAATTTGTTAACAAGTTCATCAGGAATGCATAATAACAAATTGTTGCTGTCAGGATGAGAGCGGCGAAACAGAATGTCATTGCGTACAGTGTAATGGTTTCTAATGGTAACATTTTTCCTATCTTGCCAAAGGTGTTTAATCTCTTTCAATACGTTGTCTTTATTCTGTTCTTGTGCTATGTCTTGTAATGACGACGAAATGAAATTTTCAAATGCAACTTGTTGAATGTACATGACGCTGAAATTTGCTTTGCAGAAGTTGGTTGCGATGACTTGCTGATTGTTGCCGAGAGAACGAGATAGTGCGTCTCCTACAACATTTTGTGTGCCGGGAATGTGAACAATTGTAAAATTAAATTCCTGCAAATAAAGTTTCCATCTGCTTAATCTGTCGTGAGTAAATTTAGCCGAAAGTAAAAATTGTATTGCTCTATGGTCTGTGTAAACGGTGGTGTGTCTTCCATAAAGAAAATGCCTAAATCTCGTAAAGCCCAAACAACACATAACGTTTCCAGTTCTGTAACAGAATAATTTCGTTCAGCAGGTGACAGAATGCGACTTGCAAATGTGATGTTTTTAATTACTGTAGAGCCATCTTCTTCAATTTCCTGAAAAATGTGTACGCCTAAAGCGGTGTTAGAACTGTCAGTGGCAATAGAAAAATTTCTGGTAAGATCTGGGTGCGATAAAAGTGGTGCATTCAACAAAGCATGATTCAGGTTCATAAATTCAGAATGTGCTTGTTTATCCCAGGACCAAATAGTGTTTTTATCTGTCAATTGACATAATTTAGGCGTGTCTAAAGCAGAGTAATGAATAAATTTACGAAAAAAGTTGCGTAGTTGCCTTTTCGTCGTAGGAACAGTAATGTCACGTAAAGCTTGAAGTTTTTCCGGGTCAGGCGTAATGCCTTCTGCTGAAATTACATGTCCAAGAAATTTTATAGAAGTTTTGCCAAAATGCGATTTACTGAGATTAACTGTGAGTCCTTGTGCACGAAAAGTTTGCAACAGTTGTTCAAGGATCAGATTGTGTTCAGACCAGTTAGCTTCTGCAATAAGAATGTCGTCTACGTACGTTGTAATTCTGTCTTTAAGTTCTGTCGGAAGTATTGTATTCAAACCGCGAATAAAAGCTGCTGAAGAAATAGTTAAACCGAACGGTAATTTACAAAATTGATAACAGTCACCAAAATAGAGAAATGCTGTGTACTTTCTGCAGTTCGGATGGAGCTGAATGTGCCAAAATCCCGATTTCAGATCTAAAGCAGAATAAATAGCAGTACCGTGAAATTTCTGTAGTAGTTCTTCTAGTGTCTGTGGGCGACCTGTTTCATTAATAATTATGTCATTGATGTGACGCTAATCAAGTACGAGGCGAAGTGAACCATCTTTTTTCTTAACAATATGGAGTGGGTTTATGTACGGACTAACTGCCGGTTCAATAATTCCTTGGTCGAGCATATCATGCAATTCCTTCTTAACTTGTTCTCTATGGATATATGGAATGGGATAATGCTTGGCTTTAAATGTATCGTGCTGTTTGACTTGAAATTCATACATGAAACCAGACATAGTACCAGGAATGTTGTCGAAAACTGGAGCTTGCTGTAAAAGATTTTTGCGTAGTTGCGTGCGTTCGTCGTCTGTATTTGCACTGCTTTGTTTAACTTTATCAGAAATCATCTGCATAATGTCATAGTCGGCTTCGTCTGGAGTATTATAGTTATGTACGTACGTATCTGTGAACAATGTGGAATTACAGTCTATGCTACGTGATACGGAAATGACCTCAGTACAATTAATTGTTTGGTCTTCCGCAGATAAAGAGTGCTGAAATTCTAAAGCCAATTGTACATTTTCATCCTTCAACATTAAATAGGAATTTTGAAAATCAATAACTGCGTCGTGCTGTACCAGAAAATTAGTACCTAAAATAACGTCTGTTGTCAATAAAGGAACAAATCAAAAATTTGAGTGAAATGTGTGACCTGCAATGCAAAATGATAAATGTGTCTGTAATTTAACGTCTACTCCTATACTCGATACAGCTCCTTTCACTTTCGTTTTACCTAATGGTAATGTAGGATAGGTATTCTCTTTGTTACACTCGTTGAAAGTTTCTTCATTTATAACTGACATAGGTGATCCAGAATCGATTACTGCCGAAAATTTCGATGATACAATTTTAATTTCGATGACAGGGTGTGAAAAAGTTTTTTGAACAAATGATCTTTCCTGCAAAAGAGTGTCTCGGATGTTGTCAAAAGTAATAACATTTTCGTAAACAACATTCTGCGTGTCAAAAGTAGTGCTTGTGTTACTGGAAGATGCGACCTGTACAGTATCTAGTCAAATTCTATCTGACGTATTATTATCATCAGGAGAATTCTGTGGCATTTCGACTATTTCAACTGTTCTGTTATTTCTTCCAGACGTATTACGCTCTGGATGATAACTACTGTCTGGTTCATTCATGAGAATATGTTGTTGCTGATCATTTTGCTGCTGGTAAGACCGACTGTTATTAAACGTATGTTGATAATTGTGTTCATTCTTTTTACGTCTGTCGTGATAGTCATTTCTATACGGTGCATTGCGATAGGAATTGAAGTACTGTGTTTTCTGCACGTACTTATTTCCTTGCTGGTGAGCGTTACTATTTGTTGTAACTGGGACTATACGTGCACGCGGCGAAACATTAAAGCTTGGTTGACCTTGTGCATTACATTGTTGGTTAGGTATGCTAACCGGCTGACTTTCATGCTGTTGCGGTGAAAAACATCTATTGTTACCAAAATGTGGTTCCTGTTGCTTATAATTTTGACGATATTGATAATTAAAATTTTGTCTGTTATTAAAGTTCTGGCGATAGTTGTCATTTCGAGAGTGTCTAAAGAGAACTGTCACTTTCGGTATAACTTGTCTTATCGGGTTTTCTTTACTCACTCTTAATCCTAGATAGGGCGATAGTTGAAGAGTTGTTTTGATAGATATAAAGGATAGTAGAAGAGAAAGCAGCAGTGCAGAAAGCTAAAGATGAAACAGCACTACTACAGCTCGGGGCCCTATGCACGCTACGGCACATATTCATTAAAGCGTAATGAATCCCCTGAGGTCTATTACGCGCTGCAAATAAATTTTAGCTTCTGCGTTACAGGCAATGCCGTTAAAAATTCAGAAGCAAATTGCTGTATCCATGCTAATTCTAGTTTCTGCATTACACGAAATGTTGGTAAAATTTCAAGAGCAAATTGTCGTATCCAGTTCAAAGCTAGTTTCTGCGTTTTTCACGTCACTACTCTCTCGAATTGTTTTAAATTGTTGCTCTTTGGTTTATTTATTTATTTTTTGATTATTGGCGTAACAACGCATATATGGAAAGAGTTACGTGAAATACTTTTAACAATGCTGTGCTTTGAATTTCTTTATCATCGTTACCTTTTTGCAAAATAAAATGTATCTATGGAAGTCTTATTGTTCTGTATCTGGCCTACAATTTAAAGAACGATTTTTCTTAACTGCAACTCATGCTAAGGATCAATATAACTTCCCTACTTCATAGTTATTAAAAGTTGAAATTACTTTTAATGAACACTGATGTTACAGTTCGGATGATCGTTCAAAAACACAAGTTCGCAGTGGATTTTATTTCTTGGTGAAATACTATTTCATACCACGACTAGCCCAAGAACATGAGACTCTCATAAAAAAAATTACGTTATCACTATAAAATTTGCCAGATCAGAACGGAGCACAGCAAGATTACTATCAGATTTTGAAGGTACATTAAATTATTTACACTGTAAATTATATCCTATCAGCAGCCCGCGTCAACCTGCAACACATCATAAAATCTGCCGATCTTCACTGCCAGCCTGGGAGCTAAAAGAAATAATATTATTTTACTATTATTTTACCGCTTCCTTGCGGTATGCTCGACTATATTGTAAGTCGTTTAAATACGCCGCGGCAGCGGCTCTTCGTTCTCCACGCAGCTCAGCACCACAGATAATATTTATATAACTGAAAAATGTCTCAACAGGATGGGATAATAGGCAAGCAAGCTTTAACAATTAATAATACAAGTTTTCATTTAAACAACTCTATTAAAACATTTAAATATCTCATTGATTACAGACCTGTGTGAATTCACACGTAATGGCGTACATTTCCCAGTCTCGACAAAAGAATGCTACATTCGCGTTCTACACGACAACAACAGGAGATCTTACTCTCACAACTTCCAGATTAGGAAGACAAAGAATTTAATTTACATCACGCATTATATACTAGTTCCTTTTGTAATCTCTGTTCAACATTTATCTTCTGTGGCGGTTTTATTACTCGCCGACGCAGACGTTCTCAAAAATAAATAATAAAAAAAATACATAATTTTACACAATGACACAATATGATACATCTAATTTTCTAATTACTACATAATATGTTGTTTTTGTTTCTTACTAGACGTTACAATGCCCCCTGGCAGCAATTGACTAACGTTGAAAATGTTCGGCAATATGCTGCCACTAACGTCTGTTTGGTTATTGTCTGTTACCTTGGTTGGAACATTCACTTTACACTTCAAAGTTCTTTCACACTGTAGGTTTAATTACACTTTTTATACTGTTCTTACACTTTGCGAGGTGACCGTCAACCTAGTCCCAGGGTCATTACATTTATTTGGCTCCCCCATTCGGGCTACGTGCGATCAGAAAACCTGGGAAAACTGCGCCGGAGCCATGGTCATCTCACAAAAAGTTCAGACTCTATTCAATGTCCACATATAACAAAGGCTATTTGTGATAGTATGTTAAACTTTTAGTCTCTTTGTTATCAATATAATATTTGTGTTCTGGATTGTAATGAAAGTCACTTATTACACATTTTTACAATAGTATAATGAATCGTCCTTGCACTTACTCGCGACAGTTGGTTTAAAATGTCTAGCATTCGTGCGAGTATCCTTCATTAACATGACGAAAACATATTAGATCGATACATCACTAAACCCATGAATACTTTGAATTTGTGTTGGATAACTCAAAAAAAAAATGTTTGTCACATCATTTCGTGTCCACTAAACCCTATTCATGTTAGTGCATTAGATACATAGTTGATAGTTCATTTGAATGACAACAATGTTGTACGGAGCTGGCGGCGCGAAGCAATTGTTGAGTAGCGTCGTCTGGAACGCCGCGTGCCGACGGCCGCTGGGTTCGACGACCGGCTCTCAGTAACAGCGACGTCGTGCTGACGTGGCGCCCAAGCAGTCGCGAACCGCGGCGAACCATTCGCCGATGTCGGCGAGTTGCAGTGGTTTACCGCGACCGGCTGGCTGGCGGCACGGCACTCGTCTCTGCTTCCCCGCATGGCTCCCCGTCGTAGCGCATGAAACAAACATTCCACAACGGTGTACTGTCTTTAAGGACACAGATTACTATCTGTGGAAGAAGATGCAACTTGTTAAAAGCGTTTATTGTTCAGTAGCCGTCGCTTCACTGGTATGCACTGGTATGTTTTGGCGTGATAACAGGTTTCTTGTGGCATTGTGACACTGGTATTCAGGGTTCGTCACACGCACATTGTACTACACATTTTCACTCACTCCCACGGTTGATACACTGCCAGAGCGTCTTTCAACACGCGAAAATGTTTCGTTACACACATACTAAATGTCTCCGTCGAGCGATGTTTGTTTGAATCGACTTCGAACGGATCAATAACTACTGTTTTTATACACTGTCTATTGTTCGTTGAGCACTGCACTAGGACAGTCTATCACTCAACACTAGACTTATCGACGTATATATTGGTGCAGATACAACAGTCATTTTCTGTCCCTACTACACACAATATTCCGTCCTTTCCTTAATTGTTTATGCACACAGTTTATTTTTTAATACCTTTTAACTGTTCTTCGCATAATTACTCTCATCTACATGGCGTCTATTTGTTTTTACCTTATCACAACACAGTTTTCATATTGTTACTAGGCGTATATAGCCCTTTTGTAAATTTTTTAAAGGTGTGTGATTTTTTTTTTTTTTTTTTTTACATAGTTTTCCTTTCCTCCTTTCAGTGTAGCTTGCCTGGTTATCACCCATCTAGCAAACAGATTTTACCGTGTGCATGACAGCTTGACTTGGGCATATTGCTCAATAAATACTTCATTTAGCACTAGCATTATTTTTAATGAATTTTCCTATATGACTACAGTGTAGGTTCCGCATTGGTTGACTTAATTCGCGTATCGCGTAATGAATATTCAAGGGCGTGTACCAAGTACACAGGCTTCAATTGAAGCATTGCTACATACAGAGCGGAGTTTCCACGGAACGGGCTTGTTTTTAATTAGCTTCTGCTCCAGTGTCGTTCTCAAATCACTACTGGCAGCAAACATCACATCACATACTTGTTGCATATTACAAAGTCAATGTTTGGCTAGTAAAGACTCTCTCTCTCAGGGTTCCTTATTCTAATACAATTACAGCAATTACCTTACTATATAAGATTGCATAATTAATTGCACTTACACACTACACATAGAAAATGGTTCAAGAAATTAATCCTTTATAAAATGATTCAAGAAATTAATCCTCACTTTATCAACAAGAAGATTGTTCGTTGCTTAATGAGCATATAATATTTTAATGACTAATTGTCTGTAAACAAAATCTTTCCTGTGTAAGCTATTGCTCACTTTCTGATTCCACTTCCTCCAAGTTTAATTACACACAAATTTCTTTCTTAATACTAACATACTTATATTCTAAAACACAATTAAAATCTTCTTACAACTATTACTCTTTATATGTGATATGTCACTGAATAAATAACTTCACATCTTTACGTGGATATAATCCTTTGATCTTCCCCGTATGGGGATGTGCTAACAAATAGCTACATTCGTGTGGCACGCTTATTACTTCAAAGGGCCCTGAATATAGCAATTGCCACTTACTATTTTGTTTTAAGGTGGCTGAAGATTTAGGGTGGTTACGAATAAGTACTAGGTCTCCTACATTATATTTCTGTTCGTTAGTTACACCTCGGTCGTACCTCTTTTTTTCTTTGGCCACTACTTCTCTCCTCGACCAAGGGATGGAGTAAGTTGCGCGACAGTATGTTTTATGGGGCATCACCTCTATGTGATAGTGGTACCCTTTGACTATTCCTGGTCGGTCGGTAAATACCATAGTATATTCCGATAGCAGCTGCGTCAACTGTTGCTTTTGTGTATCACTTAAACCTTCAGATTCGTGCACTTTGGTTTGAAATGCCTCAACATTTGTTTCAAAATTTCGCTCCTCTAAATTCGGGTAATAGAGGTCTGCTGCATGTGAAAAATCATCGAGGTGTAGTACCCAAGGGTTCCTACCTTTGATATTGATTCGATTACAACACGGCACAAGTACCTCCTTCGATTTCATCATAGATAACTCAATCCTCCTACCCCTATTAATTATGCTTAATTTCCCCAAGGAGAGGTCGATCAATGCGTCCCTCTCACGGAGAAAATCTACTCCCAGAATGCAGGCCACCTTTAATCCTTTAACAACGAAGAACGAGCTCACTATGGCTTCGCCCTCCTTACAAATCTCCACCTGCACCTGGTACTTAACTGATTGGCTCTGTGCACTAATGGCTCCAGACACCTTACAATTATTAACCGGGAAAGTCGGAATGCTATGTCCTTTTCCCAGTGCTTTAAATAACTCCATACTCATTACACTTACTGAGGCACCTGTGTCGATGATTATATTCACTGCAACATCATTGATTTTCGCTTCGATAATAGCTTGCACATTTTCGTTATTATCTTTCTTACATTCGTGCGGTTCGTTCAGTAGATCTTTATCCATACTGACACCGTCGTTATATCGCAGCATACGTATCCCAGGTATATTATTATCACTCGTGTTGCTCTCACTCCATCCCTCGGCCATCGATGGAGAGCATATCGAGGCCGATTCTAGTTTGTTGGATTGCTTACTTGTGAGGTACTTGGACGGCTATTGTCCGCGACCTCCACTATATGTACATTCTGATTTGTAGGCCGCCACGGCTGCGCAATAGGCGCGTTTTGCGGTGGTGGTCTATTGTTGTCATACCGGTCATTACCCTGTCGCTCTGGGCTTCTTCGCTGATTCTGTTGCCAATTTCGATTACTATCACTATAATTGCTCTGCCACTGACCTCGCGCATTTTTCCAGCGGTTGGTTCTTGACATTCCGGATTCGTACCTGTCGTCAAATCGACGCTTTTTGTTATAAGTTGGTTGTCCATACCCGTTCTGGCTTCTACCATTACTACCATTTTGCGAATGTTCTTGTCGCTTGTTACCACCCCCACCATTTCCATGGTTGTGGTTTTGTGCACTACTATTTCTGTCATGTTTACATCCTGACCCATTATTCCGCGAGTGATCGCACGCTGATTTTGCGTCTTCCTGTACCAAGTCTATTGAATCTAGAACAGACAGGAAGTTTTCCATGTCGCTTTCTGGTACGTGTATTAATTTCTCTTTGATATGAATGGGTAAATGTGATTTTAGCAGTCTTATTATGTCTCTTGGTGATATAGGCTCGTCCCAGTAGCGCGTTTTGTTTATATACTTTTCAAAATACCGCCTCAAATTCCCAAGACGGGGTGAGTACGGTTCGGGATTATATACTTCTTTTCTTAGCCGCTCTTGTATACAAGGCGACCAATATTTCGACAGAAATGCCCTTTCGAACTGTTCGTATGTCCTGCAGCTGTCTGCTACTTCTGTAGCCCACAACGCTGCGTCACCTTGAATGTACGACATTACGTATTGAATTTTCTGTGTTTCGTTCCATACACTGGGCAAGATATTTTTAAAGCTTTTTATGAATACTACTGGGTGTACTGCTTTCCGTTCAGTAGTAAACGTTTGAAATTGCCTATTTTTTATTAAACTTTCTTCAACTAATATTTTTGAACTACATGGGTTTGCTCCTGGGACATATGCTGTGTGCTCCGAACCGGAGCTACAGCTCTTCGCATTATCGACTACAGATTCCCCATTGTTGTATCGCGTATAAGTTTGTGCGTTGCCAAAACCATGGGCTGTTGGCGACATAGGTTCCTGTTCCAGATGTTTTCTGCTTTGTGCTAAACCCTTCTCCAGGTCGGATATCCGTTTGTTCATATTCACTTGCCACTGCGGAATATCCTCACTGAGTATTTGTTTGATGGTTTGCACGTCGTTCTGTACCTGACTATTTACTGCGGTACTGAACGATTCGGAATCTCTATTTGCTATGGCTGCTTGTACTTTAGAATTAATATTTGTGTCAATCTCACTCTCCTTCACTTCTAGCCATGAGTTGAATTCTGTTTCAATTTTAGTTGCTTGTTCGTTCCACTTCTGCTCTACAAGCTGTGTGGAATCTATTTCTAGCTTTTCTACTCGGTTGGCTAATACACCTATTTCATCTACCATGTTAGTGTTTGCTACTTGCAGGTTGTTGACCTGTTCCGTCAACTCCTGCACGGCCTTAGGTATCGACTCATAATTCTGTTTCATATCTGCAATCTCTTTTTTCATATTTTCTAACGATTGCACAAGTTGCTGGTCCCGCTCAGCTTGCCGGCGATCTCGCTCAGCTTGCTGGCGATCTCGCTCGGCTTGCTGGGCAAGTAAATTTTCTTCTAGCCTGCGATCTCGCTCAGCTTGCTGACGATCTCGCTCAGCTTGCTGTGCGAGAAAAATCTCAATTTTCTCGTCCTTTTCAGCTTGTTGTTGCGCAAATTTTGCCTGGTAATCTAACACACGCTCTAAGATAGCCTGAAGCGAATACCCACCAGGCAGATTACCACTCTCTGGTTCCTGCTTTCCTGGTGGTGATACAACTTCTTTATCTACATCTCCTTGATCACTAGTGGGCGGTGGCACCGCTTCCTGTGCCCCTGCCCCCACATTTTCGCATGTTATATCCTCAAAGAGAGTACTAGTACTACTTGAGGTACCCGGTTCCACATTTCCTACGCTACCTAATTGCTGTTCCTCAGTATCCATATTGCTCGGACGTTGACTACGCAACTTAACCATATTCCTAAATTGCTTACTAAAACACAAACCTGACAGTTTTGTCACTTGCACACAAAATACGTTAATTTATCTACACTACACTGCACACTAAAAATTACTATCTACCATCAACTTTGTCCTGTCCCAAACACTAACATCAAACTACGCACAATATGCACACCACTAGCGAAATGAGATCACTTCACTGGAGCTCAACTTCTACAAACAGGACAACTACACTGTAGTCTTACCTTTAATTTATCTGATCTCGGGGTTCGGCTGCCCCCGGATTACGTAGTCGTTACAGTTTCTCAGTACTATCAGGATCGACTTCTCAGACTCGCTTGCAGTAGTACGTTTTGTCATGAAAGAGTGTTTGCACATTCATTAATACATGGCATTGATCATGATATACATACATACATTTATCACTAAATACATATATATATATATACATACATAACAATCAACACTGAAAGAAAAATACATAAAATTTTATATTTGTGGTCACTGCAAATTCGGGCCCCGCGTTTTTGGGCGACAGTTTCTCGTCACTACTCTCTCGAATTGTTTTAAATTGTTGCTCTTTGGTTTATTTATTTATTTTTTGATTATTGGCGTAACAACGCATATATGGAAAGAGTTACGTGAAATACTTTTAACAATGCTGTGCTTTGAATTTCTTTATCATCGTTACCTTTTTGCAAAATAAAATGTATCTATGGAAGTCTTATTGTTCTGTATCTGGCCTACAATTTAAAGAACGATTTTTCTTAACTGCAACTCATGCTAAGGATCAATATAACTTCCCTACTTCATAGTTATTAAAAGTTGAAATTACTTTTAATGAACACTGATGTTACAGTTCGGATGATCGTTCAAAAACACAAGTTCGCAGTGGATTTTATTTCTTGGTGAAATACTATTTCATACCACGACTAGCCCAAGAACATGAGACTCTCATAAAAAAAATTACGTTATCACTATAAAATTTGCCAGATCAGAACGGAGCACAGCAAGATTACTATCAGATTTTGAAGGTACATTAAATTATTTACACTGTAAATTATATCCTATCAGCAGCCCGCGTCAACCTGCAACACATCATAAAATCTGCTGATCTTCACTGCCAGCCTGGGAGCTAAAAGAAATAATATTATTTTACTATTATTTTACCGCTTCCTTGCGGTATGCTCGACTATATTGTAAGTCGTTTAAATACGCCGCGGCAGCGGCTCTTCGTTCTCCACGCAGCTCAGCACCACAGATAATATTTATATAACTGAAAAATGTCTCAACAGGATGGGATAATAGGCAAGCAAGCTTTAACAATTAATAATACAAGTTTTCATTTAAACAACTCTATTAAAACATTTAAATATCTCATTGATTACAGACCTGTGTGAATTCACACGTAATGGTGTACATTTCCCAGTCTCGACAAAAGAATGCTACATTCGCGTTCTACACGACAACAACAGGAGATCTTACTCTCACAACTTCCAGATTAGGAAGACAAAGAATTTAATTTACATCACGCATTATATACTAGTTCCTTTTGTAATCTCTGTTCAACATTTATCTTCTGTGGCGGTTTTATTACTCGCCGACGCAGACGTTCTCAAAAATAAATAATAAAAAAAATACATAATTTTACACAATGACACAATATGATACATCTAATTTTCTAATTACTACATAATATGTTGTTTTTGTTTCTTACTAGACGTTACACGTTACAGACCAAGTTGGTGGAAAAGCAAAGCTAAATTGTATCCAATCCAGTGGGTGAATCTGTGTTCTGTCATTTTTAAATACTTTAAATTTTCTCACTGACAGAAAATGTTTGTAATCAAAATTATCGTCTCTGTATGTAGGAACCGGTTCAGGATTGAATGGGAATCTGTTTGACTGTGTCATTTCGGATTTTAAGTCGCGTAGCTTCTATAAATTGCTTAAGTTACACTGGCTATGTGAGTATGAGAAATGTTCAGAATTCGCTGTATGCTGTGACGTGTTATTAACTGAACTATTTTTTATCCCTGTTACCTCTTGTTGTAAACTTAACAATTTTCTATGTAATGTGTTATTAGACGAATCGATCTGATTGATTGTCTGCTGTAAATTTTGGAATTCAGGTGTTTGGTTAAACAAAATCGGTGCAGTATCGTCTGATTTGCTGTCATTATTACTTTCGATAACCTCAATACGACTGGCCAATTCATCATATTTTTCAGTCAGTATTTTTACCTGATCATTGGTTTTAGTGTCGCAAGCATTAATTTGTTTTTGTATTTTTCTTGTGGTTTCGTTCAATTTGTTAACGTCTGCTTTAATGACATCGGAATCCTGTGTTAGTTATAATTGTTCGAGTCTGTCTGTCACTGTCTGAAAGTCTACTGTGTGTGTGTCTGTTATCGATTTAAGATCGGAAATTTCATCGCGTAATTCTGTGTTCAACTGTTTGATGGTATTAATTTTGTCCGATACTGTAGCAATATTGTTGTCTACGTATGTTTTTGCTTTCGCGAACAATTTACGTTTGTCTTCTTGTCTCTGTGCTGTGATTGTTCCTGTATAAATTTACGGAAACGCGTATCACTGTTTTGTAGCTCGTCAATTTGAGTGTTCTGTTGGTTGAATTTCGCGTCTATCTTTGCATCCATTGTGCGCGAAAGTTCTTCTGTCATTAATTTAAACTCGTCGCGTAATTGTGTTGCCTTTTCAGAGCACTGTTTACCGACTGCACTAATTTCGTCTCTAAGTGATTCTGTTGCAGCTGTTTGCATATCCCTTAATTCTTGAGCAACAGATCTAATTTCTTCACTACTTTTCCTAGCACAAGCCTCAATTTCCTCAGGTAATTGTTCTTTAGTATCATGACACTGCGCGGCAACGGCCCTAATCTGTTCACTAAGCTGTCTCGAATTGTTGTCTAATTTTTCATTCAACTGTTTGGAATTGTTGTCTAATTTTTCACTAAGGTTGTCTTGATTTTCATTAAGTTGTTTGATCTGTTCACTAAGTTGTTTGGAATTGTTGTCTAATTTTTTACTAAGGTTGTCTTGTTTTTCATTCTGTTGTTTGAAATCTTCCTTAAATTGTTTGTTATCTTCATTAAGGTTGTCTTGTTTTTCAATAATTTGTCTGTTTGAGTCAAGAACTTGTAGCAATAATGTCATCATTTCATCCGACCCAAAATTAGCATTTCTATTCTGTGTGCTGTTTGGTGGTGTACCTGCAATTGTCACGTTTTGTGTGACCATTTGGTCATTCTGTGATTCTAGAAAATGTTTGCTAATCGGATGTACACTGATGGTCACTATCTCGGAATTAAATAAATCCGACGCATTCTGATTACACTGTTCGTTTTCATTAAAAAAATCTGTCCGTTCGTCACGTAAATCCTGCAAACCGGGTGTGTTAAGCTGTGCAGCGCTCATTGCAACAGAACGCCCCCCGTCATCAATTGTCGTCAAATTAACAGAGGACACAATTGAATTCGTTTGTTCAACGTAAAGATAAAAATCCTTACAAGTGGTCGGTATGCACTGATTGTCTGTAAATGGAGGATTGTCATCATTACACTGCGTGTCGCAAGTACTACCGGTCAAGTTGTTTAAGTCGGTTATTTCACTCATTATACCTCGCGATGTACTATTAACAGTTTTTCACGGCATTTTTACACAAATCACAATTATTCAACAATGAAACAAAGACAATACAAAATGCAACAAACACAAATACAACAAAGAGCAACACATTGCCGATGATCTGTGAAAGAAAGTGACAAAATTAGTAAATGCGTTGCGCCAAGTGCTAATTATATTTAAGTAAATAAGAGCAGATATCTGACTACTTCTCAGAAGATTCACAAAGAAATACGATCCTGGTCCGGATGTCGCCAAGTGTAACCTCCCCGTGAGAATAGGACAATAAAAAATGTAAATGCAAATATAGCCATACATCGTTAAACAATGATAATGAGCCAAATATTAACTCCCCACAAAATTAATAAATGAAAATTGACCAAAAACCACAATAATGTCAATTAACTAATGAACCATGTAGGAAATGTAACTTCCTAACAGAAATAATTAAACCTGATAAATCATATAAGGGCAGCAACGCTGACCTTCGGCCCTGTGAAATAATTAAACCTGATACATTCTTACCTCAGTAAAACTGCGTCTATATCTGCTCTTATTTTTCGGCACAGCTCCGTGCAATGCTGGCCCATATTTAATTTTGATTCTTGGAGGGAATGCATAGGAAATATTACTTAAATTGAAATGAATGCCTTTTCTTCAAAAGAGTGGAAAAATTATTTAAATTGAAATGATTGCTTATCTTTAAAAGATTTACTTTATGAAAAAATATTATTGCGGCATTTTTTTGAACAAATTAATTACAATTAACATACGTTATTAGCTGAGCGCAATGCTGCTTCATTACCTTCTACAATAATATACATATCGTCCACCACATTCCTGACCAGACTCGTGGGCAGAGCACACCGCGGACGCATACCGACTCGCCACACACAACTGTATCCGACTTCTACTACAGACAGAGTGCAACTCGCAACTGTTCCTGCCGACTCGGTACACGCAACTGCCGACTGACTACTACAGACAGAGTGCAACTCGCAACTGTTCCTGCCGACTCGGTACACGCAACTGCCGACTGACTACTACAGACAGAGTGCAACTCGCAACTGTTCCTGCCGACTCGGTACACGCAACTGCCGACTGACTACTACAGACAGAGTGCAACTCGCAACTGTTCCTGCCGACTCGGTACACGCAACTGCCGACTGACTACTACAGACAGAGTGCAACTCGCAACTGTTCCTGCCGACTCGGTACACGCAACTGCCGACTGACTACTACAGACAGAGTGCAACTCGCAACTGTTCCTGCCGACTCGGTACATGCAACTGAACTCTCGCGCGGTCAAGCGCAGACTAGCCACGATAAATAACTCTCTGGTCAGAGATTCTGTCATGCCTCGCCATCGCTGGTAATGAATACATATGAAACGTACGCGTTTCACTACGTATATCTCGCGAAGAGACCATGAGGATAAAATCAGGGAGATTAGAGCGCACACAGAGGCATATCCACTATCTTTCTTTCCACGAACAATACGAGACTGGAATAGAAGGGAGAACCGATAGAGGTACTCAGGGTACCCTCCGCCACACACCGTCAGGTGGCTTGCGGAGTATGGATGTAGATGTAGACGTAGATTGTTCGTCACGGATTTATCAGAAACGGTGGGACTGAGCCAAAATAAATTAGTCTTTCATTTTACGTTGTACACAAGCGACCTGCCAAATATGAGCCTACTCAGTCGTGTGTGAGGCCTTCCCCTTGTAGGAAGCCATTTCGCTAGGCCACAGCAGCACAGTTTAATGAAACAGGGACTTGGCAATGCGATTGGGTGCAGCACAAAAAAAAAAGCAACTGATTATTCCTTAACAACATATTCTCAACTGTGTCACTTGTGGCAGACAAGCAAAACGCCCTTCGTTTTCTCCAATTTTGAAGCCACATTCATTCCAGATATCCAATGCAAATTCTTAAGATCCCTATAAATCGCTAGTACAAAAACCATGGTACTTTTGAGCACAGTCTGTCTGTACTAGCGATGTAACGACACTCGAAATCTTCAGGACCCTTACTGGCAAATCTTTTCTTGTACCAAAGTCACTTGAGTTTGGAGGCACCGCATGTTGGTTGCAAAACTTCTGTTCTGCGTGACTGAATTATCGCTCCACAGATATTCCTACTCTACGTGTTTTCCGAAATCTTAAGGACCCTTACAGGCAAATCTTTTCTTGTACCAAAGTCACTTGAGTTTGGAGGCACCGCATGTTGGTTGCAAAACTTCTGTTCTGCGTGACTGAATTATCGCTCCACAGATATTCCTACTCTACGTGTTTTCCAGCAGAGACTGTTGCTTTCACTCGAAATCTTCAGGACCCTTACAGGCAAATCTTTTCTTGAACCAAAGTCACTTGAGTTTGGAGGCACCGCATGTTGGTTGCAAAACTTCTGTTCTGCGTGACTGAATTATCGCTCCACATATATTCCTACTCTACGTGTTTTCCGTCAGAGACTGTTGCTTTCACTCGAAATCTTCAGGACCCTTACAGGCAAATCTTTTCTTGAACCAAAGTCACTTGAGTTTGGAGGCACCGCATGTTGGTTGCAAAACTTCTGTTCTGCGTGACTGAATTATCGCTCCACAGATATTCCTACTCTACGTGTTTTCCGGCAGAGACTGTTGCTTTCACTCGAAATCTTCAGGACCCTTACAGGCAAATCTTTTCTTGAACCAAAGTCACTTGAGTTTGGAGGCACCGCATGTTGGTTGCATAACTTCTGTTCTGCGTGACTGAATTATCGCTCCACAGATATTCCTACTCTACGTGTTTTCCGGCAGAGACTGTTGCTTTCACTCGAAATCTTCAGGACCCTTACAGGCAAATCTTTTCTTGAACCAAAGTCACTTGAGTTTGGAGGCACCGCATGTTGGTTGCAAAACTTCTGTTCTGCGTGACTGAATTATCGCTCCACAGATATTCCTACTCTACGTGTTGTCCGGCAGAGACTGTTGCTTTCACTCGAAATCTTCAGGACCCTTACAGGCAAATCTTTTCTTGAATCAAAGTCACTTGAGTTTGGAGGCACCGCATGTTGGTTGCAAAACTTCTGTTCTGCGTGACGGAATTATCGCTCTACAGATATTCCTACTCTACGTGTTTTCCGGCAGAGATTGTTGCTTTCACTGGTAGGTTGCGTTAATGTACCGCAAACCCTCTCCAATTGCCAGTGTTTAATCCCCGTGATAAAAGCGAAAGCGCGCAGCTCTCGACAGATGGAGTACTATCTGTTGCAGAAGCTCTGCCATCACGCTCTGAAATATTCTGTTTCAGAGCGCAGTGGCTTGACTCCGTCATAATTCCATTGCCCAGTGAAAAGTGAAACAGAATGCTGTAGAATGCCATGGCTGGAGGGAGGTCCGTGCAGATACGAGAAAACCGATCTGCATTAGCACGTGTCTTATCGTTATCCGCATCCGCGGATTCGGAGAAATTCCTATTCAGCACGCTTTCGTATATGTATTTTTTTCGCATTTTACTTTCCCAGAGTCGTTCTTGTTTTAGGATAGGTTAATTTATGCTGTAATGCTACCAAGTCTGTTCTTCTGTTCACCGGCATCACAGGCCTGACATCCTAATGTGAATCATTGTACTAACATTCTCAACAAATATTTAGCGGCACAATCTGAAGGTGTTTATTGATTATCCAAGGGTTATTCCGTATGTCATGACAACTATAGTATATCTTACGACAATGCGAAAATATGGGAATTCTACGTTTGAACCGGTAACACAGTGGGTATCTGAATGTAAATATAAAATAGTTTTCCAGTGCAGCAGGTTGCGGCAAACTAAAATAAAGCACACGCATTGGAACTCTGTGTAAATATATTGTGCACGAGAAAAAATGGAACAAAAATGAATCAAAATCAACTACTGCCCTTCGGAATAGTCCCCCACAGTGAAAGTTCTCTTTCAGGAATAAAATTATGAGTGAAACTCTCTGTTTAGAATAATTGGAGCTGTGCAGAAGTAATAATGAATCGTAATAGAAAATTGAACTGTCGTAATGAGAAGGCAACCCTTTAATAGTGGTAAAGTGAATACTCTGAATGCAAGAATTTTTAACAGTATAAACTGCCTGAATAATGATGTTTGACATAAGACCTACGATAATTACTTTTGCAAAACTGATATACAACACAGAGAAATCTAACTATCTCTGAATGAATAAGTTGGCCCTGACAAAAAAATAAAATAAAATAAAATAAAAAAAAATGAACATCAAAATATTTAGTCCTTACCTCTATTCTGCGCAAATCTGGATAACGCATTGCAGTACTGCTCTATTTTTGCGCCGCCATGCTAAAGCTGCAAATTACTGTATATAGACAAAGAAACGCCTGAGGTGCAATGAGTTCTCTGTTAGTTGCAGATCTATGTATTTTCGGAACATACTTAGTTCCTTTTCTACTTTTGAAAAAACCGTGATAAATTAAAAAATTTTAAGAGAAAGTTAAGGCAAAAATGGGGCTGCAACAATAAAAGAGTGACTTCAAAAAATATACCTTATAAATCATCTTCACGTAAACAAAAGATTCCATTACACTTCCTCCTTCTCAGATCAGTAACCATTACATAATCATCTTAATTAAACACATCGATAAATTGAAACTTTACATTTCAAACATAACTTTGCAACTGCTTCTTCACCTTAACACAGCTAACCACTATCTGCTACTGAACCTACGGGCACACCAGAGATGATAACCTAACACTGCGATACAGCTTAACAACATCGCAGCTCACTCACATGTAACAGCTCGAGAGCTAAGACATGACGTTATTGTACAACCGATTAATACCCAAACGACACCAATCAACTGGATCCAGAGAGCGCTGTCCACGATGGGGAAGGCGTTGAATGTCATTGGTATTGCTATCAATGTGTGCCAGCTCCACCAGAATGCCGTGAAGATATTCACCCATACCAAAGCGCATCCCACAAGGAGAGGTCGAAGTTGCATGGATTGGGATCTGGTTAGCAGGGTATGTTGGAGAGGATTTTCCACCCCCACAGCTGTACAGAATTCTTGATGACGTCTGTAGTGTGGGCTATAGCGTTATCATGAAGTATGACTGCATTATGCAGCAGTGCCGGACGGTTTAGCTGTCATCCACAGGTGTTCGTAGTGCCACCTGGCACTGAGTAACACTTCTGCCAGCTATAATGGCAGTCATCGTGTATGCTCATTGCTCAGCTCTGCTTACATCCATCTTGTAGCATGGCCAAACTCACACTCAGTGTTTCAGGCGCTGTTACCGAGCTGTCCTAGTATGCAATCACAAACCTTCGATTGATTTCGGTACTGCCTGCCGCGGGCTTTCGAATATATTTACTGCGATTACAGTAATGCCACATGTTCGCACGTTATACCGTAGTTTCCATGACTTATGGAATGAACCTGGTACATGGTCCCATCACACAATGTGGCCAACGCCAATGTTCGACGTTAACGTCCAATAACCACTCACAGACGGCAGATGGCAGCACTAGTAGTGGAGGGTATATGAAGCACGTCGGGCGATGAGGAAAAAAGTGCAGTCGTCGTCGTATTATAGAAAAGGATTTATCTGACGTTCAAAAGGGCATGATCATTGGCTTTAAGACCAATGGTGGAAGCATTTACGAAACGGCAAAGTTTGTAAATTGTCTGCGTGCCACTGTGGTTAAGGCATACAATGCATGGCAAAATATCGCCATGGTAGTTGTGTTACACCTCGGGCCATGGATGACAGAGGTGAAGAATTGGTGGGGAGATGTGTACAGGCGAACAGATGTTCAGTCGCCAAGCTACTGACTGCCCTGATGAACCAAGGAGCTACCAAAAGTATCTCCTGAATGACCATTCAGCGAATGTTCCTGTGAATGAGGCTTCACAGTAGTGGCCTGGTTCATGCACCTGTGCTGACACTGTTCATTGGTGATGAAGGCCCAGCACCTCAACTGGACGTCCACTGAGTGGCGACAGGCGACCTTTTCATTTGAACCACGTTTTATGCTCCATCGGACAGGTGGCCGTTGGCATGTGCAGCGTGAAATTTCTGAAAGCAAACACCCTGCAACAAGGGTCCAGGCCAAAGGAGGCAGTGTTACGATCTAGTGAATGTTTTATCGGTACTGTGTGATTGGTCTCATCACTCTGGAAGGCGGAATAAATCAACACAAGTATACATCTATTCCACCATGTCACCCTGAAACGTCCCCTTAGAACAATTATACAAGACTGTGCTTAAACTGATACACAATATTTTTTTTAGCGCAACGCAATCTGACTTTCAAAAATCCCTACAAAAGAATGGGCCCTGACTAACATTAAACTATACCTTTCACAAATCACTTACCTCACAAAAATCTTCGCTACTCAAGCTACTGCAATACAGCGAGCGCCACTACTGCCAGCTAAATAAAAGATTCAAACTATGGAAGGCACTAACTACTGATAGGGATAGTTAGCAAATGAAAGATTTTGATAGAGAACAACCAATGTATTTACCTCAATAGTCATAATATATATATAGCAGTTCATGACAAATTTCAAAACTCCGCCATCTCTCTCCCCACATCCACCACTGCTGGCGGCTCACCTCCAACTGCACAACGCTACGCGCTGTTCACAGCCAGCTGCCTAACACTACAATGGCGAGTATTACAACAATGCAAAGCAGCCACAGACTTCACACAGCACAGGCAGTGATTTTTATACAGAGGAGGCGTTACCAATAAAAAAACCTAAACAGCCTACTTACAACCCCTGCATGCAGTTTTTCTTTTCTCAGCTTGATAGCATCTACCAGCAGGACAATGCAACATATCACACAGCTCTCAAAGTATGTGCGTGGTTCAAAGACCTCCATGATGGGCTTATCATTATTCCTGGCCACCAAAATCCACAGGTTTAAACCCAATCCAGAATAAGTTGGACCATCTCGATCGGGCTGTCCATGCCTTGCACAGGACTCACAATCGGGAAGACGACGACGTGAGTTAACGAGCATTTCGCTCGCATTTAAATATACGGCCGAAAGAGGCAGCCTTCAGGAATTGTGAAACAAACCCTATCGTCCAGGACCGTGTGCCACAAAGAGCGCAGATTCGCCATGAGATGGGGAAATTCACAGGCGTCTATTGTGCTCAATGAACCTAAGAGCTGTAGTGTGCAAGTGAGACAGACGAGAACCTACATCATAGGGAAACTCGGTAGAAGCCGTTTGTGGACAGGGAGACATAGCAGTATTAAATAAGGAATACCTAAGATCGGCCATGAAGAGAAACATTTATGAAAACTATTTAATTCTGTAGTAATTCAGGGAATGAAGTCACAGTAATTTTAATCTACTACCCTTCATAAATTTTCATGGTGATCCCAGTAAAACTTGAATATTGATCATACCTATGATAGTTTAGCATTTACTGTTAAAATCAAATTAACAAGTTTTGTAACAAAATCTGAACGCTTTGGTCAATCTTAACGATCGACAACAGGTTCCACTGCCTAAACAGTATCTCCAGCAGTTTAAAGAAAACAATTGCTCACAAAACAGATTTTAAAACTTCAAATATCACATATACCGGATGTCACAAAGAAAAACAAACCATTGCAAAGAGTAACATGGGGCATTTCACAGACTTAGCAATCCTCCATCAAAGCATCCAATCAATAACAAATAAAATACAACTATTAGAAGCTGAGCTCCAATCTTTGAACTCCACAGTAGTATGGATTACTGAGCACTGGTGTAGAGACACAGAAATCCAACATGTAGTATTATCATTGTATGAAAAGGCAAACTCTTACTGCAGAACTACTTCAAGGGGTGGAGGATCATGCATTTATATCAGAAAAGCAACACATTTCAAATCAAGACATGACCTCAGTACAATAAGTGAAGACAAACACTTTGAAATATCAGCTACTGAATTAACAGGGCTTGACATCACCAAGAAATTAATTTTGTGTGTGTTAGAACTCCCAGCGGTAGTGTGGACACTTTTTTCAATAAATTAACAGAAGTTCTAGATAAAGTCTCAAGTAAAAGGGTCAACATAATTCTGTGTGGGGACATTAAAATCAACACAAATATCATAAATGAATCCAGTAGTACCTTCATAAACATCCATCAAAGTTTTGTCATGTCCCTATTGGTCAATAGTGCATCAGTAATTGACCATGTGGCCACAAATATGGACAGGGAAAATTTTGATGTAGCTGTAAAAGATCTTGGACTATCAAACCATCTCTGTCAAATAACAACAGTAAAATCAGGCATCGAATCATTAGCTAAAATACAAGCCTACAAACGACATCTATCAGGAATCAAAATAAAAGATTTTTCAAAAATGTTCAAATGTGGGTGAAATCTTATGGGACTTAACTGCTAAGGTTATCAGTCCCTAAGCTTACACACTATTATCCTAAGGACAAACACACACCCATGCCCGAGGGAGGACTCGAACCTCCACCGGGACCAGCTGCACAGTCCACGACTGCAGCGCCTTAGACCGCTCGGCTAATCCCGCATGGCAAAGATTTTTCAAAAGTACTAGAAAAACAAAGCTGGGATGAAGTGTATAAGGAAACCAACCTGAATATGAAACTCTCTAAATTCTCATCATTGCGTAAATTGAACTTGACAAGGCATTTCCAAAAGTACGTATGTCTGTATCAACATCTCACAAAAACAAATGGATAACAGGAAGTATTAAGAAGTCCTCGCAAACACTGAAACACCTCAATTCCATGAAAAACATTCGCAATGATCCAGAATTCTTAAATTTCCATCATAGATAGAAAAAGATCTATAGGAAGGTGCTGATTGCTGCAAAAAGTCATTTAATGACAAAATAATATATAATGCACAGAACAAAAGCATAGCAGTGTGGGATATTATAAAAAAGGAAACTGGGGAGAGGCAAACAAAAGCAGAATAATATACTGCTAAGGGAGGGGGATAAGGTAATTAATGCAACACAACACATAGCCAACTATGTAAACGAGCATTTTTCAAGTATTGCAGAGAAGTTACAGCAAAATTTCCCCAAAACAAATATAACACCTGTAAATAATGTTGCACTAAATACAATGATGTTACTTCCAACCACAGAGAATGAAGTCAATAAAAGTGTTCACAAAATCTAAAACATAAAAAGTCAGTAGGCTTAGATGAAGTACCGATGTGTGTACTGAAACAATGAATAGGGATTATGCAAGGCCCCTAAACAAGTATAATAAATGATTCCTTCACATCAGGGTCATTTCCAGAGCAGTTAAAACAGGCAAGAGTTGTACCTTTGCTTAAGAAAGGTAATGTAGAAGACATAGAAAATTACTGGCCCATTTCCCTGCTGTCAGCATTCTCAAAAATAATAAAAGCAATTATGAAAGACAGAGTAATGAATTACTTGAATAAATACAATCTTTTAAAGGAATCACAGTTTGGTTTCCGAAGTGGCAACAATACAGAGTCAGCCATAGTAGAATTCACAAATGTTGTAATTGATGCTCTTGATAAAGATGATTGTGCCACAGTCGACCACAAGATACTATTAAATAAATTAGAAGCATTAGGAATGAGAGGGGTAGCTAATGACTGGTTTCTATCATACCTAACAGATAGGGTACAAAGAGTAGAATAACACATACTTCAAATAGATATAAACATTTAGTAAAACACTTATCAGAATCAAAATACATTAATATAGGGGTTCTGCAGGGTACCACATTAGTAGAGTGAAGAATTGAAGTATGTGTTTGTGGATCATTTGAATGAAGTCAGTGATTATTTTCTCACATACATTCCAGAACAAGTTGATCAATGCAGAACTTCTATCAACATTTAGCACTGAAAAGCAAGTGTAATTTATTGATATTTCCTCGGAGTCCACATTGTTTGACTTTTGAAGCTTGTGAATCAGGAGTATCCGCAAGTAGGTAGGTAACAAGGCCCTACTAGTTCTGATACTATTTTGCAGCATCCTACTTATGTGATGTATGTTTTCATCATACAGTCATCAACACGAAATACGGATAACTAATTGAACGCAGTGAAAGAAATGCCAGTCGCAGTTTGCAACTTTGTGCTGAGATTTGAACTCATGAAGAAAAAGCGAGTTCTTCCTTCCCACTGATTTCGTTACAAGAATAAAGTGTAATAACATCCAAAGTTGATTACAGTATGTTATGTCAACAGTTAATAAATAAATAACTGTTATTACTCTTCTTTTCGAAACTTAAGTTCATTTCTCCCACATATGTAGTCTGATGGCAGGTGATAAAAGATCTGCAGGTTATTTTACGTCAAACGAGCTATAGACCTTAAATATTTGAAACACCATTACACTGGATGTTACAAGAGACGGACCAGGCAGCATAAGAAGAGGCAGGTAGTATTGTTGTTTGCATAGAAGTGGTAACAGCAGAAGGGGTCAGTCAGGACAGCACAGTGTCTTCTAATGTGAACTAGTCACTGAAGATCACGTGAGTAAAAAGGTAGACCTCATGTGCTATTATCGTTCGCTGAGGTTTATATCTAGGTGTCTTGTTGTTATTTTCCTCTGTATGCTAGTGTTTTTCAGTCTAAAGGTGGGGTTTCTCTCTCACTTTTAGCAGTAAATATGTCTTGTTTGCCGCCGTTGTGAGCTTATTATGGCTGCAACATTTCGGAGGTAAAATAGTTCCAATCATACAATGAATGCTTTCACAACCGGATGGTACTGTTGTTGATAATTCTTCCGGGTTATATGGCCGTGGTCCATGGAATACTTCTATTCCTAACGTTTCGTCCAATACTACGTTGGACATCCTCAGGGGTATGGCTGGTCCTGTTGAGTCCTGCCCATTCGGATCTCTGAGCGGGGATTACTCGGGAGGACGTTGTTATCAGGTGAAAGAAAACTGGCGTTCTACGGATCGGAGCGTGGAATGTCAGATCCCTTAATCGGGCAGGTAGGTTAGAAAATTTAAAAAGGGAAGTGGATAGGTTAAAATTAGATATAGTGGGAATTAGTGAAGTTCGGTAACAGGAGGACCAAGACTTCTGGTCAGGTGAATAAAGGGTTATAAATACAAAATCAAATAGGGGTAATGCAGGAGTAGGTTTAATAATCAATAGGAAAGTAGGAATGCGGGTAAGCTACTACAAACAGCACAGTGAACGCATTATTCTGGCCAAGATAGACACGAAGCCCACGCCTACTACAGTAGTACAAGTTTATATGCCAACTAGCTCTGCAGATGACGAAGAAATTGAAGAAATGTATCATGAAATAAGAGAAATTATTCAGATACTGAAGGGAGACGAAAATTTAATAGTCATGGGTGACTGGAACTCGGCAGTAGGAAAAGGAAGAGAAGGAAACGTAGTAGGTGAATATGGAATGGGAATAAGGAATGAAAGAGGAAGCCGCCTGGTAGAATTTTGCATAGAGCATAACTTAATCATAGCTAACAATTGGTTCGAGAATCATAAAAGAAGGTTGTATACATGGGAGAAGCCTGGAGAAACTGGAAGGTATCAGATAGATTATATAATGGTAAGACAGGATTCAGGAACCAGGTTTTAAATTGTAAGACATTTCCAGGGGCAGATGTGGACTCTGACCACAATCTATTGGTTATGAACTGTAGATTAAAACTGAAGAAATTGCAAAAAGGTGCGAAATTGAGGAGATGGGACCTGGATAAACTGAAAGAACCAGAGGTTGTAGAGAGATTCAGGGAGAGCATTAGGGAACGATTGACAAGAATGGGGGAAAGAAATACAGTAGAAGAACAATGGGTAGCTTTGAGAGATGATATAGTGAAGTAGGTAAAAAGAGAGGGGCTAATAGAAATCCTTGGGTAACAGAAGAGATATTGAATTTAATTGATGAGAAAATACAAAAATGCAGTAAATGAAGCAGGCAAAAAGAAATACAAACGTCTCAAAAATGAGATCGACAGGAAGTGCAAAATGGCTAAGCAGGGATGGCTAGAGGGCAAATGTAAGGATGTAGAGGCTTATCTCACTAGGGGTAAGATAGATACTGCCTACAGGAAAATTAAAGAGACTTTTGGAGAAAAGAGGACGACTTGCATGAATATCAAGAGCACAGATGGAAACCCAGTTCTAAGCAAAGAAGGAAAGATGGAAGGAGTATGTAGAGGGTCTATACAAGGGCGATGTTCTTGAGGACAATATTATAGAAATGGAAGAGAATGTAGATGAAGGTGAAATGGGAGATACGATACTGCGTGAAGACTATGACAGAGCACTGAAACTATCAGTTTAATAAGTCACACCTGCAAAATACTAACACGAATTCTTGACAGACGAATGGAAAAACTGGTAGAAGCCGACCTCGGGGAAGATCAGTTTGGAATCCGCAGAAATATTGGAACACTTGAGGCAATACTGACCCTACGACTTATCTTAAAAAATAGATTAAGGAAAGGCAAACCTACTTTTCTTGCATTAGTAGACTTAGAGAAAGCTTTTGACAATGTTGAGTGGAATACTCTCTTTCAAATTCTGAAGGTGGCAGGGGTAAAATACAGGGAGCGAAAGGCTATGTACAATTTGTACAGAAACCAGATGGCAGTTATAAAAGTCGAGGGACATGAAAGGGAAGCAGTGGTTGGGAAGGGAGTGAGACAGGGTTGTAGCCTATCCCCAATGTTATTCAATCTGTATATTGAGCAAGCAGTAAAGGAAACAAAAGAAAAATACGGAGTAGGAATTAAAATCCATGGAGAAGAAATAAAAACATTGAGGTTTGCCAATGACATTGTAATTCTGTCAGAGACAGCAAAGGACCTGGAAGAGCAGTTGAACGGAATGGACAATGTCTTGAAAGGAGGATATAAGATGAACATCAACAAAAGCAAAACGAGGATAATGGACTGTAGTCGAATTAAATCGGGTGATGCTGCTGGAATTAGATTAGGAAATGAGACACTTAAAGTAGTAAAGGAATTTTGCTATTTGGGGAGCAAAATAACTGATGATGGTCGAAGTAGAGAGGATATAAAATGTAGGCTGGCAATGGCGAGGAAAGCGTTTCTGAAGAAGAGAAATTTGTTAACATCGAGTATAGATTTAAGTGTCAAGAAGTCGTTTCTGAAAGTATTTGTATGGAGTGTAGCCATGTATGGAAGTGATTAGTTATCGGTATTTCGTGTTGATGACTGTATGATGAAAACATACATCACATAAGTAGGATGCTGCAAAATAGTATCAGAACTAGTAGGGCCTTGTTACCTACCTACTTGCGGATACTCCTGATTCACAAGCTT
Organism: Schistocerca nitens; assembly: GCF_023898315.1. Classification (NCBI taxonomy): domain Eukaryota; kingdom Metazoa; phylum Arthropoda; class Insecta; order Orthoptera; family Acrididae; genus Schistocerca; species Schistocerca nitens. The sequence goes on along the minus strand of NC_064620.1, from coordinate 369,165,467 downwards.
CAAAAGTCAAACAATGTGTACTCCGAGGAAATATCAATAAATTACACTTGCTTTTCAGTGCTAAATGTTGATAGAAGTTCTGCACTGATCAACTTGTTCTGGAATGTATGTGAGAAAATAATCACTGACTTCATTCAAATGATCCACAAACACATACTTCAATTCTTCACTCTACTAAAGTCACTGTTCTCTAAAACAATGTGAAGAGCACGGGAAACGTAATGTATATCGTTATAACGTTGCGGGCATGTAGGTGAGTTATTCGTCCACCTAGGGCTGGTACTGAGGATTCGTCCACCTAGGGCTGGTGCTGAGGACAGTCGAATTTGCTTCCTTGGCTGGGTACGAGGAAGTCGCGCAACCGTACTAGGCGAGTGCAGGTGCAGAGACAAGGAACACATGGCTGTAAATGGGGAAAATCCCAAAGCTGGGAATTTGGACATCCGTCACTCGCATAACCTATGGCACAAGAAATGCTCCAAAAATTGGTGGTCTGATAAACAGTCTTCAAGATGGCTAAGTTATAGCTCTTTGAGATTCGATGATAACTCAAGTCAAATATTTATCAAACTCTGAATACATCTGAGATCTCAGATAAATGAGGCACATCTAATGGCACTACAACATTTCTAAATCTTTAATACTAAAGAAGTTAATATTTCACACTGAATAAACATTTGCACAATGAACCTCTGAATTAACAACATTTAATCGTACTTGTTTATTTATTTAATGAACAGATTACTATTTTGCCTGAAACTTTATTCAAATGCAGACTGCACATGCTAGTAAAAAACAGTGCTAATTTAAAAGTGTTCAGTTGCATGTGTTAGTGGACACCACAACTGAAAAGAGAACCAAAAGACAATTTTGTCAAGAAGGCATAAATAATAGCTTGTCGTCGTCGTCACAGACAGGTCAGACATACAGGGTGATTTTTTAACACCGTGTACAAGGAGTAGTGATTGACCAATGAGAGGTTGCGGGACAAGAAACGTCTAGTGAACTTATATCCAGATGTACATGGTTTCCATGCTAGAGAACATTTATTGAACCATACATTGTCATAGAGACTGCGGCCTAATACTGGTTGTACCATGCAGCCACAGTTACACTATGTATTGAAAATGGTTTCTATGGGCCTCAATGCATGCTTCTACGCGCGGAAGCATCTTCTGTCTCACACGTTCACATCCCAACAGTGTCAAAGGCAGCTTGAATACAGTGCTCCAGTGTCTACACATCTGGAATGAGCTCTGCATACATGACACTTTTGAGATGGTCCATAACCAGAAATCGCAGGGGTTGAGATCCGGTGAACGAGCAGGCCCTGCAATTGGACTCCCTCATCCAACCATCGACCAGGGAAGACACGACTGAGATGCGTCCGGACGTCAACGGCGAAGTGGGCTGGAGTGCCATCATGCAGCAGCCACATAACCCTTCGAATCATCAACGGCACTTCTTCCAGCAGGGGAGACAAAGTCACCTGCCAGAAACGCCGATAGCTCCAGCGTGCTAGGCGAGTCGGAAGGAAGACTGGTCCCAAAATTACGGTCGCCAGTTATCCCGGCCCACACATTCCGGCTGCACTTATTCTGATGATTCGCTGTCACCGTACCATGGGGGTTCTGCATACTATTCCACACATGACTGTCATGAAAGTTGAAGATACCGTTTGAAAGGTGCCAAGGTGGAGAAGAGTTTGTACCTCTTTAATTCTGACGAATTTTGCACTCGACCTCCTCCATACATACCACCTAATTAATTAAGCGCACAACGTTAACGAAAGGAAATGGTGGTGGACCCTGCTAGTTGGTAAAATAAGGAGTGCACACAAACAATAATTTAATAAAAATTGTAATCTACTCAGAGGAAAATAAGAGAACTTTATCATAATAAACAAGAAGAAATGGGATTCTGCATATATCTAGGAAATGATATGCGGATTAAATATTACAATGAGATTTATAAATAGATCAGAACATAAAGGCACATGATTATCGACACCACGAAGATGACGTGCTACAGACGCGACATTTAACCGACAGGAAGAACATGCTGTGATATGGAAATGATTAGCTTTTCACACCATTCACACAAGGTTGGCGCCGGTGGCGACACCTACAGCGTGCTGACATAAGGAAAGTTTCCAACCGATTTCTTATACACAAACAGCAGTTGACCGGCGTTGCCTGGTGAAACGTTGTTGTGATGCCTCGTGTAGGAGAAATGCGTACCATCATATTTCCGACTTTGATAAAGGTCGGATTGTAGCCTATCGCGATTGCGGTTTATCGTATCGCGACATTGCTGCTCGCGTTGGTCGATATCCAATGACTGTCAGCAGAATATGGAATCGGTGGGTTCAGGAGGGTAATACGGAACGCCGTGCTGGATCCCAACGGCATCGTATCACTAGCAGGCGAGATCACAGGCATCTTATCCGCATGGCTGTAACGGATCGTGCAGCCACGTCTCGATCCCTGAGTCAACAGATCGGGACGTTTGCAAAACAACAACCATCTGCACGAACAGTTCGACGACGTTTGCAGCAGCATGGACTATCAGCTCGGAGACCATGGCTGCGGTTACCCTTGACGCTGCATCACACACAGGAGCGCCTGCGATGGTGAACTCAACGACGAACCTGGGTGCACGAATGGCAAAAGGACATTTCTTCGGATGAATCCAGGTTCTGTTTACAGCATCATGATGGTCGCATCCGCGTTTGGCGACATCGCGCTGAACGCACATTGGAAGCGTGTATTCGTCATCGCCATAGTGGCATATCACCCAGCGTGATGGTATGGGGTGTCATTGGTTACACGTCTCGGTCACCTCTTGTTCGCATTGACGTCACTTTGAACAGTGGACGTTACATTTCAGATGTGTTACGACCCGTGGCTCTACCCTTCATTCGATCCCTGCGAAACCCTACATTTCAGCAGGATAATGCACGACCGCATGTTGCAGGTCCTGTACGGGCCTTTCTGGATACAGAAAATGTTCGACTGCTGCCCTGCCCTGCACATTCTCAAGATCTCTCACTAACTGAAAACGTCTGGTCAATGGTGGCCGAGCAACTGGCTCGTCACAATACACCAGTCACTACTCTTGATGAACTGTGGTATGGTGTTGAAGCTGCATGGGGAGCTGTACCTGTACACGCCATCCAAGCTCTGTTTGACTCAATGCCCAGGCGTATCAAGGCCGTTATTATGGCCAGATGTGGTTGTTCTGGGTACTGATTACTCAGGATCTATGCACCCAAATTGTGTGAAAATGTAATCACATGTCAGTTCTAGTATAATATATTTGTCCAATGAACACCCGTTTATCATCTGCATTTATTCTTGGCGTATCAATTTTAATGGCCAGTAGTGTACTAAAGATGTGACGACCTGTAGCCTCCTCATAGTGTTTGCTGTGCCAAACGTGGACTTTGATTCACAATATGTAATAAAGGAAATTCTGAGTTTCGCACCAGAACTCCTGTGGGTCCCCTACGTATTGATTACCAAGCAAGATTCGTTCTCAACGATAGCTACCTCTTATCCATATTCCTACTGCGCACAACGACCTTCGTCAGACAGCTTCTTTGTCGGTGCTATCAGATTCTACAGCGCTGCTCTCTCTCTCTCTCTCTCTCTCTCTCTCTCTCTCTCTCTCTCTCTGCAACGTTCACCCGTGAGCTTGGTTTGCAACTGTACGCCGTTCCTCACTTCTGCCTGCTTTCCTCTTCTTTTCCAAGTATATGGTGGGGAACAAACATTTAATCATGATAGGGGAGTGTCGATAGTAGGAAAAGGAAGAGAAGAAAAAATTGTCGGTGAATATGTACTGGGGGGAAAGGAATCAAAAAGAAGCCTCCTGGCATAACTTTTGCACAGAGCATAATTTTATCATCGCTAAAACTTGGTTTAAAAATCATAAAAAAGGCTGTATACGTGGAAGAGGTATGGAGACACCGAAGATTTCAGGTTGACTATATATAATGGCAAGACAGCAATTTTTGAACCATATTTTAAATTGTAAGACATTTCCAGGGGCAGATGTGGATTCTGACCACAATTTATTGGTTATAAACTGTAGATAGAAACTACGGAAGTTACATAAGGTAGGAAATTAAGGAGTCGGGACCTGTATAAGCTGAAAAAAACCAGAGGTTAGTGATAGTTTGAGAGAGAGCGTTAGGCAATGATGACTAGAATAGCGGAAAGGAATGCAGTAGAAGACGAACAGGAGCTTTAAGAGATGAATTAGTGAAGGCAGCAGAGGCCCAAATAGGTAAAAATACAAGGCCTAATAGACGCTCTTGGTGTAACGCAAGAAATATTGAATTTAATTGATGATAGGAGAAAACATAATAATGCAACGGATGAAGCAGGCAAAACGGAAATCAAACGTTTAAAAAATGAGATTGACAGTTAACGCAAACTGGCTAAGCAGGAATCGCTAGAGACAAATATAAGGACTCAGAAGCACATCTTCCAAGGGGAAAGATAGACGCCACCTACAGGAAACTAGCAGAGGCCTTTGGGGAAAAGAAAAGCAGCTGTACGAATATCAACAGCTCAGAAGGAAAAACAGTCCTAAGCAAAGAGGGAAAGCTGAAAGATGGAAGGAGTGCTATATATAAGATGTGTACAAGGAAGATAAACTTAAACGCAATATTACAGAAAGGAAAGTGGCTCTGGACGGATATGGGAGATATGATACTGCGCGAAGAATTTGACAGCGTTCCGAAAGACCTAAGCCGAAACAAGGCCCCTGGAGTAGACGACTTTCTGTCAGAACAACTGTTACTGTCAGGAGAGCCAGCCATGACAGAATTGTGTGCAACATGTACGGAGACTGGTGTAATAAATACCCTCAGACTTCAAGAAGACTGTAGTAATTCCAATACCAAGCAGCTGCGAATATTAGTGAACTATCGGCTTAAGTCACGGTTGCAAAATGCAAACACCAATCCCGTATAGAAGAACGGAACAACCGGTAGAAAACGATCTCGGGGAAGGTCAATTTGGATTCCGGAGAACTGTAGTAACACGCGAGTCAATACCTACCCTAAGACTTATTTTAGAAAATAGGTTAAGAAAAGGCAAACCTACGTTTGTAACATTTGTAGACTTAGAGAAAGCTGTTTATAATGTTGACTGGACGCCTCTTTTTGTAATTATAATAGTAGCAAGGGTAAAATACAGGGAGTGAAAAGCAATTTACAACTTTTACAGAAACAAGACGGCGGTTGTAAGAGTGGAGGGGCATGAAATAAATCCAGTGATTGAAAAAAGAATGAGACAGGGTTGTAACATATTGCTGGTGTTATTCAGTATGTTAGACAAGCAGTAAAGAAAAGCAAATAAACATTTGGAGTAGGAATTGAAGATCAGGGGGAAGAAATAGAAACTTTGAAGTTTGGCGATGACGTCGTAATTCCGCCAGAGACTGCAAAGTACTTGCAAGAACATTTGAACGGAATGGACCGTGTCTTGAAAGGAAGATATAACATGGACATCAACAAAAGTAAAACAGGAATAATGGAATGCAGTCGAATTAACTCACGCGATGCTAAGGCAATCAGATTAAGATCGAGACACTTAAAAAAGTGGATGGGTTTTGCTATTTGGGTAGAAAAATAACTGATAATGTCCAAAGCCGAGAAAACATAAAATGTAGACTGGGAACGGCAAGAAAAGCGATTCTGAAGAAGAGAAATTTCTTAACATCAAATATAGTGTCAGGAAGTTTTTTCTAGAAGTATTTGTATTGAGTGAACCCATGTATGGAAGTGGAACATGGACGATAAAGAATGTAGAACAGGAAGGAACAGAAGCTTTTGAAATGTGGTGTGACATAAGAATTAGATGGGTAGATAACATAACTAATGACGAGGTAATGAGTAGGACAGTGGAGAGAAGAAATTTCTGGCACAACCTGACAGAAGAGATCGGTTAGTAGGACACATTCTGAGACATCTAGGGATCACGAATTCAGTATTGGAAGGAAGTGTGGGAGAGGGGGGGGGGAGTGGTAAAAATTGTAGATAGAGGTCGAGAGATGAATACCGTAAGCAGATTCAGAAGGATGTAAGTTGTAGTAGTTATTCGGAGATGCTTGCCCAAGATCGGGTAGCTTGGAGAACTGCATCTAATGAGCCTTCGGACTGAAGACCACAACAGCAACACAGTGCATCCAAGATCATTCATAAATGCTACATGTCTGATATTCTTGGTCGTCCCGACGATTCCTTAATAATTCCTTCTGCTATTGTTCATAGTTCCTTCTGCTATTGTTCCAGTGGAGTTATTATGCCTTAAAATGTGTCCAACGAGTTTTTCTCTTCTTCTTTGGAGGTGTCTCCACAAAGATCTGGTTTTCTTTACTCTTCTCAGCACCTCTAAAATGGTAATTCTGTCTTTCCAATTGATCATCATACTTCTGTAGCAACAAATCTGTTGCGTTTCTAGCCAGCTTCTCTCTTAGATTCCCATAGGCCAAGTTTCATAACCGTATAGGGCCACACTCCGGACAATTGGTTTCATAATCCGTTTCCTCATTTCGAGACTGATGTTTTCGCTTGTGAGCAGTTTTGGCCTGTCCCATTTTACTCACAATTTCTTTTTGGCTTCTACCATCCTTGTAATCCTGCTTCCCAAGTAGATAAATTCCTCTGTTACTTCTAAGTCCTGTCTTCGAACTCTTCTTCTCAAACGTCACTTGGAGGGTCAATCAGAGTGATATGGTGAAAAAAAATTTGGGCCTCGTAGAAGACAAGAAATTGTTTATTTAAACAATATAAAAACACTCTCATTTCACAAAATACGTAAGTAACACATTAATAGTACCACATCCTCTATAAGGCACTACAAAAGTTTTTAAAAAATAATTACTTATTTTTATCAATTTCACAATTTTGCCCATGTATATGGGTGAAATGGCGAATGCCCTTTGGGTGAAATGGTGAACTTATTGCCCCTGCTTTTTGCCACATACATCACACATAAATTGATATTTTGAGCAGTCATCACGCAGCCAACGTTGGCAGCTAATACATTTGATCCTATCCACATCATTTTTAGTGCAACTGTACAGCTCACCGCACCCTACACAACAACACACTTCATCATCCGCGTCGTCATCATTGTCTTGCAATTGGATATCCAGCGACGAGTCGGATTCGGTGCCAGTGGTAGACGCTTTTCGTTTCTTAGGCTGCTTCTTTTTGATAATTCCTTTGGTAGTCTCTTTGATTACGTTAGCAGAAGAGCCAACACCGTGTTACGAGTGGAGGTCGAAATGCACGCGTTTTAGCTCACGCAGTCTGGCGTGAGGAGGGAAGAATTATACTGACGTGAGGTCTGGAACATGACAAGGAATGAGAATTCAGAAAGCGGACGTAATTAGTTTGATACTTAACTTTAATCCGTTAATGATGAACGTCGCTCTTGACGGTGCATGATTCACAATAATATCTGTTCAGAATAAATTCTTGAATATGGCGCCTTGCTAGGTCGTAGCAAATGACGTAGCTGAAGGCTCTGCTAAACTGTCGTCTCTGCAAATGAGAGCGTATGTAGACAGTGAACCATCGCTAGTAAAGCCGGCTGTACAACTGGGGCGACTGCTAGGGAGTCTCTCTAGACTAGACATGGCGTGTGGCGGCGCTCGGTCTGCAATCACTGACAGTGGCGACACGCGGTCCGACGTATACTAACGGACCGCGGCCGATTTAAAGGCTACCACCTAGCAAGTGTGGTGTCTGGCGGTGACACCACAGTTTTTCCTTTAGTTACGGTTTTTCTTTTGGTTCTCTTTTCAGCATTTGCTCTACTCTTGACTTGACCATGCTTGTGAAACTCCTTCCGATTTGCGGATTAAGAGTTCCGGATTTCTTTTTGAGAATAAATGTAGCCAGTCCATTCCAGCAATTCCCTTTTCTCGGTTAAGTTTGTGATGTTGGTTATATTTCTCAGTTATTTTATATGCCATGGAACGTACTTCTGTCCTTGTCGGTGCAAATCCGAAGTTCTGTAATTTTGTGATATGTTTTACCAACTTTTTCTCACATTCTTGTGTTAGTACAGGCGGCCCACCCAAAGGTTTTTTTGTAAAGCACCCGTTTGCTAATCGCCTCTTCAGCGTTGACCGTGGGACGTGAAACTCTTTTGACGCTTTATTCAGGCTAATTCCATTCTACACGGCTTTTACGGCATCGTTAAGTTGCTCCTCTGTCCAATCAGCACGGCTGGATCCTTTTTGTCTTTTATAAAATGTAGGCATCTTTGCCTGGAAAAATGGCGGTAGTTAGAGCATTTACTTTTTTAATCACTGACAAACCAAACTGTACTCGCAAAAAAATATATAAAAACTAATTTTTAAATAAACGATTGTATTGAGACGTCGGATAAAACGGAATATAACTCTCGCGTGGGATAGGAAACGCTAACATTTAATGGCTTGTCAAAAACCCTGGTTGGGATGTACCTAAATAAAAGATTTACACTTTACACATAAGAAAAGTCCTTCACCGTATCACCGCTGCCCGTGTTCACCATTTCTCCCATTTGCTATGAGTGAAACGGTGAATAGCACGGCAAGAAGTTCAAAACACTAGACGCAACAATTTCTAGGTTATGTAGTACATAAGCAGTATAAGAAAGCAGAATATATCAAAAAATACCCCGCGGACTACGCTCTCTGAAGTAACATCTACAAATGCATGTAGCATATAAAAATTATTTAGCATCGAAAACAGTTTTGTACAAAGTACTTACAGTTTTTAAAAACGGAGCTGGTTTTCAACACGTGCACACTGCACAGACGATCAGAGACTGTTGGCATGCAGACATACAGAGACATCTTTTTAATCAGTAAAGAATTAAAGCAATTCACCATTTCACCCGATTCATCATCTCACCCTGACTTACCCTATAAATTCGTAGGCTTCCACAACCAGTGTCATTTTCAATAAAATAATTGTATTAAGCCACATCATTCAACACATTCTGTTGCTTAGAAAACAAATTCTTTAAACCTCCTTTCACACCTTCGCAAATTGCTTGTATCATGCCAGTAGTATAATTGCACTAACATTGTGTACCTTCCCGTCACTCTTCAGCACGTTCGTACTATTTGATAAAACACGTTCAGGTACATGACAATTAAATTATTTACTTCTTATTTTACCATTTCGTTAATTATTTTAATTTTCTTTACTTGGAATCTTATTTCATTGTTTGACACTCTTGTTTCAATAAAGTTCTGATTATTCTTTTCCTATTGGAAGGTAATTCCATTTTTACTGGATTCGTATTGAAATTACTCATTTAACATGGTAATGTAGCATTGATTTAGCGCTTATTTGGAACGATCATTAATATTTGCAAATTTTGTCTTATTTTACGTATCATTTACCTTATGATACCTTCTCAAAACTCACGTCAGCCTAGTGTACTAAGAGATCATTTCCTATAATAAAACTGATACATCGATCTGTTAGCGCCATGTCAATAATTCTCACTTTTTTTTATTCCTCATTTCCACTAATACCTGTTTCTTTATTCTAGTGTCATCAACGACCTGAAATCTCTCCACTGGTAACACTGGACGCTCTCTTTACCTATTATTTGTTCACGAGATCCTCCTATTATAATGGCACATAGTATTGTCCCCCCTTATCAATGTTTTCTCTGTCACAATCATTACATCGTCTATTATAATGAAAATGAATTGATCGTATGCGTTGATGGCTATGAATCTCCCCCGAGGACGTCACATTGGGCGACCTGCGTGTCTATGATGATCAAATAAAGATGGCGATAGTACATCACCCAGTCCTCGAGCGGAAAAAATTTCCGTACCGGCCGGGAGTCGAACCCATGTCCGCTGCATGGAAGTCACACACCTTGACCACTTTTTTTTTTTTTAATCTCATTTTGTTCGCTTTTGTTCGTTTCATCTGCTCGGGGCGGACGTCATAAGACATCCGTTTAAGTTCGTTGTTGATCGATTAACTCAGTTTTTTTTATTACAGAGGGTAGCTAACCCTCTGATCGAACAAGCGGAGTTCCCGTGCCGGCGACCACTCAGCTAAGGGGGCGGGCATTGTAATGAAAATTTGAACTGCACCTACAGGTATCTCCGCCAAAATCATTATATTGTCTCCTATCATGGATATGTAAATTCTCATAGGCGTTTTCTTTGTCAAAATCACTATTTCCCACCTATAGCTTTTCTGGGAAACCCGTTGCCATATCATTTCGTTTTCATTTCTGAGAACGTTATTTACTTTACTGTGGGTTCCGTCGCCATTTTCCTTTGACTTCCACCTTACGCCATTCCAGTTGTTACCTCGCGTTGTTCTTTCTGACACGGTAATCACTTAAATCAAAGCCTTCAAAACATTTCCAGTTTCTTTCTTCGGTTCCCGACATGGTGGACACTTCTGTTAGTTACAAATTTGAGAAAAGTCCGACTTACAAAGAGTGGCATGATCAAAAACGGTACTTGTAGTGTGAACATTTATCTTAGTAACAAGTTCACGTAAATTACCGACTTTCAAATAGTGGCCTTCACTGTCAAGATCTCCATATTGTCATTTGCTTTAGTCCAACCTCTCGATTTTCTGTTTAATTGTCCTTTGCCTTTTCAGTAGAAAGTTCAGTCTCTATGTTAGCACAAATCATTTCACACTGAATACCAGCTATTTTCTTTTCCTTACCTAAACACATTTCCTAATAGATTCTGTTTTTGTAGGTAGTTCGTTTGGATCATCTATGATTAAGTTCTTATTTGCATCCAATTTTACATCATAATCTATTTTATCATTTAATACTAAATGAACATGTTCGTTTGGGTCTAAGTTATCTTAAACGTTACAGACTGTCCTGTTATATTCTTCAATCTCCTCATTGACAGTGACATGCAAAGTGTCAACAACATTCTAATTTTCATCCACCTTTTTATTAGGTTTCGTTCGAAGATTTTCATTCGTATTCATTCTACTTATCGACTACACCTTAAACCATTATCGCGAATTATCATGGTCTCTTTGTATGGTTTTCATTTGTTCCTAAAGCTTTACGTCTGTATCTCCAGAAAATTCTTCTGTTTTGTTGTCAGTTGTATCGATTTTGATGTTACTTCTCTGGATTATTTCCGTAGCAGATACCTGGGATTTGTTGTTGGTTGCCTTCATTTTACTGTAAGTTTTATCAGAATCAGTATTAAATATTTGTATCATTTCCCTCAAAGTACCCTTTATACTTGGGTTTTCTCTAGTTCCATCGTCACTGATAACTACCTGAGTATTCGCTTTCTCAGTATTATCTGTTGAGCCTATATTTATTTGAACGACATTTTGCACTTCCTTTTTATCTCAATTATCTCGTTTATCATTATTTTATCTCAGTTGTTCCCAGCCTGGGGATAATTACCCCCTGAGTGGTAAAATGTGATTTTCTATGTGATAAAAAAAACATCGTTACTATTATCGCATTTTTTCAAGACTTTCACACAGATTGTACAAATTATCGATAATTACTTTTTCCTCAATTACTAGCATTGAGCCGGCCGCGGTGACCGAGCGGTTCTAGGCGCTTCAGTCCGGAACCGAACGACTGCTACGGTCGCAGGTTCGAATCCTGCCTCGGGCATTGGTGTGTGTAATGTTCTTAGGTTAGTTAGGTTTAAGCAGTTCTTTCTAGGGGACTGCTGACCTCAGATGTTAAGTCCCATAGTGCTCAGAGCCATTTGAACCATTTGAACTAGCATTGACGCATGACACCATGCGTTGGAGGTCACAGGCCGTTCACATGGACCCCGATTACACACGTACTTTATACTTTGAACTGCACATGTCTGAAAGTAAAAGTAAGACATACACTATGTGAGCAAAAGTATGTGGACACCACAAAAACATACGTTTTTCATATTAGGTGCGTTGTGCTGCCGGGTACTCCATATCAGCGACCTCAGTAGTCATTAGACATCGTGAGAGAGCAGAATAGGGCGCTCCGCCGAACTCACGGACGTTGAACGTGATCAGGTGATTGGGGGTCACTTGAGTCATTCGTCTATACGCGAGATTTCACACTCCTAAACATCCCTAGGTCCGCTGTTTCCGATGTGATAGTGATGTGGAAACGTGAAGGGACGCGTACGGCACAAAAGCGTACAGGCCGACCTCGTCTGTTGACTGACAGTGACCGTAGACAGTTGAAGAGGTTGTAATGTGTAATAGGCAGACATCTATCCAGAGCATCACACAGGAATTGCAAACTGCATCAGGATCCACTGCAATTACTATGACAATTCCACTGTTGAAGAGCAATTCGGGGATGGTGACTGCGTCTTTCAACACGATCGAGCATCTGTTCATAATGCACAGCCTGTGGCGGAGTGGTTTCACGACAACATACCTGTAATAGACTGGCCTGCACGGGGTCCTGACCTGAATCCTATAGAACACCTCTGGGGTGTTTTGGAAAGCCAAATTCGTGCCAGGCCTCACCCTCCGACATCGATACCTCTCCTCAGTGCAGCACTCCGTGAAGAACGGGCTGCCATTCCCCAAGAAAGCTTGCGAGAGTGGAAGCTGTCATCAGGGCTAAGGGTGAGCCAACACCATATTGAATTCCAGCATTACCGATGGATGGCGCCACCAATTTGTAACTCATTTTCAGCCAGGTGACCGGATACTTTTCATCACGTAGTGTGCGTAACAAACGCTAAATATCTCTTGAAATGTCTTCTGCAAGTTGTAGATAGTTCCTGCAATTGACCAGAAATTGCTTCATTATTTACATTGCAACAGGCATATGAAGTATTGGCAGCACAACACTATAGTGCTGCACACAGAATTATTATCATTACTGCTGTTATTACAGTGATCAGATACAAAGCGTTAACAGCCTGCATTCTTACAATGTCTGGCATTTCAGAAGTAAGGAGCTAGCAGTCAACCGATTTACAAACAGTAACTTCAGTACACACGGTTTAACTAGGTGGTTTTTAAATGGGGTTGCATGGTGTGGGTGAAGCAAATACCACTATGGAGAGCAGCAGTGCAGAGAAAGCACATTTTGTATCAAGTGTCTACCATCACTGTGGATAGTTGGCTTACATGACTGAGTTGTAGGCAGCACTCTGCTGAACACCGGGAATCGCTTCCTTACAGCACACACACACACACACACACAGACACACACACACACACACACACACACACACAAAATATTATTTATATTTCATCATTTTAAAAACAAAGGTTTTGAAAGAAAATTCTTGTTCATTGGAAAATTTAGTTAGGAGTTAAAGTTGATGCTGATGGGGGAAGCAGTTGAGGGTTGGGAATGGTGTAGCGGGAGGGGGATACTAGGTAATATGTGATTGCGTGATTGCACTCAGGGGTAGTGGTCAACATCGCACCCTCCCCCCCCCCCCCCCCCCCCCAGATTTAGTGGTAACATGGCTCAGTGGATAGCCCGTCACATAATGAACACAGATCAATCATACAAGCAGGAAGAAAGTGTATTGAAGTGTGAAAAAAAAGCAGAATAGAAACAGTGATCGGTCCAAGGAGAAGAAGTGCAATATAGAGCAACCTTTAAGAACAGTGGCGTCGTGGTTAAGTGCTCACGGTGTGGGACTGCTACATGGACGAATCGTGTTCAAATATGTCTCGTGCCCTTCATTTTTATTTTTATTTTTTTTTCCACAGCACTGTGGACTGTCCGTCCTCCCATTGAAATGTTTGGTCTATTTATGCAGTCTTGGCAGTTGTCATATTATACACTGGTTATAGAATATAAGTCGTGAGAATATGATTCAAATGGCTGTGAGCATTATGGGACTTAACTTCTAAGGTCATCAGTCCCCTAGAACTTAGAACTACTTAAGCCTAACTAACCTAAGGACATCACACACATCCATGCCGGAGGCAGGATTCGAACCTGCGACCGTAGCGGTCGCGCGGTTCCAGACTGTAGCGCCTAGAACCGCTTGGCCACAACGACCGGCTGTGAGAACATGTTACAGTCGCAAGTAAACGTGATGAATGATGCGATCAGGCGAGATATCACATAGACGTCTCACAGAAATGAAAACAACAAATACACGAGTGTGAACTATGTTAGAACAAAGGAATTCAAGAGTCAAAGCTTCCAAAATGCAAAACAACTTCAAAAACGTTAAAAACATACGTTTTGACAAGCACAGAGAAACTGTGTGATTGTGAAACTTATGTTCATTTGTTGCAGCTTATGAGACAAACTATTATGTTTTCATCACTTCCTTGAGAGTGGCCGCGCGCGGTAGCCGTGCGGTCTAAGGCGCCTTGCCACGGTTCGCGCGGCTGCCTCCGTCGGAGGTTCGAGTCCTCCCTTGGGCATGGGTGTTTGTGTTGTCCTTAGCGTAAGTTAGCTTAAGTTAGATTAAGTAGCTTAGGGACCGATGGCCTCAGCAGTTTGGTTCCATAAGACCTTACCACAAATTTCGAAATTTCCTTGAGAGCGATCACATCCACATTCACACGAACAGCTAAATCGGACAAGGAGGCATTTCTCACACACATACCAGATGTACAAATCTGGTGCTTCGGTAAGAGATTCCTGTCATATGACACACGTACTGTCGCAAATGCCGTGTATGACTTACCAGTGGAGGATTCGGTTGAACCATTCGAAAGCCACTTCCTTTCGGCTGCTAATAGAGTAATTGCGCAGATCAACTGTCATTAAAGCCATTATAGCTCCCTTCCTTAACCTCGCTGTTACAGGCGGACGTTACACGAAGAGACAGACACCAATTTGATTACAGTGAACAGCGGGGGAAAAAGTGGCAGGAGGTAAGTTTGAACACGGCTCGCTCGCATATCAGTCCAACACCGTGACCACTTTTTCTAAATCACTTTTTGCTCAATATTGTTCGTTGTGTTTGTTCGGGGCGGACGTCCCATGACACCCATACAAGTTCACTGTTGATACGTTCACTCAGTTTCTTTATTTTTATTCATCTTTTACTACAGAGGGCAGCTAGCCCTCTGACCGAACACGCTGAGCTACCGCGCTCGTGAAAATCATGATGCTGCTGTTGGTTTAGGCTGCTCTGTATTGAATGTCTTGTTTTTCGACAGCTCATTACTCATATTTTTCTTCATTTTTCACAGTTCAGTACACCTTCTTCTTGTTTTCGTGCCTTAACTGCGCTCTGTTTTTGACGGGTTATCCACTGAGCCATCTTACCATTAAATGTGAGTAGCGGTGCGATGGGGAATTTCCATCGTAAGAAAGGCTAGGAACCACCGACTTAACTGAACTGGAAAGGAATCAACACCACTGTGTTATCATAGCGTGTAGGCTTTCACGGCCGGCGTCTTCAGTAATTAAAACTTCCGGGCTAAGAGGCCGTGGTCCAATAGTAGAAATACTATTGGACCACGGCCTCTTAGCCCGGAAGTTTTAATTACTGACCACTGTGTTAATTAGTAACAGGCCCTATTACAGCTAAAGTGAAACTCGATTTACTGTGTGTAAGTTTTGCACTCTCCAGACTACGAGGGTTGGAACTTAAGTAGTGGCAACTATTTATTCACAACCGATACAAAAGAGTTACATGTTTGCACCTGTTACTGTCCTTCAAAGTAGTCGCCAGCGTTGTGTAGAACCCGTTGCCAGCGATGTGGAAGGCGTAGTATACCGTTAGCAGAGCCTGTTCTGTTGACGGTGCGAATGGAGCGGTCTACTGCCTGTCGAATCTCTGTCACAAATTGCGCGGCCCCTCCCGCAGGCGGTTCGAGTCGTCCCTCTCTCGGGCATGAGTGTGTGTGTTGTCCTTAACAGAAGTTAGTTTAAGCTACTTTAAATAGTGTGTAGATCTAGGGGTCAATGACCTCAGCAGTTTGGTCCCTTAGGAATTCACACACACACACACACACACACACACACACACACTCACACACACACACACAAACACACACACAAGCAATATAGCACTGATTATTCCGTGACTGGACACTGTACCCCACAGTCACCCGTTGAGGGTGAAGAGAATCTCGATCGCCAAATGTGGATTCTCAGTCCCCCAAATGCGCCAGTTTTGCTTATTGACGAACTCATCCAAATGAAAGTCGGCTTCTTTTATTTCATATACACTCCTGGAAATTGAAATAAGAACACCGTGAATTCATTGTCCCAGGAAGGGGAAACTTTATTGACACATTCCTGGGGTCAGATACATCACATCATCACACTGACAGAACCACAGGCACATAGACACAGGCAACAGAGCATGCACAATGTCGGCACTAGTACAGTGTATATCCACCTTTCGCAGCAATGCAGGCTGCTATTCTCCCATGGAGACGATCGTAGAGATGCTGGATGTAGTCCTGTGGAACGGCTTGCCATGCCATTTCCACCTGGCGCCTCAGTTGGACCAGCGTTCGTGCTGGACGTGCAGACCGCGTGAGACGACGCTTCATCCAGTCCCAAACATGCTCAATGGGGGACAGATCCGGAGATCTTGCTGGCCAGGGTAGTTGGCTTACACCTTCTAGAGCACGTTGGGTGGCACGGGATACATGCGGACGTGCATTGTCCTGTTGGAACAGCAAGTTCCCTTGCCGGTCTAGGAATGGTAGAACGATGGGTTCGAAGACGGTTTGGATGTACCGTGCACTATTCAGTGTCCCCTCGACGATCACCAGTGGTGTACGGCCAGTGTAGGAGATCGCTCCCCACACCATGATGCCGGGTGTTGGCCCTGTGTGCCTCGGTCGTATACAGTCCTGATTGTGGCGCTCACCTGCACGGCGCCAAACACGCATACGACCATCATTGGCACCAAGGCAGAAGCGACTCTCATCGCTGAAGACGACACGTCTCCATTCGTCCCTCCATTCACGCCTGTCGCGACACCACTGGAGGCGGGCTGCACGATGTTGGGGCGTGAGCGGAAGACGGCCTAACGGTGTGCGGGACCGTAGCCCAGCTTCATGGAGACGGTTGCGAATGGTCCTCGCCGATACCCCAGGAGCAACAGTGTCCCTAATTTGCTGGGAAGTGGCGGTGCGGTCCCCTACGGCACTGCGTAGGATCCTACGGTCTTGGCGTGCATCCGTGCGTCGCTGCGGTCCGGTCCCAGGTCGACGGGCACGTGCACCTTCCGCCGACCACTGGCGACAACATCGATGTACTGTGGAGACCTCACGCCCCACGTGTTGAGCAATTCGGCGGTACGTCCACCCGGCCTCCCGCATGCCCACTATACGCCCTCGCTCAAAGTCCGTCAACTGCACATACGGTTCACGTCCACGCTGTCGCGGCATGCAACCAGTGTTAAAGACTGCGATGGAGCTCCGTATGCCACGGCAAACTGGCTGACACTGACGGCGGCGGTGCACAAATGCTGCGCAGGTAGCGCCATTCGACGGCCAACACCGCGGTTCCTGGTGTGTCCGCTGTGCCGTGCGTGTGATCATTGCTTGTACAGCCCTCTCGCAGTGTCCGGAGCAAGTATGGTGGGTCTGACACACCGGTGTCAATGTGTTCTTTTTTCCATTTCCAGGAGTGTAGTTCAATAATACCCTCTATATCACATAAATGCATACTGTCGAAATTCCAAGGAAGTACTTTTTAAGATGATTCGAGAAACACATTGTTTCCTGCATTCATATCACACATCCTAATTATGACGGTAAAATGCAATAAATTTGAGGCGTAACGCCATTGGATTAGGAGTGGGGCAAATTCGTATTCTAGGCGCGCTCCTTCACTCATCACACTACGGCTTGCTAAACGTTAATGCACAACTTATCGGTAGAGGTAATACTGCATTTCACAACTAAGCATTATTCCTGTGTACATTACGATATTTAGGCGTTTCTTGTTCCATAACGATTCTGTTCAAATGGTTCAAATAGCCCTGAGCACTATGGGACTTAACTGCTGTGGTCATCAGTCCCCTAGAACTTAGAACTACTTAAACCTAACTAACCTAAGGACATCACAAACACCCATGCCCGAGGCAGGATTCGAACCTGCGACCACAGCGGTCGCGCGGTTCCAGACTGTAGCGCCTAGAACCGCTCGGCCACGCCGGCCGGCTGCGATCCTGTTCTCCAAGTATGAAGTTTTTTTCGGGAGGAAAGCTACCAGTAGTACACGTCTTACTAACCAAATGACTAAGAAGCTTTCAAATATCAAAAAGCAGATAGCGCTTTCGTAACAGTCACGTTAGCTTCAACTGACATGGAACATACAGATTCATTTTCAACCACTACTCCACCATCTTCACGTAGTCCTGTTCTTAGTGGTATCCTCTTTCTGTTTCCGTACGTGTGAACCATATTTGCCTATCTTGTTATTGGTAGCACCTACAGTGAAAGAATATTCTTATTTTGCGTCCTGTCGATACTGAGGTGGTTAGAGACATAACACTAGATTCAACGACTTAAGTGCAGGAAATCAGCCTCTTATGCGGTACCACTCAAACATTCGCTTCGAGTGGTTTAGAAAAAGAATTAAAAACATAGGTATCTTTGCCCGGATGCAGATTTGGAACGCTCCTCCCCCCTTCCCCCCGAAAACGAATCCATCGCACCACCTGACACGCGATTGTCACATATTGCGTCACAACTAGTCGAGGAGGAAGTGGGATTTAAACCCCGGACCTTGACACCTAATCAGCTGTGACACCACACTATACCACTGTTTTAAAATTCTATTTTTTTTAGCAATTAGATTTATATCCTCTCAGAAATGTAACAGCATTGTACAGCATATTCGCGTGGTCCACTTTATTTCGGATCTGTATTTGTGAAGAACGAAACAGATTTGTTGTGAATTTTAGGCTCAGAATGCAGTGTTCTCACACACGGGAATCACTAGCTAATCGCTACTGAATATGCAGAGCTTTTAAACTCTCATGGAAGTAAGTAACTGTATACCAAAACAAAAGTATCTGAACATCCGAAACCAGAGATGGTAGTGATGTTGAATATTGGAGTCTTGAGCATTCCTAACATTTTCCACTGGCTTCAGATAGGGACTCTGGCCATACCACTTCCCTTCAGGAATTTTACTATCCATAAACCATTGCCTCACAAATGCTGCTTTATGATAGGGTGCATTGACATGTAAGGTTGCGGAGGTTTTGTAATTTTTTATTTTTTATTATTTATTTATTGCTTATTCTTGAATTGAGAACAACTGTGTGAGGTGAAATGACAAGTTTAAGGCCGTAATATTTCTCACCACATTACAGCTTTTCACACAGTTTTCAACTCGCCAACATAAAAACAGCGCAATGGATAACGCATCTTACCGACATCAAAAAGTGAAATACACAACAATGTTAAATATTAACTCTCTGAAAGCACATTAATCCTAAACACAATATTATGAAAGTTTATTTGGAAGTTTCTTTACATTAATCCTAAGCACAATAATATGAAAGTTTTTGTAACGTCCAGTTTCTTTACAAAATTGCTCCTACACATACGTTATGATGTTGGTCAGTACTACGAAAATCGTCCGAGTCCAGTTCAAAGTTCGGTACTATTTAGGATGAGAATCAAGTCTGCGGTGGATGTTTAGTCAAGTGACAAATTTGAGCACAAGATTACCGACGGCCGCTCGAGTTTACAGTGGACGCAAGCTGGTGAACCAACAAAGTTTATGCCTCTGCAAGCAGTATTTACCTTAAGCTGCGATGTGCTGCTGTCTGCAAGGCCGCTCTCTCTCACTGAAATTCCCACAAAACTAATCTGGCCTTTGCTGAACTTACCAGCAGAAACTTTCACTGTATTTCTCGTTATGCGAGAAAACATGTACTCAGCCCTAGTCTTATTACGTGGCGATATACACGCGCATGGTTGCAGCAGCGTGCATATTATAGTGCCCTCTCAGTTCTCGCAACAACAAATTAACTAATTTGGCTGGTTCGTTTCTTCGCAGTTGGAGCTAATCGTTGCTACTGGAGTGCAGCCGCTGCGAACGCAGTGTCCACACCAATTTCTTCTCTGCGTCGTAGGGAGCATTAAGCGCTCCGTTCTGCACTTGGCGCCAGTTGAGAGAAGAGTCACACCTACAAAATTTCTCTCTCGTCCTCTAATGGCAGAACTGCCTTCCTCCACTTGGGTTACTTTTTCACGTCACGGCTTTCTTTGACCAATAAGAGCATTCCTCTTATTTTGTAGAAACACCCTCTACCAATCGCAACGTCCCTTCTATCAAACTGCGTCGAAACTTCAGTAGTTTTCTCCTTCCTAGTGAGTTTCCGCCAATCATTTCATCATCATTCATGCACGTGGCAAGATTGAACTGAGAAAAGGTTGGGAATTTGTATGGGCACTAATACCCGCGCAGTTGAGTGCCCCACAATCCAAACATCATCGTCATCATTCTTACTGTAACACGACCTCCATCTTCCTTGTTGGTACTACTACACATTTGGCTTGTAATGTTATCCAGGCCTACACCAAACCCACACACTTCCGTTGGAATGCCGGCGCGTACAGAGTGACTAAACGCTCCAAATCACTTGTTTCCAGTCATTCGCTCTCCAGTGCCGTCGCTCTTTATAGCACCCCAGGAGTCGTATAGCGTTGACAGCAGAAAATGACTGGCTTATGACAACTGCTCGACCATTGTACAGCATTGTATGGAAAGTCACTGGGCTGGATAGACTGGCGGTAGAACTCTAGAGCCCACAGGTTTTTCCTGCATCTTATTTTACGTGAGTTTTTGACAACCATCTTCTACAGCGATCGACAGTCCCTGTTCGTCAGTACACGTGGTCAGCCTGGTCTTAGCTCAGCTGTGATTGTTCCTTCCCGTTTCTATTTCACAATCACATCATCAAAAGTCGACTTGGGCAGCTTTAGAAGGGTTGAAAAACCCCTGATAAATAAGTTACTCTGGTAACATCCAGTGACTAGTTCACGTTCAAAGTCACTGAGCTCTTTTGACCGATTCGTTCCGTTGTTACTGCTTCTCTACTGACAACACAGTACTCACCGCTGTCTTTTATCCTGGCGGATCCGCCTCTCCTGACATCTGGTAATCAATTCCGCGTCATATAAGAATGTCTACATACTTCTGATCAGATAGTGTACATCCAGTTAAAGCTGTTGACATATACAGATGAGCAAAATCATTATGACAACGTGCTTAACAGCCCATTGATCCACTGTTGGAATGTAGTATCACAGCGATTCTAAGTAGGATGCCAGAAGTCCCTTGGTAAGTTTCCAGAAGTATGTGGTGCCACATGTCTACGACTGTATCACGCAATATACGTTAGTTACGGGCCGGTCGTTTGTGGGAGAAAATATGCCACGCTATAGTATCCCAGACGTGTTCCAATTGGTTCAGATGAGGCGAATTCTGAAGGCGAGACATCACTGTGAGATCGCTGTCATGTTCCGCAAACCACTGTTGCACGATTATGACCTTGTGACATGGAGAGTTATCCTGCTGAAATGTGCCATCGTTGCCGCGGAAGACATCCAGCGTGAAGAACATGCAGATAGGACGTGATAATGTTCACATAGTCCAAAACTGTGCGTTCTCTTATTACTACAGGCCCCATAGACGCCCAGGTGACCGTCTCCTTCAGCATAATACTGATATTTCTCCCAATGACTTGCATCTGTGGAATGGTGCGTGTTTTGAACAGCCATTCACCTTCTTACACCATCAAACTGGTTTAAGAAGCAACTTGATCCTTCGAACCAGACCACGCGTTTCCATTGATCCATGGTCCAATGTCCATGTTTAGCCAACATGGTCACACATTGGCATCGTCTGTTGTGGAGCCCCGTGACCGGGAACATGCGGTGAACGTTGTGCTCTGATACACAGGGTGATCCAGAGATGTTATTACAAACTTAAAGGATGATGGAGAAGCGTAAACACGTTAATTAGAGGTAAAGGACTAAGGTCGGGAAACGAGAGAGTCAAAAGCTATAAGCGAAAATCGTTCTGATATCTATGACAGTGGAGCTGTTTCTATTGCAAGCTCTATGCTATCCATATTTTGGGAGGAGGTAGTATGGCCCAAAACAAGAAAAATTTTCCAAACCACATACCTTAAGAGCTATGAGCATTAGTTTGAGAGGTGGCATGAGCCCCCTCTCATATTTCTATCTTACGATTCTCCTCTCTAGTTGCATGCGGTGGAGGGTTGCTATTCCTTCACACGCGGACTTCCCATGCAGCGTCTCTCGTCACCCGGGTGGTCCAGTGACAGGCGGGCTCTTCTGACTTTGAAAGGGTAGGCCGACAGGCGTGGGGGGTCGAGTGAATGCTTTCCGGACGCCGGCATTGTCAGGAGACGCGCCTGTTTGGGGCCGGAAGTGGCGGCTGGGCTGGAGGTTCCGTTGCTTCGCAGAAGCTTAGCGAAAACACTTTCTGGCGGGCTACCAGCGAGGCGTGGGAATGACTTATGTACCCAGGCAGCTGTGGCGGGAAAATTCCCGCGCTTTCTGCAAAATAGTAACTGGGATTGGCTTGCTCAGGGCATAGCTCCGTGACGTAGCAAAATCAGCACAGAAATTGGCGCCAAGAATCTCCATTGGTGGAATGGTAGTGCTCCGGCAATGGAGTGGAATTTCCGCCGGTTTTCGGGTTGCTGATTGGAACGTAACCACGGACACTGTCTTGGGGGCGGGAATGTTGTGTGTTCGGCCTGTACGGGTGCTCTAGGTAGTCGGCAGTCGCCTTTCGGTCGAGGACGTCGAAGCAACCAGCCAACGGCTCCGGTACGCCAGATCGTGTCCTGGCAGTCAAGAAGACAGTTTGGTAATGTATGTCCGCAGCACTGGCAGACAGGGATTTTCCTAGGTGATAATCAGAGCTCAGCAGAGCGCGCCTGTTCGTCTTTTTCTAACTTTGTTCTGTCTTGAGTAGCAGCAATTACTGTTGGGTTAGCTGTGTGTCTCTCTTGAGATTTGAGTGGCAAGGAATTGGCTCCACATACCACCTCGTCTTAAACCTCACGATCTAGTTTAGGGACAACTTCACCTTTACAGTGTTTGTATGAATCTCCAATTTGAGCCAATTTGATGTATTATAAATATTTCCTGTGTTTCTTTTACTATTCTGTGTTTAGTCGTAATAAATCATATTGTTATTTTGGACAGAACTTTCATTCTGTTAATCGATAGAGCAACCCTATCATTCCTCACTATGCTAATGAAACCTTTGTTTATTTAACTTATTTATCAAATTAAATTATTGCAGGTGCCAAACTCTCTTCTACTCCACTGGCAGGGTTGATTAGAGTCAGTTTGCGTATTTTTTTTATCCTTGTGCAACAGCAAAAGTCGGAGTTAGAATAGGGGGGGGCTTAGAGCATGATTTACATATGTGGATTCTAGTAGAATTTAGTGATAAATACACTGCTAGCCCCGGCACCTCGCATAAAATGGCGACCCTTGGCCTCGGATCTTTCCTGTGAATCTCTGATAAGCAAACAGGATTCTTAGTAGGAACATTCAAATTTTTTTCTCTACTTTTTTTTAATGATTAATACCCAACTTTTTTTTCTTGTAGTTCCGTGATTAGTTTAATTAGCGGCGCATGATTACAGTTATTGTTTTCAGTGTATATATTTTTGTTTGTTCATTGTTTTTGTGTTTCGTTGATGTGGTGTCCGTACCACATCGCACTTTGTCAGATTTGTGTGCGGTTTCTGTACCACATCAAATTGTGTTTGTAATTACAGCGTTGGAACAGCGTTGTTGAAATTTTATGTCTATGTGTAAAAATACAGGGGGTAGATTATTTTTACTGTGTATTTTAGATAAATTTTGTTTCTCATGAATGATCACGAGAAGTAAGGCACGACTATTAGTGAGCGAAGCTAAAACAACAGTGGATACTATAATGGATAAGGGGCACGTTACTGACGGGGATAGGTTCGGAGGTGAGATGGGCACATTTTTAGCAGGACAGGACGACAGGGTCATTGATGAGGAAGGTGATTTAGACGCGATCTTAGAGCAATGTCGCGACCGTGATTATGACAGTGAGGTAGAGGATGAAACAGAGACAGGCACACAGGTCGAGACGGCAGCAGAAGTTTATAATCAAACGAACGAGAGCAGACAGGGGCCAGCTTGGTCACGTCAGAGCTCTAGCGCCCAGGTGTCCAGAGTTACATCACCCATGTGTGACGAGGATCAAAAAGATGACATTAACCCAATACTGAGCTTCCTACGATCAATGAAAGAAGAAGATGAGAAACAGCGTAAGAAGGACACTCCGACTATAATTTCGCATATAGGAGAAATTCGTGGGGAATTACTAACGATAAAGAAAGAATGTGGAGAAGCAAAACAAATGTCAATGGTAGCACAAAAAGTAGCAGGCCTAGCCAAAACGGCAGCAACAGGGGCAATGAAAATCGCAAAAGTAACTTCTCAACTCGCAGGTCGCTTGCGACGTGCGACACAAGCCCACTCAAAATCCCTAGCGTTCTTAAAAACCCAAGGTAATATTGCGGTTGCGAACATCACGAAACGAATGAAAGAAGTAGAGAGTCGGATAGCAAAACTAGAGCGAAACGGGCACACGAGCACTGCGCGTTCGGATACCGTTGATGGAGTACACAGAATTGTGTCTCCGAGGAAAAGCCCGCCGTGCTCTAGCCCAGTGACAGAGTGCGGAACTAACAATGCACACGCAGAAACACCTAGTAATAGCTCCAATAATTGTAGCCCACTTAGGAGAGTGAATTCTGAGTGCCACTGGCACTGTGATACAGAGGTAGCACATCACAGTCATCAGCAAGATAGATCAGGACACTCAGCAGACGTGCAAGTATCGGAAACGAGTGACAACACCAGTGCGAGGATCGGACAGGATTTTGATCACAATCACTTCCTGTCGATACTAAAATTCCAAAAGTTCAGAGATAATGGATGGTCGATGCATCCCAAGAGCTGGGTGATGCAGTTTACAAATTCATTACCGTCATCATGGCCAACCCTGGCAAAATTAGAATTCATGTGTGGACACATCGAAGGCCAAGCCGCGGAAAAGATGCGGGGTGTGGCTGCGACGTGTCAGAGTTATCAGGAATTTGTTGATGCGTTCCTGGGGATCTACTGGTCAAAGGAAACGCAAGACAGGATTAAAGACGAAAAAATATTTTGTCCTGAACTGGAAGTGTCCGGGCAAAGGAGCGCAACCAAATTTTTTGATGATTTACTCAAGAAGAATCAATTTTTAGATAGTCCATATAGCAAGGGAGAAATCATCAAATTTTGTTTTTCCAAATTGCCTGTTAGGTATCAACAGACACTTGTCGGCAAGTGTGGATCTGACATAGAAGCATTCAAGAGTCTATTGCGCGAACTCGAAGTAGTCTTCGATAAACAAGACGCAAAGGACAGGAAGAAGGCGCAAAATAACAAATACCACGGGCCAGCAAGGGCAGACGACAACAGATCGCATAATCGCGCTCGTCAGTTAGGAAACCAGGGTTACGGAAATCAAGGTTACGCAATTCAAGATTATGGAAACCAGAGACACGGAAACCAGAACGTCAGGGAACAGGGTCAATCTAGACAAGGAATCTGGGACAGGAGGAATAACGAACGGCGAAGCGACCGTAACTGGAGAGAGCGAAATCAAGGACCACAGGAGAACCAGGAGATTGAAATTAGACCTGCAAATCCTAAGGCACGTCAGAGGAGGGGGAGTCTGACAAGGGATTGGCGCTAGTCCATAGGACTCCACCACATCTCTCACACAAAGAAGTTCGTGGAATACTAGTAGTTTAAGTGGTGTACATAGTAGAATAGGCAAATATATGAACCTTTCTTCGGGGACCAATAATCGTTGCATTAATAGATTAAGATTGTTAAAGTATTAACACGCTGCGTTTTCTCGCATAACAATTTTCTGCTGTTAACTTTTTTTTTTTTTTGTCTATGTTCGGGATCTCCTCTGTCGTTGCGATAAGAGACACTACCTTTCCATGAGCAATGTTTTTGTCATTTCCTATCTGGTGTCCATGTTAAGGGATAAAGATGAGTAACGAGACGTCGCACAAACGGGCGCATACAAGAGCGTGCTCTTAGAAGCGTTCTAAGAAGTCGTGATACGCTCCATAGCGGCCACAACCAGTTCGTGAAACGTTCATACCAATGCTTGCAGGCACGCGTCAGTGCACGGCAAGATTGTGGTATATTGCGTGATTTCGAGGATGAATATGGGCAGTATAGTTTTTTGCAGAGCTGCGCCAGCATCGTTGTCTTGCAAGTCGGGGTGATCCTGTGAGCGTTTGACTCCAATGGTGCCCTAGACGAGAGAAATGCGAGCATAAAGCCTACCACGCCAATGTGCTGGTTGGGGATTTAGCGTGCTGGTCGTGACTGTCACAGATGAATAACCAGGGACTTATACTTGGATATTCGTGACATACTGTGTAGCTGGCGTGTGTTGGGCGACTGAATCCTCAACAGGAACCACCCCTGGCTTGGTCATATTACATTGCTTCTGGAAAGGTGTGCTTTGATCCCGAAAACCGCATCAGATAGAGAAGGAAGTTGCAACTATAAATTTATTGTCGTGTATAGCCATGGCTAACCCAGTCTCTGGAGTTTCAGTGAGGCGTAGTGAGAACTCGGAGGCCATGTCGTACGGCGCGCACATCACTGTCGTCAATAGCGGCGAGCAGCGAGACATCTCAACGTAACAGGAATTATGTAAGAGTATTGTAAAAGGTAAACAAACAAAAAAAAATAAATAAATAAAAAAAAAGGGTACGATATACTAGGATAAGTTAAACTGTAGGATTTAACAATAACTAGATTAATATTGTGGGGGTTTTCTACCACAAGTGTTGTGTTTGGGCACGCCTGTTGGGATGTTATTTTTCAGGTCATCAAATCACAGACCCGAGATGGAGGGACGACCGGCGAGCGAACGTAGAATAGTTGCAATAACATAATTTATTCAGAAGACATAGAAGGTAGATCGTTGGCATATGGTAGTTAATTCTTGAGCATGTCTACTGTCGATCTATATAATTAATAGTAATATTAGTGCGGGCCCGCACATTTAGTTGTTCATCCATTATAAAGCATCAGTTATCACACACCATGTACATACTGAGATCGGTCTCTACACATATATCAAAATAAATTATTTCCATGTCTAGATTAGATGTTATAATGATTGCCATAGATTAATAACTATAAAAGTAAAATAAGAGTGTCTGAAATGACAGACCATCAATGTTTCATTATGTAAATTTGTTATAACATAGAAGGTCATGGGAAAAAGTTAGGCATAAGATTTTTGTAAGAATTGTGCAGATGACGGGGATCGTGGCAATGCGGAGGCCGGCCGGAGCGGGAACAAGAGGTCTGCGGCTACCTGCAAGAAAAGAGCGTCAGCACCCCACCTGACGTGAAGGGCGAGAGCATCCGGTCCTACAGGCTGACAGTCACCCGGCCGTATACCTGAGGGATTACGCAGGACCCTCGCCGGGCCACAAGCGAAAGTGAGGCTGGCCGTTGACACTGACACGCGACCCACACGCGACAGCCTGCTAGCTCTCCAGACGCGGCAGCCGTTTGGAGGGATTCCCTGCGGCAGACCACGTTGTCGTGAGTACACGAAGAAGATCACATATCGTGTCAGAACCTGTGCCTCATGTGCCTCAGGACAGAAAGGGACGCTCTATACTCACCTGTTTGGGTTTTTACAACTCACTAGCATTGGCCGATCTGCATACACAAAGCAGTATCATGCCACACTAACAAATGTATGGTCTCATTTCTTACTTCTCCTCTCTATTAGAGAGCAGTTTTAACAATAGTCGCTCCTAGTTCGATCCTGTATGGATGACCTCACACACTTGTGGAGTCACTCCACGTGCCATCATCCCTCGTCGAACTGCAATATTGGGAAACGTAAAGTTCTGTCCAGCGAGAGAAGAGACCTAGACTAGTGATGTATCCCAACGAGTAGACCTCAGAGACAATTAATCGACGTGAGGAGAGCCTATCACTGTGTCTTCCTACCGTACTGCTGTGATCATATGCGTGGGTCTGACTACAATCTCAACAACGTACTGCAGACACTCCAGAACTCCCTATTGCTGTTGCCACAATGTAGCAACAACACCCGACGTTTAGCCTTATGTGATGTCAGTACTGTGGAATTAGTGAAGTGCTACGGATATTTCTAACAATGTGATTTAGTGCCTCATTCTCAGCACAGTCGTGAACTTTGTGCAATGTGCACGCACAATTTGATGCCCCATGAACCTTGTTTTTTTTCTTAAATTTCTTTCTCTTATGTTGTTTTTGTAATGTATGTTATACCTTGTATGCGTTTGTGTTTTACACTGTAATTCTTATTACAGATTACTGTATTGTTCTCCACACCATGTTTTTTTGTATTTTGTGTTTATTGTTGTATGCAAACAGTGTGCCTGAAGTCCCCATAAACTGAAGCAGATACCACCACTGTCATTGTGAATGGACCATCAGTTCAGGGAACATTTTGTAAAGGTTATTCTTGCTGCAGGGAGACAGAATGAATCGGAGGTTGTAACTAGATTCTGAAAGCTCACAAAGAGATTGTTAACTTATATAGTATCATGTGTGAGTGAGTTCGGGTTAGTTTAATGATTAAAATTGTTGTAACATCTTGGGCATTTAATTGCGGAGCACTCCAACTCTGATTGTAAAGAATAAACTGCTCCATATTTGGCTCAGATGCCCGGGCCATATTTAGAGCGTGAATGTCTGCGTGAATCGGTGTTTGGAAGGGGCTCCCTGGGTATGGATGTGTGATGTGAGTGTTAGTGTTCCATATTAAGAAGGTGAAGTTGGCTACATCATAAATAATCCTCCCTCTATGAGCTGCATTTTTCAGTTGCAGTGATTTTCTTTATAGAGTGCGGCATGTGGAGCCAGTTTGCGAGATTGTTCTTGGGCGATTGACTCACTACCTTGCTCCTAAGTGAGCCAACCGCTCACCAATTACAATCTAAAATGGCGTAGGGGCTATGAGAGGTGGCATGAGCCCCCTCTCATATTTCTATCTTACGATTCTCCTCTCTAGTTGCATGCGGTGGAGGGTTGCTATTCCTTCACACGCGGACTTCCCATGCAGCGTCTCTCGTCACCCGGGTGGTCCAGTGACAGGCGGGCTCTTCTGACTTTGAAAGGGTAGGCCGACAGGCGTGGGGGGTCGAGTGAATGCTTTCCGGACGCCGGCATTGTCAGGAGACGCGCCCGTTTGGGGCCGGAAGTGGCGGCTGGGCTGGAGGTTCCGTTGCTTCGCAGAAGCTTAGCGAAAACACTTTCTGGCGGGCTACCAGTGAGGCGTGGGAATGACTTATGTACCCAGGCAGCTGTGGCGGGAAAATTCCCGCGCTTTCTGCAAAATAGTAACTGGGATTGGCTTGCTCAGGGCATAGCTCCGTGACGTAGCAAAATCAGCACAGAAATTGGCGCCAAGAATCTCCATTGGTGGAATGGTAGTGCTCCGGCAATGGAGTGGAATTTCCACCAGTTTTCGGGTTGCTGATTGGAACGTAACCACGGACACTGTCGTGGGGGCGGGAATGTTGTGTGTTCGGCCTGTACGGGTGCTCTAGGTAGTCGGCAGTCGCCTTTCGGTCGAGGACGTCGAAGCAACCAGCCAACGGCTCCGGTACGCCAGATCGTGTCCTGGCAGTCAAGAAGACAGTTTGGTAATGTATGTCCGCAGCACTGGCAGACAGGGATTTTCCTAGGTGATAATCAGAGCTCAGCAGAGCGCGCCTGTTCGTCTTTTTCTAACTTTGTTCTGTCTTGAGTAGCAGCAATTACTGTTGGGTTAGCTGTGTGTCTCTCTTGAGATTTGAGTGGCAAGGAATTGGCTCCACATACCACCTCGTCTTAAACCTCACGATCTAGTTTAGGGACAACTTCACCTTTACAGTGTTTGTATGAATCTCCAATTTGAGCCAATTTGATGTATTATAAATATTTCCTGTGTTTCTTTTACTATTCTGTGTTTAGTCTTAATAAATCATATTGTTATTTTGGACAGAACTTTCATTCTGTTAATCGATAGAGCAACCCTATCATTCCTCACTATGCTAATGAAACCTTTGTTTATTTAACTTATTTATCAAATTAAATTATTGCAGGTGCCAAACTCTCTTCTACTCCACTGGCAGGGTTGATTAGAGTCAGTTTGCGTATTTTTTTTATCCTTGTGCAATAGCAAAAGTCGGAGTTAGAATAGGGGGGGGGCTTAGAGCATGATTTACATATGTGGATTCTAGTAGAATTTAGTGATAAATACACTGCTAGCCCCGGCACCTCGCAAGTTCATCTTTGTTTTTGTGAAACACACGTCCTAGTGAGTAAATGTTCATAGATTTTAAGGTATGCAGATTAGTGCCCAGCTGGCAGGTATGGCCGAGCACTTCTAGGCACTTCAGTTCGGAACCGCGCGACTGCTCTGGTCGCAGGTTCGAATCCTGCCTCGGGCATGGATGTGTGCGATGTCCTTAGGTTAGTTAGGTTTAAGTAGTTCTAAGTTCTAGGGGACTAATGAGCTCAGATGTTAAGTCCCATAGTGCTCAGAGTCATTTGAAACATTTTAGTGCCCAAGTTTGCTAGACAATTTTTTCTTGTTTTGGTTCCTACTTCCTTCATCCAAAATATGGGAAGATTCCAGTAGAAGACTTCCGCTGCCACAGATGTCGGAATGATTTTCGCTTATAACTTTCAAATCTATCGTTTCCTGATCAGGGTCCTTTTCCTCAGACTGGTACATTTACCCTTCTCTATCACATCAAGGAGTCACCTAGGGCTTGTCCCTGCACTATCATTGCACTCTGTCATCAGATCAATTGCCCGCCCCTGGTAGGTGAGTGGTCAGCACGACGGAATGTCATTCCTAACGGCCCGGGTTCGATTCCCGGATGGGTCGGAGATTTTCTCCGCTCTAGTCGCCGAAGCAGTGTCAACTCGAAAGACTTGCACCAAGCGAACGGTCAACCCGACGGGAGGCCCTAGCCTCACGGCATTTCCATCAGATGAGTTCACCGCATGTCCTGGTTTACTGAGTGGGCAAGCATCTGACCTGCACGTTCTGTGTTGAGGCATGGACGCTCGACACCTTTTCGCCTACTCTTGGTTTCGCGGACTTCAACCACTTTTTGTACAGTCTCCAGTCACATTGTAACACCCCACCCGTCACTTATCTGGTTTTGGTGTGTGTTCACCCCAGGTAATTGACTAACAGATCAACAGAAAGTGCAAAACTGCCGCAATATCGGATAACGCAAAGAAAGTAATAAGGAGGACCTGTGACTCCTGACTGAACTGCGGTGGCAGTGTTGACATTAATTGATTCAGAATTGATCCCTTTTAATTAAAAAGGGGTGCACATTGATGTTATATTCAGCTATTGAACACCAGATGCAAATGTTGAACATAAAATTAATTAAGAAAGTGACTTGGGATTTCAACTACTTGATTGAAAACAGATGCAGTCGACTAGCACAGATTTATTTTAACTCACGACCTTCAATCATCACATTACATGACTCTCCTAACAGGCAGTCGTAATAAATTGCGTTTGCGTGGAGTAAAGCGCGATAAATCAAAAGTAATTCCTATCGACTGACCCAGGCGTAATGCGAAGTGCGAGAAGAATTCCACACTACACCCCCCATGAAACCCTCGTGGAAACTTTGCCGACGTGATCCAACAAATTAATCAGTGGCTGGAGCGGGCGCAATATCACCGAATTCAGCGTGGCGGAGCGGCGTCGTTGCGTGAACGTCGGCCGACCTCGTGGTGCTGCAAGGCTGCGCTCGTCTATTCACTCCTAGCTATCTTGCTCAGTACATAACTGAACAAAAACTTCCTATCTCCAAGCTCAATCGTTTCATTTGCTAAGTCCTAAACTGCAGAGATGCTAACTCTTTCTCAGGCAAGCTGAGTCAAGAACGCCACATCCGCACTCTAGGCAAGCTGGGAATGGAAGACCTCTACGGAGACTTCTCACAGTCCGCTCTTCGCCTCGGTTTCCCCTCCAGCAAAATCACTTACGCCAATTGCGGCGCAGGTTGCGTTAATTATGCGTCGCTTGCCAGTGCCGACCAATGCCTGCTCTGGGAAGTGAACAAATTCCCACAAAATTTCCCTTCCTCTCAACTTCTGCTATTTCGCTCCTCCCAAGCCACCCACCAAGGTTAGCGTCTGCACAAACACCAAGTTTTCCGGAATTCTGTCTCCCAGGAGTGTACTTCAAATTCCTCGGTCCTACATCCCCATTGGAGGCCGGCGTATTTCATTCTGTCGCTCTTCACCCGATTTACTTCAGACTCTGCGGACCGTGAATTCAGTGTGAAGTTGCTATAGTCACGAACACACATATTTTGACCTCTGTTGACCGCTCCACCGTAGCTTTACGCGGCTGTCTCGCATGTTTCACAGAAAACGGGACGACAGACATTTATCAAAAGGCGTACAAGTTCTCCGTCTGTCTCCCGGTACACCAGCATGGAGTCGGGGTCAACCACCCGCTCACTGTCACTCATCTTAAGGCGGCTGGAGGCCGCGCACCGTTACCGCTTTCTCAGAGCTTGAGCCGCCCTAAGCTGCCCATGTCGCTTCCCTTTAGCCGCTCCCCCGGCCGGCCACGCTCAACTCTAAATGCATCCCTGGAGTAAACTAGCGTCCAGTTGTAACCTCCCCACAAAAATTAGTTCACATTTAGTGTAACCTCAAAACAGAAAAATTACTAAACCTCTCAACGGTAAAAATTATAATTATGTCGTTCACATTCAGTGTAACGTCCCAACAAAAAATAAATTCAGTAACCTGGTAATAATACAATGTAACTAACCTCTCAATTAAATTGTCGCTCACTTATAACTTTTCAATAATTGACTGTGAATTTAACCTGGTAAATTTTGGACGTCAGCAGTGCTGCGTCATGGCCCTGAAAGATCATTCCGAATAAAAAAGAAAAATTCTTACCTCAATGAAGTCGCCGGATAACGCATATATATCTGCTCTTACAATAAATTTTTCTGGCACAGCCCTGTGCAATGCTGGCCAATAGATTTGTCATCTATGAAAGGAAACAACTGATTTTTCTATTGCAATAATCAGGATGATCATGGATTGGAGAAATTAGTAAATTCTTTAAATTGAAATGAATGGTTGTTAAAAGTTATTTTTTATGAGAAAGATTATTATTAGGACATTTTTAAAACATTTACATGGGACTTGAGATAACAATACTACATGTGCGCGAGGCTGCTTTTACCTTATACAATAATGCTCAGGCTCCGGCATCGCTGCACCACGACCGGCCCAACCAACACGATACACCAGACCAGACTACTCGCTAGCAACAACTTGCTGCTACAGCTACACAGTTCCTACTGCAGTCAACACTGCTCTCTGGTCTGAGATTCTCTTACACCATGCATATCACAAGCAGCGCTCGGACCTCTTACACAGTAAATCGACTCGTTTCCACAAAGTTTTCATGTCGTGTTAAAACCATCACCCGACATTAATTATTCCACTACGTCCATACTATACCCTCTACAAGATGCATTGTGCCTTATCAGACATTTTGTTCAGCCCTACTGTTCGCTCAACGTGAGTTAGGTGATCTTTAATGACTTCATGTAAGGGGCATAGTTCTTGCCATCTTACAACATTAACGTGCCCACCTGTCAAATACCTAATAGCCACCTCTTGTAGACATACTACTGCGAGACTTGCAGGAAAAGAGTTAATGAGGGAATCGACAGGGATTTGGAGCCATCCCGACTCCGGTGGCATGGCCAGTTGCTCTGTGTTCCACGGCTGAGGATCCATGGCGCGAACAGCCCGACAGAGCTGGTCGCACAGGGTCTAGATTGGCGTTACATCCGGGGAGTTTGGTGAACATGGGAGTACGGTAAACTCATCTGAAACCTCCGTGACATGTTGCATTGTCCTTCTGCCGGTAGATGCCATCGTGTCAAGCAAAAAACAAACTGAATATAGATGTGGTCACGATCACCAAGGATGGATGCATAGTTGTATTTTGTGCCTTCCAGAATGAGACTGCCACGAAAAAATTCCCCAGACCATAATGCATCGACGATTGTTACAGGGTTCAAAATGGTTCAAATGGCTCTGAGCACTATCCCAAGAACTTTGAACTACTTAAACCTAACTAACCTAAGGACATCACACACATCCATGCCCGAGGCAGGATTCGAACCTAGCGGTCACGCGGTTCCAGATTGAAACGCCTAGAACCGCACGGCCACACCGGCCGGCTTGTTACAGGGTGTTTGCTTTCAGACGTTTCATGTCGTACACGCCAACGACTATCTGCCTGATGGAGCATAAAACGTGACTCATCTGAAGAGACCACCTGTTGCCATTCAGTGGAAATTTAGCCTTTGTCGCCGATGAACAGCAGTTAGCATGGGTGCATGAACCAGGGGCCTGCTGGCAACATACACTGTCGGCAGTGCATTGGTTCATCTGGTGGGTCAGCTGCTGACAGTTATATGTGTGTCCGACCATACACATCTCCGCAGCCGTCGTTCACGCCCGTCATGTGTACCAGAGCTGCCTCGACGCCGGTTTTGGGCAGCGGCGTTTTGCCATGCACGGTATACTTTAACCACGGGGGCACCTGAACATCTTTCAGACTTAGCCATTTCGGAAAACCGAGCGAGGTGGCGCAGTGGTTAGCACACTGGCCTCGCGTTCGGGAGGACGACGGTTCAATCCCGCGTCTGACCATCCTGATTTAGGTTTTCCGTGATTTCCCTAAATCGCTCCAGGCAAATGCCGGGATGGTTCCTTTGAAAGGGCACGGCCGACTTCCTTCCCCGTTCTTCATTAATCCGATGAGACCGATGACCTCGCAGTTTGATCTCTTCCCCCAAACAACCCAAACCGACCATTTCGGAAATGCTTTCACTCTTGTATCGAAAGCCAATGATCATGCACTTTTGGACGTCAGATAAATCGCTCTGTTTCTGCATTACACGACTACACTGTTTTCGGTGCCCTTCCGACACGTTTTTTATTCACTGCTTGTACTGCCACCTGCCGTTTGCCAGCGGTTATTGGATTTTGACGTCACATTCATGTGACTGGACCCTGTAGAGACGTCAATACCACGCGAATAGCTGGTTTCGCTGTTTCTGAGATATTCGGACCCAGCACGCACGTTTATGCGAGTGGATTACCCCATTTGCCGCCCGTATCGTGGTGATTCCCCATTCGTGTCTCCTCCGCTTATATACTTTCCTTCCCATGACACATATCCTCGACGCTACCGAGTTGCATTCCATATCGTACTGGGTACTGCTCGTTATGTTTTGGCTTATCATTGCAAATGGTTCAAATACCTCTAAGCACTATGGGACTTAACATCTGACGTCATCAGTCCCCTAGACTTAGAGCTACTTAAACCTAACTAACCTAAGGACATCACACGCAGCCACACCCGAGGCAGGATTCGAACTTGCTACCGTAGTAGCAACGCGGTTCCGGGCTGAGGCGCCTAGAACTGCTCGGCCGCAGCGGCCAGCTTATCACTGCAATTGTGCTATTCGTAATTCATCTTTTTCTCTCTCTTCACAGAGACAGTTATTCGAGATACAGTAAGACAATTACATGTAAGAATAGTGGAGGAAGTAGACATTTAAAAATGTACGAGTAAAACAGTTGGACAAAAAAAGATATATTCTCATTAACTCTTGCCTTTTTTGTCTCTAATGGAGGGAAGTCTGAAAGATACAACTTTTACAGGGATATCAAAGCTTGGTTACAGTAGAGAGGTGGAAGTGAATGTAAGTTGCTGTAATTTCGCAGAGATGAACAGATTGGCGCTGTATACAGGGTGTAAATTTTAATTTTACAAACCAGAATAACTCGAAAACTAAGCCTCACACGAAAAATGTGTAGAAAGCAAAGTTGATTATTTTCGGGGGAGACAACTGCTGGGGCGCGAGGCAACTTTATAACTTAAAATGGGAACCCCCATTTTTTATTGCAGAATCAGATTCTACATTAAAAAAAACTACGTACATTTTGTCTTAAAGTGTAGAAAGTGTAGAAAGCTATATACTGAAATTACGATAAGATAATGTTTTGGAGGAGGAGATTAGTGTTTAACGTCCCTTCGGC
This sequence comes from Schistocerca nitens, assembly GCF_023898315.1. Classification (NCBI taxonomy): domain Eukaryota; kingdom Metazoa; phylum Arthropoda; class Insecta; order Orthoptera; family Acrididae; genus Schistocerca; species Schistocerca nitens. The sequence goes on along the minus strand of NC_064620.1, from coordinate 369,129,274 downwards.
ACTGAGGTCATTAGAGGCGGAGCAAAAGTTCGGATTATGGAAGGACGGAGAAGGAAAGCTGCCGTGGCCTTTAGAAGGACCCATCCCGACATTTGCCTTAAGCGATTTAGGAAACGCACGGAAAACGTAAACCAGGATGGCCGAACGCGGGCTCGAACCGTCGTCCTCCCGAACGCGAGTCCATTATGCTGACCACTGCGCTACCCTGCTCTGTTAGATAATTATTTTGTGAAATACGACTTACATAACCGGCTTACAGGTTACAAAATCGAGTAAAGTAATTGTAAATAAGCAATAATAAATATGACCATCAGCATGCTTATCCTGAAATAATAAACGAATTAAATTTAGCTATTTGTGTTTCTAGTTTGTATTACTGTATTTACTGATTTCGAGTACTGAGCTCGAATATCACGATTAAAATTATCTCCTAGGAAAGTGTTACACGTCAGTTGGGATTTTACGTTTCACCTGTAATTCGACCGTAATCAATAGGATATACACATTAATTGAACTTAGCTAGTTTATTCTCGCCGTTTCTTTGCCTTCCTCTTGTTGAGATTCTCTCTGTAGCATGTAGCAGAAATCAGCCAGCATAGCAGTAATCCACTGACCTTTGTACCGCTATTCCATGAGAGAAATGCTCTGATGGATCCCTTTGTCGTGCTCATTGCTGTATGCATCCACAGTTCTGTGAGAACTTGTCCACGTGGGTCACGTTGCAGCCAATGGCCTTACAAGCTTCAATAAGTTCGTTCACAAGGTCCCTGTGATTTTCAGCTCTCCTGTTTCCAGAGAACACTTCTGTCATGTTACGAATGCTGCTGATAGCGGCTTGGAGCTCCTCAAATTGGTCCCCAAACAGCTGTTGTATCTGTGGATCTATGAATATCCTCTTTGTGATCTTTTCTGTGCTGAGTCGTGGAATGTTCTTACACAAATAGTGAAATGCTGCTTCATTCCCGTGCACAGCCTTCACCAGTGCTGTCATGAGTCCCAACTTAATGTGCTACGGAGGGAGAACAATTATGTTCGGATTCACTAGAGGTTCTTAGGCAATATTGTTTGACCTACGCGACAAAGCTTTTCGTGGAGACCATTCCTTCCGTCTGTAGCGTTTTTCTCTTGCGCGACTGCCCCTCTCACACGGGTAGCAGCAAAGCTTTGTGTTAAGTCCCCTTGCAAACCCCACAGCATCGCAATGACTTTGAAATTTATACATACCAACCATCCACGCTTATAATAATTAACACAGTTTACAACGTATTTCAACAGGTATAACTTTCTTTAGCTAAGGCAGCATATGCACAGGGATGAATGCCTCCCATTACGACTGTATAACAGTACTGACTTCAAGCTTGTTTTTAGCCATCTGTAAAGAGTCTTTATTTCAGGTCTTCCAACAAACCGTCAACCTTACACCAGAATCTAACATCGCCTTCAGTACTGAAATGACCCTCAATTTTTTCTTCTTTTCTTTTTTTTTCTGACGCTCCCGAAACATACACGTACTGCGTCAGCGAGGAGATTCCATTACTGCAATCGTGAAGCCAAGAGTTCGGTACTACGCTCTGGAAGATCTAATTCACAAATCGGATCAGTGAGTTCCCACTGTGCGAAATTGTGTGGTTCTCCAAATGACGATGTTCGTGTGAATGTAGGGTCAGTGTCACTGGCGGTTGACTACAATTTTTCGGCTATACGTGCCGGTTCAGCACCAACGCTATCACTGCTTGATGGCGGTACAAGTACAACATGAATTGGCAGCCACAGGGCTAGGGATAGATGGAATGCCAGGGTATTGAATAATCCCCTTCCACTTGTTATAGACTCCTTTCCTCAAGGGAGGTACCATACAAAAATGGCAACCCGGTGAATGATTTGTAGGTTCACGCCAAAATGCACACATGCGTACATTAAAATAATTCTTCAGTTTGAACACTTCACTTCGTATACATTCGCTGCCAACCACAGTGACACTCGTTCCAGTAACAAATGAACTAACGCTGCAAAAGAGCACGCAGCCATGGCGAACGACAAAATCGCGTCAGGTTTCTACATTCACTTGACTGGACGATATGCACATGAGTAATGGCGTAATACAGTGTTGCCAAATTGTACTCGAAGTGTCGACCTCTCTCACTGACGGCAGAGGAACCCTTATCACAATGCCTTTTTTAGAGTCCCTTAAGTGTGACCGCGAAATGCAAACACTATGTTTAATTGTAACCCTGAGCTAGAAGACAATTTTAACCTTGACATGAGTTTTCAGTCCATTTAAATCTATAAAGCATGACTACTTACGTATTTGTAAAAAATAAAATGTGAAAATTTGTGGCCCGGTGGCATGGCTGGAAAATCTGCGAATAATTCTCTGTCGTCGGTCTTTCGTCAATATTCCCGATACACAGGAAACCGTGGGCCAGTTAATACGTAGCAGCACATTTCGTACAACCTACTGCATTCTAAATTTCAGAAAGTTTCTTATTTTGTTGTGCTAAGTGCTACTGTAATGTATCTACCATTAGTCATCGTTGTTTAACACATTTACATTTGCAGTTTTGCGCTGCAATACGGCCCAATGCAAGAGATGGGAGTGGTCATTTTCACGTTGCTTCCTCAGGTGTCTATTGTGGCAACGTTGACTTTTGTACAAATTGCAGTCCTTTCTCTGAGAATGGTAGTATAGCCAACAACTGTCTTTGAGCCGAATCTTCAATCAAAGTGTAATTACATCAGAGACAATCGAACGTTCACCTCGTATGGTGAAGAGCACATTTTCCTGCGACTTAGTACTCCTCTCTATCACTTCTGAATTACTAATTATACCACTAAATATACAAAATCAGCTGACTGACGCCGGTAACTAATCATACGACAGGAATTAACGTAAATCACGCGACGCCGCACTACACCGCTAGACAGGTAACGGGTAACTGTTCTTTGGTGCCCCTGTAGGGCAGTCGCAAGATTCCTCGGAGAAAGGTCCCTTCCCCCACCAAGAGCGCTGTTCGCTCGTGAGTTTATCGATAGACTATATGACAAGTCACGCTGTCCATCACGTTACGTCACGCCATGGCAGCGTCACGTCAGGATATTTGCTCACTGTCCGCCGCGTCGCGTTTCGTCATGGTACCGTCACGTAAGGGTGTATTTACACTGTCCGTCACATCACGTCACGTAAATTTGCTAAGCCCAGTACCGAACGGTATTGTATGAGTTGCCATCCGTTATACAAAAAGTCGTAGTAAAGTATTGGAATCGAAGAACTCAGAACGAAAATATTTATTGATGACTAATGTACGATCCTGATCAATTTTGTGGGGTAAAATGCTGAGAAGCGAAACAATATTTCAAAACATCGCCATATATATATATATATATATATATATATATATATATAGAGAGAGAGAGAGAGAGAGAGAGAGAGAGAGAGAGAGAGAGGAAATGCTATACAGGGTGTTACAAAAAGGTACGGTCAAACTTTCAGGAAACATTCCTCACACACAAATAAAGAAAAGATGTTATGTGGACATGTGTCGAACCGCTTAATTTCCTTGTTAGAGATCATTTTAGTTTCGTCAGTATGTACTGTGCTTCCTCGATTCACCGCCAGTTGGCCCAATTGAAGGAAGGTAATGTTGACTTCAGTGCTTGTGTTCACATGCCACTCATTGCTCTACAGTACTAGCATCAAGCACATCAGTATGTAGCATCAACAGGTTAGTGTTCATCACGAACGAGGTTTTGCAGTCAGTGCAATGTTTACAAATGCGGAGTTGGCAGATGCCCATTTGATGTATGGATTAGCACGAGGCAATAGCAGTGGCGCGGTACGTTTTTATCGAGACAGATTTCCAGAACGAAGGTGTCCCGACAGGAAGACGTTCGAAGCAATCGATCGGCGTCTTAGGGAGCACGGAACATTCCAGCCTATGACTCGTGACTGGGGAAGACCTAGAACGACAAGGACACCTGCAATGGACGAGGCAATTCTTCGTGCAGTTGACGATAACCCTAATGTCAGCGTCAGAGAAGTTACAGCTGTACAAGGTAACGTTGACCACGTCACTGTATGGAGAGTGCTACGGGAGAACCAGTTGTTTCCGTACTATGTACAGCGTGTGCAGGCACTATCAGCAGCTGATTGGCCTCCACGGGTACACTTCTGCGATTGGTTCATCCAACTATGTGTCAATCCTCATTTCAGAGCAAATGTTCTCTTTATGGATGAGGCTTCATTCCAAAGTGATCAAATTGTAAATTTTCACAATCAACATGCGTGGGCTGACGAGAATCCGCACGCAATTGTGCAATCACGTCATCAACACAGATTTTCTGTGAACGTTTGGGCAGGCATTGTCGGTGATGTCTTGATTGGGCCCCATGTTCTTCCACCTACGCTCAATGGAGCACGTTATCATGATTTCATACGGGATACTCTAGCTGTGCTGCTAGAACATGTGCCTTTACAAGTACGACACAACATGTGGTTCATGCACGATGGAGGTCCTGCACATTTCAGTCGAAGTGTTCGTACGCTTCTCAACAACAGATTCGGAGACCGATGGCTTTGTAGAGGCGGACCAATTCCATGGCCTCCACGCTCTCATGACCTCAACCCTCTTGAATTTCATTTATGGGGGCATTTGAAAGCTCTTGTCTACGCAACCCCAGTACCAAATGTAGAGACTCTTCCTGCTCGTATTGTGGACGGCTGTGATACAATACGCCATTCTCCAGGACTCCATCAACGCATCAGGGATTCCATGCGACGGAGGGTGGATGCATGTATCCTCGCTAACGGAGGACATTTTGAACATTTCCTGTAACAAAGTGTTTGAAGTCACGCTGGTACTTTCTGTTGCTGTGTGTTTCCATTCCATGATTAATGTGATTTGAAGAGAAGTAATAAAATGGGCTCTAAAATGGAAAGTAAGCGTTTCCGGACACATGTCCACATAACATATTTTCTTTGTGTGTGGGGAATGTTTCCTGAAAGTTTGGTCGTACCTTTTGGTAAAGCCCCGTATACAGGGTGGTCCATTGATAGTGACCGTGCCAAATATCTCACGAAATAAGCGTCAAACGAAATGACTACAAAGAACGAAACTTGTCTAGCTTTAAGGGGGGAGAACCAGATGGCGCTATGGTTGGCCCGTTAGATGGTGCTGCCATAGGCCAAACGGATATCAACTGCGTTTTTTTATATAGGAACCCCCATTTTTATTACATATTCGTGTAGTACGTAAAGAAATATGAATGTTTTAGTTGGTCCACTTTTTTCCCTTTGTGCTAGATGGCGCTGTAATAGTCACAAACATATGGCTCACAATTTTAGACGAACAGTTGGTAACCGGTAGGTTTTTTAAATTAAAATACAGAACGTAGGTACGTTTGAACATTTTATTTCGGTTGTTCCAATGTGATACATGTACCTTTGTGAACTTATCATTTCTGAGAACGCATACTGTTTCAGCGTGATTACCTGTAAATACCACATTAGTGCAATAAATGCTCAAAATGATGTCGGTCAACCTAAACGCATTTGGCAATACGTGTAACGACATTCCTCGCAACAGCGAGTAGTTCGCCTTCCGTATTGTTTGCACATGCATTGACAATGCTCTGAAGCACGTTGTCAGGCGTTGTCGGTGAATCACGATAGCAAATATCCTTCAACTTTCCCCACAGAAAGAAATCCGGGGACGTCAGATCCGGTGAAAGTGCGGGCCATGGTATGGTGCTTCGACGACCAATCCACCTGTCATGAAATATGCTATGCAAAACCGCTTCAACCGCACGCGAGCTATGTGCCGGACATCCATCATGTTGGAAGTACATCGCCATTCTGTCATACAGTGAAACATCTTGAAGTATCATCGGTAGAACATTACGCAGGAAATCAGCATACATTGCACCATTTAGATTGCCATCGTTAAAATGGGGGCCAATTATCCTTCCTCCCATAATGCCGCTCCACACATTAACCCGCAAAGGTCGCTGATGTTCCACCTGTCGCAGCCATCTGGATTTTCCGTTGCCCAATAGTGCATATTATGCCGGTTTACGTTACCGCTGTTGGCGAATGACGCTTCGTCGCTAAATAGTACGCGTGCAAAAAATCTGTCATCATCCCGTAATTTCTCTTGTGACCAGTGGCAGAACTGTACACGACGTTCAAAGTCGTCGCCGTGCAATTCCTGGTGCATAAAAAAATGGTAAGGGTGCAATCGATGTTAATGTAGCATTCTCAAAACCGACGTTTTTGAGATTCCCGATTCCCGCGCAGTTTGTCTGCTACTGACGTGCGGATTAGCCGAGACAGCAGCTAAAACACCTACTTGGGCATCATCATTTGTTGCTGGTCGTGGTTGACGTTTCACACGTGGCTGAGCACTTCCTGTTTCCTTAAATAACGTAACTATCCGGCGAACGGTCCGGACGCTTCGATGATATCGTCCAGGATACCGAGCAACATACATAGTACACGCCCGTCGGGCATTTTGATCACAATAGCCATACATCAACACGATATCGATCTTTTCCGCAATTGGTAACCATTTTAACACGGGTAATGTATCACGAAGCAAATACCGTCCGCACTGGCGGAATGTTACGTGATACCACGTAGTTATACGTTTGTGACTATTACAGTGCCATCTATCACAAAGCGAAAAAAGTGGTCCAACTAAAACATTCATATTTCTTTACGTACTACACGAATATGTAAAAAAAATGGGGGTTCCTATTTAAAAAAATCGCAGTTGATAGCCGTTTGAGCTATGGCAGCGCCATCTAGCGTGCCAACCATAGCGCCATCTGGTTTCCCCCTTGAAGCTAGACGACTTTCGTTCTTTGTGGTTTTTTCATTTGATGCTTATTTCGTGAGATATTTGGCCCGGTCACTATCAATGGACCACCATATATATATATATATATATATATATATATATATATATATATATATATATATATATATATATATATGAGGAAATAAATACAACATGTTTATCTTATCCATTACTTTTTTGTTACAGAATTAATGACTTCAAAAACAACCACATTCTCTTCTTCGTTAGAGTTGACTTTCCGCTTAAAATGGTGATTAACGAGTACGCTTCAAAATATTCTTATTTTGTACAGTGTGGGAGTTACAACTGTTATTGTAAAACATAAACAATTTTTAGCTTTCGGATATCTGACCTTGCTTGTGGAAGAACACACAATGGTAAAAAATATCCTAGTCGTCATTGGACATTTGCAGGCACACTAATAATATAAAGATTAATAAAACACTTAAGCACGAAGCACACTATTGTAACACGAGTAACATGGCGAAATTAGGTTGAATTCCTATACCAGCAGACGAAACCGTCGAAACTTTCTTCCCGAGAAACACTGACGTGACGTGACGTGACGTAATGGTCTGCTGACGGCCTGTGTGAATGACGACTTTTGAAATACATTATGAGATGTTTTGACCTGACGGCCGTTGTGAATTGGCGTTATACGAGAATGGTTATAAGCTTCCGCGTTGTGGTTTGACGCAGCTTTCCAAGCGAGTTGATCCTTCGCAAGCTTCTTCATCCGCTAATAAAAGCTGGAAAAAATGTGATGACGTTGATAATAGCCTTTTTAGCGTGCATTAATTATATTTTGGAAAATAAGTACATGTCTACAACAGGGTTACTAGTCTTAGGGTGTCGTCATTTGGAGCGGTAGGTTACGCACAACAGCGCACAGCTATTTAAAACCACCGAGCATCCGTCGCAGGTGTGGAAGAATGGAACCGGTCGGCATTTAACTCTCCAACGTAACGGGCGCGCTTCTGGGTTTTAAGAACGGTCCAACGCAACGAGGCGGAGGGCCGTTGCCAGCAAACGCGGCTGTTATCTCATCCGGCTGAGACAGCTAATCTCTGCTGTAAACACATTTGTCGCCGCGGGCGGTGTTTGAATAGCCATGGGAAGTCTAGGTTCGCAGTCGGGCTGGCAGGTTCTAATTTGCCCCAGTCGGCGCCTGCCTGGTCGACCACATCCGTTTTTCCTTTGAGCTCGGCCGGCGGCAGGGAAAGCTGCCTCGCGGCTGCGGGTTGGCTGCGGGCCAGCGGTTTCCGTCGCGTGCCAGGATTAGACGTGGCAACGCCGCCGCGGCCTTCGCCTGCAGGAGAGGCATTCGAGGTCAGGCTGTAGTGCTGTGGTGGACACGACAGCCGGCCCAGGAGCTAGGGGGAACAGCCATAGCGCTCGGCGGGTCGAACGCGCCGCGTGGGGAAGGCGGGACAGAGAGCGGCCGGTGAAGGATGGGAAAGGCGGGAAGGCGGAGAGAGACGAAGTGCGGCGCGACCGCGCCAAGCGCAGCCATAATAAACAACTGGTTACTCAGCGCGCTCATTATGCGGGAATTGGTTGTGAATGTTATCGTATCCTGGCGAGGGGAAGTGTAATTAGGTTCCACTAATACCTGGCGCGGACTAACTCTCGCTCTCTCTTTTTCTGTCTTCCTGTCTCGTTTCTCCTCCTTTCCGCCTGTCTGATTATACAGAGGGAACCGCTGAAGGTCATTCGCACTGTTACGGCCGTAACAGGCAGTAGACGACGAAGCGCACCGTTTCGGGCGGCGCTTTTTTACTGCGCAGCTGATGCATCGCAACTGTTCAAAAGCACGCACAGCTGCTTCAGTCAAACCTATCGTGATATTAAAACTTTTCTATGTGATTATTTTTCTGTTTGAACCTCATCTGAGTGTTTAATAATTCACTGGAACTTTTGGCATCATCGCCTCTGAAACGTAAGATCATGGTTCAGATGGCTCTGAGCACTATGGGGCTTAACATCTATGGTCATCAGTCCCCTAGAACTTAGAACTACTTAAACCCAACTAACATAAGGACATCACACAACACCCAGTCATCACGAGGCAGAGAAGAAACGTAAGATTACGAATCGTATTTGCGCTTCAGACGACTGATGATGAAAAAACGAAAAGCCTCTAGCATAAATATACACTGCAATTTTCACATTCTCAGGTGCAATATCCTATAGGTACGCTGAAGTTGTACCTAGACATTAACACAATCTTAAAATTTATAAAAATAGCTTAATTTTATTAATCGAAGTTGACGTTTATCAAATTTAGTAACTGTGTAAATACTGATTCGAAATAACATCGGCAGCCGGCCGGTGTGGCCGAGCGGTTCTAGGCACTTCAGTCCGGAACCGCGCTGCTGCTACGGTCGCAGGTTCGAATGCTGCTTCGGGCATGGCTATGTGTGATGTCCTTCGGTTAGTTAGGTTTAAGTAGGTCTAAGTTCTAGAGGACTGATGACCTCAGATGTTAAGTCCCATAGTGCTCAGAGCCATTTGAACCATTTAACATCGGCACGTTAGGTATAAAACACACTGCTAAAGTGTTTTTTTGTAATTCTGAGTCGCGATAACGATCACTTTGTTTTCTGTTCACCAGAAATGCCTTTTATTATGAGCTGCAGTGTTTACATCGCAGATCTTTATTGTACGATGATGTACATTTCAGAAGAAAATGTGACTTTACTGCGATTTAAAGACACTTCGTGTTTCTTGAGGTTTTCCCGGACGCTGAAATGTTATTTAGACTGATAAACTTACTGTAAGGTGACCATTTTCTTCGGGACAGTTATGATTTTGTAGCTCTGTCCTGAAGTTTTTCAAAGGTAATTCCGGACATCCATTTGTCCCGGATCTAACAATTATGAAACTATTTATGCTGAATCAGGTATTTATTTCATCCGTACCGGTGTATGTTATTACTAGTTTTAGTTAACTTGGCGAAACTGTTTGACAAAGAGATTCTGCTGTTACCAAGCAGTACCCACTTGGTTGTTGCGCACCAGATGCAGAACGGAACGGAACTGTATCAGATTATGTGTTGTGATAGACAGTGATACGATGTATTGCATTAGTTACATTTAGTTGTTTTTCATCATCAGTAACCATACTTCCTGGCGAGAATGATTTCAAAGAAGCGCTAGTGCTCCTTCAGTGGATGATCGCAAGATTTCCATTCATGAGTGACACTAGTTCTTCGGACTAAAAAGGGAAAGTGAGATGCAACACGAGTGCTTCTAAATTCTCAATATGTCACAATGGACGTGTGGAGATATAGAACTCCACTTAAAAGAGACAAACATGAAAGGGAAGTTTCCGCAGTTGTGTCTACTGCAACATTAAAGTCATTCTTCAAATGTATGAGAAAATCAGTGAGTGAACTGCTGATAATACTTCAACAACTCAAATATGTGCTGAAATTATTTCTCATTTTACGAGAATCGTATGTCATCCACAAATTCACTGACGTTAGTGCCATTCAAAATGGCTCTAAGCACTATGGGACTTAACAGCTGTGGTCATCAGTCCCCTAGAACTTAGAACTACTTAAACCTAACTAACCTAAGGACATCACACACATCCATGCCCAAGGCAGGATTCGAACCTGCGACCGTAGCGGTCACGCGGTTCCAGACTGAAGCGCCTAGAACCGCACGGCCACACCGGCCGGCTTAATGGCACTTCTCTTCTGCCTTCCTGGCATTAATGCTGCTACTAATAGCGTATTTTCCCACAGGAATAATATATGAATTAGTGACAAAAAAACATGGCTTGCTGTAAAAACTATTAAAGCAATGTACAGTGAATTATGATGAAAATTGTGTTGTTTTTTTTTTCATGTGTTGTTGAAGAATGTAGACATGCTGAAGAAAATACGGTCAGTTGACTTACAGCCATCTTCAATGTCAACCGCTGACAGACTCTACAGCGCATGTCGCAATACTGTGGAGTAATCAGTGTTATCTCTGACGCAGGCTCCATGATACTCTGTCAAGTGGTTTAAATTCTGCCAGCGATTCACCTTGAAGACGGCTGGGAAGTCATCATCCGAAACATCGGAAGAAGAAATAAAACTATCCCGGTTACACGCCGGAAATAGGATGGAATGTCATTCATTATTTACTCAGACCAATAAGGCCCTCAAGACCTTCGAAATCTAGGACGGATAGGTTCATGCTGTTTCTTTACAACACCCCGACGGGGATTAACTTTAGATGGAAACAATCGTACGCAGCATTCAGATTCTTAACAGCCCTTATTGGCTAAGGGATCTTATAAAATTTTTTGTTGTGGTTGTGAGTCAACAATGAAATTTGCTACTAACACACCCGTCATTTTGCGTTATGTGCATAACGGGTTATTCTTAACTTACAAATCCTATGCAAGTTACTTGTTTCATGTCTCTACCGTCAGATCGTGATCACTTCTCTGCCTCATAAAGCAAAGGTCGAAGGTTCTATACCATTCAGGCGCGGGTGTGTTGGATTTAATTGCGGAATTACTACCAGTTTTCACAATACCTACAGTATGTGAGAATATAAGTGTTGATTACAAATGAAACTGTATTGAAAATGTGAGCCAAATAATTAAAAATTAGTGTCTTTCATTTATAGAGTTTAAATACAAAGATGGCATTGACTTCAAAATGAATAAGCTGTCGGCAACGTCTAGCAGTCGAAACAAAATTTCGAATTTAACTTTAATAGAAAGAATCTAGCCACGTGGCGTCCAGTTGTAACGTAAATTGTCGTCTTACGATAAATTAAAATGTCGTGTGACTAGGGCTTCCCATCGGGTAGACCGCCGGGTGCAAGTCTTTCGATTTGACGCCACTTCGGCGACTTGCGAGTCGATGGGGATGAAATTATGATGATTGGGACAACACAAAACCAGTCCCTGGGCGGAGAGACTCTCCCACCAAGGGAATCGAACCCGGTTCCTTAGGATCGACTTTCTGTCGCGCTGGCCACTTTTTTTTTTTTTTTCTTTTTTCTTTTTTTTTTTCGATATAGTTTGTTGCGTTTGGTTTCGGCGGACGTCACAAGACATCCTTTCAAGTTGGTCGTAGATTCCTTTACTCTTTTTTTTTTTTTTATTACAGAGAGCACGCAGCCTTCTGACCGAACACGTTGAACTACCGTGCCTGCTATCACTATGCTACCGGGGCAGACGTCGTCTACGATAAACTGAGGCAAACGTGATGTACATGACAACAATTTACAGTAGACATCAATCGCTTGAGTAGTTCATTTATAAAGAATTACCTTAAAGCAGACCCGATGCAAAAATGTTGGAAGTCTTAATTTATGAAGCAAATGTATCCCGAATTCTGACAAAATTTTCGACGTGTTTGAATATTTTGTGGCATATTAACTCGATTTAAATGTAGCTGGATATCTTTTATTGCTTGTGCAAAAGCATCCAGTGGTTGCATTAAATCCGTGTACCGGACACAATTTTAATCTGCTTGGAAGTTTGTCATTAGCTTGTTTTTCCGTGCAGATTGAATGTTCATCCTGGAAACAGCTTGTAGTTTTAAAACCATTTAAAGCATACGAACATGGCGAGACCCTTTAGGGAAAGATGTAGGAGAACAGTCTTGGTCTGTAGTTCATTTGGGATGTGAAGTCATAGCGTGACTGAAACGCGAAGGCAGCAACCCAAGCACATAGAAACGTTTAACTTAACGACGGTGAAACATTTATTCATTTTTTTGAAAGACATCATGTTTACGCCAGTGACTGTTAAACTTTTTATTCCCACTATTGCGATTTTGGCCTTAGGCCATTATAAAGTGCAGATGTTTTGCCCTTAAGCCATGTCAACTTTATACACGCTGTCACATTTATATGTCGTTGTCATTTTCTGTTATATACATTCGTAACGCTGCTAAGTAGTGCGAGCACACATGTCCATCTATCGTAAAACAGTACAGTCTATACTTAACGCTGCTAAGTAGTGCGAGCACACATGTCCATATATCGTAAAACAGTACAGTCTGTACTTAACGCTGCTAAGTAGTGCGAACACGCATGTCCATATATCGTAAAACAGTACAGTCTATACTTAACGCTGCTAAGTAGTGCGAGCACACATGTCCATATATCGTAAAACAGTACAGTCTGTACTTAACGCTGCTAAGTAGTGCGAACACGCATGTCCATATATCGTAAAACACCACAGTGTATGTACAGACTGTGCTGTTTTACGATATATGGACATGTCTGCTCGCACTACTTAGCAGCGTTACGAATGTATATAACAGCAAATGACAACGACATATAAATGTGTCAACGTGTATAAAGTTGACATGGCTTAAAGCGAAAACATCTTCACTTGATAATGGCCTAAGGCCGAAATTACAATTGTGGAAGTAAAACGTTTAACAGTCACTGGCGTAAATATGACGTCTTTCAAAAAATTTTACATGACTGTGAATCCCAGTTATGAAAAGTCAATTAATTAATTTATTTATTTACGAAGTCCCTTGGAACGAGTCAGTGCAGAGTTTACTGATTGGTGATTAGAAAATTTTGTAAATAAAAGAATTCAAGAGTTAATGAAACACGAAATGAATTGCGTAAGAGAATACAAATTAATACATCAAACAGGATAGTTTTCGTTTATGAAAGAAACCTTTTCGCAGTTGCAAATACGGACAACCATCATCTGTATAATGGAATGACTACAACGAAAATTTGTGTCCGGCCGGGACTCGAACCCGGATTTCCTGTTTTACGCGAGCGGTCACCTTAATCGTTTTGACCATCCATGCACGACTGACGGCCAGCAACAAGCTTCCACAACTACGAGGGCAGTTCAATAAGTAATGCAACACTTTTTTTTCTCGGCCAATTTTGGTTGAAAAAACCGGAAATTTCTTGTGGAATATTTTCAAACATTCCCGCTTCGTCTCGTATAGTTTCATTGACTTCCGACAGGTGGCAGCGCTGTACGGAGCTGTTAAAATGGCGTCTGTAACGGATGTGCGTTGCAAACAACGGGCAGTGATCGAGTTTCTTTTGGCGGAAAACCAGGGCATCTCAGATATTCATAGGCGCTTGCAGAATGTCTACGGTGATCTGGCAGTGGACAAAAGCACGGTGACTCGTTGGGCAAAGCGTGTGTCATCATCGCCGCAAGGTCAAGAAAGACTGTCTGATCTCCCGCGTGCGGGCCGGCTGTGCACAGCTGTGACTCCTGCAATGGCGGAGCGTGCGTACACACTCGTTCGAGATGATCAACGGATCACCATCGAACAACTCAGTGCTCAACTTGACATCTCTGTTGGTAGTGCTGTCACAATTGTTCACCAGTTGGGATATTCAAAGGTTTGTTCCCGCTGGGTCCCTCGTTGTCTAACCGAACACCATAAAGAGCAAAGGAGAACCATCTGTGCGGAATTGCTTGCTCTTCATGTGGCTGAGGGTGACAATTTCTTGTCAAAGATTGTTACAGGCGATGAAACATGGGTTCATCACTTCGAACCTGAAACAAAACGGCAATCAATGGAGTGGCGCCACACCCACTCCCCTACCAAGAAAAAGTTTAAAACCATACCCTCAGCAGGTAAAGTCATGGTTACAGTCTTCTGGGACGCTGAAGGGGTTATTCTGTTCGATGTCCTTCCCCATGGTCAAACGATCAACTCTGAAGTGTATTGTGCTACTCTTCAGAAATTGAAGAAACGACTTCAGCGTGTTCGTAGGCACAAAAATCAGAACGAACTTCTCCTTCTTCATGACAACGCAAGACCTCACACAAGTCTTCGCGCCCGAGAGGAGCTCACAAAACTTCAGTGGACTGTTCTTCCTCATGCACCCTACAGCCCCGATCTCGCACCGTCGGATTTCCATATGTTTGGCCCAATGAAGGACGCAATCCGTGGGACGCACTACGCGGATGATGAAGAAGTTATTGATGCAGTACGACGTTGGCTCCGACATCGACCAGTGGAATGGTACCGTGCAGGCATACAGGCCCTCATTTCAAGGTGGCGTAAGGCCGTAGCATTGAATGGAGATTACGTTGAAAAATAGTGTTGTGTAGCTAAAAGATTGGGGACTAACCTGGTGTATTTCAATGCTGAATAAAACAACCCCTGTTTCAGAAAAAACTGCCCTCGTATGTTGTCGTTCATGCGTCACCACATGTACTCGAACACATTATGTAACTCCCGTAACAGTCCCTGCTGGTATCGGCAGATAAATACGGCATTGCTGTGCCTGTGTTGTTGGATGGAACATAGCAATGTACTTCGTAATAACACACGCACTGCAACGTCGTATTTATCCGCCGACACCAGGCAGCGACTTTCAGTTAAAATTTCCTCCCCCTGTAGGGCTTTTACATAATGTGTAAGAGTGCAGGTTGTGCCACAAGATCGACGACGACGTACGAGAGGCGTTTGGAAAATCCGTGCAAAGTCCGAGAGATGGCACCACCGACGCGTATCGAGGTCAAATTTAGTTAGTAGCATCTTTGGAAAGAACACACACCAAGTTTCAGCCATATTGGTCTATTTCTTTGTGTTTGGCACTCGTGTGAATCAAGGAAGTCGAGTGATTGTCAAAAAATGGACGAAAAAGAATTTCGTGTGATGATTAAACATTACTTTATGAAAGGCAAAACGCCTCAGCAGACTAAAGAGAAGGTTGATAAACATTACGGTGACTCTGCACCTTCGATTAGAACAGTTTAGAACAGTTTATAAATGGTTTCAAAATTTTCGGAGTGGCCGTATGGTCACAAGTGATGCTGAACGTTCTGGACGCCCTGCGGAGGTTACAACTCCAGAAATCATTAATAAAATCCATGATATGTTGACGGATGACAGGTGCGCGAGATTGCTAGTGCTGTGGGTATCTCGAATGAACGGTTACATAATATTTTGCATAAACATTTGGACATGAGAAAATTATCTACAAGATGGCTTCCGCGATTGCTCTTGCTTGACCAAAAACGGAATCGTGTGAAGTGTTGCAAGGATGGTTTGCAGCTGCTCAGGAAGAATCCGCCGGACTTTAAGCGTCTTTTCGTCACTTTGGATGAAACATCGATACATTACTATATTCCTGAGACAAAACAACAATCTAAACAATGAGTTACTAGGGGAGTATCTGCACCAAAGAAGGCGAAGACCATTCCTTCGGCCAGAAAGGTTATAGAGACTGTCTTTTGGGATTCGCAAGGGATTATCCTCATCGACTACCTGTAAAAGGGTAAAACTATTACAGGTGAATATTATTCATCGTTACTGGACCGTCTGAAAACCGAACTGCAAGAAAAACGCCGGCGATTGGACCGCAAAAAAGTCCTTTTCCATCACGACAATGCACCAGCATACACCTCAGCAGTTGTGGTCGCAAAATTAATGGATATAGGATTCCAACTCGTTTCACATTCCCCCTATTCTCTAGACTTGGCTCCCTCGGACTACTATTTGTTCCCCAATTTGAAGAAATGGCTGGCAGGACAAAGGTTTTATTCAAACGAGGAGGTGATTGCAGCAACTAATGGCTCTTTTGCAGACTTGGACAATTCCTATTATTCGGAAGGGATCAACAAATTAGAACAGTGTTGGACGAAGTGTATAAATCTAAAAGGAGACTATGTCGAAAAATAAAAAAGATTTATCCCAAACACGTAAGTAGTTTTTATTTTTGCACGGACTTTTCAGACCCTTCTCGTATGGTGATTTGGATCTGGGCGTGACTCGCGCACAGATAGCCAACGCAGTATCGGCGAAAGCTCGCGTAAGGCGGGACATCTGGGTTCGAGTCCCTATCTGGCAGAAATTTCCATTGTCGTCATTCCATAACACCGTTGATGGCCGCTGCGAGTACATTTCATATATTTCACGGCGGCTGTAGTCGCCGCAGTGCCTGTTCCTTCGAGCATGCATGCGTGCCCAAAGTAACATCGTATTGAACTTCTTAACAACATAGGCACTGCAATTTCGTAGTTTTCGATTACTCCGAAAATCGACTAATCCGTTACAGAGTATAAGAAGTGTGCCGCAAGGAATCCTTTCAACTTGGATTTGAATACTTGAGGGATGAATACTTGCCCAATTTTTTTAACTTCTGCTGGTTTCGAAAATGAAACCTGCTGGACATTGCACACCAGCCGGCCGCTGTGGCCGTGAGGTTCTAGGCGCTTCAGTCCGGAACCACGCTGCTGCTACGGTCGCAGGTTCGAATCCTGCCCCGGGCACGGATGTGTGTAATGTCCTTAAGTTAGTTAGGTTTAAGTAGTTCTAAGTCTACGGGATATGACCTCAGATGTTAAGTCCCATAGTGCTTAGAGCCATTTGAACCATTGCACACCAGTCTGTGAAATGTTAACGTATACGTTATCCAGGACCATATCGTTTGGCGCCTAGTGTTCACTGAATGAAAGTGGTTGCGTCAATACTGTAAATAAAAAATCTCGAGTATGAATATATGTTAATAGACGACAGAAATCTGAGATGCTGAACAACGGCGTGCAAGAAATTCGTGAACTGACTCCGCTGATCAGTCTGACCCCATTTTCAGGGCTAGCAATACTCTTGATGGGTGCACAGAGTGGCTCATAAACAGTCTTACATGCACAAGATAGCAAGCGATTGCGATTCGTTGATGGGGTAACGGGGTGAATCGTTTTGGAAATCAGGTGAACAGTGTAAAAAACAGTTTGGTAAGGTTAATGACGTTAACAGAGGACGAGCCATGGTTACCTGATACGACACTCAAATGAAATAAAGTTGAAAAAAAGTCCCGCCAGTGGCCTAGCCATTAAGGATGGAGCACCAGCTCGGGTTGGGTAAGGATGGGAACTTGAAATCGGATATGCCCTTAACATTAAGTGGTTTACGGGAAACAACGGAATACATAAATGTGGATGACAGGAAAGACATGTCATAGGTGACGTGACTCATGGAATAGCAAGCTTTGGATGCATTAAACTGAAGTTCGTTCTCTGTGGAGAAAAATGGGAGCATACCTTTCTGTCAAGGTAAAAACAGGAGGTGATAATAATAATGATAGTAATGGGGTGATGATGGGTTATTTTTAACTAGCTCAGAACCCATTGCTTCGCCCACGTAGACTGTCTGGCCTGCAGAGATTTTTTTTGTTTTTATTTAATCGAATTTTCATGTTGTACTCAAACTGCAACACCTTCTAAGTTTTCACGCTAATTAAGGCCATAAAAGCCTTCTCTTTTCCGAGTGTACTTCTGACCAAAAAGTGATTCTCGTAGCTGGAGTCCAAGGTTATTGTTAATCATACCTTTTGTGTTCTTGTGGAGATATTTCCATGGCAACTTCCACCCCTCCCAAATATTTCTTTATATCTAACTGATAAGCGAAATACCAGTTTTCATAAATCTAGCTTTAAAACATTTTTAATGTAACGAAATATTTTCTTAAAAATTTTCATCTCCTATTGCATTCCCTTAGAGATTGAATTTACAGAAACAGTGAAACCCATATTTTTTATTTCTAACCGAGAAGTTAATGCAGGTTGTCATAGATGTAGCCTTAAAAATCCTTTTGTACATCTTCAGTAATTACTTATTTTCAAAAAAAGCTTTCACCCACTATTTTATCGCTTTAGTGGTTGAATTTCCAAAAATGGTGAAACAAGTACTTTTTAATTTCTGACTGAGAAACAAAATACCAGGTTTCGTTGGTCTAGCTTCAAAATTGCTTTAATCGTGACGTATTTTCAAAAAGCCTCTCACTCCTTATTTCATCACGTTACTACTGGGATTTCGGGCAATCCCTTCTTAATCCACTGGACTCGCATTCGGGAGGACGACGGTTCAATCCCGTGTCCGGCCATCCTGATTTAGGTTTTCCGTGATTTCCCTAAATCGCTCCAGGCAAATGCCAGGATGGTTGCTTTGAAAGGGCACGGCCGACTTCCTTCCCATCGTTCCCTAATCCGATGAGACCGATGACCTCGCTGTCTGGTCTCCTTCCCAAACAACCCAACCCAACCTTCTTAATCGATGCCTTCAGTATAAGATCCACACCCTCTCCAAACTTAAAGTTCCATCCTTAATGATTTGAGCTGGACGATGATGAGTCAGTGAATCAGACTGACCCTATTTCACCCCCTTAGGGGTTGAATTCCAAATTTTTTTATTTCTAGTTGAGAAGCCAAATTTAAATTTTGATAGATTTAGATTTAAAAATGCTTTCATAATGAAATATTTTTAAAAAAATATCGTCTCCTATTTCACCCCCATAGGTGAAATAGACGTACTTTCAAAAAGCCTCTCACTCCTTATTTCACCCCGTTCCGACTGGGATTTCGGGCAATCCCGAAAACGATGCCAACAGTATAAGATCCACACCCTCTCCAAACTTCAAGTTTCCATCGTTAATGGTTTGAGCTGGGTGACGATGAGTCAGTGAATCAGTGACCCTATTTCACCCCCTTGGGGGTTGAATTTCCAATTTTTTTATTTCTAGCTGAGAAGCCAAATTTAAATTTTGATAGATTTAGCTTTAAAAATGCTTTCATATTGAAATAGTATCAAAAAAATCATCTCCTATTTCACCCCCTTAGGTGTTCAATTTTCAAAAACACTGAAATAGTATTTTTATTATTTTTCACCGCAAAGTCAAACACCATTGTTCACAGATGTAGTTTTAAAAATACTTTAGCGGGTCTATTATAATGATATATTTTCAGGAAAAGGTTTCAACCACTATTTTACCGCAATAGGGCTAAATTTAGAAAAATGTTGAAACACGCATTTCTTTATTTCTGACCGAGAATCCAAATACCAATTTTCGTAGGTCTAGCTTCAAAATTGCCTTAATTAGGACTTTAAAAAAAAACTCTTCAGCCCGTGTTTCACACCCTTAGGGTTGGAATTTCGAAAAACCCTTCTTAAATGACATTTACTGTATAAGATCGACCCCTTCTCCAAATTTCAAGTTTTTATCCTTAGCGGTTTGGACTGAGCGATGAGTCAGTCAGAGTCAGTCACTCAGGACGTCGCCTTTTACACACAGAGATTGCCTCGAAAGCGGGAGAACCGACGGTGAACAGAATATGGTAATAAGTAAAATGGGTGAGACATTTCAAATGTGTCGGTGAGATCTGAGATCACAGAACCAAATAAGGCTACAAAAAGAAGTACATAGAGTTCGAGTACAGAAACTCAAGAGAGCGAACAGGAGGACGCATGACATGTACGGCACAACAAAAAACGCTTGTGCACACATACAAAGGATAGCCACTATAACGCGGTGACAAAACCAGAAGGTTTGTGCTCGAGCTAAACTTAGAGAAAAATCGATCTGAAAAACGCCCTTAGGGAAGAAAATTCTTAGGCGAGAAAAAACGGAGAGCTTGTGCAGACTGCCAACGGCCTTGCCGCAGTGGCGACACCGGTTCCCGTCAGATCACCGAAGTTGAGCGCTGTCGGGCTGAGCTAGAACTTGGAGGGGCGACCATCTGGTCTGCCGTGAGCTGTTGGCAAGTGGGGTGCACTCAGCCCTTGTGAGGCAAACTGAGGAGCTACTTGAGTGAGAAGTAGCGGCTCCGGTCTCGTAAACTGACATACTGACGGGAGAGCGGTGTACTGACCACATGCCCCTCCATATCCGCATCCAGTGACGCCTATGGGCAGAGGGTGACACGGCGGCCGGTCGGTACCGTTGGACCTTCAAGGCCTGTTCAGGAGGAGTTGTGCAGACTGAAATCCCGTAAAGTAACAGAGAGATTGTCAGACCTGGCAGCAGGCATTAGAAAACGAAGACTAAAATTCTACGGAACTGTTCAAGGACAACAACACTTAAAAAGTCATTAGGGCAAATACAGGATGTCCCAGAAGGAATGGTCAGTATTGAGGGGTATGACAGGAACAGTCCTTCGAAACGAAAAAGTCTAGCAAAAATAGGCTCTAAAACACGTAATTTAAGAGGTATGAGCACTATTTCTTCTTCGATACTAGGAAACATATTTTCTACTGCAAGCTCTTTGCTTTCCATATATTTGGAGGAGTTAGTAGGGTCCGAAACTAGTAAAAGTGCATACTTTAAGAGCTATGGGCATCTTTTTTTTCAATAAAAGTGAAATACTTCACAAATAACGAAGATGAACAAGTGCTCATCGCTCGTATCACTGAATTCGGAAAGCAAAGAACTTGCAGCACAAGAGATTTGTTTCACAGTATCAGAGATGGACATGAGCTCTTAGCTCTTAAGCTATGCATTTTAGAGAATATTTTACTATACTTTTTTGCTTCTAATGATCGTTACCGTTGCATACCTGATTTCTGGACAATTCTTCTGGGACACGCTGCATAGGAAAAAAAAAAATTGTTGTACCAGCTTGAAAGAGTCCAGACAGAAGCAGTGGAAGTAGTAGACAGAAATCCCTTCATTTAAAAGTAAACTTTTCAGTGCTACGGCCAAAGAATCATTAAGTTTAAATGTGACTCACCTTCCGGAAGACGAAAACCGAATTAAGGAAACAATTTTTCCCTGTCATGTTCACATGTTAATGTCTCAAGCGGATTTGCTAGCCCACTTAAATATGGCGTCTGGAAAACAGCTGTTCCAGTTTCTGATTTAGTTAGCACAATGGATGGCTATTTGTTTTCTGTTAGATATTAGAGGTGTAGGCAGCTTCATGCTCGCTGTCTAATATTCCAAATTCTCCTTCACTGTACAGAAATTCACTTCGTCCATATTAGCCGACTTAAAAAAAAATCCAAGCACGTTTCAAACACGGTTTTGCGTTTACATGGGATCGAAAATCGATTGTGGAAGTAAAAACCCGGTAGCTAGAACCGAATTTTCGGAATTGATTTCTGAGTGTTTATATGATCAACCAGAAACGGTGTTGTGAAATCATGAAATTCGATTCTGGGAGCCTCATGAAAACGTAGTGATGAGGTTTCAGAAAAACCAGGAATCATCTGGACGATAGAAAGAAATATAGCCCACGGAGAGAATGAGATCCACACGGAAGGCCAGGTAAACGAATCTAAAATCGCTGCGTGGTCCAATGGGGCCCATGCCCAAGTAATAAAACAACTACCCCAGAAAATCTGTTTACTTCGGATTGTTGGCACTGCTCTGTATACACGGTTCATGCGTGCTAATTCTATGGAAAATCGTCTGAAATGTAGATGTATCGAAAAAGACGCAGCTTCAATAACGGCCCGCAACGTTTCAGTATGGTTGCTTGTCTTCTCCTCCTCAGTATAGTATTTGACATACGTAGTCATTTTTCAAATGGTTATGAGCACAACACTCGTAAAAGGGAGAGAGAGAGCATTCAGATTACTTCTTGTTGCGGAAATGTCAACCAAATATCATTCCACTACCTTCCGGGTGTGCATCCGGAACAACAATATTTTTCATCTTCCGACATTTTATCTGTTAGCCGTCATCTTCCGACAATTTGGTCTGTTAGCCGTAGAGCCGCCTTCAAGGCGAGTCGGCGACTGAAATAAAACCACTTGACAGATTGATATACTGTGGAGTAAAAAGGGCATGCGTCAGAGATAAAAGAGTCGGAGCAATAGCGTCAGTCGTAGATTAAACTTTATGTTTCTGAGAAAAAATCCTATCTGGCGCCGAGTCAGAAAATCCACAGTGCTTACGAATCATGCGGCAAAGTTTTAGAGGGGATGGTATGTGTTACAATGCCAGGCAGCGAAGACTCAGAACAGCAATTCCTTTGATTGGGTAGACGTGGTTTCCTTGAACTGTCAAGCTAGAAACCCGAGTCTCTCTTTATTCTCTCAGCTTCCTTCATCAATCAATCCCACTAGGAAGAGATTGTGGCCAGTATCTTGATGTTCCCATAATCCATGGAATGACCAGTGAAAACAAAAGTTTCAGTCCGTGATAATTTGTTGGGCTGTAGAAAGCTTGTGACTCAGGTGTTCGATGTACAGTTCTTGTACAGTGCGTGTTGTGTTTTATCACTCTGATTAGGTATTTCATAAATATCCGTCCTTCTTGAAAGCAGATCATGTTTAGTAAATCTTAGAACAACTTCCGTGTAGGCCAACGGACAGAAGACCACAACCACTTTATGCTTTATTATTTTGGCAATTTTTGAAGAAACAGCCCCCGCTTACCGAAGGAAAGGCCGTCGACCTTACATCTCTTTCATGTTCCTCTCCCTCTGGTTGATCTGATATTCGGAAAAACATGTCAATCAAATGTTTTAAAGGTACATATACACTAGTCATTTACTTATAATTTTGTGTGTCGAAGTACATGGTAAAACTGCACAAGGGAATATTGATGTCCGAAGCAATAGGATTATGCTTGAACATAATTTCCAGTTACAGGAGAAGCATTTGATAATAGCTAGAGATCTGCACATACGCTGATATTCGCAGCTATATCAGCGGATATCGGCAACAATAATTACGAAGTTTCATGACAGTGTCACTATTATGATTTTCGCCAATTTGCGTTATGTACCATCGACAATAATCATTATTATCGTTATTGTTTTAAGCCATTGTTATTATACTTTTTGGTACGGAGGGCCCTTACATTGGCTTGAATGCCCGTGTCGTGCAAGAGATAGATGCGTTGTTGACATATTTAACACCCTTCTTCCTGCTATTTCGTACAGTTAGTTACCTGTGCGTCCTGTTTCTGTTGTAGCAGAAGCCGCCTTATGTCGGGGTACTCCTGTTTCGTTTATGGTAACCGCAGCTCATTATGCAGTTGCCGATAGCTACCACGAAGATAACGAAGGTTCTTATACGGCAGACCTCCCATTGGAATCTTTGCTTCGCAGTCTGACTCCAGTTTGTCAGTCACAAGCGCCGCAAATAATGCTGAGTATAGAATCAGTGAATCTATCAGCGTTCCTCTTAAATATATTTACAGGTGCACAACGCAGCGCTTATTACAATGAGAAGTGTAGAACGTTGACTTTGTTTAACACGATGAAGAATTGAGATACATTTGTTAAAAGCACTAACTAAACCTCTTGTTGTATCATGCCTACTGTCGAATATGCGGTAACTAGGAAATCTGCTTTCTCGGATCGCTAGACAACAGTTGAAGCAAATCGTATTAGTGAATTTTTACTAGAGAAAATAATTCTCAGTACTTATCTTTGAGAAATACAAATGTATCGCAGGCAAAGGGCGACAGACAAAATACAAAATCTCTTCAGTATAGACAATGCTAAGTAGTAGAAGCAAAATGACTGGTCTTGATACTATTCTTGAACTCGCTGATGTAGAAGTCACAGGACTGTCTAGTCTTCAACTACGCCATGGACATGCGGCGCGGCGCTTATATCCTCTTTGTGTAGAGGGCGCTGTCGTCGCGTTGTCGTCCTGGAGAGGGGTCGGTCAGCATGCAATTGGCTGACGTCGTCTCACAGTCCTCTATGCTCTAACGTTTCTGCCTAGGGTGCCGGCTCATGCAATTTCTCCGCAACATGTCTAACTTTTAATACAATGCAATATGTGATGACTTCATTTGACTACCCAATGATGCGGAGATGTTTCGCAGAAAAATTCGCAAAATTTGTCTCATTAATCCTGCCATAAGCTTACAGAACGTATCAAGTATATGTCAGCTGGGGCAGATACACAATTTTTCTGGGGGAGGGGGTGGGGGTGGGGAGTGGTGGTGGAGGGGAGGGGGCACAAGGATCAGATGGGTAAACATGTCCTTATAGCCACTGATTCATTTTAAAATTAAGAGACACACACACAAAATTACAGTTATTATCGTGTCCAATACAAATACTAGAGATATAATTTTATTACAGTCATAATTTTATCACAGTCAGTATTACATAGTATGATGCAATAGTTTTCTCTTTTTTTTCCCACAGAAGATGTCCAACACCTCCTCAGCATTCGTTGTTGATGCAATATCTTGATGGACATGCATTAGTACCAATACATTTAAACGACCTTCTTGTCATCCTGCTGCAAAGATGTATCTCCAGACGTCATAAGGTTGAGGAAGATCTCTCCACAGTGCTGGTTGTTACAGCAAATGTACGGAACAGTTATACATGACTATTTGGCAGCGCTGTTGCTCTTATTTAGCCCTGTACTGGAGACTTTATTTTCGTCCATTTGCTGCTAAGTTTGTAGATCTCTCTTCAAAGTTGCAAAACAAGGGAGATCACTTTCTATGCTTCAGCAGTTTGCAAAACATGCACTATATCTTTATCACTAAAGTTCTTTGTAGCTGATGGAATCTTAATGACTTTTCATTTAACGCATGTCAGAGGGAA
Organism: Schistocerca nitens; assembly: GCF_023898315.1. Lineage (NCBI taxonomy): Eukaryota > Metazoa > Arthropoda > Insecta > Orthoptera > Acrididae > Schistocerca > Schistocerca nitens. The sequence goes on along the minus strand of NC_064620.1, from coordinate 369,104,163 downwards.
GTATGAATCCTGACAGTAATACTCTTGTACTTACTGTCTCTGAAAATTGGGTGTGCTGGTCCGTTCAGAGTATCACTGTGTACTGATGGGTAAACAGAGTGCCTCCTGTAAACATTTTGGAAAGTTCTCCATCAATTATTAAGAGTGTCTGTTGTGTATATATTCAACTAGCTTTTACCTGCGGCTTCGTTCGCTTGTCAGTAGTATTGTTAAGATGTTTAATTATCGGAGAAGCATAGCTCGCTGAGTCAGGTGTTTTACATGGTTAACGTCTTTCTTCCTATGGCATTATAGCTCCAACACAAATGCACTGATTTCAATACAGTTTTTTTATTTATTTATTTGAAGGCTGGTTTAATCAGAATATGTTTGATGAAAGTTTGCTCAGCCGTTTAAATCTGCTATATAAGGACTCAAATCTTAAAACAACTCGTAACCGGACCCTTTGCTTTCGCTGGGAATTCTCTTGCCGACTGTCCTGTTCAGATACAGGTCACAACTCCCTCTCATAGCTTCGTTTCTACCAGTACTTCTCCTACTTTCAAAAATCATTTTAGAAAGGTATTAAACGTTTACAACTAAGTGTTGACTGTGCCCTGAACCGGATTAAGGCAGTCCAAAACAATTCGGAAATATTTGCGCCTTTGAGTAGAGTTCTCTTGGTAAAAAAGAATGCGAAAAATTCGTAGCATCATATTTGTTCGCAAACATCACTGAATATGTAAGCGTAGGTTTTCGCAGCCTTTGTCTGTGAGGTTAGCAAAACCACCATGAGGAAGGACATTTGCAACAGGGGGCGAAACGTCGGAAAATTTTACGTTTCCAGTGGGGCACATACCCAGAAGAATTTTTTGGGCTACCACTGAATATCTTCGTCTGTACAGCAACGATCAAATGAAGGGTCGGCGGAAGAAAGTAATAACCCTCAGAATTAGTGTGGTAACGTAATGAGTTGTGTTTTCGAATGCAACACTTATTGGTAACAAGTACTTTTCTCTATCTCCTTCTGACAGTCCCAGATTAGGCCTTATTCCATCGCTTGTCGAAGGATGCTCTGAGGTGACATACACAAAAGCCGGCCGCGGTGGTCTCGCGGTTCTAGGCGCGCAGTCCGGAACCGCGCGACTGCTACGGTCGCAGGTTCGAATCCTGCCTCGGGCATGGATGTGTGTGATGTCCTTAGGTTAGTTAGGTTTAACTAGTTCTAAGTTCTAGGGGACTGATGACCTAAGATGTTAAGTCCCATAGTGCTCAGAGCCATTTGAACCACATACACAAAACATGCTCTTTACAATCCTGCTTTCGTTGGTTTACAGCTTTAGTCAGTGGCTGTATTCCAGTTCTTTTCTTATTTCTTCATTTGTTACCGTGTGGTTTCAATTAAAGTGCAGCTATTCGCAGTAGTATGGGCTGTAATTATCGTATGGCAGCGAAGCTTGGTAGATATACTAATGCGTTAATGCGGAACCGATTTATGCTGAAAAAATAGTTCCAGTTTCGGCTACCAGGTGCAAATCTGACGCTGTGTGTATAAGAAAGTCGCATAGAAATGTATCCATACGTAACAGATTAGGAACAGGACGTGGGCAGAAAAGATCAAACAAGTGAGAAAGGCATAATGTTTGTTGTATTATTAACTGCCGCTTACGCAGTTAGTTCAGCATGAGCACTGGAGACGTCGACGAGACGCCGATTTCGTAAAACGACGTGATTCAACAGTGATCAGGTAGAGAATGAACGTGCTCCTGCCAAACGCACTCTTTTAGATATCCCCAAAGCCAAAAGCCTCATAAATTCAGGTGATCTTGCAGGCCGTGCATGTGGAAAAACTCTGGAGATAACACGTTCGCGATAAGCAGAGCCTTCATTTGGCGAACGGCATGAGGTGTTGCCCCATCTTGGATGAAAACAATAGTTTCCAGAGCAGGAATCACATGCTGTAAAAGAAGGTCTCGATAATGTGCAGACGTCACAGTACACCTGTTAGGCCCTCTGGGTGTATTCTCTTAAAAGAAGAGCGGATAGAGAAAACAGTTGCTTGTGAATCCACACAACACACAGTCACGTACAGCGAGTGCAGCGTCCCTTAGTGCACAACATGCGGTTTAACAGTACCCCAACTTTGGCAGTTTTGTGTACTCAAAACACCCCGTAGTGTAAGATGTGCCTCGTCAGCCCGTAGGATATTGGCCGGTCACATTTCATCAACTTTGATGCGTACCAGAAACTGAAGAGCAAATCTAGAATGCTGCTGCTGATCGTGACGCTTGAGTTACTAAACGGTCTGGATCTTGCACAGATATAAGTGTAAAATAGACAGCAAAATTTTCCACACTGTCGACTGTGGGACGGACAAGTCTCATGACAATGTGCGAGCACTGGCACTAACCGGGGCATGTGCTACATGGTCAGTTACCGCAACAGCAACCTCGTTGATAACTTCCACTGGGATAGGACACCTTCCTCTTCCAAGTACCACACGAAACTCACCCCTGTTTCTGAATTACATTATCCATCTTCTTTAAACGTTTTAAATACATAGGGCCTCTCTTCAGACTTTTCAGTTGGCAGTGCTCTCTCAGTGTAGAACTGTTCACATAAATCAGTTTCACTAATAGCGCCTGGTATCTGTTCGCGATATCCATACTGTTCACTCACGTTATACCTTGTCAAATGACAGCGTGGATGTTATACCGTACAGCAGTGGACAGCGCCAGATATGCAACTGGTGGCGGAAATTGGAAGTAATTTTTTCCAGCGTACATCGGTTCCACATCAAAGCACTAGCGTGTCGAACAAGTTTCGCTCCTGCCAACAACTGCGAGGTGCGATCAATGATTTTAGGCCAACTGTTCTATTGTGGATGTTTGCCGATAGGGTTACAGCGAATAGCTTTTGGTCATACTGCTTCCCACAGAAGTTCAGATGTTATTTGGAAGATTGAAAATTATCTCTTTAAATTTATTTTAGTGAAAGTGGATCTGTAATGAAACTTCCTGGCAGATTAAAACTGTGTGCCCGACCGAGACTCGAACTCGGGACCTTTGCCTTTCGCGGGCAAGTGCTCTACCATCTGAGCTACCGAAGCACGACTCATGCCCAGTCCTAACAGCTTTACTTCTGCCAGTATCTCGTCTCCTACCTTCCAAACTTTACAGAAGCTCTCCTGCAAACCTTGCAGAACTAGCACTCCTGAAAGAAAGGATACTGCGGAGACAAGGCTTAGCCACAGCCTGGGGGATGTTTCCAGAATGAGATTTTCACTCTGCAGCGGAGTGTGCGCTGATATGAAACTTCCTGGCAGAGTGCTAGTTCTGCAAGGTTTGCAGGAGAGCTTCTGGAAAGTTTGGAAGGTAGGAGACGAGATACTGGCACAAGTATAGCTGTGAGGAGCGGCCGTGAGTCGTGCTGCGGTAGCTCAGATGGTAGAGCACTTGCCCGCGAAAGGCAAAGGTCCCGAGTTCGAGTCTCGGTCGGGCACACAGTTTTAATCTACCAGGAAGTTTCATATCAGCGCACACTCCGCTTCAGAGGGAAAGTCTCATTCTGGATCTGTAATATTGATTCAGTTTTTAATGTTAAACTGTGTGTTAGATGCTAAACTTTGGGCTTCCTTTTTTGAATGGTGTGCATACCAGACCTTGAAGCTGATAGCTTACGCAACGCTAACTGTCGGTGACAAAATTCAGTTTGCGAGAATGTATAGAGAAATCTAATTGCAACAATTCTAAGAAAATCATACACTGCCTGAAACTTACTGTTATCACAAAATCTGACTATGAACATTGATAAAAAATTGATTACTTTGAAACTAAAGATGGTCCCTGTGACATGTAATTAAAGAAACAATCCGTTTTCTACACTATTTAGTTTTCTTGTGTTGCATGTCGCACTGGACAACGCCGTGCAGCTGCTTTCGTAACTACAGAGCGCCTCGGTAACAAAGCTGTAAAATCTAGGTATTGCGATACGCTAAAGTGCAATGCATTCTCTAAAAACATTGCCATCGCTCTTGGCTGATAATATTTGATAATCGTTTATTTAAATTGAATATTAATTGATTCTTGGGATGTGGACAATTCCTCTGGGTTAAATGAATTTAATAGCAATCTCATATCTTCTGCTATAATAACATGTAATGAAATTTCAATAATAGTTACGCTTTCTCTGAAATAATGGAACTATAGTCCAAGAATTACAAAAATTAAACTTCGTAGCTATAATCTATCCTTAAACAAAATATCTAATTCTTAAATCCATATCAATCACAATAATCAATAAATCCTACAAAAAAAAATCCTGATCTGAATGTATGATGAAGGAAGAATGCTGTATTACCAAACCGCTGCCCGAAATAAAACAAACTTAATCATTGATAAAATTCTTCTCGGGTATGCAGCCGGATCATGATGTCTTCAAGACACAATATTTCTGCGGTCCAACTGGCCGCCATCATCAGCTGAGAGCGCTGGTGCACAATCTCGCCGGAACTGACTTCCCAGCGCAAGCGGCAGCCCATATATAGGCCGCAGAAGACCCACAACGCGTGCGCGAGAAGGTGCCGTAGCTGCCCTCTAGTGCAGTAAACATGCCGCGCCGCCGGTGGTGGAAAGAGGCGAAATCGAGATATCGCTGTCAAAAATAAAAGAAATTTTAAAAAAAAATTCTAGTCCGACGATTGAGACGCAGACCGTTGTTTTTTAATGTCAGATAACACCGGGTCCCAAGTCTTACTTAAAAGATAACCCTTGTCTCTATTAATAAGATTGTCAGAAAAACGAATCTCTATAGATTCTTTGAAAACACAGTCCCAATAGCGAGATGCAGGGGCAACCATTTGTGTCGCATCATATTGCATTCTGTGTCCCTGGGTGAGACAATGCTCCGCCACTGCGGATTTCTCGGGTTGAAGCAGCCGTGTGTGCCGCTGATGCTCAACACATCGGTCCTGAATGGTCCGGATCGTCTGACCAATGTAAGCCTTCCCACAGTGGCAAGGGATCTTGTACACACCGGGCTTCCTCAAACCCAAGTCATCCTTAACAGAGCCAAGAAACGCTCTAAGCTTGGCCGGCGGACGAAAAATACTTTTGATGTGATATCTTTTTAGAATTCTTCCTATCTTCGAGGAAATGCTCCCAGCAAAAGGCAGAAAAGCCACCGATTTGCAGGTATCTTCTGGTGATTCAGGCGATGGTCCAAACTGGAAAGCACGACGGATCTGTTTATCTGTATAGCCATTCTGCTTGAACACAACCTTAAGGTGGTCCAATTCTTGTGTCAAGCTTTCTCCATCTGAAATGGCATAAGCTCTTCTCGCCAACGTTCGCAGGACCCCTGTACGCTGGAACGATGGATGACAGCTAGAAGCATGCAGGTAACGGTCCGTGTGCGTAGGCTTTCGATAAACACTGTGTCCCAGTGTCCCATCATCCTTTCTGTACACCAGAACATCCAGAAACGGAAGCATTCCATCACTTTCCACCTCCATGGTAAACTTGATGCTAGGATGCAGGGAATTAAAATGATCTAGGAGGCGGTCAAGAGCCTCTCTCCCATGAGGCCACACCATAAACGTGTCGTCAACGTACCTCCAAAAACAGGTTGGTTTTAAGGACGCCATCTTCAGCGCCATGTCCTCCAAATCTTCCATAAAAAGGTTGGCGACTATTGGGGACAGTGGGCTCCCCATTGCCACTCCGTCAGTCTGTTCAAAATATTTGTCATTGAATAAAAAATACGTCGACGTCAGCACGTGGCGACAAAGCCTGGTTGTGTCCTCATCCAGTTTCTCACCAATTAATTGCAAGGATTCTTCCAGAGGAACCCGGGTAAAAAGCGACACGACATCAAAGCTCACAAGCAAATCGCAGGGACTAAGAGACAAGGACTTCAATCTCTGAATAAACACCATAGAATTGGGAATGTGATGTTCGCATTTACCGACGTGAGGGCCAAGAACAGATGCTAAATACTTGGCTAGATTGTAGGTAGGAGCACCCAAGTTACTCACGATCGGACGAAGCGGGACCCCTTTCTTATGAATCTTGTGTAGGCCGTATAGTCTCGGTGGCACGGCAGCACCAGGACGAAGTTTTTTGAGAACGTCGTCAGGTAAAGAACTCTTCTTCAACAGTGAAAGCGTCTTCCGTTTTATCCGTTCGGTTGGGTCGTCCTGCAATGTTCTGTATGCTGAGTCCTCAAGTAAGAGATCCATCTTTCCCAGATAGTCATCACGTGACAGAAGAACCGTTGCGTTGCCTTTGTCGGCTGGTAGAACTATCAGATCCTCGTCTTCTCTAATGGATCGGACGGCTGCCCTTTCGAGATGATGGGACACTGGGACACAGTGTTTATCGAAAGCCTACGCACACGGACCGTTACCTGCATGCTTCTAGCTGTCATCCATCGTTCCAGCGTACAGGGGTCCTGCGAACGTTGGCGAGAAGAGCTTATGCCATTTCAGATGGAGAAAGCTTGACACAAGAATTGGACCACCTTAAGGTTGTGTTCAAGCAGAATGGCTATACAGATAAACAGATCCGTCGTGCTTTCCAGTTTGGACCATCGCCTGAATCACCAGAAGATACCTGCAAATCGGTGGCTTTTCTGCCTTTTGCTGGGAGCATTTCCTCGAAGATAGGAAGAATTCTAAAAAGGTATCACATCAAAAGTATTTTTCGTCCGCCGGCCAAGCTTAGAGCGTTTCTTGGCTCTGTTAAGGATGACTTGGGTTTGAGGAAGCCCGGTGTGTACAAGATCCCTTGCCACTGTGGGAAGGCTTACATTGGTCAGACGATCCGGACCATTCAGGACCGATGTGTTGAGCATCAGCGGCACACACGGCTGCTTCAACCCGAGAAATCCGCAGTGGCGGAGCATTGTCTCACCCAGGGACACAGAATGCAATATGATGCGACACAAATGGTTGCCCCTGCATCTCGCTATTGGGACTGTGTTTTCAAAGAATCTATAGAGATTCGTTTTTCTGACAATCTTATTAATAGAGACAAGGGTTATCTTTTAAGTAAGACTTGGGACCCGGTGTTATCTGACATTAAAAAACAACGGTCTGCGTCTCAATCGTCGGACTAGAATTTTTTTTTAAAATTTCTTTTATTTTTGACAGCGATATCTCGATTTCGCCTCTTTCCACCACCGGCGGCGCGGCATGTTTACTGCACTAGAGGGCAGCTACGGCACCTTCTCGCGCACGCGTTGTGGGTCTTCTGCGGCCTATATATGGGCTGCCGCTTGCGCTGGGAAGTCAGTTCCGGCGAGATTGTGCACCAGCGCTCTCAGCTGATGATGGCGGCCAGTTGGACCGCAGAAATATTGTGTCTTGAAGACGTCATGATCCGGCTGCATACCCGAGAAGAATTTTATCAATTATTACGCCGGGAAAGCCTTCGTAGTCAAACTTAATCATTACCTGTAATTCCCAAAAGTCTCCAAAGTTTTCTCCTCATTGCTGCTAAACCAGAACTCGACTGTACACATCTCACCACTGTCTGTCTCCTCTCCTTGCAATCAAAGATAAATATGGCGCGCATCTTCGCAGGGCAAAGATCACCTCTAATACATTTCTGTGCAGCACAGCTTCTCTGCTGATGCTGCGCACGTATGTCTATCCATTTCACAGGTTATGAGCTGGATTCCGGACATCGGAAAAAAAATTCTACGAAAAATTTACACATACACCTTTCAAGTGCTTTTTCTCGTTCATTGTAAGCTTTCATTACAATTGATACTGTGGTCCAGTCAACATCGGCAATGGTGCTTGTTTTCGTTATGCTGTTCCAAAAAATCCAATCTGTTTGCTTATATGAGAGATTGGACATAACGAAGTTTTTAATTCTGCAATTTACACTGGTGATGTTGGATGTCCACATCGCATCACAGAACTCCGAGTTTGGAGGCTTGCCTACTCTGCAAAAGCAGAATAGGGAGATCTGACAACAGAGTACAATGCTGGTGTAGGCACAGGAGTTTTGGAGCACACTGTTACGCAGAGTAGGCAGATCTGACAACGATTGAAATGGGTCCAGCACTATGTGACTTAACATCTGAGGTCATGAGTCCCCTAGAACTTAGAACTACTTAAACCTAACTAACCTAGGGACATCACAAACATCCGTGCCCGAGGCAGGATTCGAACCTGCGACCGTAGCAGACGCGCGGTTCCGGACTGAAGCGCCTAGAACCGCTCGGCCACAACGGTCGGCGATCTGACAACGGAGTACAACGCTGATGTAGGCACAGGTGTTTTGGAGCACACTGTTTAGAGTACATTGTTGACATGAGGCTTGGCTCTGAGCACTATGGCACTTAACATCTTAGGTCATCAGTCCCCTAGAACTTAGAACTACTTAAACCTAACTAATCTAAGGACATCACACACATCCATGTCCTAGGCAGGATTCGAACCTGCGACCGTAGCAGTCCCTCAGTTCCGGACTGCAGCGCCTAGAACCGCACGGCCACCGCGGCCGCCATGAGGCTTGGTAGCAGGTGACTGTTACATAACCTTTTTCCAAGTTAACCAACAACTTTGTCAATTACAATTGCACTGGGCATGGATGTGGTCATCAAGACTGGGCTATGGATCAAAGTAAACGTGTCACCTTGTCGGATGAGTTACATTTCATGTTACATCAGATCGATGGTCATGATCGCATACGACCCCATACGCTGTTCTCGAGACATGTACGACGCAACAACGCTGGCTACTGTGCAAGTAGGCTGTTTATGTGTTTGTATGTTGGCAGTGCTATGTAGCACACTGTATTAATAACTCTGACAGCGCTGTATGCACTCTGTAGGAGACACTGTGGCTGGTGAGACGTACTTGGTGAATTGCCAGCAGTGATGGAAGTTGGAGGTGAACAGTCAGCAGTGAGGGAAGTTGGAGGTGAACAGCCAGCAGTGATGGAAGTTGGAGGTGAACAGCCAGCAGTGATGGAAGTTGGAGGTGAACAGCCAGCAGTGAGGGAAGTTGGAGGTGAACAGCCAGCAGTGAGGGAAGTTGGAGGTGAACAGCCAGCAGTGAGGGAAGTTGGAGGTGAACAGCCAGCAGTGAGGGAAGTTGGAGGTGAACAGCCAGCAGTGAGGGAAGTTGGAGGTGAACAGCCAGCAGTGAGGGAGGTTAGAGTTTAATAATTAGCAGTGTTGGAGATTTGCAGTATTAGCGTGAGCGGAAGGTTTGAATGTATATCTGTCGTTGAGATTTATTACTGATTATTATATATTTTTTTGAACTGGTTGTCACATTATTAAGGTAAAAATACATTCTTTCCTTTGCAACAAAATCTTTCCTTCCCTAACCACGTCCCAACCAGTAGTTAGAGCCTTCAATAGTTAGAATCTTTTATTTAGCTGGCAGTATTTGTGCTTGTGGTGTTGCTGTAGTTTGGGTAATGAAGATTTTTGTGAGGTAAGTGACTTATGAACTGTATGGGTTATTGTCAGAATTTCTACTAGTTCAGGGCCATTCTTTTGAGTTAATTTTAAAGCAGTCAGATCAGGTTATCCTTGACTATTGTGGGTAATTAATGAATAGGAAAAGTTTGGGTTCTGTTTGCCAGGGCAAATTCTGTAGGTCAGTGTTGATATGATAAAGAATAAGACAGTATAGTCAATTTCATTCAGCAGTTTAAGAATACTGAGTAAGCATTCAGCAATTTAAGTAAAAAAAAATAACAAAGAAGTTTCAACTGAGGCTAGTTTTATGCTATGGGCTTCCATGGGATCTGTGGTAATAATGAAAAGTGTGCTGTTGTGGAAGACTTAAAAGACGAAAGTAACCTTCGCATTATGTATGACTGCCAAGTAACATAGCTCCATCAAACTTGGACCATACATAGAAAAAACAGCTACACTGTAGTACAGAAGTTAACTGCAAGAAATAGTCTGTAACACTTTAATTCAAAAACAATAATTATACTGAAATCACCGCAATTTTCGATGCTCCCCAGGACATAAAAAGGCGATACAGTCCTTAATACATCTACATCTACATATTCACTGTGCAATTCACACTTAAGTGCCTGGCAGAGGGTTCATCGAACCATTTTCATACTTCTTCACTACCATTCCACTGTCGAATGGCACGTGGGAAAAAGAAACACCTAAATCTTTCCATTCGAGCTCTGATTTGTCTTATTTTATTATGATGATCATTTCTCCCTATGTACGTGGGTGTCAACAAAATATTTTCGCATTCAGAAGATAAAGCTGGTGACAGAAATTTCGTAAATCGATCTCGCCGCAAAGAAGACCGCCTTTGTTTCAGTGACTGCCACCCAAACTTGCGTATCATATGAATGACACTCTCACCCTGTAAGGTGTCAGGCAAATCCAACACCTTCCATGAAAACCCTGACATGATAAGCAAATCCGACAGTATGTCACATAGCTCCGAATAAATCCTGACATTAAATTAACCAAAGTAATACGATCAACGAGTGAGCAAATGGAATACCACAGACTAACACAAGAACGCCTAAATGCATGTCATACCTTCCCACCGTGAAACAGACGCAGTTCCGAGGGAAGAAACAAGAACAGAAGCTGAGAGCAGAATCGTTTAGGCTAGGAGGCCCTACGATAAGGGACGGACACCCACGTCGCCAGCTGACCGCCAAAACCACCCCCCAACCCATGTTAAAAGATCCTCCAGAAGAACAGTATAGATCCTACGATAACACTAAAAGGGCCACACCAGCTGCAAGTTTTAGCGTGAGACTTTTTCGCGTCTCTGTTACGTTGCAAACGTTAAAAACATTGCCCCACCACGAAAAGCATAACGTTTCTCATTGGATAGACAGAATTTTTGTAGGCGGAGCTTAAGGTTAACATTGAGACCCTGATTGGTCAGTTGAAAACACAGCCAGATAGCTTTTTTTAAACCAACTTCGGTAAATTGTAGTAAGGAGAAGTTAGGAGAGAGTTGCCTCCGAGACGGCGAGATGTGAGGAGCTGGACCGCCCGCATTTTTGAGCGCATAAGGCTTCACTCAGAACTGCAGAAGTCTCATCTGTTACATCCCCTTTTTACGTAATACTAGTGTCGATCATCAATTAAATATCATGGTGTTCACATTTGCTACGTAAGTTAAAATCTGAAACGCGATGATTTTTTCTATTATGTAATTATTGAGAAGCCACATCAGCCACTGTAATTTACGACAAGTTAGATAAGTAATTAAAGATAATTGAGGGTCACTGTAGATCATTTGATAGTTTTCTCTTTTATGAAACTTAACTTAAATCTAGATTATAGATGTGATATGGCATAGGTCATCCTTAGATCCATTGTAGAACTTGGAAACCCATTCAGGGAATATTCGTTCACATTTTTGTTGAACGCAGTTGGTTTTTATCATCCTGTATTAAAATATTTCCTTTTATCAATAGTGCAATTTATAAACAATGTTTTGTGAGTAGAATAAAAATTCCAATGGTAAACTTAACTACTTTCTCGGCGTTATTTTACCAGCTAACTAAAGATAGGAAAGCCTTGAACCCCTTCCACTAAATTTAGTTAGTATTAAGATTCTTTTACAGGGAGTGCAGTGGAGCTGACGCTGAAATCATTAAGTATTTGATTATATCATCGCTAGTCTCACTGAACTCTTCTGAACTCTACATGTCATGTGTGGTCTGGCGTCTCCTTACCAGCAACAGGTCCCAGGTTCAAACTAGTCAATTCCCCACAAAACACGCTCAGAGCGTCGTTGGGCGAAAGTGGTAGGGAGACACGACTTAGAACAAACAGATACCACGCAGAATGTTAGAACCCCTAACGCGCGATAACACGAAACGAGCTGCCCTTCTTTGCACTTTTTCGATGTCCTCCGTCAATCCTGCCTTGTAAGGATCCCACACAGCACAGCAATATTCCAGCAGAGGACGGACAAGTGAATGTAGGCTGTCCCTTTAGTGGGTTTGTCGCATCTTCTAAGTGTTCTTTGTTTTGCCATCCCCACAATATTATCTATGTGGTCTTTCCAATTTAAGTCGCTCGTAATTGTAATTCCTAGGTATTTAGTCTAATTGACAGCCCTTAGATTTGTGCGATTTATCGTATACCCAAAATTTATGGGATTCCTTTAGTACTCATGTGGATGACCTCGCACTTTTCTTTGTTTAGTGCCAATCCACTTTTTGCACCATACAGAAAATGGAATTGATAGTCATGATTTTACTAGACGGTAAATTACAGCGTCATCTGCAAACAGTCCAAGGGGGCTGCTCAGATTATCACTTAGATCATGTATGTAAATCAGGAACAGCAGATTGCCTATGACACTGCCTTGCGGAACGCCACATATCACTTCTGTTCTACTCAATGATTTACCGTCTGTCACTACGAACTGTAACCTCTCTGAGAGTAAATCATGAATCCAGTCACACAACTGAGACGATACTCCATATGCACGCAATTTGGTTAATAGTCGCTTGTGAGGAACAGTATCAAAAGCCTTCTGGAAATCTAGGAATATGGAATCGATCTGAGATCCCTTGTCGACAGCACTCATTACTTCATGGGAATAAAGAGCTTGCTGTGTTGCACAAGAAATATTTTCTGAATCTGTGTTGGTTATGTATCAATAAGTCATTTTTTTCAAGGTGATTCATAATGTTCCAGTACAGTATATGCTCCAAACTCCTATTGCAAATTGATGTGTGTGATCACCACGAGCGGCAGCGCATGCTCTGCAATGGGCTCCCATGTTGGCCACAACGTTTGAGAGCTGCTGGATGGTCGTTGATCCATGTGGACGTGCTGCAACACGTCCGCCCAATGCAGCCCATAGGACTTGATAGGTTTACAGTCAGAGGACCAGGTAGGCCAATTCATTCGCCGCATATCGTCTCGTTCCAAGAGCTCCTCCGCATGTGCAGTTCGATTCAATCGTGCATTATGATGTGTAAAAATGAAGTCCGGGTCGAATGCATCTTCGAAAAGTCGTGAATTGGGAGGAGTATGGTGTTACCAGGGGTGCCCATATCCAGAGGGAAGGGAGACCGAAACCCCCCCCCCCTGACCCCCTCCCTCTAGCTCTTAGTAAACGAAAAAATATAGCGTATTCTGGTGTTTTGCTTTCAAGAAAATGATTTAAAAATCGGTGTTACGTAGGTTTTTAACATGGTCGGAACTGGAACTTTTTCATGAGTACTAAGAAGTCGCCAAACTATTGTATGAGCGCTCTTGGGTGTTACGATAACGTTGACTGTTGACTGTACCATGTTCAAAGACTTGGAGGTCAGTGCGCTCATGCAAACCATAACACCTAGTCCACCAAAACGATCATGTTAGACAATGTTTCTGGGTGCATTGTGTGTTTCCATCTCCCTATTTCAGCCCTTATCCGAGAAGAGCGCCAGACTCCACTCCACACTGTTCCAGTCCTATGCTCTTGGCACCATCACAAACGGTGCGTCCAATGTGCGGGTGTCAACGGAACGTGACTTACTGGTCATCGGTCAAAGACACCACCCCCATGCAGTCACCTTACCCAGTGTAACGTGAGACAGAGCGTCTTTCAAACGTGCATTAGCACCTGCTGGATCCCTGTTTGCCTGTTACACAATGTAGCAGTACCAAATTCCTGAGCTTAAAAAAAAAAAAAAAAAAAAAAAAAAAAAAAAAAAAAAAAAACGGTTCAAATGGCTCTGAGCACTATGGGACTCAACTGCTGTGGTTATCAGTCCCCTAGAACTTAGAACTACTTAAAGCTAACTAACCTAAGGACATCACACACATCCATGCCCGAGGCAGGATTCGAACCTGTGACCGTAGCAGTCGCATGGTTCCGGACTGCGCGCCTAGAACCGCGAGACCACCGCGGCCGGCTCCTGAGCTACACTCGTGACTCTTCGCCCTTCTTTGCCTATCATTTTTCCTCGTATAGAGTCATCCAAATTTAGTCTCCAGGCCATGTTCTAATGAAGGACACCAGCACAGTGTCCCAAAGCCTCACACTGAGAGACGCACATTACGGTCTTTTCCCAGTCCTTCAATTGTCTCGCCTTGCGAGCAAGCCGCATTTGGCGCTGTAGTCTCCCTGACCTCACACCATGTGATGACCATCTTTCTATGCACGACTTGCTGACCTCTGGCAACATGCTCCTTCGCTTTCATTCACTTCCACTGAGTTGTTAATATGTTAGCCTGTTTTAACTATCACATTCTGAAGTATTTTCAGAACCGTATGGTGTTGATAATGGCGGTCCTGGAACATCTACTCAAAAAGTTTTAATCATCACGTCGAAAAAGTCAATGGATATGGCAGTGATCTTGAATGCATTATGTAATCCACATGTATGATGCTTATCAAGTAACACAAATAGCTGAGAAATGAAATCTCGTAGGAGGCAGGCTACCATGGCTATACACTGAAGAGCTAAAGAAACTGGGACCCCTGCCTAATATCGTGTAAGACCCCCAACTGAACGCAGAAGTGCCGCAGCGCGACGTGGCATGGACTCAACTATTGTCTGAAGTAGCGCTGGAGGGAACTGACGCAATGAAACTTGCAGGGCTGTCCATAAATCCGTAAGAGTATGGGGGGTTCAGATCCCTTCCGAACGGCACATTGCAGGGCATCCCAGGTATGCTCGATAATGTTCATGTCTGGTGGCCAGCGAAAGTGTTTAAACTCAGAACAGTGTTCCTGGAGCCACTCCGTAGCATTTCTGGACGTGTGGCATGTCACTGGATCCCATACCACACCAACTACACACGCCCCACACCATTACAGAGCCTCCATCAGCAAAAACAGTCTCCTGCCGGCATGCAGGGACTGTGGATTCATGAGTTTGTCTCCATACCCGTACACCTCCATCCGCTCGACAAAATTTGAAACGAGACTCGTCCGACCAGGCAGCATGTTTCCAGTCACGAACACTCCAATGTCTGTGTTGGCGGGCCCAGGTGAGGCATAAAGCTATGTGTAGTGCAGTCATCAATGGTACACGAGTGAGCCTTTGGCTGCAATAACCCTATCGATGATGTTTTGTTCAATAGTTGGCACGCTGACACTTGTTGATGTCCCAGCATTCAAATGTGCAGCAATTTGTGGTAGGGTTGCACTTCTATCACGTTGAATGATTCTCTTCAGTCGTCGTTGGTCATGTTCTTGGATCTTTTTCTGGCCGCAGCTATGTTGGAGATTTGATGTTTTATTGGATTCCTGATATCCACGTGGATGTGGCCGTAAACAATTACTGTCAGTTGCACTACCAAACACACAACTTTATTTTTCTAAGAACCACTTATTTACACATTGCTTTAAGAAATTACAACTATACAGTACGGCTGAAGGACTAGTTAAAGAAAACTTAAGGTGCTTTCTGGGCTGAAGGCCCAAAACCACACCTAAAACAAGAACAGCTGAAGGCCTGGCTTAGAAATCAAAAGCAGTTTCAAATAGAAGGTAATTTTTTTTTAAAAAAAAGCATGCAATTGAAAGCAATTAGCGGCTGAAGGACTACACTACACGTCTGAAGGACAACTATTATTAAAACACATTAATAAACAATTTTTTTCTCGCCAAGAAATTTCCTTTTAAACTTACAACAGAATGGCCAAAATCCTAATTAAAGAAATATTAACTTAAAACTTTGAACATAGATGCTAAGGTTCAGTGACCGTGTCAGAATTATATTGTAACAAATAAGCCCTCGGTCACAAATATTAATATTTGTGACCGAGGGCTTATTTGTTACAATATAAATATTAACTTATTGCGTGGCTGAAGGCCACAGATTATATATGCAACAATGGCTGAGGGCCTGAACAACAAGTCAAACAAATAATTTAAAATAAACCACTTCCTTTATAAAAAAATTTCCTTTAAAGAATACACACAGCTGAAGGCCTTATTAAAAGGGGTTCACGTAAATCCTTGGCTGAAGGCCACACATAACACATCGAACAACTAACTGCTTAGGGCTAGGATTACAAACAATTTAAGATAGAACAAATTTTAAGGTAAAAATATTTTTTTAAAATAAAATCAATCTTCAAAACTTTAATTTAACGCGCCTGAAAGCCTTTATGTAAAATTTCAAAAGAACTGAATTAATACACGGCCGAAGGCCTTGCACAATACTTTAAACTAAAATGAAAATCACAGTCTAAAACAAATAGAACAAGTGGTGCGCAGAAGTGTTCCAAGAGTCGGCCTGAGAAGGTAGCTCAAACGTAAGGTCAGGTGAGACAGGCAGCGAAGAGTTGAACTTAAATAATTGGATGGCAACCTAAACTAGGAACGGCCCAAGGACTGACCAACAATTTAACCAATTCCCTTCCGTTCGACCAAGGGCACAACGATGGAAAATATCGGCCGAGGACGAGGATATGAACAACACTACGTCTTCAGTAATTGGCGTCTAAAAACAGCCAAGGGAACAATAACCACTCTAAGCAAAATATGAACCAAACACTTACAAGGCTGTCAAACTACACGCCGTGCCAGACAGCCTCAACACGACGAGGAAAGGCACTTCTGCCGGAAAACTACGCTAACGACCAGGGCAGGTAAATGGGGCGTTAACAGCCACAGGACAGAAAATACCGCTGGTGCTCTTGACTGGCAAGTAACAGTCAATTTAATAATTAATCACCATCTGGTGAGCAAAATGTATGAGACAGGTGAAATACCCTCAGACTTCAAGAAGAATATAATAATTCCAATCCCAAAGAAAGCAGGCGTTGACAGATGTGAAAATTACCAAACTATCAGTTTAATAAGTCACGGCTGCAAAATACTAACGCGAATTCTTTACAGACGAATGAAAAAACTGATAGAAGCCGACCTTGGGGAGGATCAGATTGAATTCCGTAGAAATATGGGGACACGTGAGGCAATACTGACCTTACGACTTATCTTAGAAGAAAGATTAATGAAAGGCAAACCTACGTTTCTAGCATTTGTAGACTTAGAGAAAGCTTTTGACAATGTTGACTGGAATATTCTCTTTCAAATTCTGAAGGTGGAAGGGGTAAAACACAGGGAGCGAAAGGCTATTTATAATTTGTACAGAAACCAGATGGCAGTTATAAGAGTCGAGGGGCATGAAAGGGAAGCAGGGGTTGGGAAGGGAGTGAGACAGGGTTGTACCCTGTCCCCGATGTTATTGATGGTTCAGATGGCTCTGAGCACTATGGGACTCAACTGCTGTGGTCATAAGTCTCCTAGAACTTAGAACTACTTAAACCGAACTAACCTAAGGACAGCACACAACACCCAGCCATCACGAGGCAGAGAAAATCTCCGACCCCGCCGGGAATCGAACCCGGGAACCCGGGCGTGGGAAGCGAGAACGCTACCGCACGACCACGAGATGCGGGCCCCGATGTTATTCAATCTGTATATTGAGCAAGCAGTAAAGGAAACAAAAGAAAAATTCGGAGTAGCTATTAAAATCCATGGACAAGAAATAAAAACTTTGAGGTTCGCCGATGACATTGTAATTCTTTCAGAGACATCAAAGGACTTGGAAGAGCAGTTGAACGAAATGGACATTGTCTTGAAAGGAGGATATAAGATGAACATCAACAAAAGCAAAACGAGAGTAATGGAATGTAGTCGAATTAAGTCGGGTGATGCTGAGGAAATTAGATTAGGAAATGAGACACTTAAAGCAGTAAAGGAGTTTTGCTATTTGGGGAGCAAAATAACTGATGATGGTCGAAGTAGAGAGGATATAAAATGTAGACTGGCAATGGCAAGGAAAGCGTTTCTGAAGAAGAGAAATTTGTTAACATCGAGTATAGATTTAAGTGTCAGGAAGTCGTTTCTGAAAGTATATGTATGGAATGTAGCCATGTATGGAAGTGAAACATGGACGATAAATAATTTGGACAAGAAGAGAATAGAACATTTCGAAATGTGGTGCTACAGAAGAATGCTGAAGATTAGATGGGTAGATCACATAACGAATGAGGAGGCACTGAATAGGATTGGGGAGAAGAGGACTTTGTGGCACAACTTGATTAGAAGAAGGGATCGGTTGGTAGGACATGTTCTGAGGCATCAAGGGATCACAAGTTTAGTATTGGAGGGCAGCGTGGAGGCTAAAAATCGTAGAGGGAGACCAAGAGATGAATACACTAAGCAGATTCAGAAGGATGTAGGTTGCAGTAGGTACAGGGGGATGACGAAGCTTGCACAGGATAGAGTAGCGTGGAGAGATGCATCAAACCAGTCTCAGGACTGAAGACCACAACAACAACAACATAGGAAGACGGCTGCAAGATTTCACCGACTCCAACACATCATACGTTGCTGTTAGCCCGAACGGCCCAGGGAGCAACAACCCGCAAATGAGCGAAGAGATGTCACAATAGTTGAGGTTTCATAACAGGTTATCTGATCACTCAACTTCAGCGTCTAGGTTCGGCGGGCAGGGAACTTCGTTCCTCTCGCAGCTAGCGCCTCACACTCCGACAGCGCGTGCATGCCGCCAGCAGTCCAGGCCTGGAGACTTCCTCGCTGCTCCGTCCCAACCGACTGACCACCACACGCACCACCAACACCCGGAAATACTAGTGGTCACACCAAAGATAGTACGACAGTACTAGTATCGATAAGCGCTGCTGCTTCCACTCAAGGAGGCAAGCCAGCAAGTTCGTTACGCCGCTAAGTGAGGAAGAAACAAGACGCCACTCGATGTGACAAAATGCCAAGGAGCAAACAGCATGAACGGGAGCCGCACGCGGCTCAAACACGACGTTCAAACTCACTTAAATCTCGATATCCTGCCATTGTAGCAGCAGTAACCGATCTAACAACTGCACCATGCACTTGTTGTCTTATATAGGCATTGCGACCGCAGCGGCGTATTCTGCCTCTTTACAAGCCTCTGTATTTACGAGGTGCATTCAAGTTCTAAGGCCTCCGATTTTTTTTCTAATTAACTACTCACCCGAAATCGATGAAACTGGCGTTACTTCTCGACGTAATCGCCCCGCAGACGTACACATTTTTCGCAACGGTGACGCCATGATTCCATGGCAGCGGCGAAGGCTTCTTTAGGAGTCTGTTTTGACCACTGGAAAATCGCTGAGGCAATAGCAGCACGGCTGGTGAATGTGCGGCCACCGAGAGTGTCTTTCATTGTTGGAAAAAGCCAAAAGTCGCTAGGAGCCAGGTCAGGAATCACTTCAAAGTTGTTATCACGAAGAAACTGTTGCGTAACGTTAGCTCGATGTGCGGGTGCGTTGTCTCGGTGAAACAACACACGCGCAGCCCTTCCCGGACGTTTTGGTTGCAGTGCAGGAAGGAATTCGTTCTTCAAAACATTTTCGTAGGATGCACCTGTTACCGTAGTGCCCTTTGGAACGCAATGGGTAAGGATTACGCCCTCGCTGTCCCAGAACATGGACACCATCATTTTTTCAGCACTGGCGGTTACCCGAAATTTTTTTGGTGGCGGTGAATCTGTGTGCTTCCATTGAGCTGACTGGCGCTTTGTTTCTGGTTTGAAAAGTGGCATCCACGTCTCATCCATTGTCACAACCGACGAAAAGAAAGTCCCATTCGTGCTGTCGTTGCGCGTCAACATTGCTAGGCAACATGCCACACGGGCAGCCGTGTGGTCGTCCGTCAGCATTCGTGGCACCCACCTGGATGACACTTTTCGCATTTTCAGGTCGTCATGCAGGATTGTGTGCACAGATCCCACAGAAATGCCAACTCTGGAGGCGATATGTTCAACAGTCATTCGGCGATCCCCCAAAACAATTCTCTCCACTTTCTCGATCGTGTCGTCAGACAGGCTTGTGCGAGCCCGAAGTTGTTTCGGTTTGTTGTCACACGATGTTCTGCCTTCATTAAACTGTCGCACCCACGAACGCACTTTCGACACATCCATAACTCCATCACCACATGTCTCCTTCAACTGTCGATGAATTTCAATTGGTTTCACACCACGCAAATTCAGAAAACGAATGATTGCACACTGTTCAAGTAAGAAAAACGTCGCCATTTTATGTATTTAAAACAGTTCTCATTATCGCCGCTGGCGGTAAAATTCCATCTGCCGTACGGTGCTGCCATCTCTGGGACATATTGACAATGAACGCGGCCTCATTTTAAAACAATGCGCATGTTTCTATCTCTTTCCAGTCCGGAGAAAAAAATCGGAGGCCTTAGAACTTGAATGCACCTCGTAAATATGCATGCATATGGTGCTTCAGTGTATTATTAGGTTGGTGCATTATTTCACAGCAGTTTTGTTTTGCATATTGAAATCCCAGTCGCTATGGGTTTATTTATCGACTGTCATTTCTTATTTGTAGTTCACCGTTGCTATTTGAGTTTACATATTGTCATTGTGTCATTTAGAGACAATAGAGACAATAGAGCTGTGGACAATAGAGAATGAAGTAGAGAAATCGGAACATTTCGGACATATTCTTCTGTTTGAATTCAACATAGGGGTGACAGCAGGGGAAGTAGCCAGTATTAATGCTACAGGGCTGTGCACGCAAGAAATTGCTTTTCTCGCTTTAAGGACGATCGTTCTGACATTAGAACTCTCCACGTTCGGAAGATCTTCGGCGTTTGACGAACAACGTTTAAACTCATTAACTCACAATGATCCACTTCGGTGTACTCATAAATAGACGCATGTGGTGAACTGTGATGATTCCACCATCATGAGACATTTCCAAGCAATGGAGAAGATCCAAAAAACGGGTGTATGGGTACCGCATTCTGTAAACTAAAATCACAAAAATAAGCGGGTGGCCATATTTGAATATCCACTCACTCATCACCAATTGGCTTGTAAACAACGCCGACCAATCCTAACCTTCATCGTTACTAGTGACGACAAATGGTGCGTTTATGCTGATACAAGGAAAAGAAATAAATGGTTGAGTCCAAAAAAAGCAGCAACTACCCGTACTAAAATCTGTACGCAACCACAAAAGATTATGTTATTCATCTGGTGAAACAGCGACGTTGCAGAGCATTTATGGATTGCTTCTCCGAGGAGTAACCATCGCTGCTGACGTTTATTGTCAATAACTGACACCTCTTGCGGACTCAATCCAAGAACAACGGCCAAAAGGACTGCGTGAATTGATGCTATTCCACGATAACGTCCTCCTGCATTCTGCCAGACTGACAAAAAACACTATATTGGAGTTGGATTGGGAAGCCATTTCGCACCCAGGTTAATGATCTGACCTTGCAAAAAAATGGTTCAAATGGCTCTGAGCACTATGGGACTCAACTGCTGAGGTCATTAGTCCCCTAGAACTTAGAACTAGTTAAACCTAACTAACCTAAGGACATCACAAACATCCATGCCCGAGGCAGGATTCGAACCTGCGACCGTAGCGGTCTTGCGGTTCCAGACTGCAGCGCCTTTAACCGCACGGCCACTTCGGCCGGCGATCTGACCTTGCACCCTCTGAGTAGGGTTTTCGCCTTTTCCGCTTGTAACGTTCTTTAATAAAAAGAATGAGAATGATTACCATTACGCTGGATGAATGTCTGATCTGTGGAATAAGTACTGAACTCGAATTGTCGTGTTGCGTGTTGTAAGGGCAAGTGGTGTGCTTACTCTGTGTTATTGTTAGCAAAACTTTTACACGAATTGGTTGGGCAATGCAACTCCCAATACCAATAAAGGAAAACAGTCACTGCAAAATACATTCAGGCCCTTAGGCACTGAATAATCTGGTCCTGTTCAAAACTGATAACTTTGGTTCCTGTGCACATAACAAGTAAATTATCTTACCTCCAGAGCAGCAACGGAGCAACCCGTTATGTTCTGCTCTCTCATAAATATACGCTAGCTACAAGCTCAGCAGTGTGAAATGCTGGCCACAATACTTGAAATGCACATGAAATTCATTTGGCTGATAACGAGAACATTTAAGGACATCCAACTTCTTTGAAAAATATATGACCTGGACTGGGAGGCGGTACTGATTATGATGAATTAATAAGACTCAGTTCTTTTTTGCAAAATTATATTGCAAGTTAAGTTTGTCTTTTCAAAGAGATCTGACAACTTATGTTACATTACACACAATTGATTCACAAACAATGAGATTTAAACAAGTATTATCTAAATTCATTACTCCAACATAAATGCAAATTATCAGATTATACATAGCTTTTAAGAAGTCTTAAAAGCATTACAAAAATGAAATATCTAACAAGCCTTTTTATCAAAACCGTTTACGTACATTCTGAGGTTACTCAACAATTACAAATTATCAGCCAACTCACCTATACTAATGCTCTGGCAAAACAGGAATCATAATTGTTTAACATGTTTACCTTGGTTGCATGAAGACTTCTGCTTCCATGTTCAACAATATTGACATACCTACATTAATCTAACTGTTGGTGACTTCACTCAACACATCCCAAAAACTGCCTACTCCACCGTCTTTCCCTCACAGACAGCTACCTACTGTGCACCAAGCGCTCTCTTACTCCAACACTATCAGTACAGTATCTTTGGCTCTGCGGTCGCGCGCAGTCAGCGATACGCATCATCGAGGCTATCAGAGACATTCACCGTTTATAGTATACTTGCTTCATTTTAATTTATTAATATTCTTATCTTATTCTGGTGCCACATACAATACGCCCTAGTCTATTCCTTTCACGCTCTCCATCGAACAATCGTCAAGGAAATTCCTTTCCGGGTGAAAATGCGCTTCGACGTGTTCTTCGGTTCAAAACCACGTGATTTCTACAGTCCCGAAATCGAAAAGGTACGCCAGCGTTGACAGACTGTTGTAAATACTGAAGGAGAATATGTTATTGATGACTAAAGTCTCTGTTATGTGAATCTGTTGTATTTATGAAAATTATGGAAAAACCCTACGAACTTAGGCACCAACCAAAGGTAATGTAGTACTGTATTGGAGCTGAATAGGTCGCCTCGAAGAAACTCATACAGTGGGTGAAAAATGGCTTTATTACTAAAACTGATCACTTGACACGTTTCGGATTTATTTCCACCATCAGATATTCAAGCGTACAGGGGAACACAGGATACGAGAGTTACTAGATGTATATGCAATTTAAGGTGACTATTCACTCCGTAGTCTGTCAGCTTATGTTACATGTACATTTAGTGACACTCGTAACCTGTGAGTGTCTGACCACCTGGATATATGATTATGGAAATAAATCCTAAACGTGTCAAGTGAGCAATTCAGGGAATAAAGACTTTCTAACCGGCTTTGTGACTTTTTTGAAGCGATCTGTCCAGCTCCAGTACAGTGCTGGATTGTAAAGTATCAGAATGTTCTTTCCTAAATGTAACATGTCTGCAAAATACACCAACAATGCAAAAAGTGCTACGTTTATGTCTGTTATCACAATGTTATTACACACACACAAACACACACACACACACACACACACACACACACAAACACACGTGGATAAATAAATAACATGGTAAACAGGCAGATAAACTTCTTACGCAATGTCAGAACGAGTATGAAACATTCAATAAACACTTATGCTTTCTTCTCATCTGTCGCTAAAAACAGTCGGGAACATGTGTTTCATGATGAAACTTTTCTTAGCAACTGGATAAGAGATTCCTTCAAACAACAATAGTTCTACAGGGGAAGCAAGGAAGGTTCAAATGGCTCTGAGCACTATGGGACTCAACATCTTAGGTCATAATTCCCCCTAGAACTTAGAACTACTTAAACCTAACTAACCTAAGGACATCACACACACCTATGCCCGAGACAGGATTCGAAACTGCGACCGTAGCAGCCCCGCGGTTCCGGACTGCAGCGCCAGAACCGCACGGCCACCGCGGCCGGCGAAGCAAGGAAGGGAGGAAGATTAGTCTTTAACGTCCCGTCGACGGTATAGTCATTAGAGACACTCTGGAATACCGAAATGATGGGGAAGGAAATCTCCTGTCCATTTTTGAAAAGAACCATCGTGGCATTTTCCTGGAGCGATTTGTGGAAATCGCGGAAAACTTAAATCTGAATGACCAGGCGGAATTTGAACCGTTGTTCACCCGAATGAGAGTCCAGCCGATCATTGACAAAGACGGTTATTACATTACTGAGTAGTGTATCAGTCTTGTTATTGTATATTGTACTGTAACGTAATGCAATGTGTTTCATTCTTACAAAATAAAACCGCGGCATTGTAAAAACGGCACCAACTTATGACCTACCCAGTACAGTATGAATCAGGCTGAGAAATACCTTGTTACACGCGTATTAAGTGATTTGCTCATAACCAGAATCCTGGCTGCTATACAGTTTCAGAATAGTTTTAGAACGACTCATTCAGTTTTTATAAATAAAAGGAAGTGCTACATCTTGGATCCCGGCGGAGGTTCGTGTCCTCCCTCGGGCATGGGTATGTGTGTTTGTCCTTAAGATAATTTAGGTCCGCGCGACTGCTACGGTCGCAGGTTCGAATCCTGCCTCGGGCATGGATATGTGTGATGTCCTTAGGTTAGTTAGGTTTAAGTAGTTCTAAGTTCTAGGGGACTGATGACCACAGATGTTGAGTCCCATAGTGCTCAGAGCCATTTGAACCATTTTGATGACCTTAGCAGTTAAGTCCCATAAGATTTCACACAAATTTGAACATTTTTGCTACATCTTGTTGCAACAAATAACTTACGAAATCCAATAGTGTTTCTTCCTCAGCTTTCAAGAACAGAGGAAGTACGACAAAACATGAATTCCTTATTTTTATCGTCTTCTGTTCATTAGTCTTTTTCCCAAACTTTTCTGTCCCTTGGCAGCTGTACCATGAAAGGACAGGTAACCTTTGAAAGATGTGGAGCAATCATAAGCTTTTTCACTGTACGTTGCAATTTCACTTCAAAAATAATTGCCCATAATTGAATGACAGGGCAGTAATTCATTTACTTGAATGCATCCACGTAGTGAGATAACATTTCAGCCCATCACAATTTATTTACGGAACTGGAAAAATACAGGAGGCCTTAATTTTTATATCTTTTATGAAACTTTCTCACTTCAGCTGAAGGTATTTTCGCATTTTAAACTCGGAACAGCATTCCTTACAGTTAAGGGGGCTACACACGTAACTGCATGCTGCACGAACATGCATGATCAACCATTTTGCACAAGCATCGTCGAGAATGGGCAGGATAAATCTGAGCACCAGGAGTGTAAAGCAGCTTGATGATTATTAGAATTTCAATATTATTATGCAAGCATGTGCGTGCATTCAATGTGTGCATGCTTGAGCCTGTGAGTTAACAGTTGAGAGGCTTGTAGGAACTTCAAATGGCTCTGAGTACTATGGGACTTAACATCTGAGGTCATCAGTCCCCTGGAACTTAGAACTACTTAAACCTATCTAACCTAAGGACATGACACACATACATGCCCGAGGCAGGATTCGAACCTGGGACCGTAGCGGTCACGCGGTTCCAGACTGAAGCGCCTAGAACCGCTCGGTCACAGCGGCCGGCGCTCGTAGGAGCATACGACGGCTGGTAACATGTAGAGCGATCTAAACACATCACCGGCAAATTGCTGGAGGATTTTCCTCACTTTTATGTAAATCAGTCTTTGCTGTGGAATATGAAATCAAAGGCGCATCGTGATAAAGGAGAAAGGAACGGTGTATATAATTTGCTTCTTGTTAAATGTAGAGCAGTTTGTCCTGCAGCATAGAAAGACGCAGTAATAAAAAGGTAAAATTGCCGAGAAAAAAAGTAAGTTTTAATAATATCAGTTCTCAGAGCCAAAGCATCAACTCTTACGAATACATATGGCAGTGAATTGTTTGCGACTTAAGTCTCTTTCCAAATTTCCAGTGACTTGCAAAAGTCTGCCAAAAAAATCGTTATTATAAAGAACACGTCCCTCCGATATTCGGCCGTTTGTGCGGAAACAGAACACAATGAAACTATAACTTATATCTGCTAAGGCAAATAGAATACGTGTGAGTATTTTTGTAACTACAGCAAAGTGACTTGCAGCTGAAGGAACTACCTCTGGATATTTTCCATCAATGCAGTCAATACAGTGCAGAAAATTCGACCATTTTGCAAAATTAGTCTCTATCTTGGGCCTGTCATGCGGAAGCATCGGCGTCTCCATTCGACATGCTTGTGCTCGCATGCTTGAGGGGTGTGCATGCGTAAAAGATTTATGCATGCTTGAGCAAAACAATTGATCATCAGTGCTTGTCAAGCATACAGTTACATCTGTAGCCACCTTCACAAGGTATTTAGTTTGAATTACTCATGAATGTGGCTCTCATGTTCACCCAGCACAGTTAAGCTGAACGGCAACAACGGAAGCATGTCAGCCAAGCACGCAGCGTGGAGTCAAGGGACAGAACAGATTGTTAACAGATCATAACAAACAGCGTGGCGCCTATTAACTGCATGATCATTTGTTATTCACGTAACCGTAGTAGGGATGGCGATTACAGACGAAACAACTGGTTCTCGGCTATATCGGTTCTTTTCGACTCCAGTTTAACCTGACCGTTAAAACTGCGCAAAATAACCCGTTTCCGAAGCAAACAATATTTATGTTATAAATAAAAAAAAACGCCTTCTCTTGGTGCACTGTATTTTATTTCTCCCAGATGCGTTTCGCCTGTTTTCACTTTAAGGCATCATCACTGGGATCTAGAATGATACAGTTTTGTTTCGATATGTGTTATTTGTAGATTGTAAAACAGCTCACGTTTCGTTTGTTATGTAAATAAGTGATTACATCGCGTTTTTAGTTGATACCTGCACCTGTTCACATGCTGGAGGTCGCGCTACAGATTTATTTACGAAGCAAAAGCATATTTATATTTATTAAACATTTTTCTGCCCATTTTCATCTTACTTACCCTTATTGTTGTGATGCACTATTACTCTTCTGTCACTAATTATAGATATTTGATCGAAAACAGTCTCGCGGTTCTAGGCGCGCAGTCCGGAACCGTGCGACTGCCACGGTCGCAGGTTCGAATCCTGCCTCGGGCATGGATGTGTGTGATGTCCTTAGGTTAGTTAGGTTTAAGTAGTTCTAAGTTCTAGGGGACTGATGACCAAAGCAGTTGAGTCCCATAGTGCTCAGAGCCATTTTTTTCGAAAACAGTGATTTCAAGAAGCAGCTACTTTGTATTCACTATGTTCTTATCCTGCTTGGTTTGTTTATGTACATGTTGCCAACCTAACGAAGTATATGCTGAAAACTAATGTCTGTTCATTTCTATATATATCGACGGTGAAGAAACAAGACCGCGTAAGTAGCAAAATAAGAATTTTACGCGAGAGACAAAAAAACTATCTAAAATGCCTAATACATTTCTCAGAGGCGCTAAATTTGCATCGTAGCACAACAAGGAAATATTGGATCAAATAAAAATGTGAAAAAAATACGCTTTAGAAAGCTTAATTACGGCACATACGACGAATTGTCTCGGTATTTATGCCATGATCTGTTACTTACAGTTCTAAGTTGTAGAGGACTGATGACCTCAGCAGCCATTTTTTTTTTTTTTTGCTACTTACGCGGTATTTGTCAGTCTCCTGGCACTACTTAACACATTTACGTTGGTATTTGGTGCTGAGAAAGGTAATAAGAACACGTTTTGGAGCATTAATCATTTTTTATCGAAATATTTCATAGATGCATTTTAAATAAATATACTGTTTACATAGTTCCGATAATGTCTGCAAATTTCTTCAAGAAAAATCCTAAACGTCACTCAAAGCAGTAACAGAGAATTACACTGCAATGAAACTCGTCACACAGTTACCTCCGCGATAATTTTCCTTCATAAGGCATGTTGTCATAATAACTATGACAATCTTTAGCAAGAACAAATGTAAGTTGTTGTAAATGATCGCATTTGGATTTCTTGTTTTCAGTCTTTCCTTGTATAGTTTCGGGAAGCAAACATCTCCAAGAATTTTCCTCGGACGCCTCGCCTCGGACGCCTCGGTAATTCTTACCACACCTCGTTGAAAGAGCACATGTAGTAAATAATACCATTTGAGCGGTACTATAGCGCCCTCAGATCGGTATCTGTAGGCTCAGTTTTCACAGCTCTTCCAGGCCTAATTGAGTCGTACACCCACAAACTTTTCTTTGCGTAGTTGATGAAAAAGGAATAATCTAGGTAATGGACTTCGTATGGCTGTGGCTTTTTTCTCACTTCTTCAGATATAATAGCGTATTGGCTAGGAAGTGTAACTTCACGTCCTTTAAGCTTGCACTCAGTGGAACTCTGAACTGACTCACATTCCATCTGAGTATGGCCTTTCTCCAAAAACTTTTATGTAATCAATATTCCAGTATCAATTGCTAATCTTAAAAGACCATTTGATAATCCCACATTTCTTTCCTTAATCGTTCTGGATAGGGTGTCCACGATGCATGAGGCAAATCATGATGCGTTTCATCGAACCAGTAACATACTGCATCACGACTTTTTAAATTATACATTGTAAAGTTAAGAACAACCAACTTTGTTTTATAATAAACTGCACTTGCACTTAGAAATGGAGCAACTTTCACGGCCTGTAAGTCCATGGTGTACACTGAGCAGAGCTTCTGCTGGGCTTCTTTCTCGTCTGCATTTTTTTGCATCCTTACCTGCTCTTTCCGTTCTGTGTGTTGCTTCCACTCTTCTTCACTCAAGTTACCAAGCCTGCAACTACAGGACAAGTCGCACTGGTCTTTCTTGGGAGACAATAAGCTAATATTACAATCTTCTAAAATAAAGTTAAAGGTAGCCCGACTTCATGGTGAAACCTTCTCCGCATGACATTTTTTCACATAGAGTCCATACAGGTGTTGTTAGGATTGTAGAATTGGCTCGAGGTACAAGTTCGAGGAGTATTCCCTGCAGTAATGCTACGGAAGTTTCGGAAGAGAGTCCAGGAATTCTTTCATGAAGGTTCTCTCATCTTTCTTCTTCGTCTGTTTGATTCGAAGTCGTGACGATTCTGTATCAGGACTCATCCTATGCGTAGAATTACCCAGACAAATCGGACAGTCCATTCTTTAATCCCAAGAGTAACGAGAAACATCTTTTTGCGTACTTTGTTTTCCCAGCTCATTTTTCAAATGATAAATGAGCGTCCCTTTTCTCCTGGATTCGCCAATGTTCTTCCCTGGACATTTGGTTGGAATTACGTCTACAAGGTTGATAACGTAAACCTTCGCCTGATCCCATGATATCGTTTCCCAAAATGTGTTAAATACTGCCTGCCTATCATCAGCAGAAAACTGATTACACTTCCCTTGAACGGATTTCTGCCACATCTTCGAAATACATCTGGGACCTAATTTTCGCGCCTCTCTTGGAGTATCGCGAGTGATTTTACCAATTCGACTTCTTTTGTATCCAATATACGCCTGTCCACGCATTCTCAGAATTATATTGGCATTTTTCTTCCAATCTTCAGGATGTGGTTTAGAGTTCCTATTCCAGTCACTGCTTACGTCACCATAAAATTCTTGGCCTTCACTGTCAGCATCATTATTGCTCCTGTGATCTTCCAATAATTTATTCAGAGTGTTTGGCAAAAAATGAGCACCATCGCATAGCAATGAGTGTGAAGTAATGTCGTCTCTAGTGGAAACTGTGACTGGTTTTATTTTGAGCGTTGTTGGATACAGCCACTGAAGTTTCTGGATGGAAAAATATTTATAAATTAATTGAAGCAGACAAAGATGAAACTCAGATTCATGTATTTATGAGAAAGACGGCATCAGTAATACTCTTAACAATAATCCCAAGAAAATTTATCTGCGTCATTAGATTAGTAACCGAGAAACCCATATGCGAAATTAATTCTTCTTCGGTAAATGTAACTTCAGCGTTACGACTTTTCTCGCCTGTTGTTTGTTCTGCATTTACGGGAGATGCTACAAGATAGTGAACAGTCTAGAAATCGTTGGCAGAAATGAATAAAGCACAGGACGAGTGAAGTGGGGGCGTTCTGATTTATATCACAATAAGACACTTGCGGTGCTACTAACATTCAAAGGTGAGTAATAAAACAATTTTCTTACCGCTGTCAGTCACTCTCAGGAACGATTCTTCGCTTTCATAAGCTGATTTCAGCTGAGAAACAATTTCTTCTTCAGTAAAAAGATCGTCACCTATATCGCTGTCCATTATCACGTATGATGCTACAAGCATGGCACCACTTTCGAGCACTGTTAAATACGGCTCTGAGCACTATGGGAAATAGTCCCCTAGAACTTAGAACTACTTAAACCTAACTATCCTAAGGACAGCACACAACACCCAGCCGTCACGAGGCAGAGAAAATCCCTGACCCCGCCGGGAAGCGAACCCGGGAACCCGGGCGTGGGAAGCGAGAACGCTACCGCACGACCACGAGATGCGGGCTCACTGTTAAATACGTATAAGGCAGTAACAATGTGCTGTGGCTGCGCACGCTTTTACATTAACGCGGTATTGTTTGCAGTATCCATGGATTGTAGATACGCGGTATTTAATTCTCTACAGTTCCGCGGTATTGCCATCTATTTATTTGCTGTGTCACATACGCGGTATTGTTTTAGACAATTTTTTCATGGCAAATACTTAAAAATTCGGCATTATGGCGCTAAGAGCAGATGTTCGTACGGTCAACGACATCATCTGATTGAAAAACGAAAAATCGGCAATTTGTCAGTTACGCGGCATTGTTTCTCCATCGACGATATATATATATATATATATATATATATATATATACTTCAAAGGTGAGTGATAAAACAATTTTCTTACCGCTGTTAGTCACTCTCAGGGGCACATGAGAGAGTATACATGCATGGATTTTTTTGTAGAGTGGGGGGGGGGGGGTTCGTGGTTATTCAGCGTGAGCTGTAGAATGTTGAATATGAATGTAGTAACTGTCAGAGAATAGTTGAAAGTTTCAGTGCTCAGCTGTTTTCAGCTTTGGGTAAATGTTTTGTGGAGAGATGTCTATGAATCTCTCGATGGACAAGTGAGTGGAATGGGGGTGGGTGGCATTACTGTTATATATTATGATAATAGTCCTACGTTGTTGTGTTACTCTGTTATTTCTTCAACTACTGTAAACAATGGGTTGTTTGGCATGTGTACTTGATCGTTCAATAGGGTTTTCTTTTCTGCGTCTTTTATTTCCTAAACAAATATTTCTGTGTTTGCTGCAGAGGGTGGCTACGCAAACAAACTCGTTAAACGATATTTAGGTTTTTCTTTTTTTTTTTTTTTTTTTGCTGCCGCTTCCAGTTGTAGACTGCGATCAAAGACTGAAAAATTTTAGTGAAGGTGAAGGAGTCGGAGATCTCGATCGATGTGGAATTGAGGCTGTGGGAGAAATCGGCCTCATTGCCTCCAGCAAAGAAGGTGTAGGTGATGGTTCAAATGGTTCAAATGGCTCTGAGCACTATGGGACTCAACTGCTGAGGTCATTAGTCCCCTAGAACTTAGAACTAGTTAAATGTAGGTGATGGAGAAGGGCTCTGGTACAGCGAGAGCGAAAGGTCACAAATTTTTTACTTCCCTCCATCGTCGCTTTTGGATGGTATCAGTTTTTCACCATAAAGCAATCGCAAAATTAAAGATTTAGCTATTATCCCAAGTTAATAGCACGTCAATAAAATCATAGGTGTGTAGGTAAAATTTACGTTCTCTTCCAAGGAAGATTGTGGACGTTTTATTCTTATACGACGGCGTAAGTTTGTTGCGCCTCCTCTCATTTTATAATCTGTTGCAGCTAATGAAGCATTCTACTTTACTGCTACTATATTTTGCAAAAAAACTTCCAAACAAGGGTTGGTACCATTCTTCAGTACAGCCGATGTCCGTGGAGGACATTCGGTAACTACCGTATAGACTAGGTAGGAGGCAATGTTGCATACTGATGTAGACGTGTGCCGTGTAACTGGCCATGCCAATGTCAACAGTCACACCATTGTCTCAGCAATGCTGTACCGATTCATATGCCTCCGTTTGTTGCTAGTTTCCGACTGTCCATAAGAGTTATTAAAAGGGGATTGATCGCTTTTCCCATCTTCTATAACCACCTGATACGAGGGTAATCCCAAAAGTAAGATCTCTTTTTTTTTATAAGTACATAGACCTATTTATTTCTAAAATGGTTTACATCAGTTTACAGATTGAACATTTAGCTATTATTCGACATAATCTCCATTTCTGTCGATACATTTTTGTAGACGCTGTGGCAGTTTTTGTATGCTCTTGTCATACCAGCTCGTCGCCATGCTGTTCAGAACGTTATGAACCTCTTCTTTCACCTCGTCGTCGGAGCTGAATCGCTTTCCGACCAAATGCTCTTTTAACCTAGGGAATAGGTGATAGTCAATGGGCACCAAGTCAGGACTATAGGGTGGGTAGGTGATTATGTTACACTGAAACTGTTGCAGGAGAGCAACGGTTTGCGGAGCGATGTGTGGGCGAGCGTTGTCATGGAGAATGTGTACGCCCTTGCTCAACATTCCTCTTCTCCGGTTCTGAATTACCCGTTTAAGTTTTTTCAGAGTCTCACAGTACCTGTCAGCGTTAATTGTGGTCCCAGCGATTCCTCTCCGACGACGAGGTGAGAGAAGAGGCATGGCGGCGAGCTGGTATGACATGGGCATACAAAAACTGCCACAGCGTCTTCAAAAATGCATTGACAGAAATGGTGATTATGTCGAATAATAGCTAAATGTTCAAGCTGTAAACTGATGTAAACCATTGTGGCAATAAACAGGTCTACGTACTTATAAAAAAACAGGAGACTTTACTTTTGGGATTACCCTCGTATTTCAAAGAAATGGAAATTTTGTGAATAAACATTATTCGTTTTTTAAAAAAGTGTTATTTAAAATCTAAGAATTTTAGTACTGCTGCTATGTCGAACTGATATGTCGGTTTTGTTATCCTGTTATTGGT
The DNA here is from genome assembly GCF_023898315.1 of Schistocerca nitens. Classification (NCBI taxonomy): domain Eukaryota; kingdom Metazoa; phylum Arthropoda; class Insecta; order Orthoptera; family Acrididae; genus Schistocerca; species Schistocerca nitens. Next base: position 369,071,240 of record NC_064620.1, on the reverse strand, counting down.
AAAAAAAGAAAAAAAAAACTTGTTGTAATCGAGACCAAACAAATACTGGAAAACACTGGTTTTTCATCACTGAAATACCGGTATCGGTCTTAACTGGTCGGTTTTTTTCTATCCCTATACCGCAGGGGAGTGCGTCCTGAAGGAGCGGGAAAGCCTGCGAAAGGCGCTACCGAGAGTCGCTGTGGCACGTTCTGGGCAGACCCGGCCTTTAATTAAGCAGCACGCTAGCAGCGACACGTCTATGGGGGGAGCGACTGTAGCGACTCCAGCGGCGCGACTGTGGCGACTCCATGGAATCGGCTGGAAGCGCGCGACTACCAGCCGCTGCAGTCGCTGCAGGCGCGCGTGGTCGGATGAATCGTGACTGCAGTTTGCCCTGTTTCTGGCTGTTTTGTAACTCGCAATGGACGACTGGCAACTCGTGGAGTTAATACGGGAACGCCCTTGCTTGTACAACCCCAAATACCCTCGGTATAAAGACGTTAATGTTAGGGATGACGTCTGGATGGAAATTGCAGGGTTGATGAGACAACCAGGTGAGTAGAAAACTAACTTTATTCTATTGTCTGTTACTGTAATCTACTGTCACATCCGATTTAGTATGCTTACCGGTTCTGCTCATATTCTGAACGTCTACAGATTTGTCAAAAGAAATAGAAGACTTTGCTTGCATACAGCCTCCATGAGTCATTATGTGCTGCATACCTTACGGTGTCACGAATTGTAAAGTAGTCTTGGTAAGCAAATGGTACATCAAGATGATAAAAGTCGTTTTGTTAAAATAGTTACAAGGATAAAATAAATTTATGGTCAGTGTATAAAACTTAAACTAGAATGGAAGAGAATTGCGCTGTTCACTTCTCGAACATATTTCCCTGTCTTGCATATTAGTGTGCTTATTTTGAGCAAAACGACTTTCATATTTTTTTTTTCCTTTCGAATAACCCATTTGAAGGGTACGATGAATCAACTTTGGCTACTCTTCATTGTATTAGATTTCTTCAGTTTCCAAATTTCCTTCATCCTTTTAGAGTGTTGTTCCCTTTCTTCTTGAGTCCACTTTCGTCTAGTTATTTTCTTTCTCTCCTGAAATTCTGCCTTTCTGAAATATGTTCTGTTTTCTATTGTGTCTATTGTAACTCCAGCATTTTCAATGTCCTTTTCAGTCTCTATGAACCATGCTGGCTTGTATTTGTAGCTATTGAGTAATGTGAATATCCGCTTGGTTAGTCTGTTGTTATCCATTCTGAATATATGTCCAAAAAATGTATTCTCCTCTTCCTCATTACATCAGTTAGTTTCTCCGTTTTCAGATATAGCTCTCTGTTTGGTCTTAACCTGTATTCAGCATTATCGTTTCTTTTAGCTCCCAGTATTTTCCTTAAAATTCTTCTTTCGACCTTCTCTAGTTCCTCAAGATCTCCATTTCTTGTTAGTTTAAGTGTTTCTGCCGCATAGAGAGCTTCAGGTCTGGCCACTGTTTGGCAGTGTCTTAATTTCGTGTTCCAGGACAAGGATTTTTTATTATAAACGTTTTTGGTCATATGAAAAACTCTTTCCATTTTGTGCACTCTAGTTTCTATAGCTATCTTTGCTTTTGCATTGTATGTAATCCACTCTCCTAGGTATTTAAAGGAATCTGTTTTGTGTATTGTGTTGTTGTCAACTGCAATATTTTGAGGAGCATCACAGATGTTTGTCATAAACTTTGTTTTTTCATAGGATATTTGTAGTCCTACTTTGGCTGCTTGTTTTTGTAGTTCTCTTATTTGTTCTTGGGCATTGTCTAGTGAATCTGTAATCAATGCCATATCATCTGCGAAGGCTAAACAGTCGACAGTGATCTTGTTTGGATTTCTCCCTAGTTGAATCCCTTTAGTATTGATGGCCTTCCTCCATTCTCGAACTACCTTCTCCAAGACACAATTGAAAATCAGAGGTGACAGACCATCTCCCTGTCGAACACCTGACTTTATTTCAAACGATTTTGAGAGCTCTCCCCTAAATTTTACTTTCGATTTTGTATTTGTCAAAATACATATTTTCATATGCATAGCTTTTTTGAATATTATACGGTAATTTTGTACACACGTGCGGTCATATACGCGGTGAAACAGTTACGGCAGCCGGCGGGTGTGGCCGAGCGGTTCTACGCGCTTCAGTCTGGAACCGCGCGACCGTTACGGTCGCAGGTTCGAATCCTCCCTCTGGCATGGACCTGATGACCTCCAATGTTAAGTCCCATAGTGCTGAGAGCCATTTTGAGCCAGTTACGGCACTGCGGCGTTTACACCGATCAACAAGACCAGCGCAGCAGCGGAGTTGAAATGCACGCTTCACGTATTCCCGAGCAACGAAAAGCGACGCCCTGTGATGGAATAAATAGAGTAGCGCCCTACCGAAGCTCGATCCTGTAGTTTTGGTACAGTACATAAATGACGTAATAAATGGTAAGATTACCGACGATATTGGTAGATTCGGTAAGGGAAAAGCATAAACCTGTGTGTAAGAGAGAAACTGGACACCGACGATTTCTCTTCGTTTATTTGTTTGGTTGTTTGTTTTGCACATAATTATAACCACACATCATTCACTGTGAATCCACTGTGCATTTTATATCCTTATAAAATATAAATTGCATTTTATAAGTAATGAAAAATAACTGATCACCGAACTTCTGAGCTTTTATGTAATTTAAGCAATTACATTAGATGCAAGTGCAGTTTACATGCAGAAAAATGAAAAAGTAATTATTGTTCTTATATTGTACTCAGTAGAACGTTCTTCATCATTATGAAAGGCAAGAGTTTCCTGTTGTTGTTGATAAATGTGAAAGTTGTTAAAGAATAACAGAAACATGTTTCATATCTGTTCGACGAAGTACTGAAACAGTGGTTGATTTTTTATTTTTTAATTTAATTTTATTTTATTTTATTGAGGAAATCGTGCCTCCTGGCACAGTGTGATAAATCTGTACTGTTTCTTTTACTTCTGCTACAACATCCCTCCGTTTTACATTACAAATTAACAATTCTCGAATAAAACTTGAATTCGACGTTGACAGTTACAAGTTTGCTATAAATACTATTTATTTTCACGTAACAAACAGGATGATTATAAAACAAAAGTATTCCGAAGGTTACGCGGCCATTTATATATATCCTCACTCAGTTTCCAGACGCTTCATCGGTTTCGAGGGGAAACTCGTAAGACACTCATCGCGTATCTAAAGAAGGTCATCGTCAACAGTTACCGCCCGATAAGTATGGAACACACCTAATGTACGGGTTTTGCAGGTACGACCTTAACTGACTGCAGCTGCAAGGAAAGCTTTCGTAGTCTACGCTTACTTAAGATGGTTTGCTGCAGCCTATCATAGTTTTACAACTCTGCTCGTAAAAGAAGTGCATCTGTATACAAGATTGAAAAAAATATGTTCAAGATGTGGACTGAGGGATACCCTTCCATTCTTGTTTTACTTTTATGCAATTACCACATTTGTATTTTACTATGGAACTGTTTTAGTTCAACATGATGACTGTAAGACGACACCTCTTAACACGCTTGCCCACCTTCAATTATTATTCCTGACCTTGTAATGCATGCACATGGTGACTTATGGAGGCTACAAACAGTATATAAAACTGACAAGTTGCCCTGCAACAATAATAGCTATCCTATACGGTATTACGATTGTCGCATGTGTGTTTCAGATCTGTTACATAAGATCAGGCTTATGATATTATGCATTCCTCTCGGTATGTCTCGATTACGTGTTTCATTTGCCGTAATACTGAGGTGATACTGCTGAAGTAATCGGCGCAACCTCCTCTCACAGGGAAGCCATAAGTGTCCCCAAGCTAACCACTAAAAGTATGAAAATTTCAGTTGCTAATTTCTCTGAGTCACAAACGTCTTTTTTTATTCTTCTCCAAGGATAGCATCTCGAGCGGTTTTCCCTTTACTAGTAAACAGTTTGAAAGCTTTGTCTCTTACAATTAGACCGTCTCTTATATTAATTGCATTGTTGTTGTTATTGCCTGAAGACAGGAGGTGAGTTACAATAGATTTTACTTACAGTGGATTTGATTATGAAAAACTGTTAATGAAATCTGACGCAGCTCTCCCCGCTAGCGTATGCTGTATAAGCGCATTCATCTCTGCGTAACTACTGCATGATACATCCACCTGAGTCGGCTTAGTGTGCACAAACGTTGGTTCGATCTACAATTTTTAATTTTTACTTCGCTCTACCCCCCCCCCCCCTCTCCCAAAAAAAATCACTTCCCATCACACCCAAATTTAATTCGCTTTCCAATATTCGCTTTTTCAGTGACTCCACTGACACCTTCTCTGTCAGTATCATCCAATATCAAGAATCACAAGTTTTAAACTAGCATCTACAAAAACGTATCTGTAGTTCAAAAAGTGTGAGCCATTTTTTCCAGAGTGATCTGTTTTAATGATTTGCCCGGTACACTGCTGAAATGCAATTTAGAATCACAATTTTTCTTCAAATTCGTTAGCTATTGTAACGAAGATTTCACTGTTGGAGTCAGCATAATAATAGAAGCATTTCACTGTATGTTTTCAACAGCTGTTTCACAGTGCGTCCTATGTAGCTTTGTAATGTGCGAAATGCAAATAGGGTTGCCATACGCCACGGATTTCACGGACAGTCCGCGATTTTAGGGAAAATGAAAACGTCCGGGCCGAAAAGGCAAATGTCCGCGATATTTGCTGGATTTGAAGTCAACTTCCGGTAATTTCAAAAATTGCTGTCAAAGAAGCACCAATATGTTATGTCTTTGCCTTCACATTATATAAAATCCAAACAGAGCAGGCTTTCGAGATATGGAAACAATGGGCAGTCAGGCTCAGGAGTACGGTACATCCTCTTCGATTTGCGAGATTGCGAGTTGTCGATACAGTGGGCGGTCAGTCGTCTCTGGCAATGAAGAGTATTATCCTCTTTGATTAGCTTGTTGAATGTTCGCATGGTTTGTTGTGCTTGCGATTTCGTTGTGTTATATTGTATTAAATAGTTGTTATTATTTGACTGGTGGTTTAATAATGTCGGCTAGACGGAAGGTTAAGTCCAGGGAGGAATATACTGAACAGTTTCCAAGTATAAAGCGAGGAAGAACTGAATACGAAGCTCCAATGATGACAATAGAACTTCGTGTACTGAATAATGTAATGCATATTCTTATTTTTTGTAATAAATGCTTTCTTAATGAAGCAGTCCTTCCTAAAATCTGGATCATTAATTAAATGCACATTTCCGTTAGCTTATGGGCATGAGGACTCCTTATTCCTCTTATTTCCTTCGATCGGCTACGGTGACCGTAAGTTTCGTCCTGGTTTTGGATTCCGAGATTATGGCAACCCTAAATGCAAATGACAAAAATCTGTAGCTTCCTTCCTACGCTAAGACCCACAAGAATAAGTCGATGGAGCCATAAACCGAAATTATTATTATCTCATTAGTATGGATTCATAGCATTTACACTGAGGCTGACAAAGTCATGAGGTACCTCCTAACATCGTGTTGGACTTCCTTTTCCGCGGCATAGTGCAGCAACTGGACTTATTATTGAGCCACGCTGCCTCTGTCGCCGTCCATAATTGTGAAAGTGTTGTCGGTGCATGCTTTTGTTCACGAACTGACCTCTCGGTTACGTCCCATAAATGTTCGATGGGATTCGCGTCGGGCGATCAGGCCGGCCAAATCATTGACTCGAATTGTCCAGAATGTCCTTTATTAACCGGGAACATTTGTGGTCCGGTGACATGCACACGTGAGTGGCTGCAAACTGTCTCCAAATGGCTGAACATAACCATTTTCCAGAGGACCCAGTCCATTCCATGTAAACATAGACCACACCATTGTGGAGCCACAACCAGCTTGCACAGTGCCTTATTCACAACTTGGTTCCATGACTTTGTGCGTTCTGCGCCACACTCGCACCCTACCATCAGCTCTTACCAACTGAAATCGAGATTCAGCTGACTAGGCGACAGCTTTCCTTTCGTCTAAGGCCCAACCAATATGGTCACAAGCACAGAAGAGGTGCCACAGGCGAAGTCGTGCCGTTAGCAAAGGCACTTGCATCAGTCATCTGCTGCAATAGCCCAGTAACGCCAAATTTCGCTGTACCGTCCCAACTGATACTTTTGTCGCAAGTCCTACACTGATTTCCGTGATTATTTGAGGCAGTGTTGCTTTTCCGATAGCACTCACATCTCGACTCAAACGCCCCTGAACTCGGTCGTCAACTGAGTGCATTCGGCCACTGAGTTGTCCGTGGTGAGAGATATTTCCTGAAATTTAGTAAGTGCGGCACAATATTGACACTATGTGTGGTAACGATGCCACAACGTAGGTTAGCTCTCGTAGGTTGGCACTACGAGAGCGGACGGACAACGCCTACCACAGCGCTCTCTAGCCGACGCTGTGGAGCTCGACGGGCGCCGCTCCACATTCAGCCCATTGGATCACGAGTAGACGACCTAGCAATATTGTTTCTATTTCATAGTTGGCGAGCCACTACAGATTTTGCCTTTGTAACTTCCAGTAGCTGTTAGCTTTGATACTTGTACGGCTTCGCATCTACTCCCTCATCTCAGCCAAAGTTAAGTAACCACTTATGTACTCATATTTTTGCCTATAGTAATCTTGTAAAATCTACAGGCACTACCGAAGTACTTCACCTTTTCCTGTTCCTGCTCGCGTCTTTCACTCTCGGCCTATTTTGCAGAAGCAGTTCACAGAAGCAGATCCACGCGCCGCTTATTCTGGCAGGAAACAAAACTATGCACCTGGGAATACTGATATCCCGAACGATATCCGAAATTGAATGTCCCTTGCTTCTAGCTCCAACTACCATTCCGCTTTCACACTGGACTCGCATTCGGGAGGACGACGGTTCAATCCCGTCTCCAGCCATCCTGATTTAGGTTTTCCGTGATTTCCCTAAATCGTTTCAGGCAAATGCCGGGATGGCTCCTTTGAAAGGGCACGGCCGATTTCCTTCCCACTCCTTCCCTAACCCGAGCTTGCGCTCCGTCTCTAATGACCTCGTTGTCGACGGGACGTTAAACACTAACCACCACCACATTCCGCTTTCAAGGTCTGTTAATTGCCGTCGCGCGGCCATAAACATGTCGGAAGCCTTTTCGCATGAATCACCTGCATACAAATACCAGCTCAGCTAATGCATTGCCCTTTTGTATCTTGTGTACGCGATACTACCGACACATGTATATGTGCATATCGCTACCCCATTACTTCATCACCTCAGTGTATGCAGATGTACGAGGGCATATTTTTTATTCAGTTCTCAATATCGGTTGAGGTATTAAATGTTTTGCATATTATTCGGCTGGCTTTCCGCTTCGCTGACGCTAGCTGCAACCCTCTGCCGCTAAATTGTAGCGTCCAACATGACGGTCAGTACGTCTGTGCGTGAAAAACAGCGTGCTGTAATCGAGTTTCTAGCCGCAGACAACGTGCCTACAGTTGGAATACACATCAGAATGATTTTATCGATATCAGTAATGTGCTCGTGACAAGGGGCACAGTAGTGGTAACCTCAAGGTGTTTGACGTTGCTCGGAGCGTTTCCAGAAGTTAAAAACTTCGAGGATTCCACTTTGGTAGTGATGAGGTGGTTCAAGCAGAGGTGACGTTCTGGCTCCATCAACAAAGTCAAACATTGTATAGTGATTGTATCAACAAACTGGCCTCTTGCTGGGACAAATGTGTTTGTTCCCAGGGTGAATTATCGCATAAAAAATTCGGATTACTTGTCAGCACGCCCTCGTAGACGAAGGTAACATGATAGCTTGTCCTCGTCGATCTTAACGGATTTTTTGCAAGTATCCAAATGTGGTGTGTGGTGAAGTTGGCAACATTTGCAGGTTTTGAATCCGCCATTCACTGTGTGATGACTTTTTTTTTTTTTTTTTTTTATGGCAGGTTTAAGAAGAGCTTTCTGTTCAGCGAGAAGGTACGGGTATCTGGTAGTGACGCTACGCTGGAGTTTCTGGCCCAGCGCCCGGAACTTCCTGCTATGCGACCCCTGCGTCTCCTCGTAGAGGGAGCGGGCAGTCACTCGGAAACGGCCCCGGAAACGTGGGACTCCCGCCATTTTACGCAGCGGACCTGCTGAGAAGTCTCTTGTTCAGTGCAGAGCCAAGCGGAGCTTACGGCTCTGCACTGTTTGTAGTAACTTAGAAGTGCTTCTGCCACCCGACCCCAGACGACGGCGGCGTACTCGAGGACACGGCGAGGCAGCACCTTGTCTACATCTGCATCTACATCTACATGGATACTCTGTAAATCACACTTAAGTGCCCAGCAGAGGGTTCATCGAACCAGCTTCACAACGGTTCTCTATTATTCCAGTCTCGAACAGCGCACGGAAAAAACTAACACCTATATCGTTCCGTGCGAGCTCTGATTTCCCCTATTACGTTTCTCTCTATGTTGGTCGGCGTCAACAAAATATTTTCGCATTCGGAGGGGAAAGCTGGTGATTGAAATTTCGTGAGAAGATTCCACTGCAACGAGAAACGCCTTCGTTTTAATCATATCCACCCGAAATCCTGTATCACTTCCGTGACACTCTGTCCGCTACTTCTCAATAATACAAAACGTGCTCCCCGTCTTTGAACTTTTTCGATGAACTCCGTCAATCCTATCTGGTAAGGATTCCACAACGCGCAGCAGTATTCTAAAAGAGGACGGACAAGCGTAGTGTAGGCAGTCTCTTTAGCAGATCTGTTCCATCTTCCAGGTGTACTGCACAACATTTTCTATGTGTTCTTTCCGTTTTAAGTTGTTCGTTATTGTAATTCCAAGGCATTTAACTGAATTTACGGCTTTTGGATTTGACTAATTTATCGTGTAACCGAAGTTTAACGGATTTCTCTTACTATTCATGTGGATGACTTCACACTTTTCATTGTTTAGGGTCAATTGCTAATTTTCTCACCATACAGATATCTTTTCTGGATCGTTTTACTATTTGTTTTGATCTTCTGACGACTTTACTAGACGATAAGCGACAGAATTATCTGAAAACAGCCAAAGACGGTAGCTCAGATTGTCTTCTAAATCGTTTAAATAGCCAAGGAACAGCAGAGGGAAATAACACTATCTTGGGGAACGCCAGAAATCACTTCTCTTTCATTCAATGACCTTCCAGCAGTTACTGCGAACTGTGACCTCTCCTGCAGGAAATCACGAATCCAGTCACGTAACTGAGACGATATTCCAATAAATGCGAAAGAACTTGCCCCCCTTCTAACAGCCGTGTACCGCAAGTCTCTAGAGGAACGGAGGGTTCCAAATGATTGGAAAAGAGCACAGGTAGTCCCAGTTTTCAAGAAGGGTCGTCGAGCAGATGCGCAAAACTATAGACCTATATCTCTGACGTCGATCTGTTGTAGAATTTTAGAACATGTTTTTTGCTCGCGTATCATGTCGTTTTTGGAAACCCAGAATCTGCTATGTAGGAATCAACATGGATTCCGGAAACAGCGATCGTGTGAGACCCAACTCGCGTTATTTGTTCATGAGACCCAGAAAATATTAGATACAGGCTCCGAGGTAGATGCTATTTTTCTTGACTTCCGGAAGGCGTTCGATACAGTTCCGCACTGTCGCCTGATAAACAAAGTAAGAGCCTACGGAATATCAGACCAGCTGTGTGGCTGGATTGAAGAGTTTTTAGCAAACAGAACACAGCATGTTGTTATCAATGGAGAGACGTCTACAGACGTTAAAGTAACCTCTGGCGTGCCACAGGGGAGTGTTATGGGGCCATTGCTTTTCACAATATATATAAATGACCTAGTAGATAGTGTCGGAAGTTCCATGCGGCTTTTCGCGGATGATGCTGTAGTATACAGAGAAGTTGCAGCATTAGAAAATTGTAGCGAAATGCAGGAAGATCTGCAGCGGATAGGCACTTGGTGCAGGGAGTGGCAACTGTCCCTTAACATAGACAAATGTAATGTATTGCGAATACATAGAAAGAAGGATCCTTTATTGTATGATTATATGATAGCGGAACAAACACTGGTAGCAGTTACTTCTGTAAAATATCTGGGAGTATGCGTGCGGAACGATTTGAAGTGGAATGATCATATAAAATTAATTGTTGGTAAGGCGGGTACCAGGTTGAGATTAATTGGGAGAGTCCTTAGAAAATGTAGTCCATCAACAAAGGAGGTGGCTTACAAAACACTCGTTCGACCTATACTTGAGTATTGCTCATCAGTGTGGGATCCGTACCAGATCGGGTTGACGGAGGAGATAGAGAAGATCCAAAGAAGAGCGGCGCGTTTCATCACAGGGTTATTTGGTAACCGTGATAGCGTTACGGAGATGTTTAATACACTCAAGTGGCAGACTATGCAAGAGAGGCGCTCTGCATCGCGCTGTAGCTTGCTCGCCAGGTTTCGAGAGGGTGCGTTTCTGGATGAGGTATGGAATATATTGCTTCCCCCTACTTATACCTCCCGAGGAGATCATGAATGTAAAATTAGAGAGATTAGAGGGCGCACGGAGGCTTTCAGACAGTCGTTCTTCCCGCGAACTATACGGCGACTGGAACAGGAAAGGGAGGTAATGACAGTGGCACGTAAAGTGCCCTCCGCCACACACCGTTGGGTGGCTTGCGGAGTATAGACGTAGATGTAGATGTAAGCAAACAGGTTCGGTACAAGCCGTTTGTGAGATACGGTGTCAAAAGCCTTCTGGAAATCAACAAATACGGAATCAATTTGAAATTACATGTCTGTAGCACTCATCACTTTGTGTGAGTAAAGAGCTAATTGTGTTTCACAAGAACGATATTTTCTAAATCAGTGTTGACTGTGTGTCACTAGACCGTTCTCTTCGATGTCATTCATCATGTTCGGACACAATATATGTTGCAAAATCCTGCTGCACATCGACGTTAATGATATGGGCCTGTAATCTGGTGGATCACTCATACTGCCTTTATTGAATATTGGTGTGACCTGTCCAATTTCCCAGTCTTTGGGTACGGAATTTTCGTCGAGAGAGCGGTTGCATTGATTTTAAATGGTTCAAATGGCTCTGAGCACTATGTGACTCAACTGCTGTGGTCATCAGTCCCCTAGAACTTAGAACTACTTAAACCTAAGTAACCTAAGGACATCACACACACCCATGCCCGAGGCAGGATTCGAACCTGCGACCGTAGCAGCAGCGCGGCTCCGGACTGGAGCGCCTACAACCGCACGGCCACCGCGGCCGGCCCATTGATTTTAAGTATGGAGCTATTGCATCAGCATACTCTGAAAGGAACGCAACTGGTATATAGTCTGGACTGGGAGACTTGCTTTTATTAAGTGATTTAAGTTGCTTCACTACTCCGAGGATATCTACTTCTAAGTTGCTAATGTTGGCAGCTCCTCTTGATTCGAATTCTAGAATATTTGCTTCGTCCTCTTTGCTAATGGAATGGCGAAAGGCTGTGTTTAGTAACTCTACTTTAGCAGCATTGTCATCGATAACATTTTCAATACTAGCGCACTTTATAAACGACGAGAATCTCTTTTCTTTCGAGGTAATGTTTTGTTGTAAAAACTACACTGAAGAGCCAAAGAAATTGGTACACCTGCCTAATATCGTGTAGGGCCCGTGCGAGCACTCAAAAGTGCCGCAGCACAACGTGGCACAGAGTCGACTAACGTCTGAAGTAGTGCTGGAGGGAACTGACGCTATGAATCCTGCAGGGATGTGCATAAATCCGTAAGAGTACGAGGGGCTGGAGGTCTATTCTGAACAGCACGTTGCAAGGCATTCCAGATGTGTTCAATAATGTTCATGTCTTGGGAGTTTGGTGGCCAGCGGAAGGTTTTAAACTCAGAAGAGTGTTCCTGGAACCACTCTGTAGCAATTGTGGACGTGTGGGGTGTCGCATTGTTCTGCTGGAATTGCCCAAGTCCGTCGGAATGCACAATGGACAAGAATGGATGCAGGTAATCAGACAGGATGCTTACGTACGTGTCACCTGTCAGAGTTGTATATAGACGTATCATGGATCCCATATCACTCAAACTGCCCGCGCCCCACACCATTACAGAGCCTCCACCAGTGTGAACAGTCCCCTGCTGACATACAGGGTCCATGGAGATATGAGGTTTTTCTCCTTTCCCGTACACGTCCATCCGCTCGATACAATTTGAAACGAGACTCGTCCGAGCAGGCAACATGTTTACAGTCATCAACAGTCCAATGTCGGTGTTGACGGGCCCAGGCGAGGCGTAAAGCTTTGTGTCGTGCAGTCATCAAAGATACACGAGCGGACCTTCGGCTCGGATTCCTGATATTCACGGTACATTCGTGAAATGGTCGTACGGGTAAATCCCCACTGCATCGCTGTTTCGGAGATGCTGTGTCCCATCGCTCGTGCGTCGATTATAACACCACGTTCAAACTCGCTTAAATCTTGATAATCTGCCATTGTAGCAACAATAATCGCTGTAACAACTGCTTACATATATCTGTATTTGAGTACGCAAGGCTATACCAGTTACTTTGGCGCTTCAGTGTAGCATAAACATCTCGAAATACTTCTAAGTAAAACGTGATACCAAGCGGAGGCTGTAGGGTAGAAGCAGAGCCTACGTTTTACAAAACTGTGTGTTCAGCAGTCTGAAAAATCACTCAGTGCAAAAGAAAAATAAAGACGTGAAGGAGGTAAATTGAAAAATAAAGGAAACAGAAAAAATAATAGACATAGGCGTAACGAATATAGTACTTCGTATGGCCTTCTTTTAGTTTCTCGGAAGGGAGTCCAGGCACATCAGTGTTCTCATGGGTTTGATGCGGCGTGCCAAGACTTTTTCTCCTTTGGCAACCTCTACATCTCAAGAGTAGCGCTTCCTCAGTTATTTGTTGTTAACATTCCGAAGTCTCTGTACCCCCCATAGGTTTTTCTTCCTCAGTTCCCTGAGTTGCCATGGAATTCATTCCACGATTGTAACACCTGTCTGCGGAGACTATTCCTTTTTGGGATTCTGAAAAAAATGGTTCAAATGGCTCTGAGCCCTATGGGACATAACAGCTGAGGCCATCAGTCCCCTAGAACTTAGAACTACTTAAGCCTAACTAACCTAAGGACATCACACGCATCCATGCCCGAGGCAGGATTCGAACCTGCGACCGTAGCGGCCTCGCGGTTCCAGACTGACGCGGCTAGAACCGCACGGCCACACCTGCCGGCTGGGATTCTGAGCCTCAGTCTGTAGAAACAGAATTCTTCTAGGACCACTTGGTCGTCCGTCCGTCTATCTGTCTGCCTGTCTGTTGAGAACCCTTTCTCTCAGGAATGGATAAACGAAGAAAGTTCAACCTTGCGTTACATACTACGGTTCAAATGGCTCTGAGCACTATGGGACTCAACTGCTGAGGTCATAAGTCCCCTAGAACTTAGAACTACTTAAACCTAACTAACCTAAGGACAACACACACATCCATGCCCGAGGCAGGATTCGAACCTGCGACCGTAGCGGTCGCGCGGTTCCAGACTATTGCGCCAGAACCGCTCGGCCACCAGCGGCCGGCTACATACTACGGTTTATGGTCCCCCGGCTGCTTAAAAAATGTAAGCTCCTAGGTGAATGCAATCAGAAGACACGGTCATCTATGTCACATACACTACTGGCCATTAACAGTGCTACACCACGAAGATGACGTGCTACAGACGCGAGATTTAACTGACAGGAAGAACATGCTGTGATATGCAAATGATTAGCTTTTCACAGCATTCACACAAGGTTGGCGCCGGTGGCGACACCTACAACGTGCTGACAAGAGGAAACTTTACAACCTATTTCTCATACACACACAGCAGTTGACTGGCGTTGCCTGGTGAAACGTTGTTGTGATGCCTGGAAGGAGGAGAAATGCGTATCATCACGTTTCCGACTTTGATAAAGGTCGGATTGTAGCCTATCGCGATTGCGGTTTGTCGTATCGCGACATTGCTGCTCGCGTTGGTCGAGATCCAATGACTGTTAGCAGAATATGGAATCGGTGGGTTCAGGAGGGTAATACGGAATGCCGTGCTGGATCCCAACAGCCTCGTATCACTAGCAGTCGAGATGACAGGCATCCGCATGGCTGTAACGGATCGTACAGCCACGTCTCGATCCCTGAGTCAACAGCTGGGGACGTTTGCAAGACAACAACCATCTGCCCGAACCGTTCGACGACGTTTGCAGCAGCATGGACTATCAGCTCGAAGACCATGGCTGCGGTTACCCTTGACGCGCATCACAGACAGGAGTGCCTGCGATGGTGTACTCATCGACGAACCTGGGTGCACAAATGGCAAAACGTCATTTTTTCGGATGAATCCAGGTTCTGTTTACAGCATCATGATGGTCGCATCCGTGTTTGGCGACATCGTGGTGAACGCACATTGGAAGCTTGTATTCGTCAGCGCCATACTGGCGTATCACATGGCGTGATGGTATGGGGTGCCATTGGTTACACGTCTCGGTCACCTCTTGTTCGCATTGACGGCACATTGAACAGTGGACGTTACATTTCAGATGCGTTACGACCCGTGACTCTACCCTTCATTCGATCCCTGTGAAACCCTACATTTCAGCAGGATAATGCACGACCGTTGCAGGTCCTGTACGGGCCTTTCTGGCTACAGAAAACGTTCGACTGCAGCCCTGCCCAGCACTTTCTCCAGATCTCTCACCAATTGAAAACGTCTGGTCAATGGTGACCGAGCAACTGACTCGTCACAATACGCCAGTCAGTACTCTTGATGAACTGTGGTATCGTGTTGAAGCTGTATGGGTAGCTGTACCTGTACACGCCATCCAAGCTCTGTTTGACTCAATGCCTAGGCGTATCAAGGTCGTTATTACGGCCAGAGGTGGTTGTTCTGGGTACTAATTTCTCAGGATCTATGCACCCAAATTGCGTGAAAATGTAATCATAAGTCAGTTCTAGTAGAATATATTCGTCCAATGAATACCCGTTTATCATCCGCATTTTTTCTTGGTGTAGCAATTTTAATGGCCAGTAGTGTAATTTGATACTCGCAGTCTCACTCAATATAACCTATGGAATACTTCCAGTTGACATGTGTCCTGACATTCGGCAAGGAGCAAAGTTTCACAGTAGAAATAAAGTAAAAATTCTGAAGCTTATTAAATTGTCATTATATCACATAAAAAATACCTTTTGCCATTTGAACGTGCATTTCATTCAGTATCCTCCAAAAGCATAATAAACGAACATTACTGCATGCAAACATAAAATGTGTTTTGCAGTCATGTTTTAACAAATAAATAAAAAATGTTTTATTAAGTCTTCTCTCTCTCTACATATGTAAACTAAAGACCCATGCTCGCTTGTTTTTGTATATCTCGGCTTGTCTGAGGAATTACTGCAGAGATTTTGATACGGTCTCACAGTTCCCATTGCCAATGCCAGTATAATATGGATAAGAGGCAAAAATCGCTGAAACCCTCGATTCCCAGGATGGGTGGCCTGTATGACTACATAACTAAGTTTATACGGAACCCACAGTCCAGACACACTTGGCATACTTTTTTAATTCGTCAGTCCACTTAGTTTTCCAACATCCTTCTGTTGTAGAACATCCTGCACGCTGCGAATCTCTTTATTTCCGGTTTTCACAGGCCATTATTCGCTTCCGTGTACCCGATGCACATGTACAGAAATTTGCTTCTCGAATTAAGGTTCAAATGGCTCTGAGCACTATGGGACTCAACAGCTGTGGTCATAAGTCCCCCAGAACTTAGAACTACTTAAACCTAACTAACCTAAGGACATCACACACATCCATGCCCGAGGCAGGATTCGAACCTGCGACCGTAGCAGTCGCGCGGTTCCTGACTGAGCGCCTAGAACCGCTAGACCACCGCGGCCGGCTCGAATTAAGGTCTACGTTTGATATCAGTACATTGCTTTTAACGAGGAATGCTCTCTTTCGCTGTGCTACTCTGGTTTTGCTTATGCTTCGTCGTTATGCGTTACTTTGCCGCCAAGGTAGCAGAATTCTCTCACTTCATCTGCTTCGTCGTTCTCAGTTTCGATGTCACATTTATCGTTTTAATTCTTTTGCCTCTCATTACTTTCAGCTTCCTTTGGTTTACTCTCAGCCATATCTTGTGCTCATTACAAAGTACATTTCAAAGCTCCTGTAATTCTATCACTTTGAAAGAGAAGATCAATGGCATATGCCCATCTTATCATAGTCTTTCAGCCTGACTTTTAATCCCATCCTGGTAGCTTTCTTTTATTTTCGTCATTCATACTTACTTGTACGGACTGAACAGTTATGCTCTTTCTAACTGTGCACTTCTCTCTTTGGCTCTTTGGTTTTCCGGTTGCTACAATTCCCTGTTGTTTCTTGTACATGTATCATATTACCCGTCTTCCTCTATAGCTTATATATTTCTGAAAACTGCAATTGTGTTATGGCAATTTAAGTTGTCTAAGGAGTTTTCTACACCGGTAAATCCTATGGAGGTGTCTTGACTTTTCTTATGTGTTGCTTCTGTTATTAAGAATTAACAGAACTGCTTCTCCCGTGCTAACACCGAGCTGATCGTTACTTAACAGATCCTCATATTTGGTTCCATGTATATTATTTGTGTTAGCAGTCTGGATGAATGACATACTAAGCTCATCGTGCGATAGTTACCTGCCTTTTATATCTTCGGGATAATGATATATTCTTCCGAAAATCTTATGGTATATCTCCACTCTCATATATTCTACACACTAACTCGAATAAATGTGTGGTTGTTACTTTCCGCTGTAGCTAGAGTAATTACGAAGAAATGTCTTGTTTGATTGCAAGTCTTCCAACACTCTTTCTATTTCTAACACTAGAACCTTCAGTATCAACTCTTAATTCTTCTCTATCGCGTGATGAAACAATTGCTTCCCCTCGTAGGGGTCTACAGTGAAACTGAGAGGCAACCACATGCCTTGCTCAAACTGTGGCATCAAGCAGTCAGGCCTGCAAGATGAGTGGTCTGCCAAGCGAGTGGATTCATTCTTATTTATCAAGTAACATGAGCTCTAGTACTCACAATTAAGTTACAAATTATTCTCCTGTTTGAATATTACGCAACGGAAACGGATAATGCACATCTGACTATTAGTAATTTACACAACTCTGACTGTTCACTACGCACTGGCAATACCACATTTTCTTTCTTACCCAACGGCTTTGATCAACACGTGGCCATCGCACTGAATATCAATGGCGCACACATTATAAATTCTGGATATCATGACAACATACTATTCGAAGGAAAAGGCCAACAATCTTTTTCTTTTCACTATCTTTTTTATTCCGATAAATTCTATAACCTAAACACACCATTACATTTTCTACAACAATTACACATGAGAAACTCCGCCCAGTGGGCATGGCTTTACATTGGTGATTCTCTATCTTATGGTCTCGTAATTATCTAACACTACAGTGCACTTCCTGGATAGGATGGTGGATCTGTTGCTATATCTCACACTTCGACTCTCACACCCATCATCGAAAATTTCCTCCTGACCGAGCGGTACAAAAGAAACATGCATAACCCACTGCCTCTGTACCTATCTTGCTACTCTCCCATGCAAACCACACATTCTTAAATTACACGAAATACACCACACTGGCAACATGGAATACAACACAAGGAATAGTCACAACATTATAATCACATCACTTTCAGCTTTCCCACTTCAATTAGTATTCATCCCAGTTTCACACGGCACTGCCCCACTTCGTAACTTTTCTTTCCTACTGCGCGGATGCGGATATCCGCGGATATATCCGCGGATATCCGCGGTATTTGTTACTTGGCGGATAAAATCGCGACCGGCGCGGATATCCGCGGGTCATCTGCGGATAATAGGCAAGGCATCTACCCAGTACGTATGTTGCAATGTTAGTTCAAAACTTCAAGTCTGTTGACAATCTTGGAATCTTGCAGGGCCCGGTAGAGCGGATGTGTGTTGTCCTCAGCCCCTGGTTACGACCGACGTAGCTGTACCCAAGAGACCTGCGCCTAATCCGTTTCCGCGACCGTGTCTTTCGTGTGGCCTGTGAAGTGCTCTCTGGGTGGCAAACCTGCCCACAGTCTACCAGGCAGGTGCCCGTTGCAATTTTCCGCTGCCTTCAGTTAGCGCATTGTAGTGACCGAGTGACAACGTGCGTCGTAGCAAATATCAGTGAGAGTTCTTTCTTCGAATGAACACCATATCGATGGATACAATTTCGTGTAAGGTGAAAAAAGGTGATTTTACATTAGATGATTTTACATTAGTGAAGGAAAACAAATTCGAAGTTGCGTGTGGATCTGAGTTTCTCGAGACCGCACAGTTTCTTATTGATGTGGGGGCCAAGTACGGTGCAGTGAGTTCTAAGGAACTGCTACCTCATCCAACCACTCCTAATTTCTATAACCACTGATTTTGTTGTCACTCTTCGGAAGACGAGTTATTTCTTCCGGAAAACGTCAATTATTGCTGGCAGTTTAACTTTTTGACATGTGCGCCAGCGTTTTGCAGTGTAGGCCTAATACCGTAAATATTTTCAACTGGAAATGACGAGGACTGAACGCGTAAGCTATAATATAATCATCAGCTGACATGAATGGCTTCAAAATTTGACACATTCAAGCAGTGAGTACAAAAAAACTGTCGGATATGATACAATGTGCTAGTAACAGTTTAAAACCATCGTCATTTTCAGCTGCCTTGTCACAAGAGCAGCGAAATATAATTGTTTCTATACACGTATTTTCATCATTTAATACTATTACATTGATTTTTTTTTAATAGCGTTTCCAATCTCACGAGATCCGAACCGCTACTGTGTGTGCTCCGGAGCGCCAATGCTTTCCTGTTTGGAATGGTCTGCTTTAGAGTAGGTAAAGAGCATTTCCTGTGATTTAAGAAGTCAAAAGTAGTTAAGTTGTCGCAGAAATGGCAGCCCTAACAATAACTATGTCATTACATACCATAATTCTACAGGGTGTTTCAAAAATGACCGGTATATTTGAAACTGTAGTAAAAACTAAACGAGCAGCGATAGAAATACACCGTTTGTTGCAATATGCTTGGGACAACAGTACATTTTCAGGCAGACAAACTTTCGAAATTACAGTAGTTACAATTGTCAACAACAGATGGCGCTGCGGTCTGGGAAACTCTATAGTACGATATTTTCCACATATCCACCATGCGTAGCAATAATATGGCGTAGTCTCTGAATGAAATTACCCGAAACCTTTGACGACGTGTCTGGCGGAATGGCTTCACATGCAGATGAGATGTACTGCTTCAGCTGTTCAATTGTTTCTGGATTCTGGCGGTACACCTGGTCTTTCAAGTGTCCCCACAGAAAGAAGTCACAGGGGTTGATGTCTGGCGAATAGGGAGGCCAATCCACGCCGCCTCCTGTATGTTTCGGATAGCCCAAAGCAATCACACGATCATCGAAATATTCATTCAGGAAATTAAAGACGTCGGCCGTGCGATGTGGCCGGGCACCATCTTGCATAAACCACGAGGTGTTCGCAGTGTCGTCTAAGGCAGTTTGTACCGCCACAAATTCACGAAGAATGTCCAGATAGCGTGATGCAGTAATCGTTTCGGATCTGAAAAATGGGCGAATGATTCCTTTGGAAGAAATGGCGGCCCAGACCAGTACTTTTTGAGGATGCAGGGACGATGGGACTGCAACATGGGGCTTTTCGGTTCCCCATATGCGCCAGTTCTGTTTATTGACGAAGCCGTCCAGGTAAAAATAAGCTTCGTCAGTAAACCAAATGCTGCCCACATGCATATCGCCGTCATCAATCCTGTGCACTATATCGTTAGCGAATGTCTCTCGTGCAGCAATGGTAGCGGCGCTGAGGGGTTGCCGCATTTGAATTTTGTATGGATAGAGGTGTAAACTTTGGCGCATGAGACGATACGTGGACGTTGGCATCATTTGGACCGCAGCTGCAACACGGCGAACGGAAACCCGAGGCCGCTGTTGGATCACCTGCTGCACTAGCTGCGCGTTGCCCTCTGTGGTTGCCGTACGCGGTCGCCCTACCTTTCCAGCACGTTCATCCGTCACGTTCCCAGTCCGTTGAAATTTTTCAAACAGATCCTTTATTGTATCGCTTTTCGGTCCTTTGGTTACATTAAACCTCCGTTGAAAACTTCGTCTTGTTGCAACAACACTGTGTTCTGGGCGGTGGAATTCCAACACCAGAAAAATCTTCTGTTCTACGGAATAAACCATGTTGTCCACAGCACACTTGCACGTTGTGAACAGCACACGCTTACAGCAGAAAGACGACGTACAGAATGGCGCACCCACAGACTGCGTTGTCTTCTATATCTTTCACATCACTTGCAGCGCCATCTGTTGTTGAAAATTGTAACTACTGTAATTTCGAAAGTTTGTCCGCCTGAAAATGTACTGGTGTCCCAAGCATATTGCAACAAACGGTGTATTTCTATCGCTGCTCGTTTAGTTTTTATTGCCGTTTCAAATATACCGGTCATTTTTGAAACACCCTGTAAGTACTACTGTCTATTACTATTAATTACTCATTCAAAACTTAAATATATGCGGATGCGGATAAGGAACTTGCGGATGCGGATTAATTGCTGCGAATGCGGTTGCGGATTAGTACCTTGGGGATGCGATGCGGATGCGGATTGCACTTTTCTTATCCGCGCAGACCTCTAGATATATGCACGTCTTCTTGTGCAATGCAAGCCAAGTGGCGTTGCTGGATAGACAGCTGCCTCACCTTTCTTCACTCTCAGAGTATTATAGTTTGAATCAAGCGTCACACGGAAAGTAATATTAAGAACATATTCGACACACACGCGAGTCCTCAACTGATACCATGGACGAGTACTTCTCTTTATCCTTTGTCTCACACACATATTGAGACTCACACAGTACTCACCACGTGGAAGTACTCGTCTCTAATTTCAAGTCCTGCACACGCCATTTCTTAAATATTTCTGACTTATAGTACACACGCCAGTAATTCAGCTTAACTTTAGCACTCAGAAGTATTTCAACTT
The DNA here is from genome assembly GCF_023898315.1 of Schistocerca nitens. Taxonomy (NCBI): domain Eukaryota; kingdom Metazoa; phylum Arthropoda; class Insecta; order Orthoptera; family Acrididae; genus Schistocerca; species Schistocerca nitens. The sequence goes on along the minus strand of NC_064620.1, from coordinate 369,050,096 downwards.
ATTGCTACACGTGGTTTCATTGTGACCGTTGGTCACTTCCGAAGATTACTACGATCCCCTTAATATTACCTGCCTGACATTTAATTCTCCCCACAAAAGTTCCTGAAATAGAGAAATTATTACTGCAATCTACTCTTAAGTATTCCACATTCATACAATTCTATCCACTCTTTTGTCTTTATGGAGCACACCTAAGACAGGTCTTACAAACACAAGATCCAGCGGCAGAGTGCTGAAACATGGCCATTCTTCAGGTCATCTCGCACCTCCGTCGAGGTGGGGGAGGACCATGCTACCCATTGGTCAGCCACATTTCAGGCGCTCAAAGCTCAGGTAAATTTCATCTCTTTGGTTCCACCAAAGGTGACCAAAGGACCGTCTCAAAGATGATCATATATTGCACATTCACTACCTGTGGTTAGCAGACGACCATACATTCATTCATTTTGCAGATCTCACCAAATTGGATGTAGGGATTTATTTTGTGGGAGTGCACATGTGATCAATTAAATAAATAAATTGTCATTCTTTCCTACACTGGTATTCGGCTTCGGTGTATTAAGTGAAATTGAGTTATTATTACAAAAATATGTTGTTCTGACAAGAATAACGAAGAATTTTGTACCTATTTTCAATGTCGGGCGGTGCTGTACCCTTTCAAAGTCTTTCCATCTTCCTTCTCTCTGATCTACAGTTAGCAGTGGAATTTCTAATGTTGCCTTAATTTTGACGCCCTTGCTCGTAATTTCACCGAAAGTTACTTTGACTATGTGCTAAACCTGTCCTTCCGACGACCATTTCTATTTCGATTCATTCACGTTTTTCCTGAAGCCGTATCGCTTTAGCTTTTCTACGCTTTCCATTTATTTTATTCCTAATTTCCTTATCTTCTTCTCAACATTTCTGTATTTCGTTCTTTCGACAGTCAATTGAAATACGTCTTTTATTACCCATAATTTCTTCTCTGTTACCTTCCTTGTGCTTATATTTCTATGTCCAATGTCTGAGATATCCCTTTTTGGGGACGTCCATTTCTCCTGAAGATTAGATTAGATTAGTACTTGTTCCATAGATCATGAATACGACACTTCGTAATGGTGTGGAACGTGTCAGGTTAATAAAAGGTGTCTATACAAGATATTACATTACACAAAATATTACATGACACTCAGTATTTTTAATTTTTTTTTTGTGGTTTGGGGAAATTCTCCACTTACTATATCCAAAAATTCATCTAACGAGTAGAACGAGTTGCCATTAAGAAATTCTTTTAATTTCCTTTTAAATGCTATATGGCTATCTGTCAGACTTTCGATGCTATTAGGTAAGTGACCAAAGACTTTTGTGGCAGCATCATTTACCCCCTTCTGAGCCAAAGTTAGATTTAACCTTGAGTAGTGAAGATCATCCTTTCTCCTAGCGTTGTAGCCATGTACACTGCTATTACTTCTGAATTAGTTCGGATTGTTAATAACAAATTTCAAAAGTGAATATATATATATTGTGAGGCTACAGTGAAGATCTCTAGCTCTTTAAATAAGTGTTTGCAAGATGATCTTGGATGAGCTCCAGCAATTATTCTGATTACACGGTTTTGTGCAATGAATACTCTTTTACTCAATGATGAGTTACCCCAGAATATGATGCCATACGAAAGCAGAGAATGGAAATAGGCGTGGTAAGCTAATTTACTCAGATGTAAATCTCCAAAATTTGCAATGACCCTAACAGCATAAGTAGCTGAACTCAAACGTTTCAGCAGATCCTCAGTGTGTTTTTTCCAGTTCAACCCCTCATCAATGCATACACCTAGAAATTTTGAAGATTCTACCTTAGCTACAGATTTCTGATGGAAGTCTATGTTTATTAATGGTGTCATTCCATTTACTGTGTAGAACTGTATATACTGTGTTTTGTCAAAGTATAATGAGAGCCCATTTGCAGAGAACCACTTAATGATTTTCTGAAAAACATCGTTTACAATTTCACCAGTTAATTCTTGTCTGTTGGGTGTGATAGCTATACTTGTATCATCGGCAAAAAGTACCAGCTTTGCATCTTCGTGAATATAGAATGGCAAGTCATTAATATATATTAAGAACAGCAGAGGACCCAAGACCGAACCTTGCGGCATCCCTTTCATGATTGTTCCCCAGTTTGAGAAATCACCAGTTTTTTGCATATTATGTGAACTGTTTATTTCAACTTTGAACTGAATCGTCGTAGGCAGTCTCGGAGAACACGACTCACCGATCATCATTCCTCAACACTTCAGTATTCTACATACACAGTGATTACCCCTTGTGATTCTCTTAAGTTCAGACTAGCCTTCATCGTTATTAAATTATGATCTGAATCTACATCCACTCCTGCGTACACCTTAGAATCCAATGTGTGGTTTCAGAGTGCATGTCTCAACATACTGCAATCCTGTCAGTATCTTTCTTTGTCTCCAGTCGTTTTCCAAGTTCACCACTTTCTCTTGCGATTCGTGATCATTGTGTTTCCTATTAGTAGCTGAAATGTACTGTAACATTCAGGGTGTCTTTCTCCTCTCCTACTCGTACTACCGAATTCGTATTTTCTCGTAGCTCCGTTTTGAATTCCTTTCACACTAAAGCGTCCTAACCCTCCCCCCCCCTCCCCCCCAAGACTCCACCCCCTCCCGCCCCATGTTTATTAGAATTTCATCCCTTGACATACTGAGTTATTGTCAATGCCCTTATCTAGTCTACCTCCTCATTTTCTACTTGCGACGTATACCTGGACTTTAGTTGTTGGTCCTGATTACTGTCCATTCTGGTGAGAACAATGGTATCAGTGAACCGTTCACATTGAATCACTATTTGCCCTAACATCCTATTCATAACGAATCCTATTCGCGTTATACCATTTTTCACTATTGTTAGTTTACACTCTATTCATGTGAGCAGAAATACCTGCAAAACCCAGTCACAAATCTGGTCCGACATTCAGTAAGTTCGCATTTAAACGACAGTGTGAAATTGTAACATTAGGCATCCGGAAGTCAAAGAACAAATTATCAGCTTAGGCGCCAATGTCTGCGGTGTTTTTATAAACCGCAGGACAATTTCTTAATCCATCATCTTTTATTGCCGGTCGCTGTGACCGAGCGGTTCTAGGCGCTACAGTCTGAAACCGCGCTGCTGCTATGGTCGCAGATTCGAATCCTGCCTCGGGCATGGATGTGTGTGATGTCCTTAGGTTAGTTAGGTTTAAGTAGTTCTAAGTCTAGGGGACTGATGACCTCAGATGTTAAGTCCCATAGTCCTTATAACCATCTTTTATTGGGTACACAACAGGTTTCAGAACACTTACGGTTCCATTATCTGGTGTAAAAAATAAAATAACTTAAACGTCTTACGTCATCATTACCCCAGTGTGTCATGGAACTAAAGGTTTATTCTGAAAAAAGTAAAAGGAACAAAAATTCCATCGTTTGCTCCATGTTGCGAGACTGTAAATACAAAGAGGAAAAAGTATGACAACATTGGGATGAGGATTCTGTCAGGTGATTAAGTGGTTTTATTTTGTACTCCGGATGATGGAACTAGGTGATCCGAAACCAGTCGTGTACCCAACAAAAGATTGTGGATTAAGCAACTGTCTTGTAGTTTCTTTATTTTTCTAATGGGACTCATACAGTTGCGGCTGCCCCGTAAAAAGAACTTTTTTCCAGTCAGTTTGTGTTGAAAACAGCCGTTTTCGAAACAAAATGGCGGAAGTCTTTCTCTCAATGATTTTTTTTGGGGGGGCAAAGGGGGGGGGGATGCCTGAAGAATCCGAATTTCGTGTTTGTTGCCTTGTATGATGCCGACTTCACAACAAAAAACACAAAAAATCTTCAAAATTTTAGCATCTTTTTCAGTTTTTCGTTTATGTGTCTAAAAATATGCGTTTCTCGAAGATGACCACCCTGTACAAAATTGGAGCAGAAAAAATTTTATACAAAATGCAGTAGTCAGGTTTGATTTTGTGATGAACGGAATCGACCCAAGAGTGCACTGAAAAACAACAATGTTTTGGCCCTCCTGCGAAAACGTCAAAAACTCTCACACCCACGCCTTACAACTCGAACACTACACATGTTACTAGCAAAAGAGACGTCCATAACATTTAAATTTTCTGATAAGGAAAATACCTTCTGCGACCTAGAGTCAAACAACTTTCACACCTGTCTGTCTGACCTGCGCTATTCTTTTGCTGTATTACGCTTAAAAGAGCTTGTTTTTATTGAATTGGTTGGAAAACATTAAAAAAATTTACAACGTATTGTATACATGAGAATGAATGGAAATATGAAAATGAAATCTGAATGTAGCAATGTACATATGTCACAAAATGAGTGATTATCTAATGCAATATTGGGTAATCTCTTCGAGTATGTTCTCTATCTGGAAAAGAAAGAAGGAATTTAGTGATAGAATATGGATACAAAAGACAGATAAGCTGTATACCGAACTGTCGATGTATGAAGAAATATTTGTACTGGTATCACGTTTGCAGTTTTTTTTACTCGTCTCCGTCTGACTGTTGGTGGCCGAGACAACGTTTATTGGCCACTAGAAGATCGAGGTGAACGGATATTGGGCACTGAAAGGTCCAGACAAAGCCTCAGGGGCTATGGATGTTTTAGGCTGAACAGTTAGTTTTGTTCTGCAACTTTGCTCGGCTATCCGTAAGAGAATCGAGTGATTTCACCGCTGGCTACTGCGGTTCTGACTTCCATGGCAGAGGCGTCAAAAGAAGGTGTGAAATGTAGGAAGGATGGTATTACACTATCATATTTGTTTGTCACAGTTGACATGTCATATATTTATGTCAAAGAAATTTGATGGTGTAATGGGGAACTCTGTCAAATCTTGCCTGTCGTCAAATAAATATGATCAAATCTAGGGACTCGCTGTAGATTTGATCACAAAAGTCGCCTGTCTTCTGTTGACTGCAGTGTGAAATGTTACCACTAGGAGCGTTAGCATCACTGCAGCGTTCCGTCACCAGTAGTGTATTTGTAAACATCTCAGCGAAGTTTAATTGACGTGAGCCGTCAACTACAAAATTAATTGAATGTATGAAGCTGATGAGGCGCTTTACAACGTGAGGCATCCTGAGTACATATAGAGATTAAGAAGACTGGAGAGCTGCAAAAAAAAAAAAAAAAAAAAAAAAAAAAAAAAAAAAAACCTGCGGAGTTCATTAGCTGTGAGATACGACCCGCGTGTAAGGCTGGCTTCATAAAAAAGAAAATTAATGGCCTCCGCTCAAGCTACTCTCACGAGAAAGCAAAACTACATACCTACATACCTATTTATATATATATATATATACTCCAGTCTTCTTAATCTATTTTTGTACTCAGGATGCCTCACATTGTAAAGCGCCTCAGCAGCTTCATACATTCCTATTAATTTCGTAGTTGTGGGACACAAAATATAATTATTACTTTGATCTACAATAAAAGTAGTTCTCAACGCACATAAAGTGTGGTGGTGGTGGTTAGTGTTTAACGTCCCGTCGACAACTAGGTCATTAGAGACGGAGCGCAAGCTCGGGGTTAGGGAAGGATTAGGAAGGAAATCGGCCGTGCCCTTTCAAAGGAACCATCCCGGCATTTGCCTGAAACGATTTAGGGAAATCACGGTAAACCTAAATCAGGATGGCCGGAGACGGGATTGAACCGTCGTCCTCCCGAATGCGAGTCCAGTGTGCTAACCACTGCGCCACCTCGCTCGGTGCACATAAAGTGTATTGAACATGTATTTACTTTCTGATGTTGGTCTTTTAGTGCTTTATAAATTACTTCACACGTTTCAGGTATTATTTTTGTTAACGGGCTGTACTGTAAGCTCTCTCCTGTAGCAAGAAATCGGAATGTTACTGTGAGCCTATCTTCTGCATATATAGCAGTTCTTATGTGAGTACTGCGCTTTATGACATGACGAGACACTTCACTGAGCAAATACTGAAATGTATGCTCATCCATTCTTAAGTAATTTATGTACGACTTGACGTCTTCCACTAGAAGCTCAAGTAACAAATTTTGCTGAATGCTTTTATCGTCTCGTCGTAAAACCTACGGCTTCACCGAGGTACGTCTCTTTTTTTTTTCCTGCTTGTCTTCAAAATGCGCAGACAGTGCATATGTGGTATATGCAACTGCTGCGTATAATAACAAGTTGTTGTCAGTCATCTTGAAATATGACGAAAAATATGATGGCAGTGTAATACCCCTTTTTAGCGCGACGTCAAATATCTTTGTCAAACAAATTTGACGAATATTTGATCATATCTTTGATATGATAGTGTAATACCGGCCTAAGAGGGTGTGTGACGACCTTGTCATCGAATTGTAAAAAGTAATATTCCAACAGTCGTTATTTTTATAGCTTTTTATTTAGGCTGCCAATTTAGATTCCTCAGTAGAGTCAATGACTCTTCTGATGCCTCGACCAGCTTGCTTCCGGCACTCCATAATCGCAAGATGGACGTACGTTTACCTTACCATCGTGTGAGAAGTCGACGGTGCTGTTGTGCAGAATTGTGGTGAAACTTGGTGCCAGTGTGACATCGTTAACACACGTTATACTTCACACGACATTCTTAGCTGGGCCTTTTCCTGTCATGTGTCGACACCTCTCTTTACGAAGCAATGCCGAGCCCGAGGGTGATGTCGCAGGGCGTCACCCTTTGGCGTCATTACAGAGGAATGTTGTAGACATCTTCGAGGCAAATTTCAAACTGTTACGTCAGAATGGGAGACAAATACAGCCTTTCGAAAAAGTGATCCTTTGATTGTATTACGTAGTGCATTCCACATTCGTAGTCCGCAATACTACCACTAAATACTGACGAATTCTTTACATCTTTAAATACGGCGGCCCCACAGTCTGCCATCATTAAGACATATCAGCGTATTGACACCTTTTGAGCCGGCCCGTGTGGCCGAGCGGTTCTCGGCGCTTCAGTCGGGAACCGCGCGACCGCTACCATCGCAGGTTCGAATCCTGCCTCGGTTCAAATGGCTCTGAGCACTATGGGACTCAACTGCTTTGGTCATTAGTCCCCTAGAACTTAGAACTAGTTAAACCTAACTAACCTAAGGACATCACAAACATCCATGCCCGAGGCAGGATTCGAACCTGCGACCGGAGCGGTCTTGCGGTTCCAGACTGCAGCGCCTTTAACCGCACGGCCACTTCGGCCGGCAATCCTGCCTCGGGCATGGTTAGTTAGGTTTAAGTAGTTCTAAGTTCTAGCGTACTAATGTGCTCAGAGCCATTTGAACCATTTAAACACCTTTTGAAAACGCAGTTTACAAAAACGTCCGCCGGCCGGTGTGGCCAAGCGGTTCTCGGCGCTTCAGTCGGGAACCGCGCGACCGCTACGGTCGCATGTTCGATTCCTGCCTTGGGCATGGATGTGTGTGATGTCCTTAGGTTAGTTAGGTTTAAGTATATCTAAGTTCTAGGGGACTGATGACCTCAGATGTTAAGTCCCATAGTGCTCAGAGCCATTTGAACCATTTTTGAACAAAAATGTCTAAAACTTACTTATTGTTAGATTTAAAGCTGATAGTTACAAAATATGTTCACTTAAAAATAAAAAACCTCACAGAATTCTGGTAAGTATGAACACAATCTCAAATATGAAGATAACTTTGGCAAGAAGTTCAGGATAGAACCTGCAGACCTGTGTTTTGTTTTGAGCTTTGAAGACCTAAAAAAACCTCAAATACGTCATAATACATCATAAAATTGCAAAAAGACAACAAAAATACCACTTACTAAAAGCAGCAGCATGAATGCATGCGTCAGTGTTTTTAGATGATTTGTTTACGTTTATAGTCGAGCTAAGAAAGCCCAACAATGTAATTCTCTCGACAGCGTAAGCTTGCAGTGAGTTTCTTCCAAGGAAAGCTATCTATCAGGTTTGAGACATTGCTGTGTTTTTTTTCCAGTGGAAGAGTGTAAATACCGCTGGAAAAACATCAGAGATACATTTATGAGGCGTAAAAGAAATAAACTGCTGAAAGGAGCCTCACGAACACGAAAATCAAGAAAATGGAGCCTGGAGACACACCTCGAATTCCTCGATCAAATTGAGTATCAAAGAGAGTAAGTGAATAAAGGAACACCTAATTTTTTAACTGCTCTTAATGAATCTGAAATTGTATAAATAAAGTATTCTTTCATCTTTATACTTAGCACTCTGAGGTTAGCACGTCCACATTTAATACTGTCACTAATAGCAATTATTTTTACAGGCTTTCTACAGACGTGACTACAACTGACACTGAAGCTGATGTCAAATACGAAAACAACCAAACTGAGGCTGGAGGAATAGTGGTAGGTGCAATAACTGAAGCCTCGGAAACTTCTGCTGATGCCAGCAGTGTTGATGCTGACATTAATGAAGCTTCAGCTGAACGTCAAGTCGAACAGTCTTACGGTATCGACCAACAGTCGACTGACAGGCGGAAACAGACAACAACGAGATCCATGGATAATGTGACTGAATTTTTCATAACAAATCCCGCACAAAGATCGAAATTGCTATCTTCAGTTGTCGGCAAGGGAACCGAGGAAAGCGAAATTGACACGTTTTTCAAAAGCATGGCGATATCTGTTAAGAAATTGTCTCCAGCAAATCAAATTCGTGCCAAAATACAAATTTGTAATATCGTAGGTCAACTCGAGTTGGACGAAATCTCTTCTGCAAATTCAGGTGCTTCAGTGTCAACAAATTACGATCGACATATGCCCAGACTAACATCTGTGTCTGCCGCTCCAGATACGGCATCAGCTTGTCAGTCTGATAATAAGTTACAGTTCATGACAAATGTGTCTGGACATAATGTTGATTGAATGATCTTTCCATGGTTTGCTACGTAGAAGCTAAAGTAAACCCCATAACTCTTACTACAGTTATATAAATGAGAAAAAGAAAAGACATAAAATACACTCAGTACATAATAAATTCTGGTAATAAAAAACGGGTATCTAACAAGTTTAAAACTGTATGTAATGTATGTTCCTGTTACCAAAGGATGGTGTTCTGCTGCTCTCCCCCTGAGGCGCTACCTGTGATTTTATGCCACATACTTTCTTCTCTATAAAACAATCACTCTCTTATTTTTAGTTATAGTGGCGCGAAATAATGCATATCACAATTGCTGTGTTTCACATTATGTAGACTGCAACATCTTCGCATCATCTTGTCACTACATCCACCGAGAAGCGTCCCCACGGGAGTAACGTGTGTCATACGATTCGTGTAGGATGCTTCCAAAAAGTGACATCCTTGTCACATTTACCACTTCTGTCCAAATCTGTAGACAACGGGCAACGTACAGTAGTCCACAGTGGCTTCTCCGCTTATCTGCACCCATGCACGATACTTATATTATGCCACGTATATGATAAATTGCTCTTTATTACTTACAACTTATGTAATGGTCGACAATTACACGAAAAAAATCTGACCACCGCATCATGCTTCACAAAATGTATCTCCATGAGAATAACTTGAAATTCTTCTACACTACTGGCCATTAATATTGCTACACCACGAAGATGACGTACTAGAGACGCGAAATTTAACCGACAGGAAGAACGTGCTGTGATATGCAAATGATTAGCTTTTCACAGCATTCACACAAGGTTGGCGCCGGTGGCGACACCTACAACGTGCTGACATGAGGAAACTTTCCAACCTATTTCTCATACACACACAGCAGTTGACTGGCGTTGCCTGGTGAAACGTTGTTGTGATGCCTCGTGTAAGGAGGAGAAATGCGTATCATCACGTTTCCGACTTTGATAAAGGTCGGATTGTAGCCTATCGCGATTGCAGTTTATCGTATCGCGACATTGCTGCTCGCGTTCATCGAGATCCAATGACTGTTAGCAGAATATGGAATCGGTGGGTTCAGGAGGGTAATACGGAACGCCGTGCTCGATCCCAACGGCCTCGTATCACTAGCAGTCGAGATGACAGGCATCTGATCCGCATGGCTGTAACGGATCGTGCAGCCACGTCTCGATACCTGGGTCAACAGATGGGGACGTTTGCAAGACAACAACCATCTGCACGAACAGTTCGACGACGTTTGCAGCAGCATGGACTATCAGCTCGAAGACCATGGCTGCGGTTACCCTTGACGCTGCGTTACAGACAAGAGCGCCTGCGATGGTGTACTCAACGACGAATCTGGGTGCACGAATGGTAAAACGTCATTTTTTCGGATGAATCCAGGTTCTGTTTACAGCATCATGATGGTCGCATCCGTGTTTGGCGTCATCGTGGTGAAAGCACATTGGAAGCGTCTATTCGTCATCGCCATACTGGCGTATCACATGGCGTGATGGCATGGGGTGCCATTGGTTACACGTCTCGGTCACATCTTGTTCGCATTAACGGAACTTTGAACGGTGCACGTTACATTTCAGATGTGTTGCGACCCGTGGCTCTACCCTTCATTCGATCCCTGCGAAACCCTACATTTCAGCAGGATAATGCACTACCGCATGTTGCAGGTCCTGTACGGGCCTTTCTGGCTACAGAAAACGTTCGACTGCAGCCCTGGCCAGCACATTCTCCAGATCTCTCAGATCTCTCACCAATTGAAAACGTCTGGTCAATGGTGACCGAGAAACTGGCTCATCACAATACGCCAGTCACTACTCTTGATGATTTGTGGTATCGTGATGAAGCTGCATTGGTAGCTGTACCTGTACACGCCATTTAAGCTCTGTTTGACTCAATGCCCAGGCGTATCGAGGCCGTTATTACGGCCAGAGGCGCTTGTTCTGGATACTGATTTCTCAGGATCTATGCACCCAAATTTCGTGAAAATGTAATCACATGTCCATTGTAGTATATTGTATTTGTCTAATGAATATCCGTTTATCATCTGCATTTCTTCTTGGTGTAGCAATTTTAATGGCCAGTAGTGTACATTCCTTGCCAAGTACATCGGATGAGCATCAATTCTTTTGAACTTCGTTAGCACACTCCTCTTCCTGAAGAAAATGTGATACCAGCCATGGGCGGATCCAAGGGAGAAAGGGCGGGGTAGCGGTTAATGGTGTTCATTACATTAAAAAAAAATTTTGGTAAAAGTGTTTATATGTTGTTTCAACCATGTTGGATCTCGTGAACTCTGCGGTCCTTAATAATTGTTGTTGTAGTGTACGATTTGACTGGAATGGAGTTCGGAGAGAAGGTTGACAGACGGGTGCTCAGTTTGATAAAGATATTATTAAACATTAAATATTCTTCTTGACTACAGAGAAATAATAACAAAACAGAATTTACCTCACAGCCCAATACAGTTCTTGAAGGCAGGTGTCAAAGAGAGAAGAACAACCTAAAATACCTTTAGTACAATGGAAAAAAAAATTCAAGACTTGACCCCAGCTGATAGTTTCAGGCCAGAACAATAATAATTTAATCAGGAGTAGGCAACCACGAAGCAACCACATACTCTATACCAGTATATCAAAGTGATCTACTTCTCTAAAAATACAGTAATCAGTACGTTCTTAGGATTCCGTGCCTCAGTCGGTAAAAACAGAATCGTTATGGAATTGTTCTGTTGTCCGTCTGTCTTTCTGTCTGTCTCTCTGTCTGTCCGACGGCTAAAAACTCTTTTCCCGAGGAACGGGTAGACGTATCACACTGAAATCGATGGCATGTACAGAGATCCGTAGGCCCTTGGTGGTGTAATAAACTTCAGCTTCTAAGACAATGTAACCAAAAGCAACGGTCATTTACGTCACATATTTTGATATACGCAAAATCACTCGTCAGAAATTCTTCATTTGTGTGGCCTTATTGTCCGTAGTTGCTGTACCATTCCTGAGGGTATTTTCATTCCGTCGTTATAAGAAAATGCGTGTTTTTCCGACCAGACGCGTTCCGCTTTATTGAGGTAAAGCCTCATCAGTGGGATGTAATTAAAGACATTTGTAATTTAATTTGTTTTTATTGATTTCTGATTCGTTTCTCGCCTGCATCAGGAAATGCCGTCGGCTAGCACGTCTTTTGTGCCTTTCTTCATTAGACACTGACACTAGTGTTCTGTGATGTTGCCAACTCACCATTAATTTGTCTTTGACCTTTAATTTTTTGTAGTTAATTATATGTGTGTTATTGTATTTAATTGTGTTGCTGTGTATTTATTTATTGTGTAGGAGTAACGAAGGAATAGTGATGTAGTGGTTTTTTATGATGAATAAGTGAAGGAGGGCGAAGCAAAGATGACATAGTAATGTGATGGAGAGTGAGTTGGAGGAGAAGGTGAGGGGCAGGAAGTCAAATGAAATCGGGCGAGAGGGAGCGGGTGCGGCGGCGGGAGGATGGATTGTTTGGGAGGGGGTGAAGAATGGAAAAGACTCTTTTCTTTTTAATGTGATTTTTTTCAATTATTTCATGTAGTGTCTGGTTTCCAATATTAATTTGGCCATTCGGCAAATTAAATAATGAAATAGAATAATGCAATGCAATTAACTAAAAAAAAGTAAAGGCCAAAGACAAAGTAATGGCAATGTTGGCAGCACTACAAAACACAATGCACACTTAGAAGTATAAAAATAAACCGTAAGCAGTGGTGTACAAAAAGTGTGCTGTGGAAAACTTGAAAAAATGCGTATTTCTGCGAAGCAGCGAAAAATTTGGCGACTAGTATGAGTGTCAAATGAAGAAAGACACCAAAGACATACTAGCAGATGGCATTTCCAGATGCAGGCTAGGAACCAAACAGAAATTATTATAAGCAAAAACCAACAAATTGTTAACGAATTGTTTTTCGATCTTAAAAACAAATCAAATTATAAATATCTTTAATTACAGACCACTGATGATGATTTTCCTCAATAAAGCAAAACGTGTCTGGTGAGAAACACGCTCCTTTTCTTGTAGTTGTAATGGCGGAACGAAAATACCGTCACTCATCAGAAACTATAGGGTACCTCCCGTTCGCCAATAATTGTGAAATTTGGCGAGAGCCAAGGTTTCACATTACAACCAAAGGAAAAAAAAATGCAGAAACTGTAAATTTGTTATTATATCATACGAAAAAAAGTTGGCTTTTGTTGTTAGTCTCTCTGCCTGTCCGTTTGTTAAGAGTCCTTTTTCTTAGGAACGGGTAGACGTATCAAGATGAAATTTGTCACCAGTACAACAAACGACAGCTTCTAAGTCAGTGCAATCAAATGGTACGACCATTTATGTCACATATTTCATATTCGCAAACTCACTCGCCAAAACCTCAGAGGGTACTTCCCGTTTGTCTACAATGATGAAATTTGGCAAGAAGTGAAGTTCCACGAAAAAGTAAAGGAAAAAATCCTAAAATTGTTATTTTGTAATTATATCACACGACAAAATAGTTCTTTTGTTATTTGTATCCGGCGTCAAACTTGAAATAAAAACAATCAGTAGTTCTGCTTTCGTGGAAAGCCCACGATCAGGATCTTGCTCAAAGACTTAATGCTACCATTTTTACTATTCGAACGGTGTCCGAAGTAAGTATTCGTTCGGCAAGAAAATTGGTCTACTTTGCTTATTTTCATTCGCTTATGTCGTACGGTATTATATTTTGGGGTAACTGTTCCATTCTCAAAGGATATTTTTGGCTCGTTCTGACATTGGCCTCTCAATATATATTGTCGTTTCTTGTTAACAACATTAGTTTATTCCCAGTTAATACTAGGCAGAAACCCAATCTGCATTTGGGTCGCTCTTCCATAACTCTTGTGCAGAAAGGTGTGCAATATACTGTTGCATCAATTTTCAATAAGCTATGACAAGAATTCAAAAATTTTAGCAGTAATCCAAGCGCTTTCAAATCGAAACTGAAGAGTTTCTCATCGGTAACTCCTTTTATTCTGTCTAGGAGTTCCTTGAAAAATTAAGATGATTTCTATGTTATATTACTGATTCCATAGACTTAAACTTATGGTTTAACTTTATTTGGATTCATAAACAAAAAAAAAAAAAGGCTCTAAGCACTATGGGTCTTAACATCTGAGGTAATCAGTCCCCTAGATTTAGAACTACTTAAACGTAACTAAATTAAGGACAACACAGACATCCATGCCCGAGGCAGGATTCGAACCTGCGACCATAGCAGCAGCGCGGTTCCAGACTGAAGCGCCTAGAACCGCTCGGCCACGAGGCCGGCATTCATAAACATTTCATTTTATCTGTTATTACTTTTATGTTGTGATTTGATGTACCGACATGTTCCACGACCTTGGAGATTTGCTGCTCAGTTTGGTCCTATAGTGATTTAGCGTTAGTTTATTTTCTACAACCAATGATCTTGTGTTATGAGCTGCAGTATTTAAAACAGAGCCACTGTTGCACACATTTTTCACTACAAAGCTACTGTCATCAGCAGACAGAAATATTTTATCATTACCTGTAATACCAGAGGGCGTATCATTTACATAAATAAGGATCAGGAGTGGTCCAAACACTGATCCCTGGGGCCCCCCATTTGACTGTGCCCCACTCATATCCCACATAACCGCCATTCTCAACACTGTGTATAATGACCTTTCGCTGTCTGTTGTTAAAGTAAGAGGTGAACCAATTATGAGCTACTCCCCATATTCCATAATGGTCCAACTTCTGGAGCAGTACTTCCTGGACAACACAAGCAAACGCCTTAGATAACTCAAAAAATATGCCTAGCGTTCGAAACTTTTTGTTTACTCCATCCAGTACGTCACAGAGAAAAGAGAATATAACATTTTCAGTTGTTAAACGACTTCTATAGCCGAAATGTCCATTTGACAGTAAATTTTGTGATATAAAATGCTCAATTACATACACAGTCTTTTCAATAACGTTAGCAAACACTGATGGCATAGAAATAGGTCTAAAATTGTCTACATTATCCCTTACTCCCTTTTTATAAAGCAGCTTTACTACTGAGTACTTTAATCGTTCAGGAAACTGACCATTTTAAAGGAAAAATTGCAAATATGACTAAGTACAGGGCTAACATGTGCAGCACAATACTTTATTATTCTGCTACGCACTCCATCATATCGCGTTTTCATGTAATGTTGTAACAGTATTCGTTGCTCGTGCGGAATTTGTGATGAATTTGTCAAAGGCAAATTTTCGGTGATCTTTCTTTATTGGTTCCGGTCAGTTAGTTTAACTGTCGAGACGAAATCACGTAAAATTATCTGTTCACGTGGCTCGCACACAGTTACAGACGCTCCACTGCTTTATCGTATCAGCAACTAATCTCATGGCAAAGTAATATATTTGTGTATACGTGAGTTTTACATTGATGTTTCCAATTGTTAGGAAATCGTAGTTTCATTACAGATTACGAGTGCTGGTCTCTTCTACATTAATAGTAAATTCTATACCTTCTACCGTCTCCCCACGAAAAATTTGTGTTGTAATTGTGTATTGCGGCATCGTACGTCGCGAAACACAGTGGCTAAAACTGTAGCGTGAAGTGGTTCGAACAGTTGCATGTCCTTTCATTGCACTGTGCAAGGCTTTTTTTCTTTAGCTGGTTTGCTATTACGCTATATTTCGGGTTTTTCATCACTTTCGAGGAGTACCGAGTTTCCGTTGCCACAGATAATCCACGAAAATCTACAGGAGCCAGTTTAGCATCTGTTAGGACACCCTACGGTTTCTCGCAGTTAAGCTTTGCATTTCAAAATTGTCATCAGGTCGAATTTAGATAAAGTTCAAATCTCATTTTTTTTGTCAGCCAGCCTCTTATTTTTACAGAGCAGTGCTATATTCGCGTGTGCATCACGTAATGTTCGTAATTTAATTTAATCAGTGTGGTACATAAATGTGGTTCATGGTGTGGGTTCCTGTAGTCATGTCTTAGTTCATGAACCACGGGCAACATATGAGTGGCCAAGTAAGTGGTCCCGACAGTCGGGGTACCAGTTACTTTGGAATAAGGCTGTGCATCTCGGACATATTCTGAGTCGTGGTCACCTTTGTGCTCATACGGCAAAGACTGCCAAATCCACTGGTTAGTCCCTCAACCGTTAGGGGTAAAACCCAATGGGACTCGGGGCAAGTAAGGCTAGCAACCTGCTTCCCTGGTACTATAAATATGATGCTGGCAACAATCAGAGCAAAATGCCTCGGACCTTTGGAGGTGACGGAGTCCCACCTCTAACTGACAAACCAGGGACTCCTAAGATACGACTTGGCAAACAAATGGTAATGGTGGTGGTGGTGGTGGTTAGTGTTTAACGTCCCGTCGACAACGAGGTCTTTAGAGACAGAGCGCAAGCTCGGGTTAGGGAAGGATTGGGAAGGAAATCGGCCGTGCCCTTTCAAAGGAACCATCCCGGCATTTGCCTGAAACGATTTAGGGAAATCACGGAAAACCTAAATCAGGATGGATGGAGACGGGATTGAACCGTCGTCCTCCCGAATGCGAGTCCAGTGGGCTAACCACTGCGCCACCTCGCTCGGTGGTAATGAGATGGGGAGCTATTAATATCAATGGGGGCTACTCTGGGAAGAAGGTAGAGCTGGCAGAGGCTGCAAGTAAGATGGGGCTGGACGTTTTAGCTGTTATTGACATTCGGGTAAGGGGTGAGAAAGAAGAGGAAGTGGGAGAATACAAGGTCTACCTGTCAGGAGTCAAAGCAGGAATAGCACAATGGGGTGTAGGGCTTTACATCAGGAAAGAAATGGAACCCAGCGTAGTTGCAGTAAGGTATGTAAACGAACGACTGATGTGGATAGATTTGACAGTGTCTAGCAAGAAAATTAGGATTGTGTCAGTATATTCGCATTGTGAAGGGACAGATCAAGATAAGATGGATAGTTTTTATGAGGCACTCAGTGATGTAGTTGTTAGAGTAAAGGACAAGGACAGTGTTCTGCTCATGGGTGATTTTAACGCCAGGATTGGAAATCGAACAGAAGGGTATGAAAAGGTTATGGGTAAATTTGGAGAGGATATGGAGGCCAACAGGAACGGGAGACAACTCTTGGATTTCTGTGCCAGTATGGGCTTAGTAATCACAAACTCCTTTTTTAAACATAAGACCATTCACCGGTATACTTGGGAAGGCAGGGGAACCAGATCTGTCATTGACTATATAATAACAGATCAGGAATTCAGGAAGGCTGTGAGGGACACACGTGTATTCAGGGGATTCTTTGATGACACTGATCATTATTTAATCTGCAGTGAAATTGGGATTGTGAGGCCGAAAGTGCAGGAGGTCAGGTCCATATGTAGGAGGATAGGAGTGGAGAAACTTCAGGATAAGGAAATCAGGCACAAGTACATAACAGCGATCTCAGAAAGGTACCAGTTAGTTGAATGTAGTCAATTACAGTCATTGGAAAAGGAGTGGACAAGGTACAGGGACACAGTACTAGAAGTGGCTAAAGAATGTCTTGGAACAGTAGTGTGTAAAAGTAGGATGAAGCAAACAGCTTGGTGGAATGACACAGTTAAGGCAGCCTGTAAAAGGAAATAGAAGGCGTATCAAAAATGGCTACACACTAGAACTCAGGTAGACAGAGAGAGTTATGTTGAAGAAAGAAACAAAGCCAAACAGATAATTGCAGCATCCAAGAAGAAATCTTGGGAAGACTTTGGAAACAGGTTGGAGACTATGGGTCAAGCTGCTGGAAAACCATTCTGGAGTGTAATTAGCAGTCTTCGAAAGGGAGGTAAGAAGGAAATGACAAGTATTTTGGGCAGGTCAGGAAAACTGCTGGTGAATCCTGTGGATGCCTTGGGCAGATGGAGGGAATATTTTGAAGAGATGCTCAATGTAGGTGAAAATACGATCAGTAATGTTTCAGATTTCGAGGTAGAACTGGATAGGAATGATGATGGAAATAGAATCACATTTGAGGAAGTGGAGAAAATGGTCAATAGATTGCAGTGCAATAAAGCAGCTGGGGTGGATGAAATTAAGTCGGAACTCATCAAATACAGTGGAATTTCAGGTCTTAAATGGCTACACAGGATAATTGAAATGGCCTGGGAGTCTGGACAGGTTCCATCAGACTGGACAAAAGCAGTAATCACACCTATCTTTAAACATGGAAACAGAAAAGATTGTAACAACTACAGAGGTATCTCTTTAATCAGCGTTGTGGGTAAAATCTTCTCAGGTATTGTTGAAAGGAAAGTGCGAGTATTAGTTGAGGACCAATTGGATGAAAATCAGTGTGGGTTTAGGCCTCTTAGAGGTTGTCAGGACCAGATCTTTAGCTTACGGAAAATAATGGAGAAGTGTTATGAGTGGAACAGGGAATTGTATCTATGCTTTATAGATCTAGAAAAGGCATATGACCGGGTTCCTAGGAGGAAGTTATTGTCTGTTCTACGAGATTATGGAATAGGAGGCAAACTTTTGCAAGCAATTAAAGGTCTTTACATGGATAGTCAGGCAGCAGTTAGAGTTGACGGTAAATTGAGTTCATGGTTCAGAGTAGTTTCAGGGGTAAGACAAGGCTGCAACCTGTCTCCACTGTTGTTCATATTATTTATGGATCATATGTTGAAAACAATAGACTGGCTGGGTGAGATTAAGATATGTGAACACAAAATAAGCAGTCTTGCATATGCGGATGACTTAGTTGTGATGGCAGATTCGATTGAAAGTTTGCAGAGTAATATTTCAGAGCTAGATCAGAAATGTAAGGACTATGGTATGAAGATTAGCATCTCCAAAACGAAAGTAATGTCAGTGGGAAAGAAATATAAACGGATTGAGTGCCAAATAGGAGGAACGAAGTTAGAACAGGTGGACGGTTTCAAGTACTTAGGATGCATATTCTCACAGGATGGCAACATAGTGAAAGAACTGGAAGCGAGGTGTAGCAAAGCTAATGCAGTGAGCGCTCAGCTACGATCTACTCTCTTCTGCAAGAAGGAAGTCAGTACCAAGACTAAGTTATCTGTGCACCGTTCAGTCTTTCGACCAACCTTGCTGTATGGGAGCGAAAGCTGGGTGGATTCAGGTTACCTTATCAACAAGGTTGAGGTTACGGATATGAAAGTAGCTAGGATGATTGCAGGTACTAGTAGATGGGAACAATGGCAGGAGGGTGTCCACAATGAGGAAATCAAAGAAAAACTGGGAATGAACTCTATAGATGTAGCAGTCAGGGCGAACAGGCTTAGATGGTGGGGTCATGTTACACGCATGGGAGAAGCAAGTTTACCCAAGAGACTCATGGGTTCAGCAGTAGAGGGTAGGAGGAGTCGAGGTAGACCAAGGAGAAGGTACCTGGATTCGGTTAAGAATGATTTTGAAGTAATAGGTTTAACATCAGAAGAGGCACCAATGTTAGCACTGAATAGGGGATCATGGAGGAATTTTATATAGGGGCTATGCTCCAGACTGAACGCTGAAAGGCATAATCAGTCGTAAATGATGATGATGATGATGATGATGATGATGATGGTACATTAATTTGCAGGAAATTTTTATAGAATAATTTTGGACATTTGTTATTTCAAAGTTAGATTTGTAATTTTATGAAGAATTTTTATTCTGTTGGTTTTGTGTGTTGGAACTGTAAGACAAGCACTGTGACGTCACGCATTGTTCACTTCACTGTACAACACCGAATATCACAGGATAGCTTATTTAATAAACGGTTTTACGATTTATAAAAGTTAGAGGAAGTACAGTTATACAGTTTCAGATTGATTTTGCAATCCTTTTTATCAGATAGCATTTACATAATCACATCACTTTCATAGTTCAGGTTCACATTCAACACAGACATACGCTAAAGTTAACGAATTGCAAACCAGGTTACTTTAGTTTCCAATACACAGTAAAAAACACAGGTTACACCATCTGTATGTAATATTATTGATCATCCAATACACTCAAATGCACAGCCTGTACACTTCACTGTGCACTGTTTTGCATCATTCGACAGACCAAAACACTGCTGCCAGCCAGTAAAGCACCCAGTTAGTGCTCCTTTTGTAATCTGGAAGCCTCTGTCTGTCTCTCCACTGAAATCGCCGTCCTTTCGCCCAGGCAAATACACCAGCTTCCCTACTAGACTGTTTGTGTCCACACAGTAACCACACCCCACACTGACCTTTAGTGGTGCCTCGTAGGCAGTTCCCTAGCTTACCAGCTTGCAGACTTCCCGTTATTGGCTCCTCGCCAACTCACTGCCTCCAGTGCTGCGCGGGCAACCACCGAACTGCTTGGACGACCCTGGTTTCGGCGTGCACGACATCACGAACAGCCCCTTTAGCCCGCAACTCCGAGCGGACGTCCGTCCCTTGCCGCTTCCGGAAAGAAGCCCAGTGAGTGCTTCCGCTCGCAGTCCAAGACCCGGATCAGCTCACCTGCTGGTCAGTCAAAGACCTCAGCCTGAGTAATAGTCAATCCAAGACTCGTCGCTCCCATGTTGTGTTGTCCCATCCAGGTTCTGAACCACAAACGCCTCCGGCCTAATCCCCTGAGTAAGTGCTAGCACAAGAGCAGCGCTAACACGGCAGTCTGTGTGGGAAAAGAAACAAGACAAATTCACGGCACACTGGTAAATTAGGCAAATGCAGCCAACCACAAATGCTTTTAAAATGCTTTTACTTCAGAGTCACAACGGGATTCTGCAAATTTTGCCCGTCTTCAAGGGGCTAACCTTTCCAATTACATTAATGTTGTCGTCAGTAGCACTGCACTAGAATATTAATATTTAGCACTAAATAGTCCAATATTCTTGAGCAGTACTGGAGCTGACAGCTGGTGCTGATGAAAACATTACTGCAATTCGTAGGCCATCTGTAGATGGGCATGAATGCCCGAAACCAATTATGGCTCTGAAATAATTTCAAAAGTATTTGTGTCTGGTACCGTTATTCACCTACAAATTATTTATATATATTTTTTTTAGGTATGAGAGGCAATGAAGTGAAATCGGGACAGGTGGGAAAAAGTAACTAAAATGTTTATTATTTCAAAAGTAAACGCCATAATTGTTAATGAATTTATCCTGCTGTGAGACATACCATCTTGGAAAAATGTCTGCGGTGTTCTATGGAACCACGATAGTATCCAGGATTGCTGCTCTTCGTCCCAAGCAAGTCGACAGTCACGAAAATCTTTCTTCAGAGATCCAAAAATACGCAAATCACTCCGGGAGGGATCGGTATGGAGTATGTGTAATGGCTTCCCTGTAAAACTTCTGCAGCGTACACGTTACTACAGTCACGCCATCTCCGAGAAGTCATGATTACCTCTTTCTTTGTACTCAAGGGTCCACTGGTCATTGACTTTCTGTAACGCGGCACCAGAATTAACGCTCAACGATACGTGGACACTTTGCAAAAATTGAAGCGCGCCATCAAGTCCAAACGACCAGGTTTGTTGACGGACGGCATCTACATCTACATCTACATCTACATTTATACTCCGCAAGCCACCCAACGGTGTGTGGCGGAGGGCACTTTACGTCCCACTGTCATTACCTCCCTTTTCTGTTACAGTCACGTATGGTTCGCGGGAAGAACGACTGTCTGAAAGCCTCCGTGCGCGCTCGAATCTCTCTAATTTTACATTCGTGATCTCCTCGGGAGGTATAAGTTGGGGGAAGCAATATATTCGATACCTCATCCAGAAACGCACCCTCTCGAAACCTGGCGAGCAAGCAACAGCGCGATGCAGAGCGCCTCTCTTGCAGAGTCTGCCACTTGAGTTTGCTAAACATCTCCGTAACGCTATCACGGTTACCAAATAACCCTGTGACGAAACGCGCCGGTCTTTTTTCGATCTTCTCTATCTCCTCCGTCAACCCGATCTGGTATGGATCCCACACTGTTGAGCAATACTCAGGTATAGGTCGAACGAGTGTTTTGTAAGCCACCTCCTTTGTTGATGGACTACATTTTCTAAGGACTCTCCCAATGAATCTCAACCTGGTACCCGCCTTACCAACAATTAATTTTATATGATCATTCCACTTCAAATCGTTCCGCACGCATACTCCCAGATATTTTACAGAAGTAACTGCTACCAGTGTTTGTTCCGCTATCATATAATCATACAATAAAGGATCCTTCTTTCTATGTATTCGCAATACATTACGTTTGTCTATGTTAAGGGTCAGTTGCCACTCCTTGCACCAAGTGCCTATCCGCTGCAGATCTTCCTGCGTTTCGCTACAATTTTCTAATGCTGCAACTTCTCTGTATACTACAGCATCATCCGCGAAAAGCCGCATGGAACTTCCGACACTATCTACTAGGTCATTTATATATATTGTGGTCCCCTGTGGCACGCCAGAGGTTACTTTAACGTCTGTATACGTCTCTCCATTGATAACAACATGCTGTGTTCTGTTTGCTAAAAACTCTTCAATCCAGCCACACAGGCGACAGTGCGGAACTGTATCGAACGCCTTCCGGAAGTCAAGGAAAATAGCATCTACCTGGGAGCCTGTATCTAATATTTTCTGGGTCTCATGAACAAATAAAGCGAGTTGGGTCTCACACGATCGCTGTTTCCGGAATCCATGTTGATTCCTACAGAGTAGATTCTGGGTTTCCAAAAACGACATGATACTCGACCAAAAAACATGTTCTAAAATTCTGCAACAGATCGACGTCAGAGATATAGGTCTATAGTTTTGCGCATCTGCTCGACGACCCTTCTTGAAGACTGGGACTACCTGTGCTCTTTTCCAATAATTTGGAACCTTCCGTTCCTCTAGAGACTTGCGGTACAAGGCTGTCAGAAGGGGGGGGGGGGGGGGGCAAGTTCTTTCGCGTACTCTGTGTAGAAACGAATTGGTATCCCGTCAGGTCCAGTGGACTTGCCTCTGTTGAGTGATTCCAGTTGCTTTTCTATTCCTTGGACACTTATTTCGATGTCAGCCATTTTTTCGTTTGTGCGAGAATTTAGAGAAGGAACTGCAGTGCGGTCTTCCTCTGTGAAACAGCTTTGGAAAAAGGTGTTTAGTATTTCAGCTTTACGCGTGTCATCCTCTGTTTCAATGCCATCATCATCCCGGAGTGTCTGGATATGCTGTTTCGAGCCACTTACTGATTTAACGTAAGACCAGAACTTCCTAGGATTTTCTGTCAAGTCGGTACATAGAATTTTACTTTCGAATTCACTGAACGCTTCACGCTAACTTTGACATCGTTTAGGTTCTGTTTGTCTGAGAGGTTTTGGCTGCGTTTAAACTTGGAGTGAAGCTCTCTTTGCTTTCGCAGTAGCTTCCTAACTTTGTTGTTGAACCACGGTGGGTTTTTCCCGTCCCTCAAAGTTTTACTCGGCACGTACCTGTCTAAAACGCATTTTACAATTGCCTTAAACTTTTTCCATAAACACTCAACATTGTCAGTGTCGGAACAGAAATTTTCGTTTTGATCTGTTATGTAGTCTGAAATCTGCCTTCTATTACTCTTGATAAACAGATAAACCTTCCTCCCTTTTTTTATATTCCTATTAACTTCCATATTCAGGGATGCTGCAACGGCCTTATGATCACTGATTCCCTGTTCTGCACTTACAGAGTCGAAAAGTTCGGGTCTGTTTGTTATCAGTAGGTCCAAGATGTTATCTCCACGAGTCGGTTCTCTGTTTAATTGCTCGAGGTAATTTTCGGATAGTGCACTCAGTATAATGTCACTCGATGCTCTGTCCCTACCACCCGTCCTAAACATCTGAGTGTCCCTGTCTAT
This sequence comes from Schistocerca nitens, assembly GCF_023898315.1. Classification (NCBI taxonomy): domain Eukaryota; kingdom Metazoa; phylum Arthropoda; class Insecta; order Orthoptera; family Acrididae; genus Schistocerca; species Schistocerca nitens. The sequence goes on along the minus strand of NC_064620.1, from coordinate 369,026,383 downwards.
ATCTGGTAAATTGAAATCTCCACCTAAGACTATAATATGCTGAGAAAATTTATGTGCAATGTCTTCCAAATTTTCTCTCAGGTGTTCTGCAACTAATGCTGCTGAGTCGGGAGGTCGGTAAAAGGAGGCAATTATTAACCTAGCTCGGTTGTTGAGTTTAACCTCCACCCATAATAATTCACAGGAACTATCCACTTCTACTACACTACAGGATAAACTACTACTAACAGCGACAAACACGCCACCACCGGTTGCATGCAATCTATCCTTTCTAAACACCGTCTGTGCCTTTGTAAAAATTTCGGCTGAATTTATCTCTGGCTTCAGCCATCTTTCTGTACCTATAACGATTTCAGCTTCGGTGCTTTCTATCAGCGCTTGAAGTTCCTGTTCTTTACCAATACAGCTTCGACAGTTTACAATTACAATACCGATTGCTGCTTGGTCCCCGCATGTCCTGACTTTGCCCCGCACCCTTTGAGGCTGTTACCCTTTCTGTTCTTGCCCGAGGCCATCTAACCTAAAAAACCGCCCAGTCCACGCCACACAACCCCTGCTACCCGTGTAGCCGCTTGCTGCGTGTAGTGGACTCCTGACCTATCCAGCGGAACCCGAAACCCGACCACCCTATGGCGCAAGTCGAGGAATCTGCAGCCCACACGGTCGCAGAACCGTCTCAGCCTCTGATTCAGACCCTCCACTCGGCTCTGTACCAAAGGTCCGCAGTCAGGCCTGTCGACGATGCTGCAGGTGGTGAGCTCTGCTTTCATCCCGCTAGCGAGACTTCAATCTGTTGCAGGATAATGCTCGCCCATATGTTGCCAAGGCTGCTTCGACTCCACTGCAGACGTTTCTCTGAGAAGCCACTACACATCGTCCTAAAGTCTCGATCTCATGCCATTTCCATATTTTTGGAACCCTTAAGAAAGACGTTCGCGGTCGTTGGTTTGTTTCGAAGAGGTGCACGCTAGGTACAGTCATGGTTCCGTAGGCAATCGCAAACATTTTTCTATGAAGGCATCAATCGTCTTATCTCACAGTGGGATAAGTGTGTTAATAGTTACGGTGATTAATTTTCGAATAATAAAAGTTTACTTAATTTTTTTCCATCTGTCTCATTTTCATTTCACTGCCTTTTCTACGAGGGTGAGTCAAATGAAAACCTTGAATTTGTAATAACAAATCGAAATTTCACGCCTTTATCTTGTAAGTTGGTAAGCGTGCTACTAGCAGCGTGCAGAATGGCCTGTAGGTGGCAGCATAGTGCAGATGCACACATACCGTCGCAGTATCAGTATAAAGATGGACGCCCCACTTGCGACTTGCACCAAGGAAAAACAGCGTTCTGTTATTCGGTTTTTGCGTAGTGAAGGTGTGAAACCTATTGAAATTCATCGACGAATGAAGGTTCAGTACGGTGATGCATGTTTCTCACAGCAGCAAGTCTACGAATGGAGTAGGAAGTTCGCAAATGGTGTGACTTCAGTGGAAGATGCTCCTCGCCCAGATCAGGCACAACGAGTTGTGACTCCACAGAACATTGCAGCAGTTGAGGCCATAGTGAAGGAAAACCGCCGAGTGACACTGAATGACATTGTAGCATGTTTACAGATTAGTCATGGGTCAGCACACCACATTGTGCATGATGTGCTCCAGTTTCACAGAGTGTCTGCAAGATGGGTACCACAGCGGCTGACTCCTGAAATGAGAGAACGACGTGTTGATGCTTGTGAAGAAATTCTTCGGCGCTTTGAACGAGAAGGTGATGGCTTCCTTGCAAGAATCGTTACTGGGGACGAAACCTGGGTTCACTTCCACCAACCGGAAACGAAGAGAGCGAGCAAGGAATGGCGCCATTCCTCATCACCAATACCAAAGAAGTTTCGAACAGAACCATCAGCAGGGAAGGTTATGCTGACTCTCTATTGAGACGAAAAAGGCGTCATTTTGGAACATTACATGCCTAGAGGGGCCATTGTCACCAGTGCGTCATACACAGATCTCCTGAAAAAATCATCTGCGGGCTGCAACCAAATCAAAGCGACGTGGATTACTGTCAGCAGCTGTCCTTTTGCAACATGACAATGTAAGGCCTCCCACCGCCCGTACAACAGTTGCATTTTGAATGTCTTCCTCATCCACCATACTCACCAGATCTTGCCCCAAGTGATTTCCGTATGTTTGGACCACTCAAAGACGCACTGGGAGGAAAGAAGTTCCGGGTGATGAAATACGCCACGCGGTGCATGAGTGGTTGCGCGGACTACCAAAACAATTTTTTTCTAAAGGAATTTATGCACTTTGTAAGCGCTGGAGGACTTGCATTGAGCGTGGGGGAGATTATGTTGAAAAGTGATACAGCTTCGTACCACTTCTGCACAATAAATAATATTTAAGGTTTTCATTTGACACAAGCTCGAATATCAAGTTCCAAATTTCTCAGCCAACTTTCGGAGAATAATGTAGCATGAAAAGTATATCTCGAAAATGGAAGGGAAATCTAGAAATTACAAGATGTATTCAACGCAGGATAGTTTTCTGTTACTTGCTTGGCGGACTGGCCTTTGGATGGGGAGGCTGCCAGAGGACCGGCAAGAACATTCTTGACAGGAAAAGACTGCCGTTCGTGAGCTGACTGTACCCGCTGTTAGCAACGAATTTCACGTTTCTTGAGTTCACCGGTAGATCCGGCATCTGACAGGAAGTTGAAAAGGAAAGACAGAAAGAGAAAGATTCTTCATTCAGAAAAAGGTAACAAAGACTGACTACCCAAACGTATACAAAAGCAACAGAAAGAAATAGCATTCACTTGATTTGTGCAGTCTTTTCGTTAAGTTACGTTCGCACTGCTGGGTTCTCAATCGTCGCGGCAGTGCAGTGCTTCTTCTATGTATGTAAACACTCAGAAATGGACTTTTGCTCCAAAACTAGCTGTTCAACGTACACTACTCTAAATAAACACTATGTGGAAAAATACTGTCTTCATTCAGTGCCTTTAACGTTTTGGTGCCGACTATGTGCGGTGTTAGCTGCCATCTGGTCAGTCGTACGTAAAAGTATGGGCACTGTCAGTTATGCCGCTGCATTTACTAAAATCACCACAACGGAATGAAGGCGCTGCCACGAATACTTACAGGCCGCTACCAATGATACGCAAGGATCCCCTCTCCGGGGCTCTGCCGGTGGGTGTACTTAAGTTCAAATATCGACACACAGTCCCATTTTGTGTGCTTGCCGTTTCACAACATTTACACACTTTCGTAGCAGCCAGGGCCTGTCATCTACGGGATGGTCATTGTACTGAAGACTGGCTGAATTGTAAACGTTTGTCTCTGTATATATTTCAACATTCAAATCTACTGTTAGTAACTGACGTTTCAAACTAAAGCAAACAAAGTTATGTACTTTTACTATTTGATATTATATGTAGAATAAATTAATTTCAGAATCCTCCATCACGAACTGCATCTGTTCCTCGTTCCTGTATCCACTAAAGAACCCCAAAGTGTGTTAAGGAAGTTACAACACTATGAATAAGACAGAGTAGCCAGTAGGATAACAAGAAGAGTGGAAATGGAAATGCCGTATGGCTAGGGCCTCCCATCGGGTAGACCGTTCGTCTGGTGCAAGTGTTTTGAGTTGGCGCCACTTCGGCGACTTGAGTGTCAAATTGTTCAAATGGCTCTAAGCACTATGGGACTTAACTTCTGAGGTCATCAGTCCCCTAGACTTAGAACTACTTAAACCTAACTAACCTAAGGATATAACACACAGCCATACCCAAGGCAGGATTCGAACCTGCGACCGTAGCAGCAGCGCAGTTCCGGACTGAAGAGCCCAGAACCGCTCGACCACAGTGGCCGGCACTTGCGTGTCGATGGGGATGAAATGACGATGATAAGGACAACACAACACCCAGTCCCTGAGCGGAGAAAATCTCCGACCCAGCCGGGAATCGAACCCGGGCCGTTAGGTATGACGTTCCGTCCCGCTGACCACTCAGCTACCTGGGGCGGACACAAGAAGAGTTAAAGCACAGAGTGTTTCAGTGAGGACACCATCGACGATTCATGGGATTTCCCCACCTCCACTTACAGCAGACATACGCACCTGTACACACATGCAACACCTCATCATCATCATCATCATGATACTTGACGATATCGTCAAAGAGTGGTTTAACATACCTTTGCTGTAGGCTGAGTCTCTCCAAGGCGATCTGCATTGCATTGTGCAGCTCACAAAAGTTCGTGACACAAGTACATATTGTGTTGAGTGTTGAGATGTTAACTTCATCATATTACCCCACACATGTCGATGATCGATACACTGTTGCTGCTGGTGGCTCGTGGGAATGGGTGTTCTCAGTTGCCATGCAGTATTCGATGTATTTCAGCTTTCTGCACAGTTGATCCCATTCCGTGTCACTGAACTGAACCTTTTTACCCTGCTGGATATTCTCTACTCCCACTATAACTTCGAAGTCTACTCTTTCTTTTGTTTGTGCCTTTTTTCCCGCAGATACCCAAGGTCGGCATGGTTAATCAGATGGTTGGTTGGTTAGTGATGTTTAACGTCCCGTCGACAACGAGGTCATTAGAGACGGAGCGCAAGCTTGGGTTAGGGAAGGATGGGGAAGGAAATCGGCTGTGCCCTTTCAAAGGAACCATCCCGGCATTTGTCTGAAACGATTTAGGGAAATCACGGAAAACCTAAATCAGGATGGCCGGAGACGGGATTGAACCGTCGTCCTCCCGAATGCGAGTCCAGTGTGCTAACCACTGCGCCACCTCGCTCGGTGGTTAATCAGATGTGGCAATGTTAGTGGAAGGGGTGGCTGGATGCCCTTCCTACCGCCACCCTGTACCCCCCCCCCCCCCCCGGGACGGAATTAGTGTACCCCAACTGTCTGCGACTTGTGTAATCCATGGAATAGTGTGAAAGTGTTCAGATGTCTGCGAGCCATGTAACTGAGGCGGACGTGGGGTCCAACCCAGTATTCACCTAGGGGGATGTGTAAAACCGCCTAAAAACCACATCCAGGCTGGCCGGCACACCGGCTGTCGTCGTTATTCCGCTGGGCGGATTCGATCCGGAGCCAGCGCGCCTACCCGAGTACAGGAAGCAGTGCGTTAGCGCTCTCAGCTAACCTGGTGGGTTTATAACTTTGAAGTCTATGTCAGGTGCTAAACCGACACTGAAACACTTCAGTCCATTGGCGGCCAGTTGGTAAGCAGTGTTGAACAACAGCACTGTGTAATGATTTAGTTGAGACTCGACAAGTGGTGCAGATGCTGGATACAGTGGAAAATCTAAGGCTGGAAACAATTCCATGTCCTGCTCTGATATGTCAGGCTCTGCATCAGGGAGTTTTACGGCATACCGTCAGAATGGCGCTGGTGATGGGTATAGTGGAAACTCGAAGACTGGAAACCGTTCTCCATGTTGACTTGATTTGCACCCCAGTGTTTCGGGAGCTGCATCAGGGAGGTTGTCTGTATGCTGACTTGATTTCTGCTGTTCGAATGCACTTGATTTCCACTCCACCATGTTGGGAGCTGCAACAGAGAGTGTGTCTTCATGGTGGCTTGAGAACTGTTGGTGCTGTTCCTCTAATGTTTCAAGCACCACATGGTCTACATCATGGAACTTGAAATGTGGCAACGTGCTGTGCACGAATGACCACGCTCCAGATAAGCAACAGTTTTAAGAACTTCATTGGACAGCAAATAATATGAGGTGACTTCAGAAGGAAACCCAGTTGTTGTATGGGCAATGAAACTACAGTTCTAGCCTTTTTAATTAAGCGAGTGCCGATTAGAATGCAGTGGGATGGCAGAGAGACGGACAGCCAGATAGGAGGTAGCGTGCTGAAGGATTACGATAAGAGCCGAGCTGGGAGCGGTAGGCCAGCACTGTGACTTGCAAGAACGTGAAGGCGGAAGGACACAGAAAAGCCACGGGTAGCTTAGAAATACGACGCAGTATCCACAGGCGGACACCCCTTGGGGACGCAGAAGATGGACTGTTCCAACCAGAGGATGTCGAAGGTTAAAAAAATAGTTCGTTTGAAGAGTGTAAATCAAAAGTGTAAATGCGCAGATAGAAACAGGGAAAGTATAAGGTAAACTGTATCTGTTTTAAGGGAAAAGCTGGTGGCTGATGTCACTAGTGGTTTAGTGGAGGAGAAGGGCGCACAGCACGCCATTTTGGAGAACTAGCGGTTCGACAGGGAAGCAGTACGGGCGGCCAGCAGTTGCGCTCCCGCAAGATGACCACTAAGCTTTGCTTTTTGGCTGAATCTGAGTAAGACCGTGACAAAGTAAGTTTCACGTAGCTGGTGAAGTTATTTTGACTGTGAAAGAATGTTTATCTTAATAGGTGTCAATTACTGAGGCATAGACGCAAATAATTAATTGAGCAAAGCTTAGTGCAAGCAACAACACTACAGTCATTGAACACGGTAAGTCAGCTGCTGTGCATGCTCCTGTTGTTGCAATTCTGTTTTTGTTTCCTGCCAATGATCATTATGACCAACTGGTTATGATCTTGCTGGTTTTATGTGGGGTATCAAGTGTAAGTAAAGACTGAGTTTCGTGGCATCCGGTAATACAAGATCCTGGCCTTGTGCATTAAAAGACCCGCGTGGCAGCTGAGTGAATTATATAAATACGATCGCAATTGGGATTAGCCTGATTGTGACAACAACCAAATGCAATCATTATCCGAAAGCGGTCTTAAACCCTCTTAGAGGGGCATATCCGGCTGACCGTTTTCTGGCTGGATTCTGGCGTGCAAACTACGATTTTGCAATTTGTTTGTCATAAATTGTATCAAAGGATTTTGAGGCCATCGTGTGTCTAGAATATAACTGCTGTTGACAGAACCACGTTGCATTATTTAGTAGCACCGGAATTCCTCTCCAAAACTTAGTTCTATGTATTTGCTAAGTCCAGAAGCCACATGGTGCCGAATAACGTATGAGCGGCTGAACTGCAGGTAAGGACAGGTAATACTACAGGTCGAGAAAGTATGGAGGCTGACTATGCTGCCGCCGTGCAGGTAAGTCAGAAAGGGGACCTGCCACGTACCCCTGTAAATCTACGGCTTACTGTACCAGTCAGTACAAGGTTCCAATACATTATAAGTTAGGCTTTGTCATTCGACAGAGGGGATGTTACAAGGTGGTAATCGGCCTAGGGAATGTTACAAACTGTTGAAATGAGGGAGAAATAAAAGGAAACCATGATAAATTGCATTGGCACCCGTACACACACACACACACACACACACACACATATATATATATATATATATATATATATATATATATATATATATATATATAGGGTGAGTCACCTAACGTTACCGCTGGATATATTTCGTAAACCACATCAAATACTGACGAACCGATTCCACAGACCGAACGTGAGGAGAGGGGCTGTGTAATTGTTTAATACAAACCATACAAAAATGCACGGAAGTATGTTTTTTAACACAAACCTACGTTTTTTTAAATGGAAGCACGTTAGTCTTGTTAGCACATCTGAACATATAAACGAATACGTAATCAGTGCCGTTTGTTGCATTGTAAAATGTTAATTACATCCGGAGATATTGTAACTTAAAGTTGATGCTTGAAACCTCCGACGTTCAGTTGCGTGTTGTAACAAACACGGGCCACGGTCGGCGAGCAGCATCTGCAGGGACATGTTTACAATGACGCCCGTGTTTACGAGTGTGGCTGTAGTGCACTGTTGTGGTTTCGTCTAGCTGTCGCAGTGTCCGCATGTAGCGCTTGCTGCTATTGTTATTCTGCATTCGTCTCCGCACGCAGACCAACTGTAGTACACCGTGTTACCAGACGTCTGTGATAGTGTAGTGTTGTAGGAACTGTGACCATGGTGTATTCGAAATCTGAAAAGGCGGAGATGATACTCATCTATGGCGAGTGTCGACGAAATACAGCTGAAGCCTGCAGGGTGTATGCAGAACGGTACCCGGACAGAGAGCATCCAACGTGCCGCACATTGCAAAACATCTACCGCCAACTGTATCCAACAGGTATGGTCGTAGCACACAAACGGGTCCGTAACAGGCCCGTCACAGGAGAAGCGGGTGCACTTGGTGTGTTAGCTGCTGTTGCCATGAACCCACACATGAGTACACGGGACATTGCGAGAGCCGGTGGACTGAGTCAAAGTAGTGTCATGCGCATACTGCATCGTCACCGCTTTCACCCGTTTCATGTGTCGCTACATCTGCAATTACATGGTGATGACTTTAATCATCGAGTGCAATTCTGTCAATGGGCATTAACAGAGAATGCGTTGCAGTTCTACCTGTTTACCGATGAAGCGGGTTTCACAAACCACGGGGCAGTGAATCTACGGAACATGCATTACTGGTCCGTGGACAATCCTCGCTGGCTCAGACAGGTAGAGCGACAGCGACCGTGGACTGTAAATGTATGGTGCGGAATCATTGGCGACCACCTCATTGGTCCCCACTTCATTGCAGGGGCCCAAACAGCTGCAAAATACATCGCGTTTCTACAGAATGATCTGCCAACGTTGCTCGAAAATGTCCCACTGGAAACGCGTCGACGTATGTGGTATCAGCATGATGGTGCACCTGCAAATTCCGCAACTAACACTAGGCTGACCCTTGACAGGATGTTCGACGGGCGTTTCATAGGACGTGGAGGACGCATTCATTGGCCATCCCGTTCTCCTGATCTTACACCTCTGGACTTCTTTCTGTGGGGTACTTTAAAGGAGAATGTGTACCGTGATGTGCCTACAACCCCAGAGGATATGAAACAACGTATTGTGGCAGCCTGCGGCGACATTACACCAGATGTACTGCGGCGTGTACGACATTCATTACGCCAGAGATTGCAATTGTGTGCAGCAAATGATGGCCACCACATTGAACATCTATTGGCCTGACATGTCGGGACACACTCTATTCCACCCCGTAATTGAAAACGGAAACCACGTGTGTACGTGTACCTCATCCCTCATGGTAATGTACATGTGCGTCAGTGAAAACGACCAATAAAAAGGTGTTAGCATGTGGACGTAATGTGCTGTTCCAGTCTCTTCTGTACCTAAGGTCCATCACCGTTCCCTTTGGATCCCTACGTAATTCGGTGCTCTCCAATACACACGATCGAACAGCGAAGGAATGGTACTCAAGCGTCAACTTTAGGTTACAATATCTCCGGATGTAATTAACATTTTACAATGCAGCAAACGGCACTGATTACGTATTTGTTTATATGTTCAGATGTGGTAACAAAACTAACGGGGTTCCATTTAAAAAAACGTAGGTTTATGTTAAAAAACATACTTCCGTGCATTTTTTTATAGTTTGTAGTAACCAATTACACTAGCCCCTCTCCTCACGTTCGGTCTGTGGAATCGATTCGTCAGTATTTGATGTGGTTTACGAAATATATCCAGCGGTAATGTTAGGTGACTCACCCTGTATAATGGGTAGTAAACATTGAGAGAGGTGAATGGTTTAATATCTGTAATCGAATGTGCAAGTCAGTTTCTTCTGCCTGAAGATAGTAGACCTCTGACACGCTTCATGGTGATAATGATCAAACTTTCACCATGGAGTACAGAGCGCAAGTGGTGAGACTGCTTGATGTTTAGTAAGCCTGAGCTGAGGATGAGTGGTGGCGGTAGGTGATCACAGCACCATGGGAATTGGGACAACTATGGACTGCGTTCATATCCCGAGGTCAGCCATCTTAGATTCTGACGTCATCGAAGACGTCACAGTTTCTAAACTTAGAACAATGCAGTTTGGTATGTGCAGGGTGATGTCACGGAAATACCGTTACCCTGCTCTATGGTTTACTGTGTCGGAATGTAAGGTGTGGATAACATAACAGAAATCCGTAATAGAGATTTCATTCTTCATGAGTAGTAAGCCTGAACACTACATGTGAGTAGTGAATAGAAATCTTCTGGAAATCTTAGGTGTCCTATGTACTATGCAAAACACTTATAATTTTTGTGCGGAATCAAAAATGCAGTGCCAGACCAGACATTAGATCACATTCTGTTTCCATGAAGGAGTGTTGGAGTTAAACGTTTTGTCTACATCGATATCAAATTTCCATCACACCAAACCATGTCTACAATGAAAATCAGTGTTAGTTAAGAGTCTGTACTGCCACCCATCGAAAGAGCGTATGGATAGCTGTGGTACAGCTGGATGAGAATCCTACAGTTAGTTGGGATCATATTGCAATCTAAATGCATCATAGGGCATACTGTTTGAATTTGCTGTGTCTACTATTACTACAAATGCTAGTATGTTACTACGCCAAGTGAGCCAAAGCGACCCATACGTCTTTATGAACTGTTATAGCACATTTTCCTATACAAAGACACAATTTATCAGAAATGATAGATGCATGTTTTGCGTGCTGTTAAAGAATTCGATGCCACTTCTGCTAAACCTGAAACTTAGAAAGACTGCTATGTATACTCTGCAAGCTGGCATGCACCACAATGTGGAGAATGTCGTATATCACTGCTGGTCGATCTATTTTTCTATTCTACCCGCATATGGAGCAATGGGAGAACGAATATGTCCTCTGTAAGTAGCTTTAAGTACTGAATTCTAGCGAGCCTGTGCGAGTTTGCAATATGAACTGCTATGCAGAGACTACCCTATGCCGGACATATCTCAACTGCTCTTCGATTATGTTGTCAAGTATTTGTTGGAACACAAAGCTAACTCCTTATTTTTAATCTGTGTTAAATATATTGTGGTCTGTGGTCTGGTGACTGTTTTACTTGTTGAAGCATTGTGTATAAGAAGGGAATGGCTTGCAGTCAGGAGGATGAACCTGCATCCATTGATTTTCTCGCCATGCGCATTGAGCGACAGAGGAGAGGATTGGTTCCTTTCAATATTCCACCTGCATATGGATCAAAGAGAGAAAGAATATGTGCCTTTGTAATTAACTTTATGCTTTCAGTTGCAGTGAACCTGTGTCACTTGCACTCTGCAATATGTATCGGTAGGGAGATATCTTAACTGCTCTCCTATTATGTTGTCAAGTATTTGTTTGAACACAAAGTTACTGTTCCTTTTTTTCTCAAAATCTCAACAGTAAAAGAAAATGCACGCGGAAGTAGTGGATTTCCACGCAGTCTTGAAGAAGTAGTGTTGTCCTTCCAACGAAAAGACAGTGCTGACTCTTGACATGCAGACAGGTAATAGGTCACAACAGAGCAAACCCACAGCAGAGTCAGTCGAAGTTTTGAAGAATATTGGTAGGTAGGTCATCACAGAGCAGACCTACTGTAGTCCTGGTAGAGAGTATGGAATTGGTGGGCCATCAAAGGTGCAGACCCACTGCAGTCCTTGTAGAGATGGCCAACAGCCATCTGTTGCGACTGTGCAGGTGCTACAAAAGAATGGCAGTGACCAATAATAACCTATACCTTTCATGAATCACTTACCTCACAAAAATCTTCGTTACCCGAACTACTGCAATACAGCGAGCGCCAATACTGCCAGCTAAATAAAAGATTCTAACTACTGAAGGCACTAAATACTGATACGAATACTTAGCAAATGAAAGATTTTGATAGAGAACAAACAATGTATTTACCTTAATAGTGTTCAACACACACACACACACACAGTTCATGATATCCAGTATTACAAATTTACTCTTCCTGATGGACACACGTCCAGATCGTCCGCTCTCAGAATTCTGCCATCTCTCTCCCTACATCCACCACTGCTGGCGGCTCACCTCCAACTGCGCAACGCTACGTGCTGTTCACACCCAACTGCCCAACACTACAATAGCAAATATTGCAACAATGCCAACCAGCCACAGACTGCACACAGCACAGTCAGTGATTTTCATACAGAGCGCTACGTGGCGTTACCAACATAAAAACCTATACAGCCTACTTACGACCTGCATGTGGATCAAAGAGAGAAAGAATACGTGCCTTTGTAAGTAACTTTATGAATTCAGTTGCAGTGAACCTGTGTGACTTGCACTCTGCAATATTTATTGGTAAGGAGATATCTTAACTGCTCTCCAATTACGTTGTCAAGTATTTGTTGGAACACAGAGTTACTGTTCCTGACTCTTGGTCGGTATTAAACACAGGGAGCACAGTGGTGAGGTACTCATACCACCTGCTTTTTTGTTCTTCTGTCGCTGCATTTATATCTCATGTACTTAACTCTCAAGTCATACCTGAAGATATGTACAGTCATTCTTCTTAGCAATTTTATTTCTAGTGTTTTCTTATCCTTTCTGTTAAGAGCCTAATTTCCACAAACTCAGAACAGCAAAAGCATTCCCATCAGTTTACAAAATTTTACAGGTGTGTCTTTTCTTATTAGTTGCTAAGTGTTCTGTTGATAGTGCCTCACATTAGTTGAAATTTCTTTAGTTCATTTCTCAGGTCTTGGTCTCGAAGACAGGGTATCAAACATTGTAAGCAGTTAAATTTGATGAAATGCTTCAAAACAAAAATATATATCTCAGCTCTGTACTATATGTTAACCAGTGCAAAATAATTGACAATTATCGCTCATTTTACAAATGTTTCGTTAAAGATAATATGTAATGACAGTTTTGCAGAAGAAAAAATAAACAAATAAAATCACGTAAGACAGCCCAAAAATTGCTGAAACCGTCTGGGTGAAAAATACGAAGGTATTTTAAGTAAGGTGGAATTCCTCTCGAAATCTATAAGATCGTACTCCCATTAGCCTCCTTCATTTGCTGCCTTTTTATATTTTCACCCTTCAGCAATTAAATTCAGATCTCCCGCGATGTCCAAGTATTTCCACTAGGCCTTGTCCTTTTGCACGTTCCACCCTCTGTTGCTTTCTCTATTTCGTCTCTCTAAGCTACCCATTCATCTTCTGCTGAATTCCTTTCCCCCATTTCAGACAATCGTTGCCTAAGGCTCCGTCTCAACCTCTCAAAACACTCTGGTTCTTCACAGTATCAGCACAGCAGGGTCATGTTGTCTGAAGTGCCAAGGCCGAATCAGTCAGTCATCCATACCGTTGCACTTGCAGCTACTGAAGAGGCTGGTGCTCCTCTTCAGAGACCACATGTCTCTCTGGTTTTTGTTGTGTGGTTGCACCTATGCCGTGGCTATCTGTATCGTTGAAGCACGCAAGCCACCACATGTCGGAAATGTCGTTGTTCATTGAGTGGGCAGCAAATAAACAAACAACAAGTTTGGAAGTATAACTTTCGTAGTTGGAATTCCACCGTCCGACGGGCATATACAGGGTGTTACAAAAATGTACGGCCAAACTTTCAGGAAACATTCCTCACACACAAAGAAAGAAAATATGTTATGTGGACATGTGTCCGGAAACGCTTACTTTCCATGTTAGAGCTCGTTTTATTACTTCTCTTCAAATCACATTAATCATGGAATGGAAACACACAGCAACAGAACGTACCAGCGTGACTTCACTTTGTTACAGGAAATGTTCAAGATGTCCTCCGTTAGCGAGGATACATGCATCCACCCTCCGTCGCATGGAATCCCTGATGCGCTGATGCAGCTCTGGAGAATGGCGTATTGTATCACAGCCGTCCACCATACGAGCACGAAGAGTCTCTACATTTGGTACCGGAGTTGCGTAGACAAGAGCTTTCAAATGCCCCCATAAATGAAAGTCAAGAGGGTTGAGGTCAGGAGAGCGTGGAGGCCATGGAATTGGTCCGCCTCTGCCAATCCATCGGTCACCGAACCTGTTGCTGAGAAGCGTACGAACACTTCGACTGAAATGTGCAGGAGCTCCATCGTGCATGAACCACATGTTGTGTTGTACTTGTAACGGCACATGTTCTAGCAGCACACGTAGAGTATCCCGTATGAAATCATGATAACGTGCTCCATTGAGCGTAGGTGGAAGAACATGGGGCCCAATCAAGACATCACCAACAATGCCTGCCCAAACGTTCACAGAAAATCTGTGTTGATGACGTGATTGCACAATTGCGTGCGGATTCTCGTCAGCCCACACATGTTGATTATGAAAGTTTACAATTTGATCACGTTGGAATGAAGCCTCATCCGTAAAGAGACATTTGCACTGAAATGAGGATTGACACATTTTTGGATGAACCATTCGCAGAAGTGTACCCGTGGAGGCCAATCAGCTGCTGATAGTGCCTGCACACGCTGTACATGGTACGGAAACAACTGGTTCTCCCGTAGCACTCTCCATACAGTGACGTGGTCAACGTTACCTTGTACAGCAGCAACTTCTCTGACGCTGACATTAGGGTTACCGTCAACTGCACGAAGAATTGCCTCGTCCATTGCAGGTGTCCTCGTCGTTCTAGGTCTTCCCCAGTCGCGAGTCATAGGCTGGAATGTTCCGTGCTCCCTAAGGCGCCTATCAATTGCTTCGAACGTCTTCCTGTCGGGACACCTTCATTCTGGAAACCTGTCTCGATACAAACGTACCGCGCCACGGCTATTGCCCCGTGCTAATCCATACATCAAATGGGCATCTGCCAACTCCGCATTTGTAAACATTGTACTGACTGCAAAACCACGTTCGTGATGAACACTAACCTGTTGATGCTACGTACTGATGTGCTTGATGCTAGTACTGTAGAGCAATAAGTCGCATGTGAACACAAGCACCGAAGTCAACATTACCTTCCTTCAATTGGGCCAACTGGCGGTGAAACGAGGAAGTACAGTACATACTGACGAAACTAAAATGAGCTCTAACATGGAAATTAAGCGTTTCCGGACACATGTACACATAACATCTTTTCTTTATTTGTGTGTGAGGAATGTTTCCTGAAAGTTTGGCCGTATCTTTTTGTAACATCCTGTAGTAGTAGTAGTAAGGGCGGAAACGGCTAGCGATAGGGGGAACAGAGAACGCGGCGGGCGGAAGCGCTGTGTTGTGGCCGTCAAGGGTATTGCAGCTTCTATCGTTCAGCATTTCCGCTCATACTTGACGCAATGGAACGGAACTGCAGAACGTCCCACAATCCATTTCAAAACGGCGTTGCGTCAACGGAATGGTACGTCAACTTCAAGGTTCTCCGGAAGAAAATTTTTTCGTGGGTGCTTTTGTGGACACCTTGTCGTCGTTTGCTTGCATCGGAAATTAACCTAGTATGCTCGCCGATCTCGTTAACGTTATAGCAGTGATATTATGCAGTCGAATTAGCCTTTTTTTACGCGCTTCCTCCCCTTGGCTTTTCTATACCCGTTCGTGGTTGTTCCACTATCATGGCTAAGTAGTAGTCTGCACCTGCCTCGGCTCTTCTTATGGTTTTCACATTAATAACGCTGTTTTTGTAGCTTTGGTCTACCAGGACGTTGTCTACTTGATTTTTATTCTACCATTTGGTAATACCTAAGTTGCTTTCTCATCGCGTCGCGGTGCTGCCTTTTATTACGCTGCTGCCCATAAGAAATTTCTGCAGGGGCTCATCGTTTGCATAAAATGACGAGGAATTAAGCAATTGGGGTCCGAAAGGGTCACGAAAAGGAACATTATCGAAAACGTGGCATTGGAGGGGACACTAAGTAAGTCCAAGCCGACCAACTGTACACAGTTTGAAGAGTGGAAATGACTTTTTTTTTTAGTAGTAGATATGAGTCTCACAGCTTAACTGATTCAAAAGACTGTAACGCAACAAATATAGTACTAATATCTAGACATGATGACAACGAACATGGGAAATAAGAAGGGGTTTTGCGCGAAACGTTCATGAGTTACAGGATATAGAATACTGTCATACAACATCTTAATGCGTAGAAATGCGTCTAGGGTTTTAACGTTGTACAGGCGCAGTTAGAGTAGCGGTATGGGTAAACAAAACAACAAAACACACACATATGAATATTATTACATCTAATCGTAAATATATAAAAGTTGGAAAGTCAAAGATAGAACAAAAATGAGAAAGACAGCATTTAAAATGAAAACATCATTTTCTAAGTGCTTACAAATCAAGCAATAATGGCTAGACACTGATCGCTAGGCAATACGGTAGCCTTGGTCTGCCTTCAAAATGGAGAAGACTCCAGTGCAGTGTGACGGCTATTTAGAACAGTATCATTGGAGCACTGCACTAATTACTAATCTGATACGAAGGAAGATACTGCAAAGGCAGCATACATACGTAATGACTGCGCTGTTACGCCATGTCCTGTCGAGTGGTTCTGGGCGAGTGCTTCTTCCTAAGGTGCATGCAACAGCATGAAGATAAGGGTCTGTAGTGTTCAGGATTGCGCAAAAGGGGCAGCATACTCAGGGGGTGCTGTTGCCATAGTAAAGTTATCATCCAGTTCCTCTCATTTTCTATAGTTCCTGTTCCCTAATGACTCTACTGATCTAAGCACCCCGTGAGCGTGTGGGTTGATCTGTTGTGTCATTCTGCGCAACGGATTTATCTGAGATGTACCCTTTACCCTGTGGCTCCTGCAAGATGCAATTTCCACCCCCACACTACTACAGAAGTCAGACAGACGCTCCTAACGTTCTAAAGAGAAATGCCTGAAAAACTTTCAGCAATAAATATCTTCTGGAGTCGTCCGCTGTAAGGAAATGACACAACAATTCACAACATTTCTTACATAACTAGTGGGATACTTGGGTACTGGAGTAGTGCTAGTTAGTGTAAGAAAAATATGAAACTAACGAACATTATTATTTATTTTGCAAAAATTCTGAGAAATCACAATGGCACTTTTAGTTATGAACTGAACACGTTATTTCCTGGTTCTTTTCGGAATGTGAAGTTACCTATCAAAGATAGGATGCGATAATTAAATTTCTGTACAAAGTTTAAGATTGTTATTGACTTGGCAGAATGGCTGAGAGCCGCGCCTACTCAACTTGAATAATTATCCGTTAGAATGTTACTGTCGCCTGTGAAATGCAGTGAAGGGTACTGTTGTGGAGGAAATATGGGGCTCGCAATAGCTGTAGCGCACAATACCGTAAGCTGAGATGTTTGCTGTCTGTGGCGCTCGCTGCCGAGAAATAAGATAACTCTCGTTCTATCTGGATTGACTTTCGCCAATCAAACTCTCCCTACGCCTTGATTAAGTCAAGGACTCCTATTCGCTCTGGTCAGATAACCAGTCCACTGCGTTGCCACTCAAAAATTCGCTTGCTGGCGTTTAACTATAGCTCTGTCTGTTCACACCGCACAATAAGTGTGTTGGCCAACACAGTGAACAACGCTTAATCGCAAGGAGTCAATATAGAGTCGCACTTCGATTCGCTCTCGACAGAGGTGCTCTCCCAGTGAAGTACTGAGGAGAGACTTGTTTCTCGCTCTTTGAGTACACGTACGAGCGCGCACGCTCTCGTTACGTGTTCTCGTTACAAGAGCGACAACTGAACGGCCCCTCTCCACGCCAGACATGAATGGGTATATCTTTCGGTCTCTTCCATTACTCCTTCAGCTCAAGGCGTCAGAAATATCGTCTGCCAATCAGCATTGCTCTTCTAAAATGGGAGAATGACGTTTCGTTTAAGGCGACCAGTCCGGAAACCTGTAGTATCGGCGTTTGGCGTTTGCTGTCTCCCTGTGAAAATCTCTGAAACTCCGTGCTATGTGTAAAGAATGTGCAGGCTGGGCGCTCCCACACAATGTAGCGGAATTTGCTTTTAAGCCGAACATGGGGCCATTCTCCCTTTTCACTCAGGCCAACGCTGTCTGCTCTACGGGCAGTCACTGGCCGACATAGATAGGTTGGGTCGTCCTCTGAAGGGACCGGCGCCCTGGCGTACGGTCTGCCTCTCTTGAACTAAAGACTCCTGTGACCGTCGTGTCTGGAATGTATCTGTGTACGCCAGCCTCGAGTATTTCAACCACGGTGCGGATTGGCGATTTACTAGTTATTTGCATATCGTTTACATGAATTCATACAACATTGACTTTATCTTATCACGTTTGGGTTCGAATGAAGCGTCTTGATGTGTGGAATATGATTGTGAGGGCGGAATATGTAAGCAATGAAGGTCAGGAGACCACGACGTCTTACAACCCATCGGGCAACTCAACAAATTCGTGCACTAACACTGGCAGAGTGTCTTTGTGTTGAATCATGATAGTATGACCAGAAAAAGAAAACGTCTCCCTAAGTTCGTGCTCAAACTATAACAATATCTGGGACTGTCTGCCCTGGCCTACATTTAACTGTGATTGCTCCCTTCCAGGCCATGTTGGACGTTAACAGTCAAGACCATCAGCTCACATTGTGAGTGTTTGTTGCGCATGTCCATACTTGGTGTGAAGGGAACACAGTGTCAAGCCGACCAATCAAAGATTTCACATGTCTAGTATTCATGTGACACAGTTGCAGCTGAACAGGGAAGAGCATATAATAAAGCCTCCTTTTATATCTATGGGTGTGTAAGCTGAAGACACCCACCACTAACTGTTTCTAAGGGGGCTCACTTTGCAATGTCCCATAATGCTTAGTGAGTCCAATGAATGAGGCTAGAGAAGTGTCTCTGTCAGTCATTCCTGTCAAAGGGTCAATAGTTTTATTCATCAGCTACTGCTGGTCGGCTTCCAATAACAGACAAGCAGATGGTCTCCACGTCTTTGGCGTTATTCAGTAACCTAATGGCCAAAAAGGAAATTTGTCTGCACACTTACTGAGCCATGCGCGGCTCATGATCATGCCATTTATTGTTTGTCTACTTCTATTACGGTAATGCCGCCTCGTTTTCTTATTCTATTTACTGGCGTCACTAACTTCCTGCCTTACTTGTCAACGAGTGGCAGCAGCAGCGCGTATCGATAGTGCGCTGTCGTACCATCTCTGGAGCTACCGATAGTATTACCTGGCCGTCGTGTGTCTGGCAGTCGGTTGGAGATGGACCAGCAGTGCAGTTGGGGACGTAGCAGCTGTCGGCGACGAAGGAGCGGTGGGGATGTGCGGAGGCGCGGTTCTTTCCGTCCCTTTACGACGGACCTGCACCTACATGTGAACATTGTCTCAGCACAGCACATCATCAGTAGGGAAGCCGAGTGAAACCTACTGTACTTCGACGTGAACCAGGCTGCAATTAAAGTCACTAACCTACGTTTCGGGAGAAAGCTTTCACACGAAATGAAAGGTTGACAATTTTGTCCTTAATTAATATATTCTGTAACTTAGGTGAACAAGTATCACTGCCAAGCCCGTGCTAGTCCTAACACAGTCACTCACAATCCATTTCACTCACGTTAGCAAGTTTATGGTGTTGCATTTCCCGAAAACGTAATAGCTACAAAAATACTGATTGTTTTTGATTCAGAATGCTCGCCCAATATTAAGTCTGTCGGTACCTAATGCAGTCACAGTTTTTAGCCGCCGACCTGCTCAATACGCCACGCGGAATATATGTCTTTTCTCGTCACAAAATTCACTTAAAAATTCAGAAATTTCTACACGCCCATCGGAATAATTATACCGTCACTTTACGACACTTTTGATGTATGAAACACTGCTAGATCCGTCAACTTATCGTTTCCATCAGAACTACTACTACAGACGTGCGAACTATTTCATGGCTAGGCTTCCACTCCTCTCTAGAATATTCTAAGTCTTCTCTACCAGCAGAGAAAGGCGCGCGATGAATATTGCTTTACCATTGGTCAGTTTATTCTACAGCCAATAGCAAAACAACACTCTCCTGCGTCAATCCGCGCTTTTCATTAATAACCAATAGCAAAATAGTAATCCGCAGCTCGTGGTCGTGCGGTAGCGTTCTCGCTTCCCACGCCCGGGTTCCTGGGTTCGATTCCCGGCGGGGTCAGGGATTTTCTCTGCCTCGTGATGACTGGGTGTTGTGTGCTGTCCTTAGGTTAGTTAGGTTTAAGTAGTTCTAAGTTCTAGGGGACTGATGACCATAGATGTTCAGTCCCATAGTGCTCAGAGCCATTTGAACCAAAATAGTAAACCTAACGACTGCAATTTTTACCGACGTAATTATCTAATATGCTGAAGTTTTACTGATGCATAAAGTTATTTACTATTGTTATTTATACCTGAATGAACTTTCCCTTTACCATAAACTTACTTTACAAATCTATTCTACAAAAATCCCCTTTGTCCATATCGATACTTCTTCGAAATGTTCCCACACTAAATCCTACTACATAACTCGTTAAACAATTATCTTCATATTAACCTTAAATCACACGCACGCATCATTCATACTGTTAAAACACATTTATAACATTTTACATACACAAAAAAGACATAATAACACTTTATGAAAATACTAGAACAGTTTATGAAAAACATTCTATTACTTTAGTGCACTCTAGTGGGCACAATCGAAACTAAAATCACAGTCCCCCTATCCAAAATTGTCCTCTATCGGCTGATACATAAACTACGTGCTTGTCCAGTCTCGCGTCACCATCTGTCACTACCCAGCTCTGAGACACATCTCCCACTTAACAGGCAGGATCGGTATACGGCGCTACGCCTCAGATGGAGCACCAGTGAGGTGCGGACAGCCAGCACTTGCGCACTGCTGGCGATACACATGCACTGTCCGACTGAAGGAGGCTGGAGCGGGAACGACCGTTGGTTGGTCTTTCAGTCGGTCGTCCCATCAGCCGACGTCTGTTTGGTCCTTTTAGCGTTTCCGTGTGTGGCAGCCGGTCGGTTGGGACAGAGCAGTGAGGAAGTCTCCGTGTGGTGCGTCGTCAGGCCAGAGCCACTGGCGGCGTGCACACGCGGTTGGAGTAGTGAGGCGCTTCTTACGAGGGTTACTAAGTTCGGTCGCCCACCGATCTTGGACACTAAAGTTGAGTGCTCACTTAACCTACTATCAAGCCTCAACTGCTATCACATCTCTTCACTTGATCCTGGTTGTCACTTTCTGGGAGATACCCGCAAGCAACAACGTGTGTGCATTGAAGTCAGCTAGAATTGCAGCTGTCTTCCTGTGTCTTGTTTAACTTAATTTAATTCATTCCTTCATTAATGAAGTGTGCCAGCAGTGTCTTCTGCCTTGTGGCCGTTGACGTTCCGGTGACCTGCCCTGGTCGTTGACGTAGTTTTCGGCAGTATATTTTCCTCGTCGTGTTAATGCTGTCCAGCACGGTGTGTAGTTCGGCAGCTGAGGCGTTGTTGGTAGTTTTGGGCGTTTATTCTGACTTGGCTGGATTGAGCACCAGTATCCAGAACGTTGTGCTATTGACATCTTGTTGTCGTTTTGCGGGTCAGGTGGAGCAGAACTGATCTTGTTGGTTGGTTCGTTGGCTGGCTTTCGGTTGGGTTGCCTTCCGAATAAGAGGTTGTCAGTCTGGCTGCCTGTCTCACCTAAACGTGCATTAGTGTTACGTTCACAGGCCGATCCTTGGAATCTTCTGAGCGCCGCTCCTTGTGTTTTACGTAGTGATTTCCTTTTTAGTCTTAAATACTCTGTGTGTCGTTCAGCCGAGTTTTAGGTTATTAAAATGGCAAGGCTTTTCTTCTTAGGCCTTAAGCCATTAAAAAAATGTTTCTTCTTTGGTATGCGGCCTTCAGCCGAGTTTAACCCTTTCAAAATTAAAATTGAAAATTCCTTGTGCCTAGGCCTTAAGTTGAAAATTTGTTTCAAGTTGGTATGTGGCTTTCAGCCGAGTTTTCAGCCTTTTCAAATCAAAAGTTGAAAAATTTTGTCTAGACCTTAAGCCGTAAGAAATATTTTCTAGTTTTTATGTGGCCTTCAACCGAGTTTTCCATCTTAAATTAAAATTTGGAAATTTCTTTGTCTGGACTTTAAGCCATGAGGTTGTTTAGATTTTCGATGTGGCCTTCAGCCGATCTAAATTAAATCAAGGAAGGTCTTTTGGTAAAACCGTTAGAGTTTTTGATTCTGGCTTCTGTGATTGTGTATTTTAACAAATAAAGTTCATATGTTGAGCGCAACTGACAGTAACTTATTTTGCCCCCTTTCCACAAATATAACCGCATCCGCTCTGTCCTGCTAGCCCAAGGATTTCACTTACATCTAGGAGCCAAAACATTACTTCTGATATTGAACGCTGCCTGGTGCTGGTATGGGCACATGAAGTGATACGGAATGTGCATACGTAAATGCAGGTAAGACCACTGAGGGACAAGTCTAGCGGTGATGTGGCCCACAAACTGGGAAATCCACTCACAAAGTGTTATGGCCTGGCGCCTGGGAATGAGTATTTCGGAAACGGCGAACCTGGTCGGCTATTCGCGCACTTCTGCCGCGACCGTCTGTGGAAGGTGGTTGAAGGACGCTGAAGCCACGACCAGGAGACACAGTACTGGACGTACACACCTCATCGCAGAATGTGGAGGACAGAGGATAACTTGCTTTGAGAAGTAGGACAGATGGCGATCTGTGCAGATCTGATAATTGAGTAAAGTGCTGGTGCATGTGCAAGCGATTCGGAACACAGTGTTCAACACACAAGGTTGAACACGCGACTCCATAAAAGAAGAGCCCAGTGTACTTCGTGGCCCGATGAAGCATGTTTCTAGTTGCGACAGGTGGATGGTCACATCGAGATACACCTTCATAAAGGCGAACTGCCACTCCAAACCCACCACGCCACAGGCATCGGCTTGTGAGGGTAGTAGTACGCTACAGATTCACCTGGGCTTCAGTGGGATCTGGGACAGTACGGGAATGGGCCATGACATCTGTAGGCTACGTGAAATTTAATGTGGACCACGTGCATCATTTCATGCTTGATTTCTCCCCGACTGCAGTGTCTGACACGTCGGTCTCTTTAATTTACGCATAGGGAGGGGCTGGTGTCGGTGCGAGCTGCTGCTGCTGAGCCGAAGTGGCCGTGCGGTTAAAGGCGCTGCAGTCTGGAACCGCAAGACCGCTACGGTCGCAGGTTCGAATCCTGCCTCGGGCATGGGTGTTTGTGATGTCCTTAGGTTAGTTAGGTTTAACTAGTTCTAAGTTCTAGGGGACTAATGACCTCTGAAGTTGAGTCCCATAGTGCACAGAGCCATTTGAACCATTTTTTTGCTGCTGCTGATAAGGGGATACCCTAGTTAGTGTTGGTGTAGCTAGGCATGTAAGCCCGTAACGCGGCTGACCACTGGCCGCTGAAAGGGACCGCATGCTTCTGCCAAACTCTGAATGTAACGGATGTGACGTCAGCTCAGCCGCTGGTGGTTCACAATAGAAACCAACTGTTGTTTGCGTTTGCGCTCATACCGCACAAACGGTAATTAGTACGACAAAGAACGATATGTCGATTCAAGAGTGAAGCAGCGTGATTCGTTCGGTGTGCGGTACTCATTTTAACTGTACGCATATCAACAGGTACAGCGCCGAATATTTTTATATAACCGTCGTTCACTAAATGATTTATAATTCGTGTAATGTTACAAGTATCATAAAGAGCAAGTGCTTAGACTAAAGGTCTCGGAGAGAGACACCGATTGGTGTATTCACATAATTTACATCTCAATTAAAGCTGCACTAGTCCGGAACCACGCGACCGCTACGGTCACAGATTCGAATCCTACCTCAGGCAAGGTTGTGTGTGCTGTTCTTAGGTTAGTTAGGTTTAACTAGTTCTAAGTTCCAGGGGACTGATGACCTCAGATGTTAAGTCCCACAGTGCGCAGAGCCATTTGAACCATTTTGAAAGCTGCAGTGAAAACATTTCATTCGAAATTTTCTTGGAAGTTGATATAAAAGATTACCACGATATGGTTATAGACACACAAAAGTAGTGTACGTTGGCGGATGACGATGAAGGTGGATTTGTGGGGTACTCAACAGCGCGGTCGTCAGTGCCCACACAAAGTCCCAATTTTTACGCAATCCAAGTTTTTTCACAGTCCAATCTCTCCACTGCCACGAATGAGGACTACACAAACACCCAGTCCCCGGGCAGAGAAAATCCCCAACCCGGCCGGGAATCGAACCCGGGACCCCGTGATTCAGAGGTAGTAACGCTAGCTACTAGACCACGAGCTGCTGATAACGTTGGCGGTGGTCCTACTGCACATTTTACAATCATTAGTTCCTAAGATTTAAGTTTTTTATTGTATGTTTCTTTTGTTTGTTCTTAATTTTGCCCATGTTCTTTGAACAATGAATCATATGTATTAGGTAGGAGAATAAGTTCGTAGCGTTTTTCCGTAAGTTCAACAGATACACGTAACAGACGCTTTAGTTATCAATAAAACACTGAAACTCCAAAGAAACAGGCATAGGAAGACGTATACAAATACAGAGATATGCAAACAGGCAGAATACGGCACTGTGGTCGGCAACGCCTATATAAGACAACCAGTGACTGGCGCAGTTGTATGATTTGTTACTGCTGCCACAATGCCAGTTTACTGAGGGGGGTAGGACGTGAAAGGGGCCGACTTGGAGCAGGAGAGGCATCACAGGACATTTTAATTTCCACTGTCTATACTTTTACAAATAAATTCATAAAACTTTGTCAGCATGACCAGGAAGGATTCAGAATTTACACTCACAGCAGTGGAAGTTCGAAAACAACAAAATAAATTTTTTTACATGTGAAATTTCATCATTTTTCTCACTTACTAATGGTAGCATTTGTTGCTATAGGTACACTTCAATGAATTTTGCACAGCATACAAACCATACTCAAAGGTGAAACTCTAGAATGTTACAAATCTATTAAAAACTGTGGTAAAAATTGACGTAATTAACTACAAAATTTGTGTTTTTTCTAAACATGAAGATTAAAATATAACAGCTCATTCGTTTTTTCATAAATTAAATAAATTCTAGAGTTTCATACACCTGTAAGTATGGTTTGTATGCTGTGCACAATTCATCGAAGAATCTCTCTAACTTATGAAGAAAAGTGTACCTATAGCAACAAATGGAGCCATTAATAAGTGAAAGAATGATGAAATTTCACACGTAAAAAAAAATTATTTTTTTATGTTTTCGATCTTCCACTGCAATGAGTGTGAATCCTGTATCCTTCCTGGTGATGCTGACAAAGTTTTATGAATTTATTTATAAAAGTATAGACAGTGCAAATTAAAATGTCCTGTGATGCCTCTCTTGCTCCAAGTCGGCCTGTTTGACGTCCTGCCCCCTTAAGATGTAAGTGAGTTTTGAACGTGGTGTTACAGTCGGCGCACGAGCGATGGGACACAGCATCTCCGAGGCAGCGATGGCGGGGGAATTATCTCGTACGACCATTTCACGGGTGTACTGTCAATATCAGGAATACGGTAAAACATCAAATCTCCGGCATCGCTGCGCCCGGAAAAAGATTCTGCAAGAACGGGACCAACGACGACTGAAGAGAATCGTTCAACGTGACAGAAGTGCAACCCTTCCGCAGATTGCTTCAGATTTCAATGCTGGGCCATCAGCAAGTGTCAGCGTGCAAACCATTCAACGAAACGTTCGGAGGCGAAGGCCTACTCGTCTTCCCTCGATGACTGCACGACACAAAGCTTTACGCCCCGCTTGTGCATTCTGACGGACTTGGACAATTCCAGCAGGACAATGCGACACCCCACACGTCTAGAATTGCTGCATAGTTGCTCCAGGAACACTCTTCTGAGTTTAAACACCCACGCTGGCCACCAAACTCCCCAGACATGAACATTATTGAGCATATCTCGAATGCCTTGCAACGTGCTGCTCAGAAGAGATCTCCAGCCCCTGGTACTCTTAGGATTTATGGACAGCCCTGCAGGATTCATGGTGTCAGTTCCCTGCAGCACTACTTCAGACATTAGTTGAGTCCATGCCACGTCGTGCTGCGGCACTTCTGCGTGCTCGCTGGGGCCCTACACTATATTATGCAGGTGTACCAGTTTCTTTGGTACACCTATTATATTTACAACATTCGGCCAACGCTGGAGTAATTTTTCAGTTCCGTGACTGTAAAAATGACGTGGTTTCGAGGCGACGAAATTGTCGAACCATTATCGGAGAGCATTTCCATCCGGAAAGAAAGTTTCTTTTAGATTGTTCGACAGAGAGCGGAAAAGGCGAAAATCTGAGGGCGCAATATCAGGCAAATAAGGTGGGTACGGAATGACTTCCCAACCCAACTTTTGTATAGCGTTTTTGTCAATCTAGCGGGCGGGCGTTATCGTGGAGTAGCGACACTTTACGCAGTCTTCCTGGTCGTTGTTCTTGGATGATTAACAACTGTGAATTCTGACGCCTCGGCGAAGCAATTATTAGTACACCACACCGTAACTGTTACACCACAATCATAACATTATCTTATGTGGATGAGCGCAGTACTTTGGTTCAAATGGCTCTCAGCACTATGGGACTTAACATCTGAGGTCATCAGTCCCCTAGAACTTAGAACTATTTAAACCTAACTAACCTAAGGACACCACATACATCCATGCCCCAGGCAGGATTCGAACCTGCGACGTAGCGGTCGCGCGGTTCCAGACTGAAGCGCCTAGAACCGCTCGGCCACACCGGCCGGTGCAGTACTTTGTATGGGAAGTTTCTGCTTTGGTTGGTCTCGCCCATTCCGTTGTTCACGAACCAACTCATGAGTTGCACATATGGCCACCCACTGGTTTTCGTCACTTTGGCTTAGATCAGAGGTTCCCAAACTTTTTAAGACACTTACCTCTGAACGACTTCATATAGAAACAAGTACCTGGAAATACAGTTAGTGTCTAATTAAAGTTGAGGGTGGAAAAAACAACAAGACGCAGTTTTTTCACGAACAAAACAACAAAAGCATGTTTGGTACAAAATACAATCCAGCCATAGCTCAGGACAATCCAGATTCAGCAAGGATGACATGGTTTACTAATCTAGACGTGCAGATGATTTGGCAGCCACGGGACTCACAAAGGTAAATGGAAAAGGAAAATGAAAGAAAAAGTCACTGAGGATGCCGCAGTTGCGGTGAAACATGTCTGGGTAGTAAAACGAAACAATTGTGTGCTTGCAAAAAGGTGGACCATCCTTAATCCATTATTATTGGGAAAAAATGGTTTGAACGCTTAAATTTTTAGAGTTACAGAAAAGTACATAACGTTTTATTAACGTTCAACAAATAAAACTTACATGTTTTTGTAAGTGTTGTATTAAACCAAGAAATAATATAAGTCAATGAGGTGGTTGATAGGGCTTACTTTTAACAATATTTTTTGTGTTGGCTTGGGTCTCGGCCGGTACACATCGTAAATCGTATTCCAAGTTCAATCGGTTCCTTACTTTTGTTTCCGTTGCCATCATAGCTGCAAATCCACGTGCACACCTATAAGATGTAGCGAATGGAATCAATATTGTTAATGCTTTTTCTGATAATACTGGATACTCGTCAGCCAGTTTTCTCCAAAATGTTGCCAGTTCTGTTTTGGAGAAATCGGTTTTCAGTGCAGTTGTTTACAAGCAGCCCAAGAAATTCTGCTTTGGCATGAATTTCACTATCTGAAAATATTCCTTCGTTCCACGAAAACGGTCTTGAAACCCAGGCATTTACTTGTCGATTCACCAGTTCAGGACAATAGTTACTGATAGAATTCATTACTGATGATAAGAGCTGATTTATTTCGTTTTTGAATGATCATTTTCCTCTGTTGGTATCGAGCATTACAGTCAGTTCTGGGAACACCGAAATAAATTGAACTTCAGCCCTACTTTTTTAAAGCTCCAGAGTCCGAAAAAACATGCAACTTTACCGTGTGTAGTCAAAATATTCACCATGTTTCCTAGCAAGCCGAGCTTAAGCTCATTGATTTCCGCAAAGAAATCGGCAAGATATGCCACCTACGACATCAATTTACTATCTGTTATTTTGGCATGTAAGTCTTTCTGCTTTTCCGTTCTCGCCCTTTCCAGAAACAAACCAATTTGTAGTCGGAGCTCACGTATTCTATGCAACACCTTGCCACGTGACAGCTATCGAACCTCTGTGTGGAACAAGAGCACATCGAATATCTCTCCAACCTCTTTGCGCAATTGTTTGAGACCTTTTTGTTGCACTACCTCAGATATGCTTTACAATCTCCACTACCTGAGTGAGTACATTCAACAAATCAGGTGAAAGTATTTTCACTGCCAAAGCATAGAGATGTAGAATGCAGTGGGTGAATGTTGAGACTGGAGCAACTTCTTTCACCAATCTGTGGAACCATGAGCGAACGCTCAACATGGGAGGAACTTTCCAGAATGAGATTTTCACTCTGCAGCAGAGTGTGCGCTGATATGAAACTTCATGGCAGATTAAAACTGTGTGCCAGACCGAGACTCGAACTCGGGACCTTTGCCTTTTGCTGGCAAGTGCTCTACCAACACAGTTTTAATCTGCCAGGAAGTTTCATATCAGCGCACACTCCGCTGCAGAGTGAAAATCTCATTCTGGAAACATCCCCCAGGCTGTGGCTAAGCCATGTCTCCGCAATATCCTTTCTTTCAGGAGTGCTAGTTCTGCAAGGTTCGCAGGAGAGCTTCTGTAAAGTTTGGGAGGTAGGAGACGAGGTACTGGCAGAAGTAAAGCTGTGAGAACGGGGCGTGAGTCGTGCTTGGGTAGCTCTGTTGGTAGAGCACTTGTCCGCGAATGGCAAAGGTCCCGAGTTCGAGTCTCGGTCCGGCACACAGTTTTAATGTGCCAGGAAGTTTCATGGGAGGAACTTCGTCTGTACATATACTCACCAACTTCGACCTTTACAACTGTTGTGGCGTAACAAGGTAGCTACGCCACACTGAGAAGGAAGCCGAAAAGCACGCGTACACACACGCCGACTGGCGTCAAGTCTGGAACAGGATAAGTTATGACTGCTATAAAGAAAATACGTAGCTTTGGAATATACTTAACTTTTAATGCTTCCTTTGGTACATCTCTCTTGACTATACAAATGAGACTCGTAAGATACATGCACTGATACAATTGGCGCCTTGCTAAGTCGTAGCCATTAACTTAGCTGAAGGCTATTCTAACTGTCTCTCGGCAAATGAGAGCAAAGGCTTCGTCAGTATAGTCGCTAGCAACGTCGTCGTACAACTGGGGCGAGTTCTCGTACGTCTCTCGAGACCTGCCGTGTGGTGGCGCTCGGTCTGCGATCACACAGTGGCGACACGCGGGTCCGACATGTACTAATGGACCGCGGCCGATTTAAGCTACCACCTAGCAAGTGTGGTGTCTGGCAGTGACACCACAACAACTTATTTCCTTCAACAAAATTCTTTACTGATTTGAAAACATCCTCGCCGCTTGTAATAGTGTCCTGTGATTTCGAGAACAAGAATTCTTCTTTCAGATCGTCATCTTTTATGTATCGAACGTAGACAAGCAGGTGGGACAAGACGCAACATTAGTCGACTGATCTAACTGCAGTGCAAAAAAATTACTTGATCTTATTTCGTTGAATGCTGTGTCCGAAGTATCCAAACTTATGTCCTCGACACGACTTCTGATCATCTGATCATGTTGTAAGAAACAAATACCTTGTTTATCTTTTCTACATGTTGCTCTCGTAGAAGAATTCACTGCATCCAGTAAGAAATACTTAATGATATCCTCGCCTATTGTAGGAAGTTTCTTGTTCTCAGCAATTCGAAGGGCTATTTGGTGTGAGGCTTCAAGACCAGCTTCTATCGACTAAAAAAAGGAGCCTGAGGAATCCATATGTGAGCTTTTCAATGCAGCTTCTTTGCGTTTGAAGAATTCAATGTCTTTTTCAGCGAATTCGTCATGACTTATTTCAAAAAGGCCTTTTAATCTACTGGGTTTAATTCTCTCTGGTGTTGGCACTTTACTGCACAGAACACACTCTCTCTGGCTCTTCCTTAACTTTATCAACTATCATGGTAAAACCCATGCGCAGAAAAGCTTTTTTGTAAGATCTGAATGCTGGAAGAAGGAAAAATTGTTTAAAGTGTGGGCACTTAAGAGAAAGAAGCACGCCATAATGCATTTTTGGAAAAAAAGGGCCAAGAAAATGTAGCATCAATGGTAAAAAACGTAATGCAACTGATTTTAATGAGTTCCGGTTTACGACTCTTTGCAAATGTATTAATTTATTTTTGCCATAAACGTTTCACCTCAATTTATTATGAAGCATCTTTGGTAGCCTGAAGTGTACGCATATTTACGCACTGTTCCTGCGATTTATTCATATGCACTTTGATGTGATCTCTGAATCATCAATATAGTGTTGCTATACTTTGTTCATCATGAGTTTAACATGGGAGTCAGCATTACTTTTGCCGTACTTTGTTCATAGTAAATGTAACACGGACGTTAACATTGCTCTATGTAAGTAAAGTAAAGCTTCATCACTCCGAAGACTGTTTTCAACACCACTGTGTGTGGTCTTGTTGGTGGTGGTATATCCTTGCCTTCCTCCTACTTTTAAAATGACTCACCCAGCCTGTTATAGAGGGTACTACTGTCTAATGTGGATTCCAAACCAAGGTGTAACTTGGCATTTTTCAAGTCAACAAACGTTGTCAGAGGGGAACGAAGTAATAAGAGAGAGATAAAAATCCTAGGATTAACCAGGGATCGAACGCCAGACTTTTAGATTTGTAGTTTATCACTGAGCTCTTTAGATAACCTGGTAAAGGAAAGATAAGATCTGGCCGGAATAGCAGCACCATGTTTACGTCTGAGAAAGAGATGGAGAGTATAAATACCGTACGCTGCAGTAGTCTTATGCTTAACACGTACTGAGACGCAAACCTGTGTCTCACAGTCGCAAAGCTGCTTCTGGACTGCAATTCATATGAGTTCGTGGCATTGCATCTCCAATCTGGTGCTTACAGGACAGTATTTGCCAGACATTTTGAATTCTACCCGACATGGGATTCTCAGACTCAGCATTGTGGAAGATTGCCAGTGCGGGCGTGAGTCAAAGACAAGCGACAAGTGAATATCGAATTGTGGCGTCATGCAGTGTACAGTCTGACAAATTACAGCATACTACACATTGCATAAATGGCTTAAGCTGCGCAGGAACAGTGACCCAGTGAGTCTTTACATTCGCATTGCGGCAGTGTGTTCTCACTGAAAATGGAGTTTAACCGCAAAGGAGCTGAACAACTCATAGCTCTTTGTAGAGAAAAGTAGGAATTTCGGGATCCTAAGGACAATAAATATCACATAAAAACAAAACTAAATTATGACTGGCAGTGGGTCGCCAGTGATGTCGCATGCGACACCAAAGAAGCGAAGAACGATACACATACTTCGATGACTACAGCTAATATACAGGGTGAGGCACTAACTATTGCCACCAAGAATAACTCCGAAAGTATGATAGTAGCTGAAACGTTTGTGGGACAAATGTTACGTGGGACAATGGGGGCATTATATGACGTCGGTTTTTTGTTGATAGGTGGGGTCGCGTCAAAGATATAAAGGTCAACTTTGTCTATATTTTTAAAATGGTATGCTATAGTTTGGTACTTATTTTCTGATAGCGACTATCGAAACGAATCCAGTGAAGTGTAACAGTAAGGTCTTTGAAGGTCAAGGAAGGTCAAAACGGTGGCATGAACGTTCATTTACAGAAGGTGTTCGAAGTGATGACCATTGGTATCAATGCAGTGCTGCAATCTTCTTATCATAGATTGAGTGGTATTCCTTATCACTTTGGCACTTATCGAAACACATGCTCTGACAATTCTCTCTCGTATATCGTGCAAATAGTAAATATTCGCTGAATACGCGTATCCATCTAACAAGCCATTGACGTGTTAAGACCATTCAACGGTTTAGCAATACAACACTAACAACAACTGTAAGACAAGTATCGTCGAATCAAGCGAATATGAATGATGTATTCCTTCGAAGAACAAGTCGATATGCTTCTCATTTACGGAAAATGCAACGAAATTCAGTGAGCGCTAGAGGCTTATAGGCTGAAAGATATCCCCAACGTACTCGCCCTACACGTCGTACATTTAAATATTTGTATCATAAATTGAGAACAAATAAATCTTTAACCCATCGGAAACATATCTGGCAAAGGAAAGTTCGGTCTAAGGCGCTGCAGTCATGGACTGTGCGGCGGAGATTCGAGTCCTCCCTCGGGCATGCGTGTGTGTGTTTGTACTTAGGATAATTTAGGTTAAGTAGTGTGTAAGCTTAGCAGTTAAGTCCCATAAGATTTCACACACATTTGAAAGGAAAGTTACTAAGGAGGAAACGGAAATTGATACTCTTGCCATCGTGGTTCGAGGTCCTTGTGTTAGTTCGCATCGAATCGCAAGGGAATATGCCATGAGCCAGAGTAGTGTTGTTCGTGTTCTGCATCGCCACAAATGTCAACATTACCATGTCAGTCTCCATCAAGAATTAACTGGTACGGATTGTATGTGTCGCATTGAATTCTGTCGATGGGGTCAACTTCAGATTCAGAGGGATGACACATTTATGAATTTGATTTTATTTACTCACGAGGCTACATTCACAAACCATGGAAATGTTAATTTGCAGAACATGTATTATTGGGCAAATGAAAATCCATGTTGGCTGCAGCAAGTTGCACACCAATGCATTTATGGTGTGGGATTCTGCAGGACAGAATTATTGGCTCATATTTCATTGAAGAAAATCTTATGGTAGTAAGTACACCACATTTCTGCAAGAAACATTAGGTCTGTTATTGGAAGAAATACCTTTAGGGACAAGGAATAGAATTTGGTATCAACATGATGGGTGTCCGGCACATTTTTCGCTGATGGCTAGAAATCAGTTGCAGAGACAATTCCCAAATCGTTGAATGGGATGCGAAGGAGATGTGTCGTAACCGACTCGTTCGCCAGACTTGACGCCTCTGGATTTTTCCTTGTTGGAATGCGTAAAAGACATTGTTTATAAAGACATTCCAACTACACCTGAAGATATGTGAGAGAGAATAGTCAGAGCATATGTTTCGATAAGTGCCGATGTGATAAGGAATACCACTCAATCCATGATAAGAAGACTGCAGCACTGCATTAATAAAAATGGTCATCACTTCGAACACCCTCTGCAAATGGGCGTTCATGTCAGCTTTGTAACTTTCGTTGACCTTCAAAGACCTTACTGTTACACATCACTGGATTCGTCTCGATAGCCGCTATCAGAAAATAAGTACCAAACTATAGCATCTCATAAAAAAGCGACCCCACCTAGTGACAAAAAACCAACGTCATATTATGGCCCTCATTTTACCATGCAACTTTTGTCCCACAAAGTTTTCATCTCCTATCATACTTTCGGAGTTATTCTTGGTGGCAATAGTTAGTGACTCACCCTGTATTTGGATATCTCGAGTAGGTATATGAAACTGATAAAATATTCTGTCGCCAAAAAGTTTGCTTCATATTGCAGTTGTGCAATCTCTGTCCATTACTCGGGGTCATATACAACAGATGTTAAGTCTTTGAACAATATTCGATAAAAAAATTCAAACTGTTCAGTCTTGCAAACACGTAGTTCAATGAAAAGATTATTTCCACTGTACATTTCCCTCCTTTTTAACACTCACAACAGCTCTTTTTCAGATGACGGTAAAGTAGAGTAAATTCGGGACTTGCAATCTTAACTTTCTCCAGCTGCGAGGCTGCGGCGCCCCAACTTGAACACTATCACGACGCGACACAGCTCCGCCGCCGGCTGCTTTGGCCTTGCGGTTCTAAGCGCTTCAGTCATGAACCGCGTGACTGCTACGGTCGCAGGTTCGAATCCTGCCTCGGGCATGGATGTGTGTGATGTCCTTAGGTTAGTTAGGTTTAAGTAGTTCTAAGTTCTAGGGGACTGATGACCTCAGAAGTTACGTCCCATTGTGCTCAGAGCCATTTGAACCATTTTTGAGCAGCTCCGCCCAATCTGAGTGGACGTGCACCCTCATATTCCTCTGACATACAACATACGGAACTTGGTCAACGCGGAGCGCTCAGTGTGGTCGCGCCTCAACGTATTCATACGTATTATTTTTTTAAGACACTTCGATTCATAAGACTTAGTACACAGAGTTGCCACCACTTGAAGTAAAAGCTTCTCTAACCTGATTGGACATTCAGTGGAACTGAACTGGGATGACATTTGGGTATGTCATTCCATGCTTCTTCAAATTTTTATCATAGATTATTAATCACAGTGGTTGTCGAGTGTTGACGAGACAGTTTCATAGGATTGGCAATGCCAATTCTCGCTCACTTTGCTTGCATTAGGCATTCTGGGACACTTTGTTTACATTTTGTTACAAAGCCACGCCCTCTGTTATGAATGACACCATCACATGACAAGCCCTACCCCCTTCCCACCTCCATTCCCTACCCCCCTCCTCCCACTACCAACACATCTCTCAGATTCTCCTCCCTCTCCCCTTCTGCCTCCCCCTCCCCCTCTGTGGCCACTGACGTTGCAGTATTAAAATGAAGCATAAAAACTGTATCAAGTTTAAAGACATGCGGAAAAAAATTACGTAATCTTCACAGATGCCAGGGTCAAAGATATTTGTGTAAAATGGCAAAGATAATTTGCTCTGAATAGCTTGCACGCAGGCGCACACACACACACACACACACACACACACACACACACACATATATATATATATATATATATATATATATATATATATATATATATATATATCATACGTCGAAGCCTGTACTCCTAATATATTTATCTCTTATAAAGTAATGCATTAATTGTGTATGGATGGCATGTTTTCTTTTCTATTTCTTCGACTCACAATGCTTATACCGTGAACTTACAGGCAAGTAACATGATATAAGGCACAGCGTAGCCTACAATTAATTATTTTCCATTTCTGAATTATTTTGTGATTTTTTTTCAGTTCAAAGACAATGGTTTCCACTGTGTTAAAGCATGATTTAGCATTGTTAGCAGAAAAGACATACGTTTTGTACTGTAAGATAAATTTAATATCCTAGAGTGGGGTCACTATAACGTTTGATCAAATTTAAAAATAGGTAGTCGGAAGCATAGTAGCCCTCGTTTCTTACCTACACAAATGTGCACTGCTACTGCACTGTAATGTTTGGCAGTATCAGCAGAAGATGGCAACTGGTAACTGAGACCTGGTAGTCAAGGAAAGGCAGGATTCGGTTACGATTGTGTACGGGGCCGTAATCAGTTACTATTGGTTGCGTTTTATAGTTATATACAATTTATTTTAAACTAGTAATTCCAGACTCAATAATAAATAAAATACCTCACGTTATTAATGAAGGAATAGACGACTGTGTAAATAATACAGTAAGCTACAATTTAGCAAACCACCATTAAATACAGACACAACAGATAATGTTTTAAAAACAAGACAGCAAAGGAGTAAGGACGGCTGCACCAGTAGCGAAACCAAAGGAGACCCTATTAAACTGAAACAGATTCCTATCAGTACAAAATGCTGTAATGTGTTTACATTCTTCAGCTAAGGGAACCTGATAATAGGTTTGATTCAGGTCTAGCACAGTAAACCAATTAGCCCCGGCAAACCAAGTAAAAGAGTTATGAAGATCAGGTAAAGGAACCGATTCGAGGACAACCTTCTTATTTAGGCGACGCTTCTCAACAATAGGCCGAAAGTCCCGCCCCTGATCCTTAGGGACAAGGATTATAGGGGAGGTATAAGCAGATGCAGAAGGCCTAATAACTCCCTGATCAAGCATTTTGGAGATCTTTCCCCTTAGTATCTTCATCTTAGGCGGTGAGAGACGATATGGGGACTGCCTGACGGGAATATGATCATACAGACGAATATGGTAGTCAAGAACATTAGTAATTCCCAGAGTATCACAGAAAAGCTCTGGAAACCTCTCCAACAAACTCCCTAGTTCAGAGGCCTGCTAGGAAGAAAGATGGGTCAGATCAAACTCACTAACCTTAGCATGAACAGCCAACATTCCCGCATCTCGATGAACCTTACCCCGGATCATATAAGTGCACTCGCAGAAACCAAATTTCTAACCAGAAGCGAACTTAAAGAAAAAGGTACACCCCGAATAATCCAAAACAAGAGCAGTTTTACGGATAAAATCACATCCCAAAATAAAGTCGACTAGCAGCTCCTTAACCAAGGTCAAAGACAAGGGCCACGAGAAATCCCCAACTGATACTCTCTCGGACCCAGCCATGCAGAGGCAACACCTGCCTGTTGGCAACCCGACATCTCTTCACCGAAGAAGGGACCGGCCTAAGTTGCGCAACATGAGCAAATTCAAGAAACCATTCCAAGCTCAACAATGAAAAGGAGCTACCAGAATCCAAAAGGGCACAAATAGGTTCGCCATCTACTCGAGAACAAGTATAGGGCAGTGGGGTTGATGATCGAACAGCGACATGGGCACACCAGGGTTTAAAGGCTCGACCCCGGGGTCGCAGGGATTTGAAATATTAAAAGCAACTCACCACAAACACAGCAGAAGTCATCAGACGCCAGAACGGCAGTAAATTTTGTTTTAAGGCTTACTGCTAAAATACAAATACCAAATCAGAATTTAAAGGCAAATGACCACAATCACTGCTGAAGGCCTTTCACGCCAGGAACGGCAATAATATAAAAATTTACAAACCTGCTGTAAAACAGCAAATACAACAGCAAAGGTTAATTACAAAAAAACAAGCAACTGATCACCAAATGGGTGAAATAAAATGATGGTAAACTTGGTAACACTAGGGGCCACAGACGGTGTTCCAGGTAACGACCTCTGAGAAGGTCCAGCAACAAACACTTTCGCGAGCGATGAGATAGGCAGAAAAGAGTTGCATTCACTTCACAAGATGGTAACTCAGACTAGTGGCAGTCTAACGAATAACTAGTGATAATCTTGCTGAAGCTACCTGACGTCCGGTAAACTAAATGCAACGATGGAACAATACGCCAAAGCCGGAACCGGCGATCTGCACTACTGAAACCTCCCCACTAAATAATTTTAGCGTAACCTCCCCACAAAATAAAATAAATAATATGAATAATATTCTAATTTAGTGTAACCTCCCCACAAAATTCTTTCTCATTTAATGTAACCTCAATACAGAAAAATTCCTAAACCTCTCAACAGTAAAAAATATAATTGTGTCGTTCAGATTCAGTGTAACGTCCCAACAAAATAATTTCGGTAACCTGGTAAATTTTGGATGACAGCAGTGCTGCGTCATGGCCCTGAAAGATCATTCTGAATAAAAAAAGGAAAAATTCTTACCTCAATGAAGTCGCCGGATAACGCATATATATCTGCTCTTACGATAAATTTTTCTGGCACATCCCTGTGCAATGCTGGCCAATAGATCTGTCATTTACGAAAGGAAGCAACTGATTTTATATTTTCTTTTGCAACAATCGGGATGATCATGGATGGGAGAAATTAGTAAATTCTTTAAATTGAAATGAATGGTTGTTAAAAGTTACTTTTTATGAGGAAGATTATTATTACGAGATTTTTAAAACATTTACATGGGACTTGAGATAACATTACTACCTATGCGCGAGGCTGCTTTTTACCTTATACAATAATACTCAGGCTCTGGCATCGCTGCACCACGACCGGGCCAGCCAATACGATACACCAGACCAGACCAGAGCAGACTGCAGACTAGCAACAACTTACTGCTACAGCTACACAGTTCCTACTGCAGTCAACACTGCTCTCTGGTCAGAGACCTTGCATATCGCAGGCAGCGCATGAGCAATACATCAAATTTACATCTGTTCAGACCTCTTACATAACCCTCCACTGGCGGGGCAAAAATTTGGCAGCGGTGGTGAGTCAATTGGACTTGCCATGAGCAACAAATTTTTCTAAAATCTACTTAATTAACTAAGTTTACAGTCACAGAGTATATACATATATATAAGTGCAGAACATGATATGAAATAGAGTGCACATGCACTGAGTACAGAACATATCAAGAAATGACAAAATGTATACGCAATGAGTACAAAACATATTAACAAATGACAAAGTGCACATGCACTGTATATATTTTTACCATTTTACAAGAACTAGGAAAGGAAAGGGAAGGATTGTATCATGGTTGTAGCACAGTAGGTTGCACGTAGCTGCACTGAAAGTCCATATCTTTCTACAGAAGCACAACACCAAGTGAGACAATCTGAAGTTCTCTTCCCTGATGTATTAATCAGTGTAGCCAAGACACTGAGATGTTGTATTAATATTCAATGTTATCATTTTGGTAGTATATTAGGTACACCAAACAGTGGGACTATAGTAACATCTCCATCGTTCAAGGTGGTGGACAGCATGATGTGTCAACACCACACTCTCGCAGAATCCATACTCTTTCACCAACGTAGAATTAGTGCAAAATCCAAATATAGTGCTCCATGATCATGAGGATGGACAGGACAAACGGATATTGCAGTAATTTCTGGTAATTAGGTCAGAAGGTGAAGGACATTAAGGCTTATGCTAGTCATCATTGAGAATTACACTAGTCTATCAACCGATTTGAGTAATTGTTGGCATTCATTGCCTAGTTACTAAATATTTCTGTGCTATGTATGGAGTATTACAGAATATTATTCATAAGTCATCTAATTACAGTAAATATTGGCACTCATTGGCCAGTTACAAATCATTTTTATGCATTGTTCAGAATCGATCATTCAAAGAAAGAGTTAATTAATGGCATAGCATTTACATAATTCATCTAGTTATAGTAATCATTGGCACTCATTGGCCAGTTACAAACCATTTTTATGCATTATTCAGAAGTCATCATTCAAAACAAGAGTTAATTAATGGCATAGCATTTACATAAT
Source organism: Schistocerca nitens (assembly GCF_023898315.1). Lineage (NCBI taxonomy): Eukaryota > Metazoa > Arthropoda > Insecta > Orthoptera > Acrididae > Schistocerca > Schistocerca nitens. Next base: position 368,987,648 of record NC_064620.1, on the reverse strand, counting down.
TCATCTAGTTATAGTAATCATTGGCACTCATTGGCCAGTTACTAAACATTTTTATGCATTGCTCAGAAGTTATCATTCAAAACAGGAGCTAATGAGTGTAGCATCAAGGTTGGTTGGTTGGTTTTGGGGAGGGAGACCAGACAGCGAGGTCATCGGTCTCATCGGATTAGGGAAGGAAGTCGGCCGTGCCCTTTGAAAGGAACCATCCCGGCATTTGCCTGGAGCGATTTAGGGAAATCACGGAAAACCTAAATCAGGATGGCCGGACGCGGGATTGAACCGTCGTCCTCCCGAATGCGAGTCCAGTGTCTAACCACTGCGCCACCTCGCTCGGTTAGCATCAAGGTACTGGTATTCATATATAATAGCATATAAGTGACATAAGACAAATTTAAAATATAAGAAACAGTGGCATTCATTGGCCAGTTACAAAGTATTCATATAGTTTTATAATACATTATTCATTTTTATTCAGAAGTCATCATTCAAAATGAGAGTTAATTATTGGCATAGCATTTATAGAGTATAACAAAAATATTATTTACAGAAATTATTGGCATAGCATTTATGCATTATTACAAAACATCATTCAGTATTACTCAGAACTCATCATTCAAGTGGCATAGGACATAGTTAAAATGTAACACACTGTAACTATTACTCAAGATCTGTGGTTAGAAAACATCATTCAGTATTACTCAGAACAGCCGGCCGAAGTGGCCGTGCGGTTAAAGGCGCTGCAGTCTGGAACCGCAAGACCGCTACGGTCGCAGGTTCGAATCCTGCCTCGGGCATGGATGTTTGTGATGTCCTTAGGTTAGTTAGGTTTAACTAGTTCTAAGTTCTAGGGGACTAATGACCTCAGCAGTTGAGTCCCATAGTGCTCAGAGCCATTTGAACCATTACTCAGAACTCATCATTCAAGTGACATAGGACATATTTAAAATGTAACACACTGTTACTATTACTCAAGTTCTGTGGTCCAATAATACATAGATATAATGGATTCAATACATCTGAGAAATCTGCATTATATTTAGTACTAGAAATATCTCTTAAACTAGTAGCATTATTTGGTTGTATACTGGTAATAGCTGGGACTGGTAATTTTTTTTTTTTTTAGTGCTAGCAATGCATTGCGTTGGGATCGATAATTAATTGCTGGGGCATGAAAATATTTGCTTTTGACTTATTGCTGCAAATAACGATTAATAACGTCATTCGTCATGAGTCAGCTGTAGCAAGGTTATGAACAAGTAGAGTATATGTGATCACATTCATGAATGACACACACAAATGGGTAGAAAAAAATGCAAGTACTAGAACAGGTTTAATGACTAACTGCTTATAGCACATTAATTTCATGAATAGCTTCTCCTGAAAAAAATACAAAATGGGTTATTCAGCTGAAAGAAGAAACGCATATTATGCTGAAAAGTAGTGAACTTCGAATTAACAGGTAATGAAACGTGTACTCAATATGTATGTACTCTAGCTGTCCTTTCCAAAACATTCAGTCATTATACCATGCGATATAAGACATACTGTCAAAACGATCTGCAACAAATACTTAAATAACTACATAGCATTTCTTAACTAACAGTAGATATATAAACTTCATCATTATCCTCATCTGCAAAGAAAAACTTCATTATTCATATTACCATAACTTCATCACTATCATCAGCTGCAAAGAAAAACTTCATTATTCATATTAGCATATTCTTCATATAGCTATTCATCATCATTCATTATCATCTGCAAAAAAGACACTTCATTATTCATTATTCATATTACCATTTACTTCATACAACTATTCATAGTATAGAGTTTCTTATTTCTAGCATATTTCATCACTAAAACTAAGATGTGTAGTTCTGTCTGACAGCCTGCATCAATCGCCTCGTATTTTGAAAGAAAAAAAATCAGTTAAGACTGCTGTCATACGATGTGTATAGTATATTCTTGTTAATGCTTGTTAATTCTGATCCATTTACTCTTCATGACGAGGTATTGCATTTTCTTTCGTTCATTCCGAAGGTGAAATTCCCATTTCATAGTAATCCACTGTGGTTTGTTTAAGTTATTTCTTTTACACGTTATTGCTTTCTGAAAATGATGAATAAGGATTAATATCTTTCATTTAAATCATATACCCATTAAATAAAAATTTGTTTCTAGTGATATAATTAAGCATACAGCATAGCATGACAGAAAACGTATTATGTCAAAAACATAGAGAGTGTTCAAGTGCAAAAAATGTACACACAGTATCATACTGTAGTGGCAAAAACTGTAGAATAGTCAAGATATTGAGATATCATAAGGAAAAATGTCAAAGTCAACTGGTGTTTGTTATATCTTAATGGTTTCGTAGTGCATACAAACAAAACAGGAAAACAATCATACATACACGAAAAATGGAAAAAGTGCTTGGTCTTATATATAACGACAAGAAAAGCGACCTGCTAACCTTACCTTGCCAGGCACTTGCCAAGAAAAAGTATGATAATCATCAGTAAGTAGTCATATAAATATAACTGCATAAGTGGTCATATAAAAATCAGGAAATGGCATTACAGTGTGATAAATCATAAAGTATGTTCATTCAATAAAGGGTTTAATATTGGAGACATGGTAATTGCCCCTGCTTTTTCTGGTTCTCAAAGTTTCGACGTGTACTACGTTGGGGTGAGGAATGCTGCGAATTCGATATGGACCTGCGTATCAAAGCTCAAATTTACTGCATCTACTCTTTCCTCTGTTGGATAAATAATGTATGCGTACTAATATCTTCTGTCCAACGTGAAAGTCACGGCCGGCCGAAGTGGCCGTGCGGTTAAAGGCGCTGCAGTCTGGAACCGCAAGACCGCTACGGTCGCAGGTTCGAATCCTGCCTCGGGCATGGATGTTTGTGATGTCCTTAGGTTAGTTAGGTTTAACTAGTTCTAAGTTCTAGGGGACTAATGACCTCAGCAGTTGAGTCCCATAGTGCTCAGAGCCATTTGAACCATTTTGAAAGTCACGGTGTGTACAAACCTGTTTTTGCTGTCTTCTCCGGCGCTCTGCGGAACGTTTGATGTTGTTGAGTGCAATGTCAATTATTTCATGGTGGCGTAGTCGACGAGATGTAGGAAAGGATACTAATTCTTTAATTTTGTTAGGTGGTTCAACATTTTTCAAGATAACAGTCGGAGAAAGCATAGTAGATTCATTTGGTATTGAGTTAATTACATCCTGGAATGACAGTATGTGTGTATCCCAATCAATATGTTTTTTATGGCAGTATATTCTACATAGTTTACCAATTTCTTTCATTAGTCGTTCACAAGGGTTCGAAGAAGCGTAATACTTGGATATATAGATCGGAGAAATGTTTCTTGTTCGTAACATACGTGTCCATATAGCAGATCGAAACTGTGGTCCATTGTCGGAAATTACTTTTAATACATGCCCTACATGGAATAAAAAATGTTTTACAAATGCATTCGAAACAGATTTAGCAGTAGCTTTGCGTAACGCAGTGAAGGTAACAAATTTCGAAGTGAGTTCAACAGCGACAAAGATGTAGCAAAAACCTCTATTAGTTCTGGGAATCGGACCAAAAACGTCTACAGCGGCCATGTGTCTCAATTTAACAGGTACAATGGGATGTAACGGAGGAATATTATGTGAAGTCGTGTCTGACTTAGCTTTCTGGCAGATTTTACATGACGCTAAAACTCGTCGAATACGTTCCTCCATGTTGGCAAAATAACAGTTCTGTCTCAGTATAAGAAAACATTTTCTGGCTCCGTAATGTGCGTAACTTAAATGAGTATACCAAATTAATTTGTTAACCAGTTCGTCAGGAATGCATAGTAACCAATTGTTGCTGTCAGGCTGAGAGCGGCGAAACAATATTATTGCGTACAGTGTAATGGTTTCTGATGGTAACATTCTTCCTATCTTGCCAAAGGTGTTTAATTTCTTTCCATACATTGTCTTTACTCTGCTCTTGTGCTACATCTCGTAATGACGCCGAAATGAAATTTTCAAATGTAACTTGTTGAATATACATGACGCTAAAATTTGCTTGGCATAAGTTGGTTGCGATGTCTTGCTGATTGTTGCTGAGAGAACGGGATAGTGCGTCTGCTACAACATTTTGTGTACCGGGAATGTGAACAATTGTAAAATTAAATTCCTGTAAATAAAGTTTCCATCTGCTTAACCTGTCATGTGTAAATTTTGCTGAAAGTAAAAACTGTATCGCTCTATGATCTGTGTAAACGGTCGTATGTCTTCCATAAAGAAAATGCCGAAATCTCGTAAATGCCCATACAACATATAATGTTTCAAGTTCTGTAACAGAATAATTGCGTTCAGCAGGTGACAGAATGCGACTCGCAAAGGTGATGTTTTTAATTACAGGCAGCGCATGAGCAATACATCGAATTTACATCTGCTCGGACCTCTTACACTACGTCCCAAGAATACTGTGTCTAGAGCACCTGGAACGAGAAAGGAACCTTTACCACCAGCGCATAATGCACTCCACTCGCTCCTCTTCGCCTCAGCGACACTACGAGCAGCAACACGAACCCATGTCACTGGAGAATAGCGAGATATCACAGTGGTGGAGGTTTCTCTACTTGGAATGAAATGCACTCATCTTAAGGCTTGCTGGATTCGGTTTACGACGAGGTTGTGCACCCTCGTCACCACACCCCTTCAATCCGGCAGTCCATGCGTGCCGCCAGAGGTCCCGGCGTGTTCTGGCACTGCGTGGACCTGGCTCCTCCTGAGTCCCCAACCGAGCTGGCACACTCACACGACTCGGCAAAACAACAATGTTGCCCCAAAGATAGGGCAACAGTTACTACATATCGATAACCGCCGCTGCTGCCACTAGCGGACAAACAACGCTTGCGGAACCGAGTGGCGCCAGTCAACACGAGAAGAAGACAAACAACCGCAACCATGCCAACTAAACGATACCGTCTGGCCTCCAACAGGGGGCGGAAACCTACAAACAGCACCAACGTGAGCCGTAGCGCGGCTCAGTAACGCTTTTGCTAATTATACAATACAAAAGTCCAGTCCATTCTGTTCAGTGTTGTAAGATCCAGAGGCTGAATTTTGCTGCGACATGTGTAGTAAAGCATATGTTCATTTATATCGACTCGGCAAACTATGACGTGCTTAGAGGGTCAAAGCGCATGTCCTGGCATTAGCGATTGCTGACTGAATCGAAAGACAGATATTAAAAGCGAATCTGCCACTCGTAAGAGGATATCGATGTTCTTATTGTTGTCCTTTATGTGTGTCTCATCAAGAAATTTTGCGTAGACACATGCACAACCGTCTTCAGCTTAAAAAATGTAATGATTAAAGATGTTGCTACCAACAGACACAATTCTCATTTTTTTGTACCGCAGTGTTCTGTAATTCTTTTCCTTATTCTTGGAGATGAAAACATAACCAGTGGGAAGTCATATACTAAAGTGAAAGCAAGTTATTGATGTTGTTATTGTCTTACGTGCCGAAAGTATGCAAAATTTTAATAATTTATGCAATTTCTGACAAACACCCAGCGAGAGCATAAATTGTGAACTTAATCATTGAAATGAATGTATATTACAAGTTCTAATCTCAGAAGCATCTTTAAACCCATATAAAACTCTTTCATTTAATTAACATTAAAAAGAACATTGATTGTAAAATGTTGGTCTTCGTACGAAAGTTGCTTCGTCGACATGCCTTCAACATTCTTAAGCAAACTTATCTCTTAGGACGCCAAATTGCTACCGCTGGAACACTATGGATTAATCAGTTCAATGAAAAGGAGGAAGTTGCTGCGGATTCTAATGCTCCATATTCCTTATTCGAGTGGATTAAATCAAGAATATAATGTAAAACACTTTTTACAATTTATAAGGAATTTGGAAAAGAGTATCATAACAGTATCGTAACACTTGTTACTATATTACGCGTTGTTTCACACAGCTTTTACAGGAGAGAGGGGGGTGGAGCAGGTGGTGAGAGAAGGAAAGGTAGAGAAGATGAACAGAGAAAGGGGAGAGGAGGTGATGGACACAAAGAGGGACAAGGAGAAGAAAATGGCAACGAGACGGGGAGGCGGACATGGACAGAGATAGGGGGAGAAGAAGACTGGGATGTATGTCCAATTCCCATTCATGTTAGAAACGTGTGCTTCCTGTATTCTTTCTTTTACTTTTAACCAGACTGAGCCACAACAACAAGTAGCCGGGAACAGCTGGTGGATAAACAAATGTACGGCAGCTGGAGTACTAAAACGCGAAATGAAAACGTGTTCCTGTAACCAGATGTATCACTGTGACCAATATAAACTGGACACACGCTGTTATGAATGTTTTGTACAAGTTAGTCTTTCACTTCCTAAAACATTTACTACTCGTCCGAAAGACACGAACACCATATTACTCATAAAATATACAGAAAAACACTATTTTAAATTGGGCAAAGAGCTGGACAATTCCATATCTCGCGTATACCAGTAGGAAGTAAGTTAAGCGACTCTCAGCTGAAAAATAAAAAGCAATGAATAAAGCTGAGTAAATTAAAAAATATATAGTGAATTGAGGCAAATAAAAGAACCTGATGATAAGCATGTGATAACCAACTCACATTTGTCATCATCACCATCTTTAGACGATGAAATGTAGCTATGTGCTAAATTAATTAAAACTGGAGTAAATAATCAGCACAGACACATATACTACAAGGAACGCAGCATGTGCTACAATATGCGTACACTCACCAGGCCCCGTTTATAGAGTGTGTATTCCGCGTTTTAATTAGCTTTTAGCACTAATTATCTTTTCATTATTAAATTTGCTTTTAATTGAAATTCTATTCAATTTGCAAAAAAGTTGCATTACACTAGCGGAAGGATGGGGTAACTTTCCATAAGAATTGTGTGCCACCTGTAATTAATGACGTTTAGGTACTACCTACTTTACTGTAAAATTATGCAATCGTACTAATTACATTTCGTTAATTTCTGGCAGACGATTTAAATTACAGCTTAGTGCGGCACATGAAATTAATCTTCGCAGAAACGCGCATCTCTCTACGTGATAAGATTTAAAATATCTCTAACGGTGTTCAAATTTTAATTTTGAGTGGCACTGTTCCTGAAGCAAATGACTAGAAATCTCGGGAAAAATAGGGTTGCGGAGACAGGTCATCATTTATCAACGGGCCCATATCGATTTGTGCGTTATCTTAGTCGTATGGTTTGGTAATGGCTTAAGATTTTTACAACCTGTACCCTCGGTATTCAAAAAAAATTCTCGTAGCTGTGCTGCGGTTTGATCTCTACCTTATTTCAGATATTTTCAGGAAGTAAGTGATTTAACGAATGAATCTACTATAGACTTCCAATGTTTTATTGGTGATTGCTGCAAAGTAAGAAGAAATTTTTCATATATTAGTCACTGTTTAGAGTTGAATTAATACATATCTTGCTGAACATTGATTTATTCAGAGAATCAGCATTCCAAGCGGAAATCTTTATAAAATTTGTCTATACTATACTGGGGCCCCTGAGTCAGTCCACAGACATTAAGTTTGTTTCGACATACTTGTTACAAGACTTTGGAATTATTAGTTGAGTTTGGGTAGACTGACATTTCTTCATATGCTTACAGTAAATAGTTCGTGTACTGCCTGAAAAATCTTCGATTCAGTGACAAACAGTTCGCCTCAACTACTATGATGATATTTATTTTGGTTGACAGCCATATGTTAGAAAACGTCTTCCTTATCATTTATCTTTATGTGAGTCATAAGAAGCTGGTGTAGCGCAAAGGCTCTCTATGTGTAATGTGTAGTTATTTTGTGTAAAGTGCTGGTGGGTAGAGCTATGGGTAAAGCTATTTTGTGATTGCGCGCAACGTATCTTACTGTCTTCTCAAGCCCAGGGTGGCAAATAGACATTCTACATAGCTCTTAATTTTAGCCCTGTAATACCGCTAATGTTAGGTGCGGATCATCTGAAATTAATTAGAAATTCTGATGTGACATAACAAGAATGCACAAATTGATATAAATGAGAGTTTGGGATTCTTTTTAAATGACAACACAACCTCTCCCTTTTTCATTCTACATTTATCACTGCTTTCAGGATTCTTGTGATACATAAGAAGGAAATTCGATTATTTTCAACTCTCAACAAGATAATTAACATTTAGACATTGAATATGTGATTATTAAATCTTTATCCCTTGTTATAACTAGCAAAACAATTAAATATTCACCAGTGAAATTTAAATCTATGTTGTCGTTGCTGTTCAATGGACTAAGTTGGTGGAGAATGAAATTTTATCTTTTAAACCAATCAAACTCTCATGTACTCAACGGAGGGTATGTTAGTATTCAACTCTTGAAATTGTATATTCGAAGCGCATGCAGGTTGGAGTGAGCAAACTCTCGACTAAACATTTAATGTCGCCTAATGCATTTTGGCACATTAACAATCGGGAACTGTGCCGCCATTGTCTCCGTGCTGGATCTGAAACGCTAATTCCTTACTCTGGCCTTGACTGAATCACTCAGTCTCGACTTTCCTGAGTTCTGTAGAATGTTAAATTTTCCCTAATCGAAATAATGGCTATTTCATACTCGCTAAGGGATGGAACAATGTGGACAATGTTTTCCCCTCAAAAATTCCCTCAGGAATATGAACTACTGCTTTACATCAGTCGCCACGATACGTGAAGCGTACCGCCCTCACTTCGCAGACGTAAAGGTCTCAACGTCTTCGCTATTTTTCCACACATAGGTGTGGCCCGCAGCAAGACGAGAGAGCTGTGTTAATTTAGTACTCAAAAATGCTTTTATATGACGTGACTCTCCCCACCATGTCTCTTCTATGTCAGACAGTATGGCTTCAGCCAACCGCTTCCACGTTATAGGTTAATTTTTATTTTTCTTGCTGGGTCGCACTAGCCTTGTTAATGCTGTCTAGCTACTTATCCACAGTCTCAACTGTGTTTATTTAAAAGGTATTGTATTGTTCTCGCATTATTTCTTTCTGCACTGCAGCTGGGCCTTCTTTTGTTAATGTTAATTGGGGTTTCCCAATGCCATTAGCCACTTGCGCAGTCCGCCTCCAAACTGCGTTTACTTGATCTCATTTACACATGCCCCTGTCGTTATAAGGGTAGACATTGTTTTGTTATTCGGTACATGAGCTTATTACAATTGCTTCCTCTCAAGAATATAGCGTTATTTTCTGGGGATTTTATTATGTATCGAATTATGAAGCTCATGTAAGGTCCAAAAAGACGCCTTACATATGCATGGATTATGTTTGCTAGGAACACCAGTCTTTGGATGCACAGGAAAAGTATATCTATACGCCGTACCTTGGAGTCGGTACCTGACTGACCAGTCCTGCGTCAAGGAAGTAGAGATTTGAGTTAGCGTACCAGTGTGGACTGAGAGACAATGCATACCTGAGTTCACGAGAATGCTGAAACTAGACACATTGCGTGGATACCGCGTGCGATGTTCATGGTCCTCCTGGCTCAAATTCGATGACTTCATCGAATATTTCGTTTCGATGACCAGTTTTACACTGTAATTTATGATGAGCGTAACTGATTAGCACGCTTTAGCGTAGCTTTCTTGCCACAGTTCCTCAGCTTTAGAGAAGTGCTTTCTTTGTGACTAAGGCTATCCCTAGTTCAAATCAAGAGAATATGTTCCATGTTCAAGGATCAACTTCGGTCTTTCATAACGTTATAAGCTATAGGTTAGGTTCATGTTACATCTGCCGCACATATTTAGTGTTACTATGGGTATCAGAAATTGTATGGAGTTCATTTTTCCCAGTGTCGATAATTTGTGGTTATTGTGTTTCAAATGATCCCATTGAGAACATGTATAATTTCGTTGTTGAGCTATCGGGTTCGCTTATTCCAATTTCTCTTCAATTATTTCTCATCCTGAAGGCACTTACAATAGTTCATAATTTCCTGATCAGGTTCCATGTGGTCACTTAATCTAAGGTCGTAAAATATGTGAGCACACTTTGAAAGGGATCTGTCTCCTGAATCTATGTAAAGGAAACTACAAGTTCAGGATGCATTACACTGTTTAAATTTCTCTTAAACATCGCAGTGTCAGTGAGAATTGTTTAAGTTATTTATATCTCAAGGGACATCTGAATATGAATTAGCACCCTCAGAGAACATAGGAAATGGACGTGGTACAAAGCAAAACTTACAAGACGTAATATAAGATGTCACTTCTCCAAAAACTACTCGACCTGACGGCACAAAAACCATTCTTTTGATCGTATTATTAAAGAGAAATGTTAGTTCAGCATGTATGACGTGAAACTGCATCTGCTTGCCAATGGATAAACAATCACGAATCGTTCGTCCTCTCTTGAGTTAAGGAGGCGCTGCTAGTTGAGTTAACGGAATGAGAATAAGTGAAAGCCACGCTTCCATAATTACTGTGAGGCTTGACCAACTCTTCTCGGGCCTAGCGTCCTATTTAGCCCTGCGCGCCCGCCATTGTAGAGTGGAGGCAGCTTCAGAAACTGAAGGACTCGGCTCCAAGAGACTCGAAGTCTGAGACAATTGGGATGGGCTGTCAGGACTGAAGTCTCAGCTCAAGCGCCCCTTCTGCCGTGTTCGGACTGTCGGAACATAAATTTCCATAGCACTTCTCATCTCAGTGTCACATAGCCTCCCCTCAGAAAAACGCAAAGCTTGTTTCGTCCAATAAAAACCGTACAACCAGTAGTCGGCCCAATAGGCGAGAGAAACGAGATGTTGCTCTCCTCTTCCACGTGAAGCTTAGTGCACGGGCACTCAAATTTTAGTGTCCATTCGCTGAAAAGATTGTTGATTACCCAACTGTGAGGTGCCAGCCTGTCGCTATAGAAAGTATTTTGCGAGCAGGAGAACATGACCACCAGCGACGCCTCACCGACAGCCGTTGGGTGTGGAGGCGTGGCTGGAGTCTGGTCACCACCAACGTAACTTTCTAAGGAAGGAGCTCATTTACTACTCTTCCGATTAGCGCATGAACAAGGAAGCATTGCTCAACCATTGCTTCACAGAGATATATCTAAACTACATGAAAACTGCAATGTTATAAGGGGGTTAGTCGTCGATCTCACGCATTGTCCTTAGGTTAGTTAGGTTTAACTAGTTCTAAGTTCTAGGGGACTAATGACCTCAGCAGTTGAGTCCCATAGTGCTCAGAACCATAGTGCTCAGAACCATTTATTTTCACGCATTTGTTTTCATCGTTTCTGATGACTATTCTCATCCTGTCTCTACTGGGCGAGTGTAAGTAGCATAATATGAAACCAGTTGGTCATTTAACTGACAGATTCTAAGTGACCGAATTGTTTCAACTTACCTGAATACATTCCGCCTTCACTGGAATCAACAGATGATATGATTATTCCTTTTGAAAAGCGGCAGGCGATTTCACTTGCCTTTGTCACTTAATTTCAGGATGTTTTAGTAATTGTAGTTTGATAATGGACTGGATTACAGTAGTAATGTTATTATTAATGTATATCAGATTACGGTGACTGCTCAACTGGGCACTTCTGAGCCTTACTTCCTTTCTTTTAGGACGGTGATGGACTCTCATGTTTTCTGCATGATTTCTGTATATGTGGGAAGGCACAGCACGCTGGCTTTTGGACATGCAGGACAGTGAATGTAGCGAGAAACCTGGCTTTTTTCCGTTAGCCCAAGTGTTTGTTCCAGCGGAAGCTGGGACACCATTGTGTATTTTACAACTCGTACAAATTCCCAACCTTTGCTCAGTCCAATCTCGCCACTTTCATAAATGATGAGGACAACACAAACACCCAGTCATCTCGAGGCAAGTGAAAATCCCTGACCCCGCCGGGAATCAAACCCGGGACCTCGTGCTCGGTAAGCGAAAACGTGACCGCGAGACAACGAGCTGCGGACAACCAGGGCCTGGCCAATGGCTGAAATAAGGAGGGGAGACAACCCCAGCAGCAGGAGAGCAGCACCTTCTCATGTGCTGCAGAGAGCCTTTTAGAAGATAAGCATCTTACGGTTTTCTAAGGAAAAACAGTTTGCTAAAAGTAATGGCCTAGCCTCATGAGCAGCTTACTGATTTTCAGAGGACTTCTCATGTGAGGCTAGCTGCTAGGCATGAAAATGCGCCATTGGTAAATTTGTCAGTGACGTCATAGAGACAGAGCTGAAACGGCAGTTTTTTAGATGTAGAGCAGTATTGTGTAATGTTACTGGCAGTTCATAGCGATGCGCCGTCTTGGTGAGATTTTGTGTAGTCGATATGCCCGCTATTGGGCAGCTGAGTATGCATTTTCTGCTGTTAGCGGACATGTATCGTTCAAAAATGGTTCAAATGGCTCTAAGCACTATGGGACTTAACTTCTGCGGTCATCAGTCCCCTACTCTTAGAACTACTTAAACCTAACTAACGTAAGGACATCAGACACATCCATGCCCTAGGCAGGATTCGAACCTGTGACCGTAGCAGCAGCGCGGTTCCGGACTGAAGCGCCTAGCGCCGCTCGGCCACAGCGGCCGGCCATGTATAGTTTGCTGGGGATAAACACAGCCGGGCGTACGATTCTGTAAATATATTAAAAGGTCGGTGGCTAGAGGTGGAGGAGGCGCGGATCAGGTTCCGTGGTCACACGCTGAAGTATGCGCCATTTAAGTGTTCATTTGGAGATGTGGAGCTGTATGCATCATTAACCTATCAGCGACATACATAGGACACGAGCAGTGGTGCGCGTTTAGGATGAGTGGATCCAGTGTTGTTTCGATGACAGTGCCGCCCTTAGGCTACACCGCGGCAACATTCGGCACTCTGCATGGCTGTCAGTGAGTAGTTACTCTGAGCAGAACGAGCAGCACCAGAGTGACAGGACATTTTCTTGCTGTGCACTTACAGAAATCAGTACGATCAACTGCTTCAGGGCCAGCATTGCTGTGGTGAATGCATGAGTTTTTCAATTACTGTCTGCTCAGTAGCCATTGTTATTTGTTTGGGGCTAACAAGATTCGAGAGTAGATTTCAGACCGCCATAAGCGACGGGGGGGGGGGGGGGGCCATTTTCTTGCTGGTTCAAGTAACACTGAAAATCAGCATATTCTTTACTTAGAGTCCGCATAAAGAATTTGCAAAGCATTTCACATTCTATTCATGATCTCTCTGAATATATATTTTTTCTTTTTTTTTATAAATTACTTTGTAATTCAGGAGATAGTTTCTGTGAAACACCTACCATTCATATTAAATAATTTATCTGAGGAAACCTCCACTTTATGATCTGTAGCTAGGACCTTCAACAATTTGTGTTATCCATTAAAGTTGCGCCCATTAATTTGTAGCTTATAACTGAATTAGTTTTATGAATCAGGGTAACATTACACACACATGGTCTTTCACTCTTTACATACGTTTCACAGCAAGTATAAGGTAGGCCTGAGTTGTTGAGCCCTTTGATACACACGCTGAACCTGTGTAATATGATTATTGCTTTTTATAAGTAGGTATGAGGCAAAATAACATCTACATCTACGTGATTACTGTGCTATTTGTGGTGTCACCGCTAGACACCACACTTACTAGGTGGTAGCTTAAATCGGCCGCGGTCCATTAGGACATGTCGGACCCGCGTGTCGCCACTGTCAGGATCGCAGACCGAGCGCCACCACAAGGCAGGTCTCGAGAGACGGACTAGCACTCGCCCCAGTTGTACGACGACGTTGCTAGCGACTACACTGACGAAGCCTTTTTCTCATTTGCCGAGAGACAGTTAGAATAGCCTTCAGCTAAGTTAATGGCTACGACCTAGCAAGGCGCCATTTGTACCATTGCATGTACCTCAAGATAGAGTCTCACTTGTATCATCCAGAATGCTGTATACCAAAGGACAATATAAAAGTTAAGTGTTCTAGAAGCTACGTTCTTTTCGTTATCACATTCATTACGAATCCTGTTCCAGACTTAACACCAGACGGCGTGAGTTGACGCGTGCCCTTTCGGCTACTTCACTGTGGACTGGCTGCCTTAACAGTCCACTACACTATTCACAATAAAGTGCCTGGCACAGGGTTCAATGAACCACCTTCAAGCTGTCTCTCTACCGTTCCACTCTCGAACGGCACACGGGAAAAACGAGCACTTAAATAGCTTTTACATCTGCATTGCATGCAACCTCCCTATAAGAGGAGATTCAGTATACTTTCAGGTTGTGTTAATAGGTCTGGGTGTATTACCTAAACATATATGCAAGGTCTCAAATATTTATCGTTGCACTACAACAGTTTTACCTATCCCGAAACACCTCACAAAAAGATGCCAGATGGCAATAATATTCATTCAAGGGTCAAAATCGAATGCAAAAGGGGAATATTTTCAGGGAATTGATAACGAAGCCACACCCGTTACTTTACATAATATAAGGAGTGAATGGCTTTCATAACCTTCAGGCATCTGACTGGCTTCGTGCCATTTCATGTCCTCTCGTTTGCCTGTCCCTAAATCTCAGAGCACCACTTGTACCCAAATTCCTCCATTATTTGTTGTACATATTGCAATCTCTGTCTTCCGCAACAATTTTACCCACCACAGTTCACTCTAATACCGCAGAAGCTACTCTCTAAGGTCTTAACACTTATCGGATCAACGTGCCTCTTCCTCTAGTTAATGTTTCTCACAAATTCGTTTTCTTTCTGGATCTACGGAAAACCTAATTTCTTATCAGTTCCACTTATGACCAGCATCAGTTTGTAGCACCACATCTCAAATGCTACTATTCTCTTATTGTCTGGTCACCATCCTAACATCCTAACATTCAGTTATTCTGTGCTTGCGCCGGCCGAAGTGGCCGAGCGGTTCTAGGCCCTACAGTCTGGAACCGCCCGACCGCTACGGTCGCAGGTTCAAATCCCGCCTCGGGCATGGATGTGTGTGATGTCCTTAGGTTAGTTAGGTTTAAGTAGTTCTAAGTTCTAGGCGACTCATGACCTCAGAAGTTAAGTCGCATAGTTCTCAGAGCCATTTGAACCATCTGTGCTTGCAGTCTGTTTGTGCAAGTGACTCTGAATTTGTACCTAGGATTGCCAGGCGGAATGTTTGGCGTTTCACCGTCGTTTCCATCTAAATACACTCCTGGAAATGGAAAAAAGAACACATTGACACCGGTGTGTCAGACCCACCATACTTGCTCCGGACACTGCGAGAGGGCTGTACAAGCAATGATCACACGCACGGCACAGCGGACACACCAGGAACCGCGGTGTTGGCCGTCGAATGGCGCTAGCTGCGCAGCATTTGTGCACCGCCGCCGTCAGTGTCAGCCAGTTTGCCGTGGCATACGGAGCTCCATCGCAGTCTTTAACACTGGTAGCATGCCGCGACAGCATGGACGTGAACCGTATGTGCAGTTGACGGACTTTGAGCGAGGGCGTATAGTGGGCATGCGGGAGGCCGAGTGGACGTACCGCCGAATTGCTCAACACGTGGGGCGTGAGGTCTCCACAGTACATCGATGTTGTCGCCAGTGGTCGGCGGAAGGTGCACGTGCCCGTCGACCTGGGACCGGACCGCAGCGACGCACGGATGCACGCCAAGACCGTAGGATCCTACGCAGTGCCGTAGGGGACCGCACCGCCACTTCCCAGCAAATTAGGGACACTGTTGCTCCTGGGGTATCGGCGAGGACCATTCGCAACCGTCTCCATGAAGCTGGGCTACGGTCCCGCACACCGTTAGGCCGTCTTCCGCTCACGCCCCAACATCGTGCAGCCCGCCTCCAGTGGTGTCGCGACAGGCGTGAATGGAGGGACGAATGGAGACGTGTCGTCTTCAGCGATGAGAGTCGCTTCTGCCTTGGTGCCAATGATGGTCGTATGCGTGTTTGGCGCCGTGCAGGTGAGCGCCACAATCAGGACTGCATACGACCGAGGCACACAGGGCCAACACCCGGCATCATGGTGTGGGGAGCGATCTCCTACACCGGCCATACACCACTGGTGATCGTCGAGGGGACACTGAATAGTGCACGGTACATCCAAACCGTCATCGAACCCATCGTTCTACCATTCCTAGACCGGCAAGGGAACTTGCTGTTCCAACAGGACAATGCACGTCCGCATGTATCCCGTGCCACCCAACGTGCTCTAGAAGGTGTAAGTCAACTACCCTGGCCAGCAAGATCTCCGGATCTGTCCCCCATTGAGCATGTTTGGGACTGGATGAAGCGTCGTCTCACGCGGTCTGCACGTCCAGCACGAACGCTGGTCCAACTGAGGCGCCAGGTGGAAATGGCATGGCAAGCCGTTCCACAGGACTACATCCAGCATCTCTACGATCGTCTCCATGGGAGAATAGCAGCCTGCATTGCTGCGAAAGGTGGATATACATTGTACTAGTGCCGACATTGTGCATGCTCTGTTGCCTGTGTCTATGTGCCTGTGGTTCTGTCAGTGTGATCATGTGATGTATCTGACCCCAGGAAAGTGTCAATAAAGTTTCCCCTTCCTGGGACAATGAATTCACGGTGTTCTTATTTCAATTTCCAGGAGTGTACATGCAATCTGCAGTGATGAAGTAGAGAACGTACAGTTAAGGCCCATTCCAAGCTAATGATACATGTGTGAGGAGTAGGTATAAGGAGGAATAAGGAGAAATACCATCTAAATATACATTTATGCCAACCAACGGTATTCTTACGTCTGTGACCTCTCTTTTAAGTAAGTTTAGTTGAAATGGCCGAAGTTATTGAATATATTTTCGTTTTTCGTTTCAGAAGAATAGATAATAATTTATTTTGGGAGAAAGATGAACTTTTAGTTTATTTTGCCCCTGGAAGAAGACTGAGCGATTAGGAATACTGAGCACTTAGTTGATATCATAATTACAGATCCTTTTTTTAAAAAAATTAAGCCCTTTTAAGATTGAGCTCGCAAAAATCTGATTGTAACTGATTATTAACAAAATATTGAAAAAAGAATAAAACATCTAAAAACTTTATTTGTATTTAAAATAGGTAGTCTGACTTTTAAGGCAACACGTGCGGCTAAATATAACACTGAAACCAGCTTTTCTATTTTCGGGCCTGACAATCCAGAGTGTGACCAACCCCTAGACAAATTATGCACGAGGCAGTGGCGAGCGTGGTGCCGCAGCGGTAAGACATTGGGCTCTTATTTGGCAGGAAGATGGTTCCGTCTAGCCATCCAGATTTAGGTTTTCCGAGATTTCCCTAATTGTCTTAAGACGAGTGCCGGGACGGATCCTTTGAAAGGACGCGGCCAATTTCCTTCCCTATCCATCCCCAAACCGAGCTTGTTGCTCCGTCTATTATAAATTTGTCACCGATAAGGCGTTAAACTCTTAAATACCGGCCCTGAGAACAGCAACGTCAGTAGACTCACAAGGGTTAGAGCGAAAACACCAGAAACTGTTAACCCAGCAGTCCCTACTCCGAGGAGCCCGAGGGGCAGGGCTAAAAGACGTATAACAATAATATTGCAAGACTTATTTGGCAGAGCAGTTACGTTCAGCTTTCAGCTGAACAATGTTGATACCAAATACGGACTTAGTGCAACTGCGTTAACATCCCCGCCGTGGGAGCAGTAGAGGGGACTTAACTAAACCGTGATTGGCAGGCACCTGTAAGAGACCTACGGGATTGGCTGGATGGCTTTAAGTGGAAAAAACAGAATCCCCACGCGACTCTTTAAAACCCATAGATTCCGCATTTTGGCAGAGTTCTCACGCAGACGATCTGGGCGCTGAATCCGCGTCCGTCGACTCCAACCTCGGTCCAGCTCCGCGTAAGTCTGCTCTCTTACTTGGAGTGACTCAGTGAACAGTGTCACATTCATTATGTTTTGTTTTGCAACTAAGTTGTTGCTTTAAGATGCTGCTAATGTTTGCTACTGTGGTTAGCATCCACTCCTGGTACGTCTGCACTGGCTTATGTTGTAACAGTGTTATTCATGCTTTTTCTGGCCATAGAACTAGCCTCCAGTGTATTAGTTAGTCCCGTCTGGAATAAACAACTATTTCAAAACCCTGTTTGTCCCAGGGTCTCCACAACGAGTTCCCTACCGACTCTCACCACCTGCATTTCTAGTAAATGCCTGTACTAGTGTTGGCTCAGACAGAAGAAAACAATTAAATGCCTTCACTGTGAATTGTTCTTCTGCCTTCTGCTCCGTACCGCTCCGGAGCGCAGACTGATCAGCAACCCCTTTTCCCCTCTCCCACCTATGTCAGGACACGACAAAATCATCCAGTCCGTTCCCCTTTCTACTTGGCATAAATTACAATGAAGGACCCATGTTCAGGTGTCCCTATTTCCACAATCGCACAGAACTGTACCTGTCTCTCTATTCTATATGACTACCACGCAGTTCACACTTAAGGGCTTGGCAGAAGGTTCAGAAGATCATTGTGTCAGTGGACGAATTAAGTACTAAGTAAATCAATTAAACGCACCCTTTCCTTAACATAGGGGGGTTATGTAGGGATTTTACTAAAGAGGATCAGGTAGTGATTGTGGGTGGGGCTGGTAATAGTATTGGTAGGAATGGGGAGTATAACATAGATGGTGACCTGGAAAAGATAGCCACTCAGACTGGCAACACGAATGTGCATTTCGTGGAACTGTTTCAGCGTCACGATCTGCCTCATCTTAATACAGCCGTCAGGCGTAATAACATGAGACTTGGGGGTGCGCTGATGACAGAAAGCATGGGTCACATTTCAGTGGTGTCGGTGGAGTCTATCAGCAGGACGGGTTTCACTAGACATGGCCTGCACCTCAACAGGTATGGGAAGGGGAGGTTGGCAAAGCTTATAGGTGACAGCATAGGTGGGGTTGGTGGGATCACTCATGGGAAAATTACTGCAGTAGTGGGTGTTAGAGCTGCACCTTTTTTAGATTGAAGTCAGCTGATAGGTATTTCTGCTTAAGGGAAGTCTCTCTAACAAGGGAATCACTTTTGACAAAGCTTAGGTATCCGAGTAATGAGGGAATTAGTATATTTCATCAAAATATACAAGGTATTAGAGATAAAGTTAGTGAACTGCTTATAGATGTTGACTCTGAAATTATTGGTATATCTGAACACTTCTTAAATAAGGAGATAATTCAGAGGCTTCCTTTACCAGGATACAGGTTGGCTGGCAGCTTTTCGAGGAGCTCTTTGCGGTGTGGGGGAGTAGCCATGTATGTGAAAAACGGCATCCCATTTGAGTCAATTGATGTTTCAAAGTACTGCACTGAAAAGGTGTTTGAATGTTGTGCAGGTGTGGTTAAATTTAACGGAGCTAAACTTCTAACTGTTGTTATTTATAGATCCCCAGACTACGATTTCACAACATTTTTGTTAAAGCTAGAGGAGGTTCTTGGTTCACTTTATAGGAAATACAAAAAGTTAGTTATATGTGGTGACTTCAATATTAATTGTCTAAGTGATTGTGCAAGGAAGAGGATGCTGGTAGACCTCCTTAATTCATATAATCTTATGCAAACCGTATTCTTTCCAACGAGAGTGCAAGGGAACAGTAGAACAACCATAGACAACATTTTTGTTCATTCCTCATTACTAGAAGGGCATTCTGTTAGCAAAAAGGTGAATGGCCTTTCAGAACTTTAAAAGATTTTTGTGCTGCAACACGTGTTAAACATAGTCATCAGCTGTTCAGGAAAGCTGATCCAGTTGCTATAGAGACCTTTGTAAACCTTATAAAGGAACAAGAGTGGCAAGATGTTTATAGCGCTGATACAGTAGACGATAAATATAATGCTTTTCTCAAGACTTTTCTCATGCTCTTTGAAAGTTGCTTTCCGTTAGAACGTTTAAAACAGGGTACTAGCACAAACAGGCAGCCTGGGTGGCTGACTAGAGGGATAAGAATATCTTGTAGAACAAAGTGGCAATTATATCAAAACGTTAGAAACAGTCAAAATCTAAATGCAGCAGCCCATTACAAACAGTATTGTAAGGTGCTTAAAAATGTTATTAGGAAGGCAAAAAGTATGTGGTATGCAGATAGAATAGCTAAGTCTCAGGATAAAATTAAAACCATATGGTCAGTCGTAAAGGAAGTTGCTGGTCTGCAGAGACAGGTCGAGGATATAGAATCAGTGCGTACTGGGAATGTCCGTGTTACTGATAAGTCGCATATATGTACAGTATTTAATAACAGTTGAACTAAATAGAAACCTAGTCCCAACAGGGAATCATATAGCGCTCTTAGAAAAAAGTGTTCCGAGACTGTTACCTGAAATGCTCCTCCATGATACTGACAAGAGGGAGATTGAGTTAATAATTAAATAACTAAAGACCAAGAACTCTCATGGATATGACGGGGTATCTAGCAGAATACTGAAGTATTGTTCTATGTATGTTAGCCCAGTTCTCAGCCATATCTGTAACTTTTCTTTTAGGAGTGGTCGGTTTCCTGACCGATTAAAGTACTCGGTAGTGAAGCCACTTTATAAAAAGGGAGACGTTGATAATGTTGACAATTTTAGACCTATTTCTGTGCCATCGGTGTTTGCTAAAGTTATCGAGAAGGTTGTATATACAAGGTTACTGGAGCATTTAAATTCACATAATTTGCTGTCAAATGTTCAGTTTGGTTTTAGAAATGGTTTAACGACTGAAAATGCTATATTCTCTTTTCTCTGTGAGGTTTTGGACGGATTAAATAAAAGGTTGCGAACGCTAGGTGTTTTCTTTGATTTAACGAAGGCTTTTGACTGTATTGACCACAAAATATTACTGCAGAAGTTGGACCATTACGGAGTGAGGGGAGTAGCTTACAATTGGTTCGCCTCTTACTTTAAGAACAGAAAGCAGAGGGTAATTCTCCGCAATATTGAGAGTGGTAGTGATGTTCAGTCCCAATGGGGCACTGTTAAGTGGGGCGTTCCCCAAGGGTCGGTGCTGGGGCACTGCTGTTTCTTATTTATATGAATGATATGCCTTCTAGTATTACAGGTGATTCAAAAATATTTCTGTTTGCTGATGACACCAGCTTGATAGTGAAGGATCTTGTGTGTAATATTGAAACAGTAACAAATAATATATGTGGTGTAAGTTCGAGAACGTCTTGTCGACCCCTATTCAAAAATCTGGGAATTCTGACATTGCCCTCACAGTATATATTTTCTTTAATGTCGTTTGTTGTTAGCAATATTAGCCTATTCCCAAGAGTTAGCAGCTTTCACTCAGTTAATACTAGGCAGAAATCAAATCTGCATTTAGAATGCACTTCCTTGACTCTTGTGCAGAAAGGAGTGCAGTATTCTGCTGCATCCATTTTCAATAAGCTACCACAAGAACTCAAAAATCTTAGCAGTAGCTCAAACTCTTTTAAGTCTAAACTGAAGAGTTTCCTCATGGCTCACTCCTTCTATTCTGTCGAGGAGCTCCTAGAAGAGCTAAAAAATTAAGCAAATTCCAGTGTTACATTGTTGATTTTCTTCATTTAAACTTTCGACTTGTCACCTGAATATGTTTTTTTATATTTCATTTTATCTGTTTCTAATATCGTGTTATAATTTCATGTATTGACTCGTTCCATGACCATGGGGACTTCTCCTTAATTTGGTCCCACGGAACAATATATAAATAAATAAATAA
The DNA here is from genome assembly GCF_023898315.1 of Schistocerca nitens. Taxonomy (NCBI): domain Eukaryota; kingdom Metazoa; phylum Arthropoda; class Insecta; order Orthoptera; family Acrididae; genus Schistocerca; species Schistocerca nitens. The sequence continues at coordinate 368,965,968 of NC_064620.1, read as the reverse complement.
ATAAATAATAAAAAACACGGGCTATGATTTATAGTGATCTACTGCAAGTGTATTCGAAAATTCCAGTTGCAAACTTCTAGGACTTGTAGAGGGGAGTGAGTACATCAGGTTTTAAAGACGAACCTATGTTCGGCAACTTCATCGAACGACGCTGCAGAGCATCAAAGTTACAGGCGCTGGCGCCTTTAAATGTGTTTATATACACTGTGGTTCCATGATGATGTTACAAACTTCCAAGGATTATGGAGAAGCATAAATCTATCAATTTGAGGTAAAGGTCCCTAGTTCGGAAACGAACGAGTGAAAAGTTACAAACGAAAATCGTTCTGATACCTCTGACGGTGGAACACATGTAGAGACACTGTTGTTGCTAAGAATGTAGGGTATGGAACTTTCAGAGGTGGTAGTATGGGCTAAAACAAGAAAAAATGTCCAGTGAACAATGGCTTTAAAATGCATACCTGAGAAGCTAAGAGCACTTGTTCATCTTTTCTAGTGGGAAACAGATTTCCTCTATTAAACAAGTGTTCATAGCTCTTAAGGTACGCATTTTAGAGCTCATGTTTACCAGACATTTTTTGTTGTTTTGGCCAATACTACCACTTGTAAAAGTTGCCTACTCTACAATCTTAGCAGCAACAGTAGCGGTACATGTATTCCACTGTCATAGGTATCAGAATGATTTTGGTTTGTAACTTTTCACTCGTTCGTTTCCGAACCACGGACCCTTTCCTCAAACTGACACATTTAGCCTTCTCCGTCATCCTTGAAAGTTTGTAACAGCATCACGAAATCAATGTGTATAAACATACATTTGCAGGCGCCGGCGCCTATAGCTTTGCCGCTCTCTATCGCCTTTGGATGCCGTTTCCGGACATGGGTTCGCATTCAAAAACGTTATTTACTCACTCCTCTCTGCAAGACTTAGAAGTAGTTTGTATTTCCGAACACCCTGTATATGGGATGTGGAACACACAATAACACAACCCGCATAATGAATGAGTGCACCCTTTTCTATGACAAAGTTGGTACAATTATGCTAGGTCTGCGCTGGTTGAAGCTATTAACCGAGCTGTCTTCTCAGAGATCGCTCAGTCAGTCGCCAGCGATATTGTTTACTGTCATGGAACTCTGACAGTTTGATGCGATATTAAATTTATCGCAAGAAAAGTCAGTGATATTGGGTATAATAGTTGTGGTCCTCTATTTGTGATTAGATTTCGCGATTGTAACACTGAATTGTGGATTTTTACTGTTCTCATGCAGCGCTGGCCATACCGTGTCGGCAAATATGTTTCCTTATTTCTCATAACTGGAGAAATAAATAAAGTGGCATCAGGTTTTTTTTTCTTATATCAAAGAGTGTGAACATTATTGTAGTGACAGTAGCGATCCCAATGACTTACACTCTTGAAAATAGCTACAGTATGTTAGATGCAACGACGTACGGCGATGGGGACCACACGAAATCCTTAGAACACATGACGAAGCATGCCTATCTTCTAACAACAAGCGAAACTCCGAGTGCACAACTGTTGCAATATACTCTCACAATTCAGCCACTGTAGACAGCCACATTTCACTCGGTCCTCATGAGGCCAATTGAGGAGGTACTTGATTGAGAAGTAGCGGCTCCAGTCACAAAGACTGACAACGGTTGGGAGAGCGGTGTGCTGACCACATGTCGCTTATCGTCTGAGAATGACGCGGCGGTCGGTCGGTGCCAATGGTCTTTTCAAGGCCTGTTTGGATGGAGTTTAATTTATCCATACGCATGATATTTTACGTAGAGAACAAGTTACATAGTCCGCATATTCAGTTGCAGGATGCGGTAGAATGGTTCTATTCAGTTTGTACTGTTATCTAACCAGGTGCAGTCGTTTTGGTAACCCGATATTTCGACAGCATACATTGCCGTCATCTACAGATGATACCTGTAGAATGAGCGTCTTTGCTACATCCCGCCTCCGTTATATACACTCCTGGAAATTGAAATAAGAACACCGTGAATTCATTGTCCCAGGAAGGGGAAACTTTATTGACACATTCCTGGGGTCAGATACATCACATGATCACACTGACAGAACCACAGGCACATAGACACAGGCAACAGAGCATGCACAATGTCGGCACTAGTACAGTGTATATCCACCTTTCGCAGCAATGCAGGCTGCTATTCTCCCATGGAGACGATCGTAGAGATGCTGGATGTAGTCCTGTGGAACGGCTTGCCATGCCATTTCCACCTGGCACCTCAGTTGGACCAGCGTTCGTGCTGGACGTGCAGACCGCGTGAGACGACGCTTCATCCAGTCCCAAACATGCTCAATGGGGGACAGATCCGGAGATCTTGCTGGCCAGGGTAGTTGACTTACACCTTCTAGAGCACGTTGGGTGGCACGGGATACATGCGGACGTGCATTGTCCTGTTGGAACAGCAAGTTCCCTTGCCGGTCTAGGAATGGTAGAACGATGGGTTCGATGACGGTTTGGATGTACCGTGCACTATTCAGTGTCCCCTCGACGATCACCAGTGGTGTACGGCCAGTGTAGGAGATCGCTCCCCACACCCATGATGCCGGGTGTTGGCCCTGTGTGCCTCGGTAGTATGCAGTCCTGATTGTGGCGCTCACCTGCACGGCGCCAAACACGCATACGACCATCATTGGCACCAAGGCAGAAGCGACTCTCATCGCTGAAGACGACACGTCTCCATTCGTCCCTCCATTCACGCCTGTCGCGACACCACTGGAGGCGGGCTGCACGATGTTGGGGCGTGAGCGGAAGACGGCCTAACGGTGTGCGGGACCGTAGCCCAGCTTCATGGAGACGCTTGCGAATGGTCCTCGCCGATACCCCAGGAGCAACAGTGTCCCTAATTTGCTGGGAAGTGGCGGTGCGGTCCCCTACGGCACTGCGTAGGATCCTACGGTCTTGGCGTGCATCCGTGCGTCGCTGCGGTCCAGTCCCAGGTCGACGGGCACGTGCACCTTCCGCCGACCACTGGCGACAACATCGATGTACTGTGGAGACCTCACGCCCCACGTGTTGAGCAATTCGGCGGTACGTCCACCCGGCCTCCCGCATGCCCACTATACGCCCTCGCTCAAAGTCCGTCAACTGCACATACGGTTCACGTCCACTCTGTCGCGGCATGCTACCAGTGTTAAAGACTGCGATGGAGCTCCGTATGCCACGGCAGACACTGACGGCGGCGGTGCACAAATGCTGCGCAGCTAGCGCCATTCGACGGCCAACACCGCGGTTCCTGGTGTGTCCGCTGTGCCGTGCGTGTGATCATTGCTTGTACAGCCCTCTCGCAGTGTCCGGAGCAAGTATGGTGGGTCTGACACACCGGTGTCAATGTGTTCTTTTTTCCATTTCCAGGAGTGTACTTATCGCCCCCGTCTCCACACCTTCCTCCACTCCCTGCACGCCTTGATGGCTGGAGTGGGGGGGGGGGGGAGGGGGACAAAGTCGTCTTTGTCAAGCACAGAACGAACGAAATTATAAGGCACAGTGTGTAGAGGAAAGCCACCCACACCGATGTATCTCCACGCTGCCAGCTGCCATCAACCTTAGCAGCGTGAGGGTGTGCAACATACACTGGTGCACAGAGCCCGCGCAATATCAGTCGAAGAAGGCCTACCAATGGAGCTTAACCACCTTAAGCACGTTTTCAAGATTAACAGATACGATGAGAGACAAATCCGACGTGCTTTCTGGCAGAAAGTGCGATCCCTGCAGCGAGAAAATGACGACGAGGAAAAGACAATGACGTATATGCCGTACGCCGGTAAAGTATCAAAGAAAATCGGTAGAATTTTGGTTCAAGATAACATTAAATGTGTTTTCCGTCCATCTCCAAATGCGTATCCTATTAGGTACGGCAAAACGTGACTTGGGCTCCATAAGCCAGGTGTTTAGCGTATTCCACATGAATGCCGTAAGGCGTATTTCGGGGGACTGTACAGACAATCGAAGAAAGATGGAAGGAACTGAGAAGACATACCGAACTGAAGCAGCCAACAAAATCTACTGTAGCAGAACACTGCATGGCTACAGGGGACTCCTTGATTACGGAAAAATGGAAGTGCTAACACTGACCTCGTCGGTTTGCGACTGTGTTCTGAAGGAGGCAACTGAAATCCAGTAGTTGACAGGCTGGTCAAAAGGGACACTGGGTTCGCTCTCAGCAAAGCTTCGGACCCAGCACTCAACCAGCTAGAATCACCGAGCGACTTACACGCCCTACACAGACCGCAGGAGTACTGAGGGGCCAGAATCCGCCCCATCTCATCGCCCGTCGCGGTGTGCAACGGGCAGTGGGGGAAGGGATGCGGGTGATAAGAGTATGAAGGAGGCGGTATGTAACAAAAACGCTCATTCTACAGGTACCACCATTGTAAGGTACGCTGTTGGGTTATGGTGTTAGGTCGTGACGCGGTATTAATACAGCGGACACCCAATAACAGTACAAAGAGTTGATTCGCTGGGAAAGCCTATCACACATCAGGTTCTGTTCTTTTTCACAAGCTCTGGATGACTACACTGTGTGCATTTTGGTGGAAGATGGCGTTGGTGATGCATTTTCGACTTCAGAGGTAGTTTTCGCTGCGACTTGAAGAAATCTAGGTGCGAGGGTCACTCCAAAAGAAATGCACACTATCTTTGTTTTCATTCTGCATGTGTGAAAGTTTTACAGTGTGTAGATACATCCTTCCCGTTGTTTTCAAACTTATTTCAACCTGTTCCCGTGAGTGGCGCCGTCACAGCATGTCTTCACGATGGCTGCTACACTTGACGTCCGTGAGAAGCAACGTGCTGTCATAGAATTCCTGTGCTGTGAAAACGAGACAGTGGGAAACATCCACAAGAGATTGAAAAAGGTATATGGAGATGTTGCTGTCGATCGGAGTACAGTTAGTCGGTGGGCAGGCAGGTTACGTGATGAAAGCGGGCACGGCAATATTGAGGATTGTCCTCGCAGCTGCAGGCCTCGTTCTGTACACACTCCAGACAATGTGCAGAGAGTTAACGAATTGGCGACTGCTGACAGACGCATCACAGTGAACGAATTGTCGCGCTACGTTGGGATAGGGGAAGGAAGTGTTTGCAGAATACTGAAAGCGTTGACGTTAAAAAAGGTTTGTGCCAGGTGAGTTCCCAGAATGTTGACAGTGGCTCACAAAGAAACAAGAAAAATGGTATGCAACGAACTTTTGGAACAGTACGAGAATGGTGGAGACGAATTTCTAAAAAAAAATTGTGACAGGTGATGAAACATGGCTCCATCATTTTTCACCAGAGACGAAGAGGCAGTCAATGGAGTGGCATCATGCAAATTCACCCAAGAAAAAAGAAATTCAAATCCATACCTTCTGCTGGAAAAGTTATGGCTACAGCGTTTTTCGATTCCGAAGGACTCTTGCTTATGGACATCGTGTCAAGTGGAACCACGATAAATTCTGATGCATACGTAACGACAATGAAGAAACTTCAAGCACGACTGAGTTGTGTTCGACCACATCGGCAAAAGCAGGATGTTTTGCTGTTGCACGACAATGCACGGCCACATGTCAGTCAAAAAACCATGGAAGCGATCACAAAACTCGGATGGACAATACTGAAACACGCGCCTTACAGTCCTGACCTGGCTCCATGTGACTATTGCTGTGTTGGCAGAAGAGCCAACACCGTGTTGCTAGAGGAGGCCGAAATGCACGCGTTCAAGCTCACGCAGACTGGCGTGAGGTCTGGAACAGTTAAAGGAGTTGAGTCTACTAAATAAAATACGGAGCTCTTGGAATACGTAACTTTAATCCATAATTGGAGAACATCGCTCTTGATGATACATTAATTACAATCTCAATATAAACTGGTAATGGCGCCTTGCTAGGTCGTAGCAAATGACGTAGCTGAAGGCTATGCTAACTATCGTCTCGGCAAATGAGAGCGTATTTGTCAGTGATCCATCTCTGGCAAAGTCTGCTGTACAACTGGGGCGAGTGCTAGGACGTCTCTCTAGACCTGCCGTGTGGCGGCGCTCGGTCTGCAATCACTAACAGTGGCGAAACGCGGGTCCGACGTATACTAATGGACCGCGGCCGATTTAAAGGCTACCACCTAGAAAGTGTGGTGTCTGGCGGTGACACCACAACTATCATCTCTTTGGGAAACTGAAAGACTCTCTCCGTGGAACAAGGTTTGAAGATGATGACTCCCTTGTGCACGCTGCCAAACAGTGGCTCCAACAGGTTGGTTCAGAATTTTACCGTGCCGGTATACAGGCGCTGGTTCCAAGATGGCGTAAGGCAGTTCATAGGGATGGAAATTATGTGGAGAAATGAAAATATTGTACCTAAAGGATCTACACGTTGTAAAACTTTCAAACATGTAGAATAAATGATGGATTTAAAAAAATAGTGTGCATTTCTTTTGGAGTGACCCTCGTACAGTGTGCTTGACAGCATATTCCACTTATGAAGGGACAGGGAAGGTGGCAGCGGGCTGCACGTTTGGCATTTCAGCAGGTGAGGGCCGAGTAACCCCCACCATGTCCGTTGGCGTCTGTGGTCTGCTGGGCGTGCAGGCAGTAATCAGGACTCAATCAGTGACCGCAAATTGAACAGCTGCGAGCGGGACCCCCACTCTCGTTCCAGGTACGCCACAAACTGGTTATTCTGCGAAGACGGCACAACAGTCATCTGCTGCCAGCCTTTTGCATCACGGACGACGCAGTGAGATCAGGCAGATGTCGGCCACTATTCATTTTCTGCGAAGTGTGTTTAACAGTATGCAATGCACAGTGTATCACTGCCGTCTTTAAAATCACAGAAGTACGGAATGATTTACACAATAATAGGAACGACAACAGAAGAGTGACAGTTTGAATGTTTTTATGTACACGGTCTACTACGAGAGGAGTGGGAAGATTTTAACAAGGTTTCAATACCTTGCTTTTTTTCCAAAGGGATTTAAGACAATTTCTAATCGAAAAGAGGCACTAGTTGGGTAATCACAGGGATACTTTTTTTTAAATTGAGACAGAATTCAAGCAGCGAATCACTCAACGTTTCCGGTTGTTTTACGTTCCTAACTGTAGATGTAGTATGCACATTTCGATAGAGGATCTAGTACTGTATACTCATGTTGTTGTAAAATAGTGGAGCCAATTTAACAGAAGCACGCACCACGTTAGAAAAATTTATGAATGACTATGCTGGTAAACTTCTACGTTATCTGATTTTCACACAGCTGAGTAAAACTCAACGTACTCAGTTTACTCTTTACTTATTCTAATCATCACTAAACTGACACACAATATTTTTAGCGCAACGCAATCTGACTTTCAATAATCCCTAAAAAAAGAAGGCCCTGACTAACAATAACCTATACCTTTCATGAATCACTTACCTCACAAAAATCTTCATTACTCGAAGATTTTAAGATTTAAGACTATATATATAAGTTCATGACATCCAGTCTTACAAATTTCGTTTCTCTGACGCACACACGTCCAGATCGTCTGCTCTGAAAACTCTCTCATCTCTCTTCCCACTGCTGGCGGCTCACCTCCAACTGCACAACGCTACGCGCTGTTCACACCCAACTGCCCAACACTACAACAGCGAATATTCCAACAATGCCAACCAGCCACAGACTACACACAGCACAGCCAGTGATTTTCATACAGAGCGCTACATGACGTTACCAACATAAAAACCTTAACAGGCAACTTACATCTTGACTGTGCGAGTACCTTTTCTTCGCATTCTCCTCATTCCCTTGCCATGAGGAAGACTTACCATCTCTCCTAAATAAATAAAATCTCACTGATTGCCCAAGAAACTAATATACTAATTAAATGCTGACTAAATTCACTGATGTGCAAAACGTGTAGATGAAAGTAACTTTCGCATTATGTGTCTGCCACGTAACATAGCTAGACGGAACGTGGACCATACTTGAAAAGAACTGCTACAAATATACTACGGAAGGTACAGTAACTCAAAGAAACACGCAGTGAGGCGAACAGAAATAACACTTTTATTCACAGACAATAATTACACTGAAGTCACAGCGATTTATGATGGTCCGCTGGACATTACAGAAGACGAGAAGTGCTTCTTAATAGGGTAGATGATCACCATGGACGACAGTGTGTTCTCTGCACAATGTTGGTACGGAGATCTTCTGGCAGGGTGTTCCATTCCTCCACTACTGAGGATGACAACAAAGCTACTTTCGTTCTTAAGTTTTGCACGCCAGAGTACGTAAATACTCGTATATGTATACGTAAATACACTCCTGGAAATGGAAAAAAGAACACATTGACACCGGTGTGTCAGACCCACCATACTTGCTCCGGACACTGCGAGAGGGCTGTACAAGCAATGATCACACGCACGGCACAGCGGACACACCAGGAACCGCGGTGTTGGCCGTCGAATGGCGCTAGCTGCGCAGCATTTGTGCACCGCCGCCGTCAGTGTCTGCCGTGGCATACGGAGCTCCATCGCAGTCTTTAACACTGGTAGCATGCCGCGACAGCGTGGACGTGAACCGTATGTGCAGTTGACGGACTTTGAGCGAGGGCGTATAGTGGGCATGCGGGAGGCCGGGTGGACGTACCGCCGAATTGCTCAACACGTGGGGCGTGAGGTCTCCACAGTACATCGATGTTGTCGCCAGTGGTCGGCGGAAGGTGCACGTGCCCGTCGACCTGGGACCGGACCGCAGCGACGCACGGATGCACGCCAAGACCGTAGGATCCTACGCAGTGCCGTAGGGGACCGCACCGCCACTTCCCAGCAAATTAGGGACACTGTTGCTCCTGGGGTATCGGCGAGGACCATTCGCAACCGTCTCCATGAAGCTGGGCTACGGTCCCGCACACCGTTAGGCCGTCTTCCGCTCACGCCCCAACATCGTGCAGCCCGCCTCCAGTGGTGTCGCGACAGGCGTGAATGGAGGGACGAATGGAGACGTGTCGTCTTCAGCGATGAGAGTCGCTTCTGCCTTGGTGCCAATGATGGTCGTATGCGTGTTTGGCGCCGTGCAGGTGAGCGCCACAATCAGGACTGCATACGACCGAGGCACACAGGGCCAACACCCGGCATCATGGTGTGGGGAGCGATCTCCTACACTGGCCGTACACCACTGGTGATCGTCGAGGGGACACTGAATAGTGCACGGTACATCCAAACCGTCATCGAACCCATCGTTCTACCATTCCTAGACCGGCAAGGGAACTTGCTGTTCCAACAGGACAATGCACGTCCGCATGTATCCCGTGCCACCCAACGTGCTCTAGAAGGTGTAAGTCAACTACCCTGGCCAGCAAGATCTCCGGATCTGTCCCCCATTGAGCATATTTGGGACTGGATGAAGCGTCGTCTCACGCGGTCTGCACGTCCAGCACGAACGCTGGTCCAACTGAGGCGCCAGGTGGAAATGGCATGGCAAGCCGTTCCACAGGACTACATCCAGCATCTCTACGATCGTCTCCATGGGAGAATAGCAGCCTGCATTGCTGCGAAAGGTGGATATACACTGTACTAGTGCCGACATTGTGCATGCTCTGTTGCCTGTGTCTATGTGCCTGTGGTTCTGTCAGTGTGATCATGTGATGTATCTGACCCCAGGAATGTGTCAATAAAGTTTCCCCTTCCTGGGACAATGAATTCACGGTGTTCTTATTTCAATTTCCAGGAGTGTATATATGAAACAGAGCTATAAATTAACATTACTTAAAGTAAGAACAGTATGGAAAAATGTTCAGTGTACATCGCCGGACACTGCGTTATATCACTAGACGGATCTGCATGCGTGGAATGAAAAAACGCCAGGCAATGCCCTCTTGATTAAAGCGAACGAAATCCCTCCAAGTACCAGAAGAAAAATGATAATACCCCATTAAGTTTCAGAGAGACTAGAATGCAAAAGCCATACAGATCACTATTTCATGAATTCTCTGCATCAGGAATAGGACGATCAATAAGAATATATCATTACTTTCCAGTATGAAGAAAATAGCAAATATTGCAGTAACAAGTCGAAATTGATACTCTATGATAACTATTTGCTCCTTATAGGAAATTCCGCATTCCATTTTGTTGATTCTGAATACCGATACGGGAACATTGTAAAAAATAGTAATGCTAACAAAAAATCACACACAGATGTGCTATGAGCGGTGACGTCACTGCTGACACGCCTCGTAACACCGCTTAGAATCTTATAGGCACACTGTGCACCGATGTTTAGCTCACACACAATTGTGGATGAAATCGGGATTCTTCATGTTACAGTAGGCCTATTTACTATCATTAACTTCTTTATTAGTTAAAGAAACAAATAAACTTCCGTTTATTTACAAATAATACTACGTTCAAGACACATCACGTAAAGATGCAGCCCTTGTAATATCGTCACATGAACAACCAGTACATCATCCTTTCATAATCATTTGATGTTGACAACAACAAAAGCGCCAGCCGCTTTCTGAAATGACTCAGCATTACACAGAGAGACACGAACTTTTAAATATATATACTTTCGCTTCATTTGTTTTATTTCTTTTTCCACAGTTTTTAATTGTTGCCACAAAAGTGCATTGACGCATTTACAGCATTGCTTATTTTCACAGTTGATGTTTCCTCTACTAGTGGTTTCTTCATATTTGCTGGTAAAACATATTCTAGTTCATTATGGTAGCTTCTTTTTGCTTATTAGGCTCATAGCTACTCACTAAATAAGCTCTGGGTGAAAGAAAATATGAAGGCGAAACAATATCATGCTCCGGCTTGTATTTAGGTGGAAGATTCAATAGTGCACTTTTCAAACACCATCACAATCCAAATCAGCAAACAGTATTGAGCATGGCACAAGCATTAACAACTGGAAAGGACTTGGCATTTTTATATGCATGTATCTATTTTCGTTTCGTCTCATTTACTGACGGGAAAAAAATCGCATCAGCAAGAAGGAGTCGTGCAACGTGAACGAAAGCTGGTAGACGTGAATCTACATCTGAAAGATGATGTCTATCCAAATTTCGCGTCAGTCTCATAAGAGCGACGCTAGTAACGCGACTATGAGGATGCAAATCAGGTTTGGTTTAAACACAGGCTGTAACGGTCGGGAGCGTTAGTCACCTTTGACATTGAACGTGGTGAATCTACGTTAGTCAAGAACGCGTTTAAGGCGACGAAGATCCCATTATCAACACCTCGCTGAGTTTGAACGAGATCGTATAATACGGCTACGAGAAGCTGGATGTATCTTCTGCGACACTGCAGAAAGATTTAGCAGGAATGTAACCACTACCTGGCACCACGGTGCCACAACAAACTGTTACAAATCTCAAACTGTTACAAATCGGTTACCTCAAGGACAGTTCCGAGTCAAAGGCCCTGTAGCTTGCATTCTGGTGACCTCAAACTACCGCCATTTGTGTCGTCAGTGGTGTCAGGGCCGAGCTCACTGGAGGACAGGGTGGAGGTTTCCAGAATGAGATTTTCACTCCGCAGCGGAGTGTGCGCTGATATGAAACTTCCTGGCAGATTAAAACTGTGTGCCCGACCGAGACTCGAACTCGGGACCTTTGCCTTTCGCGGGCAAGCGCTCTACCATCTGAGCTACCGAAGCACGACTCACGCCCGGTACTCACAGCTTTCGAGTGGCTGTTTTCCAACAGGGTAACGCTCGCCAACTTACCGCTGTTTAACCCAACATGTTCTACAGGATGTCGACATGTTGCCTTGGCATGCTTTATCACCACATCTGTCTCCAATTGAGCACATGTGGGACATCATAGGACGGACGTCTATTCCAGCACCATCCACAAACAGCATTAACCGTCCCTGTATCGTCCGACCTACCGCGATAGGAATGGAACTCTATCCCACAAATTGACATTCAGCACCCGTACAACACAATGCATGCACGTTTGCATTCATCAATCTGTCGATTACACCAGTTATTAATGTACCACCATATCTCATTGGCAATGGCTCATCTCACGCTTTCGTTAACTTGTAATCTTGCAATGTTAATCACTTAAATATTTTACCTAGACTAATGTTTTCCAGAAATTTGATTACTCTAAATTAATCATTATTTGGTGTTGCGACATTTTTCCGTCAGCGCATATGAAACTTAATTCCTAACTTTTTGTCGTTATCTGCAGGCACTGCTACAACACACAGTCGCACAGGATACTAGTAAATCTCTGAAAACAAATCAAATCATACTCTCAGAACACCTCAATACACTGAGAAATGTAGTGTAACACTGCATTTAATCATCAGTCACAGTCGATATTGTCATACGTAGGATGAAACATCTAAAACTTGCACCGCAAATATTGCGGTAACGGAAAGTGCTTTTGATGTACGGTTTTAAATCAACAGATTATAATAATACGTAGAATGCGTAATTTTTGTTTTTTAATGGAACAATGCGTACTGACATTAAAAAACTAAAAGTAGGTTAATTAGAATGTCAGTGGTGTCTGTTGCAGGATTGTAGCGAGTCGTTTACGAGATATCGTATTTTGAAAAGTTCCCACGCCGACACTAATACAGTACGTATGGTAGCACACACTAAAGAACAACAGATGTGAATACACTATTATGTGGGTTTTGACAAGCAACGAGACAGTTGACCATCACAGATTGTGTTTAAAATGACCACTGGCAGCGGCAAAACACGCTCCAGTCTGGTATGGAACGACTGCCGCACACGTGTTAGTAATTCAGCGGAGATGTCCGGGCAGGCTACAGTAATACGTCATTACTATCATCGGGTGTAGTTGGTATGTCCTTGTAGACAGAACCTTTCAGCTTTCCCCACAGAAAGAAGTTTACATGCGTCAAATTCGGGAAACGAGCTGAACAAGGTACAGGTCCCCTGCGTCCAATCCAATGATTTGAAAACAATTCGTGAAGACTTGCTGTAGTACTCCGTGCCCTATGGGCTGGGCAGCCAATATGCTGGTATCACAGGTTCCTTGTAGTTTGCAGGGGAACGTCTTCTAACATCCGTGGAAGCTGGTCTTTTAGGAGGCTGCAATGCGTATGCCTATTTGGTGCCCTGTGTATGAAAAATGGGCCTATGAACTGATTTTTGACTATCGTACACCGCACTTTCACATTCCGTGGACGCTGACGTTCCACCTGACGAAGCCAACGGGCATTGTCAACAGAACAATAGTGCATCGTTTGGAGGTTTACCTGGCCATGATTGGTAAATGTAGCTTCATCGCTAAACAAGATACACGATACATCTGGAGAAGTTAAGACGATTCTCATAATTGTTTCCATGCAGCTTTTGATGGAGAGAGATGTAACAGGGATGGAACCTATGTCGATGGAGAATGCGTCTTCGTGCGACTGCACAGGAGATAACGTGAGAATCAACTGCAGTAGCAGCAAAAACATTAATTTCCCCCTCTTCTGCCGTCACTTATTTCCTTCTGTTATGTTGAGTAGGTGTTGCAATACCACTTTCACGGAACTGATCGAAGGGGTTGATAAATGACTGCCGGGGTCGTTGACGTCTTTTGAGTTATCTTGCCGCATACATCGTACAAGAACGAACTGCATTCTTCCTACACTCTCCGTACACGATGAGCATGTTGGCTTTTTCTGCATTGGTAAATCCCATCGTCCACTCACGACATACTGCTTGGAATGTCATTAGAATGTCACACGTTGACCGACCAGCAAGTCGCAGTGCACTGAAGAAACACAAAAGCGCATTGTAAGCAAACATAACAACATTGTACCTAGTAACTAAGCGGGTTGAATGAGACAAACAAGACTTGTTGTGAAAACTTTTCAAAATACAATATCTCGTACTAAAATCCTACAACAAACTGCATTCACATTCTAATTCAGTCTACTTTTAGGCTATTAATGTCAGTAGGTAGTCTCCCATTTAAAAAAGTTTATGTTTGAGAAAAAATTCACTTTATAAGTGTAATTACAACCTGTTGATTGGCTAACTATACGAGCCCCTGATTACCAATCCATTCTGCGAAAACAGCACAAGAAAAGGACTTCCCATTTCCGCAATATCTGTGGTGCAACTTTTAGGTGATTCATCCTGAATAGGGAGAAGTTGCAACGCTAGGAAATTGGAGGGAAATGAAGGAAAACGCGTGAACTATCGACGCTTGGGGCAGAGTCTAACACTTGATCTTCAGCATAAACAAAAGCAATGTACTGCACAGAAATAGATAGAAAGACCCATTATTGCATGAATACATCACTGCAACCAGTCATATCCCTGTAACAACCTCATATTCACTCAAAAACTCATTGACAACACGGCAGGTTATAGCAGGGAAAAGGGGGGGGGGGGGGAAGGTTACTGAACAGTCGAGAAGTTTGTGTGTGACGTCAGAGCCGCAGCTCGCAACTCCGCACACCCTCGGTAATCCCTACTGGTATATTCTAGTAACGTAGATCTACCCAAAGTAAAGCGAACGTCGATGGGTGTGGGCCATAGAGGGAACATGGATCGTAGGTTTTTACTGTTTCACCAGACCTCTAGTATTATTACATCACGTCACACCAACAGCTTTCGCGCCAAAGACACTACGGTTTTAACAACTATGTAAAAAAATACATTAAATATTTTAATGTAATTGTAGAGGATAATAACTGTAGGAGAAGACAGATATTAGAATACGTCCAACAGGTAACTAATGACACGGGGTGCAAGCTCTACTCTGAAATCAAGAGGTTAGCTCAACAGAAATTTGTAGCTGGATGCATCAAATCAGCCAGAAGACTGATGCCTCGATAAAATTGTTTCATCAGTGGTTAGTATAGCCCTTTTTCTTTTGGAGAGGACCATTATCCCATGACCAATGTTGGATCCGCACTTGGACAAAAGGACATGGATAACCTGTCATATATGTATTTCTGTTCTCAATCAAGGATTTATCGATAATTCGGCATGCCAGCAAAAGCGGCTGTTTCCTTCGAGGACACTGTTGTTGTTTGAAAGTCCATTAAATACTGCCAGAACCTGTCTTCCCACACCCCTTGCTGTCGAATCCGTATCTGACGCCAAATGGACTTAGAGCACAAATAAATATGTCTTGTAAATTCATGGAATCTGTCAAAGGAGAGCAAATTGTCGTTTTTATATGGATAAAAGTGCACTGTAGTATTGAAGAGAATGAGCTAACGGATGAACTCGCTAAGAAGACTACTCGCAAAAGGTTGCTACTGAATGTTAAACTCCCGTTTACAGAATTTAACCGCTTTGTCAGGGAGAGAACAGAGTGGCTAGAAGAATGGAACCGTATATCTTGCTCTGAGGGAAGACATTACACGGATATCCATCCTACTGTACCACCACAGCCATTCTTGGCATGCCACTGGAAGGGTATTTCCGCTGTTATTAGGACCAGATTCAGTCTTCGCAGTTTCCCAAATCTCTGCACAGAATTCATGTGTTAGATTTCCCCAATCACTAATGCCATAGCAGTTCAACACGAGGTATTAACCATATTATGGTCATTTTAAACTCTAAGCTTTTTCAGGCGTATAGAGCTGCGGCATGGACACACAAACCAGTAAGAGGTAGGGAAGGGTTAAACTATTAATTACGGATAATACGTTACAATATTCTAGTTTCATCCTGGTAAAAGGGTCCAGATCATATTATTTAGTAGGCTCCACGTAGACCTGAAGTACCATGAAACCAAGGAAATAGTTCACGTTACTGTAGCTATTTTTTCCTAGATAAAAGGTCTAACCAATGGAACAATACTTTCTACAACAAATAACTAAGCTATTTCAAACTGCTGATACTGATTTACCTAAAATTAGTAAAATTTTAAAACGAATATGAAAAGTATTTTCATGGAAAATAAACAGTTATTGTTATCCAAAAACCTCGAGTTATTCTGACGCTGTCAGTAACATATCCAGTAATATAAGCTGGAAGCTATTCACTTGGAACGTGAGTTAATTCCTTTTATTTTTTTAAAAACTGATTCTTATTTTTCAAATGTTCTGTTTTGTTTCCACATTATATTATCAGTGGCTGCTGTTAACAAGATTTATTACTACATGCATATTATAAAACACTGTATGTCACTATGATTACTGAATATATACGACCTGTTTAGAGTTTCCAGATAAGAGGTCTAAAATTCGTGCCAATAAATTGAATCCATTGAGTCCAAAAACATGGTGAACCGTGACAACTAGATTTTCTGTTGGTGGATTCTGAATTATTAAAAATTACCAGTATCCAGAGAAGAACATATTTTTCCCTTATTAGATCCGACAAAGTAACAGTGTCACCTTAATAGTAACGTTAAATATGACCAAGTCTTAGCAAGAGCAGCGCCCCGTCGCTCTGTCTGCCCACCACAGTGGCCCGACGTGAAGAAGTATAAGTTAGTCTGTAAATTGAATAGCTACCAACGCTCGTTATGGGGGGGGGGGGGGGGCATTGGACTTTGCTGGAACAACGCTATTAATTGTTCACTCTAAATACAAGAAGAAGTGTTGCGCGGTGGCTGACGGTAGTAGCTGTATTGCTGTTGTTGTGGTCCTCAGTCTGAAGACAGCCTGATGCACCTCTCCATGTTACTCTATCCTGTGGAAGGCTCTTCATCTCCAACAACTATAGCAATCTATAGCCTTCTGAATCTGCTTACTGTATTTGACTCTTGGTCCCCCTCTACGATTTTTACCCCCCACATTTCCCTCCCTCTTGATCCCTTCATGTCTCAGAATGTGTTCTGTCAAACGAACCCTTCTTCTAGGCAGTTTGTGCCGCAAATTTATTTTCTCATTAATTTTATTCAGTACCTGTTCATTATTTACATGATGACCCATCTAACCTTCAGTCTTCTGTAGCATCACATTGTAAAAGCTTCTATTCTCGTCTAAACTGTTTATCATCCATGTTTTATTTACATACATGGCTACACTCCAGTCAAATACCTCCAGAAAAATCTAACACTTAAATCTACATTCCCAGTTAATAAATTTCTCCTCTTCAGAAATACTTTTCTAGCCATTGCCAGTCTACATTTTATATTGTCTCTGCTTCGGTCATCGTCAGTTATTTACTACCCAAATAGCAAAACTCATCTGTTGCTTTAAGTGTCTCTTTCCTAACCGAATTCCTTCAGCATCACTTGACTTCAATCGGCTACATTACATTATTTTTGTCTTGCTGTTGTTGATGTTCATCTTATATCATACTTTCAAGACACTGTCCATTCTATTCAACTTCTCTTCAAGTTCTTTGCAGTCTGTGACAGAATTACAATGTCATCGGCAAACCTTAAAATTTTTATTTCTTCTCCCTGAACATTAATTCCTCCTAAAAGTTTTTTTTTCGTTTTCTTTACTGCTTGCTCAATGTACATACTGAATAGGCATTCTCTAAGTCTACAATAGCTATAAACGTAGGTTTATCTTTCGTTAAACTACACTATGTGATCAAAAGTATCCCGACGCCCCGTAAAACATACGTTTTTCATATTAGGTGCATTGTGCTGCCACCTACTACCAGGTACTCCATATTGGAGACCTCAGTAGTAAATAGACATCGTGAGAGGGCAGTATGGGGCGCTCTGCGGAACTTACGGACTTCGAAGGTGGTCAGGTGATTGGGTGTCACTTGTGTCGTACGCCTGTAGGCGAGATTTCCACACTCCTATACATCCCTATGTCCATTGTTTCCGATGTGATAGTGAAGTGGAAACGTGAAGGGACACGTACAGCACAAAAGCGTACTGGCCGACCTTGTCTATTGACTGACAAGAGACCGCCGACAGTTGAAGAGCGATAAAGTGTAATAGGCAGACATGCATCTTGACCATCACACAGGAAGTCCAAACTGCATCAGGATCCACTGCAAGTACTACGACAGTTAGGCGGGAGGTGAGAAAACTTGGATTTCATGGTCGAGCGGCTGCTCATAAGTCACACATCACGCCGGTAAATGCCAAACGACCCCTCGCTTGGTGTAAGGAGCGTAAACATTGGACGATTGAACAGTGCAGAAAAGTTGTGTGGAGTGACGAATCACGGTAAACAACGAAGCGATCCGATGGTAGGGTGTGGGTATGACGAATGCCCGGCGAACGTCATCTGCCAGCGCGTGTAGTGCCAACAGTGAAATTCGGAGGCGGTGCTGTTATGGTGTGGCCGTTTTTTCATGGACGGGGCATGCACCCCTTGTTGTTTCTCGTGGCACTATCACAGCACAGGCCTACACTGATGTTTTAAGCACCTTCTTGCTTCCCACTGTTGAAGAGCAATTCGGGGGTGGCGATTGTATCTTTCAACAGGAGCGAGCACATGTTCATAATGCACCGCATGTGGCGGCGTGGTTACACCACAATAACATCCCTGTAATGTACTGGCCTTCACAGAATCCTGACCTGAATCCTATAGAAAACCTTAGGGATGTTTTGGAACGCCGACTTCGTGCCAGGCCTCACCGACTGACATCGATACCTCTCCTCAGTGCAGCACTCCGAGAAGAATGGGCTACAATTCTCCAAGAAACCTTCCAGCACCTGATTGAACCTATGCCTGCGAAAGTGGAAGCTGTCATCAACGAAAGGGTGGGCCAACACCATATTGAATTCCAAAATTACAGATTGAGGCTCCACGAACTTGTAAGTCCTTTTCAGCCACTTTGATCACATAGTGTATCCTGTAAGTTAAGTCGTAGGGTCAGTATTGCCTCACGTGTTTCTACACTTCTCCGGAATCCGAACTGGTCTTCCCCGAGGTCAGAGTCTATCAGCTTTTACATTCTTCTGTAAAGAATTCTGTAAGCATTTTGCAATCATGACTTTTTAAACTGATTTTCAGTAATTTTCACATCTGTCAGCACCTGCTTTCTTTGGAGTTGCAGTTAATACCTTCTTCTTGAAGTCTGGCGGTATTTAGTCTGTCTCATACAGGTTGTACTGGAGGGCATAATTTTGTGATAGTTGGCTCTCCCAAGGCTATCAACAGTTCTGACGGAATGTCGTCTACTCCCGGGGCCTTGTTTCGACTTACGTCTCTCAGTGCTCATCAAATTCTTCTCACATATCTCCCATCTCATTCTCCTCTACGTCCTCTTCTCTTCCTACGGTATTGCTTTCATCTTCCTTGTAAGGACCCTCTATACAGGGTGTTACAGAAAGGTACGGCCAAACTTTCAGGAAACATTCCTCACACACAAATAAAGAAAAGATGTTATGTGGACATGTGTCCGGAAACGCTTAATTTCCATGTTAGAGCTCATTTTAGTTTCGTGATCAAATAGTAAATTTTCACAATCAACATGTGTGGGCTGACGCGAATCCGCACGCAATTGTGCAATCACGTCATCAACACAGATTTTCTGTGAACGTTTGGGCAGGCATTGTTGGTGATGTCTTGATTGGGCCCCAAGTTCTTCCACCTACGCTCAATGGAGCACGTTATCATGATTTCATACGGGATACTCTACGTGTGCTGCTAGAACATGTGCCTTTACAAGTACGACACAACGTGTGGTTCATACACGATGGAGCTCCTGCACATTTCAGTCGAAGTGTTCGTACGCTTCTCAACAACAGATTCGGTGACCGATGGATTGGCAGAGGCGGACCAATTCCATGGCCTCCACGCTCTCCTGACCTCAACCCTCTTGACTTTCATTTATGGGGGCATTTGAAAGCTCTTGTCTACGCAACCCCGGTACCAAATGTAGAGACTCTTCGTGCTCGTATTGTGGACGGCTGTGATACAATACGCCATTCTCCAGGGCTGCATCAGCGCATCAGGGACTCTATGCGACGGAGGGTGGATGTATGTATCCTCGCTAAAGGAGGAAATTTTGAACATTTCCTGTAACAAAGTGTTTGAAGTCACGCTGGTACGTTCTGTTGCTGTGTGTTTCCATTCCATGATTAATGTGATTAGAAGAGAAGTAATAAAATGAGCTCTAACATGGAAAGTAAGCGTTTCCGGACACATGTCCACATAACATATTTTCTTTCTTTGTGTGTGAGGAATGTTTCCTAAAAGTTTGGCCGTACCTTTTTGTAACACCCTGTATACTCCTTCCCCTTTTCAGCTGTTCCTCACTAGTTAGGACTGGTTTTCCATCTGAGCTCTTGATATACATGCAGCAGCTTATCTTTTCTCTAAAGGCCTCTTTAATTTTCCTGTAGGCTGTATCTATCTTTCCCCTAGTGAAACAATGCGTCTAAATCCTTAAATTTGTCCTCTTAGCCATTCCTGCTCAGCTATTTTGCTCTTGCTGTCATTCTAATTTTTTAAACGTCTGTATTCACTTTCAAGTGCTTCGTTTGCTGCATTTTCAAAGTTTCTTATTTCATCAGTTAAATTCAGTATCTCCTGTGTTGTCCAGTGATTTCTACTAGGCCTGGTGCCCGCATCTCGTGGTCGTGCGGTAGCGTTCTCGCTTCCCACGCCCGTGTTCCCGGGTTCGATTCCCGGCGGGGTCAGGGATTTTCTCTGCCTCTTGATGGCTGGGTGTTGTGTGCTGTCCTTAGGTTAGTTAGGTTTAAGTAGTTCTAAGTTCTAGGGGACTTATGACCACAGCAGTTGAGTCCCATAGTGCTCAGAGCCATTTGAACCATTTGAACTAGGCCTGGTCTTTTACCTATTTGATCCTCTGCTGCCTTCACTATTTCATCTCTTAAAGTTACTCATTCATATTCTACCGTGTTCCTTTCCCCTGTTGTAGTCATCTGTTGCATAACGCACCCTCTGTAGATTTCAATAACTTCTGGTTCTTTCAACTTATCCAGGCCGCATCTTCTTAATTTCCTATCTTTTGCCATTTCTTCAGTTTTAATCTACAGTTAATAGGTAATAAATTGTGGCCAGCGTCCACATGTGCACTGGAAATGTCTTACAGTTTAAAATCTGGTTTCTAAATCCCTGCCCTACATTTGTATAATCAATCTTAAACCTTGCGGTGTCTCCAAGTCTCTTCCACTTATACAACCATCTTAAATTATTCTTAAAGTAAGTGTTAGCGATGATTAAATTATGCCCTGCGAAAAATTCAGCCAGGGTCTTCCTCCGTCATTCCTTTTCCCCCAGCCCACATTCAACTACTAGTTTTCCTTTTCTTCTTTTTCCTGCTATCGAATTCCAGTCCTCCATCACAATAAAATTTTCGTCTCCCTTAACTATCTGAATAACTTCTTTTATCTCCTTACGGATTTCTTCAATCTCTCATCATCAGTGAAGCTAGTTGGCACTTAAACTTGTACTACTGTCGTGGATGTTGGCTTTGTGTCTCTCTTAGCTACAATAATGCGTCACTGTGCTGTTCATAGCAGAGAACCCGCGTCCCTATTTCCTTATTCATATTTGTTATTAAAGGTATTTGAAGTCCGCTTTGTAACTACTAGTAAAGAGTATTTATTTTATTGTTTCTGATTCTTCGTATTCATTTAAAGCATCGTCAGTGGTAACATTTCTGCCTGATTTCCGTTAAAACCTTAATGTTTCATATGCTGGCACATTTTTAGCAGTTTCAAAGACAGGTTTCAAATACCATCCATAATTGTAAAGTAACTACATAGACCATGGCCATTAAAATTAAGATTTTAAATCAAATCTAGTTTACATGCATGGAGGTATTGTACATAATATTAAATAGATCACCAATGACTTTTTGTTTTTCCGAAAATCAGAAAACTGGAACTCACCAGAACGGAACAGGTCAGGAAAGATTCACTTCAGAGTATCTGTTTCACCTGCATTTTTACTATCACGTTCATCCATCCTGAAGGATTCTGTTTCATTACCTCTTGAGTGAGCTGTGTTTACTTTAGCTATTTATATCCCCATTACCAACTCCCAGATCGTTATCGTTCTTCTAATACTCTTTTCCTAAATATTGAACCTTATCACGATCCCTTGTCCGGTACTCTGTAGTGGCAGACTAGAGGGAAGCGCCTGCAAGTTTTTTTGTAGATTTTCGCCATACCTGTTCCCAGCTACATTACCGTCTCTAAAATGGCTGGTAATTGAGGACACACTTGTATGTCAGCAAGCAAACGACTCTATGGCCCTGGCTTGTAGCAGGGAGGGAACCCGAGCGCACATTTCTCGTTCTACCACACTAAGTTCTCAAGAGGGGGACGGCAGGGGAAACTGCAAAAGTGCCGCAAGCGACATGCAGTTTTGTTTAATATTTCATATCTCTCAACAACGTAGATCACAAAAAAAATTTGCGTGATTTAATATTTTGTGGCACGCCAAAGACTAAAAAATTTTGTATTTGGCACAAACTGTCAGCATACGGAGAGACACAAAGTTTCGCAGATTTTCATCGCTGAGGTTTCCACGTAATGTTGGTTTACGTCATGGTCGAAAAAAGCTTTGACCACAAATATGTTGATCAAAACATTTGTATCACATTTTAAACCTCATAATGGTGACGACGAAATTCTTGCCAAGGTAAACAAAGTAGAACTGCTGCACACTTGTAACGTAAAACATTTTGCCTTTTGAACGGAAATTGCGTTTGAGATCGATCAGTTCCATCTGCAGATGTACAGGCGAGCTTTCAGCTGAAATGGCAGGTGGTCTCGACAAAGCTAAAAACAGGTGTAAGATTCGCAGTGTCCTTACAAGTTTAGCAAGCTATTCCTGTACTTCTTCCAGCACCATAATAGACTGCTAAAAATTCGCATTTTCTTTACCGCCAGTGAACCAAGGAAAGTGGACGGTGTTCCTCGTCAGAAGGTGTCCTTTTCACAATGCGATTTTCTTCTTAAATGCAGCCTTTTTCGCCATGAAATCAGAAATAAGTTGTTTATCACCTTGCAATGTTTTACTGAGGGCAATCTGCAGTCAATTCTATTTAAAATGCATTGTCTGCGATACATTCTGGATCTTCAAATTTTCATCCTTACTTTCCTTTTTCCTCTGTAAATTCAACAATAGTGGGGTCTCAAAACGAAAACTTGTTCCAGGCATGCTCCTTGGCTTAGTCAAATTTGTCTGCAGTAATATATGAAGTCTCCATTTTGTTCCATTTACTAATCGTACTACCAGCTCAATTGGGTGTTCCACGCCTGCATATTTAACATAAAGTGCTTCTTGATGTGCAGAACAATGAATCCTATTCAAATCGTTTGTCGATCGTTATAATTTTTAGCCCTCTCATCATAAAAAAAAACCTTTCAATACCCCCTGCATTGTGTTGTAATGCCGTTTCATAGCAAATTTATATGACTACATAATACAGTATTGGGAGTTCACACCCTTGTACTCTGTGATTCCAGTTCTGTTTTAAGGGACTGCAACGATGGAACACTGGACTCCATTTTTTGTGCAAACAGCCCCT
Organism: Schistocerca nitens; assembly: GCF_023898315.1. Taxonomy (NCBI): domain Eukaryota; kingdom Metazoa; phylum Arthropoda; class Insecta; order Orthoptera; family Acrididae; genus Schistocerca; species Schistocerca nitens. Next base: position 368,942,604 of record NC_064620.1, on the reverse strand, counting down.
GGACCTGTGAACTTCCTTGATACCGCGAACAAAGGGAAAAGGGGCCATCTTTGCTTATGCTGTTGTCACTGCAGCTTGCCTCTTTTGCAGGCTCTCCACCATGGCGAATTTCCTGTCGCTACTTACGGGTGTTTTGTCGAGCTACCTGTTGTGTTGTGGCGCATTATCCAAGATACCGGCCGACTGCAGAGGACGAATCAGCAATACTAATTCCTGAAACCATTTTTCAAATGTCATAGATTCATTTGGCAGGTGTTGATGTGTCATGAATTTTGGGACAACGTAAATCTCTTCTATGAATATCAAGACGGATTGAGTAAGATTTTGCGAAACTTAGCTCGCACTGTTACTCCATGCGACCTATAGCGCTGCGCACAACGCCATTCATGTTGATCCAATGTTCCCTGACTGCAGGAAGGCATTTGGGACGGTCCCGCACTGCCGTTTAGTGGAAAAAGAAACGAGCTATCGAATATTGGACCAGGTTTCCTACTGGATTCAAGACTTCCTTACACACACAACCCAACACGTCGTTATTAATGGAACAAAATCGGCAGATGAAAATATTATATCCGAAGTACCCCAAGGAAGGACCGTTATTGTTTACAATGAACGTAAATGATCTAGGAAAATACGTCGGAAGTTCTAAGGCTGTTTGTAGATGTTGCGGTTGTCTGTAACGAAGTTCCAACGCCACAGGACAACATCGATTTGCAGAATGAACTGCTCAGGATTAATGAGAGGTTCAGGCTCTTGCATTTGACCCTAATCTTAAATATACTGATTTGCCAGAACATTACGACCACCAACCTACTGTCGATATAAAACCGTCCAGGCGACAGGAGCGCCACCTGGTGAGGAATGACCGCTAGTCAGACACACGCACGGTGCATGTAGTATCAGTGAGGGTGCTGTTCGTTTGTAGAATATGGGAAGGAGTGAGGTCTGAGTTTTACCGAGGGCAGATTGTGTTGGCCCGGAGGCTCGGCACGAGTATTTCGGAAACTGCGGAGTGCTGTCGTGAGTGTCTTCAACACCTGCTGAAACCACGTCGAGACGTCGTATGGATGGCCACTCCTCAGTACCGCTATCGGACGCTAGGCTGGGGCAAACTGGTAAGACAGGACAGGCGGCGAACTACGGCGGAACTAACATCACACTTTAATGCTGGACAGAGTACAAGTGTGTCAGAACACACAGCTCATAACATCCCTGACCATGGGCCTCCGCAGCCAACGACCCATACATGTGCCAATGTTAACACCACGACATCGACAACTACGAATGAAATTGGCACATGACCTTCAGCAATGGACTTTGCGCAGTAGCTGAGCGTTGCATGGTCTGATGAATCCCGATTGAAATGCGTTTTGTTCCAGGGGAACATCTCCTTGGCATCTGTAGCGCGGGACGGAGACAAGGTGGCGGGGGGCTCCATTATGTTCTGGGAAACATTCACGTGGGCATCCATGAGTCCAGTGGAGCACGTGCAAGGCACCATGACGACCGAGGAGTATCGTACGCTGGTTGCAGACAACGTACACCCTTTCTGACGACCATGCTTCCCGACGGCAGTGGCATTTTTCAGCAAGATAATGCGCCGTGTCACAAGGACAGGAGTGTGATTAAATGGTTTGAGGAACACGGTGGCTAGCTTCAATCGATGTGCTGGCTCCCCAACTCGCCAGATGTGAACCCTATCGAAGGCATCTGGAATGTGATTGAACGTGGCGTTGGAACTCATCGTCCCCTTCCTTGGAATACAAGGGAATTAGGTGAGATGTGTATGTAGATGTGGTGCCAACCACCTCCAGCTTCGTTGCTTCCATGCCAGGACGCGTCGCCGCTGTTATCACTGCCAATGGTGAAAAAACCGGCTATTATGTAGGCGGTCACATTGTTCTGGCCGGTCAGTGTAAATCTTAATACACATACATAGGTAAAGAAAGTCACTACTGTACAACTACAGTATTAATGAGAGACTGGTGGAAACAGTATCTATCGTAAAATATCCATGAGTAAGCATCCAGAGCGATCTTAAATGAAATGACAACATAAAACAAATAGGAAACGCGGATGCCAGACACACAGGAAGATTCTTAAGGAAATGTAACTCATTCGCGAAAGAATTAGCTTATAAGGCGCTTGCTGTATCGTTTATTGAGTAATGTTTATCAATATGTCATCCTTACCAGCTAGCATCCCACGACGAGGCACACGTCTGGTCACGGCATCATTTAATCAGCGCGACAGCGTTGCTGCCATGCTCAGCAAACCCCGTTGACAGACGTTAGAAGAGAGGTGGTGCGCATTGCGGAGAGGCTTGTTATTGAAATTTCTATAGCGCACTTCCCTCGAAAACTCGGTCAATATATTATTTCCTCCCACAGACATCTCACCTAATGATCACGACGAGGAAATTGGAGAAATTAGAGCCAATACAGAGGCTTGCCATTCTTTCCACGCGCCTTTCGCGTGGGGTCAGCTAGTAGTACCAGAAGAACCCTCTGCCACACACCAGTAGATGGCTTGCGGAGAGTGATGTAGACATAGTCCTTTTGTGTAGATTTGGACCAGAACCGCAGCTGAGCATCCCTGACAAAATCATTTTTGGAACCCCCTACTTGCAACAGTAGATAATCTTGAGATACTTTCTCCACGCTGTCACAACAAGCTAATGTATTTCTTCACGTTGTCAGAATTTTTAACATAGCAGATAGCTATCTAGTCAATATTCATCAAGTTAAAAAATTTCCTTGCCTGTTAAACAAAACCGTTTCACTTGCGCAAGGAATTGGGAAACTCTTTCCGCAGTGTTTTGTTTTGCACTATTCACCGCACGAAACATACTGATTTTAAAATAATCCATAGAGAGTTGCTAACTTACCACATTCAGTCTTGTGTTGTAGATACGTTAACGGAAAAATCGCAAAACCAAAAAATAATTAATGTAGAGTAATAAAATTTCGGGAATGCATTCCTGTAGGTAACATATTAAAGTGACTAACAGTGCATGATCCCAGGTTACTAGGAGTGTGAGATGAGCCGTTGAAAATGTGAAATGCTAGTACATTAACAACCGGTGTAACCGCTAGAATGGTAAATACGAGCATGCAAAAGTGCATGCACTGTGTTGTACAGGTGCCGGATGTTAGTTTGTAGGATGGAGTTCCATGACTGTTGTACTTGGTCGAGCAATACAGAGACGATTAATGCTGTTTGTGGATGACGATGTTCCATATGTGTTCGATTGGACACTCATTAGTGACAGAGCAGGCCAAGATAACGTTTTGACACAGTAGAGCACATTGGATTAAGCAGCGGTATGTGGGCGAGCGTTCTCCTGTAGGAAAACACCCCAACACAGGTCGAATCACCAGACTGACGTACAGTTTGGCAGTCAGGGTGCGTGGGATAATCACGAGAATGCTCATGCTGCCATACAAAATCGCATTGCAAAAATGGTTCAAATGGCTCTGAGCACTATGCGACTTAACTTCTGAGGTCATCAGTCGCCTAGAACTTAGAAATAATTAAACCTAACTAACCTAAGGACATCACACACATCCATGCCCGAGGCAGGATTCGAACCTGCGACCGTAGCGGTCACGCGGTGCCAGACTGAAGCGCCTAGAACCGCACGGCCACACCGTCCGGCAATCGCATTGCAGACCGTCACCCCAGGTGTATGTCTTGCGTGTCTACTACATAGGCATGTTGGGTACAAGTCCCAACTGGCCTCCTTCTAACCAACAGTTGTGGCCGAGCGGTTCTAGGCGCCTTAGTTCGGAACCGCGCTGCTGCTACGGTCGCAGGTTCGAATCCTGCTTTGGGCATGGCTGCGTGTGATGTCCTTAGGTTAGTTAGGTTTAAGTAGTTCTAAGTCGAGGGGACTGATGACCTCAGATGTTAGATAGTGCTCAAATGCATTTGAACCATTTTTTCTAACAAACACACGGTTATCCCTGGCACCGTCAGCCCCGATAGCTGAGTGGTCAGGGTGACGGATTACCATCCTACGGGCCCGGGTTCGATTCCCGGCTGGGTAGGGCATTTTCTCCGCTCAGGGACTGGGTGTTGTGCTGTCTTCTTCATCATTTCATCCCCATCCGGCGCGCAGGTCGCCCAATGTGGCGTCGAATGTAATGAGACCTGCACCAAGGCGGCCGAACCTGCCCCGCAAGGGGCCTCCCGCCCAATGACGCCAAATGCTCATTTCATCCCTCGCAGCGAGGCAGAACCAGCTTTCATCAGAAAACACAACAAACCTCCGCTTGCGCTCCATTGAGCTCTCGCTTGACGCCAGTGAAGTCACAAATGGCTTTGGGTTTGCGTCAGTGGAATGTGGGCTACAGGCTTCTGGCTTACAGCTGTAACCGATTTGTCACCGTTCGTTGTGTCACTGTGGTGCCAACTGCTGTTCAGATTTCCGGTGCAGATGCAGTGCTTTGCGAGAGAGACGTACGCCGTAAACGGTGCTCTTCCCTCTCGGTAGTGCCACGTGCCCGTCCGAGCCAAGTCTTCTTGCAACCCTACGTTCTCTTGACTACCGCTGCCAGCAGTCATGTACAGTGGCTACACTCCTGCCAAGTGTTTCTGTAATATCGCAGAAGGAACGTCAGGCTTCTCGTAGTCCTATTACACAACCTCGTTGAAACTCAGTAAGGTGTTAATAATGGCATCTTTGTCGCCTTAAAGGCATTTTTGACTAACATCAAGTCTCTACGTCCGTTTTCAAAGATTGCTTTTTGCTTTCGAGGACGTTAGTACTCCAGATACAAGAAAAGCACGCTGAGCAAGGGGTAAGTCACTTTTATTTCAGGGCATATCTCACTTTGCATCCTTGAGCAAATACTGTGTGGTTTGAATTGTCAGGTGTAGTGGTAGAAAGCAAATTTACTTTCAGTGAATAGGATTGGTAATTTCAAGCAGTTATTTTCTTCCGAGCAAAGTAGTAATTTATTTTTGAGGATATTCCAAGTCAGACATTGCACTTCATATCACACAAAGTTCATAATATACTTCGGTACTTAGTTTTAGTTATATAGTTTTCAGTGACCACACAATTCGTTTCTTTTGACATTGATTAGATTCATTTTCTTCATTTCAAATTTTACATTACGTGAAACTGAAAGTTATATTTCACGAAACCGTTCACATGCGCAGCACAGCACCAGCTAACAATTAGTTTTGCTCAGCAATTGAATACGGTATCTTAAATACAATTTAATTGAGAAGAACGCTTTTTAAATCAGTATATTCAGTTTTCTCATATACAGAAAGCTTACAGGTGTAGTACAGCAATTTTTTGACACTTGGTACAAATTTTTGCACTGTATAAAAATCACGCACGGCATCTCGCATGACATGCTTCTTAAAGGCGTCTAATTCATGATGTCATGATACGTTTTACCAACAGCCCTCCTAGAGAAAATAAAACGAACAAAGATACACTGTAGTAACTTCACAGGTATTTAATGCCGTAAAAGTGGATCACATTAGCTACTCATTTTGTAGGCGTACTACTACACAAACTGATGTGACAGTAATTCAAAACACGTATTAAAATAACTCTCTTGGATTAGATGGCTTTATGGAAGACTGTCAAATAGAAAAATAACTGAAACTGACCTCCCCTTTCATAGAGTTCCTGGGGATTCGCCAAAAGCATTATTAAACTTAGCCTTCCTAGACCGGCCAGACTTTATACTCTGTAGCTAGCGCCTCATTCTCTAGACTGACCGAGAGGGCGTAGTAGTTTATTCTGTCGCTCTACAGTGTCGAAACATTCATGAGATTAAGCAACTGTCATCTGTCCACGAACAGGAATGGAAGGAGTTGAAGGTGTCAGCCTCAATGAAGCAGCATATCGGGAGAATGGTGGGTGGGCGGGATAGGGGGAAGGGGGGGGGGGGCGCGTTGTACACCGCCTGCCAAAACTCCGGGCATATTTATAATCGCTTTCCGAAAGACGTAGAGTTTCAAAATACATGGGTAGCTCAATGTCAGTGAAAGGATAAAGTTAATGTGGTCCATGCAAGAATATGCTCCGAACATTTCCTTCCAGGAGGCTCTTTGCGGGTTTAAGAAATCAACTATTAAGTCTACCAGTCGGGCGAGTGCGTAAGTCAGATGCCATACCCTCGCAGAAAATACCTAACTAGGACGGAGAATAATCTTCCGACTACTGAATCTTGTTCTAGAGATCAGGTACGAATTAAGTTGTTAAAAGTTTGCCGGGAACGAACTAGTATTTATGCAATTCGAGAACATTTTTGGACACTCAAATTGTGCACTATTTTGTATCTGTTAATAACACTTCTGTCGTAAACAGAGATCGTATGTTTAAAATAAATTCTTTTCTTCTTCTTCTTTTCGTTTTTGGCGTCTAAGGACGACGATAATTCGCGTCAGATTCGTTTCTTCTGATCTTTCTCCTTGTACAGTATTCTCTCATTCTCATACTTTGCAACCTTCTTCGCTGTTCTTTCCATGATGATCTTACTCTAGGTCTGGTTATGTCCTCGGAACGACTGAAGGTCTGAAATTTTTATTTAAATATACAAGGTGGCGGTCACTCAAGAAAAACATACAGGGAATTGGCGTAAAGAAATTTATTTCAAAGGCCGCAGTCAAGTCCTTACAAGTTTCCTCCCTGATTAACTTCGGCTGTGCCTACATGACGCAAACTGCCTGCCTTTCAGAACCAAGGCAGTTCTGCTCACTGCTGAAGTTTGCTAGTAAATTCATACAATCGGTTTAGCCAACAATATGCATGGGAGGCAGGACACGTATGTGGACGATGGAGGGTTCTGCAGAGCAGAACACATTCGCGCCTCTCTCTTGTGATCGATACCTCGAGTAGAACAGATGTCTTTCTTGGAAGACAGAGCCTCTGGCGCTGTCCCACATCACCGGCCACCAACAGAACATGAACAGCCTCCCCTCCCAGTGCACACTTTATTTAGTTTGCTCGACCTCTTGGACTGGCCTACACCTGTAACTTCATATCCTAGCCGCACCCCATGTATCCTCTACATTGAAAAATACTCTCTTTATTTGACCTTTTTCCTCTTCTGTCATTTAACATCAACTCTGGATGCATACTCACAAGGCCTGACAGCTCGACCACCTGTACATTGTCGTCAGCAGTGGGGTTACCCTCTGTCACACACCATACGATTTAGATGTAAGTCTAGATGCAACAACGTGCCTCTACTCGCATCTGTACGTAAAAATCGCCCTATCGTATGTTTCTGGTTCCTGTACTCCACTTCTTCCAAATCGCTTTGTACCTCTTGGATCCAGGGTACTTTGGGCCTTTTGTTCACTAGGAATTGTATTATTTGCTGTGTTAATCTTCCCTGGTCCATTCTGAGAATGTGTCCCAAGAAAACTCTCCTTCTTTTCTTGGTAACTTTCGAGATTCTCTCTACTTTGGTACACAGTTCTTCGTTCGATCGTCTTCTAAATTCTCCTATTCTTCGGGTCGGGAGGTTCTTGTTAAAGAATTATTTAACGATGTTTTCGATGTGCTAAACTCTAGATTTCCTAAGGGTGAAAGACTCCTCTGAGAAGCGATTGTGGACTCAGTCTTGAAAGTCAAGAACGTACGCCAAAACATTTTTTAAAAATCTCTTCAGTTTCGCGGGCAGGAAAAAGAAGCAGTTTCCTTCCGATTCAGAAATGATTTTTAATCTAATAAATTCGCTTATTGGGCACTCTAATTACATTAACAGTGTTGTTCAGCCTATATATTGACATCCAGGTTGAATCAAGACTGCTTAGGAAATTATGTTTCTCGACTTCAGCGTATCGGTTCATTCTACAATAATCCTAGGGCTTTATAAGTAAAAAACACAAGCGTCTTTAATGCTAACAGGAAACGCCAATGAAGTATCTTTATCCGGTCGTCCTTCCTTCGCCGACGAAAGATGCCAACTTACATCTACTAACATGATGATCGCAGCCGAAGGTGAGACTCACAATTGTATTTCAAGCGAGATGCATTTGAGTGCATTCTCGAAATCCGTCAAAGGGACTGATTTTAGTGATCCTGGATCTAGAATGGAAAAATGTCTGCTTCTGAACATCGTCTTTGAGGGCCCAGAAGATGCAGCGTGTAGTCCTTTGAAGTATTTAGCGGATTACGTCGCCTTCAAAGTAAAAACATTGATGCTTCGCTAGCGACAACAGAAAATCGTCCATTAAACCCAAAAGAATTCACGAATCAGGACTGGATCGATGTTATATGTCAAGGAGGCATCACTCACCCTGTACCTGAATGGCTGGTGGCAGTGGTGGATCCAGAAATATTTTCAGTTTTTCATGAATCAAATGTGTCCCAATGTAGCAAAGTAATGAAAACATTATAATCTTCATTATATTTCAAGTATCCCTGGACAGATCGAAAAATCACTGGTTTGTATATGGCGACAAGGTCATCTATACGAATGAGATGTGTGAACAGTCCATGTGAATGGGAGCCAATAAAAAAATTCAGTGAAAAAGAACCAACTTTGGACTGCAGCACATTCAGCAATCACAAATTAATTTTGCAGTGCGACTGTTGTAAGGTATGGGATATATCGTCGTTATATTTTATTTTCTAATAACTGTGTAACGGAATAAAGCTTGCAGTTACAAAGTGTAACTGGGAAGCGTATTTTTTTCGAATAGGTCACATTCGTAATTAAAGAGAGAAATCACCTGTGATTATTTAATTTACGTTTGTTAACCAATAAAAAATACGGCTTGAGGCACGAACGGAAAAACTGCTGGCGTTTTGCGAGCCGAGTTGTAGAAAGTTGCCAGTTAATAACATCAGGTGTACGCTCGTGATATGCGAGATTTGAAGTCGGCGCCTACGATGTTCGCCTCGTGACGTCATGATCGGTAATCAGTGGCGCTATATCCACGGAAAGGCCTACGTCTCGTATAACCTAGATACCTTGGCAGCGTCTGACTCATCACTGATTTTTAAAATAAATACAAATACCAAATTGTACTTCACAAATCACAACTCGGCACAGGAGAGTTAACAATATCACTACACAAATATCAGCATACTATATCAGAAATTGTTGGAAGTTAATGTTGGTAATAACCGGAAACAAATTCATGTCGGTCAGAAGCCATACAAACTCTTCCGGCTGTTATCGAAACAGCGACTCTCGTCAGTAATGGCATCGTGGCTTTACTGAGAGTGAACCATTAACACAACTGCTTTACAGGCACACCGATTGTCAGTTTCCCGTTAAGCAAGGTGGTGCAGCGCGCAATGATTTACGTAGATTCTATTCGTATGCGTTTTTGCGATGGTGCTATTAGTTACCAATTTCGGCAACTCCATAATGAAATAACGTCTTAGTGGAAGTTAACATTTTACGGAAGTGTCTGAATATTATATAGGTATTTGTTTAAAAGCAGTGCCATGGAACAGCTGGTATAAGTTGGTGAAACAGTCTGTAATTGGTCCTTGTGAAGTAATTGGGTAGAAGGAGTGGGGACTCGCCCGCTCGCACTAACTATGGAAGCCAGCCAGCTAAATTGGCTCACGTAAAGTTTTCTTTTTGCTAGAGTGGACACAACGAGCGACAGACAAGATGCTACAGACCTGCTGCAAATGAAGAGTATGATGAGAAGTTCCTTAAGTCAATAGCTTTACTGCCCTATCTAGGAAGCATTTCAAACAAGATCGGTCGTGTCATGAAGATTAATGGTGTTAAATGTGTTTTGAGACATCCCTCAAAGGTCTCGTCTCTTTTATGGTGAGTGAAGGATGAACTAGGTCTCCGCGAGGGACGTCCCCCCTCGCAGTTGCGTCTGGGCACAGGTCCGTCATGGTATTAGGAACGTTACACACGCTTACGATAGCGTGTCCATGTTTTTATCATCTCTTTGTATTTCTCTTTTTATTCTTCCATATCATCTATTTATTATTTATCGCTCGTTCTCTGGGGAGTCACATTTTTTTCCACCTGCACACTTTTCTATTAGAAGGCACTACTCACATTCGATAACATCACAATGAGGGAACTGCTTAACGCAATGTCAATAGGACAGACATTTCTTAAATTACGTACGTTTATACTGCCTGATAAAAAAAGTGAAGCTCCCAAAAGGGAGAAGGCGACACAAAATGAACCTTCACCGGCTGGGAGCAAATGTGATGTTATTGCAATGATTACAAAATCGAGTCACATTTACGCTGGACTTGTTATTAACACACTTAACAGTATGAGACTGCACCCCATTGTATCCTCTATAGAGGCGACATTATAAATGGGTTGTAAATGGTCGTTGTATCCCAGGAATTGTCACTGGGATGGACCCGAGCTGGTCCCGGACATGGTCAAACGGGAACAGATTTGGAGATCTTGCTGACCGTAGGAGTACTTCAACATCACACAGACAGCTCACAGAGACATGTGTGATGTGTCGACGAGAATTGTCTTGGTGAAAAAAGGGGCCACGAAAACTGTCGTATCAGAGGAAACACATGAGTGATTTATCGACGTGCTGCCAGCGGTAGCTCAATCAATATCAGCCTTGAACCTGAAGCCTTATTCTACGACCGGCCGCTGTGGCCGAACGGTACTAGGGGCATCAGTCCGGAACCGCGCTGCTGCTACGGTCGCAGGTTCGAATCCTGCCTCGGGCATGGATGTATGTGATGTCCTTATTTTAGTTGGGTTTAAGTAGTTCTATGTCTGTGGAACGGATGACCTCAGATGTTAAGTCCCATACTGCTCAGAGCCATTTGAACCATTTGAACCTTATTCTACGGCTTCCCACGCCATGACGCCAAGAGTATCATTTCTGCGAATCTCCAAAATATTGTGAAAGGAGTCTACTGGGGTACACTTGTATGTGGCACCCGAATATGATAATAATACTAATGTAAACTAAAATGAAACTACACTGCTGGCCATTAAAATTGCTACAACAAGAAGATGACGTGCTACAGACACGAAATTTAACCGACAGGAAGAAGATGCTGTGATATGCAAATGATTAGCTTTTCAGATCAGTCACACAAGGGTGGCGCCGGTGGCGACTCCTACAATGTGCTGACATGAGGAAAGTTTCCAACCGATTTCTCATTCACAAACAGCAGTTGACCGGCGTTGCCTGGTGAAACGTTATTGTGATGCCTCATGTAAGGAGTAGAAATGCGTACCATCATGTTTCCAACTTTGATAAAGGTCGGATTGTAGCCTGAAGCGATTGCGGTTTATCGTATCGCGACATTGCTGCTCGCGTTGGTCGAGATCCAATGACTGTTAGCAGAATATGGAATCGGTGGGTTCAGGAGGGTAATACGGAATGCCGTGCTGAATCCCAACGGCCTCGTATCACTAGCAGTCGAGATGACAGGCATCTTGTCCGCATGGCTGTAACGGATCGTGCAGCCACGTCTCGATCCCTGAGTCAACAGATGGGGACGTTTGCAAGACAACAACCATCTGCCCGAACAGTTCGACGACGTTTACAGCAGCATGGACTATCAGGTCTGAGACAATGGCTGCAGTTACCCCTGACGCTGCATTGCAGACAGGAGCGCCTGCGATGGTGTACTCAACGACGAACCTGGGTGCACGAATGGCAAAACGTCATTTTTTTCGGATTAATCAAGGTTCTGTTTACAGCATCATGACGGTCGCATATGTGTTTGGCGACATCGCGGTGAACGCACATTGGAAGCGTGTATTCGTCATCGCCATAGTGGCATATCACCCGGCGTGATGGTATGGGGTGTTATTGGTAGCACGTCTCGGTCACTTCTTGTTCGCACTGACGGCACTTGGAACAGTGTACGTTACATTTCAGATGTGTTACGACCCGTGGCTCTACCCCTCATTCGATCCTTGCGAAACCCTACATTTCAGAAGGGTAATGCACGAACGCATGTTGCAGGTCCTGTACGGGCCTTTCTGGATACAGAAAATGTTCGACTGCTGCCCTGGCTAACACATTCTCCAAATCTCTCACCAATTGAAAACGTCTGGTCAATGGCGGCCGAGCAACTGGCTCGTCACAATACGCCAGTCACTACTCTTGATGAACTGTGGTATCGTGTTGAAGCTGCGTGGGCAGCTGTACTTCTGTACGCCATCCAAGCTCTGTTTGACTCAATGCCCAGGCGTATGAAGGCCGTTATTACGGCCAGAGGTGGTTGTTCTGGGTACTGATTTCTCAGGATCTATGTACCCAAATTGCGTGAAAATGTAATCACATGTCAATTCTAGTATAATATATTTGTCCAATGAACACCCATTTATCATCTGCATTTCTTCTTGGTGTAGCAATTTTAATGGCCAGTTGTGTATTATATTATATACGATGTATGTCTCTGAAGGCTTTATAAAGGGGATCGCTGATTGAGCAAGGCCGCAAAACCTAAGATATTGCTTCTGGTCTGAGATTGTGATGTTGGATTAAGACAGTGCTTGGCGCACATCGGTGAGTTGCTGGCTGTGAGCGAAAGAGGATGAATTAGGCACTTTTTGAGGTTTGCTCTGTGAAGCCACCAAGTGTTAGATTATAATGTTTGAGTTACGAGTACGTGTATTATTGGAAACAGAAACGTGAAAGCGGAAGTCATCTCGCAGGCAAGGTAGAGATGTTAAATATTTATGACTTTCATTTTGCCAGCGCGTTAGTGTAAATGAGTTGGCTGATAATTTGCAATTGTTGAGTATCACCAGAATGTACGTAAACAGATTTGATGTAAAGACTAGTTAAATATTTCCCTTTCTTTAGTTGGGCTAGGTAATAATTGCTGTACAATTCTCATTGTTGTGAATTATTGAAAAGGATTTAATTTTTCAGAGTAATGTAACTTCAATTGTCAGATGTTTTGGAAAGCCAAACTTAACTTCGAGTACAATTTTGTTATTGGCCGAAAAATTTCCATGTTTTTCAATATATCATACGTTTTTTTGTGTTTAGTTTAAGAATATTTGTCAAACATTGATTTGAGGGAAGTTGGGTGTGAGCGACGCTAAGAGACGGACGTGCCGCCCGTCTGGGGGTAGCAGTGGGTTGGTAGCCACGTTCGGGGACAACTATGTATGTAGCGACGTACATAAGCGATCTAGTGGAGCGCAATATAGTGGATTAGGACAGCAGACAAGTGTATTTTGTGAGCTGTGAACAGACTGTCGAGTGTCGTGGTCGTGACCAATGAATTTTATTGTGAACTTACGTAAAAGTCTCTCAGACTGCATTTTAAGTGTCTATATATATTTGACAGGAAGGGGGGAAAGAAATACAGTAGAAGAAGAATGGGTAGCTTTGAGGGATGAAGTAGTGAAGGCAGCAGAGGATCACGTAGGTAAAAAGACGGGGGCTAGTAGAAATCCTTGGGTAACAGAAGAAATATTGAATTTAATTGATGAAAGGAGAAAATATAAAAATGCAGTAAATGAAGCAGGCAAAAAGGAATACAAACGTCTCAAAAATGAGATCGACAGGGAGTGCAAAATGGCTAAGCAGGGATGGCTACAGGACAAATGTAAGGATGTAGAGGCTTATCTCACTAGGGGTAAGATAGATACTGCCTACAGGAAAATTAAAGAGACCTTTGGAGATAAGAGAATGACTTGTATGAACATCAAGAGCTCAGATGGAAACCCAGTTCTAAGCAAAGAAGGGAAAGCAGAAAGGTGGAAGGAGTATATAGAGGGTCTATACAAGGGCGATGTACTTGAGTACAATATTATGGAAATGGAAGAGGATGTAGATGAAGATGAAATGGGAGATACGATACTGCGTGAAGAGTTTGACAGAGCACTGAAAGACCTGAGTCGCAACAAGGCCCCCGGAGTAGACAACATTCCATTGGAACTACTGACGGCCTTGGGAGAGCCAGTCCTGACAAAACTCTACCATCTGGTGAGCAAGATGTATGAAACAGGCGAAATACCCTCAGACTTCAAGAAGAATATAATAATTCCAGTCCCAAAGAAAGCACGTGTTGACAGATGTGAGAATTACCGAACAATCAGTTTAATAAGCCACAGCTGCAAAATACTAACACGAATTCTTTACAGACGAATGGAAAAACTAGTAGAAGCCGACCTCGGGGAAGATCAGTTTGGATTCCGTAGAAATACTGGAACACGTGAGGCAATACTGACCTTACGACTTATCTTAAAAGAAAGATTAAGGAAAGGCAAACCTACGTTTCTAGCATTTGTAGACTTAGAGAAAGCTTTTGACAATGTTGACTGGAATACTCTCTTTCAAATTCTAAAGGTGGCAGGGGTAAAATACAGGGAGCGAAAGGCTATTTACAATTTGTACAGAAACCAGATGGCAGTTATAAGAGTCGAGGGACATGAAAGGGAAGCAGTGGTTGGGAAGGGAGTAAGACAGGGTTGTAGCCTCTCCCCGATGTTATTCAATCTGTATATTGAGCAAGCAGTAAAGGAAACAAAAGAAAAATTCGGAGTAGGTATTAAAATCCATGGGGAAGAAATAAAAACTTTGAGGTTCGCCGATGACATTGTAATTCTGTCAGAGACAGCAAAGGACTTGGAAGAGCAGTTGAACGGAATGGATGGTGTCTTGAAGGGAGGATACAACATGAACATCAACAAAAGCAAAACGAGGATAATGGAATGTAGTCGAATTAAGTCAAGTCGGGTTATGTTGAGGGTATTAGATTAGGAAATGAGACACTTAAAGTAGTAAAGGAATTTTGCTATTTGGGGAGCACAATAACTGATGATGGTCGAAGTAGAGAGGATATAAAATGTAGACGGGCAATGGCAAGGAAAGCGTTTCTGAAGAAGAGAAATTTGTTAACATCGAGTATAGATTTAAGTGTCAGGAAGTCATTTCTCAAAGTATTTGTATGGAGTGTAGCCATGTATGGAAGTGAAACATGGACGGTAAATAGTTTGGACAAGAAGAGAATAGAAGCTTTCGAAATGTGGTGCTACAGAAGTATGCTGAAGATTAGATGGGTAGATTACATAACTAATGAGGAGGTACTGAATAGGATCGGGGAGAAGAGGAGTTTGTGGCACAACTTGACCAGAAGAAGGGATCGGTTGGTAGGACATGTTCTGAGGCATCAAGGGATCACCAATTTAGTATTGGAGGGCAGCGTGGAGGGTAAAAATCGTAGCGGGAGACCAAGAGATGAATACACTAAGCAGATTCAGAAGGATGTAGGTTGCAGTAGGTACTGGGAGATGAAGAAGCTTGCACAGGATAGAGTAGCATGGAGAGCTGCATCAGACCAGTCTCAGGACTGAAGACCACAACAACAACAACAGTGAATATATTGAAGAAAAGTAAACTACTTTTACGACAGGTGTTAGTTGGCACCCTATGACGAAAAACGTAACCAAACATTCAGACCAGCCACATATCTGGGTCACTCAATTAAGTTGAGTGTAACAAATACATATTTTTTCGTGTCATAGGACGTGACGGCTAGAACCAAACTATTCAAACTTCGTTGTGTAGTGCCGTGTACTGTCGTACCATGCCACGACGACTTGCTGCACTACGCCGGGAGAAAGGATGTCCGGCACGGTGTTAGGTGTTCCATGACTTTTGTCAGGACAGTGTACTCGCCGATGGTCATCATTCAGAATAGTGCAGAACACCAGTTCATCACTGAAAATAACGACGCGTCATCAGCAGTCCATGCTTCCCAGTCACGGCACCACTCTGTTTTGAGTTGTCATGGTAACGGCAGCATACGCATTGGACTATAATTCCCTAGCCTAGCTGCTGCTAGTCTTCGGCCAGTGATGCGGAATGACAGAGAATAGAGCAGGGAGTATCACTTGTTCTCGGGTGGCAGACTCAGATCTGAAAGAACGACAGTGAGCTTGGTACACAACAGACGATTCCCCATTGTGATGGTCAGACGTGGTAGACCGGAACCTAGTGAGAATGCCTAGCCTCATCCTGCCATGCAGTCCAACATCGGCCCACTGTCACATCAAAATCCCCCACAGATCTGGATATTGTACGATTCGACCATACGGCCAAATAGAGACAGACAACCGGGCCTATTTCAAACTCTGGCAGGTGCTGATAAGGCTATCTCATACCAGTACGTACCGTCTCCGTGTCCTCCATGGTCATCACTCAACATCTGAGGCTGTTCACGCTCTAGGGACTCTACAACGCCTAGTGACAACTCTAAAAACGAACAACGCTAATGCACCAGCCACAGAGAATTGAAAATCTCATCGTTTACATACCCGCCGATGGTATGCATGCGAACGAAGTTTCGTTCACATCTGACAATGTCTTTGGGGCTCTTTAAATTTTTTCAGGCACGGTATATACTCGTATGATTATCATCATTGTTGTGTTGCTCATATACTACAGAAATTGTAGTGCTAACTCACCAAGGATATCTTGTTACATGTAGGAGAGGGTATGAAGGCCCCAATCTATCCAGGAGAAATAAATGCGTAAATAAATAACCAAAACGTAAATTGGAAAAAGGACATTCTTCTAGACAAAGCTTTTAGGGTCACAGGATTTTGAAATGAGAATACCTTCTAATTTTCAAGCACAGGAATCGGAAAGTTAATACGGTTTGTATATTTTCATTTCCTGGCATCCTAGTGGTACGGAGTAACAACTTACTTAAACAATATTTATTGCTCTAGGAAGTAATTGGAACAATGTGACGTCCTAACAAACCTACACCTGTTTAAACACTTGGGGGAATTAACCATACAGTCATAGCAAATTAATCTGTTCATGAAAATAATTGTTTGTTATTTCCATTGGAAACAGAGAGTAGTGGTGACATTCATAAATATGATATGAGGTGGATGAATAAATGCACTACCCTCGAGTGAATTTGGTTCTGCCACGGAATGGAGCTGCACACGTAGCTGCAAACTATTTGAGTAATATTTCAGATGCTGATTAGAGCTGTTTATGTTGTTTCTCTTTGACATCGGGTTCTTTTGTCACAGAGAAATTCTTGAGAGAAACGTAATAAAATAATAAAGCTTCTAAATGGCCAATATAAACATATTTATCTGAAAAATATATGCTAAATTTGTTCACGAGTGCGTAACGTTGCAAAGAGATATGAAATGAAGCTATCATGTGAGGACTGTGGTAGAGAAGGTGAATGGTCGACTTCGTTTATTGGGAGAATTTAAGGAAAGTGAGGTTCATGTGTAAAGGAGGCCGCATATAGGACGCAAGCGCGACCTACTCTGGACTACCGCTTAAGTGTCTGCTGTCCGCACTAGGTCGGATTAAAGGTAAACATAGAAGCAATTCAAAAGCGGGTTGATAGATTTCTTACCGGTAGGTGGCACGGATAAAATACAGGGAGCGAAAGGCTATTTACAATTTGTACAGAACCAGATGGCAGTTATATGGGTCGAGGGGCATGAAAGGGAAGCAGTGGTTGAGAAGGGAGTAAGACAGGGTTGTAGCCTCTCTCCGATGTTATTCAATCTGTATATTGAACACGCAGTAAAGGAAACAAAAGAAAAATTCGGAGTAGGTATTAAAATCCAAGGAGAAGAAATAAAAACTTTGAGGTTCGCCGATGACTTTGTAATTCTGTCAGAGACAGCAAAGGACTTGGAAGAGCAGTTGAACGGAATGGACAGTGTCTTGAAAGGAGGATATAAGATGAACATCAACAAAAGCAAAACGAGAATAATGGAATGTAGTCGAATTAAGTCGTGTGAAGCTGAGGGAATTACATTAGGAAATGAGACACTTAAAGTAGTAAAGGAGTTTTGCTATTTGGGGAGCAAAATAACTGATGATGGTTGAAGTAGAGAGGATATAAAATGTAGATTGGCAATGGCAAGGAAAGCGTTTCTGAATAAGAGAAATTTCTTAACATCGAGTATTGATTTAAGTGTCAGGAAGTCGTTTCTGAAAGTATTTGTATGGAGTGTAACCATGTAGCTGGCCGCGGTGGTCTCGCGGTTCTAGGCGCTCAGTCCGGAACCGCGCGACTGCTACGGTCGCAGGTTCGAATCCTGCCTTGGGCATGGATGTTTGTGATGTCCTTAGGTTAGTTGGGTTTAAGTAGTTCTAAGTTCTAGGGGACTGATGATCACAGATGTTAGGTCCCATAGTGCTCAGAGCCATTTGAACCATTTTTTGTAACCATGTATGGAAGTGAAACATGGACGATAAATAGTTTGGACAAGAAGACTATAGAAGATTTCGAAATGTGGTGCTACAGAAGAATGCTGAAGATTAGATGGGTAGATCACATAACTAACGAGGAGGTATTGAATAGAATTGGGGAGAAGAGGAGTTTGTGTCACAACTTGACAAGAAGAAGGGACCGGTTGGTAGGACATGTTCTGAGACATCAAGGGATCACAAATTTAGCATTTGAGAGCAGCGTAGAGGGTAAAAATTGTAGAGGGAGACCAAGAGATGAATACACTAAACAGATTCAGAAGGATGTAGGTTGCAGTAAATACTGGGAGATGAAGAAGCTTGCACAGGATAGAGTAGCATGGAGAGCTGCAGCAAACCACTCTCAGGACTGAAGACCACAACAACAACATGTTCGAAAAATGCAAGTGTTACGGAGATATTTCGGGAATTCAAATGGGAATCCCTGGAGGGAACAAGACCTTTTTCGAGGAACACTACTGAGAAAATTTATAGAACCGGCATTTGAAGTTGACTGTAGAACGATCCTACTGCCGCCAACATACATTTCTCGCAAAAACCACGAAGATAGGATACGAGAAATTAGAGCTCATACGGGGGCATATAGACAGTCGTTTTTACCTCACTCTATCTGCAAGTGAAACAGGAAAGGAAATGAGTAGTAGTTTTGCAGCGTACCCTCCGCTATGCATCGTGCGTGGCTTCCGAAGAATGTAAGTAGATGCAGACGTGCTGTATATTACGAACCTGATCTGTGGAATACCTGAGTCGTGCAGAAGACACCAGTATGGATGGTAAATCTGATAACTAACTCGACACTCTTTGAAACGTAGTTTTTAGCTCATCATTCCTCTATAGACCGTAGTTAGCTATGTAATCAGCACGAATAACTGCATGAATACACGTGAGGTGTATACAGCATGACACACGCAGTCGTGATACTTACACTTTTGTTGAACAGGACATTTTAGAATCCTGGCCAGAAACTGAAGTTTTTTCCCCACCTCCAGAAACCGCAAACTCAGCCGGCCACTCACCATTCCCATCATGCCTTTAATCACGCCGGAGGAAACTAATCCTCTCTGGAATTCGTCCAGTCGAAGCTGCGGGAGGAAGTGAAAGCCGCTACGAGGAACTGGGGCACAGGAAATCAGTCCTCAGAATCCCGGATTAGAGGGCCTGGCTCAGTAATGGCCAAAGAGCTCTTAGCTTTTCTGCTTCCAGAAACAAGCAAGACTCTGGAAGCTCCTTTCCTGTCTTCCATGGCCAACTTCGACATCCGGTCTCGACGCTGAGGTTCATTCCGTGACATGTACATCGCATCATTCTTTCTTAAAGTCAGAGTGTACCATTTCGATTCAGATATTAAGATGATGATTATCTATATACAGGGTGATCCAGCTGCCCTTACACATGTCGTTTATGATTTTTCGTAAGAAAGTGTAGTTAAATTTTGTACTGGGCTACATTTTCGCTGTAGTCCACGGCTTTCGAGTCATTCCTGTGGATTCCTTGTGGATAACGTCGGAAGTTCACTCAGGCTTTTTGCGGATGATGCTGTAGTAAATCGAGAGGTTGTAACAATGGAAAATTGTACTGCAATGCAGGAGGATCTGCAACGTATTGACGCATGGTGCAGGGAATGGCAATTGAATCTCAATGCAGACAAGTGTAGTGCGCTGCGAATATATAGAAAGAAAGATCCTTTATCATTTAGCTACAGTATAGCAGGTCAGCAACTGCAAGCAGTTAATTCCATAAATTATCTGGGAGTACGCATTAGGAGTGATTTAAAATGGAATGACCGTATAAAATTAATCGTTGGTAAAGCAGATGTCATAATGAGATTCATTGGAAGAATCCTAAGGAAAGACAATCCGAAAACAAAGGAAGTAGGTTACAGTACACGTGTTCGCCCACTGCTTGAATATTGCTCACCTGTATGGGATCCGTACCAGATAGGGTTGATAGAAGAGATAGAGAAGATCCAACGGAGAGCAGCGCGCTTCGTTACAGGATCATTTAGTAATCACGAAAGCGTAACGGAGATGATAGATAAACTCCAGTGGAAGACTCTGCAAGAGGGACGATCAGTAGCTCGGTACGGGCTTTTGTTGAAGTTTCGAGAACAGACCTTCACCGAGGAGTCAAGCAGTATATTGCTCCCTCCTACGGATATTTCGCGAAGAGACCATGAGGATTAAATCAGAGAGATTAGAGCCCACACAGAGGCATACCGATGTCTTTCTTTCCACGAACAATACGAGACTGGAATAGAAGAGAGAACCGATAGAGGTACTCAAAGTACCCTTCGCCACACACCGTCAGGTGGCTTACGGAGTATGGATGTAGATCTAGATGTAGATTCAAGAATAGCGTACCACCAACAATTATTTCTCACCAGTCAAGATTTCCAATATGTCGCTCGTAGCACTCTCTCCTACCACTGGACAAATATTTCCGGCTACACGAACTGTTCCAGATTTTCGACTTTTTTGGTCTCTATTCATTGCGCTATTACGCCCCCAGAATAGTCGGTTATTTCGTTAACATTACTGATTTAAAATGCTGAGGCTAATGAAAGGAAAACGACATTTATAAACGCTATGTTAAAATTAATCATTCTGACCATTGGATCAAAATTTAACCTCTACAACCACAGTAGTTTCGTAATCAGAATGCCTGACGAGTACAATTATGTAATTGTTTATTTTGTGTTGTTAAAATTCACAGAACTGTTAAGTAAAATTTACACAAACACCTGTTTTACAATTAGTAAGTGCTCGACTAGGTCGGTGGCGAAATAAGGCCAGTCAATGAATATAAAAAAAAGGTCGAATGTGGAAAAAAATTTGTGCAGTCGCAAATTCTTGGATACTCGTAGTAGAGAGTGCCATGAACAACATATTAGAAACCCTGACCTGTGGGGTCTGAATGTGGGAGTGGGGATGCGCTTGAATTTCACTTTTGTACGTTTTTCTTGAATAACTCGCAAACTACGGCGCTAGAAAAAACTTATCCCACTGGAAAACTTAAGTACCTTAAATTTCCTACAAAAAAAGGTACTGTTCATTTTTTTCCGAAGGACTAACTGTTCGCGCGTAGCGAGTGAGAGAATACGAAAATATTGTGCGAGGTTTTCGAATGCCAGATGTAACATTCGGAATGCATAAAACGACATCGGTAGGGACAGTTGAATCTGATTTTATAAAAGTCATTGTATGTACGTATATACACAAATCAAAAGAAGTTTTGCATCACCCCGGTTCCCAGAACTCCTGAAGATAGACGTTGACTGTGGATATTGTACCACAGTCCCTTTCACCATTCAGAGATGTCACTAAACCCAACAAAAGATGTAAACAACCATGCATGAGCAGCGCCTATTAGACGGAGGGAGTCTGACAGCCGATCAGTTCCAGTCATTCCACCAGGAAAGAGGTACATCGCTAGTGTTGTCTGTAGTTCAACCATGCCTAGACGGTCAATACCGCAGTGCGATCGCGTCCGCATTGTTACTTTGTGCCAGGAAGGGCTCCCAACAAGGGAAGTGCCCAGGTTTCTCGGAGTGAACCAAAGCGATGTTGTTCGGACATGGGGGAGATACACAGAGACAGGAACTGTCGATGGCATACCTCGCTCAGGCCGCCCAAGGGCTACTACTGCAGAGGATGATCGCTACCTATGGATTATGGCTCGGAAGAACCTGACAGCAACGCCACCATGTTGAATAATGATTTTTGTGCAGCCACAGGACGTCGCGTTACGACTCAAACTGTGTGCGATTAGGCTGCATGATGCGCAACTTAACTCCCGACATTCATGGCGAGATCCATCTTTGCAACCACGACACCATCACCATGCAGCGCGGTACAGATGGGCCCAACAACATTCCGAATGCACCGCTCACGATTGGAATCACGTTCTCTTCACCGATGAGTGTCGCATATGCTTCAACCAGACAGTCATCGGAGACGTGTTTGGAGGCAACCCTGTCAGGCTGAACGCCTTAGACACACTGTCTAGCGAGTGCAGCGAGGTGGAGGTTCCCTGATGTTTTGGGGTGGCACTATGTGCTTCCGACGTACGCCGCTGGTGGTCATGGAAGGCGCCGTAACAGCTGTACGATATGTGAATGCCGTCCTCCGACCGATAGTGCAACCATATCGGCAGCATATTGGCAAGGCATTCGTCTTCATGGACGACAATTCGCGCCCCCGTCGTGCACATCTTATGAATGACTTCCTTCAGGATAACAACATCGCTCGACTAAGGTGGCCAGCATGTTCTCTAGACATGAACCCTATTGAACATGCCGGTGATAGGTTGAAAAGGGCTGTTTATGAACGACGTGGCCCACCAACCACCCGGGAGGGATCTACGCCGAATCGCCGTTGAGGAGTGGGACAATCTGGACCAGCAGCTACTTGATAAACTAGTGGATCGTATGCCATGACGAATACAGGCATGCATCAATGCAAGAGGACATGGTATTGGGTATTAGAGGTACCGATGTGTATAGCAATCTGGACCATCACATATGAAGGTCTCGCTGTGTGGTTTTCAAGAGCAATAAAAAGGGAGGAAACGATGCTTATGTTGAATCTCTATTCCAGTTTCTGTAGAGGTTCCGGAACTGTCGGAACCGAGGTGAGGCAAAACATTTTTTGATGTGTGTAAGTACATTCCACATCTCCTCCTAAACCACTGAATCGATTTCAGCCAAACTCGATGCATGTATTACTCAACATATCGAAAGAAGCACTGTGCAGGTAAGAACCACTTCACTCCCACAGGGGTAGGGGTGGAAAAGGGGGAATGTGTTGACAGAGAAGAATATGTCACGAAGGTGTGGAGCACTTCCAACTAAATTTTGTATATACACTCCTGGAAATGGAAAAAAGAACACATTGACACCGGTGTGTCAGACCCACCATACTTGCTCCGGTCACTGCGAGAGGGCTGTACAAGCAATGATCACACGCACGGCACAGCGGACACACCAGGAACCGCGGTGTTGGCCGTCGAATGGCGCTAGCTGCGCAGCATTTGTGCACCGCCGCCAGTGTCAGCCAGTTTGCCGTGGCATACGGAGCTCCATCGCAGTCTTTAACACTGGTAGCATGCCGCGACAGCGTGGACGTGAACCGTATGTGCAGTTGACGGACTTTGAGCGAGGGCGTATAGTGGGCATGCGGGAGGCCGGGTGGACGTACCGCCGAATTGCTCAACACGTGGGGCGTGAGGTCTCCACAGTACATCGATGTTATCGCCAGTGGTCGGCGGAAGGTGCACGTGCCCGTCGACCTGGGACCGGACCGCAGCGACGCACGGATGCACGCCAAGACCGTAGGATCCTACGCAGTGCCGTAGGGGACCGCACCGCCACTTCCCAGCAAATTAGGGACACTGTTGCTCCTGGGGTATCGGCGAGGACCATTCGCAACCGTCTCCATGAAGCTGGGCTACGGTCCCGCACACCGTTAGGCCGTCTTCCGCTCACGCCCCAACATCGTGCAGCCCGCCTCCAGTGGTGTCGCGACAGGCGTGAATGGAGGGACGAATGGAGACGTGTCGTCTTCAGCGATAAGAGTCGCTTCTGCCTTGGTGCCAATGATGGTCGTATGCGTGTTTGGCGCCGTGCAGGTGAGCGCCACAATCAGGACTGCATACGACCGAGGCACACAGGGGCAACACCCGGCATCATGGTGTGGGGAGCGATCTCCTACACTGGCCGTACACCACTGGTGATCGTCGAGGGGACACTGAATAGTGCACGGTACATCCAAACCGTCATCGAACCCATCGTTCTACCATTCCTAGACCGGCAAGGGAACTTGCTGTTCCAACAGGACAATGCACGTCCGCATGTATCCCGTGCCACCCAACGTGCTCTAGAAGGTGTAAGTCAACTACCCTGGCCAGCAAGATCTCCGGATCTGTCCCTCATTGAGCATGTTTGGGACTGGATGAAACGTCGTCTCACGCGGTCTGCACGTCCAGCACGAACGCTGGTCCAACTGAGGCGCCAGGTGGAAATGGCATGGCAAGCCGTTCCACAGGACTACATCCAGCATCTCTACGATCGTCTCCATGGGAGAATAGCAGCCTGCATTGCTGCGGAAGGTGGATATACACTGTACTAGTGCCGAAATTGTGCATGCTCTGTTGCCTGTGTCTATGTGCCTGTGGTTCTGTCAGTGTGATCATGTGATGTATCTGACCCCAGGAATGTGTCAATAAAGTTTCCCCTTCCTGGGACAATGAATTCACGGTGTTCTTATTTCAATTTCCAGGAGTGTATATGTATACATGGCTCGCATTTGTATAATTACTTGTATAAAAATACTTTGAGATGGGGGTGAGAAACCGCGACAGGTAAAAATATTCAGCAACAGTATAAAACCTACAGTTCTCAGGTGCCTTGGCTCATTGGTGATAGGCTCGATTACGTCTCACCCTTGTAGATGCGGGTGGGGGGGGGGGATGCAACAGATTGGGATTTGTAAAGACGGTGACATATCAGCACATGTATATAACGCCTGAAGAAATTTTACCAGCTGTAGCACACACATCACTCGCTACCTGGAAAAAAATACTGTGACGGAGAGATACCCCTAGATGCCCTGTGTCTGAAGGCAGGAGCTGAAATGGGTAATATAAAAACATAACTCAGGCATGCCTGCAGAAATTTCAGTCAAATTTGCTGTAAACATGACACTCTATTTGCACAAAATTACTGTGGGAGTATGACCAGGAATACATGTGTGTGTGTGTGTGTGTGTGTGTTAGTTCGTGTATACATGATGAAAAGGCTACACCGACACAAATATTTTTTCGTATTGTCACGTGACCATTGCTTAAACCGGTAGAGGGAGCTACCTCTGGATGAAAATTAATTAAACTAATACACTCTGGGAGGCAGTAGAGACAACGAAAACACATTACATAAAGTATTTTCCAGTGAGGACAAAAAGTAACTCAAACGAGTTTTAATTCTTTATGACCAAGGGACAACAAAATTACCACAACGTAATTACTTCAGTTACAGTAGAGGTCCAGAAATGCCTCCATTGACACGGAAACAGAGTTTACACCGGCGGGTCATGTTCTGTCTAACACGATCAAAGACTGCAAAATGTCCATAGATCCTACTGCTGCTGCTACTATCCGGGCAACCAGATCATCTTCTGATTCAACAAGGGTTTTGTAAAGAAGGCTGCATATTGCTCGTCACTCAATAAAGTCCAGAGGGTCAAAATAGGGAAAGTGGGAAACATTAACAAGGAGGGACAGAAAAATAAGACATGTGTTAGACGTCATGGAACAACTCCCATGTCACTTGAGACGCCTTATAACGGACCTCCACTTCCGGTAAATTTGGATTTTTAAATGACACGTCCATCTAGTATTCCCTGTTCTTTGCGAAAGGGATCTATTTCGAAGAATAATGAAAATCCAGGAAAGTGAAGATACAGTTATAATCGAATAGTTAACGCGCGACTAATTTTGCAAGATAGTGGTTGAAAGAAATTTTGTCAAAATAGGTAAAAATAAGAAATAGTTAGTGAAATTTGGAATAAATAAACTGAATCTGTTATCTTCACGATAAAGGATGACAGCCAAAACAGTTGCAGGATAAAAATTTTTATTAAAACTCTTCACCAAGGTTTCAGTATGTATAAATATACCTTCATCAGAAGTAAAAAATCCTGAACAGGAAGACACTTTCATTAGAAAAGCCTTAGTATCAGAAGTGATTTTTTTTTCCTTTTATTGATTTTCAATTCCCCCCCCGAAGGGGTAGGGCTGGCAGCAGCTTAGTACGCTGCTCTACAGCCTACATTTATTTTAAAAAACGGAAGAAGAAAAGAATTAAGAAAAACAGGCGATAAAACGGTGACGTCAAGGGTAAAATGGCGGAAAAATGCGGAAAGTTAAAACAGAAAGCAAAAGGGGTTGGCAACGTTAATAAAAGACACAGGAATCAGACAAGTAACATAGCACACACACAATTAAAAAAGACACGGCGACAGTCTGGTTTCTGTTCGCAAGAGATAAAAGGCACAATCAGCGACAGTATGATGGCCGTTTGCAACACGTCCCAAAAAACACAACACGGAACACCCACTGTAAGACACTCACTGTAGAACACTCAATGTAGAACGTTGCACGAAAGTGGCGGCACAAAGATGACACTCCCAAGCCAAAGGCAGATATGGGGGGGTGGGGGGGGGGGGGACCAGGAGGGAGGAAGGAACCGGAGGTGATTTTTTCTTTCCTTTATTGTGATTTTAAAACCTGTGGAACAGGTAGGCTGGCAGCAGCACAATACGCCGCTCTTCAGCCGAAGAGAGTACAATGATATAAACAGAGAAGATACATCACTTGGAAAAACGGCGGGAAAAAACAGTAGACACATGAACATAAAAAAAACATGAAGCCGTTCACACTCGATGACAATTCACACTACGAACTGTTGACACGACGCACAAACATTGAAGAAGACGATGGCACTGGTGAACGATGGAGTGCGACGGTGAACACTGAACACTAAACATGACGGCACACACGAAACACTGATGGCGGTGATCACCGGCGCGCGAATGTCCTCTTAGCGTGTGCGAGTCCGGGGACCTGCCAAGAGGGGAACAGGGGTGAGGTGGGGGAGAGGGGAGAAAAAGGATGCCAATGGCTGAGGAGATGGGGCGGGAGGAGAGGGACAGGGGAGGGGAAGCCCAGGGGAGGAGGGGGGGAGAAATGGAGGAGGGAGGGAAAATGGAGAGAAGGGAGGGAGGGTGCCCAGAGGAGCAAGCACAGGAGGAGGGCGGGAGGATCAAAGTTGGTAGGAGGGGTAGATGGAGGGGAGGAGGGCATCATCAGGGAGGGGGAGCTGGCGGAAGCCACCTTGGGAGAGGGTAAGGAGGGTGGAGAGATGGAGACCGGGTGAGACGTGCAAATACAGGCGCGGCAGCGGGCGGGGGTGGGAGAGGATCGGGGAGACGAGCCGGTGAGGAGGATCAAGTTTGCGGGAGGTGTACAGGATCCGTATCCTTTCAAGGAAAAGGAGGAGGTGGGGGAAGGGGATGAGATCGTACAGGATCCGCGTGGGGGAGGGGAGACGGATGCGATAGGCGAGGCGGAGAGCATGGCGTTAAAGGATTTGGAGGGATTTATAAAAGGTAGGGGGGGCGGAGATCCAAGATGGATGGGCATAACAAAGGATAGGGCGGATGAGGGATTTATAGGTGTGGAGGATGGTGGAGGGGTCCAGACCCCACATACAGCCGGAAAGGAGCTTGAGGAGACTGAGTCGGGAGCGTGCCTTGGCTTGGATTGTCCGGAGGTGGGGAGTCCAGGAGAGGCGGCGGTCGAGGGTGACGCCAAGGTACTTAAGGGTGGGAGTGAGGGCGATAGGACGGCCATAGATGGTGAGATAGAAATCAAGGAGGCGGAAGGAAGGGGTGGTTTTGCCTACAATGATCGCCTGGGTTTTGGAGGGATTAACCTTGAGCAACCACTGGTTGCACGAAGCGGTGAACCGGTTAAGATGGGATTGGAGAGGGTGTTGGGAGCGCTGTAGGGTGGGGGCAAGGGCAAGGAAGACGGTGTCATCGGCAAACGGGAGAAGGTGGACGGGGGCTGACGGCGGCGGCATGTCCGCTGTGTACAAAAGGTACAGAAGGGGGGAGAGGACGGAGCCTTGGGGCACACCGGCAGAGGGGAAAAAGGTGTAGGAATCTGTGTTATGGATGGTGACATAGGAAGGACGGCGGGAGAGAAAGGAGCCGATCAGACGGA
The DNA here is from genome assembly GCF_023898315.1 of Schistocerca nitens. NCBI lineage: Eukaryota > Metazoa > Arthropoda > Insecta > Orthoptera > Acrididae > Schistocerca > Schistocerca nitens. The sequence continues at coordinate 368,914,653 of NC_064620.1, read as the reverse complement.
CGTAGTTAATGGGACGGGCGAAGGTTTGGAGCTTGAAGAGGAGACCGGAATGCCATACGCGGTCATAAGCACGTTCGAGGTCCAGGGAGAGGAAGATTGCGGAGCGACGGGAATTAAGCTGTTCGGAAAGGAGATGAGTGAGGTGAAGGAGAAGGTCGTCGGAAGAGAAGGACGGCCGGAAGCCACACTGGGTAACGGGAAGGAGGCGGTGCTGGCGGAGATGCCGGTGGATGCGTCGGGTAAGGATAGATTCCAGGACCTTGCTGAAGACCGAGGTAAGGCTGATGGGATGGTAGGCGGAGACGGCGGACGGCGGTTTGCCAGGTTTAAGGAACATGAGGATACGGGAGGTTTTCCACAGGTCGGGGTAGTAACCGGTGGACAGGACTACATTGTAGAGCCTGGCCAGGGTGGAGAGGAAAGAGACAGGAGCTTCACGAAGGTGACACGATCGTGACCAGGAGCGGTGTTGCGTTTAGTGCGGAGTGTAACAACGAGATCCTGTGTAGTGATAGGGGCATTGAGTTCCGGGTGTGCAATGTTGTCCAAGTACTGGAAACCAGGAGCGAGGGGAGGGACAGAGGTGTCAGTGCGATCGCGGATATCCGGGAAGAGGGAGTAATCGAACTGGGGATCATCGGGGATGGAAAATACATTGTAGAGGTAGGAGGCAAAGTGATTGGCCTTACTAAGGGTGTCAGGGAAAGGGCGATCATCATGGAGAAGAGGATAATAGGGGGACGGTTTAGTTCTGGTAAGGCGACGGAAGGCCGACCAGACCGGAGGTGATTTTTTTTATTTTTATTTATTTATTTTTTTTCTGTATTGAATTTCAATTCCCCCCCAAGGGGGCGGGCTGGCAGCAGCTTAGTATGCCGCTCTTCAGCCTACAGACTTTGTGAGAAAAATGAAGAGAATAAATAATAAAAACAGGCGATAAAATCGGAGACTTAAAGAGTAACATGGCGAAAAGAAATCGTGGAACTTAAAACAAAGAACAGAAGGATGATGATGGTAATAAAATACATACGAATCAGACAGGTAAAAAAATAGACAGACAATTAAAAAACACGGCGACAGTCTGGATGCTGTTCGCAAAAGACATAAAATTCACACTTAGCGACAGCATGGTTTCCGTTCGCAACACGAGAAAGGCGAACAACACTGAATAGTCACTGGAACACTGCACTAAAAAGTTGGCAAATGTGACATACCACAGCCGAGAGCAGGTGGGGGGAAACTGGACAGATGATGGGAAAACAAAAAAGGGGGGAAAGGAGAGTAAAAGCGAAGGGGGGAACCGGGAAAGGAGCTGATGGAGGATGAGGACCCATAAGAGGGGTGGGGGGCAGACGCGACAGGGAGTGGGGTAGGCAGAGGAGGGGAAGACAAAAGGACTTGGGGGGGGCAGAGGTGATTTTTTTTTCTTTATTGTAATTTTAAGCACCTCATACAAGGTGGGCTGTCAGCAGCACATTACGCCGCTCTTCAGCCGAAAGGGGTACAATAATATGACATAGAGGTGACACAAACAATACAAGAAAAACGGCGGGCAAAAAATCTAGATACAAAAACAATAAACATGAAGCCGTTCACGCTGGACGAAAAAAACACTAACACTTGTTGACACGGAGCACAGAATACGGACGACTGCGACGGCACACGTGAACAGTGGAGGCGTGACGACGAAAGTACACTAACCGCAGACGAAGGCACACACACAAGACACTGATGGCGATGATCTCCGGCGCGCGAATGTTCACTGAGCGTCTGCGAGTCCGGGGACCTGCCAAGAGAGGAGGAGGGGGGTGGGAGAGGGAGAGGGGAGAGCAGATGCCATGGGCAGGGGAGATAGGGGGAAAGGAGGGAGGGGAAGCCCGGGGGAAGAGTGGTGGAGGGAGGGTACAGGGGAAAAGGAAAGAGAAGGGAGGGAGGGTGCCTAAAGGAAAGGACACAGGAAGTGGGGCGGAGGTTCAAAGTTGATAGGAGGGGTAGATGGAGGGGAGGAGGACATCATCAGGGAGGGGGAGCTGGCGGAAGCCACCTTGGGAGAGGGTGAGGAGGGTGGAGAGATGGAGAACGGGTGGGACATGGGAATACAGGCGCGGCAGTGGGCAGGGGTGGGAGAGGATGGGTGAGACAAGCGGATGAGGAGGATCGAGTTTGCGGGAGGTGTACAGGATCCGTATCCTTTCAAGGAAGAGGAGGAGGTGGGGGAAGGGGATGAGATCATAAAGGATCTGCGTGGGGGAGGGGAGACGGATGCGATAGGCGAGGCGGAGAGCATGACGTTCAAGGATTTGGAGGGATTTATAAAAGGTAGGGGGGCGGAGATCCAGGCCAGATGGGCGTAACAAAGGATAGGGCGGATGAGGGATTTATAAGTGTGGAGGACGGTGGAGGGGTCCAGACCCCACGTATGGCCAGGAAGGAGCTTGAGGAGACTGAGTCGGGAGCGTGCCTTGGCTTGGATTGTCCGGAGGTGGGGAGTCCAGGAGAGGCGGCGGTCGAGGGTGACGCCAAGGTACTTAAGGGTGGGAGTGAGGGCGATAGGACGGCCATAGATGGTGAGATAGAAATCAAGGAGGCGGAAGGAAGGGGTGGTTTTGCCTACAATGATCGCCTGGGTTTTGGAGGGATTGACCTTGAGCAACCACTGGTTGCACCAAGCGGTGAACCGGTCAAGATGGGATTGGAGAAGGTGTTGGGAGTGCTGCAGGGTGGGGGCAAGGGCAAGGAAGGCGGTGTCATCGGCAAACTGGAGAAGGTGGAGGGGGGGTGACGGCGGCGGCATGTCCGCCATGTACAAAAGGTACAGAAGGGGGGAGAGAACGGAGCCTTGGGGCACACCGGCAGAGGGGAAAAAGGTGTAGGAATCTGTGTTATGGATGGTGACATAGGAAGGACGGCGGGAGAGAAAGGAGCCGATCAGACGGACGTAGTTAATGGGAAGGGCGAAGCTTTGGAGCTTGAAGAGGAGACCGGAATGCCATACGCGGTCATAAGCACGTTCGAGGTCCAGGGAGAGGAAGAGTGCGGAACGACGGGAAGTAAGCTGTTCGGAAAGGAGATGAGTGAGGTGAAGGAGAAGGTCGTCGGAAGAGAAGGACGGCCGAAAGCCACACTGGGTAACGGAGAGGAGGCGGTGCGTGCGGAGATGCTGGTGGATGCGTCGGGTGAGGATAGATTCCAGGACCTTGTTGAAGACCGAGGTAAGGCTGATGGGACGGTAGGAGGAGACGGCGGACGGCGGTTTGCCAGGTTTAAGGAACATGAGGATACGGGAGGTTTTCCATAGGTCGGGGTAGTAAGCGGTGGACAGGACTACATTGTAGAGCCTGGCCAGGGTGGAGAGGAAAGAGACAGGAGCTTCACGAAGGTGACACGATCGTGACCAGGAGCGGTGTTGCGTTTAGTGCGGAGTGTAGCAATGAGATCCTGTGTAGTGATAGGGGCATTGTGTTCCGTCCCGGAAAATCTTTTAGTTACTTACTAAAATTACATCATGCAATGGAGATTAATAAATCAATTGTGCCAAAGGTGTCGTCAATAATTAAGAAATCTTCTCCATTTGTACAACATGATTATGGGCACAGGGTCAATGCGAACAGTTTAGCACCAGTACTCCGCCTATGAACTATCAAGACAAGAGTGTGAAAGCACTAGGGCAGATGGTTTCGCCGAGAGAGGGCACTTGTGGTATGTGCCAGACACCCGCGCATATTAAAATCCATGAATACCTACATAAGCGCATCAAAAATTATTAAAAGTTGTGTTAATTCAAACTTTCTGTCTTAATAAATAAAACATATCAGACCATTTAAAAACATTTATGTAAAATAGAAAATATGGAACCAATTTACCTGTGTTCTAGTGTCAAACAGATGAAGCTTGCACCATGGAACACATCTAACGAGAGAGGGCACTAGTGTAATGCGCGAGAATCTCGCGTAACGTAGGAGGTGAAATACATACTAGCGAAAACAACCCAAATGTTATAATAAAACGAAACCATCTGTCGTTGTGAATAAAAACATACTAGTCAATTAACCACACATACACATCGAAAAATCACAAACAGCAAACATCAAAAATACGTAAAATCCCAACAAGACAGGAAAAGCGCATTTCACCGGCATCAACAAGCAAGAAAACTAACTTCTACAGACTATATTACATTAAGGCAAGGAGGGGTTTGAAACTGTCTAAAAAAATTTTGTTTCTAAGCTGTACCTGTTCATTAAGAACAAAACCATCTTTTAGAGACAGATGTTTGAAAATCTCTAATTCTTCGAGCAAGTCCAGTTTGTAACCCTTATTCGCTTCATGAAGCAACTCTACGTCGTCCAGTTCACGTGGCGTATGCTGTAAGAGCCATAGATGTTCGGCAAATTGTCCGCAGCTCGTGGTCGTGCGGTAGCGTTCTCGCTTCCCGCGCCCGGGTTCCCGGGTTCGATTCCCGGCGGGGTCAGGGATTTTCTCTGCCTCGTGATGACTTGGTGTTGTGTGATGTCCTTAGGTTAGTTTGGTTTAAGTAGTTCTAAGTTCTAGGGGACTGATGACCATAGATGTTAAATCCCATAGTGCTCAGAGCCATTTGAACCATTTGTTCGGCAAACGTGGAATTATGTACGTTTTCCCCATTTTTACCTAACATGTGTTCTTTATACCTTACTTTAATGGGTCTACCTGTCTGTCCAATGTAATAGTTGGGCAGTCGTTACAAGTAATTTTGTATACACCGGACTTAGAGCCGAGTTCTTCCCAAGTTCCAATAGTATGAATTACTCTTTGTCTCAGGCTATTATTTACGGAAAAGGCAACTCTATAACCGTATTGTTTCTGTAAAAGTCTTCTTATATTATATGAAACGTTCCCCAAAAATGGAATAGAAATAAAGTTATTACCCTCATTCACCCTGTTATCTCGTAAAGTTGAACATTTTACATTTAATTATGGGAGAATTATTAGTGAACAGCTTTCAATACATGACCAGTTAACTTTTTGCACAACCTAGTGATGCTTCGTGTCCTGAGTAGCACAGAAAAATTTGATATAAATACACGAGATAGGCAAAATAATGAGAACACCTGCATTTACCTGGGAATAGTTAATTAATAAGGGGTTGGAGCCCGATTTGCCCGTACTAAAGCTGTGATTCTTCTTGGAATACTGGCATATAATGATTGTATAACCTCCAGTGGAATGTTACGTCACGATTAGAACCTCTTCTAAAGCCTGTAGTGACGAGGGAGGCGGAAATCTGCTCCGGAGTCTGTGCTCCAATACCGCCCACAAGGGTTCGATAATGTTCCAGCCCGGGGACTGTGCTGGCCAGGGAAGACGCTGATGTTCAGTTGCATGCTCTTCATATCACGATTTTACTGTCCTGGCTATGCGAACGGGTGCATTATCGTCTTGAAATATGGCATCATTCTTGGGAAACAACATTTTAATCATCACCTAAAATGTTCACATAATCGTTGGCTGTATTACACGACCTTCGAGTGTAATGATGGGACCAGCAAAATACCATAATATGGCTGCCCACTCCATCAAACTTCCACCTCCATACTTAACCGATGCAATCAAGCAATCAGGTTTGTAGTCTTATTTTGGCGTTCTCTAGACGTAAACCCGGCCCGATGTTGGAAATAACGAAAACGTCGACTAGTCGGACCATATGACGTCTTTCCACTGAACAGCCGCACGGGACATATGCTCCTGACACCATGTTTTACGCTTTTTTGCGTGGTTGTCATCACTAATGGTTGTCGGTATAGCAGCTCGTCCATGAATATTCGCTCTATGGAGTTCTCGGCGGACAGTGTCGATAGATACGGTGTCTCGAAGATGGCTCTTGAGCTCTGCAGTCACTATAGCCGCCGTAGTTTTGTGCTGTTTTAACACAATTCCTGTAATCGTACGACGATCTCTGTCATTTAGTTTTGATTCGTGCCCTGTGTTACATTTACACGATGATGTCTTTCCATGTTTTGTGTAGGCTGTCATGATTGTTGAAACAGTTGCTCTTGAAGGATTCAAAAAGTTTTCTGTCTTGGTTACTGATGCTCTAGCTAATCGGGCCCCCATGCACAGTCCAGCGCGACACTTGTCTTACCTGCGTTGTTGGCCGTCAAACACGAACATCCCATTACTACCACTGTTCACATTATTTTGCCTTTGTCGTGTAAGTGACACTGCTCCAGACATTAAGTTTTAGGTCGTCCACTTTTTTTGAAACCAAACGCCATAAAGACGCCTAAACCGAAAATATTAACAGCGTTAAGCGAATCTGCAGCTATGAATGTTGACAGTTTGTACTCAATTATAAGCGACAATTTACGTAGAAGGGAATTTTTTTGGCTGTAAGACACGATCCGTCGCTGAGCTTTTTGCGGTGGAAGCGACCCGTGTCGCCAGCACAGGTCTTTATTGATAAATGACACTGCAGGTCCCGTTTCCAGTAAAACGGCTGGTTCAGATGGCTCTGAGCACTATGGGACTTAACATCTGAGGTCATCAGTCCCCTAGAACTTAGAACTACTTAAACCTAACTAACCTAAAGACATCACACACATCCACGCCCGAGGCAGGATTCGAAACTGCGACCGCAACAGCAGCGCGGTTCCGGACTGAAGCGCCTAGAAGCGCTCGGCCACAGTGGCCGGCGTTTCCAGTAAAATACCTCGCACTTTCTTCTTATACGTTTTCACTATACATGTTATAAGGATCCTTTTGTTGAACAGGAAGAGTCATCAAGTAAAGCTTTGGCTCTGAGCACTATGGGACTTAACAGCTATGGTCATCAGTCCCCTAGAACTTAGAACTACTTAAACCTAACTAACCTAAGGACATCACACAACACCCAGTCATCACGAGGCAGAGAAAATCTCTGACCCCGCCGGGAATCGAACCCGGGAACCCGGGCGCGGGAAGCGAGAACGCTACCGCACGACCACGAGCTGCGGACAAGTAAGGATTTATATCGTATTATTTTTAGTGGAACTTTTATAAGCCCAGGTCCTTATTGACTTGATGTGGTATTTTCTTTATGCCTTATAAGTTTTTATTTATGTATACTACAGGCAAATCGACATGACTAGCATATGAACAAGGAAGCAAATCTGCCTTTTAATACAGCTAACGTAAGAATTTTACGCCCGTTCATTTCGCAAACAGTGTCATGTGCGAGCCAGTCACGGTCCGTGTGCAGACGGCGTAATTCTCTCAAGGCAACGGCGATGTGGATCGTAATGTACTGTGGCGAGTTTACGATAGTATTACTCACAGCGGTTACTATTTTTTAAAGTTGAATTTCGTTAGTGAAGGTATGCTGAGCTTCGGAAGCAATGTCAAAAGAACTTCACTGAGGCAAACCCGTCTGGACAGCTTTGCATGTTAACCCTTAAATATAGTAGTGAAAAATACTTATGCTTCTATAGTCATGGGTCCATTGGACCATTTTGAAATGGTCATAAAAGCAAATTATGGAGATTTCTCCAGGATATTTAAACTATAACTAACGTTTTAGTTTATTAATACATAAGACTTTCGCTAATCCGGCCATTAGTGGCACAAATGGGTCCCGGATTAGCGGAAGTGCCAGATTATTGAATGTCTGAAATGTATTATATTCATTTATTTTGTTTCTTATTTATTTTGAAAACGTAGGGGATATAGTGTACTGTACTTTACTAAACCGAAGGATACAATTTTAAAACACAAAGGATATACTTTATGAAATCCAAAAATGCATTAATTTTCAAAGAAAACTTAGTCCTTGAGTGTATACTGTACATAATTATCACTATGAAATATATCCCTAAGTTGTAACTGACGCAATGGTGATACGCGACGACGGCATGTTTTATCACGCAAGACATAAAAACATATCAAATATATCAAATTGGTCTATATCTGTAGCCGGCCGGTGTGGCCGAGCTGTTCTAGGCGCTACAGTCTGGAACCGCGCGACCGCTACGGTCGCAGGTTCGAATCCTGCCTCGGGCATGGATGTGTGTGATATCCTTAGGTTAGTTAGGTTTAAGTAGTTCTACGTTCTAGAGGACTGATGACCTTAGAAGTTAAGTCCCGTAGTGCTCAGAGCCATTTGAACCATCTCTATCTGTACATGTCTTTCAACATGTAACTCAGTTTCGTTGCGACCCTGCACTGGCATTATGAATGTTAAAATGTGAATTTGGGAGACAACGTTCTAGTTATTATAATAATTCTTGTTAAATAATAATTTACAAAAGGAGCCTTTGCTTGGGATATTCGAGTCTGTATTAAGGAGTAACTTCTAAAAATTGGGTAACCAAAGGTTCATTGACAAATGTTGAGCACTTCATGTACTTCCTAAGACGTGAAACTATAATCGATTCATCATTAAATATTTTGTTGAGCCACTATTCATTTGACGGTATTTGGCTGCAAACAACCATTAATAGAAAAAAGTAAGTAAAGAAATATCGATCTTAACAGTTTTTTTGTATGTTCGAGTTACAACTTACTGTAATTCAATGTGTGCAAATTTGTGCAATGTCTTTTAACTCACCCTAGGTAGCTTCTACAGCCCAGCTTTAGTATTGCCATCTTTGGTGGGTCGTTAACCAAAATCTCCCTTACTGTGGTACTACAAGTTTCCTTCACCGATCGACGTGGTAAGAAGCCCTTAATTCATCCATCTGAAAGTGGTTGCCTATCCGTTATTTGTCGTATTCAATTTACTTAATGAAAAAAAAAATACAGATTTGACGCTGCAAATGAAGAACACAGTTTCTTACTGATTCGCAGTTCTTTATGCCTCAGACCCCTGTCGTAAAATATTATCCTGAATATCTTAGATTGAAAGACATCCTATTACTCCTACACACCGAGAAGTGAATTCCTACAGATACCCTACGACACTGGCATGTACCATTCTTTTGAAGTTTCCAGTAATGTGAATCCTTCGTGAGACGTAGGTCCCAGTTACTGCGTGGCGAAAGCCTTATTTCTCTCCCCGTTCGTTACATTTTTCGTGAGCTGCAGGGCCACGTACTGGAAACTTCAGTTTCACTCACTCGTGCTCGCCACAGCCAACGCAAAGTTCGCTCCCCGAGAATTACGTAACTTGCTCTCTCGTGAAGTTAGGACCAGATGTTGTGCGCCTAGCTGTTCCAATCCTTTCAACAGTTACAGCAGATGAAGGAAGTTTGGTTCCGAAAAGATTGACATGTCTTTAAGACTTTTGGGGAACACCCTGAGAATCTCTCTGTATCGATGTAGGAAATCCTTCACTTTTCAGATCGCACCGTATTTGTTAAAGAAATTATATATCTAAGACTCTGAGCTTACTAAGAATAGCTTTGGAGTTTTAAAAATCATAAAATTATGTTAAATTACATTAAAGATTTCTCTTAACAAGGCATTATGGAGCTTTTTTCCTGCTTCAAGATGTATCGACACATTTGGTGTATGTGATCGCTGTAACGTATGTGCTGTAAATGTAACGTAGCTACAACAAATATGCCTATGTTCGTCTGTGAAAATCGACTCGATAAGCAACCTTAGCTATCAGTAAACGGAACCTAACTTGCATAACGCCGTGTGCGTGTTGTATGAGCGTCAGTTTCACTGTCATTTAAGCCCTCAACAAATCGTCACATGAAAAACTTAAAACTAACGTTTGGATAGGCTATCTGACTGCATATTTGAATAAGAATTTACAAGTGATACAGAATCTGATTTGTGCAATGGAATTTACCGAATTAGAGTACACGACATGTTGTGGTGTGTCAGTGTCCTGTTTTGGCCCTAAGTTTTGCACTCACCTCTTTAGATGACTGCCTTTTTCCATGTGGTTCACAGCAATTGGCAGCAGCATGCAGCAGCAGCGACAAAAGCTTATTGTTGCTAAAAACGAATTTAATAAAAAGGAGTTTGTTGGGTCCTGTAAGCTACTAAATAACTTGTGAGAAGAGATTTCATAAATGAAGTCTATTTAAAACTTCAGGATCATCATAATCCATAACCAATAATAGACAATGACAATTACAATGGCATAAGTATCAATAAGGGCTGAGTGCGAGATTAACAAATTATTTCAATTTCAAAGTTACATTAACATTTAACAACCACAGCATTTATTTATTAACAAGATGTGGAGAATAATTATTATTATTTGGATGATAAGGAGGCTTCTTTTACTGTCAAGCAAAACACGGGTTATTGCAAACTCGGACTAACAATCACGAGCCTAACCCTGCAATTGTTTTTACGCTATGCTTGCGAATTTTACCTAGAATTCCATCTTCAAGCGTAGTTAAGCCATCTAAATCTCTCCTGGCTAGATAAATGCAATTAGGCCATGAGTGTGGTAAGAATTGCCATCACCGACGTGAGGGCAGCGTGACACGTCCCCTTCTACCAATTCTCTACCGACACTACTACTTCCACTCTCGCAGACAGACCTCGTCTCGCAACAATGCTTAGAATCGCGCTCCCATGTTTCCCCCTCAGATTGTTACTATCGAGATGTGAGTGCTTACACAGTGCAAACAATAGCGTTGACTCTATTGTTTTCAATCTAATGGAGAGCTATGACACACTGCTTACATAACAAATAGCTGGAGAGCTTTAATATCGGTAAAGTTTGCACACCTTCAATTCCGCGGCTACCTCCGTCATACCTACTCGATACAGCGAAAAATGACTTACTTACCGCATTCACAATTACAATGCTTCACTGAATTTGTCCAAATCGTTAAATTTCTCTGGAAGTAATTTTATTGAGGTATTAATCAATATACCCTCGCTTTCTGCCTACAAATTTTTAAAAATACCTGAAATTTAATACATCGTCGTTAATATTCGGGTTCAGTTGATTTTATGTTGGTCCTAGCCACACTAACAATCCCCTCTGTCAGTCTCCACTCTCACTTTGACCTGTGTTTGATTGACATCGTTAACTGAAATAAAAACGCCGGCCGTTGTGGCCGTGCGGTTCTAGGCGCTTCAGTCTGGACCCGCGCGACCGCTACGGTCGCAGGTTCGAATCCTGTCTCGGGCATGGATGTGTGTGATGTCCTTAGCTTAGTTAGGTTTAAGTAGTTCTAAGTTCTAGCGGACTGATGACCTGAGATGTTAACTCCCATAGTGCTCAGAGCCATTTGAACCATTTTTTGAACTGAAATAAAAACAACACGACTTAGCTTATTTGGAGTGCAGCGCTCACATAGAGGTACACACGGGTAAATTATGAGCTGTGGCAGTGTGCCTTGCACCCATGCCATGCCACTATTTCGATTTAGGTTTACATTGACTATTATGAATCACAACTCAAACAGTCAGTGGCACGAGAATGGTCGCTAGTCGGTAATTCAGAACGAGAAAAATACGTCATTACCACGGCTACGATACCATTCTTATTCTGGTTATAGTTAATTTGGATTGTGTCCCACAGAACCCACGACAGTTTATACCTAACATTGTAAACAGTGTCTAGCGACAAAAGTGAACCACACAGAAGAATTGCCCAGATACCCATGTAACTTCGTAACTTCGGAGACGTATACAGGGTGTTTATTTTAAGTGAGTACATTAAAATATCTCAAAAACCACACATTGTATCCAAATTCCAAGTTTTTTGTCTTGGCGGGGGGGGGGGGGGGGGGTGCGCAATGGAGAGAGGGGGAACTTTGAAATCTTCAATGGGTACCCCGTTTTTGATTACGATTCTACGGCAAAATCTGAAACATTTTCTACGTTTCGCCACAGATGGCGCTGTAATCACAAGGCATGCTACACAAGAGTTCTTGAATATCCAGTGGTACTGGAGACCTTCATGCCGATAGGGTAGGACAGGTCAGTATTTCATAACTCCTAATTGGAAACCCCATTCACAACCTCGTACTCTCCGACACATCGAAAAGGGGACTACTCGACGCGCGACCGTGACCGTGGCTCGAGACGAAAGCCACTCTACACTTCCACTTAGAGTAAGTGTTCAAACGCAGTAGCGCCGACCTGAATACACTTAATGATCCGCTTTTCAAATGACCTTACACAGCACAGAAGCATATCCGCGGGAATGTCAGCACAGGTGTTTCTCATGCGGTCGACCACGTCTTAACGGACTGTTGACACTTGCTGATTCACCTTGTCTTTTAAATACCTTCACACTAAGAAATCCAGCGACGTCAAATCCGGCGACCTGGAGGACAGTTCCACCTGCGCCGATCCACCGATCAGAGTAAACATGGTCTGATACCACCCATGCTTCAGCTGCGTAATTCGCTCTGCAACCGTCATGCTGGAACCACATATGTTGTCGAACGTCCACGGCAACATCGTGCGGTAGTACCGGTAGTTGGTAGTTCCTGTTCCAAAAACGTTCGATATTTGCGTCCATTCAGCGTTTCTTCGATAAAATATGGACCAGTTAGTTTGTTCCCCTTGTTGACACAACATACGTTAACCGCCCAAGGACTTTGATGGTCAATTTCCCGTAAACAATGGGGATTGTCTACACCCCAAAATGCTTGTTATCCAAAGGGATTATGGTCGTACTTGAAGTATGTAGCGGCAAGAAACAATCAATGCCTTCTCTGCGCGATGGCAATGGAGATACTATCGAAGACAGTGCTGCCAAAGCAGAGTTACTAAACACAGCCTTCCGAAATGTCTTCACAAAAGATGACGAAGAAATATTCCAGAATTCGAATCGAGAACAGCTGCCTACATGAGTAACGTATAAGTAAATATCCTCCAAGTAGTGAAGCAAATTAAATCACTTAATAAAGGCAAGTCTTCTGGTCCAGACTGTATACCAATTAGGTTCCTTTCGGAGTATGCTGATACATTAGCTCCACACTTAACAATCATATACAACCATTCGCTCGACGAAAGATCTGTACCCAAAAACTGGAAAGTTGCACAGGTCACACCAATATTCAAGAAAGGTAGTAGGAGTAACCCTTCTAAATTACGGGCCCATATCATTAACGTCGATACGCAGCAGGATTTTAGAACATATATTGTGTTCAAACATTATGAATAACCTCGAGGAAAACTGTCTATTGACACACAGTCAACATGGGTTTAGAAAACATCGTTCTTGTGAAACACAACCAGCTCTTTATTCACATGAAGTGTTGAGTACTACTGAGAAGGAATTTCAGATCGACTCCGTCTTTCTGGATTCCCGTAAGGCTTTTTACAATGCGCCACACAAGCGGCTTGTAGTGAAATTGCGTGCTTATAGAATATCTTCTCAGTTATATGACTGGATTTGTGATTTCCTATAAGGGAGGTCACAATTCGTAGTAATTGACGGAAAGTAATCGAGTAAAACAGAAGTGATTTCTGGGGTTCCTCAAGGTAGTGTTATAGGCCCTTTGCTGTCCCTTATCTATATAAACGATTTGGAGAACAATCTGAGCAGCCGTCTTATGTTGTTTGCAGATGACGCTGTCGTTTATCGACTAATAAAGACATCAGAAGATCAAAACAAATTGCCAAACGACTTAGAAAAGCAATCTGAATGGTGCAAAATTGGCAGTTGACCCTAAATAACGAAAAGTGTGAGGTCATCCAAATGAGTGCTACAAGGAATTGGTTTAACTTCGGTTACACGATAAATCAGTCTAATCTAAAAGCTGTAAACTCAACTAAATACCCAGATATTACAATTACGAAAAACTTGAATTGGAAGAAGCACACAGAAAATGTTGTGGGGAAGGTTAACCAAAGACTGCGTTTTATTGGCAGGACATTTAGAAAATGTTAACAGACCTACTAACAAGGGAACCTCCCCATCGCACCCCCCTCAGATTTAGTTATAAGTTGGCACAGTGGATAGGCCTTGAAAAACTGAACACAGATCAATCGAGAAAACAGGAAGAAGTTGTGTGGAACTATGAAAAAAATAAGCAAAATATACGAACTGAGTAGTAGATAGATAAAATCAAGGAGAGTATGAGCCCAGGAGTGCCGTGGTCCCGTGGTTATCGTGAGGTGCTGCGGAACGAGAGGTCCTTGGTTCAAGTCTTTCCTCGAGTGAAAAGTTTAATTTTTTATTTTCAGACAATTATTGTCTGTCCGTCCGTGTCAATTACAAAAGTTCAGGCACTCACACATAATTAACTCCGCTCTCCAAAATTCCAGGACATGTTCAGATTTGCTTGGACATATGTAGGATTTGACGGTCTAGACACGGAAAAATTTGAAAACGTTAAAAACATATGTTTTGACAGAGCACGGGAAAACTGTGCGTCTATGACACTGTTGCATTCATTTGTTGCAGTTTATGTGACAAACTCTTATGTTTTCATCACTTTTTTGGGAGCGATTATCACATCCACAAGAAAACCTAAATCGGGCAAGGTAGAAGAATCTTTTGACCCATTCGCCAAGTCTACAAGTTAGGTGGGTCGACAGCATATTCCTGTCACGTGACGCACATGCCGTCACCAGTGTCGTATAGAATATATCAGACGTGTTTTCCTGTGGAGGAATCGGTTGTCCTATGACCTTGCGATCAAATGTTTTCGGTTCCCATTGGAGAGGCACGTCCTTTCGTCTACTAATCGCACAGTTTTGCGGTGCGGTCGCAAAACACAGACACTAAATTTATTTCAGTGAACAGAGACGTCAATGAACGAACGTACAGGTCATAACTTTGCGAAAATAAAAAAAGCAAACTTTTCACTCGAGGGAAGACTTGAACCAAGGACCTCTCGTTCCGCAGGTGCTCACGCTAACCACGGGACCACGGCACTCCTGTGCTCGCACTATCCTTGATGTTGGCTATCTTGCGCATGGACTACTCAGTTTGTACATTTTACTATTTTTTTCATAGTTCCACACAACTTCTTCCTGTTTTCTCGATTGATCTGTGTTCAGTTTTTCAAGGCCTATCCACTGTGGCAACTTATAACTAAATCTGAGGGGGGGGGGGGGGGGTGCGATGAGGAGGTTCCCTTGTAAGGAGACTGCCAACACTACGCTTGTCCGTCCTCCTTTAGAATACTGCTGCGCGGTGTGGGATCCTTACCAGATAGGACTGACGGAGTACATCGAAAACGTGCAAAGATGGGCAGCACGTTTTGTATTATCGCGAAATATGGGAGAGAGTGCCACAGAAATGAAATGGGATTTGGGCTGGACATCATTAAAAGAAAGGCGTTTTTTGTTGCGACGGAATCTTCTCACGGAATTCCAATCACCAACTTTCTTCTCCGAATGCGAAAATATTTTTTTAACACCGACCTACATAGGGAGAAACGATCACCACGATAAAATAAAGGAATTCAGAACTCGCACGGAAAGTTATAGGTGTTCTTTCCGCGCGCTATACGAGATTGGAATAATAGAGAATTGTGAAGGTGGTTCGATGAACCCTCTGCCAGGCACTTAAACGTGATTTGCAGAGTCTCCATGTAGATGTAGATGCCGATTAAGGCTGCCATCGTTTGTGAATGTATCGGAAAATAATACGTTACAAAAGAACGTGGGGTTCGTTTGCACTTGTTGACGTGCCCATTCACAATACACTACCCGGTTATGGAAATCGGCGCCATGAAGTTCTTCATACAGTGACATGTCGAATGGATGATACTTACGCAGAACTGTGAGAATACTACTTATGGACATACCGGAATCGAAGTGTAATTGCCAGTCGCTGATCCGGGGGTTGTGATGCAATGCCGCTAGTACAGCTATTTCGTCAGCTTCTCCTGCAACACGTTTCCTTCGTTTCCGTTTGGCGGTCTGTATGCTGGCATCAGCCATAAAGGTATTCACAACCTTGTAAAAGAACGAACGAGAGCGCGGCAACAGCAGTCTCAACATTTCTCCTACATTCTCCGTAAATCAGGATCATTTCAATTTTTTCCTCTGTGATTGGAACATTCATCGTCTACTTACACATCTGTTATCCAATTTACAGACAGGTGTGCAGGCAATAAACACTGCATAAGTACTGTAATATTTAGAGCCCCTGTCTATTCTACGACATGTGATCTCCGGTCCCAGTGTACTGCGTGTTATGATAACGCCGTAGTTCACTACATGGCCACGGTACGTGTCGAGTAGTCCTCTGTTCGATGTTGTTGTTGTTGTGGTCTTCAGTCCTCAGACTGGTTTGATGCAGCTCTCCATGCTACTCTATCCTGTGCAAGCTTCTTCATCTCCCAGTACCTACTGCAACCTACATCCTTCTGAATCTGCTTAGTGTATTGATCTCTTGGTCTCCCTCTACGATTTTTACCCTCCACGCTGCCCTCCAATGCTAAATTTGTGATCCCTTGATGCCTCAAAACATGTCCTACCAACCGATCCCTTCTTCTAGTCAAGTTGTGCCACAAACTTCTCCTCTCCCCAATCCTATTCAATACTTCATCATTAGTTATGTGATCTACCCATCTAATCTTCAGCATTCTTCTGTAGCACCACATTTCGAAAGCTTCTATTCTCTTCTTGTCCAAACTATTTATCGTCCATGTTTCACTTCCATACATGGCTACACTCCATACAAATACTTTCACAAACGACTTCCTGACACTTAAATCTATACTCGATGTTAACAAATTTCTCTTCTTCAGAAACGATTTCCTTGCCATTGCCAGTCTACATTTTATATCCTCTCTACTTCGACCATCATCAGTTATTTTACTCCCTAAATAGCAACACTCCTTTACTACATTAAGTGTCTCATTTCTTAATCTAATCCCCTCAGCATCACCCGATTTAATTTGACTACATTCCATTATCCTCGTTTTGCTTTTGTTGATGTTCATCTTATATCCTCCTTCAAGACACTGTCCATTCCGTTCAACTGCTCTTCCAAGTCCTTTGCTGTCTCTGACAGAATTACAAGTCATCGGCGAACCTCAAAGTTTTTACTTCTTCTCCAAGAATTTTAATACCTACTCCGAATTTTTCTTTTGTTTCCTTTACTGCATGCTCAATATACAGATTGAATAACATCGGGGAGAGGCTACAACCCTGTCTCACTCCCTTCCCAACCACTGCTTCCCTTTCATGTCCCTCAACTCTTATAACTGCCATCTGGTTTCTGTACAAATTGTAAATAGCCTTTCGCTCCCTGTATTTTACCCCTGCCACCTTCAGAATTTGAAAGTGGGTATTCCAGTTAACGTTGTCAAAAGCTTTCTCTAAGTCTACAAATGCTAGAAACGTAGGTTTGCCTTTTCTTAATCTTTCTTCTAAGATAAGTCGTAAGGTTAGTATTGCCTCACGTGTTCCAACATTCCTACGGAATCCGAACTGATCTTCCCCGAGGTCCGCTTCTACCAGTTTTTCCATTCGTCTGTAAAGAATTCGCGTTAGTATTTTGCAGCTGTGACTTATTAAACTGATAGTTCGGTAATTTTCACATCTGTCAGCACCTGCTTTCTTTGGGATTGGAATTATTATATTCTTCTTGAAGTCTGTGGGTATTTCGCCTGTCTCATACATCTTTCTCACCAGATGGTAGAGTTTTGTCATGACTGGCTCTCCCAAGGCCATCAGTAGTTCTAATGGAATGTTGTCTACTCCCGGGGTCTGTTCGATGTATAGGAGGAATACAACGTTGTGAATGGGGTTTGCAGTCGGAAGTTATGAAATACTGTCCTGTCCTACCCTCGCACCATGGTGGTGTGGTCACTGGATATTCAAGGGCCCTTGAGTAGCACGTCGATAATTACGATTGTGTGCCCATTTCTACTCTTCCGATTACGGCGCCATCTGTGACGAAAAGAAGGAAATGCTTCACACAAACGTATGTAGATTTTGCCGTAGAATCGTAATCTGCAATAAAAAACGGGGGTTTCCTTTCAAGATTTCAAAGTTGCCCCTCGTACCCGCCAACTACGCACGGGATCGGATGGGGGGGTCGATTGCAGTATCGTTGGATGTCCCGAGACAAACAAATTGGAATTATAATTTTTTTGATCCGATATGCAGTTTTCGAGATATTTCAAAGTCTTCAGTTAAAATGAATACCCTGTGTGCCATTGGTGGATATGTAATTCCCTGTGACATAGAACTGTCACTAGGACTGCATTAGTGTTGTCAGTGTTTAGTGTTATTACAATGGCTGGTAGGGTTCATAAGGGACGTGAACAGTGTCACACGTTGAGTGATAACTTTGAAACCTACGGAGAAACCGTGTGCTCGTGTGAGACAGCATTACCGGCACATGATAGAGTTTGAAAGGCGCGTCATTGTATGTCACCATTTGGACAACTGGTCTGCTTTATGGGGCACTCAGGTATGACAGTGGCCCGATATTGGACTGCATGGGAACGTGAGGGTTCCTGTCGACCGCATCTAACCATCACAAGGGAGAATCGCCATGTTGTGCACCAAGCGCATTGTAATTTTTTCACATCTGCGCCTGCCATCTGAAAACATGTAATGGACTCCCCACTACATCCTGCGTAGTCCCTGCACCACTCGTCAGAGGCTTGCAGCAGCCGGGCTTGCGAATTACCGTCTCATAGTTAACATCGCAACATAAGCGACTATGTCTGGAGTGGTTTCGTTACTGGGAAACATGGCCTGCTGATGAATGGCGTTGCACTGTATTCGGCAATGAATTGTGGTTCTGCACCACTCCAGGCGACCACCGTCGGAGAGCATGTTGGCGATTCTAGGGAAGATACCTTTCTTTCAGCGTTTTGGATGGGCATAGCTGTGTTACTCCTAACCCGCACGGGTAGCCGTGCATGTTAAAGCGCCGCTTTGCAAAGGGAGGAGCGCCAGCTCCGGATCGAAGCCATCCAGTGGATTAACGTCGAGAGTAGGTGTGCCAGCCAGCCTATCTATGGTTTTTAAGCGGTTTTCCACATCCCGCCAGGTGAATGTCGGGCTGGTACCCAAGTACCGCCTGATTTACACGATTAGAAAAACTTTTGCTCACTTTCACACGACTAACACTACAAGCAGCCAAGTAGGATAAAGATATTCCGTTCTGGGAGCGTAGCAGGGTAGCAACAGGAAGTGCATCCGGCCAGACATTGATTTAAGAATGCCAAATCCGTTCATAGCCACGCCAGTTCCGCGCCAATGCAGGTAAAGGCACAAGGAAAAGAAGATGAAGAAGAAAGACAGCAGTGTTATTCCTGGAGCCATGGTGAGGGGAGGCTTAGGATACGACTTCAGGTCACAGCTGATTGAGAGAACTCTGATGTCACAGACATCCTGCACCTTCATGTGTTACCTCAGCATCGTGATGCCATTTTTTAACAGTGCAATGCTTGCCCACACATAGCACCTCTCTCGACGAACTCTATGTTTGATGTTAAGGCCTCCCTTGCCAGTAAGATCCCTAAATCTGTTCTTGACAGAACTTTTGTGGTACCAACCCAGAGGCCTACTCTGTCTCAACGCCCATATCCATGATATCAACGACCAGCTGCGGGCCAGCTTACCCCGGGAGAGGATACAGTGATTTTTTATGACACCTTTCCTAACCAAATCTGTGCATGCATCCACCCCAGAGTGGGTGTAACCTCGTGCGTGTGTGTGTGTGTGTGTGTGTGTGTGTGTGTGTGTGTGTGGTTTGAGGTTTTCGGGCGCTAAACAGCGAGTTCATCAGCGCCCAAACGCATAGAAACAGGAACAGATGCTGTGAAGGGACGAGGACGGACAGCGAACAAGGAGAATGGCTAAAAGACACAGACCTGACGCAGTTCCAAATCCTCACACACAGAGGCAAAACAAGAGGAGAAGAAACGCACTAAAAAAGGAAACACAAGGAAAAGAGAACAGAAATCGAAGTGAAACAAGTAGGTAATCGTGACTGGCGGACCTCTTACCAGTGTGCGATTTGTGCTTTTACCAGTGTGTGTGTGTGGGGGGGGGGGGGGGGGATGTCTTAGGGGGTTAGTATAATTACATATGTTACTAGCTTGGACCGTGGCGTTACCCATGGTTAAACAGTTATTTATAAATAGATGTTAATGCCGAAATTCACTATTCACGCGTATGCACTATCAGAAAAGCCATCCCTTGTTATATCTTTAAAAGTGCATTATAGGTAAAGCTTATTTACAAAATCATCTACGTACAGGTATACGACGGGAATTCAAAAAGTAAAGGCACATTTGTGAAAAGCTGTACTTATTCTGATGATGGAAAACTGAAACGTGCGTTATTTTTCTACGTAACCTCCCTGGACTTCAATGCAGTTTTCCCGACGTTTTACGAGTTTTTTTGTATTTCATCAGAAAATACGTTTTTCGGTTGAATCTTTAACCAATTTTGCACCGCAACAATGACGTCTTCATCACATTCAAATCTTCTTCCCTACAGTGCTTCCGTTAAGGATCCAAACATGTGAAAATCGCTTGGAGCCAGCACCTCGAATCTCAACTCCTTTATTGCGTCGGCTGTCCGTTTGGCAGAATGTGGGCGAGCGTTATCTTGCTGCAGGATGACACCTCATCACAGTTTTCCACGACGTTTGGATCTGATGGCAGGTTTTAGTTTCGTATGCAACACATCACATCCACCATACAATACAGACCAGGCTCTAAAGCCACGTTTACGCTGGGGCGTCGTCTTGCAACATTGTGGCATGCTACGGAAATGTGGTGTGCGTCATCTTGTAGCATGCTACAACAGGCAACATCTGGCGGCGTATGTTGCATGCGGCAGGTTAATTTATACCAAAGCAACAGAATTTGTGCCACACGTGTGTCGGTCTTGCAGTATAAAGGATGGTAAAGTATCGCAGCGGCGGCCTACTTGGTACTTGCACGTGCAGCTAACAACGGAAATGAAAACCAAAGGAAAAGAAAACGATGGTAGAAGAGAAGAGTATTTAAAGGAGGTCCACGAAATAGTATCCTAGGAACTAGAAGCAGACGATGGTGCGTTATTTAGTAATGTGTGCTTTCGTCCCAGGCGCGTTACTCCGCGCCATACCGCTGCCAAAAGGTCGCCTGACGGTAAATGTTCGCACAGGTACCGGGCCGGTCACCACCCTGTGTCAGGGCCCTGGGAGGGAATTTCAGCCCCCAGCTCACCCAACTCTGCGGTACGACTGCTGCGGTATGACTGACACACTACTTCCCTCGCAAGCTCGCAAGTAAACGGATGACGCACCTTAGACGAAAGCAACAATGACAACATGAGAATGATGATTTAGTTCCAAATGTTTTGAAATGCTTAATACTACATAACACTTTTCAAAATTAATAAGCAAACACATTAATAGTAAGACTGTATTAAAAACTTTCAGAGTTCGGCTCCACAAATTTAAATTATATGTAAAGTTTTACTCCAGTGCGTGGGAAATAAACATCCCAGGTTGGGATGCATAAACTAAAACCAGAGGAAGGGATGGTCTGATGCAGAGGGGAGGAAATCCCCCCCATCCCCCCCTGCAAATCGCACACTGCCTCTTACCTAAAACCTGGGTGAACCAGTCACCCAGCAGCACATTAAGTGGACTCATACTGCCAAGTTCTATGTAAATTTGACTCGAATTTGTAATTACTGAACTAACATCATATACCCTCTCGACCTGTGAACTATCGTTTCGTCCCCTCCCCCCTCCCCTACTGGGTGTTCCACTTCTTTCGTCAGGCAGTCTATGATAATCCCATTTCTTATTATTCACATGCATTTGACGACTTTAGCGACATCTAAACGCTATATGTTTAATAAACCCCTATCGCAAATTTCTTCCCACATGGTATTAATGAATACTGTTCCTCTCTCCCATACTTAACTCTTTGTTTACATTAATCTTCTATTTTCTATCGATTAATTTTTCACTTAATGCCACCTCTCAGACGAGAATAACTGAAACTATTCCTGTCTCCATCCGATTCAAACGATTCGCTGACCACATGAACAAACAAGAGCTCTCGAAAGGAAAAATTACGGTTTGTTAATGCCCAACGGCTGTCGGCCAAGCCATAAAAGTCGCTGACCTCGTTAGGTATGCTACGCTTACAACTAGCTGTCTATGATCTCAAAAAAATGGTTCAAATGGCTCTGAGCACTATGGGACTTAACTACTGTGGTCATCAGCCCCCTAGAACTTAGAACTACTTAAACCTAACTAACCTAAGGACATCACACACATCCCTGCCCGAGGCAGGATTCGAACCTGCGACCGTAGCAGTCGCGCGGTTCCGGACTGCGCGCCTAGAACCGCTAGACCACCACGGCCGGCTCTATGATCTCAGGAAGACATTATACCCGTAGGGTAAAGGATGTACTGTATTGATCTGAGCACCACGAACTTTTGATATTTTCTTGAAGTCAATTGATTTGTTGTTTTTGTATTCAGAGAGCAAAAAATTTTTATTTTCGTCGAAACGGCGTTGAGAGTTGCCACTGCAGAGCTGGCCATAGTAGTAGTTGCGGCTGTATTGCAGATCTAGTACTTGTAGTAACGATATGTCATCGTGGGCGTGATGGACTCGCTTTTCATCACCAGCGACGATAGTGTGGAATGTGGAACAAGCAATATACGTGGTGTCGCCGAGAGCTGGTCGATATCTCAAAATGAAATCTCGCTTGTCTGTTCGCGGGTACGTGCAAGGGCAATAAAACAACAATATAAATTGGTTTCGCTGCTTCGAGGTAGGGTACAACATACTGCTCAAATGATTGCACACCAGATTCCTATGCGACCGTAATCTCCACACCGCTGTGTTTATGGAATAGCATGGTACTCCTACCACCAAGCTAATTCCAAACGTTGCCAGAAATAAATGCGGAGTAATTATATGTCCAGCAACAAGAGCCTTTAGGACATAAATGTTACGCTGAGTTTGTACAAGACCAGTTCAACAATAGACCATATATGTAATGCTGATAAATAAAACCTCCACGCATGAGAGATTCGTTATTTTCTCAGCAGCAATTATGTCCTGTACCACCACCAACACTGTTATCTCAAGACCATTTCACTACAGCGAAACAACTTTAACAACCACAAATGGTTTTATCTGACCCAGCAGCGAGAAAAACGGCAGAATGTAGCTGCAAAGAATACTGGCGTTTTAATTCATGCCAAAGGCTCATTCAGATGGTTCAAATGGCTCTAAGCACTATGTGACTTAACATCTGAGGTCATCAGTCCCCTAGACTTAAAACTACTTAAACCTAACTAACCTAAGGAATTCACACACATCCGTGCCCGAGGCAGGATACGAACCTGCGACCGTAGCAGCAAAGCGGTTCCGGACTGAAGCGCCTAGGACCGCTCGGCCACAGCGGCCAGCTGCTCATTCGGACGACAACTCAAGATTTACGATTATGTTTCGCAGAAATAAACAAAAAATACCATTATAGCACACAATCTTCCCGTAACATCTAATCATACCACGTCAGTACAATTGCTCAATGTACCTGTTGTGAGACCTATAGCCGGCCGGTGTGGCCGCGCGGTTCTAGGCGCAGGTTAGAATCCTGCCTCGGGCATGGATGTGTGTGATGTCCTTAGGTTTGTTAGGTTTAAGTAGTTCTAAGTTCTAGGGGACTGATGACCACAGATGTTAAGTCCCATAGTGCTCAGACCCATTTGAACCATTTTGAGACCTATAATCGACCTAAAGAATCTCATCTCCGCATATTGAAACACAGTTCTTGTCCTCTTTTATACCAGTCGCTCAGTACCGTTCATGAATCACGTCACAATCAACGATTTTTATGGTTTCATTGTCGTACTTTTCTCAATTATTTTTCCAGATTCTCTTCTAAGGTCTCGATGAGTACTGAAGGAGAATATTCTACTAGTCCTATTCATTTTCCTGGGGGGAATATTTCGACTTCCTTTTAGAGCCATCAGTCTTCTGACTGTTTTGATGCTGCTCGCTACAGCTTCCTATCCTGTGTCACCTTCTTCTTCTCAGTGTCACTTGCAGCCAACGCCCCCTATTATTTGTTGACTGTCTTCCTCACAGGTTTTACCCTCCCCACCCCACAACTCTCTCAGGTACCATGGAACTTATTCTTTGATTTTCATTTCCTAGACTACTGTCCCTTCTTCTTGATTGTGTTTTCCTTTTCGACTCTGCGGAGAACCAGGTCATTTCTTATTTAACCCCTCTGCCCAAGCTAATATTCAACATACATCTACACAACCAGATCTCAAACGCTTCACTCCCATATAATTATGTGCTCCAAACGTACATTCTTAATACTTTCTTTTCCTCAAAATAAGGCTGACGTTTGATAACAGTTGACCTCTTCTGTTCAGGAACGCCCTCTTTGACGTGCTAGTCTGCTTTCTATGTGCTTCTTACTTCGTCGGTGATGTGTTATTTTTCTTCCAGCGTAGTAGAATTACCTAACTTCGCCTACTTTATGATCACCAATTCTGATGTTGGGTTTCTGACTACTCTCATTTTAGCCACTCATAACTTTCTTCTTTTGTCTACCATAAATCCATATTATGTACTCATTAGTCAGTTCATTCCATCCAACAGTTCCTTTAACTCTTCTTCACTTTCACTGAGGACTGCAACGTCATTCCCGAATCTTATTGATATCCTTTCATCCGAAATTTTAGTCCCACTCTTGAACCTTCTTCTATTTTCGTCATTCCTGTACAGACCGAACAGTAGAGGCGAGAGATACATTCCTGTATTTTGCCCTTTTTAGTCCGAACACTTCGTTCTTCGTCTCCCATTCTTATTTTTCCCTCGTGGCTCTTGAACGTATTGCATCTTAACACTGTCTTCCTATAGCTCATCTACATCTACATCTACATTTATACTCCGCAAGCCACCCAACGGTGTGTGGCGGAGGGCACTTTACGTGCCACTGTCATTACCTCCCTTTTCTGTTCCAGTCGCGTATGGTTCGCGGGAAGAACGACTGTCTGAAAGCCTACATTCGTGATCTCCTCGGGAGGAATAAGTAGGGGGAAGCAATATATTCGCTCACGCTTATTCTCCTGAGAATCTTGAACGTTTTGCGCCATTGTACGTTGTCGCACCCCTTTTCTACGAGGGGCGTTCAATAAGTAATGAAACACATTTTTGCTCGTCTAGTTTCATAGTTTCATCAAGCTCCGATACGTAGCCTTCAAAATGGCTTCTGTAATGGAGGGGCTTTGCAGGGAGAGAGCTGTCATTGAGTTTCTGTTGGCGGAAACCAGAGCACCGCCCGTATGCAGAGGCACTCACAGAGTCTCTACAGAGACCTAGCAGTGAACAGGAGCACGGTGAGTCGGTGGGCGAGTAGTCTGTCATCATTGCAACAAGGTCACACAAACTTGGCAGATCTTCCGCGTGTCGGCTGGCCCCACACACCCGTGACACCTGCAGTGTTGCGACGTGCGGACGCTCTTCTGTGAGGTGATCGACGGATCACAATCAGACACCTCGCTGGACGACTGGACGTCTCTGTTGCTGGTCCGGACACACTCGTCCACCAGTTGGGGCACTCAAAGAAGTGTGCCACTGGGTTCTTCGGCGCCTAACAGAAGACCATAAGAGAGCAACGAAGCACCATCTGTGCGAAAGTGCTTGGCGTTACGAAGGTGGTCGTAATGATTTTATTTATGCAGCAAGACGTTGGCTCCGAAGCCGACTATTAGAGTGGTACCATGTGGGCCTGCAGACCCGCCCAGCAAGGTGCGCTAAGGCCGTCTCATTGAACGGAGTTTAGGTTGAAAAGTAGGTTTTCGTAGCCAAAAGAGTGAGGAATAATATGGTGTATTAGAATCCTGAATGTAGCCAATCTGCATTACTTACTGAGCGCTCCTCGTAGAACGACAAATGTTATAAACATGTCTTGATAATTCTTACGTCTTGCTTCCATTATCAGTCGCAGCGTCGAACAGCCCCTCTGGTGCTTTTAGTTTTCCTAAGGCCAAACTGATCTTCCTCTAATATACATTTAGACACTGATTGAACATATTACTAAAGTACGATGCCATTAGGTAGGTGGCTCGTCTTTCTCCCAGTGACTAATGATTTCACCCAAATATACTAAACAATGTGTTCAAAGGCTCAACATTGTCGATAAATCCTTAGGGCGGTTCTGCTTATTCTGATGTGAATACTGAAATATGTATCAAAACTCGACTTTCTTTAGTTCAGAGTCGACAGAAACCAGTGTTATTGTTCTTCAGGCCTTCAGTCTGAAGAATGGAGTGATGCAGGCAGCTGTCCACGCTAGTCTACTGCGTCCAAATCTCTTCATCTCTCGTTAGTTACTGAAACCTTCACTCATTTGAGCCTGCTTTTTGTAGTAGACCTTTACACTACCTCTACAATTTTTACCTTAATTTTCCTTTCGAGGCACCCTCCACTGTGGTTGCACCTATGATTCTTGCGAACAAGGGGGAGGGGAGGGGGAGGGGGCATCGGTGACAAAGCAATGTACACGAGGTAATATCGAAACTACCATCTGTCGCATCTGTTATCTTTCGTTCCTTTTCCTATTAGGTTTGCCTTCTTAACCCTTAAATGCATGACTTTTTGTATCAAGCTGTAAAAATTACCAAGTTAGTTTATAGTGCCTAAATTACGAAAAAAATATTGAAAAATTTTCTTAATTACATTGACAAAGCATTATTGTTGACAAACGCTACAAACACAGAACCAGACCTAATTTCAAATCTATCGTAAAGACACTCGAATTAACTACCCACACCATATCTACTTATGTTTTCAAAATAAGAAAAGTAATTTTCAAACCCACAAATCAGTGCACAAACACCAAAAAAAAAAAAAAAGAAAACGTCTCTGCTTTCCACCAAAATACACGCGCGGCAATACATCCAAACGGCTTATTGTCGAACTGGTTCAGTTCATCCTACCATTTACGATCGCTATGAAGAACTACTAGCAGCTACAGTAAGGTGAATACAGTTAACTACATAACGGATATGTTACAAAATGTTGCTCAGTATAGGATACATCGAAGAAATGAAGTCTGTAGCTGATCAGCTACACTATACATTAAAGGGTTAAAATATGCCCCGATAGCTTGCACTCACTTTGCATTCGTTTATATAAAAGAATACGCTTTACTACTCGAGAGACTGATGTTATGCGATTTCTTGTTCCACATATGATTATTAGTATCGCCGGCTACTGCTCACTGGTAGTGTTACCAAATCACCCGGTTTATTCGGATTCTAAGTGTTTTTTAATGCTGTAGGTCAACTCCCGATTGCAAATCTATAAAACAGTAATTTTTTGTTTTGCACTTTATTGTTCTACGTTGGCAAGTGTCATCTGGTGCACTGAAATTGAAACTGGGTGTGAATTGCGAGAGATAAAAGGAGGTTGTAAACACTTCAGGCGATCGTTGACTGTTATGCAAGGGAACTTCAGCTTCACTCCTCCAGACTAGCGTAGCGCTGAATGAAAGATGCGTGCCTATGATTTCTTCGAAGTGTCTTTACTTGCCTCCACATACAAATATTGCGCACTGAAGGTGAAAAAAAATACTGTAGCGGAAGTTTATTCCGTTCTGAGTGACACTTTGTCAAGTCGTCAAGAGAGGGCTCAAAATAACTTCGTTCCCCTAAAAGTAAGAGATGTCACCTCAAAATGTGAGAATGACCGGCTTGTTAATGTGTTCGGAAAAGATACGAACAATTTTTATGCTGTTTGTAGTGATTACATTAGCAAATGGATTAGCCAGTACGATGAATTGACTGCGTCAGATTGGTAAACTCTTAGCAAAGAACTGGATTTGGAAAATACTTTAGTCTTTTTGACGATTAGAAATGTTCTTGTGGATGACAGTGAAGTGTTTGATTAAATAAATCACCTACAAATGTTTCTCAGTGAATAGCTCAAATCGGAAACCAGACAAACATTTTAGTGAAAACTTCCTTTGATAAACGGTGGGGTGGTCCATTGATAGTGACCGGAGCAAAACGAAAAAACTAAAAAGAATGAAACTACCATGGCCCGCACGTTCACCGGATCTGACGTCCCTGGATTTCTTTCTGTGAGGAAAGTTGAAGGATATTTGCTATCGTGATCCACCGACAACGCCTGACAACATGCGTCAGCGCATTGTAAATGTATGTGCGACATTACGGAAGGCGAACTACTCGCTGTTGAGAGGAATGTCGTTACACGTATTGCCAAATGCATTGAGGTTGACGGACATCATTTTGAGCATGTATTGCATTAATGTGGTATTTAATCACCCTGTAACAGCATGCGTTCTCAGAAATGATACGTTCACAAAGGTACATGTACCACATTGGAACAACCGAAATAAAATGTTCAAGCGTACGTACGTTCTGTATTTTAATTTAAAAAACCTACCTGTTACCGACTGTTCGTCTAAAATTGTGAGCCATATGTTTGTGACTATTACAGCGCATCTATCACAAAGCGAAAAAAGTGGTCCAACTAAAACATTCATATTTCCTTACGTACTACACGGATATGTAATTAAAAATGGGGGTTCCTATTTAAAAAAACGCAGTTGATATCCGTTTGACCTATGGCAGCGCCATCTAGCGGTCCAACCACATCGCCATCTGGTTTCCCCCTTCAAGCTAGACAAGTTTCGTTCTTTGTAGTTTTTTCGTTTGACGTTTATTTCATAAGATATTTGGCCCGGTGAAGATCAATGGACCATATATATATATATAACTCCGCCACTGCCGGTCCCAAGCCCGGGGCCTCATCTCGCAAGTGATGAGGAAGGATGAGGGGGAGGAGTAACACCTCGTAAAAAAAAAAAAAAAAAAAAAAACCTGGCTCCATCTGGCTCCGGATGGTAGCACCCTGTGAGGGCCCCTGCATAGGGTTACATGCGGAGCCCCAAAATCCAGACACGTCTGCGTGGCAGCCACCGGTACTCTGGTCAGCGTCTGTTGGCTCTGTGAGCTCGGCTGTAAGTTAATCTTCTAGAACTCAAAACTCCAGTCGAAATTGTGTGAGATCCTTCGTGATTTCACCACCAATACCTCAACACAAACCAATAATCATGACAGAACAACGGAAAAGAATCCACTACCCTGGGCCCCAGTCAGTAAGACTGGGTAATAGACCTGATCATCGGATTCCAGGGGATCAGACATGTCACGAAGAGAAGAATCGGAGCCTCTCAAAAACCCTCAAGATGAAGAAAGTATTTTACATGGGAACACTCAACACCAACACACTACTGAGGCCAGGTAAACTGAAACAATTAACAAACGCCATGGATAAATACAACATCAAAGTTATGGCAATACAGGAAACACGATTTGCAGATGAAAGCCACTTTGATTCTGAAAATTACAGAATACATAAGGGGAAACCAGCCATAACCATCCCGGCAAGAAATCTCAAACTCTTCGGAACTGGTTTTGTAGTACATAAATCGATACTGGACTCTGTAATAGATTTCACCTCAAAATCAGAAAAAAATGTCGACACTCACGATAAGATCTGGAAACAAAGCCTATACATTAATCAATGGACATGCCCCCACAAACAATTATAACAAGAAGAACCCAGAGATGATAGAGGAATTCTGGGAAGATCTGGAAGAAACTACCAGCAAAATCCCCAAGAATCACATAAAAGTGTTACTAGGAGACTTCAATGCTCAGTTAGGCAAGGAAAGAAAATTCCGACACACGACAGGGAAACACACGGCCCACATGAGAACAAAAAAAATGGAGAGTACTTGATAAACTTCTGCAGAAATTTTGATCTGAAAATAATGTCAACGCAATTCCAGAAACCACACAGAAAACTTGCAACTTGGAAATCCCCCAACCATGCTCTAGGAGAATTTCAGATAGACCACGTAGCAATATCCACAAAAAAACACCAGAGAAATAATGAACGTAAGAACAAGGAAAGGAGTTTTCGAATCTGATCATCACCTTCTCCAAATTAAAGTAAAATTAATACCCAATAGACAAATCAAGAGATCCAACAGACCTTTCAGAACAGATCCAGAGTACCTACAAATAAACAAGAAAGAAATAATAGAAGAAATTACGAAAATTAACAGCAACAACTGGACAGAACTGTCAGAAAAAATAAAAGAACTGATAAAATTGGGGCAGCCACCGAGAAAAAGGAAACACCGATGGTGGCACATGACATGCGACAGGGCCATAGAAGACAGAATACAAGCCTGGAAAAAATGTAACAGCCATAAAACACAAGAAAAATGGGAGGACTTTAACAGGATACAGAAAAACACTTCGAAAATAATCCGAAGAGAAAAAAGAGGTTACAAAAACAGCAGGTTGAAGGAGATAGAAGAAGACTTCACCAGAAACAACACACGAAATTTTTACAGAGTATTCCGAGAAAATATGACAGGATATCAGCCACCAAGCTTATGCTTCAAAAGACAAGATGGAACACGAGACAAATCCGAAGAAAAACTGTGAAATATTAGCCAGATACTTTGACCTGTTACTTAACTGTGATAAACCAAAACATACAGTTTACAAAACCAGAACCCAACCGGGACTACGAACCCCCAACATAATTATGAAGAAATCGTGAAAATAATAAAATCATTGAAAAATAACAGAGCACCAGGTGAAGATGGACTGATTGCAGAAATCTGGAAATTAGACCATGAAAACATTACACCAAAAATTCATAGTATAATCAAAAACATCTGGGAAACAGAAAAGATACCAGAAGAATGGAAGTCAGCCCTAATACACCCCCTCCACAAGAAAGGAGACAAAACAGACCCTAATAACTATAGAGGAATTTCGTTACTGCCGGTGGCATACAAAATTCTATCAAAAGCTCTGTTAAATCGCCTAGAACCCCAGATAGATCCACAGATCGGAGAATACCAAGTAGGGTTCCGGAAGGGAAGATCATGCAGTGAGCAGATCTGGTGTCTGAGAACATTATTAATAGCGAGAAAGTCCAGAAACACCACAGTAACATTTGTTGATTTGAAGAAGGCTTACGATTCCATAGACAGAGAAACACTTTTTAATACACTAGAAGAAATGAAGGTAGACAAAAAGACCAGAAAACTAATTCAGGAAACATTAACAAATACGAAGTCAAAAGTGAAGTTCATGGGCGAGATCTCAGAATCTTTCGAAATCAAGACAGGAGTGAGACAGGGAGATAGCCTGTCACCCATTTTATTTAACACTGTTTTAGAGAAAATAACCAGGACAAAGGAGTCAATTGGGTAAAGATGGGGAGAGAGAAAAATAAAACCGTCAACATAAAATGTCTGGCCTTTGCCGACGATATAGCCATCATTACAAATGACAGAAAAGAAGCCAGAGAAGCCCTAGAGATATTGCATGAAATCGCAGCCAGAACAGGACTACAAATATCATATGAAAAAAACCAGTACGTGGACACAAAATCTACAGACAGAAGCCCATTGATAACAAGGTACGGAAGGATAACACAAGTAGAAAGTTTCAAATACCTGGGAGAGATTATACAGAAAACAGGACTGAATTCAACAGCCAATGAAGAAAGGGTTACAAAACTACAAAAAGCATACAGACTTACATGGAACCATTACAATAAAAGAAATATTTCCGTCAATGCCAAATTAAGACATTACAAAACAGTAGTCTTACCTGAGGCCTTGTATGCCTCAGAAACAACAGTAGTCAGAGGAAGAACTAAAATCAAGGAAATGGAAAAGCAAGAAGGGAAAATTCTGAGAAAGATCTATGGGCCAGTTCAGAGACAGGGGATCTGGATAAAGCGACCAACAAAGGAACTGCACAAACAGGCAGAGACAATTACAGACAATATCAGAAAAAAGAAGGGTAAAATTCTATGGGCACATTCATAGGATGAATGAAAATAGGCTGACCAAGAAGATTTTTAACATAGTGGTGACGAATAAGGTGAAAACTAACTGGGTAAAGGAAACCATGGAAGACCTCAAAAATCTAAACATCTCTGCAGAAGAAATATCAAACAGAGGAAAATACAGAGAAAAAATCAACAAACAGAAATTCGAAGAACCACCAAAAGAGAAGAAATTAGGAAAGAAGTGGACAGAAGAGAGGAAGAAGAAACACAGTGAATTTATGAGAGGTTTTTGGGAAGAGAAAAGAAAGAGACAGAAAAAAGTGCCATGAATTTGAAATGTACCAATTTATGTACTATATTGTCATGTGAATATTGATTGTGTTTTAACGCTCTCCTTAATGGGGAATTAACGATTATATATATATATATATATATATATATATATATATATATATATATATATATATATATATATATTGGACTGATGAAGGAAATATTTTCTGTAAAATGCGTCAAGATTGTGTTGATCATCAGCTATAATTATCAAGATTTCACTTGTTCTCAATACTGTGGCAATATTAGATCCAAGGAAGAGTTGCTTACGAAGGTTCGGGGAAGGGAGAAATACAGTTTTGTATAAAAGTAGGTCGTTGTCGTTCACATAAAGATTGTTCGTAATACCCTCCAGCTTTTCATTTGGGAATACGGTAATCCTGCTCATTGCGCTCACCACAGTGGCTTTCGTTTTGTAACCTCACAACTCAGACTTTAAGTGTCTACTATTTTGTTCATTTTATTTCAATTAAGGTGACTGGTATTTTAAGCACTTCTCATTGCGGAACGACAGCTGGGCAGCATTTGAGAGGCGGCGAGCGGCCGTTCCCACACACAGGCGAGCAAACGCGTCACGTACTGTGGCAGGTGGTCGTCTGGCTTAGAGCATTGGGAGATCGTGGGAAATACCGCGAGCTACTCTACGTCGGTGTCTGTAACACTGTTTTACCGACAGGTACATTATCCAACAACAGCACAAAAGGCCAGAGGGAAAAATCAGTTAATAATATTCCGATATAGTCGACAGCGCTAAATGCAGTGACATGGATATTTTGTAAAACAATACCGTTATGCTAATCCATATCTAGCTGAAGACGTCGCGAAACAAAGACGCTTGTGCTCACTTTTCGTTGGTGGCGCCCATAAAAAAAGTTAGTAAGCTTTACAACTAATTGTTCTGAAGAGTTCATTATACAAATTTCATTCACGTCATATTGCTTAAACACATCCTAAAGACAGCAAATATGGTAAATACGCAGTTATAAATACAATTCACGAAATACTGTAGCTAATAATGAAATGTATACATTTTTTTAATTCACCATTTGTGTGTGTGTTTGTGTGTAAATTGTAGATGATCTGTTCCACCAGCTTCACTGGTTTTCCGTGTTCTACTGTAGACGTGTGTGGTCATACTGTGGTGACATTTTATTCAATAACTTTAGGGATTTGCAGCTGTTTGGGTTCACACCTAAGCTTGTCAGTTCTCCTGCTGGTGTTCATACTTATGCTAGCTAGCTAGTTATGTTTCTGTAGTCTGATTGCGGTGTAAAAAGAAAAAAGTTGTGTAACTCTGGGAGGAAGGCATGCACACACTGGCCATTAAAACTGCTACCCTAAGACGAAATGCAATGGATAAATGGGTATTCATTGGACAAATATATTACACTAGAATTGACATGTGATTACATTTTCACGCAATTTGGGTGCATAGATCCTGAGAAATCACTACCCAGAACAACCACCTCAGTCGGAATAACGGCCTTGACACGCCTGGGTATTGAGTCAAACAGAGCTTGGATTGCGCGTATAGGTACAGCTGCCCATGCAGCTTCAACACGATGCCACAGTTCATCAAGGGTAGTGTCTGGCGTATTGCGGCGAACTAGACGCTCGGCCACCATCGACCAGACGTTTTCAATTGGTAAGACATCTGGAGAATGTGCTGGCCAGGGCAGCAGTCGAACATTTTCTGTATCCAGAAAGGCCCGTACAGGGCCTGCAACATGCGGTCGCGCATTATCCTGCTGAAATGTAGGGTTCCGCAGGAATCGAATGAAGGGTAGAGCCACGGGTCGTAACACATCTGAAATGTAACGTCCACTGTTCAAAGTACCGTCAATGCGAACAAGAGGTGACCGAGACGTTTAACCAATGGCACCCCATACCATCACGCCGGTATGGCGATGACGAATACACGCTTCCAATGTGCGTTCACCGCGATGTCGCCAAACACGGATGCGACCATCATGATGCTGTAAACAGAACTTGGATTCATCCGCAAAAATGACGTTTTGCCATTCGCGCACCCAGGTTCGTCGTTGAGTACACCATCGCAGGAGCTGCTATCTGTGATGCAGCGTCAAGGGTAACTGCAGCCATGGTCTCGGTGCTGATAGTCCATGCTGCTGCAAACGTCGTCGAACTGTTCGTGCAGATGGTTGTGGTCTTGCAAACGTCCCCATCTGTTGACTCATGGATCGAGACGTGGCTGCACGATCCGTTACAGCCATGTGGATAAGATGCCTGTCATCTCGACTGCTAGTGATACGAGGCCGTTGGGATCCAGCACGGTGTTCCGTATTACCCTCTTGAACCCACCGATTCCATATTCTGCTAACAGTCATTGGATCTCGACCAACGCCAGCAGCAATGTCGCGATACGATAAGCCGCAATCGCGTCAGGCTACAATCCGACCTTTATCAAAGTCGGAAACGTGTTGGTACGCATGTATCCTCCTTACACGAGGCATTACAACAACGTTTCAAAGGGAACACCGGTCAACTGCTGTTTGCGTATGAGAAATCAGTTGGAAACTTTCCTCATGTCAGTACGTTGTAGGAGTCGCCACCGGCGCCAACCTCGTGTGAATGCTCTGAAAAGTTAATCATTTGCATGTCACAGCATCTTCTTCCTGTCGGTTAAATTTCGCGTCTATCGCACGTCATCTTCGTGGTGTAGCAATTATAATGGCCAGTAGTGTAATTTCCTTCTAAATGAGAATGCACCATTGAAGAAATATAGGGACCCTCCTGGCTTTTGCCTTATGCCAAAGGGCAAAAGCTCTGGGAAAAACCAAGACTAGGAGTGGTTTCACTCGTATTTTACAGATCTAGCACGTTAACTAATCAGGTCTCTATCCTGGCAGGCTACTTACACAGTAGTGGACACCTATTTTCCTGACTAGCAAATATATCAATTACTCTGTTGTTGAAGTTAGGAATTCCACTGATTTATTGATTTCCTCCTTATGAATGGAAAAAACAGCCAGTGAGTTCAGGCTGACCCATGTTGTTCCTCAGTAGGTTTTCAATTCTTTTTAAAGTTTTGAAACTGCGCTCTGCTTCTGCGGTTGAAACAGCTGTAGTCAGTGCAATTGACAATGTTTTGTGCACGTAAGTGAAAGAATGTTCCACAAGAAAGGTAACAGCTCACAAACTGATGTAATGTCTTTAAACGTATCATTGCGATAAATCACTGAAACTTCATTTTTCAATTTATCATGGCAAATAAAACGACTGTAATTTAATAAAAAAGGTATTGAATAAAGTGTCTCGGAAATATTTTTTGAAAGAAACAATCCTTTTTGGATCAATAATTTCGAAGCTACTGAATACATGAGAGTTTCTAGTGTTCTTTCGGTTGGCTGGTGACAATGTCACACTCTTCTTTGGCATCTACTGTTAGATTAGATTGAGTGTTACATCTGGAATGTTTTCTTGAAGGGGTAAAACATTCATCTTCAGAAATCCGAATCTTTACAATGTTCTCTCGCATTTCAGAAACACTTGAACCAAAATGACATAATATATTGGGTATGGAATGTAGTCGAATTAAGTCGGGTGATGCTGAGGGAATTAGATTAGGAAATGAGACACTTAAAGTAGTAAAGTAGTTTTGCTGTTTGGGGAGCAAAATAATTGATGATGGTCGAAGTAGAGAGGATATAAAATGTAGACTGGCAATGGCAAGGAAAGCGTTTCTGAAGAAGAAAAATTTGTTAATATCGAGTATAGTATTAGGTGTCAGGAAGACGTTTCTGAAAGTATTTGTATGGAGTGTAGCCATGTATGGAAGTGAAACGTGGACGATAAATAGTTTAGACAAGAAGAGAATAGAAGCTTTCGAAATGTGGTGCTACAGAAGAATGCTGAAGATTAGATGGGTAGATCACATCACTAATGGGTAGGTATTGAATAGAAATGGGGAGAAGAGGAGCTTGTGCCACAACTTGACTAGAAGAAGGGATCGGTTGGTAGGACATGTTCTGAGACATCGAGGGATCACCAATTTAGTACTGGAGGGTAGCGTGGAGGATAAAAATTGAAAAAAGACGTGCTGAGATATATCAATAATTTTGTTTTTACGTGAAAGCCTGCACCTTAATCTATTTTTCTACATAATTTCCGTCAATATTGAGGCACTTGTCACAACGTTGTACCAGTTTTTGAATACCCTCCTCATAGAAGTCTGCCGCCTGACTTGTTAACCACTGCATCACCACTGTTTTGACTTCGTCGTCGTCTTGAAGACGCTGACCGCCCAGGTGTTTCTTCAAGTGCAGGAACAGATGGTAGTCACTAGGCGCAAGATCTGGGCTGTACAGAGGATGATCTAGAGTTTCCCATCGAAAAGATGTGATGAGATCTTTGGCCTGATTCGCCACATGCGGACGCGCATTGTCTTGCAGCAAAACGATGCCCTTGCTCAACTTCCATGGACTGTTGCTTTGATTCTGGTGTGACGTAGGCCACCCATGTTTCACCGCCCGTTACAGTTTGGCTTAAGAAAACATCACCGTCGTTGTGGTACCGCTCAAGGAAATTCAATGCACTGTCTAAACGTTTAGTTTTGTGCACATCCGTCAACATTTTCGGTACCCAACGTGCTCACAATTTTCGGTAATTCAAGTGCTCGGTCACAACGCCATACAAAACACTACGAGAAACATTAGGAAAGTCATCCCGCAAGGAGGAAATCGTAAAGCGTCTGTTTTCTCTCACGTTATTGTCCACTTCCTGCACCAAAGTTTCATTAACGACCGACATATGTGCGGCCATCTTTAAATGCTCTCACCCACTTTCTTACCATTCTATCACTCATGTTTACTCCGTAAACTGCACAGATCTCACGATGAATATCGATCGTTTTTAGGCCTTTAGCACTAAGAAATCTTATAACAGCCCGTACTTTACAGTCGGCGGGACTCACGATTATCGGAGGCATCTTAAACACTCAGTACACAACGTAAACAAGGAAGAATCAGACTGTAATGGCGTCAGTGCGTGGATTAAGGTACAGGCTTTCATGTAAAAATAAAATTATTGAGATATCTTAGCACGTCTTTTTTAAATTTCAAAACGGTACTTACTACTGTACGAACATTCGAATTTCAATCACACAGCACCGGAATACGAGATACTACTGAGAGGTGGCCTCGTTCGACGTTTTCCACATTTCCCATTGATGAGAGGCAGAAGGGGTGGCGGGGGGGGGGGCGGGGGGAGCGGGGGGGCGGGGGGGGGGCAGGAGGAATGCAGTAAGGCACATTACAGCAACTACAGTTACGTGCTGCGGGCCCAAGCTGGCTGGTCCCAAACGTTGTTAAGACTTGAGGAAGGGGAGGAAAGAGGGAACGCGGCACAGATAGATGGGTTCGCTGGGGTGCGGAGGAAGAGGGATGAGGATGAAGTGGTCCCTCCACCGGGACCACTCGAGCTGGCCCTAGGCTCCACTAAGGCGAGGGTCGAAGTGGAGGAAGGGAAACAGCTCGGCAGTTTTATCAGCCGAGGGTGTGGAGGGAGTAAGGACCGGCTGCCGATGGCCCTGTGGCACGGCTGTGGTGCGGGGAAAGAGGGCAACATCTAAGGTGGACAGCTCACCGGGGCCCGAGATTGCTGGATCGCAGCTACGCACAACGAGTACGGGGCTACGGGCCACCTGCCGCTGACTCTCAGTTTTGGATGAATGGTCTGGGGAGAGAAAAACTTGTTCGACACTGCAGAAATGGAAAAAAATCAAAGGCATCGTTCAATATACCCTAGACAAGTATGTTCCGAGTACGGTTTTAACGGATGGAAAAGATCCACCATGGTTTAATAGCCATGTTACAAAAGCGCTACGTAAACAAAGAGCACTTCATCTCAGATTCAAGAGAAGTAAAAACCTAGCTGAGAAACAAAAGCTGAACAAAGAAGAAATGAGCGTAAGGAGAGCAGTGAGAGAAGCATTCAATGATTTTGAAAGTAGGAAGTTTTCAACCGACCTGAGTAAAAACCCTAAGAGGATTTTTTGGTCGTATGTAAAATCAGTAAGTGGGTCAAAATCATTGTTCATTCTCTCAGCGACCACACCGGCACCGAAACGAAGATAACAAAGAGAAGGCCGAAATACTGAATTCGGTCTTCTGAAGTTGTTTCATAGCGGAAAGTTGTAACACTGTCCCTCCTTTCAATCGTCGTACGAACCTCGAAATGGCAGAAGAGACAACCGACCGCTGAACTGAAAAGGAGCTACAATCGCTTAGTAGTGGAAAGCCGTCAGGACCAGATGAGATAAGATACTATAAGGATTATGCGAAAGAACTTGCTCCCCTTCTAGAGGTAATTTATCGTAGATCGTTTGAGCAACGAAAGATATCCAACGATTGGAAAAAGCGCCTTATCCCCGTTTTTACGAAAGGCCGTAAGACAGATCCACATAACATGTCGTTGACGTCAATCTGTTGTAGAATTGTGGAACATGTTTTATGCTCAAGAATTATGACGGTTTTGGAAAATGAACATCTCCTCTATAAAAATCAACATGGATTCCGCAGACAGAGATCCTGCGAAACTCAGCTCGCTCTGTTCTTCCATGAGATCCACAGCGCAGTGGACAATGACGCTCATGCTGATGCCATGTTCCTTGATTTCAGTAAGGCTTTTGACACCGTCCCGCACTGCCGTTTAACGAAAAAAATACGTGCTTACGGAGTATCGGAGCAGATTTGCGATTGGATTCAAGACTTTCTTACAGTTAGAACTCAACACGTCGCTCTTAACCGAACAACATCGACAGATATCCGGATTACCACAGTGTGATAGGACCGTTGCTGTTTACAATATATATAAATGATCTAGTAGAAAAAGTCAGATGCACATTAAGACTGTTTGCAGATGATGCGATTGTCTATACCCAAGTAGCAACGCCAGAAGGCTGTAAGAATTTGCAGAACGACCTGCAGAGAATGGATGATTCTTGCAGGCTCTGGCAGTTGATCCTGAACGTAAATAAATGTAACACATTGTGTATACATAGGAAAAGAAATCCACTACTGTACAGCTACAGTATTGATGACAAACAGCTGGAGGCAGCGTCTGCCGTAAAATATCTAGGCGTAACTATCCAGAGCAACCTTAAGTGGAATGACCATATAAAGCAGATAGTGGGAAAAGCAGACACCAGACTCAGATTCATTGGAAGACTCTTAAGGGAATGTAACTCATCCACCAAAGAAAAAGCTTATAAGGTGCTTGTTCGCACGATTCTTGGGTATTGTTCATCTATCTGGGATCCCTATTAGGTAGGACCGATAAAGGAGATAGAGAAGATTCAACGAAGAGCGCCGCGTCTCGTTTAGCTGGCGAGAGAGCGTTTCCGGAGATGCTAAACAAACTCCACTGGAAGACGTTACAAGAGAGGCGTTGTGCATCACGGAGAGAGCTACTATTGAAATTTCGGTACAGCATTCTTCAGGAGGGGTCGGACAACATGTTACTTCCCCCTACACATACCTCGCGTATTGACCACGATGACAAAATTCGAGAAATAAGAGCCAATACAGAGGCTTACCGATAATCACTCTTCCCACGCACTATTCGCGAGTGGAACAGGGATGGAGGGATCAGATAGTGGTACCGAAAGTACCTTCCGCCACACACCATTAGGTGGCTTGATTTCATCGGGTCTCTTTTCAGTCGCACTACATCAGAATCATGTCAGGAAGGAACCGTTTGATATAAAACTGAAAAAAATATATCACAAAATTCTTGGTTGGGCCAGGCCCCCTGATCCTTTAGGACGAGCCGCCCCTGTCACAAGGGCTTCCGCAAGTATAATATTTCCTAAATGTTTTATACGTTTTCTTTGCTTGGTTGAGGATCACTCCGCTTAAGTGAAGGGAGCGAAGTGTGTCTACCTTTTGTCTTGTCCGTAGGAAAATTAATTACAATTTCTTGTCTCAGTCTTGATTACGTAAGGCAATCGATTTCGTCCCTTCTTGCGGGCGCTTCCAAACTGGTTTAATTAAGAGACTCAGAAGGTTACAACATACAAAGAAAAATTTTAGCGCTGGAATATTTGTTTATTAAAATCGGAAGATTTCACAAATCTATGAACCGCAACGAAAAAATACGGTTTCATCCAAAAATTCGCTGCAGACAACTATAAGTGTAACACTGACACTTGAAAGGAAACAAGCATTGTTAGGTTACGTTAGATTAGTAATTTATTAAACACCCAGTCGCTACAGAAAGACGGATAACGTGCAGTTTGTGTAGAGGCGACATTTAACCTCTGCGCTGAAGATACTATTGAGGAAAACTTTCGAGGTAAGCCTGAGAGATGTGAGAGACATCATTTCACTGATGATAGTTTGGACGAGAGGTAAAGATGAGGAGACGAGAAGGGGGGGGGGGGCGGGGTTGGAGGGCGCTTGTAATGTCTTCTTACTACCGGAGACGGCTTGCAGCATCCAGCAGCATGAAGAAATATGCTCGCATCACGTTCAAATTGTGGCGCTTTCTCGCGAGCTTAATTACATGTGTGTTTCCAAGGAATTGAACAGAGACTCTGAAACAAGAATCTAGGCGGAAAGTGCTTGGAGCCGAATGCGATGGCCTCGGCATCTTCGGAACGTGCCGTATCTGAACAAGAAGAACTGTGCGAGACGTCGGCATCCTGAATTTTCATGATCTCGAATGGCGACCTATATTATAAAAACTGCTGTGAAAGGCGGTAGCCAAGTTCTGCCTGTTGCGACATACAAATTAGTTATTCAGAGCAGTGGCGGATACAGAAAAACCTCAAGGAGGGGGCGCTAAAGATAACTTGACTACCTTCACCTTTGCCGTAATAAAAAATAATCAAGTCACGTGCAAAATTTTATTTAATCTGATTATACGTTTATACAAGACAATGTTATCTTATGATATAAAAAAGTTACAATTGTGGTTCCCTTCCTTAAATGATGAATTCCATGCGCCTATTCTTCCTGACAAATCGGTTAATTATATCGTCAATAGAAAAATGAATGTCAGGGTGAGTGTTCAAAAGAGCTAAGCCATAAAGTCGATCTTCCTTTATTGTCGACCTCAGCCATGTCTTTGTACACCGCAATGTTGAAAAACTTTATTCTACTGTAGCAATAGGTGCAGGTAGACAAGCAGATATTTTGTACAGCTTGTGCAAACTAGGATAGTCAGATCTAGGACAAACAGACAATGCATGCATAACAGAATCACGGTCATTAAGGGCGTTTATGCTCATTTGCTTGTATTGAAGAATCTCTCCCATTAGTCTCTTTTTAATCACAAAGAGTGATTCAATTTATGTGCCAGACAAGCCAATATGTACCTCACGACATATGACACACGCTATGTGATCAAAAGCATCCTGGCACCTGGATGAAAATGACTTACAACTTCGTGGCGCACTCCATCGGTAATGTTGAAATTCAGTATGGTGTTGGCCCACTCTTAGCCTTGATGGCAGCTTCCACTCTCGCAGGCATATGTTCTATCAGGTGCTTGGGGAATGGCAGCCCATTCTTCACAGAATGCTGCACTGAGGAGAGGTATCGATGTTGGTCGGTGAGGCCTGGCATGAAGTCGCCGTTCTAGGCGCTTCAGTCTGGAACCGCGCGACCGCTACGGTCGCAGGTTCCAATCCTGCCTTGGGCATGGCTGTGTGTGATGTCCTTAGGTTAGATAGGTTTAAGTAGTTCTAAGTTCCAGGGGACTGATGGCCTCAGATGTTAAGTCCCATAGGGCTCAGAACCATTTGAACAAATGTGGGTCATCTGGTGCTGACAAATCACAAAAAGATTGAAACAAATTCATTGTAACATCTCAGACAAATGACTTAACTACGCTCATGCCAATAAAAATAATAAAATTTACCTTACAATACATGGATATGAACTGTGCTGTACCAGCGACAGAATACAACTGCACTGTAGCAGCGAGCGACTGCAACAACTGCCGAGACTGTTCAGACCTGCGACTCTATTGCAACAAAGATATTTTCTGTTGCAGGAAGCACGTGAGCAATACATCGAAATTACATTTGCTCCAGCTGGGTGGTGAACCCCTTACATAACCCTCCACTGGGGAGTAAAAATTTGGCAGCAATGGTGAGTCAATTGGACTTGCCATGAGCAACAAATTTTTCTACTGCAAATAGATATGAAGTATTTAGTTTACTAAGTCTACAAAATTTGGTGATTAATATACATATGTTTCACTTAGTTACAGAGCATATATGAAATCATTGACAAATTATATAAGTACTGAACATACAAAGGTAGTTATGAATATTAAGAATCAGATAAAGTGCACATGCACTGTGTAAGTCTTCAGTATCTTTTATAAGAAGAAGGTGAGGAATGGAAAGGATAGCATCATGGTTGTCGCAGAGTGGGTTGCATGTGGCTGCATTGAAAAGTCCATATCTTTTCACAGAAGCACAAAACCAGATGTGACAATCTGAAGGTCTCTTTTCCAAAGCATATGTGTAGCCATGACACTGAAATATAGTATTAATATTGTATGTGCTCTTTTGATAGTACATCAGATACACCAATCAGTAGGCCCACAATAACATCTCTGTTGGTCAGTGTGGTGGACAGCTTGATATGTCAACACCACATTCTTGTAGAATCCATAATCTGTACATCAACGCAGAATTAGTGAAAAAATCCAAATAGAGTGCTCCATGACCATGAGGATGGGCAGGATATAGGAAAGTCTCATTAATTGGTGATAACTGGGTCAGAGGTTAAAGGATACGTTTAATCTTATAACATCTTGTGAAAGTTACGTTATTGACATCAATCCAAAGTTACAAAGTATAAGCCGAGTTTCTGTCCCATAACATATGTAAGGTAAGCTCACATGAGCCTTCCATTGGCGGTTTTGCGTAGATATATACTTGATTTGACATAATAAATAGATCAAGAAATTTTTTTTATGTAACTCATTTATATGGCCTTTTGGAAACTTTACATGACAATTTTACAAAATGTTGTGGCGTTCAAAGGCCAAACAATAAAAATAAAACATTAAATAAGTGTAACATAGAAATCATCAGTAGCACTCTTATATATTCTTAGCTGGAGAAGTGTTGGCACTCAGTGGTCTGTCAAAATTTCATTAACTGATACAGATGATAAACAAATCATTATCCAGAAATAAGTGTTATTATATCATTAATGTGGCTTTCCATCATCATTCTCTTTCATATTATTTCATTCTCATCATCATTTCAACATATTATAGGGTTTCTTACATCTAAAATATGGTTTCTTGCATCTAAAATTAACGTATATAGTTTTACTTGATAGTCTGCCAAATTTCCTTCATCCAACGTTCAGAAGAGTTGGAAGAAGCATGATATTTGGATATATAAATCGGAGAAACGTTTCTACCTTGTAACATACGTGTCCCTGTTGCAGGTCGAAATTGTTCTCCCTTACCGGAAATTACTTGGAGTACATGTCCTACATAACATAGAAAATGTTTTACAAATGCATTTGAAACAGATTTAGCAGTAGCTAGGCGTAGCGGAGTAAAGGTAACAAATTTCGAAGTGAGTTCAACAGCGACAAAGATGTAACTAAAACCTCTATTAGATGTAGGAATCGGTACAAAGATGTCTATAGCGGTCATATGCCTTAATGTAATGGCTAAAATCGGATATAACGGTGGAATATGTGAAGTACTGAATGATTTAGCTTTCTGGCAGATTTTACATGACGCTAAAACTCGTCGAATGCGTTTTTCCATGTTGGCAAACTAAAAATTCTGTCTTCGGATGAGAAAACATTTTCTGGGTCCATAATGGGCGTAGCTTAAATGAGTATACCAAATTAATTTGTTAACAAGCTCTTCAGAAATGCAGAGTAACCAATTGTTGGTGTCAGGCGAGAGCAGCGAAACAGAATGTTGTTGCATACTGTATAACTGTTAACATTGCATACTGTATAACTGTTAACATTATTCCTATCTTCTTTCGATACATTATCTTTGTTCTGTTCTTTCGCAACGTCTCGTAATATGGACGAA
Source organism: Schistocerca nitens (assembly GCF_023898315.1). Classification (NCBI taxonomy): domain Eukaryota; kingdom Metazoa; phylum Arthropoda; class Insecta; order Orthoptera; family Acrididae; genus Schistocerca; species Schistocerca nitens. Next base: position 368,870,575 of record NC_064620.1, on the reverse strand, counting down.
CTCAAATTTTCAAATGCAGCTTGTTGAATATACATGAGGTTGAAATTTGTTTGGCAGAAGTTGGTTGTGATGTCTTGCTGATTGTTGCTAAGGGAACGGGATAGTGCGGTTGCAACAATATTTTTCGCACCAGAAATATGAACAATTATAAAATCAAACACTTGTAAATAAAGTTTCCATCTACTTAATCTTCAGGTGTGAATTTGGCGGAAAGTAAAAACTGTATAGGTTCATTCAATGTAAACAAGGAATCATTATCAAAAAATTAATTTGTCTGTGGGAATATTTTCCCCTGTTACATATGTAGGTTGGGCATTGAATTTTGTTGGCAAGATTGATTTTACCCTCCAAAACCTATTGTTTACTTGTGGCAACCATTGTTTTGAAGACTATATAGTTGAGTTTGTTCATGCAAAAATGGCTCTGAGCACTATGGGACTCAACTGCTGAGGTCATTAGTCCCCTAGAACTTAGGACTAGTTAAACCTAACTAACCTAAGGACATCACAAACATCCATGCCCGAGGCAGGATTCGAACCTGCGACCGTAGCGGTCTCGCGGTTCCAGACTGCAGCGCCTTGAACCGCACGGCCACTTCAGCCGGCTGTTCATGCAAAAGATTTGATCAATTTCAAGGAAACGAAAAAAACATGCAATTTGTAATAATTCTTTATGGTTTGTATATTACTTTAAAGTGCATAAATTCTTATTTTTTTGGTATATTTTTAGAAGCAAACAATTTACGCATGATAATCCAAAAAAATGTATATAACCTAACCCAAAAGCATAACATGAGTTACCAAATGCCAATTTTTTTACGATTTTCACAAAATACATTAAAGTGTAGAAACTTATATGCCATGCTGTCCTTCACATAAGTGTACCTGATAATTTTGTGTCTCAAATAAATTTCCTACTGGAAGCCTTCTCCTGGTATGGGATATTTAATTCACGTAATGTGCCTTACCTTTATTTATGTAACATGAGTTACCATAATTTTTGTAGGATTAATTATAATTCTGAGCAGTCAGATTGGTTCTGAATTACATAAAACAAAATTAACAATATATTTCAACATATTTCATATATATTTATCTCCATATGCCACATAAAATCCCATGGGAATAGCTATTTCTGCGTTACAACAATTTGCAATTTTTGCAGAATGCCTTTAAGTGCAGCTGAAAAGATGAAAAGGAGAAGAAGAAGAAGAAGAAGAAGAAGAAGAAGAAGAAGGCAGAAATTAAAAGATGAAGGCAGATATGAAAAGTATAAAATCAAACACAAGGAAACTATGAAAACATTCAGGAAAAAGAAGCAGGAGCAGGAAAAATGTTTGAGTAAAAGAGAACAAGAAAGGATTGCTACAGACAGGAAACAGAATGTTAGAGAAAGAGTTGCCAAGTACAGGAAGCGGTTAAAGGAAGCATCTTCAGCTACACCGAGTAGTTCTGCCTCTCTACCATATAAAAATAGGTCTGCATTGGGAAAAGCCATATCGCAAGAGAAACGTGTACTTCCAGTATCACCCACAAAACAAAAATGTGTTATTAGAAGGTTGTATCATACATTTTTTGAACCTTTAGAAGTAGAAGGAATCTCTAAACAAGAAATAAGTGATGAAATAATAAGTGCAGTGAGCAAATTCTATGAAAGGGATGACATTAGCAGACAGGCCCCTGGACGCAAAGACGTTGTGACTGTAAAAGATGAGAAAGGTAAGAGTAATTTGCAAGTACAACACTTGATGTTTCCTTTGAAAGAAACCCATGCAATGTTTTGTGAAGAAAATGGTAAAGTGATTGGTAAACAAAAATTCGCAGAATTAAGACCCAAACATGTCATGCTTACCTATAAACTTCCACACAACGTGTGTATCTGCAGATATCACAAGAATTTCATCTGTGCTATAAACTCTCTTCATAGCATATTACCCCAAATACATAAGTACACCAGTAACTGGCCAGAATTTTTTGTGTGTGCAGAGCCTACAGCCGACTGTTGGTTGGGAAAGTGCATGAAATGTAAAGATTTATTGGCTGATAAACTTCTTGATTTATGTACTGGTGTACGAGAGTATGACATGAAGTGGTAAGGTACATTACATAATCTTATTGATTATATTCATACCATGGGACCTAAATTTTTAGAGCACTGCTACTTTAAGAGAGAACAATCAAAGAACTATCAGAGTGATAAGGAATCACTGCCTTCTGCGATGCTAACTGCCATGATGCAAATCGATTTTTCTGAAAATTTTGCATGTGTAAGTCAAGATGAAATTCAAAGTGCACATTGGCAGCAGAATCAAATTAGTATTTTTACTGCCATGATTTGGCATTCAGGTACTTCTCACCCCTATGTGTTGGTAGCTGATAATCTGGATCACACAAAAAACACTGTCATTCCCTATGTTGATAGACTTCTTGAAGAACTAACCAAATATATTACGTAAGTTAAAATCTGGTCAGATGGTCCTGCTTTCCAGTTTAAAAACAGATACACTGCAGAGGCAATAAAAGTTGTAAGTAAGAGTCATGCCAAAACAATAATATGGAAGTACTTTGCAGCTTCTCATGGGAAGGGACCAGTGGATGGAAATGATGGGGCTGTCAAACTCCAAGTTTGGTCTCATGTGAAAAGCAGGAAATGTGTTGTAAACAATGGGACAGATTTTGTAAAAGCATTGTTGAATTCTTCTTCTAATGTGACAGCAATTCTTATGGGTGAAGAAGACTTTAGCCAAAGAAGCAAAAACTACATCTCTCGTCCTTAATCAAGAACTGCAAGCCTTTCTTGAACATTTCTAAAATTCATCACTTGGAACTCTATAATAATGAAGTTGTAGGACACACCACTTTATCAGCTGCAGAGGAAATCACTAACAGAACAGAAAAATCACTAGATATACAAGTAGATGACTGGGTGGTGACAAAATATGACAATTCATATTTTCCTGGTAATGTTACTAAAATTGAAAATGGTAAGTTTAATGTTGATGTTATGATGAAAGATGGGAAGATTTAGAAGTGGCTTGAAATTAAAGATGAGATATACTACACTAAAGACAAGTTGTCAGGAAAGTGAACCCTCCAAGTGTTGTAAATTCCCACAGTTTTTTCATGTTTGACTGTGATCTGTGACAATGTCACATGTGTTACCATATGTTGTAGTGTGAGTTATGTGTTCATTATGTTTTAATATTTATTTTATTAAGGATTAAATGTTTGGAACTTTGTTCAAATACTTGTAAGATCTTCTGGTATTGTGTGTAAAACTTAAAAGAAATGTTCACATAAAACAGAGCAGACTTTTGTATTTTCTTTATCATATGCAAAAGCCATTTCTTCGAAATGTAATGTGAGTTACCAAGAATAATTATAAGATTTGGTTTTATAAATATAGTAATGTAACTATTATTGTGATATAGGTTTATAGAACATTCTGTATAAAGTATGTTTCGAGGTATAAAAATATTTAATAGAAACATTTCCTTCTGTTAATTGTCCAAAACTTATAATATAAACATCACTTAGTAACGATAGTTACCATGGAATGACCCTACAGCTCTATGGTCTGTGTAAACGGTAGTATGTCGTCCATAAAGAAAATGCTTATATCTGGTAAATGCCCATACAACACATAATGTTTCAAGCTCTGTAACTGAATAATTCCGTTCAGCAGGTGATAGAATGCGACTTGCAAATGCGATGTTTTTGATTACTGTAGTACCATCTTCTTCGATTTACTGAAAAATGTGTAGGCCTAGAACGGTGTTAGATCTGTCTGTACCAGTGGAAAAATTTTTGGTGGGATCTGGGTGTGATAAAAGTGGTGCGTTCAGCAAGGCATGTTTCAGACTAATAAATTCAGATTGTGCTTGGTTATCCCACGACCAAATGGTGTTTTTGTGTGTCAAATGGCATAATCTAGGGGTGTCCAAAGCAGAGTAATGAATAAATTTACGAAAAAAGTTAATTAATCGTAGAAAACCACAGAGTTGTTTCTTAGTCGTTGGAACAGTAATATCACAGTTTTTCAGGGTCAGGCGTAATGCCTTCTGCTGAGAGTACATGTCCAAGAAATTTTATGGAGGTTTTGCCAAAGTACGATTAGCTAAGGTTAACTCAACTTGTGCACGAAAAGTGTGTAACATTTGTTCAAGAATGAAATTATGTTGAGACCAGTTAGCTTCTGCTATACGTTGTGGTTCTATCTTTAAGTTCTTTCGGAAGTATTGTGTTCATACCACGAATAAATGACGCTGAAGAAATTGTAAAGCCAAACGGTAATTTGCAAAATTGATAACAATCACCAAAACAGAGAAACGCTGTGTACTTTCTGCAGTTCGGATGGAGCTGACTCTGCGAAAATCAGGATTTTAAATCTAAGGTGGAATAGACAGCAGTACCCTGAAATTTCTGAAGAAGTTCTTCTAATGTCTGTGGGAAATCTCTTTCATTAATGATAATATCATTAACGTGACGAGAATCAAGTACAAGGCGAAGTGAGCCGTCTTTTTTCTTGACAATGTGAAGTGGGTTTATATAGGGACTAACTGACGGTTCGATAATGCCTTGGTCTAGCATAGCTTGTAGTTCCTTCTTGACTTGTTCTCTATCGATATAAGGAATAGGATAATGTTTGGCTTTAAATGCGTCGTGCTGTTTATCTAGAAATTCATACATAAACCCGGACATAGTACCAGGGATGTGGTCAAAAACTAGGGCTAGCTGTAAAAGAATATTGCGTAGTTGACTACGTTTGTCATCTGTATTTGCGTTGTTCTGTTTTACTTTCTCAGAAATCGTTTGTATCACGTCGTAATCAAATTCGTCTGGTGTATCGTAGTTGTGTACATACGTATCTGTGAAAAAGGTGGAATGCTAGTCTATGTTACGGGACGTAGAAATGACTTCTGTTCGATTAATTACCTGTTCTTCTGCTGATAATGTGTGCTGAAATTTCAGTGCAGGCTTTTCTTTCCCCTTCTTTAACATCAAATAAGACTTTTTGAAATCGATGATTGCGTCGTATTGTACCAAAAAATTCGTGCCTAAAATAACGTCTGTTGTCAATAAAGGAACAATCCAAAAATTTGTGTGAAACGTGTACCATGCAGTAAAAAATGATAAGTGTGTCTGTAGTTTTACATCTACTCCTTCACCGGATACCGCACCTAGTAGGATAATTGTTTTCGTTGTTACATTTGTCGAAAGTCTCTTCGTTTATTACCGAAATAGGTGACCCGGAATCGATTACTGCTGAAAATGTGAATGATCCAATTTCTACTTCAATAATAGATTGGGATATAGTTCTTGGTGTAACTGGTTTTTCATATAAAAGCGTATCTCTGATATCGTCAAAAGTAATGACATTTTCGTGAACAAAATCTTGTCTATCAAAGGTGTTGCTCACGTTGCTGGAAGATGGAACCTGTACTGTATCTACTCAAATTTTTTTCTGGCGTGCTGTTATTTGCGGGAGGATGCTGTGACATTTCAACCATCTGTGCTGTTCCGTTACTTCGTTCTGACGTACTAGGTTGAGGATGATATCGACTGTCTGGTTCATTCATGATATTCTGTGGTTGTGGATGATTCTGCTGCTGTCAAAATCCACTGCATTGCGATGACAGTTGATACAATGGTTTTTCTGTGCGTATTGGTTTCCTTGTTGCTGAGCATTAGGCTCGTTTCACACTGGGACACTTGTGACGGTCACCGGTGACGGTCACTGATAGAGATACATTCGTTTGAATTGGAGCATTCACACCGGGACACTGCACTGAGTCACCGAGTCACGGTGACCCAGCAGTGACTCACCCGCGCCACATGTGACGGACACCGACACTGTATTCGCTGCGGTCACCGCCGGACATGAATTGCTTGTATTGGAGTGTTCACACTGGGACACCGATCACAGACACAGCAGTGCAGAGTTGCCAACAGACAGGCAGCCGTTGCTGAGCCCAGTGGTTCTCCACACAGTGCAGCCATGAGTTAAGAGTTCATCAACACAGAAGATTTTATAAGTGAAGTCGAAAGTCGTTCCGTTATTTGGGATATGAAAAGCGATGATGAAAATGAAAGCGTGGCAAGAAATTATTACAAATTTTTTGCCTGATTTCGATGAAAAGAGCGTAGATGAATGAAACAAAATTGGTAAGTTCTATATTCTTTTTTCAATTTAATACCGTATTTTTCGGACCAAAAGAATAGCGAAACATATTTTCTACCCCTGTACGAGGCTAGAGGTTAATAACCTACAAGGAGAATGCTATCCCTCACCCCTTTTCTTTTGCATTACCAATAGCAAGTGTACTGTTATGCAGTCTCAATGCGAGAAGAACGGACAAAATGGATGAGCGCAGAAACCATGTACTCACCCCTACAGGGCGAATGAAAGTAAAATAAAATAAATAGTTTTATTTCAACATTTTCATAACAAAATTAAGGGTACGTCTTTTCGTAGTCTAACAAGGCGCTCCGCCTTATGGTCCGAAAAATACAGTTAAAATATTATTCAAAACAACAATAATTTACGCATATGTTGTTACTATAATAATGAATTTTATTTATTTACCATAATACTATTGACTTACAAGTTTTTGACACCCCAATGAGAACAGTGCTCGTGCTTGGGTTCTGTTCAATTAGGTACCCACAACTGTAATACAAAAAAGTGCATTGTAATTATAATTTTAATTGCAAGTTTTAATCAGTTCAGTGGACGCAACTATAATTTTAATAAATGTTAATAATTGTACTATGCCTATAACTTTCGCGCAAATGACAAAGTTTCATCGCAATCGGATGAACGGTACGGCTGCGCATAAAATACGAACGAAACCAAACAAACATTCATTTTTATATATTAGATACTACAATACTATGGTGGTTTTTGTTTGTTGCAGGGACAATCCTTCAAAGGAAATGGAAGAGCTTAAGGGCCAGTTATACCAGAGAGTTATTAAGGCAAAAAACAGAAAAGAGTGGTTCTGCAGCAACTGGTAGGAAGAAGTATATCTACTTCGATCAGCTGCGATTCCTAACAACTGACTGTAAAAACACTACTTCTAGTATTGACAATGATGATGATGAAGACAGAAATGAGTTTGATGAAGGAGAAAATTTAGAGCAGGAGGCACGTGAAGAAACTGCTGAGCGACGGCAAAAAAGGCCACGTGAAGAGAAGAGTCTTGAAGAAGAAGATATCCTATATAACATTTTGAAGGAAAAGTACGCCAGAAAAGACAATTCATCACAGCAAGCCGACGAAGATAGCTTGTTTATGCAGTCTTTAGTACCTGAATTAAAAAAATTACCCAGTCATGCAAGATTGAAAGTGAAATCAGATTTGATGAATGTCATTATTAATGCCCAACAATATTATAGAGCTTCTGCTTCCTCTTCGTCCCAAATAGGATTTGCGCCGGTACCAAATTACCCTACGGGGGATCCGCATCACGACCGTGGAGGACAGTCGAGGTTGTCCGATCAGTTACCAGCTGTGTGCTCGCCAGCGGCCTCCGAGTACGGTGACGAGTCCTTAATATACTTTTCAACAGCACAGGCAGAGAAACAATGAACTTAAAACTATCAGTGAAAGTTTTACAATATTTTGTAATGTATATTAATACCAGTTAAAATCTGTAAAATGTGCTTTCAATAAAATAAAATAATACTACAGTACCTACCTTAATGTAAGAGCAAGTTTTTCCTCTGGTGGGATAGCCTTCCTTAGTATAGTGTCTTTTCCTGTGATTGCTTCTTTCACATTTTCTAGTAGTTCATCAAATGAAGTTTTTTACATTCGAAAATACTGAAAAAACTTCTTCTCAGATTGTCTCAGATCGTCATAAAGGGTGTAATACAATCCTTTCTTCAGCCGATCACGTAGCAGTGGATGTATGTGTAATGAACGTTTTGTCTTCATTCTCCTCCTCCTCTTCCTCCTCATTACAAGTACTAACTACAGTTCCTCCTCGCTCGAGTCCATTTCACCAACTAATCAGTTGGCAACAGCTGCAGTGTGGGACACCAGTGACCCAGGAGTGTTCGCCACAGTCACCGGTGACCGTCACCGGTGACCGTCACAAGTGTCCCAGTGTGAAACGAGCCTTACTGCTCGGCGGAGCCGATGCTATACCTGCAGGCGGCGTACTATTAATGTTTGGCTGACCTTGAAAATTACATCGTAGGTTAGGTATGCCAACCAGCTGGATCTGTTGCTGTTGTGGGGAAAAGCCTCGATTGTTGCCAAAATTTGTCTGTGGTTGCTGATAATTTTGTGCATACTGCTGATTAAAATTCTGTTTGTCTTGTTGATAGTTTTTGTCATTTCCGGAACGTCTATTTCCCTTGCTATTAAAATAGAGTGGCTGGTCATAGTTGCCATATACCTGTTGGCCTTGGTTATGTTGTGAAAGATTTTTATTTATGAATGAATAATCTGACTGCAGGGCTTCCAAAAGCTGCAATAAATCTCTAAATGCCGAAATGTTTTCTTTCTGTTGTCCAGTTAGAGCGATACTCTTAACGATCGTGGTAATTTGGAAAGACATAGCTGGATTAGTGCTGACTCGCTGTATGGTTCGCATAAATATTGATTTTGCTCTACCATATGTTCAAAGAATTGAGTGATAGTGGAGAAATTTGAGTTTTCATAATTCGGCAGGCTGATTTACTGATCCTTGATACCGCGCTGTGTCGTTTTCGACCAATACCCTGGTAGAAAAGCATTTTGAAGTTCTTCTACTGAGTAACACTGTCTCGCGATCGGTCTCATTCGAGTTGCCGGTTCGCCTTCTAAAGAGCTGCAAGTAAATTCTAGCTTGTGCGTTACAGGCCAAGTTGGTAGAAATGAAAAAGTAAATTGTTATATCAAGTCCAAGGGGAGAATTTGTGTTCTGTCATTCTTAAACGTCTTAAATTTCCTTACGGATAAAAAGTGCTTGTAGTCAAAATTATCGTCTCTAAATGTTTGACCAAGATCAGCGTTGTGTAAGAATGTGTTTGTCTGCGTCTGTTCGGAACCTAAGTCACGTACTCTCTGTAATATACGTAAGTTGTGTTGGCTGTGGGAGTGTGACAAATGTTCAGAATGTGGCGTATGCTGTGAGATGTTAGGCTGAAACATTTTTCATTTCTGTCACTTCATGCTGTAAAGATGACATTTTTCGATGTAGCATATTATTGGATGTACCTAACTCCCTGATTGCTTGCTGCATATTTTGAAATTCGGGTGTCTGATTGAAGGGAACTGGTGACGTATTATCTGATTTAATGTCATTATTGTTCTCCATAATGTCAACTCTACTGGCTAATTCATTAAATTTTTCAATTAGTGCATTTCTGGCGTCACAAGCATCAATCTGTTTTTGAATTTTACGCGTGGTTTTGTTTAATTTCTTAACGTTTGCTTTAATGGCATTAGGATCCTGTACTAATTCCAGTTGTTCAAGTCTGCTAGTAACTATCTGAAAATCTTCTGTGTATTTGTTTTCTAATGTCTGAATACCGTTTAGTTTTCAGATCGGTAAACTCAACCTGTAGTTCTGTGTTCGATTGTTTGACTGTGTTAATTTCATCCAATACTGTAGCAATGTCGGTGTCAACGTATGTTTTTGCTTTTGCGAACGACTTGCGCTTATCTTCCTGTTCCTGAGTAGTAACTGTTTGCATGAATTATTTCTTTACTTTGTTCTGTTCTTGTATGAATTTGCGGTAACGTGTTTCGCTGTTTGGTAGGTGGTAATTAAAACGTTCGTCAATTTGGCTGTTCTGTTGTTCAAATTTCTCGTCAATTTTTGCATGCAAATGGCGCGAAAGTTCTGCTGATACTGCTTTAATCTCGTCGCGTAACGGTGTTGTGTTTCCTGAACATTGTTTAGCGACTGCTTTGATTTCATCTCTAAGTAATTTTGTAGTAGTTTCGTGGGTTCGGCAGGCGCATGAGCGGGCCGCGCACTTGCAAACACAAACTCGCCCGGTAGAGCGCCATCGAGACAATTACAGAAGTGAAGAAAATGTTTTTTGACCCTCCGAACCGCTATATGAGGACACACCCCCTGCACGGGGCGAATGCAGCGGGAATAAGCTCCTGCCGTGGCGCAGAACGTGTAATAGAAAATGCTCTGTTGGTAAAACACAGCATGCCAGAGACCGAGCCGGAAAACAATTGTACACGTACGTCTACGGAGGTCAGAAACGTTACTGCGTGAATCTGACAACATAACAGTGTAAGAGGATCGTTTGGACACGGATACATGGAATCACGCGCTGCAGACGAGAGGGAAAATTCGTACGGCGGATACGTCGCACCTTTCGACCACAAACTTTTCTTGGCCACGCATAATTTTCACTTCTACAAGGAGGCAAACAGCGCATTACATCCAAAGACCTGGATGGCAAAGTACAATCACTTGCTACCAGAAACTTGGCCACTGAAGTTCCAGTTTATCTGTGGTTTCTGAGAAGGATCGATTGCAGAACATATGCGCGGAGTTGCGGAGAGTTGTCGCTCCTACCAACAATTTAAGGACGCATTCCTTGGCACGTATTGGTCGCAGGACACACAGGAGAGGATAAAACAGGAGATCATGATAGACAAGGACGTAGAAGCGTCTGGATTTCGCAGCCCTGTCAAATTCTTCGAATCCCTGGTCAAGAAGAAGCTATTCTTGGATTAACTGTACACCCCCAAAGAAATTATAAGGCACTGCTACATTAAGTTACCTTTACGTTACCAGCAACTGCTCATCGGTAGATGTAGCGATTCAATCGAAGCTTTCAAGAGTGCGCTGTGCGAACTCAAGTACGTGAATGACATTCACGACTTGCGGGAAAAAAGTAGAAATAATGACCGTAACTGGCCAGATTCGGCAGGGAGGATGGACGAAATGGGGGAGAACATCGATCGAATGGAAACCAGAATTGAAACTTCAGTGGGAATAACCAGCCATTATGGGAAAATAGAAGAATATAGGGTATAATCTTAACTACAACAACAGTTACCGGCGAAACGGAAACTGGAGAGAGCAACAGAACTCGAACCGGGGCCAACAGGGTTCTAGGGACCAACAGCAGAGCAATTGCAGGACCTACAACGGTCAAGGTCAATGGATTGAATAACGTAGCGAACATGTGGAATTAAGGCCACCTAACCCATCGCAGGGGTACCGCAGAGAAAATTCAACCAGGAGTTGATGCCATTCGTAGAATAAGTGTACATAGTAGATTTATAGATCGGAGAAGGGTCAGTATGTAAATAGTCTCCATGGATGAACAGTGTAACGCAATTTAATGTTGATATTGTGTTGTTTAGCGTAATTTCCCATTTGTTGTATTTCGGTGTTTACGATATTCTATCATAAAATGTTTAGCATAGATCATTTCTGTCTTTGTTTTTGGAAAATAAATGTCAGTAAACTAGATTTTGCATACATTCACAATCATTTTTATATAGCCCGCAAACAGGTTAACTTTCATTGTGGCGTCCGATGTCTGGATAACTTTGAAGCTATCACGACAGGTCGTCAGAAGTCTTCTCAAATACGTGTACCAAAGCAGTCTCAGGATGATGTACACAGAACGAAGACACGTGTACAACACGTGGATGTAGACCAGAACACGATAGGCTAAGCAGGTCTGCCCAAAGAAAGAGCACAACTTGTTCGGGGAAGACCTGCTTAGTCGATCGTTTCCTGTTCTACATCTACATGTTGCACCCGTGACTCTGTGCTCTGTACACCGTGCTGCGCCAGCTTTAGTACACATAAAGTGCTTTACGTATTTTGTAAGACTTCTGGCGACCGGATGATATTCCAGAAGCTTCTTGTTATTTAATAACCAACATTCAGAAGCGATTTCTGAACCAGAAACACGCTGTTTAATCTTTCCTTATATACAGAATGTAGATCGTGTTACTCGTACCTAGTTTGTGCGGTAGTGGTGAAACACTAATAACTTGTTTATCCAAGCACGAAGTACTCGTCAAGCCAGTTGAATGTTTACGGCATGCTGCAGTCATGGTGTTGCAGTTTTTATGGCCAGCGAGCTAAGAACGAGCAGACCGACGCCAGCTCAGGATATGGCACAGGTAAATGATTCTTCTAAACAGTAATTCCTTGTGCGACGTGACCGCTAGAGCAAGGCTGTGTTTAATTAAAATAAAACTTTGCAAAGCTAGGTGAAATGAACAAGTAGGTAAGCTGTTTAGTGGACAAGGCCAAGATCGACTACTATTTATTTGGAGTATTCTCATCTTTAACGGAGACAGCGTATAGAACGCCAGTGCGACTATTCCTGAGTACCGCTCGAGTGTTTTTTAATCTCACCAGGTCGAACTGGAGTAAGATGAAGCAGTTCACAGGCGTGCTGCTAGATTTCTTACCGGTAGCTCCCACCTAGACGCGAGTGTTACAGACATGCTTCGTGAACTGAAATGGAAATCCCTGGAGTGGAGACGACAACGTTTTCGTGAAACATCATTGCGAAAATTCAGGGAAACTGCATCTGCGGCTGACTGCAGAATGATTCTACTGTCGCCAAAGTATATTTCGTTTAAGGACCGCGAAGGAAAGTTATTAGGGTTCGTACGGAGGCATAGAAACAGTCGGTTCTCCTTCGCTCCATTTGCTAGTCGGATAGGGAAAGGAATAGTGATGGCACAAGGTACCCTGTGCAAAGCAACGTTGCCGGTCGGTGTGGCCGTACGGTTCTAGGCGCTTCAGTTTGGAACCGCGTGACCGCTACGGTCGCAGGTTCGAATCCTGCCTCGGGTATGGATGTGTGTGATGTCCTTAGGTTAGTTAGGTTTAAGTAGTTCTAAGTTCTAGGGGACTGATGACCTCAGATGTTAAGTCCCATAGTGCTCAGAGCCATTTGAACCATTTGAACCAAAGCACCGTATGGTGACTTGCAAAGTACGTATTGTACATAGACGCAGATGTACAGTGTGCCCAGGTGAAATGTAGTGTGGCCCCTGCCAGGATAAATTCTGTAATAGCTAACCTGCAAAAATAAGGTTTTGGAAGAACTATAACAGGGCCTTTACCTAAGATATTGCATCATTCTTATTAACAATACAGACACTACAATATCGTATTTATTTGCCGGTACCAGGCAGCTGCTTTCCTTTAAAATGTCCTTACCTGGACGTAATTACGTAATGTGTGCGGACTGAAACGCAGGAGCGACGACGTATGGAAGTTTGGGTGTGGCCCTCGATAGAGCTTGGATAGCCCAAACGGTTAAGGCGAACGCTCGCGTAAAGCGTGGACAGCGTCGTCATTCCCTTATATAGCTAATGGTTGTTCTTATTTGTAACTGCGAGTACATTTCATGTATAGCTTTAAACGCATATTGTTTATAAAAGTTTGCTGTGCATTGAATTGATGAGATTGAAATAATGAGGTCATTATGGTACTCACCATTATTTACGACATCGCTATTTTTACATGAACAGCAAGCTGACATCCTTGTCCTTGCAAATATCTGTATTCCAGTATAAAAAATATCATAGTGTATCTGTAAGCAATTGGTAGACGTATCATTTATTCTGAACTAGCATTTGTCGCCTACCAATCGTCAGTTGTACACTCCTGGAAATTGAAATAAGAACACCGCGAATTCATTGTCCCAGGAAGGGGAAACTTTATTGACACATTCCTGGGGTCAGTTACATCACATGATCACACTGACAGAACCACAGGCACATAGACACAGGCAACAGAGCATGCACAATGTCGGCACTAGTACAGTGTATATCCACCTTTCGCAGCAATGCAGGCTGCTATTCTCCCATGGAGACGATCGTAGAGATGCTGGATGTAGTCCTGTGGAACGGCTTGCCATGCCATTTCCACCTGGCGCCTCAGTTGGACCAGCGTTCGTGCTGGACGTGCAGACCGCGTGAGACGACGCTTCATCCAGTCCCAAACATGCTCAATGGGGGACAGATCCGGAGATCTTGCTGGCCAGGGTAGTTGACTTACACCTTCTAGAGCACGTTGGGTGGCACGGGATACATGCGGACGTGCATTGTCCTGTTGGAACAGCAAGTTCCCTTGCCGGTCTAGGAATGGTAGAACGATGGGTTCGATGACGGGTTGGATGTACCGTGCACTATTCAGTGTCCCCTCGACGATCACCAGTGGTGTACGGCCAGTGTAGGAGATCGCTCCCCACACCATGATGCCGGGTGTTGGCCCTGTGTGCCTCGGTCGTATGCAGTCCTGATTGTGGCGCTCACCTGCACGGCGCCAAACACGCATACGACCATCATTGGCACCAAGGCAGAAGCGACTCTCATCGCTGAAGACGACACGTCTCCATTCGTCCCTCCATTCACGCCTGTCGCGACACCACTGGAGGCGGGCTGCACGATGTTGGGGCGTGAGCGGAAGACGGCCTAACGGTGTGCGGGACCGTAGCCCAGCTTCATGGAGACGGTTGCTAATGGTCCTCGCCGATACCCCAGGAGCAACAGTGTCCCTAATTTGCTGGGAAGTGGCGGTGCGGTCCCCTACGGCACTGCGTAGGATCCTACGGTCTTGGCGTGCATCCGTGCGTCGCTGCGGTCCGGTCCCAGGTCGACGGGCACGTGCACCTTCCGCCGACCACTGGCGACAACATCGATGTACTGTGGAGACCTCACGCCCCACGTGTTGAGCAATTCGGCGGTACGTCCACCCGGCCTCCCGCATGCCCACTATACGCCCTCGCTCAAAGTCCGTCAACTGCACATACGGTTCACGTCCACACTGTCGCGGCATGCTACCAGTGTTAAAGACTGCGATGGAGCTCCGTATGCCACGGCAAACTGGCTGACACTGACGGCGGCGGTGCACAAATGCTGAGCAGCTAGCGCCATTCGACGGCCAACACCGCGGTTCCTGGTGTGTCCGCTGTGCCGTGCGTGTGATCATTGCTTGTACAGCCCTCTCGCAGTCTCCGGAGCAAGTATGGTGGGTCTGACACACCGGTGTCAATGTGTTCTTTTTTCCATTTCCAGGAGTGTCTAATTATTACAACAAAAAATGTTTCTGATATAATTGCGTAAAAATGTTTCTTATAAAAACACGTTTTCTTTAAGCGTATATCTTTATTTGACGTTGAATTGTCCGAAGCAGGCCGCTGTGGCGGCGCGGTTCTAGGCGCTTCAGTCCGGAACCTCGCGCCTGCTACGGTCGCAGGTTCGAATCCTGCCTCAGGCATGGTCGTGTGTAATGTCATTAGGTTAGTTAAGTCTAAGGGGCTGATGACCTCAGATGTCACGTCCCATAGTTCTTAGAGCCATTTGAACCATTTGAATTGTCCGTTGAAATGCTCAAGATGGTCGCCTCTCCCTGCTGTGACGTTAAGAACCAGTCAGTTATGCTTTTTATGAAATGTTTTGTGTTTCTCACAATAACTCTAACGAATAAAGTTATCATAAATTGGTCCTTCGCAGTTTCAAGAGCTAAGAAATCCGACTTTGCCTACAAGAAGCACGAGGTTGTTGTACGGTTTCAATTGTCACCTCCAAAAAATAAAGTTACATAATTATTTTTTAGTTCGTTTGCAGGTACCTGACTGCAGTCTTGGTACACAACGAAACCTGCTGTGTCTGCGGCTCGTAGTCCAGTGGCTAGCGTTATTGCCTCTGGATCGCGGGGTCCCGGGTTCGAATGCCGGCCGGATCGGGCATTTTCTCCGCCCGGGAACTTGGAGTTTGTGGTGTTGTCATCATTTCATCATCATTCGTGAAAGTGGCGAGACTGGAATGTGTAAAGTTTGGAAATTTGTGCGGGCGCTGATAACCGCACAGTTGAGCGGCCCACATACCAGATATCATCATCATCATCATCATCATCATCATCACTGAAATCTGCGCAACATAGTTCTACAACACGCCGCTAGATGTAAGGTGACATTTACGTGGAAGCTGTCAATGTTAAGGGCCTGGAGCATAAAGGGGACTGCACCAAGGAAGTTAAAATTTTGAAAATCTTTCTTGCAAACCGTAGTGGGAGCCCTTTACTGTCGTAAAAGACGTAGAATAATTATTCTGTATCGGCTACATTCTTAAATGGACAGCCCATGTCGATTAAGTGAGAATGAGCTACAAACCCCTGCGCTCCCTTGAGTCATGTTTCCATTGGCATCCAGTCAAGTGCGTAGATCGTCAGTTCGTTAAATCTTTAATATTTTAAAAATAAAAGTTAACAGAATGTCGGCAGTATGAAGTGAATTCTATTCTGTTCTATATTACCCTCCCAACGCGTATTCATAGCCTCTCCCCAGGTTTTCACTATTTTCTCCAGTAAGATACTGAAGAGGACTGGCGATAATCCCCCCCTGTAATAATTTCAAACGGATCAGAAATATCTTCGAAGAACTTGATTTTCGAGATGATAGCTGTTAATCTGGTTAATGATTTCTGTCGCTATTTTTATTTTATTTTATTTTTTTGTTAATTCCAAACTCTTTGGAGGTAATAAATAATGTTTTCCTATCAAGTCGTCTTCCCCCATGAACCATGGACCTTGCCGTTGGTGGGGAGGCTTGCGTGCCTCAGCCATACAGATGGCCGTACCGTAGGTGCAACCACAACGGAGGGGTATCTGTTGAGAGGCCAGACAAATATGTGGTTCCTGAAGAGGGGCAGCAGCCTTTTCAGTAGTTGCAGGGGCAACAATCTGGATGATTGACTGATCTGGCCTTGTAACATTAACCAAAACGGCCTCGCTGTGCTGGTACTGCGAACGGCTGAAAGCAAGGGGAAACTACAGCCGTAATTATTCCCGAGGACATGCAGCTTTACATGCAGCTTTACTGTATGATTAAATGATGATGGCGTCCTCTTGGGTAAAATATTCCGGAGGTAAAATAGTCGCCCATTCGGATCTCCGGGCGGGGACTACTCAAGAGGACGTCGTTATCAGGAGAAAGAAAACTGGCATTCTACGGATCGGAGCGTGGAATGTCAGATCCCTTAATCGGGCAGGTAGGTTAGAAAATTTAAAAAGGGAAATGCATAGGTTAAAGTTAGATATAGTGGGAATTAGTGAAGTTCGGTGGCAGGAGGAACAAGACTTTTGGTCAGGTGATTACAGGGTTATAAATACAAAATCAAATAGGGGTAATGCAGGAGTAGGTTTAATAATGAATAAAAAAATAGGAGTGCGGGTTAGCTACTACAAACAGCATAGTGAACGCATTATTGTGGCCAAGATAGACACAAAGCCCATGCCTACTACAGTAGTACAAGTTTATATGCCAACTAGCTCTGCAGATGATGAAGAAATTGATGAAATGTATGACGAGATAAAAGAAATTTTTCAGGTAGTGAAGGGAGACGAAAATTTAATAGTCATGGGTGACTGGAATTCGTCAGTAGGAAAAGGGAGAGAAGGAAACGTAGTAGGTGAATATGGATTGGGGGAAGAAATGAAAGAGGAAGCCGCCTTGTAGAATTTTGCACAGAGCATAACTTAATCATAGCTAACACTTGGTTCAAGAATCATAAAAGAAGGTTGTATACCTGGAAGAATCCTGGAGATACTAATAGGTATCAGATAGATTATATAATGGTAAGACAGAGATTTAGGAACCAGGTTTTAAATTGTAAGACATTTCCAGGGGCAGATGTGGATTCTGACCACAATCTATTGGTTATGAACTGCAGATTGAAACTGAAGAAACTGCAAAAAGGTGGGAGTTTAAGGAGATGGGACCTGGATAAACTGAAAGAACCAGAGGTTGTAGAGAGTTTCAGGGAGAGCATAAGGGAACAATTGACAGGAATGGGGGAAAGAAATACAGTAGAAGAAGAATGGGTAGCTCTGAGGGATGAAGTAGTGAAGGCAGCAGACGATCAAGTAGGTAAAAAGACGAGGGCTAATAGAAATCCTTGGGTAACAGAAGAAATATTGAATTTAATTGATGAAAGGAGAAAATATAAAAATGCAGTAAATGAACCAGGCAAAAGGGAATACAAACGTCTCAAAAATGAGATCGACAGAAAGTGCAAAATGGCTAAGCAGGGATGGCTAGAGGACAAATGTAAGGATGTAGAGGCTTGTCTCACTAGGGGTAAGATAGATACTGCCTACAGGAAAATTAAAGAGACCTTTGGAGAGAAGAGAACCACTTGTATGAATATCAAGAGCTCAGATGGCAACCCAGTGCTAAGCAAAGAAGGGAAGGCAGAAAGGTGGAGGGAGTATATAGAGGGTTTATACAAGGGCGATGTACTTGAAGACAATATTATGGAAATGGAAGAGGATGTAGATGAAGATGAAATGGGAGATAAGATACTGCGTGAAGAGTTTGACACAGCACTGAAAGACCTGAGTCGAAACAAGGACGCGGGAGTAGACAACATTCCATTAGAACTACTGATGGCCTTGGGAGAGCCAGTCATGACAAAACTCTACCATCTGGTGAGCAAGATGTATGAGACAGGCGAAATACCCACAGACTTCAAGAAGAATATAATAATTCCAATACCAAAGAAAGCAGGTGTTGACAGATGTGAAAATTACCGAACTATCAGTTTAATAAGTCACAGCTGCAAAATACTAACGCGAATTCTTTACAGACGAATGGAAAAACTGGTAGAAGCGGACCTCGGGGAAGATCAGTTTGGATTCCGTAGAAATGTTGGAACACGTGAGGCAATACTAACCTTACGACTTATCTTAGAAGAAAGATTAAGAAAAGGCAAACCTACGTTTCTAGCATTTGTAGACTTAGAGAAAGCTTTTGACAACGTTAACTGGAATACTCTCTTTCAAATTCTGAAGGTGGCAGGGGTAAAATACAGGGAGCGAAAGGCTATTTACAATTTGTACAGAAACCAGGTGGCAGTTATAAGAGTCGAGGGGCATGAAAGGGAAGCAGTGGTTGGGAAAGGAGTGAGACAGGGTTGTAGCCTCTCCCCGATGTTATTCAATCTGTATATTGAGCAAGCAGTAAAGGAAACAAAAGAAAAATTGTAGGTATAAAAATTCATGGAGAAGAAGTAAAAACTTTGACGTTCGCCGATGACATTGTAATTCTGTCAGAGACAGCAAAGGACTTGGAAGAGCAGTTGAACGGAATGGACAGTGTCTTGAAAGGAGGATATAAGATGAACATCAACAAAAGCAAAATGAGGATAATGGAATGTAGTAAAATTAAATCGGGTGATGCTGAGGGGATTAGATTAGGAAATGAGACACTTAAAGTAGTAAAGGAGTTTTGCTATTTAGGGAGTAAAATAACTGATGATGGTCAAAGTAGAGAGCATATAAAATGTAGACTGGCAATGGCAAGGAAATCGTTTCTGAAGAAGAGAAATTTGTTAACATCGAGTATAGATTTAAGTGTTAGGAAGTGGTTTCTGAAAGTATTTGTATGGAGTGTAGCCATGTATGGAAGTGAAACATGGACGATAACCAGTTTGGACAAGAAGAGAATAGAAGCTTTCGAAATGTGGTGCTACAGAAGAATGCTGAAGATAAGGTGGGTAGATCACGTAACTAATGAGGAGGTATTGAATAGGATTGGGGAGAAGAGAAGTTTGTGGCACAACTTGACTAGAAGAAGGGATCGGTTGGTAGGACATGTTTTGAGGCATCAAGGGATCACAAATTTAGCATTGGAGGGCAGCATGGAGGGTAAAAATCGTAGAGGGAGACCAAGAGATGAATACACTAAGCAGATTCAGAAGGATGTAGGTTGCAGTAGGTACTGGGAGATGAAGAAGCTTGCACAGTATAGAGTAGCATGGAGAGCTGCATCAAACCAGTCTCAGGACTGAAGACCACAACAACAACAACATCAAGTCGTATGCCTTTTCAAAGTCGACAATATTTTGTTGAGCCCAACCTACATAGGTAGGAATGATCATCAAAATAAAATAAGAGAAATCAGAGCTCGAACAGAAAGGTTGAGGTGTTCGTTTTTCCCGCGCGCTGTTCGGGAGTGGAATGGTAGAGAGATAGTATGATTGTGGTTCGACGAACCCTCTGCCAAGCACTTAAATGTGAATTGCAGAGTAATCATGTAGATGTAGAAGATCACCAAGCTATTAATCTTTTCACACAAAACATTTTGAGTTGCTTTACGGGATGCCACCAACCGTTCGAGTCTAAGTGTCACTGATTTTTTAAATTTCAGTTGAAATCAGGGAGGTTCTCTTGTGGCATCCTCTACATTTCAGCCTGAGGTCACACAAATTTAAACATATAGTAAAATCAGTTTTCCAAGACTGTGTTTCTGATTATAATAATGTGTTTGTGATTTATTTTGTTATCTATCTATATCCTAATCCCGCTCCAGCTACTGCCGGGTCTGGGTGCTGATTAGTCCTCTCCATTTGGCTCGGTCCTCCCACCACTTTTCTTCCTCCACTTGCTGGCAGCCAGGTCACACCTCTCCTTTCTACGGATATTCTCACTCCCATTTTCTACCGTGTGCTTGGGCGCCCTCTAGGCCTTTTCCCATCCATCTTTAGTTCTTCCATAATTTTGGGGAGTCTCTGCCCATGCATCCTCTTAACATGCCCATACTATCTTAATCTCTTTCTTTCAATTTCTTGTCTCATACTTTCTTGTTTAAGGTCCTTTATAATCTCTACATTCCTTACTCCGTCCATTCTTGTTTTTCCCTTAACTGCTCTGAGAAATTTCATTTCCCCTGCTTGCAGTCTGCTCCAGTCCCTTTCTGTCATTGTCCATCTTTCTCCACCTTAGGTGACAATAGGGTTGTAATAATTCTTATACATAAGGAGTTTTGCTCTTTCTGAAACTTCATTATTCCAAATCAAGTATTTTATTGTTTGGTAGAAATTGCCTCCCTTCTGTAACCTCCTATTAATTTCGTTAGTTATTCTTCCATCCCTAGATATTTCACTCCCTATATAAGTGAAACTTTCTACCACTTTGGGGGTTCTCCATTCAAAGTAATATTTACGTTGATCCCTTTCTCTCTTCCAAATACCATTACTTCACTCTTATCTTTATTTATTTTTAATCCATACCTTTTCATTATTTCCTTCCACGCATCAAGCTGTAACTGTACATCTACCTCTTTATCACCCCATATTACCATATCATCTGCAAAAATCATCTTTTTGTCTTTTTTTTACTATATCCTTAACTGCCCTATTCATTCCCTCCATCACAACACTAAAAAGTGCAGGAGATAGAATACTTCCTTGCTTAAGTCCTTGTCTTATTTCAAAGTATTCAGAGTTCCCCAATGGTGTTCTAATTCTACAATAATTGTGTCCTCTGTACATTGTCTTTATAGCATTAATGTATCCATCTGCTATATCCCAGAGTCTTTCCATGTCAACTGAGTCATATGCCTTTTCTATGTCTATAAAAACCATTATCACCCTTTTGTTATACTCCCAACTTTTTTCCATCAGTTGATGGATAGAAAATATCAGGTCGATCATGCTTCTTTCTTTCCTAAACCCATGCTGTTCTTCATTCAGCTCCTTTTCTATCTTTTCACTTATTCGATTTAGTAAAATTCTTTCAAAAATCTTGGGTGTATGACTCAGTTATTCCTTATTCCTCTGTTGTTTTCACAAAGTCTTTTATTGCCTTTCTTGAAGATGGGAACAATGTCTCCTGTTCTCCAGTCGTCAGGTATTGTACTATTTCTCCACACGCTTGATAGTACTCTATACAGCCACTGCATTCCCACTGGACCTGCTGCTCTTATCATGTACACTGATACTTCATCAGGTCCTGGGGCTTTCCCCCCATTCATCTTCTTCACAAATTTTTCCATTTCTTCCCATGTAATTTGTCCTAATTCTGCTTACCAACTTCTCTCAATTTCTCCATTATTTGTTGTTTCCTCGTGTACCTGCTCCTCAGCGTTTAACAGCTTCTTAAAATATTCTTTCCAGAGATCTTTTATATTCCCTGGATCTTCAATAATGGTACCGTCCTCTGTTTCCATCTTTACTGGTACTTAAGAAGTCTTCCTTTTATTTTTCATCATTTTATAGAACATTTTCTTATTGCTCTTCACATCTTCTTCAAGTTTTTTTGTAAACTCTTCTCATGCCTTTTTCTTTGCTGTTTCCACTATTTCTTTGCACTTCTTCTTTTCCTCTATATATCTTTTATGGTCTTCATCATTTTTAGTTTTCCACCACTTTCTCGATGCTCCATTTTTTCTTCTAACTGCTTGGATTGTGGTATCATCCCACCAACTTGTCTGCCTTATTTTTTCCTTTCCAGATGTTCAGCCACATAGTTTTTGTGCTGCTTCGACTAAAGTGTCTTTGAATAAACTCCATTCTTTTTCTACATCGCAGAAAACTTCTGTTGGAAATTTTTGTGTGATTAATTCTCTGTACTTCTCAGCACATTCACTCTCCTTCAGTTTCCAATCCCATATCCTCATCACTTTCTTCTGTTTTCTATTTTTCACGCACTGATTCATTTTCCATTGTCCCACCAGTAATCTACGATCTCCATCTGCACTCACACTTGGAATTACCTTCACATTTGTTACTTTCTCTCCCCATTCCCTATCTACTAGAATATAATCAATTACACTCTTGGTTCTTCCATCCCAACTGTATCTGGTGATAACATGACTTTCTCTCTTCATAAACCAGCTGTTTGCTATTTTCATTCCATTCCTCTGGCACAAATCCAAGAGTCTTTCCCCTTCTTCATTTCTGCCTCCATATCCAAAACATCCCAATACTTGCTCAAATCCCTTTCTGTCTTTGCCTACTTGTGCATTAAAATCTCCCATCACTCTATTAGCACTCTCTATATGGTATTCAAACATATTTTCAAAGTCCATCTTCTCTTCTTCCTACATCCCACTTGAGGTGCATAAATCTGGATTACTTTTAGTGTTTTTTTTGGAATCTCAGGTTTAAGATTATGATCCTGTCTGATATATATCTCACATTTTTAATACAGTTTTGTACATTCTTATTCACCATCACTGCCACACCATTTCTTCCAGACCTGTTATTCCCACTCCAGTACAGTTTTCCTCCTCTCAAGTTCTTCTCACCTTTTCTCTTCCACTTTGTTTCGCTTAATCCCAATATATCTAACTTCCTCTCTGTTAGTACATCTGTCATTTCTTCCATTTTTCCATTGAGGGTTAATATATTAAGGGTGCCAATAATTGGGTTATTTTTTAGTCCATTTGGTTTCATCTTCTTGTACTGATGAATACCATCATGTCTCCCATCATTTGCACCAGTACTTGAAGAAGGAGTGGGGTCAAATCCTGATTGGTTCGTTCCGAGGCTCGTCTGTGTTTTGAAAGCAATATATGAAGGCTTTACTACTGGCTTGCTAGGCCTAACGCAAGAAAGAATTTTCTGTTGGGGTTGTCTCCCTTAGCCTTTGGAGTTTCTCCTCCACCACAAGGCAGTGGTTCCCGTCTCATTTAATCCCCAGAAAGGAGGGTTGCCTCATCTGTCAGCTACGCCATTCCGAAGTCTTCCTTCTCCGCCGTCGCTGCCATTAAGGTCTTCACCCGTAACCCTGGGCATGGGTTCCGTGTTATACCCCATGGGATTGGGTCCCTGCCTGAACTCAGCCATCCTAGCACTCCGGCCTACTGAAGTGTAGGATGCCCACCCCCGCGACGTGGACGCGCCAGACAGGAATTACCCCAGTGGAGGGATAGGGAAGGGCACCCTACCTCCCTGGACCAGGGTTAATGATTGTGTATGGTGCCACAATCAAAGGGTTATTTTGTCATCTAACGTGGGAATTAGAAGGCTGTTTTTGAATTTTGAAAACGACTTTCTCCACTTTGTTTTTGATCAGAAATGATCGGAACATTTTTAGAGCGACTTTAATGTTAGGAAAACAATCTCTGACTTTTCTTAAGGTGCGGTTTATTATTATTATTATTATTAATTAATTAATTAATTTTTCTTTTGCCTCACTATCTCTTTGAAACTTGAATTGAATCAGTTCATTTCCCTAAGATTTGAGCAGCAGCAAGTCTTTCTTCATTGGTTTGAGTACCCAACTTGTTGAGAAATGCTCAGTGCGAATCAACTAGCATTATGCTTCACGTTGTGTCATTTATACCCCACGTCAGACTACATTTTATTAGATTTCATCATACAGTAAGATTCACGCTGTTATAAGGCAGCAAGCACTAAGCAATGATAGCACTCTCCGGCCAACAAAGCGACAGATCGTCACGGAACGTGAAAATGGAGATGCGAATAGGAATCGCGTCGTGTAGGAGCCGACATGCAGCGCTTGACAGTGGTAGCACTCCACGCCCAAGACAGCGTCTGATGGCCGCGAAGCGTGAGAAAGTAGCTGCGAATAGGAATCAGATCGTATTGGAGCCTACATAGAATGTGGTAATTCACACAGCGAGACTTGGCGGCAAACGCATAACTTTGTTTTTTAACATTAAATATTTAAATTTTTATATTCGTCTCTTACTAGACTGTCGACATTATCCACGCTGACAGCTTCCTAACTAAGATTTCAGAAACCAAAATCAAGCTTACATTTTAATTATAATTCTGTATCTTGTAATCAATCATTGGCTGACTAAACCTACGAACTAGAAACGTACCCTGTGCAGGCAGGCGAGAAACGCTGAATCTAGGTAACGAGCCAGCCTAGAACTAACTTTCACTTAATGTGAGTGCACATTTTATGTGGTTCACATTAAGTTGAAGTATTAGTCAGTTTCTAGAAACGTTTGTGCCACAGTCATGGACTACTTTTTGGAGGGGCAACAAGTATTTGTGCTATGAGTGGGTGGTATATGCATATAAAATTGAGTCAATGATTAGCAATGGGTGAGAAAAATTCATATACGATCTCGCGTGTGTTCGACATCGTATGGAAATTAAAAGACATATGCCGAATTTTGTGAACTGGCAATGATGCTCATAAGTGAAGACTTGATACCGACCGAGCGAGGAGGTGCAGTGGTTACCACACTGGACTCGCATTCGGGAGAGCGACGGTTCAAACCTGCGTCCGGCCATCCTCATTTAGGTTTCCCGTGTTTTCCCTAAATCTGTTTAGACAATTCCGGGATGATTCCTTTGAAAGGGCACAGCCGCCTTCCTTCCGCACCCTTCCATTATCCGATAGGACCGACGACCTCATTGTTTTTGTCCCCCCCCCCTTCCCCTCGAATAAATCAACCAACCAACCAACTAGATTCCGCGAACTTAGATTCTAGTATAGCCGAGAGGCTAGTCCTAAAAATTGTTTATTCCTTATTTTTCATAAGCAACATGGCATCCCTTATATTTCGAGACTTTCAGTGCAGTAGCGTTTAGACTTCCCCATTCGCCATTCCATCATTCACAGTTGATTATATGCACATTAGAATCTGCGACTGTCGGAGAAGAAAACCAATGGGGACAACGAGATGGCTTTACAAGGTAAGCAAACCTCCTCCTGTTGAGCTAGGGAAATTGCAAGAAGTTTGCTGTGCCTTCTCGTTACGAGTTGATCAATGTAGCCCTCAACGTGCAACAATTCGCGGGAAACAACTTGCTCTGCTAGCATGTCCTACGCAGTAATGTGTCACGACAGGACCATTCCTCGTATCTCATCCTAATTAGCTAACTAGCTAGGCAATGGGGTAATTAACGGAGCCGCTACAATGCCTCTGCACCATTCCATATTTAAATTGATATATTAAAGGAAGAAAACTCTTGGATTGTAATCATACCGAAGGAATTTGGCACGAGCATGGACACTTGCCGGCCGCCAGACTTCACAGTCCATTGTGAGCTAGCCGCGCGGGATAGCCGCGTGTTGTAAGGCACCTTGAGACGGTCCGCGCGGCTCCCCCTGTCGGAGGTTCGAGTCCTCCCTCGGGCATGGGCGTGTTTGTTGTCCTCAGCGTAAGCTGGTTTAAATTAGATAAAGTAGTGTGTAAGCTTAGGGACCGATGACCTCAGCAGTTTGATCCCATGCGATCTTACCACAAATTTCCAACTTTCCATTGTGAGCTACATTTTCTGTGTGACATTTTCCCGCATCTATCAATGTAACAGCTCTAAGAAGCACCTTCCGCCAAATTTCGTAAGATGCACCCTCTGCCACGAAAAATCGGGACGGAGCACCCTCCGCCATGTAGCATTAGTACAAAACACCCTCTGTCATGCACAATCGGTATGCAGCACTCTTCGACTCACAGTATTGTACGAAACACCCTCTGTCATGCAACATGAGTAAGAAGTAAACTTTGCGACGCAACACGGGTGGAAGGCACCCCCTGCCACGAAGTATCTCTATGCAGCAATGGTATGAAGTACCTTCTGTCACGCAACTCTGGCATAAAAAACTCTCTACCACGCAACATTGCTACGAAAGACTCTCTCACACGCAACATTGCTAACATGGCTAACACAGGAAGCTCCCACTGTACCCCCTCCCCCAAATTTAGTGGTACGATGGCCCAGTGGATTGCCCACCAAACACTGAACACAGATCAAGCGTGAAAACAGAATGAATTCGTGTTGAACTATGGAAAAAGAAGCAAAATAGAAACACTGAACGGTAAAATATCAAGATGTAAAATAACGAGTGCATTTGAATAGCAACGGCGTCGTGATTATGTGGTCGCGGTATTGGACTGCGAAGTGCGAGATCCGTGTTCGAATTCCCCCGAGCCCAATTTTTTCTCCCACGGAAATTATGAACTGTCCGTCCCGTCATTGACTTGTCTGTTTGCTGTATTCAAATTGGTGTCTGTGTTGTGGTGTGACGTCCGTTTGCAAGAGCGAGGGACCTTCAGACGTATGTACCTGCTATTTGTTATACACATGTACCACATTTTATGACTCCTGCGTTCCGTTTTGGAAGTTTCGACTCTTGAATATATGTATTGTAACACAGTTCACATCTGTTTTTGTTGTTTTCATTTCTGCGAACGGTCTACGCGGTATCTTGCCTGCTCTCATTGTTTATCACATTTACTTACTAGGCTAAAATATCCTTATCACATGACTCGCATTCTGTAACTAATGTATAGTATGAAAATTGCCAAGGCTACAGAATGAGAACAGACACATCAATCACTGGACAGAAAGTTCATAATTTTGTGGAAAAAATGGAGAGGGGTGAGGACGAGAGAGATTTGAACATTGGTCTCCCGCTTTGTAGTCCAACACGGAGACCACACATCCACGACACTAATGTTCTTCCAATTCGCCCGATGTTGCACATCTAGAGCTTGGACTGTTCATTGCTTCCATTTTCCTTTTTTTTCCACAGTTCAGTACACCTTCTTCCTGTTTTCATGCTTGATACACTCCTGGAAATTGAAAT
Organism: Schistocerca nitens; assembly: GCF_023898315.1. Classification (NCBI taxonomy): domain Eukaryota; kingdom Metazoa; phylum Arthropoda; class Insecta; order Orthoptera; family Acrididae; genus Schistocerca; species Schistocerca nitens. The sequence goes on along the minus strand of NC_064620.1, from coordinate 368,843,277 downwards.
AAGAACACCGTGAATTCATTGTCCCACGAAGGGGAAACTTTATTGACACATTCCTGCGGTCAGATACATCACATGATCACACTGACAGAACCACAGGCACATAGACACAGGCAACAGAGCATGCACAATGTCGGCATTAGTACAGTGTATATCCACCTTTCGCAGCAATGCAGGCTGCTATTCTCCCATGGAGACGATCGTAGAGATGCTGGATGTAGTCCTGTGGAACGGCTTACCATGCCATTTCCACCTGGCGCCTCAGTTGGACCAGCGTTCGTGCTGGACGTGCAGACCGCGTGAGACGACGCTTCATCCAGTCCCAAACATGCTCAATGGGGGACAGATCCGGAGATCTTGCTGGCCAGGGTAGTTGACTTACACCTTCTAGAGCACGTTGGGTGGCACGGGATACATGCGGACGTGCATTGTCCTGTTGGAACAGCAAGTTCCCTTGCCGGTCTAGGAATGGTAGAACGATGGGTTCGATGACGGTTTGGATGTACCGTGCACTATTCAGTGTCCCCTCGACGATCACCAGTGGTGTACGGCCAGTGTAGGAGATCGCTCCCCACACCATGATGCCGGGTGTTGGCCCTGTGTGCCTCGGTCGTATGCAGTCCTGATTGTGGCGCTCACCTGCACGGCGCCAAACACGCATACGACCATCATTGGCACCAAGGCAGAAGCGACTCTCATCGCTGAAGACGACACGTCTCCATTCGTCCCTCCATTCACGCCTGTCGCGACACCACTGGAGGCGGGCTGCACGATGTTGGGGCGTGAGCGGAAGACGGCCTAACGGTGTGCGGGACCGTAGCCCAGCTTCATGGAGACGGTTGCGAATGGTCCTCGCCGATACCCCAGGAGCAACAGTGTCCCTAATTTGCTGGGAAGTGGCGGTGCGGTCCCCTACGGCACTGCGTAGGATCCTACGGTCTTGGCGTGCATCCGTGCGTCGCTGCGGTCCGGTCCCAGGTCGACGGGCACGTGCACCTTCCGCCGACCACTGGCGACAACATCGATGTACTGTGGGGACCTCACGCCCCACGTGTTGAGCAATTCGGCGGTACGTCCACCCGGCCTCCCGCATGCCCACTATACGCTCTCGCTCAAAGTCCGTCAACTGCACATACGGTTCACGTCCACGCTGTCGCGGCATGCTACCAGTGTTAAAGACTGCGATGGAGCTCCGTATGCCACGGCAAACTGGCTGACATTGACGGCGGCGGTGCACAAATGCTGCGCAGCTAGCGCCATTCGACGACCAACACCGCGGTTCCTGGTGTGTCCGCTCTGCCGTGCGTGTGATCATTGCTTGTACAGCCCTCTCGCGGTGTCCGGAGCAAGTATGGTGGGTCTGACACACCGGTGTCAATGTGTTCTTTTTTCCATTTCCAGGAGTGTATGTGTTCAGTTTTTGATGAGCTGCTCACTGGGCCATTTTACCAACAAATCTGAGGGGATGTGATGGAGAGTTTCCCCTGTAAGAAGTACTTTCTGTCTAGTAATGTTGGCACAAAGCACACTCTGAAAGGAAACCTTTATACGAGGCAGTCTCTGCTCCACAAAATTAGTACGAAGCGTTCTCTGCTAGGAAATACTGGTAGGAAGCACTCTGTGCCACGCAGCATTGGTACTGAAACACGTATGTATTCAGTGTATTCAGTAGCAGCGATGGCGAGGCATGACAGAATCTCTGACCAGAGAGTTATTTATCGTTGCTAGTCTGCGCTTGACTGCGCGAGAGTTCAGTTTCAGTGGCGAGTTGGACTCAGTCGGAAGTTGTGTGTGAGGAGTCGGCGGGCGTCGACATGGGTCTCTGGTCACGGTTCTGGACGAGGTATATTGTTATCGAAGGTAATGAAGCAGCATTGCGTTCAGCTAATAACATATGTTAATTGTAATTAATTTGTTCAAGAATTGCCCCAATAATAATTTTCTTTTAAAGTAACTGTTTTAAACAAAAAGATTCATTTCAAGTTAAATAATATTTCCCATGCATTCCCTCCAAGAATCAAAATTAAATACGGGCCAGCATTGCACGGAGCTGTGCCGAAAAATAAGAGCAGATATAGATGCAGTTTACTGAGGTAAGAATTTTGGTTTTTGTGTTCAGGTTTAATTATTGCACAGGGCCGAAGGTCAGCGCAGCTGCTCTTATAAAATTTATCAGGTTCATCTTAACGTTAATTTTGTGGGGACTTAACATTTTTGCACATTTTTATTATCATTGAGTTTTATTACTGTGGGAAGCTAACATTTGGCACTATATGCATTTTCATTTCAATTCTTTTCATTTATAAAAAATTTTCACGGGGAGGTTACAGTACTAAACACGATTTCCCACACAAAATTGGTACAGAACACTCTTCGCCTTGCAACATGGTATGAGGTACCTTGTACCTTGCAACGTCGTTGGGAAACACCCTATTCCCCGTAATATTGACACCTAAGCACTCTCTGACGCAGAACACGGGTAAAAATCATACTGAAACATTGGTATGCATACCATCGGCTACCTAACTTCGATACCAATCATCATCTGGCATGCAACATTCGTATGAAGTATTCACTACCACGATGTATCGTTGATCGGAGGAAGGCAACGGCATACCACCGTCATTAGGACCTTGCCTAGTACGGCGGTACGGGTCTCCCGCATAAGTCCCCTACGCACTGTCAAGAAGAATGGGACTTCATTTCCATTTCCAATTCTTTAGTTAAAATGTGATTTACCCTTTCCAATGTGCATTTCTCGCACTTTCAATCGGCGATCCTCCATGATCATTTTGTGCACTTTTGCAATGATTTCTGGAGTAATGACACATCTTGGCCGACCACTGCGCGGATCACCAACTAAGCTCTCCCGACCAAATTTAAATTCATTTGTCCGCTTTGGAACACTTGAATATGAAGGAGCAGAGACACCCAGTGTATTCTGGAAATCGGCATCAATGTCTTTTGATTTCATACCTTTCTTTACGAAGTACATAATCACTGCTCGAATCTCGACTTCTTCCATCTTCACAAATCACTACGCGGGAACAACAGAGCCACGTCACCGCCACATCTCTCTTCCAAGACCACTGACGTAGCACGTCTTTACAGGCAACAGTCCAAAGAATATCACGTGAACAACTCGTTGCGCTAGCGCTGACCTCTCGTGGCGATTCCGAGAACTTTTCAAACCACACTCGTAGCTTGTCAAATGACAGCCTGGATGTCATGCAGTCATACAAACAAAGTACTGCGCCAGATTTTCGCCTGGTGACCACAACTGATTTAATGCATTAGCATATCAACGAAGTTTCGCTGTCATACGATAATATAGCCCTCATTGAACTCTCCTGAGTAGCTGAACTTTAATTACAGCCACGAGGTAGTAGTGACCTGCCCCAGGTTCTAACGGGTGGCATTATCTACGGCCGAATGATTAATTCATAATATATACTGATATACAAAACGTTCCTCGTGAATCGGTCGGTATGCTAGAGAAACTCATATGAACAGATTCTGGTGAAGCTTCGCTGATGTCTGGATTTGCGGCGACTGTTTACTTATTGCTTTTCGAGCTAGATACCGCCACCTCTCTAGCTAACCAGCTCGTAACTCCCATCACTACCACGAGATGTCATTCTAAACGCCAATTAAAGATGGAGCTGATAAAAACCACAGAGCGCTGTCTTGTCAAAAGTAATTATCTCGAGACACTTGGCTGCTCGGGAATTAAAAGGTCGCTGTTTAAATTGTAAACCTTAAAATAATACATATGCGATGGGAGACCAAATATGAACTGGAATGGCTTTTTGTAAAGTTATTGGATCAACTAAAGCAAAAAAAGCACACGTCTCATTTTTCTAAGCAGTCTCCCTGTGGTGTTGTCCGAAGTGCGAGTGCAAAGACAAGGCTGGTGTCTCCCAATGAAACCACAAGTTAACATGGTTGCTGCCAGAAACAACGACGAACGAACGACGGTGGCGTAGACACGGCCAGAAGAGTTTCCCTACACCACTGCATCAGCTCGCTTAGTTACGTCTGAGCTCAGTGCTGTTCAGCCAAGTCAGCAGTCATCGCTGAAGACGACAGCATCGTCTCTCTAGCGACACAGCAGTGCGACAGTACAGTGCGATCCATGTAAACCTGAACTAGTTTAATGAGTCGCAACATTTGAACCAATAATGGGACACATTTGCAATTTTGGGAGATGAAAACACACAACTGAAAGATTATATACTGATGTTCAAAATTAAAGCAACAGTCTGCTATCTCCCTTTCATGTGACTAATTCATAATATAATCGTACAAAATGTCAACTGATGTCCATACGACCGTGTTCTACACAGAAGATACCATTCCGGTGAACGGACAACGACGCCAACGATGACGTCAGGGCACCTATCAAATGGGGTAGTGTTTACTGGGCAGTCCCACATCCACAAACGCTGTATACAGAGTCACAGACGGTGCAGTATGGCACAGAGAAGACTTTTTGCGGTGGAGGGCCATGGGAAGAATGGAAGCAGAACAGTCGCCGTGCAGGAGAATCATCGTCAGTGACGATGGGTTGACAACTTTCATAGCTTATTTCTACCGGAGAAGTAATTTCGGATAGGTTTGTGCGCCGATCTTCTGAAGTAAGATCCTGTACTGCACGAATGTTGTCTGGTGTGACTCTTGTCCATGATCGTCTTTGGCGGGGTACGTTTTTCACAGCTACCCGTCCTGTCACAGATGTGTTATGCTGTTCATACGACTGGGTCTTCGAAAGAGTTTCTTTCTCAAAGTGTGCACGGAGCCTCCTCAAATTTTCCACAATACCTTTCGAACAGAATGAACAGTCCAATGATTACAGAATATAGATTGAGAGTAAACCGGAGAAAGACGAAGGTAATAAAGCAGGCATGTAGCAGAAATGAGACTGGCCAAAAAATTAAAATTGGTGACCACCACGTAGACGAAGTTAAGGGAATCCGTTACATTGTAAGCAAAATAACACATGACGGAATGAGTAAAGAGGACATAAAAAGCCGAATGTCTCCTAGTACCAAAAATCGGCCTCAATCTGAGAAACACATTTCTGAGGATGTTCATTTGGAGCGCAGCATTGTATGGATCATGGACTGTGGGAAAACTGGAAAAAAGACAATTGAAGTGTCTCTTATGGTGAAAATGGATGTTGGAAATTTAAGTGGACTGGTGTGGAATGAGAAAGCTCTCGGCAGACTCGGCGAAGAAAGGAACATATTGAAACACAGACAGAAGAAGGGACAGGATAATAGGACATGTATTAAGATATGGTACCATAGGGAGCTCTAGAGGGCATAAAAACTGTGCGGGGAAGACAGAGATTGGAACACGTCCAACAAGTAATTGAGGACGTAAGGTGCAACTACTATTCTGAGATGAAGAGGTTGGCACAAGAAAGGTATTCGTGGCTGGTCGCATAAAACCAGTCAGAAGTCTGAGTGAATGGGCAGTGCAGATTTACCATACTGATAAATTATTTTCTGCCAGTATGAAACACTTGGCGGCTACAGAACTTTATTCTCGTTGCAGAAGCTTTATCACAAGACTGACCACGGCAGTTGTTAATGTGATTCTATTTCAAAAACAGCTCTACGCACTTGCAAGACATTAGTGAGATAATACTACAATAAGACGAAGCACCATCGCCTACACGAACGATGAATAAACCAGTCCGTCGTGAGACCACGCTAGATAATCCGGGGGTTGCACTACAGTGATGGCGAAGATCTTCAGAGGCTTTTGAGGTTTAGCGTACCAAAAAATCTGAAGAAAACACATAGTTAGAATACAGCAATGCCTTGAAAACAGCGTGAATTTGCTTTGTATGTTACTACAGTTTCATTCGATCAATCCGTGAGTTCAGAGTTCACTCCGTTATGCATGCTATCCAGTTTAACAGTTCCCTGGAGGCTTCTAGAATAAGCATCTTGTTTCTATGCGGCAGCGTGCAGGGCGACGGGCAGTCACGTGTGCCGAAAGAGCATGGCAATGAGGCTTGCTCACGTGTGGTTCAAAATGGTTGAAATGGTTCTGAGCACTATGGGACTTAAAATCTGAGGTCATCAGTCCCCTAGAACTTAGAACTACTTAAACCTAACTAACCATGCCCGAGGCAGGATTGGAACCTGCGACCGCAGCGTCGCGCGGTTCCGGACTGAAGCGCCTAGAACCGCTCGGCACCTCGATTGTGCAATTACGTATTATTTCGCTCGCTGTTCAGTCCTGGCTTAACAAAACTTGTTTTAATAGTAAATTTCGTGAGAGCAGGTGATTAACCGATTATATTTGGCTTGTGAAATTGGCGCGTGGCACGTTATCGACATCGCTTTGCTCGTGAGCTTATCTTTGGCGGCGCCATGGCACCTGCCGAGAGCAGGAAGGCCGTTGGGGAAGTGAGTGCGCTCGGGTAGAGGCTTACCCCTTACCTTACACTCCAGAAGTCCCAAAGATCCCTGTAAATCCACCTAAATCACTTTACCTCTTGGGGTAATCAACAGCTACTCAACATCAACGGCTCCAAAACCCAGGCAATAATTACAGGAAGAACCAACCCCACGTTTCACCTCCATGACCTTTACCTTACCATTTATGACCGTCCTATCCAATTAACTAACACACTAAAATATATTGGAATAATCCTCGACAGCAGCTAATGTGGAACCTCACCTACTACATTCCTGCAGAAACCGACAACAGACTAAAACTACTAATAGGCCAAACTTATTACACAGCTCCCCTATTCTCCACACCTACAAAATCCTGATCAGACCCAGTATCTGCTGCGTGAACGCTGCAAGGATCACCGCCCCACCAAAGTTCTCTAAGTCCCCTCAAACTCTCGAACGTCAAGCACTCTATTTCACTTTCTGCTTCTGTTTGCCTTCCCCCACATGTATCCTCTACTACCTTATCAAATTCCCCCCTCACCCACATCGAACACCTCTGCGTTTCCTACACTATCTGCAAACTTGATCTCAATAACCCCATTGTCTCCCGTCTGATCACCTACCCTGGTATGTTGCTATAAGTCCGCAAGTACACCTCTCCATTCCTACACCTACATGCACTCTAAAGCCCCTCTCAACGCAACTTCAACCAGCTCCCTCTCCCACGCAATGAGCCCCCTCCTATATTTATCCCTCCTACTAACTTTAACTCTTCCTCACCTATGCCACTCCACATTGGGACTCCTCTCTCTACATTCATGCCTATCCCTTTCTGTTCGTAATAACTACCCTCTGCATACACCACACTACTCCTCATCCTTTGTCTTTCCCACTGTCTGTATTTTGAATAACCGCATCACCTCATACCTATCATCTACATAGTTTCCTTATGTAACAGCCCCTATCTCTTTATCCACATCCATTAACCCTATGGAACATATTCTCTACTCTGACAATACTTATCATCAAGTGCAAGTCCTTCAAATTTTAAATAAAAGTGGAGTCCTTGATTTGAGGTACAAGCTCTCATATTGCTGTCACTATGTAGTAAGGTTGTGGATAAGATAAATTACAACAAAAAGAAACAGTGAATCAAGAACTGTACATAACACGTCTGAACTTAAGTAACAGTATAACACCTCTAACTTTTGATGATATTGCACGTTCTGTACATAGACACATATGGAACACAAGTAGATGTATTCGACGTACTCAAATCAAGAAATTCACAACACTTTTATACATTTTGCACCACATACGACAACCTACACATGAATATGAACCTGATTTTCAGTTTCACCCATGTTTAGAAAATTTCACAAATATTGAATTTACCAATAACGAAACATATCTTCTTACAAAAGGTCTGAAATACAACACAGCCCCAACACCACAGAAAAATTCTGTAAAACACTTGATAGCCACTACTAAAGATGCAACAGATGTAGCGAATCTCTCATACAGAAAACTGAATGAAATTACAGTTTATGCAATAAACATTATAGACAAGGGATTATACAAACAGAATTCATTTAAATACCAGCCCAAGACAGAACAGAAAATTCTGAATAACATAAACCATAAACTGCTATTGAGTAATGCTGTAGCATTAAAAGCTGATAAAGGGAATAATGCGATCATACACAAAAAAGTTCTACATACATGAAGTTATGTCATTCTTTGAATCACAGAATTGCTTCACAATCCTACCAACAGAGTTGCAGCTAAAATAAAGAAAGCCACTAAAAACTGAAAAATCACTTTAACTGAACATGAAAAAAGAATATACATGGTAATTAATCCACTTACACCAAAATGACGAGCCCAACCAAAGACGAATAAACAGACGACTCAGATTCCACCGGTAATTAACTGCGTAAATAGCTCATCACATTTGATAAACAAAAAACTTAATACACTACTAACAAAAAGTTATACTTTCAACTGAAAGTACACGATCAAAAATTCGCCTAATCTGGCAAGAGATGTAAAAGCATTATGAATAGCACATAATGGTAAATTTGATGTCACCAATCAATATACCAATGTGCCAATACAGGAAACACAAGCAGAAGGGGTAGCCAGCCATATGTAATAGTGTAGCAGGCACATTAGCCGATATTTTCCTAAATTCTCTGGAAAAAAATTCTTTAACTCAGATTGACCACTCTCACCCAAATTGTATACTATTTTGGGTATGTGAATGATACCCCCGTGTTGCTGGATAGCAACTACGCAGATATCGAAAATATCCACCAAAAACTCAACCAACCATCCCTAAAAATAAATTTACTATGGAAATTGAGAAAGACAATACCATTAACTATCTAGACCTCACAATTGGCAAAAATAATAATCACCACACATTTGACAAAAAGAATACCACTTCTCACCAAATTATAAATGCCAGTGGCTCTTAAACTAAACATTCAGTGATTAATACGAGGGTCACTCCAAAAGAAATGCACACTATTTTTTTTTAAATCCATCTTTTATTCTACTTGTTTGAAAGTTTTACAGTGTGTAGATACATCCTTTAGGAACAATATTTTCATTTCTCCGAATAATTTCCATCCCTCTCAACTGCCTTACGCCATCTTGGAACGAGCGCCTGTATACCCGCACGGTAAAATTCTGGACCAACCTGTTGGAGCCACTGTTTGGCAGCGTGCACAAGGGAGTCATCTTCTTAAAACCTTGTTCCACGAAGAGAGTCTTTCAGTTTCCCAAAGAGATGATAGTCACATGGAGCCAGGTCAGGACTGTAAGGCGGGTGTTTCAGTGTTGTCCATCCGAGTTTTGTGATCGCTTCCATGGTTTTTTTACTGACATGTGGCCGTGCATTGTCGTGCAACAGCAAAACATCCTGCTTTTGCCGATGTGGTCGAACACGACTCAGTCGAGCTTGAAGTTTCTTCATTGTTGTCACATATGCATCAGAATTTATGGTGCTTCCACTTGGCATGCTGTCCACAAGCAAGAGTCCTTCGGAATCGAAAAACGCCGTAGCCATAACTTTTCCATCAAAAGGTGTGGTTTTGAATTTCGTTTTCTTGGGTGAATTTGCATGGTGTTACTCCACTGATTGCCTCTTCATCTCTGGTGAAAAATGATGGAGCAATGTTTCATTACCTGTCACAATTCTTCCAAGAAATTCATCTCCACCATTCTCGTACTGTTCCAAAAGTTCGCTGCATACCGTTTTTCTTGTTTCTTTGTGAGCAACTGTCAACATCGTGGGAACCCACCTATCACAAACCTTTTTTAATGCCAACACTTTCAGTATTCTGCAAACACTTCCTTCCCTATCCCAACGAAGTGTGACAATTCGTTCACTGTGATGCATCTGTCAGTAGTCACCAATTCGTTAACTCTGCACATTGTCTGGAGTGTGTGCAGTACGACGCCTGCTGCTGCGAGGACAATCCTCAATATTGCTGTGCCCGCTTTCTTCACGTAACCTGCTTGCCCACCGACTAACTGTACTGTGATCGACAGCAGCATCTCCATACACATTTTTCAAGCTCTTTTGGATGTTTCCCACTGTCTCGTTTTCACAGCACAGGAATTCTATGACAGCACGTTGCTTCTGACGAACTTCAAGTGTAGCAGCCATCTTGAAGACATGCTGTGACGGCGCCACTCACGGGAACAGGTTGAACTAAGTTTGAAAACAAGCGAGAAGGATGTATCTACAAACTGCAAAACTTTCACACATGCAGAATGAAAACTGTATTTTTACAAAAATAGTGTGAATTTCTTTTGGAGTGACTCTCATATATTAAATAACCTACCATTAGAAAAACCAATAATTCAAAAAGAGCTTAACACAATTAGTTATATAACCTATGTAAATGATTTTCACCCCAACATAATCACAAAATTATACTACAAATGTAAAACACAAAAGCAGAACACTGTACGTAGCGAGATATCCCTAAATCTAGAAACATCATGACACAGAAAATGAGATACGAACGAGCAGTCTACCTTGGTAGAATAGCCAACAGAATTAATGCGCCTTTTAAAGCCACAAATATTCAACTGACCTTTAGAACCAATAACAACCTTTCAATAAAATTACGTTCCGCGAACAATAGAACATAGAAATACGATAATACAGGCATATATAAAATCACATGTGACAGCTGTAATAGGTTTTACATTGGCCAAACAGGAAGAAATTTTCACGTGCGATATAAAGAACACATTAGAGAGAGAGAGAGAGAATATAATCTGCCTAGCTCTTTCTACACTTGAAAAATCAAAATCACACTGCTGATACGATGGAAATACACTCAAGACGCTGCACAGAATACATAAAGATTTTGCAATGAACATTCTTGAAGAATTAGGAATCTACGTGTAAACGAGAAAAAACCCACAAAAAATATTAAACGAACACACAGAATTTAGACGCAAGCACTACCTAAAAAACTTTATTGAACTTTTAGAACACGAAAATGGATAAATAGGAAGTAACATACGCAACAATCAAAGACAATCGTAGCAAATTTTAGTTAGTAAAATAATGTCGCTGTTCGTCTGCACTATCTTTTTATAGCGTCGTAAGGGTGGAACTGCCAAACTACTGACACACCGTAAATAACACTTTATTTTCGACATATAGACATCATTTACCATCTTATACTGAGAGTGTAAGACAGTCCGCTAATGACCTAATATGGATGTCACATCAATCTAGACGTGAGTACAATACGGCTCCCTCTAATATAAATGACATTAATAGTCATACATGTTCTCACCAAAATTGTAGTTGCAGGCACTCGAAAATGGCGATAAAGGCGAAACAGTCTGTCGTGAATAAAGATTACTTATTATAAGCAGCTATTTGTTGCATCTACTCTAATAAGTACATGTTTTCGTTTTCTAGCTGTCCGGATATGGTTTTTAATTTAAAATAGAAAACAGCCGCAAATTATGTTTGTCATTCTGTATTTTTTAATTCGCTTGGCTGAAGAGCGGAATATTGTACTGCTGACAGCCAACCGCCGCCCATATCGGCGACGGTGATGAAATAACAATAAAGGAATAGAAATTGGGTACAAGGATTGTTATTCTCATGCGAGGGAAGTGTCAACGCAACGAGGACGCCTACACGCACCCGTTACTGGTGTGTGATGTGCCATTCTACTGCTGGTTGAATATTGCCATTGCCGGCATCCGTTGGAAGCAGTAGGTGCTGGGCAGGGAAGCAGTTGTGTCGGATGGCTACATGTACCGCAGTTACCTGGAAATGTTGGATTTGCTATTTTGCTAGCGGACTAATCACTTCATATCCGGTGAGAAATTTTCCGTTTTGGCCTATGATTAGGGAGTGCTACATCCTGGCCATTTCTCGAATTTCCGCTGACTCTGTGTGCTCTGAACGTACTTTTAGAACTAGCTCGTCAGTGCCACGTTTCTGTTTGATTGGTTCAAATGTTCAAAATGTGTGTGAATTGCTAACGGACCAAACTGCTGATGCCATTGGCCCCTAACCTTACACACTAGTTAAACTAACTTATGCTAAGAACAACACACACACTCACCCATGCCCGAGGGAGGACTCGAACCTCCGGCGGGAGGGTCCTCGGAATCCGTGACATGGCGCCTGAAACCGCGCGGCCACTCCGCGCGGCCTTGTTTGATCGGTAATTCTGCTGTACTTTATTTGTAATTGTTCGCGGTCGTGCGCCTTGAGTAAATTGTGTGGCAATTTATACGGCCGTTTTGGGTACCTCCTTTGTACCTATGAGTATTCAGAGTTACACAGCGAGTGACTGTGTACCTGTATTCGCGCACTTTTGGGATTTTGATTCTATTGTACTTTACTTAAAGTTATTTACGCTCGTATGTCTTGAGTAAATTTTTTGGCGAGTCATACAGCAGTTACAACTCCTTTATGCCGCTGAATGTTCGGAGTTGAACAGAGACCTACTGCATACCTGTGTTTTTCTAGTCTACTAACTGGCTTCATGCATATGCGTAGCAGTTGGTTCTGCTGCACGATTGACAGAAAGCTTTTGTTTAAATGATACGACTGACGCACGTTGCTGGTTACACAATGTTGACGAACTGTGTTGAATGAGAACTTCCACAAAGGACTGCGCATTTTCTGTTTGAAATTATGTGGCTGATAGTGGTGTGTATTAGCTGATTAATTTTATTTATGCTTCAGTTTCTTCAGTTGTATGCGTACTGATGTTATTAAGGTTCGAGTCTTGTTGTGGCTTCAACGCTTGTTAGTGAAGGATGTCAAGCACTTGACAGTGAATATCTTGTGAACACCAAGCATTCACACCAGAAATGATATGCCTGCGGCATATTTAGTTCTCTATTCAAGCTGTCGGGTTAGTTAACTAACAAGGGGAGGCCGCCAATTGTGAAATTCAGATTCGATTCATACTGCGCATAATAAAAGCTCATGGCCAGAGGTGTAATGTGGCAAAGCACCAAGATGCACTTCTCAGCCGTTGTCGAGAAAATCGACAGTTAAAAGTAACCGTTGCGGTGAAATACTCTCTACGATTGATAAATTTCTACAGCGTCGTGGCGCAGCGGTAAGCGCTAGGGTTCATAATCTGAATGTCACCGGATCGAATCTCGCGCCAAGCAATTCTTTTTATTATTAGTTTCTGTAATTGCTTATGCATCTTGGTGAAGGCGGATCGCTCTCCAATTGTACCGCCTCCATTTTTCCGTTTGTTTAACAGGGTGTACTAAAGCTCTCGCGTCCGCACTGATTTTATATATATATATATATATATATATATATATATATATATATATATATATATATATTATTCCCGGCAATCAGTTGCAACAATTATGCGTATAATAAGTTGTTGAAACTCGTTTGTCGTCGACAAACTGGCGACTTCGAACATCATTATGTTTTCCGCAAACAAAGTTGTATTTCACAAATGTTATTAATTGTCTTCATAGTGTTAACCACGTATAGTTAACGAAGACGTAGAAACGATATTCCCAAACGAATACGTATAGCGTAAGTCAAACGTCCAAATTAGAATAGAGCCCCACGAACACAAATTTGCTGTGGCAGGTATCAAATATAAACTCCGTTACTTGCTCGTTACACTTGAAGGACACATGTTGAATGGGCCGAAACGAGCCGCCGCGTAACAGCGTAGTTGCCTGCTAACTGCGAAAGAAGGTAGATGCGGTCCCTAGCGCAACTTATAACATCGTCGAAAATCAGTGCGGACGTGAGAGCTTTGGTACACCCTGTTAAACAAACGGAAAAATGGAGGCGGTACAATTGGAGAGCGATCCGCCTTCACCAACATGCATAAGCAATACATTAATGTTTGAATTACAAAAAACTAATAATAAAAAAAAATTGCATGGCGCGAGATTCGATCCGGCGACTTTCGGATTACGAACCCGATCGCTTACCGCTGCGCCACGACGCTGTAGAAAGTTATCAATCGTAGAGAGTATTTCACCGCAACGGTTACTTTTAACTGTCGATTTTCTCGACAACGGCTGAGAAGTGCATCTTGGTGCTTTGCCACATTACACCTCTGGCCATGAGCTTTTATTATGCGCAGTATGAATCGAATCTGAATTTCACAATTGGCGGCCTCCCCTTGTAAGTGTTACTCTTGTGATTACTCTGTTTCGGGACACGGTTTGCCACATAGAGATCAGTATGTCACTCTGCCTGGATTGGTTTGCTGCTGAAGTGCATACCTTAAAATAATACTTATTTTTCGGTGATTTACCAAAGCTGTGTTAAGTGTGTGGACGCTTGTTTGGTCTTGTTTTGGAACATGATAAGAGTTCCGTTATTAGAATGCTATTAGGGAGTCTTGAAATTTTCTGTGTGTGTGTGCTGTTCTTGGTATGCGTTCTTAAGTTATTAGTTTAGGTATTGGTCTTGGCGCCTGTATAAATTCTTTGAGTATTTTCTTGTTTCTGAAGTCCTAGCTTGTGTGGTGGTTCAAAAAACTGTATGTATTTAATCAAGAGTAGTTTCTTATAATCAACTTGGTGACTAGAAACTGTGCCATGAATTTTCTTAGCCCTTTGGTGAAGTTCGGACGCACAGTAAAGTTAAACTAAGATTTATTTTGGCTATAATTCTTTTTATTGTGTAAAATTTTGTGATCTGAAATTTGTCGACTTCTGGAATGAATTTCTTTTTTTTTCTTCTGGAACTGTTAATCAATTTAGTACGTGCCTTCGACTGCGTTTATTTCGGCACCTCACCTCACCGCTCCAAAACTCTCTCTGTACCGCTACGCAGACAGAACACCCCGTCTTTGTTTCGCGAGTTATACGACATACCATATTCGAGATGGATTTAACGATACTAAGTGCGCTTAGATGTGCGATTCACATCATACTTTGAGATTAAAATATATGATGGGGAAAAAAACAAAATTTTCAATTTCCTTCATAGAAAAAGTATCCTTGACTTACAGATTGCCCTGCAACAAATGAACTGTATTGTTATACATGCATTTTGTTTGATGAGCCTGGACTTGAAAAAGAATGTACGTCAGCTTCTTTCGGAGTACGTGTGGGTCATGGACGAACTGAACAGTCAGGTTCTCATGGAGCCAAGCTTCTAGCCATGAAATAATGTGATTGTGAAACAAAATATATTTACTATCTCGAGACTTACTTGATGTTGTTCGTTTCTTGGGCAAGCAAGAACTTGCATTGAGAAGGCACTTTGAAGATGAAAGATCGAACAACAGAGAAATTTAGCTCGAATTATTGCAACTTTTCGTACTAGCTATTGGAATTATTTAGAACTAAATGTTTGTTCGTGATGCCTTGCACTTCTGGGTTTAAAGTAACAACAAGCATAATTCAAAACGAATTATTTGGATTAATGATTGCATTAAAGAAGATTTGCAGTCATGTGAGTTTGTTGGAGTGCAAGCAAATGAAACGCTATATGTTCCTTGTAAGTAACAAATTTTCAGGTTTTGTTCATAAGAGTGTTCCGTAGAAAGATTGATTGATTTCACAGTATTTCTAGTGACAAAAAAGCTCAGTGTTTATCAGAAATGCACTTGATGTTTGGGGAGCTACTTACAAAATAGTGAACCAGACATACGATGGAGCCTCAGTAATAGCAGGTAAATGTCGAGGTGCACAAAATTTTGTTAAATAAGAGTGTCTGCGAGCTATATTTTTGCACTGTTATACTCAAAAACTTAATTTAGTGCTGTTGCTTTCCATTTACAGTCCTGTAGAATTCCACTCCTTTTTTAGCAAACCTCAGTGCGAAAACACTCTTAGAAAATAAAGGATACATATTGGCTCAGACATCTATTACACACTGTAATTTCAATTCATGAGCTGTCCAGACAATATATCTTACATAGTATGAGTTGAAAGATATTGTCTAAAATATTACCGTATATGATGACGATTGGGATGCAGAGTCGTTTAACAGTGCTTCTAGCTTATTTAGAATTATTATTAAAACTCAGTTCCTTTCCTTGCTTTGTCGATACCAACAAATATTTGTACATGTTGACCATCTCTACGCATTTCTTCAACACAACACTGGATGTATAGTATGTGCAATTCTGAAATCAAGAAGAGTATAAGTTTCTTGTAGGATATGTATTGAAAACTGTAACGAGATATTTCACAGTCATATAGGTGTTAGTGAGTATGACTTCCTGGAAACGGAAATATGTTTTGTAGATCTTCAGAATATTCAGTTAATAGAGTTGGTTGATAATAATCAAACTTCCCAACAATAAACTTCTCACAGCTTACCAGTTCTTCAGCAAAGAATGACTGCAATATAAGTTAGGTAACACTTACATTGACAAAGATAAATGTTTACCATTTAAATTCAGAAAGGGTAATGATCTTCAGAGTATCTATAATGAAGTAAGAAAGCTTACCAAATTGATTATTACATTCCCTGTCATTACTGCTTCTTCAGAAAGAAGTATGAGGTCCCTTAAAAGGATTAAAAAAATACCTTCACAATTCAATGACAAACTGTATGTTGTCTCTGCATGGTTGCTATAGAAAAAAAGATCTGGTTAAACAACTTTAAAGTGATCGGAAATCTGAAGATAACGTGACTGGTAACTTTGCTACCACGAAGAGTCGATGCATGGGTCTCCTGTATAAAAGGTATAAGGTAAGCCTACTCACTGTTAGTCCATTAGTTTCAGCCCTCGATACAATCATCTTCATGCTGTACTAGGGATGTTGACAAATTTTTGGAGTCGTTTCCAATTGCTTGTAGTATAATCACCACAACAGAAAGTACATTTGTTATGAAAGATAGATTCGTATTTTTTAAACGCATTTTTTGTTTATTTACCTTTCGAATCCACCACACCGCTCACGATGGTGGCTATGACACTGATGTGAGGTCGTGAGTCGTTTCCCGCTTTATCTAACGAGTAATGGCATCTGTAAATAGGATTCCCCGGCTTCAAGATCTGGAGAACACGCATCTGGAAACAGGGAGTTAGTTACTTAGTTAGTTACTTAATTAGTTAAAGGTTCCATGGATAATTTGAGCGATTCTTTCATCGAAATGAAGGAAGGCGGGAACGAGAATTAGAATTAAATATCCGGTCGACATCGAAGTCGTTAGAGATGGACCTCGAACTGTTTCAACGATGGCGAGGGAAATGGGGCGAGCGTTTTCAAAGGAGCCATCCCGGCTTTTGCCTGGACTGATTTACGGAAATAACAGAAAACCTAAATCCGGGTCCAGATACGGATTTGAGCAATCTCCTTCCCAAATATGAGTCCAATCTGCTGACCACTGCGCCACCTCGTTCATTCTTTCATCCCTAGGTTAGGAACGAGTCAGTTCACAGTATATACATACATCAGCAAAGTTAACATTAACGGAACATCAGTTTTTAGTCCTTCTTATGCCACTATACTTAAAAAGGAGTTTATTTCTGGGCCGGGCGTTGTGGCCGAGTGGTTCTAGGCGCTTCAGTCCGGAACCGCGCTGCTGCTACGGTCGCAGGTTCGAATCCTGCCTCCTGCATGGATGTATGTGCTGTCCTCAGATTAGTTAGGTTTAAATAGTTCTCTAGGGGACTGATGACCTCAGGCGTTAAGTCCCATAGTGCTCAGAGCCATTTGAACCATTTTCTGTTTATTTATTTATTTTACAGGTTGCCAGTTTTTAAATAGAAATTCGTCCATGGAATATAAGAAGTTGTCCAGGAGAAATGATTTTAGGCCAGTTTCAAAACTTGCTTTGACAGTCTGGCATTTCATGGTATTGAGCAAATGATCAAAATTTCTTGTTTCTGCAAATTGAACTCATTTCTGAGCCACCGACAGCTTTAATAATTGATAATAAAGACCATATTTTCTCTAGTCTTGTTGGTATGGATGTCACTATTCTTCTGATATTGTGGTCGATTAATGACTGGGTGTTGTGTGATGTCCTTAGGTTAGTTAGGTTTAAGTAGTTCTAAGTTCTAGGGGACTGATGACCATAGAAGTTAAGTCCCATAGTGCTCAGAGCCATTTGTGGTCGATTAGTTATGGCGAATTTCGCTAGCAAATATATGTACTATGCTTGCGTAGTTAATATGTCCATCTCCTTGAAGAGGTCCCTACATGACTACCGCAGGTGGGTAACAAATATTATTCTTCTGCTCGCTTTTGAGCAATCAAGAAATTCTTTGTAAGTTATGAGTTACCCCATAAAATTATTCTATAGGACCGAACGTAAATATGCAAAATACGTCAGGAAGTTAATTCCTTTGTTTCCAAGACTAGCAATTATACGAAGAGCAAAAGTAGCTGAACTTAGTCGTCTGAGAAGTTCAGTATTTTTGATATTGCCAGTTCAGATTTTTATCAGTATGTACATTAAAATTTCGGAACATTCTGCCGTACTGGCTCCTGTTCATGTGCTACATCAGTTGTTAGTATGAGTATTTGTTGTGCAGCGCTGTATATAACGTGTTTTCTGAATTTGTGGATAATTGATTTTCAGACGACCACTTAATAAAAAGTTGTGGGTCGTAGTTCGGATAAAGAAAGCTGTAGAATCTATAGATTTTCCGTGAAATCTGAATTCACTTCAAGTGTCAAAATTCCGTTAAGTTTCCTGTTAAAATTCTTTTCGATTTTACCACGCGTAAGACCAGGTGGCATTGAGAATTTGAGGCTATGGAGTGCGCAGTTTGAGAAGTGACTGGCGACTTATTTAATAACAAGCGTCCACTGAAAACTTCTTCCGAAAAAACTCATACGAAATAATTACATCTAAGTCTTTTGTTAAGATCAGGCAGCTCGCGTCACACCCTTAAAACAAATATTTTTATTATAAATTTTTGTTGTGCGGACTCCTAGTCTGCAACTTATTCACCCTACTCATAAATGCGCCCCAGAGCCTTACGAAAGGCGGAGGCAGAACACTGAAGATCCAGTTTTACCCCACATGAACATTTCTTCATACCTAGTTTCTTTTCTTTTTACTGCTTATCTTCCTATGATAGTTTCTTCGACCTTTGGCATGCATTTAGCTACAACGGTAAATGGCATACACCAAGGTATAAAAAAACAGCGAACTCGTCATATTCCAGTGTAATCTCACAGAAAATTGAGCATTATGTAAGTAAATATAAATATTTAGTAACAAACCGGTAAGGGTAGAGTAGACGTAAATGCGATTTAAGAAAGTTCGTGGACCTTTTGCGGGTTTAGGATAGTTCTGAATAAATAATCGTGATACCGGTAATGAAATGATCTTCTTTAACACGTCAAACGTTGCAAAATCGTAACCAAAATCCTTGACTGACCTGCAAGATAGCACAAATAACATAAAACGTACAAAATTTTCTCTCTCTCTCCCAGGCAGTCTCTCTACTATAAATTGACTCCACTTGAGAAAAATACGTATGTCCTTCTTGGCATACAGTATCAACAGTGGGTAGCATTTCCTAGTAAGAATCTGAAATCGCTAAATTGCACGTCTATTACGGTGGTAATGGAGATTTTAATAAATAGTAAATATGACTCAGTATTCGAAGCTAATAAGGATTTTACTTTGTTTATTATTATTTGCACATTATCTCCTTTCTCTGTGTACATAAATAAATATTCTTCACAGCAATCAGGTGCTGAGTTCCGTGCTTCAAACTTCTGTGACTTGCTGCTATGGGGATCACTGTATATACATATTAGCGAGTACCTAGAATGCGTTGCAGTACCACTCAAAGAAAGAAAGTGTGTTTAAATTCTATTTACTGAAATTATATATATATATATACTTACTTACTTATCGCGAATGGACCCAGAAGGATCACGCAAAGCTTTCTGACGTCGTTTCTTCCATACTTCTTTCATTCGTTCTCCATGTTTTCTTTTTCTTTCTTCTGTCCATTTTGTTCCTGGTCTCTTTAGTGCTTCCTTCTCCGACAATACATTCCACTTTTCCACCTTATTTCTAAAAGTTTTTCTATCTTTGACATCTTTAAGTTCAATATTTGCTTTTTGTAAATCTAATTTTACTTGGCTAATCCATGGTGTTGTTGATTTGACTTTTTCTATGTAAGTGAGAATTCTGTTGGTGAGTCGTGTGGGGGGAAGTCTAGTGACATGTCCATAAAATTTTAATCTTCGCCTTCTTATGTCTGCTGCCAGGTTTGATATAGTTTCTGTGGTTCTTCTTGATTGTATCCGGTATCCTTCTTCTGTTAATTTTGGACCTAAAATCTTTCTCATAATTTTTCGTTCTTCTTTTAGTATTTTTTCTAAATCACATTTTGTGTGGAGTGTGAGCGTTTCACTAGCATATAGTGCTGCTGGCTTAATTACTGCGCAGTAGTGTCTGATTTTTGTGTTCGAGGAGATGCATTTTTTATTGTATATTTCATGTGTCATACCATATGCTCTCTTCATTTTCTGTTGTCTGATCTTCTGTGCAACTTTCTCTCCTCCGGTTGGCTCCAAAATTTCACCTAGGTATTTAAAATGTTTTACTCTATTTATTTTTCCATATTTTGTGTTCAAACTGTGTATATGGAATTTCGTACAGAAAAATTCTGTCTTTTGAAACGAAATTTGTAAACCTATTTTATCCGCGCATTCCTTAAGGATCTCTATTTGTTTGGTGGCGATTTCTTCATCATCTGCAAGTATGGCCAAGTCGTCCGCGAATGCTAAACAAGATATCTCCACGTTGTCTTTGGTTCTACCAAGATGGATTGGTTTCCAGCAGGATTGATTTTTTAATTCTTTTTCCCATTCCTTAATGACTTTATCCAGGACTATATTAAACAAAAGTGGAGATAGCCCGTCACCTTGACGTACTCCAGTTTTTATGAGAAAAGGTTCAGAGATTTCTCCCCTGAATTTAACTTTAGATACAGTGTCTGTCAGTGATTCTTTGATAAGCCTTAGTGTTTTGGAGTCAAGTCCAAGTTCCTCTAAAATGTTAAACAAAGATTGCCGGTCAATTGAGTCATAGGCTTTCTTAAAATCTACAAATGTACAAATTATGGGGGCATTTCTAATTGCTTTGTGTTTTAATATTGTCTTTAAATTAAATATTTGTTCTATGCATGAGCGACCGGGGCGGAAGCCTGCTTGATAATCACCAATTTGGCATTCCAGCTGCTCTTGTGTTCTTTTCAGCAGGCATGTTGAGAGAATTTTGTAGGTGACTTGTAAAAGTGAGATTCCCCTGTAGTTATTGACATTTGTTCTGTCTCCTTTTTTATGTAACGGGTGAATAAGGGCACATTTCCACTCCTCTGGTAATTTTTCTGTTTCCCATATTTTTGTTATTATTTTTGTGAGCTCTTGCAACGTCTTTGGTCCTAGGTTTTTTAATAGCTCTGCAACAATGCCATCTTCGCCAGATGTTCTATTATTTTTTAAGTTTTTAATGTGACATTTGATTTCTTCCTGTGTTGGTGGTAATGAATCCGGTTGAGCGTTGGCACAGATTTCTTTGGGAAACCTTAAACTAGGTTCTGGGCAATTTAGTAGGTTAGAAAAATATTGAGCCAATACTTGACAGTTTTCCTGGTTTGTTAGGGCTAATTTACCATCTGGTTTTCTGAAACATAAATTTTGAGGGATATATCCGCGTATTTTATCTGCGAAAGTTCTGTAGAAGTCTCTTGTATTATAGTTTTGGAAATTTTCTTCTATGGCATCCAGTTGTGCCTTTGTGTACTTCCTTTTTGCTTGCCTAATAGATTTTGAAACCTGTTTTCTAACCTCGTTAAATAAATGTAGACTTTCTTGTGATTTTTTACTGTTATATTCTTGAAATGCCTTTTTTCTCCTTTCCAATGCATTTTCACAGTCTGAATCCCACCAAGGGTGTTTGAATATCTTTTTCAAGGGAATAGTTTCCTTAGCTATTCGCGTGATTTTAGAATGAAATTCTTCCCATGTGTTTGCCTTTTCCTTCTCCCATTCTTCTTTTACTTTAGATTCTTTAATCTTCTTGGTGTCATATTTCTGTATTTCTGTTTTCTTCTGATGACTTCTTCGTGCTGTAAACTTGATTTTAATTCTAGTTAGGTAATGGTCTGAATCAATGTTTGCTCCTCTGCGTACTTGGACGTCGTAAATTTCTTTTTGTACTGGGTATGAAATCGCCACATGATCTATTTGAAACTCGCCAATTTGTTGTATAGGAGATCTCCATGTCTTTTGTTTTCTTGGACATTTTCTTAGAGATGTTGACATTATCTTCAGGTTATTCTGCTTACATAGTTCGACGAGCCTTGTACCATTTTTATTGGTAAATTTATGTGCAGGATATTTGCCTACGGTTTTTTGGTGGATTTTCTCTCTACCAATTTGGGCATTAAAATCGCCGAGTAGAACTTTTGTATCATCTTTTGGAATCTTGGCCATTATATTCTCCAAATTTTCCCAGAACTTTTCTGTTTCTATGGGGTTTTTCTTGTTGTCTCCGTTTGTGGGAGCATGAACATTAACCATTGTGTATGTTTTGTTGGCACATTGTAAGCGCATCGTCATTATCCTATTATTTACGGGAGTAACTTCCTTGATGGAGCTGAGCACGCTCTTGTGTATGATAAACGCCATCCCGAGATGGGGGGCTCCTCTTCCGATTCGTTTATCCGTCTTGCTCTTAAAGATGCGATAGTTGCCATAATCTGATGTTTCTTCATCTGTAAAACGTGTCTCCTGTAAAGCTAGTATTACTATCTTTTGCTTTTCAAGTTCTGTTGTAAGGTTTAGAAGTTTTCCTGGTTGGATTAATGTATTTATGTTAAAAGTTCCAATGTATGTAGGTGTTTTAAGTGGAAGTTTGCCAGAGAGCTCCGACTTTCTCTGATGTAATCGTGTAAGTCCAGGTTCCCCAGAATCCGAATTCCTGGTTGCCATCTGTTGATGGGTGGATTGGTTACCACCTGGGGTAATGTTGTTATTACTTGCACGAGTCATACTTGCTTGTAATCAAGTTGGTCCAGTGTTTCCACTGGGTGTTTAGAACCAGGGATTGTTAGTTCCTGGAGCATTATGACCAGCCGCACATTGTGTGAACAGACGCTGACCAGGATGCCGATGGTTCCCACTTCAGACGCGTCCTGGATTTGTGTGTTGACGGTGCTTATTGTAATGGCGGCACTTACTCGCCATGACACAGCAACGTCTTCGGGTTCTGTGGTTTTTGAATGAGTGTGACCCTTGCCAAAAGTCACACTCCCACACCCTCGTGATGCTGCCGCCTCGGTCCGGGACTGCTTATTTGGGTTTCCCCTTATTCGCAGCTGTCCACCATATCTGATGGATCGTTCGCTATCCGCCACCTGCGACCCGCCCTGTACCTGAGGCTCGGATAGGGTATATATATATATATATATATATATATATATATATATATATATATATGTTTCGAGGACTGATGCGTAAACGAATCAGTCTGAAGTTTCTCTTAAGCGTGAGCAGGACACATACAGCTGTCCATGCGAAAAGCGTGGATGTACCAAATGTATTCCACATATTAGCGATTGCCCCTGTGCTTTGTTGATGCCCACTGCAAATGCCAGTCCTAACGGAAACTCCAAACGTTTCAATTCGAATGGCATATTTGTCAGCATCATTGGGATGATGGTAACAGAACATCTTCCCCTATAAATTTAGCTTTTAAAATTGTAGTTTCGATACTATTTTCGTTATCTTTGTCTGGTACCTCTGCAAAGTCGCGATGGATTTGTGTTTCGGAGAAGCGAGTTAGACGCGCTGATTTTCAGTGTTAGAACGTGCGGAATCATCCTTGGGAGATGAAGTGAATTCAAGAATTCGACTGTATCAGCGATAACTTCTTGATTCATTACAGTATCGATGGACGATACGTTAACGTTTCGCCTGGAATTTCGTTTTGAATACTGAAACAGATGGCATCGATACTGTGGTTTTTGGCAGCTAGTATATCACGTTCCATTAAGCTGCTGACGATTTTTATAACTCTGAGCCATAGTTGGGCATACTTTGTGATTGAAATCGTCTGTGGTTGCTGTGATATTGCAGAAATTAATTGGAAATGTGATTTTGTGGATTCATCGATTGCGATTTTCCCATTTAACAAAATACATCAGTTTATTTGCGAAACGTTCAAAGGATGCATCGTGTTGCAGTTATACACACATACTGGTCTTCCAGACAGTTTCTGTACCTGTCGCCATAAAACTATTGATTTGAGACATGCATTAAGTTCATTAGCATCTGTTAAACATTGTACAACTGGTAGAGTTTATCAAAAATCACCAGACAGTAAAATGAGTCCACCACCGAAAAGCTGCTCATTTCCTCTCAAAACTCTGACACTACGATGAACTGTTTCCAGGTCTTTTTTGTGCGTCGTAATACATTCGTCCCATACAAGAAGTTCACTTGACTGTTGTCTTAAAATGGAAGTGTGTGACCTCGAACCGCACGAAAATGTGCTTAGAATATAAACCACTCATGCCAAAAACATTGATGTGAGGCATACATATCAAAAACTGTGCGTCTTATCACGATAGACATTTGAAAGATCACCTGCTCAATGTCTAAGAGAGGTACTACAGTAACGCGGAGAAACAAAATGTCGAGATAATAGAATCAAAACCACACAGATTTCAACACCGTCACTCATTGATATACTAACGGAGAAACCCGGCCTTGCCCAGGTGTATATTTGTAGCTGTGCGCCACACCAATACCACGCAGTGTCTGACCTTGTGCTTAATGTTTATGACGTCATATCTCCTGATCTATGTGTCATGCAGTGACATAGTTTTTCGGGTACATGTAGCGATATATGTGGATATTGTTTGAAAAATGTGTTGCGAATGGAGTTGTAGCACCAAATAAATAAATATGAACATCACGCACCATGAAGCAGTTATTCACACATCTCACTGTTTATGACGTCATATCTCCTGAACTATGGGTCGTAAAATGATGCATTGGTGATATTGTAGGTACATCAAGAGTCATATGTGGATTCTGTTTGCGAAATTTATTGCTAATAGAGTCAGGAGGACAGAAGTAATAAATTTAAACGTCAAGCATAAAGCGGCAGTTTTTCATTAATCTCAGTGTTTATGACGTAGTATATCCTGAACTATGTTTCGTAGAATGATACAGTTTTGCACTTACACTCAGAGGTGTATGTGCATACTCTGTAAAATGTGTCGCGAATGCAGTTATTGGTAAAGAAGTAAAAAATTATAATGTCATGCCACATGCTGTACTGTCCCTGCGTGAACTGTGGAAAAGTAGTAATCGATAAACATTTTTCCTGTCATCATTTTGTAGGGATTGTTAGCGACAAATAAATTTGTAAAAGATTTGAAATTATGTGCGAAGCTTATTGCAGGTCACTAAGTGCTCTCATCCTCAGATTTGGTAGGTAGGTGGTTCTTCCCCCCTTACTGCCCCCCCCCCTCCTCGCCAGAGATTGTCGCGTGACAGTAAGGTATATGGTACACATCAAGACTGGTCGGAACCACTCCAATGGTTGAGGAGGAGATATGGAACATACAGACACACACACACACACGCTCACAAACACACACACACACACACATACGCACAATCATACATGTATTTTCATAATATGTATGAATTTCCCTCTACTTAAAATAATTACGCTGCCTGCCGGGGTGGCCGAGCGGTTC
This sequence comes from Schistocerca nitens, assembly GCF_023898315.1. Taxonomy (NCBI): domain Eukaryota; kingdom Metazoa; phylum Arthropoda; class Insecta; order Orthoptera; family Acrididae; genus Schistocerca; species Schistocerca nitens. Next base: position 368,817,659 of record NC_064620.1, on the reverse strand, counting down.
TAGACACTACAGTCTGGAACCGCGCGACCGCTAGGGTCGCAGGTTCGAATGCTGCCTCGGGCATGGATGTGTGTGAGGACCTTAGGTTAGTTAGTTTTAAGTAGTTCTAAGTTCCAGGGGACTGATGACCTCAGAAGTTAAGTCCCATAGTACTCACAAGGGAACCTCCCCATCGCACCCCCCTCAGATATAGTTGTAAGTTGGCACAGTGGATAGGCCTTGATAAACTGAACACAGATCAATTGAGAAAACAGGAAGTTCTGTGGAACTGTAAAAAAATAAGCAAAATATACAAACTGAGTAGTCCATGCGCCACATACGCAACAACATGGACATAAAACTCAGGAGCGCTGTGGTCCCGTGGTAGCGTGAGCAGCTGTGGAACGAGGGGTCCTTGGTTCAAGTCTTCCCTGGAGTGAAAATTTTACTTTCTTTATTTTTGCATAGTTATTATCTGTCCGTTCGTTCATTGACGTCTCTGTTCACTGTAATCAGTTTAGTGTCTGTGTTTTGCGACCGCATCGCAAAACCATGCGATTAGTAGACGAAGGGACGTGCCTCTCCAATGGGAAAACAGATCTGATATATTCTATACGACACTGGTGACGGCATGTGCGTCACATGACAGGAATATGTTGTCGACCCACCTAACTTGTACACTTGGCGAATGGGTAAAAAGATTCTTCTACCTTGCCCGATTTAGGTTTTCTTGTGGATGTGATAATCTCTCCCAAAAAAGTGATGAAAACATAAGAGTTTGTCGCATAAACTGAAAATAAAAAATTAAACTTTTCACTCGATGGAAGATTTGAACCAAGGACCCTTCGTTGCGCAGCTGCCCACGTTACCACGAGACCACATCGGTCCCGCATTCCCAGTCTCCTTAATGTTGCATATCTTCCCATGAACTACTCAGTTTGTATATTTTGCTTATTTTTTCACAGTTCGATTCAAACTTCTTCCTGTTTTCTCAGTTAATCTGTGTTCAGGTTTTCAAGGCCTATCCACTGTGCCAACTTATAACTAAATCTGAGGGGGGTGCGATGGGGAGGTTCCCTTGTCAGAGCCATTTGAACCATAATTACGCTACCTCAACAACAAACTTTTTCTACTGACCTAGAAGTTATTTTCCAAAGCGCAGGTATCAGATTTCAATGAAGTACTCAAAGGAAAATGGAATAGAACAGTATGCACATCTGACTAAATCCACTTTTTCACCGTAACTTCTGGATTCAAGCAGTCCAATATCTAACGCGATAGTGATTACTTTTCAGATGATGATAAATTGGTATGCCACTGTCATAACCTGCCTTTTGCCAAGCATATTGTAACGTAGGCTTGCACTTTGGGGCAGAATGTTGATTGTAAAACACAAAGTGAAGTCTGACGATGAAATGGCGACCATGTAACTTGACATGTGCTTTCTCACGTTGTAGCTCTACATAAATCAACGATCCATTGTTGTTCAGACCGCGTAATTATTTTAAGCACAGGAAAATACAGCAATAACTCACGACATTGAAATATGAGTGTGTTTGGTCCTATACCTCTTTATTTTGTTTCTTCGCGCCGCCAAAGCTGCTCTCTTAGACCTTGCCTTGAATAGGAGGTCATTCAAATGTGTTTCGTGGTAAGATGTAGTTTTTCACCTGAACTGCTCAGACCACTGTTTTCGGTATGATAGACCCATATTCTAAGTACGTTTTCGTGCGGTTCTGAGCGTTCGTGGTCACGCAATTCCCTCGTCAGTGATTTGCATATTCAACGGCTATTTCACCGCTGAATGAGCTGCTTGGCCAACGTCCAAAAAAGTTGCCGCAATTCCAGTTGATGCTAATCCCATGCAATATTTTTTTGTGATTGTATAGTTGCCAAAATAAGTGAAATGAGAAAAGTTTTGACGGTGCCTCCGGGCGCGTCTCGGAAATACAATCCGCCGCTTTGGTTTGTAATTGCACGCATAATTCTGTCATACGCTTTGCGTTGTTCTGGAACCAGTTTCAGAAGATTCGTTTGAACTAATGTACCCTGTTCGCCGACATCACAGTGTGTTTCCCGGTGCAAATCACTGTCGAAAACTTCGTTTGCAGAACAATTCGACACAGCCATTCCAAATTGTGCCAGCACTTTGTTAGCGATTGCCAAATATACGTCCTCCACCGAATCCAATGTATCATGTACACGTTTGGTGTGAATTTAACCTCCGCCTTTTGATTAGTAACATGCAGACGATTTAGGTTGTTTTTGTATTTTTCATCTTTCGTATTGGAGGGATAGTACGTTGTGTGATTGGAAATGACGCGCGTACTTGCTGTGATTGAGCAGTATTCGATGTATCAACGAGTGAAGTCTGCCAATGTGCATCGTTTTGAAGAATTAATTCTTGTCAAGCACCACGATAAGTGGAACATACTTGACCGTTTACTGTTCTCTGTTCTTGTAAGGCTGTCAATCCACGTACATTGGTTAACAGCAGTCGATAGTAAAAGCATTCTACATTGTTTGTGTCAATAGTGTGTAGACGACCTATCACGTCCGTCGAATATGAATTGGGATGTCCTGCGACTCCTTTAGCGTGTTTTTTAGGTTGAAACTTGTTGGCTGATGTTTTTCGTTCGCTGATGTTTTTCATGTGTAGTATGTAGGCACTTCAGAGAGAATTAGCGTTTTAGCAAACATTGAAACGTCCCCTTAGAAAACTTAATGAATTACTGTGCTGATAAACCTCTTACGTTATTTGATTTTCAAACAGCTAAGCAAAACTGAACGTATTCAAACATTTCTCTCTTTACTTATTCCGATAATCACTAAACTGACACACAATATTTTTAGCGCAACGCAATCTGACTTTCAATAATCCCTACAAAAGAATGGCCCTGACTAACATTAACCTATACCTTTCACAAATCACTTACCTCACAAAAATATTCGTTACTCGAACTACTGCAATACAGCTAAATAAAAGATTCAAACTACTGAAGGCACTAACTACTGATAGGCATAGTTAGCAAATGAAAGATTTTGATAGAGAACAAACAATGTATTTACCTTAATAGTGTTCAAAAGTCATATATATCAGTTCATGACATCCAGTCTTACAAATTACTGTCTCTGATGGACACACGTCCAGATCATCCGCTCTCAAAACTCCGCCATCTCTCTCCCCACATCCACCACTGCTGGCGGCTCACCTCCAACTGCGCAACGCTACGCGCTGTTCACAGCCAGCTGCCCAACACAACAATAGCAAACCAGCCACAGACTGCACACAGCACAGCCAGTGATTTTAATACAGAGCGCTACGTGGCGTTACCAATAAAGGAACCTAAACAGCCTACTTACAACATATCACCAGCACACTACCACAAAAATGCAGTAAACGTTGTTGGCGCTAGTGACAATGCTCCTGCAAGTGCATTCTCTGTTATGAAGTAGACGCGCTGTCCATTTTCAAAGGTGCACTGACAGGTAAATAACTGTTTGAAATTGCCATGGATTAAAAGTGATAAAATGCGCGGTACTGCTTCATCGCTAGTCATTACTAGCGATGAAGCAGTACGGCGCATTTAACAACCAAGTTGACATATGATGCCGGCCTGTGTGGCCGAGCGGTTCTAGGCGTTACAGTCTGGAAACGCGTGACCGCTACGGTCGCAGGTTCGAATCCTGCCTCGTGCATGGATGTGTGTGATGTCCTTAGGTTAGTTAGGTTTAAGTAGTTCTAAGTTCTAGGAGACTGATGACCTCAGAAGTTAAGTCCCATAGTGCTCAGAGCCAATTGAACCATTTTTTTGACATATGATAGATGCTGTAGCATTTCCCACTCCGAAAACTGCCATGTCGCTTCCCTTATTTTTACTTTTAAAGTAATGGATTTGCTTCCAGGTTCAGTCGACAGTCGACGATACAGTGGATGTCCCTTACTGCCAGTGATAGTCTCGGCAAGTAAGTGTTTTGGGTATCATCTCGGGCATTTCACAACAGACATGCATCGTGAATTATCGTTAGTAATCCACATGGACCATGAATCATGTTTTTGGTGACGGTACAATGTTGACTTCCAGTATTTTTGCTCAGATGACGTGATCAGTTTAATGTGGTGTGACTTTCTCTATCAGCCAAATCAGAAAGTGTTGATGTGCAGCCCACTCTTTTTCCGTGCAGTGGAATACGTCCAACAGTATATCTCTCAAAAAACGTGATACAAGACAACAGCTGGCCACACATGAGCGGGGTTCTGCGACAGTCCACGGGTATTTCTAACGGATTCTGCACAACTGGCAGGCCCTGCCTCTGAGTTATTGGAAGCGCGATCTTCAGGTAGTTAAGGGACGTCCATTAATTACGTGAGAGGTTTTCTTTAGACTTTGGACCCCTTCTCCCCCATTGTTGAGAATTGATAAGATGTGGTCGGACCCTCACCCATCCCCCGTAGTCGCATAAAAATACTTAAAAATGAATTTTTAAGACGGTTTAATAAAATAATGTTTCATTTACAAAGTGCTTAAGTCTTTTTAACACGTGACTAAATATATTTTACTTTAAGCACGCCAATCCTGAGTAGTATTCGGACGGAGGGAACAGAAACAGGTCAACAAAAGTGCTCCACACTAATGGTATTAACTGTTTTGTCAGGTCCCTAAAAACTTACCTTTTCTTGCTATATTATATGTATTAAATATAAATGAACTTGCTTCCTACGCCTGCTTAGCAAATGAAAGCCACGTGATTTGTACCTTTCTTCGAACCGTATGATTACGTAGCTTTTCAAGCTCTTGATTAACACGATCGCTAAGAGAACTATTGTCAGTGGGCTTCAGCTTAACTTGCGTCCAAAACTTTTAACTTTTTGTTCGCACGTGTGTTTCGACTTTTCAGCATGCCACTTAATATACATACTGTAAAAGTTTTCATACAAATTCATGTTGAACACGATACCATCACCTTTATATGCGTTGCAGAATACCACGACTGACTCACTGGCACAGCGCAGCAGAGAATTCCCCAAATGAAATCTAGGTACTTGCGGAGCACTTGCTTCAAATCCGGGAATTCCCGGGATGCACACGTGTAAAGCATTGAGTTCAGTTCAGACACGGATTCAGTTCAGAGTTTCTCTGTTTTAATACACTACTGGCCATTAAAATTGCTACACCAAGAAGAAATGCAGATGATTAGCGGGTATTCATTGGACAAATATATTATACTAGAACTGCATTTGATTACATTTTCACGCAATTTGGGTGCATAGATCCTGAGAAATCAGTACCCAGAACAACCACCTCTGGCCGTAATAACGGCCTTGATACGCCTGGGCATTGAGTCAAACAGAGCGTGGATGGCGTGTGCAGGTACAGCTGAGCATGCAGCTTCAACACGATACCACAGTTCATCAAGAGTAGTGACTGGCGTATGATGACGAGCCAGTTGCTCTGCCACCACTGACCAGACGTTTTCAATTGGTGAGAGATCTGGAGAATGTGCTGGCCAGGGCAGCAGTCGAACATTTTCTGTAACCAGAAAGGTCCGTACACGATCTGCAACATGCGGTCGTGTATTATCCTGTAGAAATGTAGGGTTTCGCAGGGATCAAATGAAGGGTAGAGCCACGGGTCGTAACACATCTGAAATGTAACGTCCACTGTTCAAAGTGCCGTCAATGCGAATAAGAGGTGACCGAGACGTGTAACCAATGGCACCCCATACTATCACGCCGGGTGATACGCCAGTATGGCGATGTCGAATACACGCTTCCAATGTGCGTTCACCGCGATGTCGCTAAACACGGATGTGCACCCAGGTACGTCGTTGAGTACGCCATCTCAGGCGCTCCTGTCTGTGATGCACCGTCAAGGGTAACCTCAGCCATGGTGTCCGAGCTGATAGTCCATGCTGCAAACGTCGTCGAACTGTTCGTTCAGATGGTTGTGGTCTTGCAAACGTCCCCATCTGTTGACTCAGGGTTCGAGACGTGGGTGCACGATCCGTTACAGTCATGCGGGTAATTTCCCTGTCATCTGGCCGTTGGGATCCAGCACGGCGTTCCGTATTACCCACCTGAACCCACTGATTACATATTCTGCTAACAGTCATTGGATCTCGAACAACGCGAGCAGCAATGTCGCGATACGATAAACCGCAATCGCGATAGGCTACAATCCGACCTTTATCAAAGTCGGAAACGTGATGGTACGCATTTCTCCTCGTTACACGAGGCATCGCAACAACGTTTCACCAGGCAACGCTGGTCAGCTGCTGTTTGTGTATGAGAAATCGGTTGGAAACTTTCCTCATGTCAGCACGTTGTAGGTGTCGCCACCAGCGCCAGCCTTGTGTGAATGCTGTAAAAAGCTAATCATTTGCATATCGCAGCATCTTCATCCTGTCGGTTAAACTTGGCGTCTGTAGCACGTCATCTTCGTGGTGTAGCCATTTTAATGGCCAGTAGTGTAATATACAGGGTGAGTCACCTAACATTTCCGCTGGATATATTTCGTAAACCACATCAAATACTGACGAATCGATTCCACAGACCGAACGTGAGGAGAGGGGCTAGTGTAACTGGTTAATACACACCATAAAAAAAATGCACGGAAGTATGTTTTTTAACACAAACCTACGTTTTTTTAAACGGAACCCCGTTAGTTTTGTTAGCACATCTGAACATATAAACAAATATGTAATCAGTGCCGTTTGTTGCATTGTAAAATGTTAATTGCATCCGGAGATATTGTAACCTTAAATTGACGCTTGAGTACCACTCCTCCGCTGCCCGATCGTGTGTATCGGAGAGCACCGAATTAGGTAGGGATCCAAAGGGAACGGTGATGGACCTTAGGTACAAAAGAGACTGGAACAGCACATTACGTCCACATGCTAACACCTTTTTATTGGTCTTTTTCACTGACGCACATGTACATTACCATGAGGGGTGAGGTACACGTTCGACGGGCGTTTCATAGGACGTGGAGGACGCATAAGTTGGCCAGCCCGTTCTCCTGATCTTACACCTCTGGACTTCTTTCTGTGGGGTACGTTAAAGGAGAATGTGTACCGTGATCTGCCTACGACTCCAGAGGATATGAAACAACGTATTGTGGCAGCCTGCGGCGACATTATACCAGATGTACTGCGGCGTGTACGACATTCATTACGCCAGAGATTGCAATTGTGTGCAGAAAATGATGGCCACCACATGGCCTGACATGTCGGGACACACTCTATTCCACTCCATAATTGAAAACGGAAACCACGTGTGTACGTGTACCTCACCCCTCATGGTAATGTACATGTGCGTCAGTGAAAAAGACCAATAAAAAGGTGTTAGCATGTGGACGTAATGTGCTGTTCCAGTCTCTTCTGTGCCTAAGGTCCATCACCGTTCCCTTTGGATCCCTACCTAATTCGGTGCTCTCCGATACAGACGATCGAACAGCGGAGGAGTGGTACTCATGCGTCAACTTTAGGTTGCAATATCTTCGCATGTAATTAACATTTTACAATTCAACAAACGGCACTGATTACGTATTTGTTTATATGTTCAGATGTGCTAACAAAACTAACGGGGATCCATTTAAATAAATGTAGGTTTGTGTTAAAAAACATACTTCCGTGCATTTTTGTATGGTTTGCATTAAACAATTACATTAGCCCCTCTCCTCACGTTCAGTCTGTGGAATCGATTCGTCAGTATTTGATGTGGTTTACGAAATATATCCAGCGGTAACGTTAGGTGACTCACCCTGTATATCGTCTAAATTAAAAAGAGGACGTTAAATTTTCATTGCCCCCCGCCCCCCTCGAATTAGATTTGGTGAGATTTTGCCGGCCACACCATCCCTGTTTTGAGTTCACGTAATTAATGGACGTTCCCTTATACCTGCAGTTCTGGGAATCGGCGATCACAACACCCCAGCTGGGCCCACAGCAGAGCCGCACCGAGAGTTGATCGTGCACTCTTGGGAGGACTGCGCCCTCCCCCTTTAAAAACTACTCGTGTGAGGTTTCTTTCCTACACAAATTGGGGCTACTAGTTGTTCCCGACCGTGTGTTGCTGTGGCTCAGCCCGGTTAATTGGAAAAGAAAGAAAAGGGAAAGGACATGTTTCTAATATCTATGGAAACTGGATATATATCCTAATCTCCTCCTTCCCCCTGTCTCTGTCCATCACCTTCTTCCCCTTCACTTTGTCCATCTCCTCCTTCTTCCTCCTTTCCCCTCTCTCTGTCCATCACCTCTTCCCCCCTTGCCCTGACTCCATTTTCTCCTCCCCCCCCCTCCACTCTCTCCATATCCTCCTGCCACCCCCTGTCTGTCCCACATCTCCTTCCCCATTTTCTCTGTCCATCTTCTGCCCCCCCCCCCCTCCCCCGCTTCTCTCATCACCTCGTCTTGCCCTTCTCTGTCAATTTCCTCCGTTCTGCTTGAGATGTCCATTTTCTCCCACACCACTGTCCGTCTCCTATAGCGCCCTCTCTCTGACCTTGAGCATCGTTTATTGTTAACGCAAATTCAGATTCTGTAGCATTACTGGCAGCAAATACATTTCTACAGTTCTTAAACAACTTTTCACTATTATAGATACATTATATATACCTTTAAAAAATACGAAAACATGTGCAGGTTCGAATGCAACGATGTATAAAAATTTCTAAACAATCGGTGAAGAACTTTAGGAGGTATACGATTTTGAACAATCGAACATTTGTATCTCTGAAAATTATTCACCGATTTCTTTGAAGAAATTTTTAGACAACATTGCATTCTAGTAAGTGTATGTTTTTATATAGGGGTCAAATTACAGTTTATATATATGCACCATATTGCGCTCCCGTGGGTATATAAAAACACTCGCATATTCGAATGCAGTTCTAGTCAAAATTTCGAAGGCATAGGTGAAGAACTTCTGGAAGTCTACATATACACCTATGGCACTCAAAAAGGAACTTAAAAATACGCTCGTATTTGAATGTAACGTTGTTTCAAAATTTCAAAGCAATCAGGGAAGAATATAATTAACATTATGTATATATAAATAATATGTGGGGCTCTAGTAGGTACATAAGTACATCCGCTTATTCGAATGCAACATTGTATCAATATTAAGCAATTGATGAAGATTTTCGGAGATTTAAGATTTTGAACATACGAACATTTACAATTTTGTTTGCATAGAGTTTACAATTTGTAAGGAAGATTTCATGAGAATGAAGTGTTATTGAGAAGCACTACCTAAATAAACTATGTAAAAGAAAAATATTACACAGAACCACTTATGTATCATCGTACTACATAAATAATTCCAGAATGAAATTTTCGCTCTGCATATTTTAAATAAATAATTGTATAAACTTTTTAAAAAACTGAAAGTAAAACAAAGTCTATGTCTTATTGTTCATGGCAGCTTCTGAATTTTATAATACATATGATAAAGAACAATTTTATTTGCTCCTATAAATTATTAAAGTGCATATATTATTAATTCGACATAAAGAGAGCTGTACTTAACTGTTCAGAACACATTACTTTCCAAGAACTGAGTTTTTAAAATAATTTTACGCTTCATTTCCTTGCTTTCAGTGAAGTAAACTCATTGATTGTAAAATTAACGGCAAACGTAGCATCTGTGGCGCATGCTGCCGTCAAGGTAACTGCATTCGACCCTCAACTTCGGCTGCACTCGACGTTATGAAGTTGATTTTGCTGAAACTCTGTTGACTCGAAGAGTTATAAATATCTTCAAAGCTATTACGATGTTTCTATCACCATCACATTACCCATACGTCGAAGGAAAAAAAGACTTCAGACTGTGCAAATGGGAAATTGTGTCTAAGCTTCATGAACTCTTTCTACTGGAATCTGAAAGCTGCTGTTTGCTTAACTCGCTCAGCCATATCGATATTTTTGACATGTTTAGCACCAAAATCTGCTGTACATTTTACAAAATAAGACAAAGAGCTCTCACTGTGATCCTTAAAAATAAATTAAAGGGAGATGAAATGGTGTGCTGTAAGTGAGATCTGTTTAAATTTCACAAACTTTTTTATCAAATATTTTGAAGCACTGTAGTTTGTACAGTCTCACTCAGGTCCTTAGCTTTAAAAAACAAAAAGCCCTCCATCAAATAGCATATGTGGTTCAGCTCAGGCTCATCAACTTTTGACCCCCTGCAGTACCATAGCCGAGCAGCTTGTGTTAGTCTGTTGGTCGATTTTGGAATAACCGTGCTGGCAGTCACCCCAACAGCTAACACAAAGAGTATGAATCTTCATTAAGTTTACGTAATGAGAGATAATTACTACTTGCAGTACTGGAATTAAAGCACGGATTCTTGTTGAAATCAATTTGGTGCCATGAACAGTCTTCCTCGCAGCGTAAGTAAAATACAGTGCAACATACAAATGTTGAAGCCACAAAAATGAGTAATGTATCTAGGATAACGTTTCTTACTCTGTCGATGTAGATTTTTAGACTGTCTGATTTTGCAGCAAAAAAATGGTTCAAATGGCTCTGAGCACCATGGGACTTAACATCTGAGGTCATCAGTCCCCTAGAACTTAGAACTACTTAAACCTAACTAACCTAAGGACATCACACACATCCATGCCCGAGGCAGGATTCGAACCTACGACCGTAGCGGTCGCGCGATTCCAGACTGAAGGGCCTATAACCGCTCGGCCACACTGGCCGGCAATTTTGCAGCAAACGTAGTGCTTAAAAAAAGTCAGTTCTTCTATATATATATATATATGCCCATCATACAGTCCATTCACTAAATCTTGATGACTAACACATATATATTTTAAGATGTCTTGCATGATGGAAGAAATTACTGCGTCTTTTTATGTTTGCAGGCAAAAGTCATGCTTGTATACGAATATTGACGTAATAAATAAAAATATTCTTGCGCCTATGATAACTCTTAATATATATTTTTACACATACATAAAATTTACGACACACATTGTTGCCGCACGAGTAAAATTACTCTTCCCTTTTGTGTGAGATCTTAAACATAAGTATTCCCAAGCGAGACTGAAAGAAAAGTTGTTAAAAAAATTGAATATTCACCGGGCATTGTTGTTCTGTTACAAAGATGATTTTAAAACCCTGTCTTTGCTGCCTTCTGCGGCACTGTACAAATTTCTTATTACTAATGAGGAAAAGAAAAATTAATAACGAGAAAAAACAAAGGTATGATATTGGGAGCTAGTTGTTTAGGTATTACACAAGTGCCCCCCCCCCCCCCCCCCCCCCCCATGCACACTGGCATTATATGGAGGTGTACAGTGTTAGGCAGTATCATATGATTGATCGGTTGCTATCTATTATCGCAGCTGGGGGGGGGGGGGGGGGAGGGGGGTCACAGCCCTTTATTTCTCAGTCTGTTAGATAGACTTATATCACGTTAAGTGGAGATGTCTGCTTTACCTTATTATATCTACATATGTTAATACAAATAATTAAAAGGTAAGGAGCCTAAATATCAAATACTATGCGTATTCAACAACGCTTGGTTTAGTCAAGTCTCTTTCATTATTGCTCCTACGCGAGTGGCAAGTAGTTGGGCTGCCTTGCACTGAGACTTTAACGGTTGCGTCCTCGTCGAATACTTTCAACTAGTACACGTCCATTTCACTCGAAGTGAGACAACGAAGTCGTCGTGTGTTGCACCGTGGATTCCTCCACAAATATGTTTCATTTCTTGGAAATGGTGTGCGTGCTTGTGGTAATATTGATGCTGTGACAGAGGACTTCTAATTTTACGGCCCGGGACCCACTGCTTACCCGTCGTATCGCGCTTATTCAGCTGAGAGGAAATCCGTCGCTCAGCACCCGCCAATAGCGTAAGTTCCTTATAAAACACTTCTACATTTATTCAGAGTTGAGTGTAGTTTAGAAAGAATTTTTGTAGGATTGCACACGCGTACTATGCGTCAACACACTTCACTTTCGAAAAAAAAAAAAATCACACGTTCCTGGCCTAATTGCCGTGCAAACCTATTAATCACTTATTTTGCATAAAGTTTCTGGTTTCATATGCTGTAACTCTTTAAACAAATCGTTATTTACATAGTTACAATTTTAATACATTCGTGTATTACATATTATTCGCTGACGTTCCACTCACTTTACATTTATGGAGCAGGTGGGAAAGCATCGGCATCTACTTCAAATACACTACGCGCTGCTTGTCTGACTACTCTTAGCATCGCCCCTAGGAATGAAGGGATATGTTTCACTAAAGGCCCATCGGATTACTAAGGAAAGGACGGAATGTATAACTCATATATTATGTTACAAGAAGACTCTCAATCTGCATTGTCCATGGAAGATTCTTGTTATGTTCCTACTACACGAAATAGACATTGTTCACTCTAGACGACGCGTAACTTAAGTACTCATGTCACGTGTTTACTTGTCAAAAATGTTGTTACTCGACGTGCAGAAATAAAAATCCTGTTTATAATGACTATGTACATATACACTCCTGGAAATTGAAATAAGAACACCGTGAATTCATTGTCTCAGGAAGGGGAAACTTTATTGACACATTCCTGGGGTCAGATACATCACATGATCACACTGACAGAACCACAGGCACATAGACACAGGCAACAGAGCATGCACAATGTCGGCACTAGTACAGTGTATATCCACCTTTCGCAGCAATGCAGGCTGCTATTCTCCCATGGAGACGATCGTAGAGATGCTGGATGTAGTCCTGTGGAACGGCTTGCCATGCCATTTCCACTTGGCGCCTCAGTTGGACCAGCGTTCGTGCTGGACGTGCAGACCGCGTGAGACGACGCTTCATCCAGTCCCAAACATGCTCAATGGGGGACAGATCCGGAGATCTTGCTGGCCAGGGTGGTTGACTTACACCTTCTAGAGCACGTTGGGTGGCACGGGATACATACGGACGTGCATTGTCCTGTTGGAACAGCAAGTTCCCTTGCCGGTCTAGGAATGGTAGAACGATGGGTTCGATGACGGTTTGGATGTACCGTGCACTATTCAGTGTCCCCTCGACGATCACCAGTGGTGTACGGCCAGTGTAGGAGATCGCTCCCCACACCATGATGCCGGGTGTTGGCCCTGTGTGCCTCGGTCGTATGCAGTCCTGATTGTGGCGCTCACCTGCACGGCGCCAAACACGCATACGACCATCATTGGCACCAAGGCAGAAGCGACTCTCATCGCTGAAGACGACACGTCTCCATTCGTCCCTCCATTCACGCCTGTCGCGACACCACTGGAGGCGGGCTGCACGATGTTGGGGCGTGAGCGGAAGACGGCCTAACGGTGTGCGGGACCGTAGCCCAGCTTCATGGAGACGGTTGCGAATGGTCCTCGCCGATACCCCAGGAGCAACAGTGTCCCTAATTTGCTGGGAAGTGGCGGTGCGGTCCCCTACGGCACTGCGTAGGATCCTACGGTCTTGGCGTGCATCCGTGCGTCGCTGCGGTCCGGTCCCAGGTCGACGGGCACGTGCACCTTCCGCCGACCACTGGCGACAACATCGATGTACTGTGGAGACCTCACGCCCCACGTGTTGAGCAATTCGGCGGTACGTCCACCCGGCCTCCCGCATGCCCACTATACGCCCTCGCTCAAAGTCCGTCAACTGCACATACGGTTCACGTCCACGCTGTCGCGGCATGCTACCAGTGTTAAAGACTGCGATGGAGCTACGTATGCCACGGCAAACTGGCTGACACTGACGGCGGCGGTGCACAAATGCTGCGCAGCTAGCGCCATTCGACGGCCAACACCGCGGTTCCTGGTGTGTCCGCTGTGCCGTGCGTGTGATCATTGCTTGTACAGCCCTCTCGCAGTGTCCGGAGCAAGTATGGTGGGTCTGACACACCGGTGTCAATGTGTTCTTTTTTCCATTTCCAGGAGTGTACATATTGTAAAGAGAAAACTGGGTTTCTGGAGTTTCTGAAGCAGTGACCCTGTGTGTAGGTGGCCCCGTTACTTGTTCGGTAGCATCAATTCTACATCATTGCAACGTCACTTACCGGACTGCTACTGCGTATACTTTGAATTGTTCATTCATATCACTTATATATAACATTTGTTACAACTAAATTTTATTCGTTTGAGGTGTGAGTCATGAACTCTCGAAGCTTTATCATTTTTTCTTTCACGCCGTGTCGATGCAGTGCTCCCTGAAGAGAGAAAACTTCAAACTAACTTAAAACTAAATGTGTAGTAGCTCAGTGGCCACTGATTCAATCATTGTTTCACGTCAGTATTCAGCCGTTTTATTCGCCTGTTATGCCCAGTACATCACCAGCTTCACTTACCTTCACCCTGTAAAAAAAAGTTTCTAGAAAATTCTATAAAGCATGAGATATTTATACTCCTCATCTCTGTATCCCGCTTTCATCTTAGCTATCATCGCTCATATCCCTAAACGTATCTTACATGTCGTGCAGTTTCCTTTCTGCAAACACCTGTACATATCTGTATATAGTAGATTAACATTATTATTTTCTGTAGATATTACTAGTAGTTTTCTGTACATTTCCTTAGTTCATTATATATATATATATATATATATATATATATATATATATATATATATATATATATATATATATAAGATGCAGTACACGTTAAGTTTATAGTTATAATATAGTTATTCCTTCTTTCTTCCTATATGTACATAGTTCTTATAAATACGTTTGTGGGCGAGTTGTGTTTAATTGCGATAGCTGGCGTTCGTGTCAGCTGTCTAATAATTAAGCCTCTTTCGGCTGTGTTTACACGCGCATGCACGTGAGTTGTTGCTTTCACCTCATCCGCTGGGCTCACTACTGCGATTACACCACAGTTTTTTTCTGATACGCCGCTCTTCGTTTCAAGCGTAGCGCTGTTTCGTTCAATATCTCTCAGTTTCACTTATCTGATACTTTATATATCAAAAGACAAGTAAAATCTCTTATATATTTGAACATATTTCCTTAAAACTAGTGTTTAAAAGAAAACAGAAATTATATTACTATTATGTAAACTATGTATAGTCATTTTCAATAAAGATACTTGAGTGAAAAATGTTTACTTCATAAATACCTCTAAGTCCTTGTGGGCTTAGAGACCTTCGTCTCGACCAGTTCTCTCGTAAATGAATCTATAGGCTCTAGGATATGGGTTTTTGAAAATTATATACGGTCCTGTATAAAGTAATCGTCACTTCTTGTTTAACTTTGCAATTTTTGTTGACTTAGGGTAGGTTCGTAACAGAACTCATTGGTCTTCATTAAACTGTGTAAAATGCTTCAGTTTCCGATCACAGATTTTCTTCATATATTCAGTTCTGTTTTCCAGTGTGATTGTTGCTCGTTTCGTTTTCTCCTCCAATGTCATTTCCACCGCTGGTATTTTCAATAGGGGTGACTCCCATTCGTCCTTTTGTCCGGTGTAAAACATTAATTCATTTGGTGTGAAACCAATGGAAGAATTTGTAAGATTGTTAATGACCTGCATGAAAGGTGTGACATATTCCACCCATCTGGTGTGTGTGTGTGCGGTGTGTATGTTCTTATGCACTGATTAAATTCCTTGAATACTCTTTCTATGGGCGATGCCTCGGGGTGTAATCCCGATACTAAGATGTGTTTTGTACCCTGTGATGTCAAAAATTGCTTCCATTTCTGACCTATAAAACATGAGTCATTATCCGCATCACTCGTGGCTTTCCTATCCTCCTCAAGTAATCTTCTTCGATCCTTTTCTTGTTGGAGATCGGTGTTGCACTATGTACAGCGTAAATCTCAATTTGCATTGTAAAAGCATCATATAGTGCTACTATGTATCTTACCCACCCTTGCCTCTTGGGTAGGGGCCGGCCACATCCAGAAACACTAAATTTAGAGGTTTCTTTGTTAAAAACGGGTGAAGCTCGATGTGTTTAGAAGAGTTAGAATGTTTTGCCTTCTGAAACACCATACATTTTCGTAGTACTTGAAGTACTCGTTGTCTCTGTCTTCTAGGTACATTTACGTACCCCATAGTGTCCCCAAACTTCATGGGTGTACACTATGAATTCCTCAACGTACTTCTCAGGAAGACAAACACCCCATTGTTCTGAGTCAGGATGTTTGCGATTGAATAAAGCACCTTTATATACCATATACCAAATTTTTACCCGTTCGTTGCCTTCCTGTGTTGGTTTTTGTTTGACCTTGCTCCATCTTAGGCCATGTTGCTTGCTTTTCATTTGTTTAGACACCTTACTGCAGTCAGATCGCGGTATTTTACTTTGCATAAGAAGAGTTCTTATCTCAGAATCCCGTTCCAGAAATTCACTAAATTCATCTAGACCTTGAGGTAACCTTGATAAAGCATCGGCAATGATGTTCTGACTGCACTTGATATAAACAATTGCGAAGTTAAATTCTTCCACATTTCCTGTGCAGTAATCTGCATGTCAACAAAAATGAAAGGGATTAGCGATCACAGCATACTTTTGCACTCTTACCCCATAAAATGTACTCAAATTTTCTGAATGCTCAGACTACTGCCAAACTTTCAAATTCTGATACAGAATATGGTCTTTCGGCCTCAGTTAATGTGTGGCTGGCAAAACTAATTATCTTTGGCATTATCTTACCTTCTTCCTCTCTCATCTGGAACAGACGTGCTCCCGGACCCTGCGAGAAGGCGTCTGTGCACAGATAGAAGTCCTTCCCCATATCGGGGTGACTAAATATATTTGCATTCACTAATGCCTCTTTAACATTGTTGAAATCCTCTTGGCACTTGTCACCCCACAGCCGTGGTTTGTTTTTGCGTAATAAAT
The DNA here is from genome assembly GCF_023898315.1 of Schistocerca nitens. Taxonomy (NCBI): domain Eukaryota; kingdom Metazoa; phylum Arthropoda; class Insecta; order Orthoptera; family Acrididae; genus Schistocerca; species Schistocerca nitens. Next base: position 368,800,849 of record NC_064620.1, on the reverse strand, counting down.
TAAGCAGGGCATCACTGTTCATCAGTTGTTTGTGTATGAACTTACGGAAGAATGCCGTTGGTCTTAATCTCTCTTGAACTGCTTCCGATCAATACTTTTCTAAGAAAGCACATTCAACGTGCTCCTAACTGTAACAACGTTCTCCATTTCAGTGGCCCACAAAAGAACGTCACCTTGGATGTAACCAACAACTAATCTTATTTTTTGAGCCTCTGTCCAGTTATGCGGCAATACGTGGCGCAACGCACTGATAAAAAGTAGCGGGTTCATCCGCTTTCCATCCGTCGAATATGTCGGAAACTGCTTGTATCCAAGCAATCCTTTATCAGCGAAGATGGATGTTAAACATGCTGCTTTATATGACATCGGTGTGTTGTTACAAGAATGCGTAACACTGTGTGACAACTACGCATGTGTTGTTGGTATTGATGTTGTAAGGTGTCAGGCAAATCCAACACCTTCCATGAAAACCCTGACATGATAAGCAAATCCAGTAGTATGTCACATAGCTCCGAATAAATCGTGACATTAAATTAACCAAAGTAATACGAGTGACGAGTGAGCAAATGGAATACCACAGACTAACACAAGAATGCCTAAATGCATGTCATACCTTCCCGCCGTGAGACAGACGCAGTTCCGAGGGGAGAAACGAGAACAGACGCCGAGAGCAGAACCGTGTTAAGCTAGAAGGCCCTACGATAAGGGACGGACTGGACACCCACATCGCCACCTAACCACTAGGACCACCCCAGCTGCAAGTTTTAGCGTGAGACTTTTTCGCGTCTCTGTTACGTCAGGACCACCACACAGCCCATGTTAAAACCTAGAGCCCTCCAGAAGAACAGTATAGATCTTACGATAACACAAAAAGGGCCACCCCCAGCCGCAAGTTTTAGCGTGAGCCTTTTTCGCGTCTCTGTTACGTTGCAAACTTTAAAAAACATTGCCCCACCACGAAAAATATAATGTTTCTCATTGGATAGACAGAATTTTTGTAGGCAGGGCTTAAGGGTAACATTGAGACCCTGATTGGTCAGATGAAAACACAGCCAGATAGTTTTTTTTAAACCAACTTCGGTAAATTGTAGTAAGGAGAAGTTAGGAGAGAGTTGCTTCCGAGATGGCGAGGTGAGCGGAGCTGTGCTGCCCGCCGCCCCCTGACGAACACCGACAAGGTAAAGAACACACGCGATGCCGCATAACAGCGCATAAAGCTTCACTCAGAACTGCAGAAGTCTCATCTTTTACACCCCCTTTTTGCGTAATACTAGTGTCGATAGTCAATTAAAGCTCATGGTGTTCACATTTGCCACTTGAAGTAAAAATCTGAAACGCGATTATTTTTCTGTTATATAGTTATTGAGAAGCCACATCAGCCACTGTAATTTACGACAAGATAGATAAGTAATTAAAGATAATTGAGGGTCACTGTAGACCGTTTTGATAGTTTTTCTCTCTTGTGAAACTTAATTTAAACCTAGATTATAGATGTGATATGGCATAGGTCATCCTTCGATCCATTGTAGAACTTGGAAACCCATTCAGGGAATATTCGTTCTCATTTTTGTTGAACGCAGTTGGTTTTTACCATCCTGTATTAAAACATTTCCTTTTATCAATAGTGCAATTTATAAACGATGTTTTGTGAGTAGAATAAAATTTCCAATGGTAAACTTAACTGCTTTTTCGACGTTATTTTACCATCCAACTAAAAATAGGAAAGGCTTGAACCCCTTCCACTAAATTTAGTTAGTATTAAGATTCTTTTACAGGGAGTGCAGTGGAGCTGACGCTGAAATCATTAAGTATTTGGTTATATCATCGCTAGTCTCACTGAACCCTTCTGAATTCTACATGTCATGTGTGGTCTGGCGTCTCCTTACCAGCAACAGGTCCCAGGTTCAAACTAGTCAATTACCTAAAAAACACGCTCAGAGCATCGTTGCGCGAAAGTGGTAGGGAGACACGATATAGAACAAACAGACACCACGCAGAGTGTTAGAAAATGGCGACCCTGCCAGGATGGTAAAATACCATGATTGAAGGTCGACCACATGCCTAACTAGGTCAGAAAAGTATCCTGTAGAAAAATTTTCGTAATAAAAAAAAATAATTTTTTTTTACTGTTATAAATAGTCGAAAACAGTAGCTGCAGCGATAGATAGTAAAAGTATTCAATAGAAACAGAGACATTCTGGCAGAGACAATAGCGTAATTAAGTTATGAATTTTAATATTGTTAGAATTAAGTTTTCTCCTCAATGCAAGCGCACAGGTGGCGGATACATCGTTGACAAGTTGGTTCTGACCCAACAAGTAAGTGTATTGCCGGCCGAAGTGGCCGCGCGGTTCTGGCGCTGCAGTCTGGAACTGCGAGACCGCTACGGTCGCAGGTTCGAATCCTGCCTCGGACATGGATGTGTGTGATGTCCTTAGGTTAGTTAGGTTTAACTAGTTCTAAGTTCTAGGGGACTAATGACCTCAGCAGTTGAGTCCCATAGTGCTCAGAGCCATTTGGCCCAAGTAAGTGAATTGATTGTCAAGTCGTGTGAACAAAAAGTTTATGAAACGCGTGAGATCGTATGAGCACATGTTGACTCGAAGTAGGGCGCGTGAATTGCTTTTAAAACAGAAAATAAGGGATTCGGAAAGATTAGCAATGACAGATCGAGACCTTGAACGAATTGAGGTAGAGACCCAGCATGAAAATGGACAGAGAATAGAGGACAGTACAACAGACGATGCAGTGTCGCGAGAAATACGACATATAACGCTCAATAACGAGGATAATGTACGTCAAGGCATATAAAACGTAAGTCAGCATACGACAGAGGAGCAGGAAAGTAGAGAGACAGTCAATGAGGATTCTAACTTGCGTCTTGAATACGTAGAACCCATAGTAAAAGTAATCAGAGCTCCCTCACTACAGAGTACAAGGAATGCGAGCTGAAACGTGTCACAGCACAGTTCAATGCAATCGGTTGCGAACCAACACTTGGGCGAAAACACAGAGCGTAGGACGTCAGAAGAAAACGCAATAGGACCCACCAATCTGGCAGAATTATTACAACAAATTACGGAAACCATGACAAGGCAAAATAAAGAAATTGCGAACCAAATTAAGATTCAGAATGCTGAAACCACGAGACAAATACGTGAGATTAAAGAATAAAACAGAAAAATTCAGTTACACCTAAGTCATATTAAAGACGAGGCAAAAGAATCTCGAGAAGTGATAGGAAACTTAATAACAGGTCACAATCAATTGAGAACAGACATTGACAAGGTACAAGCGGACGTACAAACATTGCGTAATGACATTCAGGACGATATCAAAACATTACGTAACAACACCCAGCGAGAAGTCAAGAAACTAGAGAAACAGATAAATGAAATTACTAGACAAGCAGCAGGTACATCGCGTGAAGTTGTTGAAAACAGTGTGCTACACAAACGTATCACAAAAGCAGCGCTGAAAGATATGATAACCGCATAGTCAAAATAGAAGCGCAAACGAAACAACAATTCCAGAAATTGCGAACACAGTTGTTGCAAACTATTCAAGAGCGTAGTGCACAGGATCGAACAAGCACTGAGTCGATACGTGACAATGGAAAGCGAGGTCGCGAAGAGTACAGTGCAATGCATTCAGCTACACGTTCACAACCGATGGAAGAAAATTATTGCGTACCACTCCAACGATACTACGCAAGGGTAGGCGAAAGTTACAGTGGACATTATCCAATGGATCTACCACAACCGGAATGAACGACGGGAGAAATGGTCAGAAACAGAAGTGGAGAAGAACCGCGAATTTCATATGGAACTATGACGAAGTACGACAACGATCATTTCCTCACAGTCAGAAAATTTCAGCACTTTCGAGAAGGAAACTCATTACATCCACGAACATTTATTGATCAATTCCGAGTAGGATTACCAGAACACTGGACGCTAGCACACAAATTAGACTTTATATGTGCACACATGTCAGGAACAGTCGTAGAAACCATGCAGAATGTTGCAGCGACATGCCCATCGTACGAAGATTTCAGAGAGAAGTTTCTCTCACGATATTGGTCCAGCGAAGCACAGAACAGAGTGAAGTACGAATTATTAAAGAACCCATATTTTGAAAATTCAGGAGAGAAGAGTCCCGTGAAATTTTTCGAATTAATGGCAAAGAAAAATCAATGCTTAGATGTACCATACAGTGACAGAGAGTTGATTAAATTATGAAGTTACCATTGAAATACCAGCAATCATTAGTAGGTCGCGGAGGCAATGACGTCGAAGCATTTAAAGGTATTCTAAGGGAACTAGAGTTCATATTTTCGGAAGATGACGCAAGAAAAAGACGAAGCGCACGTGAAAACGAAAGCAAAAAGCAGTGGAATCCACAAGACACAGTACGAAGAAACAATAATTACGAACCATGTGATAACTTCGCACCAAGAAACGACAATAGATTTCAACAAAGAACCGGTTATGGATTTAGAAGAGAATATGGCAATAACTATAATTCACCCAGGAACGGCAACAACTATTTCAGAGGGGATAACGACAACCGGAACGGATATTGGAGAACCAATAGACCGACAAATTGTCAACAGAGAAACCACTATAAACAAGCTGAACAAGAAAAGAGAATACAGATAGAAGAGGTGGAGGTAAGACCACCAAACCCCGATAAACGTTCGAATTGACAGCTAAGCGCCCGTGCCAAAGAGAATGACGCACCGACCCAGGACAATTGCAGCACCTTGAACAGAGAAGTAAAAATCTTATCACGAGAAGAGAAGAAGGAAGAAACAAATCCGCAGGGACCAGATGAAAACGAAGACAAGAAAATAACAATATCGTGTTGGGACGAAATTAATTGGGAGAATACTGACGAGGAAGATGAATTACCAGAGGCATGCACAACAAATGTAGGAGGAAAGGACGAAGTAATGAGTATTGCAGAGCTATTGGAGATGGAAACCAGGGAAAGCGAATTCAATGAGGATAATGCGCAGTCGACAGAAGTTGAAAATAAGTTACGAGTGGGCACACAGCCCAACGTATATAATGAAGGAAGTCATGAAGCAATAATTAGAGCATTTCGATGCGATTATGTGGAAGTAGCGACGAAGAAGGAGAAGATAGACGAGGATGAGAAAAAAGTAGAGGATTTTGAAGAAAGTGTAAATGAAGGAAGAAATAGAGAAGAGGAAATAAAAGAGAGAGAGAGATAGCAGCCGAAGCTTATCCTACAGAAAGTTCGAATTCACAAGGGAAATTCCTAAAAAGACTCATGTATGATTCAGTGGAGGATTCGTTGATGCTAGAAGAAGAAGAACAGAACCAACCCTTTCAAATTCAACCAATTGTGAAGGCTATGGTAAAGCATATCCCAGTCAATATTGTAATTGATAGCGGAAGTGAACTGACTGTGATCTCAGAAAATTTATTCACGCAGTGTAATGCCAATGAGGAATTTCCAGTTCTGAAAACACGTAAGATTAAACTAAGAGGTCCTATTAGAAACAATGCTGCGGAAGTTACGAGACAAACAAGGTTAACTCTTTCGTGCCAAGGTCAAAAGATCGAAGCCAACTTCGTGATTATACGTAAACTAACTGTAGATTTGATTATAGGTGCAGATTTTTTAAATGAGAGACGAGCGATAATAGATATGGGGAAAGGTAGCGTAACATTCGGGAATGTCACACTTCTCTTTGAGCAAAAGCTAAAATTAGAAGAAATACCAGTTATAAACAAACAATTAAGAATGAGGCGAGATAAAGAGGATGAAGAATTAGAATGGTATGCACAAAAGGGGGAATCGCCTCAACTCAAGTTAGAAGTCCATAAAGAAATCGACGAAAAATTGCAAGAAGTTCAAGGTATTTCGGAACACAGTAAAAGAGAATTAGAGGGTATTTTACGAGATAAAGCAGAGGTATTTTTACCTAAGACTGGCAGTATTAAGCACTTTCAGTACCAGTTTGAAGTAAAACAGCACAAACCATTTAGAGTGCCACCCTATACAATCCCATTAAGCTACAGGAATAAAGTATTCCAGGAGATATCTAAAATGTTAGATGACGATATTATTGAACCAGCTACCGCCACATATAACAGCCCGCTCCATATTGTACAAAAACGAGATGGGAGCATCAGGTTAGTGCTTGATTCCAGACAGATCAATACAATCATAATCACTGAGACAGATCGCCCAGAAAAATTAGAGGAATTGATACAAGACTTCCATGGTGCTAAGATATTTTCATCAATTGATTTACGGAGTAGTTTCTGGCAAATAGAATTGGCCCCAGAATGTAGAAAATTTACAGCATTTATCGTATTCGGTAGATGTTACCAGTTTAAACGATTGCCATTTGGTTTAAACATATCATCAGCAGCTTTTATTAGGGGATTTAATACTATACTCAGTCCTGAAATTTTACAAAAAAATACTTGTTATGTTGATGATGTGATTATAGCAGAACCCTCTTGGGAACATCACAACGACACATTAAATCAGTTTTTACAGATCATGAAAGAGCATGGGGTCACAGTAAATATAACAAAATCCAAATTTGGAAGGCGAGAGGTCAAATTTCTAGGACACATAATTTCAGAGAAAGGGGTAATGCCCGACCCAGAAAAACTAACGGCAATCAAAGAATTCTGTACTCCATACAATAAGAAAACTCTCAGAGGATTTCTAGGTCTCACCGGATTCTATAAAAGATTTATTTGGATCGACTCTCTCGCAACACCACGCCTATGTGCATTGACAGGAAAAAACACGCCATGGGTATGGGATCAACAAGCCAATGAAGAATTTTTAAAAGTGAAAAACGCACTAACAACAGCACCGATTTTAGCACATCCTGATCTAACACAAAATTTTTGTATGGCCACTGATAGCGCGAAAACAGGTTTAGGAGTTGTTTTATTCCAAGAATACGAACAGGCAGGGCTAAGCTCATATAGAACAATCGCATTTGCCAGTCGGGTACTCAAAAAAAGCGAGTCACGCAGCTGGAAGCATTGGCCATTGTATGGGGCTTCCAACGTTTTCGATACTTCCTATTCGGAAGAAAAACAAAAGTATACACTGACCAAAAAGCATTAGAATTTCTGTCATCCGCCAAACTAACTCATGGGAGGTTAGCCAGATGGATGTTAATACTACAAGAATTTGACTTCACTATTACACACATACCAGGACCAGCGAATGTAATAGCAGATGCTTTATCACGATGTCAACAGGGTGCATCCAATAACATAGGTTTGGAAGCAGCAGAAGACCAGTTTACAATGTACTATATGAAACAAGTACCTTTCGAAAACTACATTACAACAGCATTGAAAAACGTAGGCAAAGAACAGGACAAGGATCCCGAAATACTAGGAATCAAACACAAGTGGAGAAGTAAGGATTTTACAGACATTGGACAGCACTATCTCGTAAAAAACAATGTTTTATTTTTTAGACAAAATGTTGCAACGAATGAATGGTTAATTTATATCTCAGATGAACTAATTAATAAGTACATATGGTACACACATTTAAGTAATGGCCACTTTGGACCAAAGAAATGCTTTTTAAAAATAAAACAAACAAGCCATTTTCCTAATATGGAAAGACGAATTAGAACAGTATTACTCAAACGCAAAAAATGTATGAGGACTAAACACGTCACTTTCCAAACCAAACCACCTTTGTTTCCAATAATCACTAAAAGATTAAAACAAATAGCTGCAACAGATTTGACGGGGCCCCTCCCACGCACAAAAAATGGATATGGTTTCATATTTGTCGTTTTGGAACTTACTTCTAAATATGTTACTTTGACACCATTAAAACGGGCAACAGGTCTTACTATAAGTAAAGCATTTAGACAAGATTTTCTCAGACAAGTAGGTCGAGTGGAATGAATAATTTTGGATAATGGCCCACAATAGAAATCAGTGCAATGGCAGAACACGTTAAAACAACACAAAATAAAACCCATCTACATATCTAAGTACAAACCTAGCGTAAATCCAGCAGAACGATCTATGAAGGACATAGGCACTTTATGCCGATTATATGCAGGCAAAAGACACAACACTTGGGATATATACCTTAAAGATTTTCAAGAAGTAATAAATGAAATGCCACATAGCACTACACTACTACCTCGAGTTACTGTACTTAAAAATATTGAACCCCCAAACATAACCAGAGAAAATGTTAGATTTCCTATTGTACCATGCAGACAGCACAAACAAGTCATAGCAACAGCACTCTCCAACATCAGAAAGGCAGCCACTAAAAGAAAAGAAAGAGGAGATATAACAGTAATTAAAAGAACATTCTCAGTAGGCCAGAAAGTATTTGTAAAAACACACCATCTCTCCAGCAAACAGAAACACAAAATACATTAGTTTTACACTGCATACAAGGGACCTGTCATAATTAGCTGAATTGCTCATGATAATGCTGTGGAACTAATGAACCCAAAAACAGGCAAAACCTTAGGACTTCACCATGTGAGCCATATCAAAAAGTTTGAAGATTAATTTTATTACTAGTAAATAATCAGCACAATATTTCAAGATTATGTTGCAGATAAGACCGTCAGGAGAAATAAGAATGAGGAGACAGGAAGGTGAAAAAAAAGTACTTTCAATAAAAACAAAAACAAAAATAACACCAATACTACCATGGATTAAGGTGAAGGGATAAAGCGTGGATAGTCTAACAGCATGAAATACTAAAATGCTATACACCACGACACTACACAAAAATAAAAAACGAATTTGAGGTTTCTTGGATACGTTAAGACTCAAAATATCTTAGACTTGTAACATGGAAAGGGCGCCGAAATTTGTAAAGCTTATAAGAAGGCGTAAAACAATGTAGGTACTAGACATATGTTAGATAATTATAAGTAAAACTTTTTGTAAGAACCATTGTAAAAACTCCAGCAAGGACAAGATGCAACGACACACAAGTTGCAACGAGAAAAGTAACAAGGAAGAAAAGGACGTAATTAGCAAGACACGATTCCTACAAGGCAGAAGCGTCGAGAGAAAGGAAAGGACAGCGAGACCAACAGAAGGCCCTTGTATCGAAAGTGGGCAATAAATCTGCCCGCTAGGCGGAACCCTGCTGGGACGGAACATGGATCCACACAGTGGCAGAGCCCTGCAGAGACATGACGGGACGCCGAACGCCGGAAGGGTCTCTGAGTGCCCCGACTCAGCAGAGCGAGCAAAAAATGGCCCGACGAGAAGACTACTTGGGCAAGCGACCACTGGCAAAAAAAAAAATATGTGTAAAAGTCACACTACTGCTATTAAACAGCACGCTGATGCACGAAACTGAAGAAAACTTCCACAAAGTAAAAATGACACGCCCAAACAATTTATCAAAGTGTTACTAAGAGGAGAACTTCAAAGCGACTAGTTATCAATAAATATTTCCATATCCTGCCCAGAGAAGAACCAAGAATCAAGTAAGAAGCAGAGAAAAAGCAGGAAGAACAGAAGTTGAAGATTCGCAAGATTGAGACCAAGAAAGAAGATGGGTGAAGAATAGACGACATACCTTCCCAAATCCCTATCCTATTGTAAACTAGTCGTCTGCGAAGTATTACAACGAAAAACGACCGCTTTCAGTGACACATAACGATGACTTTCACGCATACAAAGCCAGTAAACCACGAGATTCTGCACTCACAGCTCCATTCCATTATGGTACCTCCACAACAGCAACACACACTTGCAAAGCCAACAAGGAACGATGAATGAAGCTGTACATCAAATACTTGCCCACATACAGCTCGCTCAAGTCCATCACCTTCGTGCAAAAGACATTCGCCAACCTCATGCTTAAACATTCATAGGACTGTGTGAATGTGTGAAATCAAATTATGTGATGTAGGAATTCTGCAAAAGAAATGTGTGAAAAACTAAATAAGTTAAGCACACCAGACAGCTAATAAACTACAAAATAACAGTAAAAAATAGACTATCGATAAAAATAAGTCATTAGTTCTCAAATGGACGGTATATAAAGAACAAAAGTAAGGCATACTATACACTAAAACTATATGCCACTTATTTTCTCCTCATAAAAATAAAAGAATAACTATATTTTACTTATTTTCTCCTTATAAAAACAAAGAATAAAAAATTATCTTGTTGGATGTTTTCCTTTTTTTTAACATTTGTACCATTTGTTAGGATAGTAACTCAATACTTGTGTATGTATATTTCTTTGTCAAAGCAATTCTTGGAAATAATTCTTATTTGTTAGTGTAACAATGTTGAAATGAGTGTCTAGAAACAAAAACATTTTACTTGTACATGATATTTAGAAAATGTGTTTTGAATAGATTTTACTTAATTACTACATTTAAAAATATATATATATTTCTAAGAAAATCGATGTGAAAGGCTCCTCACTTTCGATAACAAACTTCTTAAAAAACAAACTTCACACTGAAATAGAGAAAGAAAATAATTAAAAATTAATAATACCATAAAAATGTTCTTCTCGTGTCATTTTTGAGAATAATGTGGAAGAATATAAAAATATAAATTAGTAATACAAACTAGCATAGAACAATGTGGCTGAACAGTAGGCAACAAAATTTAGATAAAGGAATAATTTTTGGCTGACTTAGACAACTTCAGTACAAAAATTAAGTTCGAAGGGTGGTGATACGTAAGGTGTCAGGCAAATCCAACACCTTCCATGAAAACCCTGACATGATAAGCAAATCCAGTAGTATGTCACATAGCTCCGAATAAATCGTGACATTAAATTAACCAAAGTAATACGAGTAACGAGTGAGCAAATGGAATACCACAGACTAACACAAGAATGCCTAAATGCATGTCATACCTTCCCACCGTGAGACAGATGCAGTTCCGAGGGGAGAAACGAGAACAGAAGCCGAGAGCAGAACCGTGTTAAGCTAGAAGGCCCTACGATAAGGGACGGACTGGACACCCACATCGCCACCTAACCACTAGGACCACCCCAGCTGCAAGTTTTAGCGTGAGACTTTTTCGCGTCTCTGTTACGTCAGGACCACCACACAGCCCATGTTAAAACCTAGAGCCCTCCAGAAGAACAGTATAGATCTTACGATAACACAAAAAGGGCCACCCCCAGCCGCAAGTTTTAGCGTGAGCCTTTTTCGCGTCTCTGTTACATTGCAAACTTTAAAAAACATTGCCCCACCACGAAAAATATAATGTTTCTCATTGGATAGACAGAATTTTTGTAGGCAGGGCTTAAGGGTAACATTGAGACCTTGATTGGTCAGATGAAAACACAGCCAGATAGTTTTTTTAAACCAACTTCGGTAAATTGTAGTAAGGAGAAGTTAGGAGAGAGTTGCTTCCGAGAAGGCGAGGTGAGCGGAGCTGTGCTGCCCGCCGCCCCCTGACGAACACCGACAAGGTAAAGAACACACGCGATGCCGCATAACAGCGCATAAAGCTTCACTCAGAACTGCAGAAGTCTCATCTGTTACACCCCCTTTTTGCGTAATACTAATGTCGATCGTCAATTAAAGCTCATGGTGTTCACATTTGCCACTTGAAGTAAAAATCTGAAACGCGATTATTTTTCTGTTATATAGTTATTGAGAAGCCACATCAGCCACTGTAATTTACGACAAGATAGATAAGTAATTAAAGATAATTGAGGGTCACTGTAGACCGTTTTGATAGTTTTTCTCTCTTGTGAAACTTAATTTAAACCTAGATTATAGATGTGATATGGCATAGGTCATCCTTCGATCCATTGTAAAACTTGGAAACCTATTCGGGGAATATTCGTTCACATTTTTGTTGAACGCAGTTGGTTTTTACCATCCTGTATTAAAACATTTCCTTTTATCAATAGTGCAATTTATAAACAATGTTTTGTGAGTAGAATAAAATTTCCAATAGTAAACTTAACTGCTTTTTCGACGTTATTTTACCATCTAACTAAAAGTAGGAAAGGCTTGAACCCCTTCCACTAAATTTAGTTAGTATTAAGATTCTTTTACAGGGAATGCAGTGGAGCTGACGCTGAAATCATTAAGTATTTGGTTATATCATCGCTAGTCTCACTGAACCCTTCTGAATTCTACATGTCATGTGTGGTCTGGCGTCTCCTTACCAGCAGCAGGTCCCAGGTTCAAACTAGTCAATTACCTAAAAAACACGCTCAGAGCGTCGTTGCGCGAAAGTGGTAGGGAGACACGATATAGAACAAACAGACACCACGCAGAATGTTATAATGTAAGTACCACTAGTGGCCATTAAAATTGCTACACTACGAAGATGACGTGCTACAGACGCGAAATTTAACCGACAGGAAGAAGATGCTGTGATATGCAAATGATTAGCTTTTCAGAGCATTCACACAAGTTTGGCGCCGGTGGCGACACGTATAACGTGCTGACATGAGGGAAGTTTCCAACCGATTTCTCATACACAAACAGCAGTTGACCAGCGTTGCCTGGTGAAACGTTGTTGTGATGCCTCGTGTAAGAAGGAGAAATGCGTACCATTACGTTTCCGACTTTGATAAAGGTCGGATTGTAGCCTATCGCGATTGCGGTTTATCGTATCGCGACATTGCTGCTCGCGTTGGTGGAGATCCAATGACTGTTATCAGAATATGGAATGGGTGGGTTCAGGAGGGTAATATCGAACACCATGCTGGATCCCAATAGCCTCGTATCACTAGCAGCCGAGATGACAGGCATCTTATCCGCATGGCTGTAACGGATCGTGCAGCCACGTCTCGATCCCTGAGTCAACAGATGGGGACGTTTGCAAGACAACAACCATCTGCACGAATTGTTCGACGACGTTTGTAGCAGCATGAACTCTCAGCTCGGAGACTATGGCTGCGGTTACTCTTGACGATGCATCACAGACAGGAGCGCTTGCGATGGTGTACTCAACGACGAACCTGTGTGCACGAATGGCAAAACACCATTTTTTGGATGAATCCAGGTTCTGTTTACAGCATCATGATGGTCGCATCCGTGTTTGGCGACATCGCGGTGAACGCACATTGGAAGCGTGTATTCGTCATAGCCATACTGGCGTATCACCCGGCGTGATGGTATGGGCTGCCATTGGTTACACGTCTCGATCACCTCTTCTTCTTATTGACGGCACTTTGAACAGTGGACGTTACATTTCAGATGTGTTAGGACCCGTGGCTCTACCCTTCATTTGATCCCTGCGAAAACCTACATTTCAGCAGGATAATGCACGACCGCATGTTGCAGGTACTGTACGGGCCTTTCTGGCTACAGAAAATGTTCGACTGCTGGCCTGGCCAGCACATTCTCCAGATCTCTCACCAATTGAAAACGTCTGGTCAATGGTGGCCGAGCAACTGGCTCGTCTCAATACGCCAGTCACTACTCTTGATGACCTGTGGTATCTTCTACCACATCTACATAGACTTTGCATTCAGATACTACCTTCTGCGCCAATGTACGACTTTGAGCTGACGTAGCTGCTTCTGCTCTTTTAGGTGTATCGTCTAAATATTTCCTTACCTGAGTACTTTCCTATTTTGCACATTCAGACTCTAATTCCAACCATTCTACTCTTAATGTTAGCTCCTCTACTGCCATTGGTAAACCTTCACAATCTTTGTGTAGCTTGTTGACAGTAGTGGTCACTTTCTTCATAGTACTACAAGTCTGGTTTTGATTTGCTCGTATACTGTTATTCATGTCCATGATTTTCTTTAATTCACTTTCTCCCTGTTATTGATTGTCACTAATTGAACCTAACTTTTCGTTCAAAACATCAATACTTTTTTTAACGTCAGAAATAACCTCCTGTTTTAATTGTTTTTTCATCTCTTTTAAATTTTCAGATATCTCTGTGTGCAGATTTTTCTGTCAGATTATTGAATGCTTCTGTGACACTGTTTTAGAGATCTTCCAACACCTATTTTTGTTCTGTAGAAATCTGAAAAACCTTGTGACAAATCGTTACATTTTGTGTTCAAGTTACTAAGCTGTTGTGTAACTGTACTGAAATAAATGTTCATATCATGTCATTTAGTGTTCACGGTTGTCAGTAAATGCTGTAATAGAGCATTGGTGGTACTATTATCGTTGCTGTCAACTGTACATTGCATGTTAATCTTCGGATTACCGATAATCGGTGTCCGTCCTATGTTGCCAAAATACAGTGATGTTTCACATTTCTCTGTTTTGTTCAGCAGCGATATATCGCTTCGGGAGATGCGTGAAACAGTCTGATCGATAGTCATCATGGTATCGTCATAGTTCGTCTGTGTATCTGTGCTGTCATTTGTTACATCTGTGATACCTGTCTCTGATTTATGTCGGCTTTCTGCCAGCTGCGTGGTTGGCGCTTCGTCTTCACTTATCTGTTCGTGCAAATCCCCGCCATCTTGGCCGATTGCAGCTTGTGTACGACGCTCAACAATGGGTAATTTTTGGCCAGTCATTTTGATCGTGCTAGCAGTTACCAAAAATTAATAAAAATCAGTAGGAAAAATTTTATGTAAGTAAATCTTGCACCGGAAATCTGCAATTTCCTGTGAAATCGCGTTTCGATAAATTCCTGTCAATTTTTCGAAAAGTATTACGAAACGAGTAATTGAAATTTTTGTATTAATTTACACTATACTGATGAGTTAAAGATTGGTATGATTTGTGAATCCTTCCGATTAATAAATTTCCTCTAGGGACATGGTGAGGAAAAAAAAGAAAGCTAACTACGAGAGAGGCACTACTAAGCGTGATCATGCAAGCTATTGCGCATGTTTCTTACCTTCTCTGCATAGTCAACAGCTAACTTGTGTCTCCTGTTGGTGGGTAAATTGGTCCTCGTTTTCATAAAATATGGCTTTTGTTTCACTCGTATTCATGCAATAAGGAAACAGACAAAAATTACTTTTTCTTACACATAATAATGACAAAATTTTTGCGTATGTTCCTTTAACATTCACTAGAAAAAGTCTGTTTATGTTTAGCTACGACTTTGTCCTGGAAAATCGGTCGGCGGTTGTGTTAGTCTGTTGGTCGATTTTGGAATAACCGTGCCGGGAGACAGCCCAACAGCTACCACAAAGAGTATGAATCGGCATGGAAGTTGGAAATTTGTGGTAAGGTCTTATGGAACCAAACTGCTGAGGTCGTCAGCCCCTAAGCTTACGCACTACTTAATATAAAACTAACTTACGCTAAGGACAACACACACACCCATGCCCGAGGGAGGACTCGAACCTCCGACGGGGGGAGCCGCGCGAACCGTGACAAGACACCCAAGACCGTGTGGCTACCCCGCGTGGCGAATCGTCATGAAATTTACGTATTGAGAGATAATTACTGGCTGCAGTACTGGAGTTAAAGCATGGATTCTTGTTGAAACTAAATTGGTGCCACGAACAGTCTTCCTCGCCTCGTAATATAAATACAATGCAACGTACAAATAACGAAGGCGCAAAATTGAATAATGTATCTTAGGATAATTTTTCTTACTCTGTCGACGTAGATTTCTAGACTGTCTGATTTTGCAGCAAACTTGATGCTTAAAAAAAAGACACACGCACACACACACACACACACACACACACATATATAAGTTACGTTGAAATCATTAATTTATCTCTAATTTTTTATGGTTACCAATCATACAGTCCATCCACTAAATCTTGATGATTAGAACAAATATATTTTATGATGTATTGCAGGATGGAAGAAATTACTGCGTCTTCTTATGATTGCAGGCGAAAGCCACGTTTGTGAACGAATATTGGCGTAAAAATTAAAAATATTGTTGCGGCTATGAGGCATTTTTATACACATATAGGATTTACTACACACATTGTTGACGCACTAGTAAAAATTACACGTTCTTTTTGTGTGAGATCTAAAACATAAGTATTCTCACGTGAGATTGAAACAAAAGTTGTTAAAAAATGAATATTCTCCCGACGTTTCTCTTCTGTTACAAAGATAATTTTAAAAGCGTATCTTTTCCGTCTTCTACGGCAATGTAAAAATTTGTTATTAGTAATGAGGAAAAGAAAACATTCATAGAAATTCATAGCAAGAAAAAATGAAAGGTATGGTATTGGGAGCTAGTTGTTTAGGTATTACGCAAACAGCAAATACTCAGTTGTGTAACATGAGCTAACTGTGTAGGCGGCAGATGTTTAAAACAAGCACATCGTTGACACAGCTCATGTGACGCCCGTTCAGTAGCCGTTATTTCTGTATAATCCTACGCGGAAGGAGTGACACTGAACCAACTGCGTAGCGGGCCGACAGTAAGGATTCTTCTCTGAGCCAGAAGATAGGAATACGAAAGGTAGGAAAACTGACGTACATCTCTTTGCCTGAGCCCTTGGGGAAGCCATCTCGTCATGCCCTCGGTACGGCCCTACAGACACGCCAGGGTTTCCAATGTGCCGTGTTCAGAAAGTCTGTGAGTTTTCCTCTGGCTTTCAGATGAAATCAAGTTTCAATTGCTACAAGAAGTGTACATGAAATCAACATCTTTTACAATAATCTAAAAACCAAGTCAAGTTGTAAATATGTTTCATTGCAGACCACTGTGATGTTTTATTTCAGTAAAACGAAACACTTTTCCAGACAAAAATTCTCATTTACTTGTACTTGTAAAGACAGATTTAAAATCTCCTCAATAATTTCGGACAAGAACTGAGAGAAGTGCAGGCGACTTGAAAGAAACGGAAAAGTTGTGGGGGGGATGGCGGGGATTAATAGCATAAATCAACATTGTGGTGTGTGAAAGTAAAAAGTAGTTTGCCTTGATTTCATGATTGCATTGCCTGTAACTGTGTTACGTTCATTTTTTACAGGTATTACGAATTAGTGCACTTTACAAAGGATCGGGAATGCCCTCTTCGTAGCACATCGAATGTTCACTATTCTCAGTTGTATGCCCACGATTCTGAATCAAATGCTTATTGCTGAAGTCAAGGGCGGATTCAGGAAGGGGGGAGGGGGAACACGGTGCCACGTGCCCGCCGCCCTTCCCAGGCAGTGCGAGAGGGGGGGGGGGGGAGAGAACAGACAGACAGAGAGAAAAGAGAGAGAGAAAAAGAAAGAGAGAAAAGAGAGATACAGTGAATCTCGGCATAATCACAATATTTACTTACGGACAGCATGTAATTGTGAGTTTAAAAATGTAGAAGGCCTGGAATTTAACTGATCGTAAGCATGAATTTTCGTGTTATTGCTTCTCGTTTCCTTTTTGTCACAATTTACGATAAAAGTACAATCAAACATGACGTCGTTTATCGTTTCGTGTTGTCGTAGCAGATAAATGAGCTATTGTGTGGGTTTTTATTTGCTGTGCAAGTAACGTTACATTTTTACTCTGTGAAAATTTGTATATTTCTAGGGCTGCGTTCAGATTCACACATTCAGATAGTTTCGGTAAACATTTTATCTCTCTGGATTCTTTTCCCAGTTAGTAAGATACTGCCACGAGCTACTGCTATAAACAGCTATATTTGAAGCTACACGTTTCGATATTCCATCATCGTCAGGGTTTTTACACTCACTACGTTTGTTGTTTACTGCAGCCGAAGTCCTCTAATGGGCAGGTAGTCCTACTTGACGTTTTTATCAGGAACCAGCGTATTTCAGTCATGGTGTAGCACCTCACTTCTTGTTGAAAGGCGCAGTGAGTAATCCATAAGGTACCAGCTTTTCACGGCAGAACCACTGGAAATAGCTTCAACCCTGAGAAAGAACATAGACTACTTAAAAAAATTAAATCAGTTGGCAGAGATGATAACAGTCGATGAAAGTGAATGAGGATAGCAAATTATTTGTGGGTAACGCACTGTTTCACAATACGTTGCGCAGGCGATAAGAGGTACATCAAATTGTAAAGTGCTTAAACTTTTGATTCAAAGATCTACCCAAAGGTCTTTGAGAACATATGTTTACCTTTCACGGTTCACCCATAATAATTTTTGTGTTTTGGTTCCACCTGGTGCAGCGATTCCGAAAGATATCATAAAAATGGTAATTGCGGGTGAACCACAAAACATAAACATCTGTTCACGAGGAATTTTTAGTAGAAATTTTTGAAATCTATATTGTAATAAGACTTCAAATTATGTACCATATATCGATTAGGCAGTGTGTTGCTATAGGCAAAATCTTTACTTTATTTATCGGATTACCTTTAAACGGCTAAAGAAAATTTCATCAAACATGTCACAATTCTGACTAAATTAGTCTTCAAATAAATAAAAAATATGCATTCAGATCGATGCATTCGTCTCGGTGGCGTGATGCCATAAGCATACAAAGACGTATAACACCTGACTTCGTGTGATGGACCAGTGGAGAGCGCACATCATGACCCGTGTTTCTCCGATACTTACTCATCATAACAATACTAATGATACACGAACGAAACAGAGGCTGGAAGCTAACTGAATATATAAATAAATACATACCATTACTAATTTATGGAGAACTTTCGGAAATACTCACAGGTTGCACACTGTTTACTTAGCAGTTCAAATGTGTGTGAAATCTTATGGGACTTAACTGCTAAGGTCATCAGTCCCTAAGCTTACACACTCCTTAACCTAAATTATCCTAAGGACAAACACACACGCCCATGCCCGAGGAAGGACTCGAACCTCCGCCGGGACCAGCCGCACAGTCCATGACTACAGCGCCTCAGACCGCTCGGCTAATCCTGCGCGGCTTACTTAGCAGTGTACAGCTATGCTTTGAGTAAACCAGCAGACCGAATTTTCAGACACTGTGTGTAGAAGAGTATTACCATCTGTCAGTGTTCATACCTTCTCTGGATAATTTGATAGATGAAATGTCATTAAGACTCCCTACAATTCAGCTACAAACAATCGGACATCTACAAAAATTGCTCTCTCCAAACTTTAGTGATAGAGATACAGAGCATGTTTTACAAAGTGCTGACCTATACAAAGACGACCTCCCTTCTTTTGTAGCTTTGAAGGGAGAGCTACAAATCTGGCAACAAATGGACGAATAAATCAAAAAGTCTTCAGTAGAAGCCTATAAAAAAAGGACCGGTGTTCCCAAATATTAGAGTCTTGTGTCAGTTGTGCACGCTTCCTGTAACGACCAGCACTGCGGAGAGATGTTTGTCAACTTAACGTCGTCTAAAGACATATCTTCGCTGTAGGATAAAAAGAAGATTGTTTAAATGGACTGGCAGTGAGGCTTATGCACCAAGATTTCAATGATGAACGCTGAAGAAATGTTGGATATCTTCTGTACGAAGCACAGGAGCAAACGTCCATTGCATCATAAGTAAAAATGACTGTGATAAAATAATGACTGTAATAAAATTATCTTATATATATATATATATATATATATATATATATATATATATATATATATATAGGGTGAGTCACCTAACGTTACCGCTGGATATATTTCGTACATCAAATACTGACGAACCGATTCCACAGACCGAACGTGAGGAGAGGGGCTAGTGTAATTGTTTAATACAAACCATGCAAAAATGCACGGAAGTATGTTTTTTAACACAAACCAACGTTTTTTTAAATGGAACCACGTTAGTTTTTTTAGCACATCTGAACATATAAACAAATACGTAATCAGTGCCGTTTGTTGCATTGTAAAATGTTAATTACATCCGGAGATATTGTAACCTAAAGTTGACGCTTGAAACCTCCGACGTTCAGTTGCGTGTTGTAACAAACACGGGCCACGGTCGGCGAGCCCTCCTGATCTTACACCTCTGGACTTCTTTCTGTGGGGTACGTTAAAGGAGAATGTGTACCGTGATGTGCCTACAACCTCAGAGGATATGAAACAACGTATTGTGGCAGCCTGCGGCGACATTACACCAGATGTACTGCGGCGTGTACGACATTCATTACGCCAGAGATTGCAATTGTGTGCAGAAAATGATGGCCACCACATGGCCTGACATGTCGGGACACACTCGATTCCACTCCGTAATTTAAAACGGAAACCACGTGTGTACGTGTACCTCACCCTCATGGTAATGTACATGTGCGTCAGTGAAAAAGACCAATAAAAAGGTGTTAGCATGTGGGCGTAATGTGATGTTCCAGTCTCTTTTGTACCTAAGGTCCAGCACCGTTCCCTTTGGATCCCTACGTAATTCGGTGCTCTCCTATACACACGATCGAACAGCGGAGGAGTGGTACTCAAGCGTCAACTTTAGGTTACAATATCTCCGGATGTAATTAACATTTTACAATGCAACAATCGGCACTGATTACGTATTTGTTAATATGTTCAGATGTGTTAATAAAACTAACGGGGTTCCATTTAAAAAAACGTAGGTTTGTGTTAAAAAACATACTTCCGTGCATTTTTTTATGGTTTGTATTAACCAATTACACTAGCCCCTCTCCTCAAGTTCGGTCTGTGGAATCGATTCGTCAGTATTTGATGTGGTTTACGAAATATATCCAGCGGTAATGTTAGGTGACTCACCCTGTATATATATATATATATATATATATATATATATATATATATATATAAGTTTGTGAGACTTTGTTTTAAAATTATATTGACAAAGCCTATAATGACATATTCACGCTTCTAATCCTCGTCCTGCCCCCATCGCCCCAACTCCCCTACAGTCCATTTCCTGACCCATTTTGTGTGATTTTTCTTTGGAGAAATACACAAATACATAGCGTACAAATCGCCGGCGACTGCCTCAGTTTTCTTCCTGCTGTTATTCATATTATCATTATCTTCCTGTCGACAATACATACAAGATTGAAAATCCAGAAATGTGTTACAGCAAAATAACGCCTAAAAAGGCCGTACCGTGCAATATATTTTCGGCGACACATTGTCGGAACTATTGAAATCCGTCGGTCGTGGCCTGTGGCCTGTGCATCATGCACCGGAGTCCTGGGTTTGTAGATACATGTCGAAAATCCGCCGATTTACGCCAGACATGAAGGGAGCCGGTGGCCGGGCACATCCGGGAGACTAGATCCGACGGCGGAGGATGCTGCACGTCAGTGGAAAACGACGAGATCGAGACTGGCGGGCCATATCCGTCAGGAATATCAACGTTACTGACTCGCGCTACTGGCCCATCACAGAAATCCGACCGCGTGTGGCCAGCAAATGAAATCCATTAAAGATTTCAATTTTTGTTTGCGCGCAAGCGTGGAAATACAGTGACGATCCGATGACGATTGTGCAGTTAACAAAGGCTCTTCCGTTTCATCCCATACAAAACTGCATGCGAATGTAATAAAAAATCTGCGCTCTCATATGGGCAAGCATATGTTATTGAATCTTGTACATGTGCATGCATGTGTCGTGGACACCCAGTAAATGTGGACGATAATATGATGGCTGGGACCGGCTGAGTTTCGAGTCCTCCCTCGGGCATGGGTGTGTGTGTTTGTCCTTAAGATAATTTAGGTTAAGTAGTGTGTAACCTTAGGGACTGATGACCTTAGCAGTTAAGTCCCATAAGATTTCACACACATTTTTTTGATAATATGATCATTCTTCTCAATTCATTGGCATTCACATTGCCATAAATAGTAACTGCATCGCGCAAATGAATGTACTCTTCGCAACGCAACTTGATTTGATTTAATCGAATTTTCGAGTTTCGCATACATACCAGCGATGTATTGACGGAACAATTGTCGTTATTCCAACATATGATTTTCAGCGTTTTCACGAAGCATCAGTCTATGCAAATAGTAATTCAGGACTCTGACTTTCTTATTTATTTGCTCATCTGTTTATGGATTTCTAAAAAAAAAAAAAATGGCTCTGAGCACTATGGGACTTAACTTCTGAGGTCATCAGTCCCCTAGACTTAGAACTACTTAAACCTAACTAACCTAAGGACATCATACACATCCATGCCCGAGGCAGGATTCGAACCTGCGACCGTAGCGCCTAGAACCAGTCGGCCACTCCGGCCGGCGGTGGATTTCTCAATTTGATGTTGAAATGATATCATCTACTAGCCTAAATAAAATCAGATATTACAATCTGTCGTACGATCTACGATTTTCTGACCTTCACTGAGTATCAAAATTTCTACGATGAAGAATTATATGACGCTCGTTAAATTCTTCGCCAATCACAACGATTGCCACTTCATCAACAGCTGTTGCACTGTACTGTCTTTCGCGTTGGCTGACAGGTTTCTTTGTCTGCTCTAACTACAACTAAATCGACAACGTTGGTCGATCTGTTCCATGCTGTTTCCAATTAAATAAATTTGAAGCAGTTAGTGATCTGGGTTTGGCAGTGGTGTTAGTGATCCTGCAAGATGGACAATTTGCTCGTCCACTTTGAATATTGTCATGTGATTCACGTGCATGATGTTACCTGCATCGTACGACGTCATTTGGAAACATGAATCATGTCAACATTTGTAATAGTTCGAGTGCTCATCGTAATTCTGGCTGTTACACTTTAACACCTGTGCACCACATTCCTGGCGTTTCATTCTTAAATTTGAGGGCACTGCAATATATGCATAATATATTCTTTTCTTCCTGTAGCCACCGTTGGATGAGGACTGTAATCAATATTAGACTCACGATGGAATGCACCAAGATATAAATCAGCATGTTCGTCTGGATCGAGCAGTGCTTACTGGAACGCTATCCAATCCTGCTTGCCGTTAGTCGTCTGCTTCTGAAAGCTGTGGTTCCTTTTCCTTTCGTACAGACCAGTCGCGTCTTCGGCGGGTGGCATAACTGATTTGACAGCGACAGTAATGAGCTGCGACAACTATTACAAATACACTTCGAAAAAGAAACTCACGTGCTATCGGTTATCTGATGTTATCTGATGTCGACTGACAATTGGAATTTCAGAGGCAATACCACTTGCTATGTCATACACTAACTGAAAAGTCACTGTCTGCATTTGATTCGATTCATTTACGTCATGTGTACGCAACCATACACCAAAAACAACAAATTGCCGCTCAACTATGTGAAATACACATATTTGCTGAAGGGATTCGTGCGCTACCTATAGTAAAACGGATGTACCAACTCAGAAATCTTCCGGAAACAGCTCATCAAAGTTTCATCGCAGTCACAGTAAGTTGTAGAAACACATACGGGACAAACATAGAAACATTCTCTTTTTTTCCTGCTTCTTAGCTAAGGATATTTGTGCAATTAAGCACAATGATGCTCCACAGCACTATATACAGTGGCACCAGAAACTATTGGCACATACACCTACCACAAAATGTATAAATACTAAGAACATTATATGTATACCATTAGCTCTGACACAATAAGGTAAGTAATTTGTATACTAAAATATTTTCCCAACACAACAGAAACACATGTATCCATTAAATGAGGGTTTCCTCCTGTTAAAAAAAAAAGTATTTGCACACTGTACGACGTTGGTTATTGCGACGTTCGTTATTCTGCTTGACAGACAACGCCGCGCGTACCAGATTTGTTCATTCGAAGTTGACAGATACTTGTAATTGATTGGACTGCCTGACGGCCAATGTAAGACGATGTGTCCGAAGGGGAAGAAAAGTTGGTGTGAGACTGGTAAAGAACTTTCCGTTGATTATACAGTTTTACTAGCGATCATCTTGAAGTTTCAAGAGACTGGTACGATGGTCGGGACATCCAAAAGTTCTTACATGCAGGCAGCATGGAAAGGATAGTTCGTCTTGCACAAAAAGAGCCCTGTAAATGTGCAGGGTCGTTTGTATCGGCCATGCAGTGAACGTCCAACAAACAGGTCAGTGTTAGAACTCTTAGGAATGTGATGAACGCAGCTGGTATTCAGGCAGATCTCTCACAGGCTACTGAAAAAGAGTTATATGGTTCATAGAGACTTCATTACGTGTAGGAGCGCCAAGACTTTTTTGATAGATACAGTAACTAATTTCTTTTTGTAGAGTAATATTTTTGTTGTGAGAAAGCAGTTATACTTTCTTTCTTTTGCTTGTGCCTCTGTCCCGCGATTTTGCAGTGGGAACATGGTTAGGGTCAGATTTGGCAAGTTTAATTTAAGGGGTGGCCAGATGTCCTTCCTGTCCCCCCCTCCATCCCCCCCTCCACCCCTCAGGGCAGAATTAGTGTACCTCAGCTGCCTGGGTCTAGAGTAATCAATGGAATAGTGCGAAAGTGTTCAGAAGTCTGCGAGCCGTGTAACTGAGGCAGGACATGGGGACCAGCCCAGTATTCACCTAGTGGGATGAGGAAAACCGCCTAAAATCCACATCCACACTGGCCAGCACACTGGCCTTCGTGGTAGTCCACCAGGGCTGGCGCGCCTACCTGAGCATTAACACTCTCAGCTAACCTGTCGGGTAAAGCAGTTATACTAGAAGAACCTTATGTTTACTACTGTACCTTTAAATAAATATAACAGTGTCTTGGTATCACTTTCATTTGTTTCTAGTGTACACAGGGTGTTTCCGTAGGAGCGTGTAAAAATATAACAAGACAATGAGAATGCGCCACTGAACAATTTGAGTTAGGGAACCTGAGGCCAGAGAAGCCAGCTTAAGGAGACATGGAAGTAAGCTTGTTTACCGCTTTGTCTAGCATTACTGTTTTGCAGCTTATTTACAACTAAAATGCGTACAAGTCTACATGTACTGTGCTGTTTATTTACGTGTACATTCTTTATTTCCCGCAAGGAAACAAGGAAACGAGCCTGATTCCTAGGAAGTCATGATTCAGGTTTTGTTTACTTGCTGCTAAGGTGGCTCTGTTGTATCGTGCTTACATTGTCCCATGACAGAACGTACTATGAATCCATTCATTACTTGATGCAGTGCAGGGACGTACATTACAATACGATGGAGTAGTACGCACCTTGTGTGTGGGAAAGTACGTCGCAATGTTGTCGCTGCTGAAAGGCCATACAGAGAACGATTTCCTAACAGGCATCATCCTTCACGACGAGTGTTTATTTCTCTCGATCGACAAATGCGGAAGACTGGTTCATTGGAAAGAAGAAACAGCGAGGGACCTGGCAACATGAGGAACCACTCGCACACCAGATTTTGATGAAGAGATGCTGGAACCTGTTGCAGCGGAACCCCACTGAAAGTACTCATCGTAGTGCACGTGAAATGGGCATTGTACATACTAGCGTGTGGCAAGTACTCCACGAACAACAAATCCAGCCATGTCACTCACAACGAGTCTATGAAATGCATGTGACTCACTTTGCACCAATGGTCGCATTGTGCCAGTGGTTGCTCCAACAGTGGACTAACCGATCAGATTTCCTCCAGATCGTGCTGTTTATTGACGAGGCCTAACTTGATCGTGATGTTATTTCGAATAGCAGGAATAGCTATGTATGGTACGGGGAAAACCCTCACGTTGTAGTAAAGCCACACCATTAAGTACGTTTTGCTGTGAATATCTGGGCCAGCACTGTAGGCGACAATCTCATTGGGCCATATATTCTGCCTGGCCGTCTAAAAGGCCATCTGTACTTGAGGTTCATGCAAAGAGCTCTACCTGAGTTGGTGGAGAACCTACTTTTGGCTGTTCGTGAGAGCATGTGGATACAACATGATGGTGCACCGCCTCACTCCAGTGTGCACGTTCGCAAGCATCTCAATGCTCCATTTCCTGGTGGCTGGATTGGAAGGGGGGAACCTATTCCATGGGCTGCGAGGTCACCTGAACAGAATACCCTCAATTACGTCCAATGGGGTACCTTAAGTCACTTGTGAACGAGCGCCCAGTGGATACTTAAATGGAATTAAGTTTCCAGAATTGTAGCTGCCTGTGATATGATTCGAAACAGAGCAGGGATATTTGTCGGGCTGCGTCACAAACTTGTTCGCTGGTGTCATGCTAGCATTGAGGCTGATAGCCGTCATTTTCAAATGGTTCAAATGGCTCTAAGCACTATGGGACTTAACATCTGAGGTCATCAATCCCCTACACTTAGAACTACTTAAACCTAACTAACCTAAGGACATCACACACATCCATGCCCGAGGCAGGATTCGAACCTGCGACCGTAGCAGCCCCGTCAGTTTCAGCACATTTCGTAAGATACAGTACAAATGGTATTTTCAGTATGTCCGTGATGGTATCTGCAGTTAAATGTAACTAATGTAAATAAAAAAATACACAGTAATGTGATTACTGAAATTTCTTGGCAGATTTAAAATGTTTGCTGGACCGAGACTGGGACTCAGGATCTTTGCCTTTCGCAGGCCAGTGCTCTACCAACTGAGCTACCCAAGCACGACTCACGACCCGTCCCCACAGCTTCAGTTCTTCCAGTACCTTGTCTCCTACGTTCCAAACTACACAGAGGGTCTTCTTCGAACCCACAGAAGCTCTTCTGTGAACCTTCGCAGAAGAGTTTCTGTGAAATTTGGGAGGTAGGAGACAAGATACTGGCAAAATTGAAGCTGTGAGGACGAGTCGTGAGGCGTGCTAGGGTAGCTCAGTTGGTAGAGCACTAGCCCGCGCAAGGCAAAGGTCCCGAGTTCGAGTCTGGGTCCAGCACACAGTTCTAATCTGCCAGGAAATTTCATATCAGCGCACACTCCGCTGCAGAGTGAAAATTTCATTCTGGAATGTGTTTACCGTATTCCTATTAGCTCCTTAAGCTGGGTTCTCCGACCACAGGTTCCCTAACTCAAATTGTTCCGTGGAGCACCCTCTATATCCTGTTAAATTTTTGCACGCTCTTGCGGAAACACCCTGTAGGATTGCAGGTGTGCCAATACTTTGTGGTACCACTGTACGATAAAGCAGCCTTCATCGTACGTATAAGGAACGGTTCAGTGAGCACTTCTACCCACAGAATAAGACCGCTTCGGGTACCCTTTCACTTGTATGCAATCTCATAGTTGTACTTTTCTGTGCGTTCTTTGTAATGTCTCTTGCAGCGGTCTCCCCACGATATTTTCAGAAATTTTATAAATTATATAACTCAGTACATATCTCGAAATATCTCTTCTTATCTTACCGATTATCAATGCAAAGTAGTTTCAAGCCCAATTATTCCTTGGAGCGTCCATTTACTCCATGGAATAGCTGCTCTGCTATCTACGTTTTTCTCTTAGGAAAAGAATAGGGGTCTTTTTGCCGATTAGTCGTGAAAGAAGGATGTATATGTATGTATTGTTGGGCTAGTCGCCATCTTGATGAGATTCTGTATGAGAAGGAATTTAATACATGAACTAAACTAAAGTAAGTGTGTTCGCGTATTATTTAACTGATTATTATTGACAGTGACTGCTTACTACGCTGTGTTGCACGGGATCAGTGGGAAACGTCTGATTTACACTGGACGAACCTGCCGGTTTGTATGCTCAAGATATCCAGTTACTTCAAATAAATAGGCTAACACGGTCTTACCAGCAGATCTCCGGTCTTCCCCATGTGATCACCGAAAGTTAATAATTATTAGAAATGTTTCCAGGAAATCGACTGACAATTTTCGTCGCACCGAGACTTCGAAATTGCTTCACTGCCTTATGGAATTTAAGTTAAGCTCAATTTAATCAGGATAGAACAGTATTGAACTGTGTGAATGTGATAAGCCTGCTTTGTGAATGAAAATTCCCTTAATATACGCATGTTTTTACTATCCTGATCAGTGAAGCTAAATCAGGCCGGTGTGAGAGATTTTTTTTTCAAATTTTTGATCCCATACAAAAAATATTAAATCTTCAAGAATAAGAAACATATTCCGCGCAAAGGAAATAACCAGAGAACATACTTTCTGAACCAAAGTACATCAAAACATTTAAAATGGTACCCTAGTACCTGATGTCCTCCCGTAAATGATCTACATTCAGTTCTTGATTGAAGATGTTGGCATGGGCTACCGTCATCATAACCGCCGTCCACTTTCAAAGTAAACACCACACCAATACGGCGAGGAACTGTGAGGCGAGCTGTGGTCCACGAGCCCTGGTGGTCTCTTCCGCGGCCTCGCTTACGATCCTGTATGCGTCTTTCACGTCCTGTTCACTACCTCCTCCTTGACACATCTAATTCATTATTATTAGTGATAATGAATGTATATAATCATTTTGCTGACCATTCTTTTTGTTTTGGGATCACACTTCATTGCTTGAAATTTTAAAGTAATTACTGTCACCAACAACTTTCTGTAAACCTACTTCCTACATACGTATGATTTTTCTTATGATAATCTGAAATCATTAAACACTTGCTATCAGTAGTGAGTACGCCCCGATAGCTGAGTGGTCAACGCGGCGATCTGTCACACGAAGGGGCCCGGGTTCGATTCCCGGCTGGGTCGGAGATTTTCTCCGCTCAGGGACTGGTTGTTGAGTTGTCCTCATTATCATTTCATCATCATCAGTGGAAGGCAACGGGAAACCACCACTGGAATCACTTCCCTAGACGCTCATGCGATGGACATCTCTGACGAGGCTTCCCCTATGAGACGACCTGCCGTAGGACAGAACACAAAGTTTATTTATCAGTAGTGATGCAAATAGGTATCGAAACAAACGTATCAGTGCCTGCTCACACAGTAATATCAGAACAGCCATACATATATGTCTGGACGTGAGTCATTATTTTATGGCAGGGACTTGCACGGCCCAAACTTCATAGGATCACGGAAACATTGCAGTTAGTCATCCCACGGTCACGACGTTTACGTCATTAAAATAAGAAGTCGTAAGTGTGGAATATTTGTGGAAATGTGACATGGTAAATCAGTGCAAGTTTTTCTAACATGAAGGAAGTGGGTCGGTAACAGCCAGATGCTTGCGTAGTTACGTGACTGGGCGCAGTCACGCGTTGCTTGATACGCTGACTCACGGCGGAACGAGCTACAATTTCATGTGACGCGGTAGCAGCATGCGATCATCGCCGTGCGAGCGAAGTTCACGGTGGTCGCTTCAGCGAGTGGTTCCCCTGAAATCGTGTGGCCTGCGGTTGATAGCTACACGTTGGAAAAAAAAAAAAAAAAAAAAAAAACAAAACAAAACAGTTTTCTTACTTTCTAGCTGTTGGAACAGCTGTATGTACACTATTGGCCATTAAAATTTCTACACCAAGAAGAAATGCAGATGATAAACGGGTGTTCATTGGACAAATATATTATACTGGAACTGACATGTGATTACATTTTCACGCAATTTGGGTGCATAGATCCTGACAAATCAGTACACAGAAGAACCACCTCTGGCCGTAATAACGGCCTTGATACGCCTGGGCATTGAGTCAAACAGAGATTTGATGCCGTGTACAGGTACAGCTGCCCATGCAGCTTCAACACAATACCACAGTTCATCAAGAGTAGTGACTGGCGTATTGTGACGAGCCAGTTGCTCGCCCACCATTGACCAGATGGTTTCAATTGGTGAAGGATCTGGAGAATGTG
Source organism: Schistocerca nitens (assembly GCF_023898315.1). NCBI lineage: Eukaryota > Metazoa > Arthropoda > Insecta > Orthoptera > Acrididae > Schistocerca > Schistocerca nitens. The sequence continues at coordinate 368,771,424 of NC_064620.1, read as the reverse complement.
CTGGCCAGGGCAGCAGTCGAACATTTTCTGTATGCAGAAAGGCCCGTACAGGACCTGCAACATGCGGTCGTGCATTATCCTGCTGAAATGTAGGGTTTCGCAGTGATCGAATGAAGGGTAGAGCCACGGGTCGTAACACATCTGAAATGTAACGTCCACTGTTCAAACTGCCGTCAATGCGAACAAGAGGTAACCGAGACGTGTAACCAATGGCACCCCATACCATCACGCCATGTGATACGCCAGTATGGCGATGACGAATACACGCTTCCAGTGTGCGTTCACCGCGATGTCGCCAAACACGGATGCGACCATCATGATGCTGTAAGTAGAACCTCGATTCATCCGAAAAAAATGACGTTTTGCCATTCGTGCACCCAGGTTTGTCGTCGAGTACACCATTGCAGGCGCTCCTGTCTGTGATGCAGCGTCAAGGGTAACCGCAGCCATAGTCTCCGAGCTGATAGTCCATGTTGCTGCAAACGTCGTCGAACTGTTCGTGCAGATGGTTGTTGTCATGTCCATTATAATTATCCGGGCTGTTATGCCGTGGTCGGTTGATGAATTCTGTGTCGAGTCCCAACGTTTCGTCTCCGACTGCGGGAGACATCTTCAAGGTGGTCCGTAGCTTGATGGAAGGTCCAACACACCCACTGGCTCACTACTGACTGCCGCTAAATTCCGTGTCCGCGCGCTCCCACGCCGCGGCGTGACGTCACGTGTTTTGAAAACGTCAGTGCAGTTGGCCGCTGTCCGTCGCCGTCGATCGCCGTTGCCATCACCCAGTAGTGGACGGGTGGTACACATCTTCTTTAACACCGGCATCCATATACCGTTTAATTTCACGCCCTCCTCCTTTCGGTTGAAATTATTTGGATGTTTAGCGATTTCGATTGCCTCCCTGTAGAGCCTTTCGTAATATCCGCTTGTGGCCGCTAGTACTTGCGTCTCCTCGAAACGAACACTGTGGTTCCCTGGCTGGAAAGCATGCTCCGCAACAGCTGATCTCCAGAAGAAGAGAGTGCAGCTTTTGTGTTCCCTCACATTCCTGTCTCGTTGCTGATCCGTCGGCGTTATACCGAAGTTTCTGAAGATAAAGCGACTGTTCTATTCGGGAAAGGCACAACGCATTTTCAAACGGACTGAGGAGCCCTTACTACGAGAGCGCATTCAGCAGACCCGACGGGACTTGGCAAGCACAAACTGTAAGTTAATGTCTCTCCATATTACGATCAGTAATAAACTGCGCAGCGGTGACTGGGATAAAATTGATAGACTGCTGCATGATACCATGGGGAAGCGTATGTTGACAACGTCTAATAGACAGAAGAAGAAGTTTGATAATTCGCTACCTAATCAGACTGTTCGGCATTTAGACGTTTCCCGGACCGTTATCAATTTGTCCAAACGTTCGTTATCTGACGATGAGACATCTGTGCTTGCCAAGGGAGGAAATTTTGCTGTTAGTCCGCGTTTTGTGCCCACGGAAGAAATTATAGCCAGTGTAGAAGCAGGAATTCGCAGTGTGGATTCTGTAACAGCTGAAGAAATCCGTATAGAAACAGTGAGAATATTAGCCAATGCAAAACCGCCGAAAAGTAATATAACTGTGGGTGAGGGAAGAGCTTTAAAACTCCTGAATGACGACGACAGTATTTTGGTTCTCCCAGCTGACAAAGGAAGCGCAACGGTGGTTATGGATGTGGCCGACTATCAGAGTAAAATTACTGATCTACTGGATTCGCAAGCATATAGGAAGTCGAATGACCCCACTAACAACGTTCTCAGAACTGTGTCGCGGTTAATAAAAAAGTCCTCCATTGAAGAGAGTGTACAGAAAGGTGTCTGCAATTCGGTTGCGCTACCACCGAGGCTTTATGGATTGCCCAAAAATCATAAAGAAAATGTGCCGTTAAGACCGATACTAAGTGCCATTGGTTCGCCCACCTACTCGTTAGCCAAGTTTTTGACTACGCTGTTAAAACCACATGTGGGCCGTTCGGACTCTTATATAAAGAATTCGACACATTTCATCAGCAGATTGAATGGCATAGTGGCCCAGCCGGAGGACATATTGGTCAGCTTCGATGTGGTATCGCTGTTTACCATGGTTCCACTTAATGATGTATTGGAACAGCTGGATCGAATTTTTCCTGCCGACATTTCAGAACTGTTTAAGTGTTGTTTGACGACCACATATTTCAAGTGGAATGAACAGTTTTATGAGCAAACGGATGACGTGGCTATGGGACGCCCCCTAAGTCCCGTAATTGCAAACTTTTTTATGGAGAAATTCGAAGAACAGGCCTTAGGTACTGCCAGCAGAAAACCAAATGTATGGTTCCGATACGTGGATGACACGTTTGTGCTGTGGAGACATGGTAGGGAGGAACTAAGCCGGTTCCACGAACACCTGAACAGTATAAACACGAGAATTCAGTTTACAATGGAGGAGGAGGTAGACGGCAAATTACATTTCCTCGATGTGCTTGTTTTTAGAAACGAAAATGGTAGTTTGGGCCACTCAGTATACCGCAAACCCAAGCACACAGACCGTTATTTGCACCGGGATTCGAACCACCACCCACAACAGAAGCTGGGTGTTATCAAGACGTTAGCGGACAGAGCTAGAAATATTTGTGAACCTGAGTTGCTCGACGCTGAGATGGAACATCTCCACAATGCACTAATGAAGAACGGATATTCGTCCGCCGAAATAAAACGTGCGTTGAGGCAGCCACGCAGAAATTATACTGACTTACAGGCTACTGCCAAATCTAAGATTTCCCTGCCGTTTGTTAAAAATGCAACTGAAAGAATAGGGAGGATCTTGACGAAGCGTAATATTACCGTAATTTACAAGCCCACCAGGAAGATACAGGAATACCTTAAGCCTGCCAAGGACGCTCGCAAACCATTGGAAAAATCTGGAGTGTATAGGATCCCATGCAGCTGTGGTGATGTTTATGTGGGTACCACTAAAAGAACGGTTTCTAAACGTTTGGAAGAGCACAAGGGAAATTGTAGAAGAGGAGAAACGGAACGATCAGCTGATGCGGAGCATGCTTTCCAGCCAGGGAACCACAATATTCGTTTCGAGGAGACGCAAGTACTAGCGGCCACAAGCGGATATTACGAAAGGCTCTACAGGGAGGCAATCGAAATCGCTAAACATCCAAATAATTTCAACCGAAAGGAGGAGGGCGTGAAATTAAACCGTATATGGATGCCGGTGTTAAAGAAGATGTGTACCACCCGTCCACTACTGGGTGATGGCAACGGCGATCGACGGCGACGGACAGCGGCCAATTGCACTGACGTTTTCAAAACACGTGACGTCACGCCGCGGCGTGGGAGCGCGCGGACACGGAATTTAGCGGCAGTCAGTAGTGAGCCAGTGGGTGTGTTGGACCTTCCATCGAGCTACGGACCCCCTTGAAGATGTCTCCCGCAGTCGGAGACGGAAGGTTGGGACTCGACAGAGAATTCACAACCGACCACGGCATAACAGCCCGGATAATTATAATGGACATGATATTTCCGCCCGTGAAAGTCTACATTTTAGTATCAGATGGTTGTTGTCTTGCAAACGTCCCCATCTGTTGACTCAGGGATCGAGACGTGGCTGCACGATCCGTTACTGCCATACGGGTAAGATGCCTGTCATTTCGACTGCTAGTGATACGAGGCCGTTGGGATCCAGCACGGCGTTCGATATTACCCTCCTGAACCCACCGATTCCATATCTGCTAACAGTCATTGGATGTCGACCAACTCGAGCAGCAATGTTGCGATACGATAAACCGCAATCGCGATAGGCTACAATCCGACCTTTACCAAAGTTGGAGCCGGCCGCGGTGGTCTAGCGGTTCTGGCGCTGCAGTCCGGAACCGCGGGACTGCTACGGTCGCAGGTTCGAATCCTGCCTCGGGCATGGGTGTGTATGATGTCCTTAGGTTAGTTAGGTTTAAGTAGTTCTAAGTTCTAGGGGACTTATGACCTAAGATGTTGAGTCCCATAGTGCTCAGAGCCATTTGAACCATTTGAACCAAAGTTGGAAACGTGATGGTACGCATTTCTCCTCGTTACACGAGGCATCACAACAACGTTTCACCAGGCAACGTCGGTCAACTGCTGTTTGTGTATGAGAAATCGGTTGGAAACTTTCCTCATGTCAGCACGTTGTAGGTGTCGCCACCGGCGCGAACCTTGTGTGAATGCTCTGAAAAGCTTATCTTTTGCATATCATAGCATCTTCTTCCTATCGGTTAAATTTCGCGTCTGTAGCACGTCATCATTGTGGTGTACAAGTTTTAATGGCCAGTAGTGCAAATGAAGCAAACTCCTCCAGGAATGTCCGCAGCTCGTGGTCGTGCGGTAGCGTTCTCGCTTCCCACGCCCGGGTTCCCGGGTTCGATTCCCGGCGGGGTCAGGGATTTTCTCTGTCTCGTGATGACTGGGTATTGTGTGATGTCCTTAGGTTAGTTTGGTTTAAGTAGTTCTAAGTTCTAGTGGACTGATGACCATAGATGTTAAGTCCCATAGTGCTCAGAGCCATTTGAACCACCTCCAGGAATCTTCCACATTTTACATAGAAGTAAAAGAAAGGAAACAGTGGTTCCAATGTTATGCTTAGGAAACCACTGCAATGATCCGTTGTTAATTTTGAGAAAATGAACTTGTAAAAAAAAAATCTTTTTTTGCAAACACCAACGTTGTCCATACCCCTTGTTAGTCAATCTTTAGACAGAACCTACAGCAAAGGAAATCAAGAGTAAATCTGGAAAAGAAATTAGAGTTCTGTCATAGGAAATAAAAGCTATAAGAGAAACTGGAGAAGTCCACCGTTTGGAAGACACCATTTGAGTAGACTCGTTTTACTCAGAAATGTATCGACACTTTCTGCGCTATCGTCAGTGCCTAGTGAGCAAGAGACCCTACTTCAAGCCCTGGCTACGGCACAAATTTTAGTTTATTATTTCAGCTTCTATTCTTTTCTCTCTGTTTCTCTGTCTTGCAATCCAGGCACAGTTTACGATTACAATTGCTTTTGCTCCTCGTCTACGGTCAATAGTCAGTCAAAATCTGGCATTAATATAACACACCTTTCAGCAGAGTCATCAACGACTTGTAACTCCTCAACTATCCTTTTACAGTCTAAATATGAAGAACTGCTCGATCAGGTCGAAGGATATTGTTGAATAAACCAGTCTCCACAGCCATCATGCAAGAGAACGAATTTCTGCTCTTGCTTGACATGAAGTCGGCTAATGTTTTCTCTGAAACAGAGATGAGAGTGAATTAGAAGATACAAAACAATGAATTAAAACCAGTCATATAGAGCAATCAGCATAATATTAATCCTAACGCATATTGGTCCATCCAGTTCTCCAATATCTGTTTTCCATTTGTAGAGTCTTTCTGACTGAATTTATTACCATTTCGATTTTCGTTTGTGCGCGTACTTCATTATCAAAGAGCGATAAGAGAGACAACCGATATGATAAATACTACAAATGATGACTGAAACCCCATAAAGTTGCTTTTGAAAGCATGGAATCTTTTCATTTGATTTCAGTTATTTTAGGAACATAGATCCAGATGAGGAGATTTAACAGCTGTACCACACTGAAAATACAGTTTGAAAAAGAACACAAATAGTAATGATACATCTTTCAACGTATATTTATTTTCAACAGATGGTTAAAGTTATGATGATCTTGGCAGAAACATTTTTAAGGAATGAGTAGCTGCTTTCATGCGTACTGCTTGATGCATTGCCACAGGAGAGAATATTTTCAGTTATTTTCCAACGGCTCCTACGAAAAATATTACGTAGAGCTCTATGAGTTCACGGCAATCAGCTCTCACTGTTGGTTTACCTAATCATCTTACATAAAAGTCTAACATCTCCTTTAATTTCTGAATAATTATAAACCAAATAGATGGTCTTTTGCGAGTGTAATAATTACACTGATACTTTTCCATTTTTTCCTCAAATGTTTAAAAACTGATACGTCAGGACTCTTTTTACACTCTTTTTTAAAAAAAGTTTGTGTATGGGAGGATGGTATAGGGAATACAACTCCTGCCCAGTTTTTGATAAAGTAATACACATGTCCCATTAAAATGTCCATTGTTTGAGGCAGTCGTGTCACTGCAGAGAATATGCACATTGTCCTCAGTTCCCCAGTACTTTGTTGCATTCCAAACAGCGTTTGCCTGCTCTTTACCAAAACCATTCTGTAATTTGGATCAACGATTAGAAGTCATTCTTCTTTTGAGTCCCTGACATTTAATGCTGGCTACAGGTTACCATCCCAATGGTACGTTCTGAACAGAGCTCGCATTTAAGTCAGCATGTTGCAAGGATTAAACACCAGGCAAATTTAAAAAATAAATCAAACTTGAAACAAACATTTATAAGTAAACCAAATGCAACAAATAAAAACGAATTTCATCTTGACCTGTGCGATCCATTGTTGCAGTAAACATACAATTCAATGCAGTTGGAAAACGCCATTTCAAAAGTTTTCTAAAGAAATACTGTCACCACAGCATTTCATCAGAATCCACACTGGCAAAGAACTATTTAGACGTTTTATATGAAAATATATTCAGCAGGATAAGGGAAGATATAGGTGATCGATACATGTGGATCTCTGTCGATGAGACAACTGATCGACAAAGTCAATATGTGGCCAATTTGATCGTTGGAAAGTTAGATACTGACACTAGCTTTGTACCTCATCTGATCTGCAGCAAGGAGCTAAAAAAGACTAACCAGGAAACAAACAACTGCTCACTTTGTAAATAAAGTCATCAAATTACTTTTCCCCAACAGTCTAGATGAAAATAAAGTACTTGTAATCCACACTGATGCAGCAATATACATGACTGCTGCTGTTAAATTGTTGAAAGTATTTTACCCAGCCTTGCTCCATTTCACATGTCATGCCCACGCCATGAATCGCGTAACTAAGACGAGACGTCTCGAATTTCCACTTGTGAATAAGCTAGTTTCAACCATTAAAAAGGTTTTTATTAAAGCACCTGCAAAAATTCAGTTATTTCGAGAGGAAATTCCCAACGTACAATTCCACCAGAACTCATACATACTCGCTGGGGAACGTGGCTAGAGGCTGTGGAGTATTACAACGAGGATTTGGAAGACATTAAGAACATTCTTCTTAAATTGCAGGAGGCAGCTAAATATCTTCTAAAGGACCCAACAATTTCCAACGACATTGCATACATAAAATCTCATTACGTATTTTTGGTCCTTACAGCTTTAGAGTGTTCAGGGAAACCAGTCTACAAGCAACTGTGATTGATAGAAGAGGTAACGGAAAAAATCAACTTGGTCCCAGGTTCTATTGGTATGAAAGTTGGCGAGAAACTAAAGACAGCGCTACAATAAATAAATAAATAAATAAAACCAAGACCGACCACCCTCTGTACAGTGGCTGACATCTTATCAGGTAAATCAACGGAACGTGAGTGTGCAGTCCCATTGCGCCCAATACCACCATTTAAATATGTTCCGGTGACATCTGTTGGCGTGGAACGCTCATTCTCGGCATATAAGATGCTATTAACAGACAAGAGAGGCATTTTCTCAACGAAAAATCTGGAGAAAGTGTTAGTTATTTACTGTGACTGTAATTATTGACATGGACAATAATATAATGTGGATTTTTGTCAATTTATTTATCTTTCTAGACAATAAAATTTCAGATTTTGATTATCTATTTCCTGATTTTTATAACCTATTTTTGTAAGTGATAGAACCTACTTTAGGTAAGTAATTTAAAACTTTTAGGAACCTAAAAGTCCGAAGTCTACTCATAAGAGTACACGCTCAAATTGTTACAGGTTATTGTGCTTCAATCGCAACAAAATTTTGTACAGACACGTTTCAGAGACATTCAGACAGTAATGACGAGTGAGCGCTCAAAAATATTGAAGTCGGAGCTAAGGGACACCCCAACATCCATCACTCGCATACAGCGAGAACCCACTCTCATCACTGAAGATAAGAGAGCGGCATTTCACACTCCAGTCAACTATTTCAGGATACCAGAAGAGTCATGCATGGCACGGCCGTGGTGTCAATGGCAGCCTTGCCGGGTGCACACATGATCCTAATTTTGATGCAAACTGATTGTTTCCAATTCTCCTCGGTGACGCAGTAGATGCGACAAGTGTCTGGATTTCTCCCTGGTTGACGAAACGCTAATGTAAAACCAGTCGAGACTAAAAGATCGTCGCATGCACTGTGTAAATAACATTATACCATATGATCTCTACATGTGCTGAGCGCAGAATAAGATCATAATTGCACACTGCACTACTCTAGGGAAGTAGTGTCTGGTGTTACTATGTCTCTAGAGTAAGGCAGTGTTTCAATTGCCGGCCGCTGTGACCGAGCGCTTCAATCCGGAACCGAGCTGCTGCTCCGGTCGCAGGTTCGAATCCTGCCTCGGGCATGGATGTGTGTGATGTCCTTAGGTTACTTAGGTTTAAGTAGTTCTAAGTCTAGGGGACTGATGACCTCAGATGTTAAGTCTCATAGTGCTTAGAGCCATTTGAACCATTTTTAGTGTTTCAATTGTGGTCTCCTTCTGCACATATGGGGATTGATGATCTTCCACCATAACCGAGTCCATCAACATGAGGTAGCAAATATGAGGTAGCCAAGGAGGTGGAAACGTGGGTTCTACTATGCCAAGACTGCTTGGTAGCAGCTACAACAGGAAAACACAATTAGTAAGCAGGAGTACAAAATAAGATAGTATTTATTACTTAACTTTGTTGTAGTCCATGATCTATCGGTTGGTTGACAATTATAGAAGACGCGATTTGACTAAGCGTCTGTAGAATGACATAATTTACAAGTCACAAATCTTGCAGTGACGAACTAATCTCTCGTAATCTTGAATGTCGAATCCGGTTAATTTGATTGGAACTGGGCTACTGAGTCTTGATGGCAGCAATGACTGAGCTGCAGACGATGTCTAACATCGGCGCTGGCTGACCACTGAGCGCGGCTACGAACTGCAGACTGGCACAACTGCACTACTCTCCTGCTGCACATGAAAGTGGCCTAGCGGCGAGCGTAAGTACTGCGACTGACTGTGTACTCTTTGGCTAACACAGCCGCTCTTCTGTTCCGTTTATCGAGAGAATCGCATCCGGCGGCTCGATCTCTCAGGCGGTGTGGTAGCATGACTGACGACACCACACGGATTAGGTGACATAACGTTATTACACACTGGCAGCGACGATCTTTTAGTCTTGAGTGATTTTAAGTTAATGTTTCGTCGACCTGTACAATAAGATTGAGGTACGCAGCGTGCTAAAAATATATGACGCTTAGTCCTGGAGGCTGGTGATACTACAAAGAAAAAAATATTATCTTGTGATCTCAAGGTGGCTCACAACTTTAGCCGCAACTACTATTCAACAAAAATTATAAATTGCTGTACTGACAGGTAACAGATTTTTTTCTGAATCTAGTAAGTGTAAATGGTCATTTCAGTTAGAAGTGAAATTATAGAGGCTCCTATTTCGTTCCAACATGTGACCATCTTCCTTTGACTTCAATAAAAAGAAATGTTCAAATGTGTGTAAAATTTTATGGGACTTAACTGCTATGGTCATCAGTCCCTAACCTTACACACTACTTAACCTAAATTATCCTAAGGACAAACACACACACCCATGCCCGAGGGAGGACTCGAACCTCCGCTGGGACCAGCACAGTCCACGACTGCAGCGCCTCAGACTGCTCGGCTAATCCCGCGCTGACTTCCATAATATTGTAAGTAGGCTGTTTCGGTTTTTATGCTGGTAACGTCACGTAGCGCTCTGTATGAAAATCACTGACTGTGCTGTGTGCAGTCGGTGGCTGGTTTGCATTGTTGGAATATTCGCTATTGTAGCGTTGCGCAGTTGGAGGTGAGCCGCCAGCAGTGGTGGATGTGGGGAGAGAGATGGCAGAATTTTGAGAGCGGACGATCTGGACGTGTGTCCATCAGAAAGAGTAAATTTGTAATACTGTATATCATGAACTGATATATATATATGATGTTATTAAGGTAAATACATTGTTTGTTCTCTATCAAAATCTTTCATTTGCTAACTATGCCTATCAGTAGTTAGTGCCTTCAGTAGTTAGAATCTTTTATTTACCTGACAGTATTGGCACTCGCTGTATTGCAGTAGTTCGAGTAACGAAGATTTTTGTGAGCTAAGTGATTCATGGAAGGGATAGGTTATTGTTAGAGCCATTCTTTTGTAGGGATTTTTGAAAGTCAGATTGCGTTGCGCTAAAAATATTGTGTCAGTTTAGTGTTAATCAGAATAAGTAAAGAGAGAAATGTTTGAGTACGTTCAGTTTTGCTCAGCTGTTTGAAAATCAAATAACGTAAGAGGTTTATCAGCACAGTAATTCACAAATTTTTCTAAGGGGATGTTTCAATATACCAAAAACACGCGCTGAACGAAATTTTGTTGTAGACATTTTTGTATTACGTCCTGCCGTGCGAGTGGGCGAATTTTGGTTCCCCCTGTATATTTTTCGTGGTAGACTGAAAAACGTTACTGTCAAACTGATTATAATGCATGATGAATAATAATATAGTGCATAATCAATTATGTTCGAGTGCATGATTCTTGGCCTGCGTAGATTGAACTGGCAATATAAAAAACTCTTGACAAGTTATAGACCACTTCGAGCAGTTTTCCGTCTTATACATAGTGAGTTACACTTTTGTGTCAGACGTTTGCATTAATCAGAACATTCACCAGAGGTAGCGACTGCACTACCCTCGAAGGTGCGAACAGCGCGCTTATGGCTGCACATCTGTCTCTGTTGTCGGCTGAGTAACCGCCCGAGATAACTTTCTACAGTAGCAGCAGGCAGAGTCAGCTGCCGCATACCAACCGCCTCGTCATACCGACTGCAGCTTAAGCCGCACAAGTGTTCGTGCAGGCGTCCTTGCGGCGTGGCTGTCTCTCTGCAACTGCTCACCGCTTAGTCGAAACCAGAGTCTACACCACTGTGCAACCTCAAAGTGGACGCTGTAAGAGTATAGTCAGCGGCTGTGGAAAGTGCGCACACAGTTGCTAAGGTCCTTGCGGAGATGCCACTGCCATGACCTTCCACGTGTCATGGACCAATAGCATCCGGCTTTCTGTTTGCCGCACCGTTTCCCGCGCTGTCTCAAAAAACAACGGGCCGCAGCACGGCCTTTAGAGGCCACGGATCAACGCAGCCTATAGATGCAATGTTTCTTTGGATGCGTTTATGCTGCCTCTCGCTGCTCGCTGGCATGGCCTGGCGATGATGAATCAAACCGCCTGCGCCTTACCGGCCCATTTAACCTGCACCATCGCTGCTCGCTTCGATCGTCGCCAGGCGATGATATTCAACTGGTTTGGCTCGATGCACACTAGCCATTCAGTATCACGAGTCGCCGGGCCATTTTCTCGCGCATTTCAGCAGTGCGTGTGAAACAATGGAGCCGCGTAGACTACGGTAGAGAACTGTGTTGCTTAGCAGTGATATCGCCGATCGTCGCCTTCTCAACCCGAGCGGCAGCTGCCGTCACTCTGCAATGAAAGGATGCAAGAAGGAAGATCAGGTTTAAAGTCGCGTTAACATGGAGGTCACTCTTGACGGAGCAAAAGCTCGGATTGTGTCGTGGGAAACGAAATCGGTCATCCTCTTTAAAAGGAACCATACCGGCATTTACCTGGAGAGGTTTAGGCAGATCACGGAAAACCTAAATCTGGATTAGCGGACGCGGGTTTGAACCGTCGTCCTCCCGAATGCGAGTCCATTCCGCTAATACCTGCCTGCAATGGATGGCCGCGTGGGATTAGCCGAGCGGTCTTGGCGCTGCAGTCATGGACTGTGCGGCTGGTCCCGGCGGAAGTTCGAGTCCTCCCGCGGGCATGGGTGTGTGTGTTTGTCAAAAATGGTTCAAATGGCTCTGAGCACTATGGGACTTAACTGTTGTGGTCATAAGTCCCCTAGAACTTAGAACTACTTAAACCTAACTAACCTAAGGACATCACACACATCCATGCCCGAGGCAGGATTCGAACCTGCGGCCGTAGCAGTCGCACGGTTCCGGACTGCGCGCCTAGAACCGCGAGACCACCTCGGCCGGCGTGTGTTTGTCCTTAGGATAATTTAGGTTAAGTAGTGTGTAAGCTTAGGGACTGATGACCTTAGCAGTTAAGTCCCATAAGATTTCACAGACATTTGAACATTTTTTGCAGTGGATGCAGCGGGTTTGTACGTGGAAGTGTTGACTGAAGAACTGAGAAAAATACCCTGAAATATGGAATACATCTCGCAAGCATTATCATCATGAGACTAAGGAGTCAGCCATATTGTTTCAAGTCAAGCGAGAGCCCTTTAATCTGAATTAAAGTATTTCTCTGCCTCGTGATGACTGGGTGTTGTGTGATGTCCTTAGGTTATTTAGGTTTAAGTAGTTCTAAGTTCTAGGGGACTGATGACCATAGATGTTAAGTCCCATAGTGCTCAGAGCCATTTGAACCATTTTTTTAATTAAAATAAATCTTCAGTTAATAACAAGAGTGTAAAACATTCAGTGGGTGAGTTCAAAACCTATTCTTGCCTTTCTTAATGCTTTATTGTATTTCAGCCACAAAATTCATAACAGCACTCATTTAGTGACATAAATTGGATAGTCTTTCACATTCGGGAATAAATTGATTGTTACCGGTACATTTGTCTGGCCTTGGTTCTGTAACACTTCTGACACTAAATGTAACTGGGCTTTCTCTTTTGATGCTAGTAAATTGTCAGGATGAGCATTACTGCAAAGGGCATTTGATTCTACAGCATTATGTCAGGGTGAAAATACTAAATAAATTAATTTTTCTCTCTTAACAACATGTGGGCAGATTGGGTTCTTCCTTGGCTCGGGTATGAGGTGGAACGAAACAGCATTTTTACATAAGATCACTTTTATTGAAAGTTTTGTACAACTGTTTCCTTACTGGATGTTCTACCTCGGAGAGCGGCAGCTGTGTCGTTTGCGAAGCCTTCTGCTGCGGCAGCGGCGGCGTCTGATTATGCGTGGCAGTGTGTATCTCGTGTCGCCGTCTCGCCCAGTTGACTGGAGACGCGCATTGTGCTGTGGCCCGTTTAATTATTGAGAACGAAGTAGTGAATCGGATGGTGATACCTTGGATGTGGCTTCCCAGTGTTTCTCTTCTCTAATCGGCCGCGTGTGTTGTGCGTCGGCCAGCAGAGCGGCGCGGCGGGGGAAAGCTAGTGTCCCGGACTCGAACAACGGACTCCCGCTTGCCAATCTTCGGCTGTCAGATCTTCATCCCAGCTCACAGGTGACTGCTGATGTGAGGCCGTCTCCTTCCCGTTCTCACGAGTCACCCGGGTACGTAAAAATCAGACTTCAAATACCTTTTAACTTCTGTCTTCTGGCACCGAGGCTGCGGCTTGCTATTCCATTACAGCGGCGGACTTGGTGTGTCTGTGTATGATGTCTCTTCATGCATGACGGTCTTCAGCACCGAAACTGACTGAAAACTACTGCTACTCTCGTCGGGCCCACTGCGTCTCGCGTATTTATTCACTTCAGTTCACTGGAGGTGAACGACTTCACGGTCATCGCCTCTTCTGTCACGTTGAAAAGCTCCTCGAAGAATCTTCTTAACGTCGGTCATTGGCTTTTGGAATGTAGGCGAGGGCCTTTGCTCACATGTGACAACTGAGAAACACGTGAGCCGGTCGGGCGGTGCTCTGACGCCTGAATCCACAGGGTCCGCTTATGTGGGGAGGGCGATGGCTTCTCCTGTCACGTTGAAAAGCTTCTCGGAGAATCTTCTTGACGTGAGCCGGTCGGGCGATGCCCTGACGGCTGAATCGACAGTTTCCGCTTCTCTCCTGAACGTGCTGACTTCAAGCGCCGGCCCTTGCCACTGCTGCTTTGTCCGCTGTTTGCCAGTGTGTAATTCTTCTAAACTAAACTAAGTTTTCATGTATTTTCTAATTTCTACTTCACTTCACATTGATTTCACTAATTTATTTACCTATCTTAAGTACCACTCAACAGTTCTCCATCAGCATTGTCTATAAATTAAGCAGAGAAAAATTTTCTACTACTGTTAAGTGAACATCGTCCTTGCTACTACTATTAAGCGAATTTCCTCCTTGGATTGGTGTGAATTCATTGTCAGATCACGTAGCATGCTTTTCAGGTCCCCTGGCATTTTCACCTACCGTTCGTGTGTGAATTTCAAATGGTTCAAATGGCTCTGAGCACTATGGGACTCAACTTCTGAGGTCATTAGTCCCCTAGAACTTAGAACTGGTTAAACCTAACTAACCTAAGGACATCACACACATCCACGCCCGAGGCAGGATTCGAACCTGCGACCGTAGCGGTCTCGCGGTTCCAGTCTGCAGCGCCTAGAACCGCACAGCCACTTCGGCCGGCGTGTGAATTTCGGTATGTTCTCTGTTTCCAAGACTTACCACACAGATTTAGAACTTTCGTTACTGTTTACGCAGTGCTGTGTCGCTGATGCTGTGTTGATAATGCAGAACAATTTGAGTGTAGCTTCTACACAGATATGTGGAAAAAAAGAACCGTTGACGCTACAGCTTTTGTTTTACTGTTAAGTCATCGAAAGACTGCGCATTCATTCGAAAATAAAGAATTTACTTTCATCTTCTCTTAAATCCATAGTCACGAACGTTCTTCTCAAAAACACGTGAACTAACCAGTGGGTGTGTCCAAAAAATCTAGTTGCCTTTCTTAATGCATTTACAACCCAAATCAGCAAACACTACTTGCTTTCTTCTGCCTACGTGTGTGCAAAGTGTGTGAAATCTTATGGGACTTAACTGCTAAGGTCATCAGTCTCTAAGCTTACACACTACTTAACCTAAATTATCCTAAGGACAAACACACGCACCCACGCCCGAGGGAGGACTCGAACCTCCGCCGGGATCAGCCGCACAGTCCGTGACTGCAGCGCCTAAGACCACTCAGTTAATCCCGCGCGGCTTCGTGTGGGCACATTGGCTTCCAGTCCAGTACTACTGCTTGATTTACGCAGCGACGCCGGTGTGTGTGCACTGAAATGATTTCTGACGCCGCAATCTCGCTGCGAGCACACGCGACCATTACTCGTTAGTGTGCATCGAGCCCTTCTTTTTCGCGCTGTGACCACCGCTGTATGTCCTGAAATTTGAGCTGTGATTGGCTGCTTCAAGGTCACTCCAGCAGTGCCATGTTTGACTGTTGTTCGTTGAGCGCGGTCTCTCGGGGTCTATAAGCAGAAATACTATTCATAAGGGCTACAGTATGCACAGATCTTTGAAAGTGGAGATAGGGCCGATCTGATAACATGTACTTATTTATACCTTGTGCTAGTACACTTTGCACAACTACAAAAGCGTATTAATCAAATTCAGAGATAGAAGCAATTCAGAGGCGGCCCGCAGGATTTGTTACCGGTAGGTTAGAACAACACGTAAGTGTTACGGAGATGCTTCGGGAACTCAAACGGAAATCCCTGGACGGAAGGCGACGTTCTTTTCGAGAAACACTGTTGAGAAAATTTAGAGAACCGGTATTTGAAGCTGACTGCCGAAGTATTTACTGCCGCCAACAAACTTGGCACGTAAGTGCTACTAAGATAAGATACGAGAAATTAGGGCTCGCTCTATTTGCGAGTGGGACAGAAGGGGAAATCACAATTAGTGGTTTAGGGTACGCACCATAGGTGGCTTGCGGAGTATCTATGTAGATACAGATGTAGATATAGACATCTATGAAATTAATTATATCTTTTAGCATCTGGCGTTTTTGATCTCCAACTAGAAAGTAAATAGGTACTGTATTCCAAGCTTTTGTCACAGTTCTTCCACAATGAAGTCTCATCTTAGATTAATTTATTCTTTTAGTTGCAATTGCGAAATGCACATTGTATTAATTGTAGGATGTGGACAACAAGTAATTGTTTGCGTTTTGTAATGTAAAATGTGACCCACTGTAAAACCATAGCAGATGACTGTCCATTACAATCGGACGTCGCCCAGGTAAAAATTCGCGTGTATTTCGACTTTGCATCACTAAAATAACACGACGGACCGACACTAGACATGCAGTGATACCTAATAATTCGTTTTTTTTTTTATCGTGCAATATCTTACACTACGCTAAACCAAGCCAAACTCGCGCAAACTCCGTAGGCTTGAGGCTTTGACGCCACTCAAAAAGTGGAATTTATTTGTGAACGGAGACGGATATCAGTGTCACTACCATTTAAAAGCTTTTGTACTTTTATCAATATTTCAGTTGCAGTATGTATGATCCAAAACCGGCTCCGGATTTACGATTTTTCCGAACTGGGTCAGAAACTTGATAGTAGTTCCCCCTCTCCTTGAGCGTTCAAGCTTCCTATTTTCAACTGTAATTACGACTTTAATAAAAATGGCAAAGGTAATGTTAATCAGAACACTAGGAGGAGTTGTGGTCTACATAACAATAGATTTATTCGCTCTTAACATGACAAGACAAAAACAACATAGGAAATGGCTAAGAAACTACCCACAAACATTTTTTTTATTGGACAAATGCTTTTAATGAAATGCGATCTATGGTGAGCAAAGTGATCAGCTGGGGATCAACACACCACACTAACCAGAACTAATCGCTTTACCTGACTTCGTACGTGTGAATCCGTGGTATGGCCCATAAACCACGCTACTATCAAGCATCTATACTCTACTATTCCATAGAGAAAAATATGGTTCCAAAGAACTGAGTGCTGAAAAGCTTATATTGGAGCCCTACGACATAGCAGCGAATACTTTACCCCTCTGCAGGTCAGAGCAGCACACCACGATTCGCTCGGTAACTGGAGTAATGGACGGCAGCAATCTGTTATTAATCGCGCTCACCCGAAAAATGCAAGTACGCGGTCTCGCGTCGTCTTATTCGGAACACAGGTACTCCCAATGAGCCTCTGAAACCCCGGTGGATTCTAATGTGTAGGTGGACCCGTTTGCTGGTTTGCCAAACCAAGACTACGTGTAATGACTATGCGTGATGGAAAGTGTAAATGTTTAGACGGCCGACTAGAGACAAATAGTACACCCACGCATCACTCGTTGTGTGCATGATGCAAGAAGCAGTACCTCTTGACGGTTCAGATGGTGACTGAAACAGGCTCTAAGTGGCACACTAGTGAAGGACACAAGTCTCACCGTTTAGGTAAAGACCTGCAGTTCTTCACTAGAAAAGTGCCAGTACAAGAGAGACCTCTTCTCTTTCTTTCATCTTTTCTCGCCAGCTAGGTAGCATAGCACATTTACATCTTAGACTAATCCCACTTTAGCACAAGCCAATCATGAGCTGGAGCGTAATATTCGAAGCTAGGAGACCGCCCCTTGCTCTGCATAACAGATTTGACCAATCAGCGACTTTAAACATTAATTGGGAGAAATGGAAAAAAGATTCAGCTTCGCGACCTCTTTCCTACACATTTACGCTGTGTCTTTGCTAAAGCATGACCTGGATGGAACCACAGTCTTCCACAAAAAGATCGTTATCTCCCCCGTTGAATCCAATTCGAACTTTCCAAAGGATGGCCATAAACTCGCTAAAAACCTCGTACCTTCACAAATATGTTTTGTAGCAGAGTCTGGACGTCTGGGCGCCACTGATCTGTCCCACTGAAGCTCGCAGAAAAACACAGTCATCTCCGGCACCCTCTTCCTTTGATCGCAGGTAAAGCTTAGCGCTATTCCTTCACTAGAGCACACAAGCAAGAGTGTTAACTGCTGCCAACCATTTCATCATATGAATGAAGTCAGATCATATCCAGGTATAGCAACCAAGTAATAAAGATCATCTTCCTTTAGAACATTACACAGCATAACTTCGTATCAAAAGTGAGAGTGCCCTGCAATCTGTCAAGTGTTTGAGATAAATTGATTAAAAAAACTTATTATTATATTCTGGATGGAATGTTTTGTGACCAGAAGAATAAGAACTATAGAGAGTCACGATTTCACCCATTCGAGTGAACTACTGAAGAAACTGGAATCATATTCTAAGCCTCAGAGACGTTAACACAACATTCTGCCAAACGAAGTCCCAATATGCTTATTGCAGAACTCTAAAGCAACTATGACAAGGACCGCACTGTACTTGTTAGGACCCACTAATGACTCAAATGCTTGCAGCTAGTGCCCCATCCAGAGCTCTCGTGCGAGTTCACGACTGATGAGATGGAGAAATAATTACAAGTGTGCGTATTAACAAAGCAGGTAGTTTTGACGAAGTGCCTCCGGGATTCCTGAAAAACCCGGGTCCGAAAACTGCAGCTGTATAACACGATTATGAGTACCGGGAGACTTCCAACAAAATCTGGGAAAGCAAATGTAAAAGCTGGCAAAAAAATCCGACAAAGACGGCAACGAAACATAACATTTCACAGAACTACTTCACTACTTAGTGGAGTTTATAAACTAATAAAAGGGATGTTGCTATGTCGAATCCAACCGTTAAATGACAAGGTAATTCCACTCCAGCAAGCCAGTTTTAGAAAGAAAAGCAGCTGCTGTGGTATATTTTTATCGAAGCGGCTACCAGCGTAAAGTAAAGACTACAGTACCATTTGCTCATCTTACAACCGCATCTGATACCGCATGACGCTATCTCTTTCTACTAAAATTTACAGAAATTATAGCCCCTTAGGGACATGGCTGCCAAGAAGGGAAAGAAAACCAATGTGCACTCCGTGTGCATACCGGGTGGAGTCATTCCAGATGTGGAACGGGTTCTCCCGGTTGCCATGAAGAGCAACTGCAGGTGGTTGCTCACGTCGGTAAAGTATGAATGTAGAACTGTAAACGGATCCTAACCAAGGCTCGACATATGTTACGTACCAAGAATAATGGAGATTTAACCCTTGTGCGCAATTTCTGGTTAAGCCACCTCACAAGGACAATTATAAATTTAAAAATTACAGGGTCGCCCCCAGCCCAAGCCCTTCCTAACTATTAAGAAAAGACCGAACAGGAAATTATCAGTTCAATTAAATTAAGAATTTAATTATAAGAACACAAATTTTTTAAAGAATCTAACAAGATGAACAGCGTTGTATGTCGTATATCAATGAGCTTGTTTAATTAAATTGATTTTTCCTCCCATTTTTGTTCATCACAAGCAAGTAGATTAACTTTAAAAAAATCAGGGAATAGAAAATTACTTTGAAAACTGGCATCAATGAGAAAGATAAAGGACGCAGAGCTTATCTTTTACGTAGCACATTTATTTCATTACTGAATTTGATGCACATCATATGAATAAACATGACTGGTGCCTGAATAAAAAAGTTTATCTAAATAATTCGCAAAAAATTTGTAGAATCACGCAATTAAAAAGGAAGAACACACAAAAGGGCAGTTGAACACAATAATTCAATCGTTCCATTTACATACCCACGACTGTCCGAAAAGAACAAAGCAACTTCCACACTTTTAATTTCAACCACCATCATCGCCGATTTTTAACAATATAATTATGCAAAATTCCGAAAATACGTAACTACACACTCTTCAGTTAAGCTGAAGTACTTAAATATGCCATGAATTTAACATAGGGAAGTTCTAATTCGACCTAATTCTTATCAGCAGAAACCCTCTCTAGGAGCTACGAACTGTGCTCACCAACCGCTAGCTGCAGTGTGTCATTTCTCCACCGAGCTTCGCCTAACTACCGGCGCGACGGAAGTTACCAGAGGGGTAGGCTGTGCTACCCTCCAAACGAGAAGCAAACATCATCTGCTCCTAGTAGACGACAACCAACTCAGCGTCCCCCACAAAAGAAACCCGAAACCACTCGTAAAAACACTCATTCACTCACGTAAAAACACACATTCAGTCACATTCACGCACAGATAGGGTAGGGTGAAGGATAAATGTAATAAATACAGAACAAGATTTCCTATGGAACACAAAAAAATCAAACATAATATCATTTGATAAGCCTTAGTTTGATTGCTCAGTCTTTCTGGGAGAGTTAATAAATTAAACCGCAATCAGGTGGTGGACAGAATAGGATACACAGAATACAGTGAGACAATCGTCTATGAAACGACTCCACAGAGACGTTTCATCACACCGAACCCCCCCCCTCCCCCCCATCCCCCCCTCCTCCCCCAAAAAAAAAGACTGTGCAGGGAACATTATTGCCATGCTATGATGTTACCCAACAGGCTTTTCACCTTGCAAATTTCACAAAAAAACCTATAAATCAGGCAACCAGTAATTTAAAAACTCAAGGATAAATACAAGTTTGTACTAAAGCCGCAATAGTATGAGTTTACGTGTGGTAGAAATTAAGAAAATTTAATGTTGATGTCATTCGGTCGGCAATGGAACAACAGTTATATAGAAAGTACCACAAGAGAAATGATGTGTTCGTATGATCCAAAATAGTACACACAATACAACATCTTTTCCGCTATCATATCTAATTATGAAATTTAAAACTTATAGT
The DNA here is from genome assembly GCF_023898315.1 of Schistocerca nitens. Taxonomy (NCBI): domain Eukaryota; kingdom Metazoa; phylum Arthropoda; class Insecta; order Orthoptera; family Acrididae; genus Schistocerca; species Schistocerca nitens. Next base: position 368,750,842 of record NC_064620.1, on the reverse strand, counting down.
GAAAGGTAATTGTGGTACTAATTTACTGAATTGAAAATGGACCTCATATGGTCAGCGAAAGGGACTCTGATTTGTTTGCAAAGTACCACAACAGAATGATTATGCGCAACATCAAAAGAAAATGTGACACACAGACATAATGTTACATAGTATACAGAAAATCATAGTAATAACGTACACAATACATAGACATAATGTTACACAGCATACGAAAATCATAGTAATAAACATAGTAGCGCCATGAAATCAAGGTTCTGACATATCACAAAAAAACTAGTATGAATCAAATCATCAGGCATAAAACGCCACTATGAAACATGTGAACAACAAAATGATTCTTCTCAACCTACAGGAATATTAATATACTATATTACAAAGAAAGGAAACAAGGTATCTCGACTAAACAAGTTATATCTATATATCTAAAAAAAAAAAAAAACTTTGGACCTACCCAAATATGTTGACGAGTTAATTAATCCACTCCTTAAGATATTGAAATTCAAAGACATATAACAATACAAAATTCATGATTTGAAATCTAGGTCCTTTAAAAAAATCTCGTAAAAATGTACATCAAATCATTTATAAAGGCACTCTGTCGTTCTTTGATTTGTCCTTTCCAGAAAGATGAACACGACAAAAAATGCTGGAAAATCTGCACATTCGTTTACAAAAACATCACTTACCACACTGAAAATTGCACTGCACAATCATATTGCTGTATCCTTTACGACATTTGCAAATTTTCACATTTACGTAGAGATGGAGACAACTTGTCTACCTAATTCGCACTGGTGTATCCATTTTGCCGACGATTTTATTGTTCTCCATACTCAGAAACATCAGTGAGAACTCGCCCAGCTACTGTCGTCTCTGAGAATCGTCATGAGGCAATTTGTCGACTCAACTTGCACTTGCGACAATTATAGCGTCCTCAGTATTCAGAATGTCAAACAAATCTCTTGTGGCTACTGCCATCTCAGCGACATGGAACAGCCCATTCCAGAAAAAGTAGCCTAAATCTTTTCTTCCATCCTCGTGACTCGATGAAGTTTTGGTCATGTGGATGCTCTGGCGCGATAGTGACCCTGACTGGCTCTTCTTTGTGCCACCCTCTGCAGCACAGAGCATCGACCAATATGTAGTGCCACCAGAATTTTCTAGCACCAACTGCTCACATTCTGTGTCAGGTGACATCGTGGTTGGATGGCACCCGTCCCACAATGCGACGCGTAACTGCGGATCCAACTCTTCTTATCATGCTCGTTTTTGTGGTTGACGACTATTCGTGGTTGTTAGAATGTCCTCGCGCAAGGATGGCGCTAACTGGCTCTTCTGCGCACCATCCTAGGCAGCAGAGGACATCGACCATTCCACATTTTCTCCGTCCTTCAATAACGCAGCGTGTCCGTGCAACTGTCAGTTTCTCAGGCCTCTTCCACACCGGGCAGATGCCCACGTGGCTATTGTTTGACAACTGGCCATACCTTCTCTATCTCCAGTTTCATCGGTTTCATCAGCGCCTGTCATCTGTTGTCTATGCGGCCTCCGACCCGGCTGGTTGGTCCCGTTAGTGGCTGCCACGGACGCAGACACCGCGTCTGGCAGATCCATCAGCCTGTGTTGATGCGGGAAGAGAAGGTAGGGGTAGTTGCCCACCCTTCCTTCTGCTGCGGCGCTGTCTCGTCAGCTCGCCCGAGCGCAAGTGTTTTCCGAGCACCGCTATCTCCTGTTCCCAGACTTCCACTGTTAACTGGCGGCGCCGTTCACCACTGTGATCCATCGAAACAATTCTGCACTGACAAATTGAAAATACGGTCAACGATTTCCGTTTAAAACTCCACCATCTGGCATTGTTTCTTAAAAAGCATGGATAAAAGGATAATACTTAACTGGTCCAGTAAGATATCATAAAAAAGGCATTTATCCAATTAATATTGGACTAAAAATTTCAACCATAATTGCCAATTTATCGAAAATAAAATAGAATGACATAGAACTCTGACTAAATCCTTAATGCTTACTTGCACCAAAGGCAATAAATTAAAAAAAAAAATTAGAACAAGTATAAAAATTTTATGTTCAAACAATTTTCTTAAACAGATATTCAGTAATCACTATGCAAAATTGTGTCTAGTGTTTGATGCACTGATCTTTTTTTTTAAGCACTACTATGTCACAAGAACAAAGTGAATTACTCAATGTAAATTATATAGGAGCGCTGTGCTCACACATGAAATAAAACGTACTTGGCTAATTCAATAATTATAAAATACTCAAAAGAAATCAATATTCTGTGAATAATAAAGAAAATTACAACTGTTATCTCAGAATCTTGTGGATTTACTCCTTCGATTACACGTTTAAAGGTAACGATTACTTAAATCAGTTTAAATTATGGTACCAGAAAGATTATTCGAGCTCCTTGAAAAGGGATTGTGATCACATTTTTGGAATAGGAATAAAGATAGCACAAGGATAATCGGTTAGTGACATTCCAACACCTGTTAGCTGCTTTTAACTACATCTCACATAGGATCAAATACTAAATCTACTTGTTATCACAACGGAACTCGTCCGCTAATTTAAGGCGTGTGCACTACATGCTCGATACAGAATACCACCACTATCCAGGTTTGTGGTGTGGTGTCTCTCTCTCTGAAGTCGGTAACACTAGTTCACGATATCGACTGAAATCATTGACTGGCATCCCCTTGAACATACATAAATGTCATACATTATTTCACTGATAGAATTACATACACAAAACCTCACGCCTGAAAAAAAATCATTCTTATTACATCATACAATTATATTAAACTCATTAATATATTTTTTAAAGCTATTTCATTCATTTACTAATTTACGATTAACTACTGATTAGCGTACAAGCAAAAAATAAGTTTTAAATTCGATACTTCATGTCACCAGGCTCACGAGTCTCCTGCTCTCGTTTCTTAGTACATGCAGAATTATTTGCTGCCACATAACCTGCTTGCGGGAGAGCTACCTTGAACATGTACTTCAGATCAAAACAACAAAATATAGATACAGTTACATTTTGTACGCAGTACCTCTTTATACGTCATTGCTTGACGGAACACAACTGAAATAATATACAAATATCCTAGTCTTAAAGATTGCTTAATACAAGTCCGTTATTACGTCTCCTCAAAGAAAATACCTCTTCATTAAGCGACAATAGCTCATTCTCGAATACCTCTATTCCAAAACGGTTTCACATTCGACATGTGGTGCAACCCTTTTGATTTTCAGGTGTGTAGTCCTTCTATTGTCACAACATTCGGATGTGGAATACGTGTCACGGAGATCGATCGATGATAATATTTTAACACCGTAGAAGCGTTGGAGAAGCTCCTTCAGGCTTTCTGGTCTGTCAGTATCCGGCATTATTACAGTATTTATTTGACGGGAGTCTAACACTAAACGGACAGTATTATCCCGCTTTGGCACCATCGGTAAGGGAGAATTGTATGAGCTTCGTGTCGTCTCAATAATACCTTGCTCTAGCAACTTTTGTAATTCATTTTCTACGCTCGCCTCTCGCCTTGTACGCCCTTTATCGTCCCTGGTGCTTCCACAAACGCCGCGCGGGATTAGCCGAGCGGTCTTGGGCGCTGCAGCCATGGACTGTGCGGCTGGTCCCGGCGGAGGTTCGAGTCCTCCCTCGGGCATGGGTGTGTGTGTTTGTCCTTAGGATAATTTAGGTTAAGTAGTGTGTAAGTTTAGGGACTGATGGCCTTAGCAGTTAAGTCCCATAAGATTTCACACACATTTGAACACATTTTTTTGCTTCTACAAACACGCTTGCGTGGTTTATGATTATCCGACGCAATGCTTCCCGGTCCTCATCCGCATTTACAGGACAGGAAATCCTCTCATTCAGAACCCTGGAAAAAACACCATTCTGATACTGCTCAGAAGACAGTGAAACCGAGCGATCCACCAGGTTAACGTTGAACTCAAGTTCAGACTGCGATTCGGTGCAAGCCGGGAATCTCAGGCAATTCACCTCACTTTCATTGTGGAGCACGCACTCATCAAAAATTAAACTGACGGGGTTACCCTGAACCTCCAATGTCATAAAACCTCCACAAACGTTGTTTATTGCATTGAGTGCATACATAAAATCGGTCCCAAGAATGACCGCCACCAGCATCAGGGGTACATTATAAAAATTAAACTCAAATTCATAACCTTGCCATTTGAAGTTAATCCGAGCTCGCCGTTTGATCTCCACGCTTTTCCCGTAAATCGCTCCCCCTACTCGCGTCCCTCGCACCGGAAGAACAGGCCAATCTCCACTCTCCTCGCACTGCCTGAATGTGCCCTCGCCAATAATTGAATACGGGCTCCCTGTATCCAAAATGCACTTTAATTGCAATTCTGTAATTGAGACCGAGACAACGGGCGTAATAACTGGCACTTCACTGTGTAAGGTGTATGCTTCGCCGGCGATGGGCGAAGCATGACAGAATCTCTGACCAGAGAGTAGTTTCTTGTTAGTTGTTGCTTGTCGCGAGTCTGCGCTAGCCTGCGCGGGTCGACAGTAGTAGTCAGTCTGCAGTAGTAGGCAGTCGGATACAGTTGTAGTCGGTCGGCTTTAGCAGCTAGTGGACAGGACTTGTCTGCGGGAGTCGGCATGCGTCGGCTGTGTGCTCTGCTCGCGACTCTGGTCAGGATTCTGGACGATGAGTATTGTTGTAGAAGGTAAAGAAGCAGCATTGCGCATATTTAATAATGTATGTTAATTGTAATTAATTTGTTCAAAAAATGCCCCAATAATAATTTTTTTTATAAAGTAACTCTTTTAAAGAAACACAATCATTTCAATTTAAAGAACATTTCCAATGGATCATCACTCCTTTCAATAATCCAAAAAAAAGAAATATATATACACTCCTGGAAATTGAAATAAGAACACCGTGAATTCATTGTCCCAGGAAGGGGAAACTTTATTGACACATTCCTGGGGTCAGATACATCACATGATCACACTGACAGAACCACAGGCACATAGACACAGGCAACAGAGCATGCACAATATCGGCACTAGTACAGTGTATATCCACCTTTCACAGCAATGCAGGCTGCTATTCTCCCATGGAGACGATCGTAGAGATGCTGGATGTAGTCCTGTGGAACGGCTTGCCATGCCATTTCCACCTGGCGCCTCAGTTGGATCAGCGTTCGTGCTGGACGTGCAGACCGCGTGAGACGACGCTTCATCCAGTCCCAAACATGCTCAATGGGGGACAGATCCGGAGATCTTGCTGGCCAGGGTAGTTGACTTACACCTTCTAGAGCACGTTGGGTGGCACGGGATACATGCGGACGTGCATTGTCCTGTTGGAACAGCAAGTTCCCTTGCCGGTCTAGGAATGGTAGAACGATGGGTTCGATGACGGTTTGGATGTATCATGCACTATTCAGTGTCCCCTCGACGATCACCAGTGGTGTACGGCCAGTGTAGGAGATCGCTCCCCACACCATGATGCCGGGTGTTGGCCCTGTGTGCCTCGGTCGTATGCAGTCCTGATTGTGGCGCTCACCTGCACGGCGCCAAACACGCATACGACCATCATTGGCACCAAGGCAGAAGCGACTCTCATCGCTGAAGACGACACGTCTCCATTCGTCCCTCCATTCACGCCTGTCGCGACACCACTGGAGGCGGGCTGCACGATGTTGGGGCGTGAGCGGAAGACGGCCTAACGGTGTGCGGGACCGTAGCCCAGCTTCATGGAGACGGTTGCGAATGGTCCTCGCCGATACCCCAGGAGCAACAGTGTCCCTAATTTGCTGGGAAGTGGCGGTGCGGTCCCCTACGGCACTGCGTAGGATCCTACGGTCTTGGCGTGCATCCGTGCGTCGCTGCGGTCCGGTCCCAGGTCGACGGGCACGTGCACCTTCCGCCGACCACTGGCGACAACATCGATGTACTGTGGAGACCTCACGCCCCACGTGTTGAGCAATTCGGCGGTACGTCCACCCGGCCTCCCGCATGCCCACTATACGCCCTCGCTCAAAGTCCGTCAACTGTACATACGGTTCACGTCCACGCTGTCGCGGCATGCTACCAGTGTTAAAGACTGCGATGGAGCTCCGTATGCCACGGCAAACTGGCTGACACTGACGGTGGCGGTGCACAAATGCTGCGCAGCTAGCGCCATTCGACGGCCAACACCGCGGTTCCTGGTGTGTCCGCTGTGCCGTGCGTGTGATCATTGCTTGTACAGCCCTCTCGCAGTGTCCGGAGCAAGTATGGTGGGTCTGACACACCGGTGTCAATGTGTTCTTTTTTCCATTTCCAGGAGTGTATATACGCCAGCATTGCACGAAGCTGTGTCGAAGAATGTATAATTAAGAGCAGAAATAGTTGCAGTTTTTATTGAGGTAAGAATTTTTGCCTTTTGCTTTTTTATTCAGAATAGAGGGCCGAAGGTCAGCGCTGCTGTCCTTATAAAATTTACCAGATATTATTGTTTCTGTTGGGAGGTTACATTTGGTATTGTGTGGCTCCATTTTCAATTTTCATTCATTAATTTTTGTGTGGGGAGTTTACACTTGGCTCCATTTCCATTTATTTAAATTTTTTTGTGGGGAGGTTACACTTGGCGACATCCGGCCAGGATCGTATTTCTTTGTGAATCTTCTGATAGGTAGTCATATATCTGCTCTTATTTACTTAAATGTAATTAGCATTTGGCGCAACGCATTTACTAATTTGTCACTCTTTTTTCGACAGATCATCGGCAATTTGTTGCTCTTTGTTATTATTGTGTTTGTTGCAGTTTGCATAGTTTTTGTTTCATTTGTGAATAATTTTGATTTGTGTAAAAATGCCGCGAAAAACTGTTAATAGTACATCGCGATGTATAATGAGTGAAATAGCCGACTCAAATAACTTGACCGATAGTACTTGCGACACGCAGTGTAATGATGACAATCCTCCATTTACAGACAATCAGTGCGTACCGACCACTTGTAATGATTTTTATCCTAGTGATGAACAAACGAATTCGATTGTATCCTCTGTTAATTTAACGACAATTGATTACGCGGGACGTTCTGTTACAATGAACGCTGCTCAGCTTGAAACACCCGGTTTGCAAAATTTACGTAATGAACAGACAAATTTTTCTAACGAAAATGAACAGTGTAATCAGAGTACGACAGATTTATTTAATTCCGAGGTAGTGACTAACAGTGCACATCCGATTAGCAAACATTTTCAAGAACCACAGAATATCCAAATGGATACACAAAACGTGACAATTGCAGATACACCATCACACAGCACAGAGAATATTGCTAATTTTAGCTTGGATCAAATTATGGCATTATTGCTACAAATCAAGAAAGAACAAGACGACATGATCAAAAAACTTGATGAACGGAACAAACAACTTAGTGAACAGAACAAACAATTTAATGAAAGTTTTAAACAGCCGAACGAAAAACCCGACAACGCTAATGAACAGAACAAACAACTTAGTGAACAGATTACAGCCGTTGCCGCGCAATGTCATGATACTAAAGAACAATTACGTGACGAAATTAAGGCTTGTGCTAGGAACAGTAGTGAAGAAATTAGACCTGTTGCACGTGAATTAAGTAATACAGATGCAGCGACAACAGAATCACTTAGAGACGAAATTAATGCTGTCACTGAAGAATGTTCTGAAAATGCAACACAGATACGCGACTAGTTTAATTTAAAGTCACCAGAACTTTAACACACTCTGGATACGGAAGTCGATAAGAAATGTGAACAACAGAACAAGCAAATTGACGAACGTATTAAAGTAACAGAAATGAAAAATGTTTTAGCTTCTAGCACGTCACAGCAGACGCCACTTTGCGAACATTTGTCAAACTCACACTGCCAGTATAACTTAAGTAATTTACAGAGACTACGCGACTTACGCGGCGAGTTTAATTTAAAGTCACCAGAACTTTCACACACTCTGGATACGGAAGTCGATAAGAAATGTGAACAACAGATCAGCCAAATTGACGAACGTATTAAAGTGACAGAAATGAAAATTATTTCAGTTAATAACACGTCACAGCATACGGCACATTCCGATCATTTGTCACACTTACACAGTCAGTATAACTTAGGTAATTTATAGATACTACAGGAATTAAAATCCAAAAAGATACAGACAAACAGATTCTTATGTAATCGTGAACCTGTTCACACATTCAGTGACGAGAACGTTGTTTACGAGCAATTTTTATGTGTAAAAAAGTCTAAGATATTTGAAAATGACAGAGCACAGGTACACGCTTTGAACCGTATACGACAATTTGTTTTTGTACTTTCATCAGCATTACCTGTAATGCAGAAACTAGCTTTGGACTGGATACAACAATTTGCTTTTGAATTTTCACCGCCATTGCCTGTAACGCAAAAGCTGAAATTTATTTGCAGCGCGTAATAGAGCTCAGGGGATTCATTACGCTTTAATGAGTATGTGCCGTAGCGTGCACAGGGCCCCGAGCCGTAGTAGTGCTGTTTCATCTTTAGTTTTCTGCACTGCTGCCTTCTCTTCTACTATCCTTTATATCTATCAAAACAGCTCTTCAACTATTGCTCTATCTAGGATTAAGAACATGTAAAGAAAACCTGATATGACAAGTTTTACCGAAAGTGACATTTATCATTAGACGCTCCAGAAATGACAACCACGATAATCTTAATATCAGAGAAAATTTTAATCATCAGTATGTGTAAAATTATCAGCAACAGCAAACGCATTTTTGTAATAATAGAGGTTTTTCACCGCAATAGCAACAAAACCAGCCGGTTAGCATACCTAACCAACAATGCAGTCTACAAGGTCAACCAAGCTTTAATGTTTCGCCGCGTGCACGTATAGCGTCAGCCCCAACAAATAGTAACGCACAGCAACAAGGAAATAACTACGTACAGAAAACACACTATTTCAATTCTTATCGCAATGCACCATATAGAAATGACTATCATGACAGACGTAAAAGTAATGAGCACAATTTTCAGCGTACGTATAATAACAGTCGGTCTTATCAGCAGCAAGAACATCCGCAACAACACATTATCATGAATGAACCAGACAGTAGGTATCGCGAACGTAGTACGTCAGGAAGAAATAATAGAACAATACAAATAGTCGAAATGCCACAGAATCCTCCTGAAAATAATGACACGTCAGATGGAATTTGACTAGATACAGTACAGGTTGCATATTCCGGTAACGCAAGCAATACTTTTGACACGCAGAATTTTGTTCACGAGAATGTTATTTGAAATATGCTTTGTTGAATGCACCACTTTTATCGCACCCAGATCTTACCAGAAATTTTTCCATTACCACCGACAGTTCTAACACCGCTTTAGGCGTACACATTTTTCAGGAAATTGAAGAAGATGGTTGTACAGTAATTAAAAACATCGCTTTTGCAAGTCGCATTCTGTCACCTGCTGAACGTAATTATTCTGTTACAGAACTTGAAACATTATGTGTTGTATGGGTTTTTACCAGATTTAGGCATTTTCTTTATGGAAGACACACTACAGTTTACACAGATCATAGAGCGATACAATTTTTACTTTCAGCTAAATTTACACACGACAGATTAAGTAGATGGAAACTTTATCTACAGGAATTTAATTTTACAATTGTTCACATTCCCGGCACACAAAATATTGTAGCAGACGCACTATCCCGTTCTCTTAACAACAATCAGCAAGACATCGCAACCAACTTCTGCAAAGCAAATTTCAGCGTTATGTACATTCAACAAGTTGCATTTGAAAATTTCATTTAGTCGTCATTACAAGACATAGCACAAGAGCAGAGTAAAGACAACGTATGGAAAGAAATTAAACACCTTTGGCAAGATAGGAATAATGTTACCATTGGAAACCATTACACTGTATGCAATGACATTCTGTTTCGCCGCTCTCATCCTGACAGCAACAATTGGTTATTATGCATTCCTGACGAACTTGTTAACAAATTAATCTGGTATACTCATTTAAGTTATGCACATTACGGATCCAGAAAATGTTTTCTTATACTGAGACAGAACTGTTATTTTACCAACATGGAGAAACGTATACGACGAATTTCAGCGTCATGTAAAATCTGCCAGAGAGCTAAATCAGATACGACTTCACATATTCCTCCACTACATCTCATTGCACCTGTTAAATTAAGACACATGGTCGCTGTAGACATTTTTGGTCCAATTCCCAGAACTAATAGAGGTTTTTGCTACATCTTTTTCGCTGTTGAACTCACTTCAAAATTTGTTACCTTCACTCCGTTACACAATGCTACTGCTAAAACTATTTCGAAAGCATTTGTAAAACATTTTCTATTTCATGTAGGGCATGTGTTGAAAGTAATTTCCGACAATGGATCACAGTTTCGATCTGCTATATGGACCGTATGTTACGAGCTAGAAACATTTCTCCGATATATATATCCAGGTACCATGCTTCTTCGAACCCTTGTGAACGATTAATGAACGAAATTGGTAAACTGTGTAGAATTTACTGCCATAAAAAACATATTGATTGGGACACACACATAATCTCATTCCAGGATGTAATGAATTCCATACCAAATTAATCTACTATGCTATCTCCGTCTGTTATACTGAAAAATGTTGAACCACCTAACAAAATTAAAGAATTAGTAACCTTTCCTACATCTCGTCGACTTCGACACCATGAAATAATTGACATTGCGCTGAACAACATCAAACGTGCCGCAGACAGCCGGAGAAGACAGCAAAAACAGGTTTGTACACGCCGTGACTTTCACATTGGACAGAAGATATTAGTACGTACACACTATTTATCCAATAGAGGAAAAGGTAGGTGCAGTAAATTTGAACTTCTATACGCAGGTCCATATCGGATTCGCAGCATTCCTCACCCCAATGTAGTACACGTCGAAACTTTGAGAACCAGAAAAACCAAAGGGAACCACCACGTATCCAACATCAAACCTTTTATTGAATGAACATATTTTATGATTTATCACATTGTAATGCCATTACCTAATTTTTTTTATGACCACTTATGCAATTATATTCACATGAACACTTACTGATGATTATCGTATTTCTTCTTGGCAAGTGCCCGGCAAGGTAAGGTTAGCAGGTCGCTTTTCTTGTCGTTACACATCAGAACGTGCATATTTTTCCAGATGAACTTACACATTTTATGACCACTTATGCAATTATATTTATGTGACTACTTACTGATGATTGTCGTATTTTTTCTTGCCAAGTACCCGGCAAGGTAAGGTTAGCAGGTCACTTTTTTTGTCGTTACACATCAGACCGTGCATATTTTCCATTTTTTAGGTATGTATGATTGTTTTCCTGTTTTGTTTGTATGCACTATGAAGTAGTTAAGATATAACAAACACCAGTTGACTTTGACATTTTAGCCTTATGATATCTCAACATCGTGACTACTTTACTTTTTTTTTTTTTTTTTTTTGTTGCTACATTGTGATACACTGTGTACATTTTTGCTTCTGAACACTATCGATGTTTTTGACATATTACGTTTTCTGTCATGCTATGCTGTATGCTCAATTATGTTACTATAAAACAGTTATTATCTAATGGGTATATGAATTAAATGCAAGACATTAATCTTTGTTCATCATTTTCAGAAAGAAATAACGTGTAAACGAAATAAATTAAACAGAAATGGGAATTTCACCTTCGGAATGAACGAAAGAGGATGCAATACCTCGTGATGAAGAGTAAATGGATCAGAATTAACAAGCATTAACAAGAATATACTATACACATCGTAGAATAGCAGTCTTAACTAATTTTTTTTTTTTTTCAGAATACGAGGCGGACGATGCAGGCTGTCAGACAGAACTACACATCTTAGTTTTAGTGATGAAATATGCTAGAAATAAGGAATAGTTGTATAATGAATAATGAAGTGACTTTTTTGCAGATGATAATGAATGATGATGAATAATGATAAAGAATATGCTACTATGGATAATGAAGTTTTTCTTTACAGGTGATGATAATAATGGAGTTATGATAATATGGATAATGAAGTTTTTTCTTTGCAGATGAAAATAATGATGAAGTTTATATATTTGCTGTTAGTTAAGAGATGCTATGTAGTTATTTAAGTATTTGTTGCAGTTCGTTTTGACAGTATGTCTTATATCGCATGGTATGATGACTGAAGGTTTTGGAAAGGACAGCTAGAGAACATATATATTTTTATACACATTTCACTACCTGTTAATTCGAAGTTCACTACTTTTCAGCATAATATGCGTTTCTTCTTTCAGTTTCATAATCCATTTTGTATATTTTGCAGGAGAAATTATTCATGAAATTAATGTGGTATAAATAGTTGTTTATTAAACCTATGTCGTTTATGAACGTGATCACATATACTCTACTTGTTTCATAACCTTGCTACAGCTGACTCATGACGAATGACGTTACACATCTTCATTTGCAGCAATAACTCAAAAGCAAACAAAGGAATTACCAGTGCCAAATAATGTTACTAGTGTAAGAGAGTTCTGAGTAATACTGATCAGCTCTGAATAATATGTCACTTCAATAATGACTTCTGAATAATACATACAAAAAAAATGCTTTGTAGCTGGGCCAATGAATGCCATTGATTATTGTAATAAGATGACCTATGATGCCAATGATTACTATAATTAGATTAATTATGTATAAATGGTATGCCAATAATTAACTCATTCTGAATGATAACTTCTGAAGAATACAAAAAAAATGCTTTGTAGCTGGGCCAATGAATGCCATTGATTATTGTAATAAGATGACCTATGATGCCAATGATTACTATAATTAGATTAATTATGTATAAATGGTATGCCAATAATTAACTCATTTTGAATGATGACTTCTGAAGAATACAAAACAAAAATGCTTTGTAACTGGCCAATGAATGCCACTGATTACTGTAATAAGATGACCTATAATGCCAATGATTACTATAATTAAGTGAATTATGTTAATACTATGCCATTCATTAGCTTCTGTTTTGAATGATGACTTCTGATGGTTTGTAACTGGGCAATGAGTGCCAATAATTACTATATTCAGATAATTTATGAACATTATTCTGTAATACTACATACATGGTACAGAAATGTTCAGTAACTGGGCGATGAGTGCCACCAATTACTCAAATCAGTTGTTAGACTAGTGTAATTCTCAATGAAGACTACTATGTGACTTAATGTCCTTCACCTTCTGACCTAATTACCAGAAATTACTGCAATATCCATTTGTCCTGTCTATCCCCATGATCATGGAGCACTACATTTGGTTTTTGCACTAATTCTGCGTTGGTCTACTTTACAAGAACATGGTGTTGACACGACATGCTGTCCACCACCTTGAGCGATGGAGATGTTATTATGGTCCCACTGTTTGGTGTACCTAGTGTACTACCAAAATGATAGCATGGAATATTATTACGACATTTCAGTGTCTTGGCTACACTGATTAATACTTCAAGGAAAAGAACTTCAGATTGTCTCACTTGGTGTTGTGCTTCTGTAGAAAGATATGGACTTTCAGTGCAGCTGCGTGCAAACTAAAGTGCTACAACCATGACGCAATCCTTCCCATTCCTTTCCTAATTCTTGTAAAATGATAAAGACTTATACAGTGCGTGTGCACTTCATTTCATTTGTTAACAAGATCAGTTGTCCTAAAAATACTAAAGACTTCTATAGTGCATGTGCACTTTATTTCACTCCTTGATATGTTTATTTGTTGTAAAAATATTAGAGAGTTTTACAGTGCGTGTGCACTTTATGCCATTTGTACTCATTACGTATACATTTTGTGATTCCCAGGTATGTTTTGTACTACAGTGCGTGTGCACTTTCGTCATTTTGTTAACATGGTTTGTATTCGTTACCTATACATTTGTGATTTCCTGATATGTTCTGTAGTACAGTGCGTGTGCACTTTTGTCATCTCTCAATATGATCTGTACTCATTGCATATACATTTTGTGATTTGCTGATATATGCTGAACTACAGTGCGTGTGCACTTTATGTCATTTCATTTGTACTCATTGTGTATACATTTTGTCTTTGCTTGATATGTTCTGTACTCAGTGCATGTGCACTATATTTTATTTCATGTTTTGCACCTATATATATGTATATATTCTGTGATTGTAAAGTTAGTTAATTAAGAAAAATTTGTTGCTCATGGCAAGTCCAATTGACTCAACATCGCTGCCAAATTTTTGCCCCCCCCCCCCCCCCCCCCCCAGTGGAGGGTTATGTAAGGTGTATGCTTCGCCGGCGATGGGCGAAGCATGACAGAATCTCTGACCAGAGAGTAGTTTATTGTTAGTTGTTGCTTGTCGCGAGTCTGCGCTAGCCTGCGCGAGTCGACAGTAGTAGTCAGTCTGCAGTAGTAGGCAGTCGGATACAGTTGTAGTCGGTCGGCTTTAGCAGCGAGTGGACGGTAGTAGTCTGCGGGTGTCGGCATGCGTCTGCTGTGTGCTCTGCTCGCGACTCTGGTCAGGACTCTGGACGATGAGTACTGTTGTAGAAGGTAAAGAAGCAGCATTGCGCATAATTAATAATGTATGTTAATTGTAATCAATTTGCTCAAAAAAATGCCCCAATAATAATTTTTTTTATAAAGTAACTCTTTTAAAGAAAAACATTCATTTCAATTTAAAGAACATTTCCAATGGATCATCACTCCTTTCAATAATCCAAATATATATATATATATATATATATATATATATATATATATATATATATATATATATATATACGCCAGCATTGCACGAAGCTGTGTCGAAGAATGTATAATTAAGAGCAGAAATAGTTGCAGTTTTTATTGAGGTAAGAATTTTTGCCTTTTGCTTTTTCATTCAGAATACAGGGCCGAAGGTCAGCGCTGCTGTCCTTATAAAATTTACCAGATATTATTATTTCTGTTGGGAGGTTGCATTTGGTATTGTGTGGCTCCATTTTCAATTTTCATTCATTAATTTTTGTGTGGGGAGTTTACACTTGGCTCCATTTCCATTTAATTATTTAAATTTTTTTGTGGGGTGGTTACAACTGCCTAGAGCCTCTCGTAGTAGATCTTCCCGTATATCGTCGTTTTCCATGTACAAAATACTCATGTTGGTCGTACTTGCAATCTTGTTCCATTCCGCGCCGTCCAGCAGTCAAAGTTCTTGCCGCTCATTTTCGATACGAAGATTGTGTCGGGGGTTCGCAGGCCTAATTTCTACCCCATGTCGTGGTCGCGCATCCGCATTTCCGTCCTCGTTACGTTCTACACGTAACTCGATTTACACCGTTTCCAGGGTTTGCATCATAATTTGCATGCGCCCTCTTATTTCGAAAATGACTGTTCCTATTGAATCCATTGCTCCAGCTATTCCCACGGTTACGCCACCCGTTATTACTATTCCCATTTTGTCGATCATGGCCCCGTGATCGATTTCGATCGCGTCCTCTCGATCTTTCTTGCTCGCGTCTTCTGCTGCGCCCCCTACTGGATTCTTGTGCTTCCGCACCACGGGGTTCGCCCGCATAATTAGACTCATACGCCTTTGAGTCATCTTCTAGTTCTTGCAGTATTCCTTTGAAAGCTTCAATTTCATCTCTGCACCTTGCAGCAAGGATGATGTGGCGCATATGTGCCAGCAGTTTCGTTAGACAAATCCGGATCAGCTCTGCTGGTCCGTACGAGACGTACAAGAATTGACTTGCCTGCGCCATGTGATCGAATAGACGAACCGCGCTCGTGAAACCTGAGTTTCTCAGGGAGGGTATCACAAATATCTTACGCTTTACCCTGTCCTGTATGGCTTCCGACCAATATGCCGAAAGAAAAGCTTGTTTAAACTCATGCACCGTGCCAGAACTGCGCGCTACAGTTCTCATTCACGCGGCGGGTTCCCCCGTTAGAAAACTACACATGAACTCCCTTTTATGAGTGCTGGGCCACGCTGGAGGCAGTGCAAACTCAAACTGCTCTATTCAAGCGACGGGGTGGAATCCATCACTTGCGTCTTTAAATACGTCGAACTTTCTCAGCGAAAGAAAGTGCTTGAAATCGACTTTCTGCCTTTCTCTTCGTGAGATCGTTCGCATGAATTCCTTGTTCGCCCAAATGTATTTCCGGTGGCATCGTTATCGCTAGAGTCCCATCCGTCCTCATGCCCAGAGTCTCTGTCAGCATTTCTGTGTGCTTTATTTCGTCTGGCCACCCCTCGACCATGTTCTATAATTGTTTCGAGGTCCCCCACACGTTCATTCAAATCTTGGGTTACTCCCGCTTGCTGTTGATTGATTAGGTATTGTCCATGCTGAAACTTCAGCGAAGACCGCACCTCTTAGGTATTCTCACTAATACCTGCCCCCGAACTGTTGCCTACCATTTCGACGACTTTCGCTAGCTCATTTCTCAGGTTTTGGGTTTCAGAAGCGTTTTCTTGTTTGTTTCGATCCAGCTCTTGTTGGATTGCACTAATCGGGCCGCTGTTCAGGTCCACTTGGACCTTAATAGCCTCCGGACACTGTGCGCTCGCTAGCTGCACAATAGCTCTCATCTTTAAACCCCAAACCTACACTCTGCCTATAAGTTATGTCTGTCTGGTCGCTCCCTTCCTCTCATGTAGTCTTACTATGTCACCCTCCACAATACCAACTCCTGTATCTTTTACCCCACCACTCGCATCCCCCAAGGCTCCACCCTTTCCCCTCTCCTCCATCTCCTGTCCAAGCCTATATATTTCATCCAATATGCTGATGACACCACCTTACTGGCTCTCTATCCTACTGTTCAACGGTCCAAATGAACCCTCCAAACCCACCTTGACCAGTTCACCACTTGGTGCAACCAGTAGTCCCTTCGTATCAATCCCTCCAGGACCCAGGCAATCATCACAGGCCACACCACATGCTCCTTCCATCTCCATGATTTCTACTTCACCATTTATGGTTGTCCCATCCAACTCACCCCTACCCTGAGATACCTTAGCCTCACCCTCAACTGTCACCTCACTTGGACCCCGTATCTCCTGACCATCCAGCAGAAAGCCCGTACTCACCTCCACCTCCACGCCTGTAAATCTCTAATCCATCCTATCCTTTGTTATGCCAGCATTGCTTGGATCTCCACTTCCCCCCCCCCTCCCAGCACCACTTTTCTAAGGCCATCCAAATCCTTCAATGCAATGTCCTCCGCCCTTGCCTTTCATATCCACCTTCTGGCACCCAAACGGATCCTGTATGAACTCATACCCTTCCCCCACCTCCTCCATTTCCTCCAACATATCTGCATCCTTTACACTGTCCACAGGTTTGATCCCCCCATCGCCTGGTGTCCCCCTTCCTCTCTATCCCCCACCTGTTGCCAAGCCTCTTTTACTATATCCCACTCTCCCTCCACCTCCACAACCTTAAATTCCTTCATCAGGGCAATTTCCAGCATCTCCACCTCCCAGATGATGAACTTTGTCATATCTACCCTTCTTACCAACAGTAGCCCAGCATTGTTATCCCCCCTCCCCAGGCCCCCCCTTTCCCATCCCTTCCTTCCCCCTGAGCGATTTTTCCTCCTCCCCCCCTGAGCCTTTACATTCTCTCATCAGCTGTTTTCCTCTCCCATCCTTTCCCTCCCCAGCCCCTTTGGGGTGCCCCCCACCCCATCCCTTTTCTCTCTTCGCTTTAGCACCTCCCCTTCCCCCCTATTCCCTTCACTCTCGTATCCCCACCCCTGGCAGATCCTCCCTGATTTTTATTCATCATCAAGTGTGCTGCGTCAGTATTCTGTTCTGTGTATTTCTAGTGCCGTAAGGGGTGTAATTTTTAATCGTGTGCTCGACTTGCAGGCAGTTTTGATGTCTGTGGTTTTTCCATGCTGCGCCGCCCATCACATGGCTGATTTAATCGTTCTGAACCTTTTTATGCTCCTGCCATACTTGGACTTGTGTCTTTTAATTCTCACAGTGTAAGGTTTTTTGTGTAAAATATTTTTTGTTTTCTATCTGCATTTTACAGTCACACCTTTTTTGTATACATGTACCCCCTTATTTGTATCTATGTTCAACCATGTTGCTCCTTTTTATTGTTTTAAATGTTCTCCTGTACAATCTCTTGGCTGAAGAGCATCACCTATGCTGCTGCCAGCCAGCCCTGGATGGGGAATGGAATTGAAACTACGTTAATAGGCAAAAAAAAAAAAAAAAAAAAAAAAAAAAGCCAGTGCAAATCCATCGACTACTGTCAATCGGTTAGTCTAAATAATACAACTAGGTACCTTGCTACTACTCTCCCTATGTCATAGATGGTAGCAGTAACTCCTCTATGCTTTGCATTTGTTTGTTCATGTAGTTTATTGTTCCTACAAGGCTTCTTCCATCTGTGTGCATGTTCATTGTCAGCTTATTCTGCATAAGAGACTTCTTCTGTATGTGTACCTGTTCACTGTCACTGTCGCCATCTCAATCTCACTTTCGTCGCTGTTCTATCACCGCCACCGCCGCCGCCACTTCTGCAGCCACTGCTCCTGATGCCCCCAGTGCCAACTTTGTCATCCGTCCATTAACTGGTAACTTCACAGTTCACCATTCCTTCTCCAACCACTGCCATTGTTTACACCTACCCCTACTACCATCACTTGGAGCCATCAGGCCTACCCACCCCTCTCCCAGTCCTCTCCCTCTCCAGCCATGACATTATCTGTAGCGCCCTCTTCAGATCCAGTACAAGAACCAACGTCATCCAGTACAGCGACAATACTGGAATTGCCATCACCATGTGCCACTGCTGTCAGTTCCGCCATATGTTCCTGCAAACACATTCCTTAACTATGGTACCCTCTTCATCGAAGGCCCCCTTCAAACAATCCCATCACCTGCTACCCTCAGTTATACCCACCACACCCTCCTTACCTACACCAGCCGGGAAGACTGCCAAACATCTCAGCACTGATGCTGCCCCCACACCTGATCTCAAGAACCCTAAAAAAATGGAATGCCCAGACTTCATTGACAACCAGGCCATCCCATCTGCCACTACATCTACAGAACTACCTCTCCTGTCCAGACTCCAGCCAGCCGAAGTGGCCGTGCGGTTAAAGGCACTGCAGTCTGGAACCGCAAGACTGCTACGGTCGCAGGTTCGAATCCTGCCTCGGGCATGGATGTTTGTGATGTCCTTAGGTTAGTTAGGTTTAACTAGTTCTAAGTTCTAGGGGACTAATGACCTCAGCAGTTGAGTCCCATAATGCTCAGAGCCATTTGACCCCATCCAGACTCCAACTTCCTCAATTCCAAAACCCTCCTCCTCTAAATCAGAAAATATATTACTCCTTACCCATCACTCGGATTATCCCTAGAAGGGACTCTGTCCCCTCGCCACCCTGCACCCTCAGCATTGTGATCAAAGCGATCGACACTGAGATTAAAGTTTGGTAGGCATTCTGGTCCAACCTTCAAAGTCCACATCTTCACCGAATCCCATACACAACTGACCACCTTCTCCATTGTGTGACCCTGAGCTACAAATGACGACACACCACTGAGCTATCCAAATCTTGTCCTCAATCCTACTGCTGCCGAAGATGGTTAAGGTATAATCAGCACCTAACCACTGACTGCGAAAACCCTCCCACCTGTCCCCATTGTAAATCCCACCATTTCCTCAATCAATTCCCTAACCTCTCTTCCCCTCCCTAATGTAATGCCTGTAACTTTCCCCACCTGACCTGTTCTTCCAAGTGCAAGGCTCAACCTCCAAAGTTCCCATCAAACTTATTGACAACCTCCTCCACCCCAACAAGTCCCTCCACCTACCTCCCACAGCCGAAGACATCATCCACTTTGTGACCATAGTTCTTCAAAATATTCACCCTTTCCATAGGCCACATACCTTACACCTAATTTCTCTTGTTGTCGACTCCCACCTCAACACACAAGCCACTTATTCCTGTAAACAGGTCCACTTTCATCCATCTCAACACCCTAGTTTAAACCCACCTGAGCAATCCATTCCCACCACCCCTTCTCTCCCTAAATGATGGCACAACAGCAGTATAGCCCATTCCACACTATCCACTCCTTTCAGCCACAAAACACTCCTTCATGCACACCCTCTCCCAATACCATATTGATGCTTTCATCCTAAATGAAACCTTCCTCCAATCTCATCATACTATCTGGACTTTGCCATACAACCTCAACCACACAGATAAGCCACTCCTCATGGTGTGAGGAGGAGTTGCTATTGGCTAACACAAGAACCTCCCCGTTTGCCCACAGCAGTCTATAGCACTCCTACCAAACATCTTATTCTCATTCCCTTCCTCAAAACCATAACTGTTACCTGTGGCAGGCCGGCCGGAGTGACCGAGCAGTTCTAGGCACTAAAGTCTGGAACCGTGCGACGGCTACGGTTGCAGGTTCGAATCCTGCCTTGGGCATGGATGTGTGTGATGTCGTTAGGTTAGTTAGGTTCCAAGTTCTAGAGGACTGATGACCTCAGAAGTTAAGTCCCATAGTGCTCAAAGCCATTTGAACCAATTTTTTTGTTAACTGTGGCACTATATCTGACCACATCATCCCATTCCATATGACTTCCTCACCAATTTACACAATGCCTTTCCGACTTATACTCTGCCACTGACCTCGGAATCCATAACACTGGACCTCATCCTGAACTCCAGTGGTGGCATCAGTTTACTGACTCCCTCCATGATGATATAGTCCCTCTCCCACTACTTACTCGCCCTGTAAAGCAATTCCACTCTTGATGTTGTCTTACCTCTCATACCCTCCTCAGGTGCATCACTACAGACATCCTAGGCCCCATCAGAAGTGACCATCTCCCAGTCCTACTCACCACACACTGCACAGCCTACTTGTACACCCACTCCTCCGACCTCTCCCAAACAAATCCAGGACTTCTCCCATGCCAACTGGGATGTCCATAGAAAATTCGTTGCTACCAAACTCTGGAGCCATCCCTTATCTTTCCAAGACCCCCATGACATTCATCATGCTGCCTCTTTCCTTCCACTTTGCCAAACGCTATAACTTACCATACTCCTCTGTGCCTTTACCAATCCTTCTTGCAGGCCCATTACTGAAACACGCTTATATATCACTGGCAACTGCTGACTGCAAACAAGCGGAAATCTCAACGTCCCACTACCCATAAACTCTTCCAGATTCTGGAAGGCATTTCACTGCCTTACTGGCAACAACTCTGCTCCCTCCTACCCCATCCTCTAAGATAATCGCTCTCTCCTACTTTGTGCCCCATCTCTCTGACATCTTCACCATGCCAGATGATGCTCAGTTCGATTACTTATTATTCCCGACATACCATGAGCATACCAATGTATCCCTTCCACCTCTCGCTCCTAGCTTCCAAACTGAACAGCATCCCACAGACAGAACTGTATCCTACAATAACAATACAAGACATTCAACAGATAATCCATCACAAACACACTGTGCCTCCCAGTCATGACTCAGTCTACTACAGACACCTGAAAGAATACCCTCTCTCCTTCCTAGAAACCCTATCCGCCCTTTGTAATATAATCCTTCACATGGGTTACTGTCTTGAGCCATGGTGGAAAACATCACGAATCTTTCTCTTCCTCAAACCTAATAAACCTGGCACTGGCACCTCCTCCTACTGTTCCATCAGCCTCACTTCCGTTTTTAGCTAGATTCTTGAGCCCAGTCTATCCCAACGTATTCATAAACATCTACTACAACACCTACCCTTTCCTATCCACCAATGTGGCTTGTGCCCCAACTTTTACTCCAAGACAAATTCCTGTACCTTAGTCATCTCCTCTCTCACCAAATCAACACTCGCAAATCCACCATTTTTGTCTCCCTAAACCTTGAGAAAGCTTATGACTGTGTATGGCATTCCAGACTCCTCTTTAAGCCAGAGACCTTTGCCCTTCCTATAAATTACGTCCATCTCATTGCTTCCTTTCTCTAAATGCCTTTCTTATATCGCCATCAACAACACCAATCCCCGTATCTGCCATCCACTGCAGGTGTGCCCCAAAGCTCTGTAATTTCGCCTCTCTTGTATGTCCTCTACACTGCCAATATGCCCAAGCCGCGCCTTCTGTCATATCCAGTATACCAATGACACTGCCTTCCTTGCCCTCTATCCTACTCTTCAGAAATCCCAAGTATGCCTCCTACTCCACCTCAATCAACTGACCTTCTGGTGCAACCAGTGGCTCCTCAAAAGCCATCCTACCAAAACGCAGGCAATAATTATAGGCCAAACCACCCACAGCTTCCATCCCCATGACTTTTATCTTATCCTTAATGGCCGTTCTATCCAGTTAAAATACTTCTGACTAACACGTCGGCGAGAAAAAAAATCATGCAGTTTGAAATTATGTTTGAAGTTTGTTGGAATTTGCTAGTGCTCTCACTTTCAGATAATGCAAGAATATAATCTGGCTATTTGCAGGCGGAGAGTAACGCTGCCTCACGACATAAAACTGTTTCTGACTGTAATATTCTTCTTACCGTGTTAAACCATAACATAAGATTATGTCTCTTAAGGAGCAGATTATGACAGTGCTTTAAATTTTTAAATTCGGTCAATAATTTTTTGTTGTCCCTGGAAGACGATAGGTAGGCAACCTGTTAACTTCGAACTTGAACCATGAGCCACGAACCGGTATAGCCGCTTACTAATATACAGTGTTCTGTAAAACTTAAGGACGAAATAAAGAAAGTGACAACATATGAACTACTCGGTAGAAATGAATGAATATGCAGGAGCATGTTGCCAGGGGCCTCCCAGTCTTGCACAGAAATTTGAACGTCACGTGGCGTGAGGTCTGCGTTACTACAGTGCCAGATGGTGTTGGCCCCGGAACACAAGGCATCTGAAGGAGAGGTAAGAGACTGTGTGTCAATCGGTGAGCGGTTACGGTGCACTGTGGCGGGGCACTTCATTACGTCGCCCGAAGACGACATATGGACGACATCACACGGGGAAGAATCGTCGGGAAACTGGAAGAAGGACGAAGTGTGCCGAGTGTAGCCCAGAAGTTAGTTCTTGTCACAGCATTTTCTCACGTGCGGAGGAGCGTTCCGAATAACAGGCACTGCTACCTGTTGGAGACGAAGTGCTCGACCACGGCCAGCTACAGCAGCTGTTGACCGCAACATTGTGCAACGGCAAGGAGGGACCCACGTGGAACAGCAGTTGCAATTGCAACCACATTTAACGGGACTGCAAGGTAGAGAATCTCACGCTCCACAGTGACACGGCGACTCCATGGGGTCGGCCTCGTTGCTCGACGACCACCTTTGTACCCATTATACCCGCACGTGAGCTGCATCGTTTGCGATGGTGCAAAGAGCAACGGAAGTTGACAAATGAGGGATGGGTTCACGTGGTCTTCTCGGATGGGAGCAGATTTAGTGTGAGTAGTGATTTTGGACGTACACACATATGGTGACAGGTGCAAACACTTAATGCACCAAAGAACATAGTCGAACATGATCGTTTTGGTGGTCCAGGTGAGGGGAGATATAAAGTTGCATGGGCCTACGAACCTCCAGATGTTTGAACATGATGCACTCACAGGTCAACGTTATTGTCACACTGTACTCCGTCCCTTGCGTCTCTTTCAAGGGCGGCATTTGCCCCTGACTTCATGTTTACTGATAGAAAATGAGCGACTACGTCTAACAGCGCCGGTAGAGAAGCTCTCGGAACGAGAGAGTATCGGGCGAATGGACTGACCTGCTCGTTCCCTCGACTTAAATCCCATAGAGCACGTTCGTGATGCGTTGGGGAGACGAAAGGCAGGACGTTCACTTGCACCTACGACCGTTCAGCACATGTTGACAGCGCTGACAGATGAATTGGAACGTCCTATCACAAGAACTGTTTACCATCATTGTGGACAGAATGGGAGCACGTTGCAGAGAATGCACCGCTGCCCTTGGTGTTCACACACCCTATTAAGAACCATGTCCCGCCTTTTGTTATTTCCAGGAGGCCATCATGAATCGCGATAGCTTCAGTGTAATTACTGACTTTGAATAAAAGTGTCATTTCATTTCCTATCATTTAGTATTTCTGTCAGTTACTGTACTTTATTGTATATTGTAGCATTTCTTTCTATGTACGGTCCAAGTTCCATCGAGCTGTGACAAAACATGCGAAAGCTACTTTCGTCCTTAGGTTTTACACACCAGTGTAGATGACCACATACATTTTGCTTTTCCCCTGTGTTAAAATAAGTTTGAGTAGCAAATACTAGATAAAATTGTAAGTTCAACTTGTTTTCAACAGTTGTTAAATGTATTTCCACATCAAAAAAGATAATATCATTTTTAAGCTGATGTATCTGTTTCAAGGTGATATAAAAACGTAACACTTCCATATGCAGAAACTTTACATAGTATCATTTTTGTTTGTTTTTCGTATGTTCTGTATAAATAATATCTCTGTAAGTCACACGTCATTTTGTGTGTTTACGATAATCAGTTACTACCTCACGATGGTGTAAGAAGCCTAAAGCCATTTCGTGACCAAATAATACAATTTCCTATATAATACTGCTGTGTTGTGCCAAGCAGCGACGGTAAGCGATTCCCTTCTTTGTGTTAGCACAGATGGCAAGCAAGTTTCTCGATTTGTTTGGAGTAGCAGGACTTGCAAGAGGTCTAGTTGTGTCTTGCTACATCAGAACGAGATACTGAATTTCTAATAATTGTAGCAACCTTTCACTTTCAGGCGGTTTCGTCGTTCCAGCACAACGGTAGCACGTAAATATTACAGTCTATTGCTTGAGATGTGTGGCTTTTATGGAACTACAATGAAGCGGGCTGACGCTCGTATCTTAACAAAATAATTAGGTCCATAGTTTATAGGAATGTTACCTATTTTATTAAATTATAAACAGATGGTAAACTAGCTGTGTTTCGTAAATGTAATATGTGTGTCATTCGCAAAGTCATTAAACATTCGTGCTAGTCAAAATAGAATTCTTTACCGTTTCCCACCTGTATAAAAATAGTATTAATGTTATACAAAACCAATTACAGTTTCCTGAAATTATAAAAAAAAGTACATTGCTCGAGATTAGACGTGCACTTCTTAACATCCTGTCATCGGACTTATCACCGAGTCGCTTATGCGACCCACTTGTTTGGGCGGTCTCTCACAACGATTCGAGTATCCATAACAATTCAACTGTCTAATTAAAACTGGCAGCAAAATGCCATGATAGTGCAGTATGAACAGGGTCTCCGATACTGTTTTGAACAAAATCTGAATATTAATTTAGTTCTTATTAATAACTGAAAGTAAGAGATTTGGTACGCAGGCGAGATGATAATTCCTGCTATCTTTCATTACAACAGGCGACTAGAACGTCAAGTTTTGCTGTTGCTTCAGTTTCCCACGAATGCTGTATCCAAGTACCGGCATCTGTCGTGTCTGCCTCACCCCAACTTGCCACGTAAAACGCGTACTACTGCAGCCGTGCGTAACTCCAATGTCATGTATGGCAATAAAACAATAGCTCCAAGAGCCAGAAATGTTACAACAGTCGCTAATACTTCTGATTATTGCTTACGGTGATTGGGTTGCGAATACTTTTAGCTTGGAGGTCACCCAAGCTGGACCTCAGGGGGCACTCGATATCGTTGGTATGTTAGTTTCTGACTGCATCATTCCATTCTACAAACAATTAGTTTGGCTACTTTGGAACCTATTACATTGTTTAATGGCTTAGGAATAACTCTATGAAGCAAGCAAAATTACCGAGCGAAGCGATTCAGTGGTTGGGGTGCTTGACACGAATCTGAGCGGAGTCTAGATTGAGTAACCGTCCAAATTTTAGATTTCTTACGGTTCCCTACACTGACGGAGCCGAATGCCCAGAGTGGATTCCTATATAAAAGAATGTGTGACCAACATATTTTTGTGCTCTGTGTCTAAAGCTTTTGTCATCAACGTCAAGCGGAATTGTAACATCCATGTATTAAATTAGTATGGGAAAGTGGAACTAGCAAATGAAAAGGCTAATAGAAGGTACATTTGTTGGTAGGATCCTCGTATTGTATTGTACATGCGCTAGAGAATGCGAGGGCCTTCTGATATCATAAAACTATCGACGTTTCGGCTGTACGAGGGTTGAATGAAAAGTAATGCCTCCATCTTCTTTAATTGGGTTTGGATGGGAATATTTTAGTAAATCAAACGCAGAAGTAATCCTTAGAATGTAATCTTCAATTACCATTATTCAGTTTTCCACATAATCACCAGCCAATTGGATACACTTCTGTTTCCGCAACGACAGTCTCACAGTTCTCTCAACGTCTTCATCAGAAGAATAGTGATGTCCCCGCAGATCGTCTTTCATTACTGGGGACAGATGGAAGTCAGACGGTGCAAAATCTGAACTGCATGGAGGATGCCGTACGGTGGTGAGATTCAGTCTCTGAAGTTCTGCTGTGGTGGCACGTGAAGTGTGTGGTTCGGCATTGTCATGCTACAGGAAAATATTTCCCTACTTCTTTCGGACCCTTGTTAGCCATTGTTTCAAAGCTCGCAGCATTCTGATGTAACACTCTGAATTTATTGTTGTTCCACGATCAAGGAAATCAACATGGATAACACCAACTGCTTCCCAGAACACAGTGGCCCTGATTTTTCCAGCTAAGGGCTGCGTCTTGAATTTCTTTTTCTGGAGCGAGTCTTTGTGTCGATATTCCATAGACTGACGTCTTGTCTCCGGGTCGTAAAGGTGTACCCACGTTTCCTCCCCTGCCACAATTGAATGGAGAAAGGCGTCACCTTCATTCTCGTAACGCGAGAGGAGTTCCTGGCAAATTTCACGTTTGTGCGCTTTCATTTCAGGAGTCAACATCCGGGGTACCCATCGTGCACAGATCTTCCGATAGCCAAGAAAAACAGTAATGTGTCGCACACGTTCTTGTGAAATGCCAATTGTGCTTGCAGTTTCTCTCTGAGTGATACGATGATCGTCCTGAATCAACCTGTCAACATTTTGCTTGTGAAACTCGGTTGCTGTCAAAGGACGTCCAACTCTTTGTTTGTCACGCAGGTCAGATGTACCCACCTCAACATCTTTAAACTTACAGTACTCACATCAACACAATCACCATAAACTGCTTTCATTCTCTGATGAACCTCCTTTGGGGTGACACCTTCTGCTGCCAAGAATTCAGTGACTGCACGTTGCTTAAATAACATTGACCGACCGTCTGCGCATGATTCCATACTTTACACTCTAATAACACAACCGTTAATGCCAAGGCTTCACGCCAACTGGAGCTGTAGAGAAGAGGCTACGGAACAAGCCAGTACCTGCCGCATACCAACTGTTGAAGAGTTACGAATGTGGAGGCATTACTTTTCAGTCAACCCTTGTATAATCACGCTAATGAAGGCTGTGTGTAATAGTAGCCGACAAGTTGTTAGATTTATTATTTAATAACACGATCACACACATCCAGAAAAATCGCATTTGAAGTGACTCTGACTGGCAAAGCATACTCCCTTGTGTTAGGTAATACTACGATTCGATGTTCTTGAAGTTCTTATCATACGATGCTGGAATAAGTCATCGTAGCACACTGCCAACGCCCTAAAAGGTCGGTAACTACAGGGACACCTCCCCCCCCCTCAAATTACAGTAACACCGCATAACACAGCCCCTAGCCGTGAAAGTGACCTCAGTCGTCGTCAATCTTTCTAAAACTATTACCCCTGAGTACAATCAGATATTAGCTAGGCCCCCAACATCACTACATCAACTATACTTCAGAATGAAAAAGAATTTTCTCTGTGAACACGTTCATTTTTAAAATGTCGAAAGGTAAATGATATTTACTTTTTGTAGGTGTTTTATTGAATCACGAGCTACTGAGTTAAGGAGGCAACTGGTGCTGCTTATTTCTAATAATGTTTTTTTTAATAGAATTATGAAGCAGTTCCCAGTGGATTGCGAGTGCTACATACAATTCACTCCTCTTCCCAGCGACGCTTGCTTCACCCACACCCCGCATCCCATTTGAAATCAACCAAATTATAATGTTTGAACAACACTTAGGATTGCTGTTTGTAGATGACTTAGTTGTTTGTCTCCTTACTTCTAAACTGCCAGATTACAAGACTTTATGTTGCCATTGCCTTATACCTGACCGTCTTCCGATGGGAGGTGTCACGTTCGCCACCAGAGGACGCCGTCATCGCTTCAATTCCCTGCAAGCAAAATTAACTTTCCGCGCGTCTTTTTAAGGTGCCCCACATCTACTCCGGCCCAGATCTCGGAAGATTCGCAACGGGAATAGACGTACCTAGCACGACGCTACTAATGTAATAATAGTCATGATGTTCATGACGTGTCTGAACACTATATTGATAGCCAGGAACGCACGTATTATCGAACGGTGACAGCGTAGAACATGTACAGCCGAGGACATAAAACCTACGTCTAAATCATTCAGTCCTGTAAATAGTGTAGCTAAATAAGCCCATATTTTAACCGTTTGATTAACTGAAGCATCTGTGCTACCTAGTTCACCTACGGACGCAGCACACCTTTACTTAACTAAACAGGTCTCGTTCTTCACTTTCTCTTGATATAGAACTTTACGCTCAGCTTCATTGTGTTCCTTTTTGTTTTTGGGAACAATGTGTTTTTTTAGCGCAGTGTAGCTAGCAGTGGGTCTTGGTAAATTACCATACATACAGGGTGGTCCATTGATAGTGACCGGGCCAAATATCTCACGCAATAAGCATCAGACGAAAAAACTACAAAGAACGAAACTTGTCTAGCTTAAAGGGGAAAACCAGAAGGCGCTATGGTTGGCCCGCTAGATGGCGCTGCCATAGGTCAAACGGATATGAACTGCGTTTTTTAAAATAGGAACCCCATTCTCATTACATATTCGTGTAGTACGTAAAGAAATATGAATGTTTTAGTTGGACCACTTTTTTCGCTTTGTGATAGATGGCGCTGTAATAGTCACATACGTATAAGTTCGTGGTATCACGTAACGTTCCGCCAGTGCGGACGGTATTTGCTTCGTGATACGTTACCCGTGTTAAAATGGACCGTTTACCAATTGCGGAAAAGGTCGATATCGTGTTGATGTATGGCTATTCTGATCAAAATGCCCAACGGGTGTCTGCTATGTATGCTGCTCGGTATCCTGGACGACATCATCCAAGTGTCTGGACCGTTCGCCGGATAGTTACGTTATTTAAGGAAACAGGAAGTGTTCAGCCACATGTGAAACGTCAACCACGACCTGCAACAAATGATGATGTCCAAGTAGCTGTTTTAGCTGCTGTCGCGGCTAATCCGCACATCAGTAGCAGACAAACTGTGTGAGAATCGGGCATCGGTGTTTAGAATGCTACATCAACATCGATTGCACCCGTACCATATTTCTATTCACCAGGAATTGCACGGCGACGACTTTGAACGTCGTGTACATTTCTGCCACTGGGCACAAGAGAAATTAGGGTCGATGACAGATTTTTTTTGCGCGCGTTCTATTTAGCGACGAAACGTCATTCACCAACAGCGGTAACGTAAACCGGCATAATATGCACTATTGAGCAACCAAAAATCCACGACGGCTGCGACAAGTGGAACATCAGCGACCTTGGCGGGTTAATGTATGGTGCGGTATTATGGGAGGAAGGATAATTGGCCCCAATTTTATCGATGGCTATCTAAGTGGTGCAATGTATGCTGATTTCCTACGTAATGTTCTACCGATGTTACTACAAGATGTTTCACTGCATGACAGAATGGCGGTGTACTGCCAACATGATGGATGTCCGGCACATAGCTCGCGTGCGGCTGAAGCGGTATTGAATAGCATATTTCATGACAGGTGGATTGGTCGTCGAAGCACCATACTATTACAACGCCATCTATCACAAAGAAAGTGGTCCAACTAAAACATTCATATTTCATTACGTACTAAACGAATATGTAATAAAAACTGGGGGTTCCTATTTTAAAAAACGCAGTTAATATCCGTTTGACCTATGGCAGCGCCATCTAGCGGGCCAGCCATAGCGTCATCTGGTTTCCCCCTTCAAGCTAGACAAGTTTCGTTCTTTGTAGTTTTTTCGTTTGATGCTTATTGCGTGAGATATTTGGCCCGGTCACGATCAATGGACCACCCTGTATATATTTTTCTTTAATATACTGGAGGATGATAATTTTACATTTGACCGACGAAAATCTTATTGAAAGTGTGAGTCACATGGAACGTTAAAAGATGCAAACAGGAAGCTCCCTCACATGATCGAGGTAAGCCTTCAACTGCACATTGAAGTATTTTGACAGTATTAGAAACGAAAAAACCAACCAGTGACTGCAGGTTTGACTACATTTGGTCCTCTAAAGCCGACATGAGTGATGAATTGTGTTCACTGCCACGTGAGTGATATGCTGCATTAATACTTCCAAAATATTAAATGATGTTAAGCGGTTTACAGTAAGCAAGAAAGGAATTCCTTTCGCATTTTAGAACATCACAATGAACAAAATGTGTGTGGTTTCATACATGTAATCTGATATTATCTCTTTCGGCTGTGTAACGTTCTTGTCATATTAGTTGCCATTGTGTTTCTTTTTGTAGCAAAACTTTTCTCAATAATAAAAGATGTACACTTGCTCCCATAAGTATGTTAGCTACCAATAAAAATGGAGTAAGATTTGAGCAACATAATATCATATAAGATTTTGTGCGGGAGTAATTCGGCAAGCCAAGCTATAGTTTTCTGAGTCCTAAAGAATGTTTTACGAATTATTTGTGTTGTGAACTCAATTATGTCCAGCACAGGCCTGTTCAGGGCTCTGAGAATATTAACTACTACTTCCTAATATATTAATTCGCTAATGTAATTTGTCATAATATTATAGCATACAAAAATTATCTTCACAGCTTATGACTTTAATAACTTTAAAACTATACTAGAACTGGTTTTCAACGTGCGATAAGATAACTGATAAATTATTTTTTTGTATTTTTTTTACTTCCAGGGGACGCAATTCTGGCGCAAAGTCGAACTAGAAAACCTTATAAAATGTGGACGCCAAACGGGAAAGGTCGGCCTGTTGTCTGGTTCATACAGACGACGTCCGATACTGCAACCTGATGTCATATTCCAGAAGGATGGGGCACCTCCCCACTCCCTGAACATCTGTCAGTTTGTAGATGAAGAGTTTCCAGACAGGTAAATTGGACGAGAGAGTCCAATTTGATGGCCGCCCGGTTAACTGACCTCACGTCTCCAGACTTTTTCCTGTGGGGTTTCTTAAAGGATCTGGTGTACAGAACGAAGATTAGATGCCTACCAGACTTAAAGGCACACATGCAGAATGCATCTGAACATATCACTATGGAGACTTTGAATCGTGTGTGGAGGAAAATGGAATTCCGACTAGACATTATTCATGCACACATTGATGTGTCTGTATGAAGAAACAAAACGTTGTGAGTTATCTTCTCAAATGTTGGAAGCTATTTTAATATCTAGTGCAGTTTTAAAGGTATCGAAGTCCTAAGCCGTAAATATAATTTATGGACTCCCTTTATATTTCATTTTCAAATGAATCGTACTGTTCATAGAATCAGTACCCGAATTATGGATAATCTTCACCAACATTTAAAGTCATCAAGAGCTCCGTTGTTCAGGAACACACTTTGTCAGCAATTTTCCAGCTGTCATAAAAAGTGTAACTACTAACAAAGTTCAGTTTAAGAGAAGCCTAACGGATGTGTTATTCACCAGTTCCTTCTACTTCATGGAGAAATTTCTTAGTATTACCAAGTGCTATATGTATATATTATTTATGGTAAAAAATAATGCAAGTTATGTGTAAAAACTGACTTCCGCGCAGCTTCAGTGCAGTAATGCGATAAATTTAAATAAATGTTGTAAACTGATTTTCTCTTCGATGATGAGTGGCTACAGTAACGTAAGAATTATTATGCATTTCAGTTTGTTGCACATTTACATGTATTGTAACTGATTTCATGTTAACTTCAAAGTTTGTGGCATATTGACCTATCCCACATTCATGGGGACTTTTCCATTTAAGATCTGTGGAGTGGATGTTGGCACATCTCCTTTTTCTTGGAGATGTGTGTTACAAATTCTTATTTTATGACATATTCTACGTTCTTGAGTATCTCCTCAGTGTGGATCAACGAAACAAAAATGCGAGTGAGTCACTGTGTTTCACGTTTTTGAAATTGATCACCTGTAGTAATTGTTCACAGAATCTCACACTTTCTTTCCCTGTTGTCTTGGAATCTCAAGTAATATTATTTATAATTAATCATAGATGTTAGTCTTTGCAACTATTTAGAAATGAATGTACTACAGAATGTAAAGTAAATGAGAGTCATTATTTCAGTACAGTTTTATTCACAGGTCCTTCCGTTATATCTTGGTAGAGCAGTTTCATAGTTAAGGTTGAATAACAAGCACACTGTTTCTGTTCTACTGATTTTTGATTATTTCAGACTAGCTTTTGGCTTATTGGGCCATCTTCAGGAAATAACTAACTAGCCTCTGAAAGGGACACTAATTCTTAAATAAGCAAACATTTCAGGCGAAGATACAATCGACTTGCATAGAGTGTTCTGCATCAAACTTGTTTCTTAATTTTGAAATTACACTTTACACAATGAAAAATATTAAGCACAATAAATAATTAAACTACGCGGTATTATTGGTTCAGTGGTTATAATGCTAAAGTTTGTGAAGTCTTGACATTGGCCGAGAAACAAACTGAGCACCCTTCATTTATGTTGTGCAACAAACATGTTTTTTAACAACGCAAATTAAACTTTAGGCTATGAACAATGCGCAGTGGTCAGTTGTTTCCTGAAGATGGCCCAATAAGCCAGAAACAAATAATAAATAAACAAAAATCAACAGAACAAAAACAGTGTACTTGTTTTTCAACCTTTGAGTAGAGTTTTCGTGTTCTTATGAAATTGGTAATTTTCCCCTTTTTAGCACTTCGTTCAATCCTAGGCAAATATTTAAACAGTTCGTTTGTAGTTTCAAAGAGTTGGTTTAACCCTCTGATGAGCCTAAAAGTCATTTGAAACCACTGCATGGCCTAAAATCGCAGTTCAGTCGCTGGAACAAAACGTTTCTCTCGTTGCAAATGGTGACTGGCGTGATTAGTAGAAATATTGATGCACCTGAACATTATTTTGGAAGTGTATATGATTGTTCCATTCGCGGCACCAGCGCCTCGACCCAAGATGAGCTCGCGTGTTGGTGCTGGTTGTGGTTGGCGGCGTTGCCAGGGCTGCGATCGATGCCACTGCCATGTTTGGCGGACGTGCCCGGGGCTGTAGCGTGCATACATGCATAGCACATTAGGGGCATGCCAGTGATGTGTTCCCGCCTGCAGGCTGTGCGCATACACTGTGGCCCGCAGAGTTATGACCGAGCAAAACACAGGAGCCTTGGCTGGCGCTGTGTTGCCAATCTCATATTGACCTGTTGTTCGTTCGCAGCCTGTCTCTGTGCTGTTTACTCTTTTCCTCAGAAATCTGGGCAAGTCTGCTGAGGGCTGGAGCTACTACAGAACGTAAAGTAGGTGAGAATAAAACGAATTAACTGCTGGTTTTAAATTTTGTGATGAATTGATAAGCACAGTATTCAGATTATGTCGAGAAGACTTTACACAGCAGAAGGTCGCACCAACTCATTACTCTGGCAAATATACGGCCTAAAACGTAAAGTGAAGAGGACGAAGAAGAAATAACCACATGGAGCACAGTAGAACCTATGTGTTTCCTTCAAAAGATTTGTTACAAATCATATAATGCATTTTGTTCATGGAAATGAGCGCTAAGTATCAATTGACTTGTTTCTGACTTGTCGAAAGACAGACTATATGGACAAAATTGCAGATGTTGAAATTACCAGTAACACCCAGCTGAAGCACTTGAAGACAGATGCTCGGCGGCAAGTTTGGGAAACATTAGAAAATAATTGGTGGCAGACTGACGTTGTGCCAGATTCCACTCAGTTAAAACTTGTCTATTGTATTAAAAGGGGGTGGTTTACAAACTGAGCACTTTCCTAGGTTTCAGTGGTAACAATGAGAAACCTATTGACTTCGGTTTACCCCTGACCGCATTCTATTTGAGAGTCCAACTTAGTAGTAATTTAGTCTTCAATTTAAACCTATATGCTACACATTGTCTTGAACTAGGGACGACCACAGCCATAAATATACATCTTGGATAATAACCGCTTGGCTGTTGTCGTAAATAATTTATTTAACGCCTTGTTTCATAGGCTAGAAGCCACATCATCAGGTTAAATATGGTGAATCATGACGTTAAAGCCACAATACGGACGGGACAGATTAGTCCTTGCCTGTGAATAAATTTTTTCTCATTTCTACATAGGCAACGAATGTTCTGTCGCGTCCATGTTGCAACTTTAATGTCATTATTCACCATATTTAACCTGACGATGTGGCTTTTAGGCTACAAAACCGATTGTTAAATACATTTTCAAGTGCAACCAAACGGCTATACTTCAAGATTCCTCCAAGTGCATTAGGGCTAATGCAGAGTTACCTCATTGAGTGTAGGTTAACTGTTTTTAACGAATAGTTCACAAGGCGTCCTCGCGATTGGTGTGAATATTACGAATGGCAGGTTGGCAAGAACCACAGTGAGAGTGAGCTGTGTGTAAGAGACATGAAGTGTTCATCTTTGAGACACACTACAGCAGCTGTGCATCTTCATAATATTCGTTAATGACATTTGACTACATCCTCTACCTCAACGCCATTCTCTGCCAGCGAAGAGAATGACAATTCTCTCTTCGTCGCAAATAATTCAGACTTTACGCAAAACTGGATGTCTCTTTACCGACGGAAATACATATTCACATTTTCTTGTGAGATTATAAGCTCACAGATCAGAACATTAGGAACCCGCTTACAACAGCGCAGAAGTAGTTTTGAAGAGCTGTAGCTGGTGTAGAAATGGGAAACATGAAGGAATACTGCAACGAACCATTTTCTTATACAGTTTTCTTTATGTGGATATGCGTTTTGGGCTTTCATCCTTCTTCAGTTGTCAAAGTACACTTATATTTTCCTCACTCTGTCTTCAGATCACAAGCGGTCCATCGGAACCATCCGACCGCCGTGTCATCCTCAGCTGAGGATGCGGATAGGAGGGGCGTGTGGTCAGCACATCGCTCTCCCAATCGTTATGATGGTTTTCTTCGACGGGAGCCGCTACTGTTCAGTCGAGTAGCTCCTTAGTTAGCATCACGAGGCTGAGTGCACCCCAAAAATGGCAACAGCGCATGGCGGCCCGGATAGTCACACATCCAAGTGCCGGCCATGCCCGACAGCGCTTAATTCGGTGATCTCACGGGAACCGGTGTATCCACTGCGGCGAGGCCGTTGCCCTATATCTTCCTCAGTACAATGATTATATCGCCTTTTGTTTCGTGATCTGTAGCTCCTTTTTCCGCTTTCTAAGCTTACGACAAATACTTCTAAGTTTTCCTACAGCCAAATGACGATAGGCACGTGTCTGATCACAGAAATTTCTGCTGTCAGTGAATGTAGGGGCATGATAAGCAGTTGCCAAGAGAAAAAGCCGAAGGGAACGGCTTACAGTGGACATCTGGAGTGACACAAGGTGTATCTAGCAAGAAGCAACTGCTCGCAGACACACAAGTTGATGCTTATCTTCAGTAATCCAAACAACACAGAAACTGTGGAGTAGCTGGCTGGTGACTTCAGCTGGATATGCCACAAGTGGAGAAACTTGGCTCGCTTCTTGGCCAGACTGATGCCGTTACGAGACTGGAGGTGGAGCTACACGATATTGCAGCGATGTCCTCTATGGGTTGCTAACTTTTTGTCTGCTGTGGTTACATCCTTGTGTGCATTACATGTACACTAACGCAAAAAAGAGATCCTAACGCCAAGAAGGAATTGTGCGGCGTAAACGAAAGTTGGCAGACGTATTTCTACATTTGAAAGATAACGTCTGTTATAATTTCGCGCCTTAAAAAGGGTTGCAGTGAGCAGCTTGTCGCAGTCGAGTTGGCAGTTTTTATCGCTAATTGCGTCAGTTTCTGCTGATATTAACTGATAATTGATTGATTTTGTGTGTGTGTGTGTGTGTGTGTGTGTGTGTGTGTGTGTGTGTGTGTGTGTGTGTTTGTGTGTCATATTGAGATCTGGATTCATAAGGAACTGGTATGTTGTTTTATATAAATGATTATGAGTTAGGACCGTCGGTTTGCTGCAAAACGAAGACATTATTATTTTGACAGACGCCTCTCACCTCAATTTACTAACTTATCAGTGGCCTGAAGTAATAGATACAGTCATTTGTATGCAGTAGTTCCAGCTTAAATATTCTGCTAATGTTGTACACATACACTATGTGATCAAAAGTATCCGGACACCTGGCTGAAAATGACTGACAAGTTAGTGGCGCCCTCCATCGGTAATGCTGGACTTCAATATGGTGTTGGACCACACTTAGCCATGATGACAGCTTCCACTCTCGCAGGCATACGTTCAGTCAGGTGCTTGAAGGTTTCTTGGGGATTGGTAGCCCATTCTTCACGGAGTGCTGCACCGAGGAGAAATATCGGTGTCGGTTGGTGAGGCGTGGCACGAAGTCGGCGTTCCAAAACATCTCAAAGGTGTTGTATAGGATTCAGGTCAGGTCTCCGTGCAGGCCAGTCCATTACAGGGATGTTACTGTCGTGTAACCACTCTGCCACAGGCCTTGCATTATGAACAGGTGATCAATAGTGTTGAAAGATGTAATCACCATCCTTGAATCGCTCTTCAACAGTGGGAAGCAAGAAGGTACTTAAAACATCAATGTAGGCCTTTGCTGTGATAGTGCCATGCAAAACAACAAGGCGTGCAAGTCCCCTCCGTGAGAAACACGACCACACCATAACACCACAGCCTTCGAATTTTGCTATTGGCACTACACAAGGTGGCAGATGACGTTCACTGGGCATTCACTATACTCACACCATGCCATCAGATCGCCACATTGTGTACCATGATTCATCGCTCCACACAACGTGTTTGCGCTGTTTACACCAATCGAGGCGTTGTTTGGCATTTACTGGCTTGATGTGTGGCTTACGAGCAGCCGCTCGACCATGAAATCCAAGTTTTCTCATCTCCCGCCTAACTGTCATAGTACTTACAGTGGATCCTGGTGCATTTTGTAATTCCTGTGCGATCGTCTGGATGGATGTCTGCCTATTACACATTACGATCCTCTTCAACTGTCGGCGGCCTCTGTCACTCAACAGACGAGGTCAGCCAGTTCGCTTTTGAGCTCTACGTGTCGATTCACGTTTCCACTTCACTATCACATCGGAAACAGTGGACCTAGGGATGTTTAAGAGTATGGAAATATCACGTACAGATATATGACACAAGTGACATCGAATCACATGACCACGTTCGAAGTCCGTCAGTTCCGCGGAGCGCCGCTTTCTGCTCTCTCACGATGTCTGACGACTACTGAGGCCGCTGATATGGAGTACCTGGCAGTAGGCGTCAGCACAATGCACGTAATATGAAAAACGTATGTCGCTGGTATGGAATAGCTGGCAGTAGGTGGCAGCGCAGTGCACCTAATATGAAAAACATGTTTTTGGGGGTGTCCGGATACTTTTGATCACATAGTTTATGTTATGACCTTGTCACCTTTTTCTCAGTATAATATGGTTTAATACAATATTAACCGAATTTTCCGTCTGTTTGGGAGAATGTGATAACAATATCACACAGTCCAGTCTCATCACTGTAACTACGGCCTACGTTCGACGTCAGTGCAGTGACCACTGACGAATAGCAGGTGGCAGCACTATCAGTGCGGACATACATGTCGTTTCTAGAGCACGCAGAAAACAGTGCTGTCAGTGTCCTAATGCGGATGCGGAGCGATTTATTTGATCTCCAAAGGGACATGATAATTGGCTTTCGGCTCAAGGGTGGAAGCATTTCCGAAACTGTTACGTTTGTGAAGTGTTCGCTTGCTGCCATGGTTAAATGATGCCGTGCATGGTAAAAAGGCATTATCTAAAACTGCAGCCGAGACAACTATGGTGCGCCGGCCGTGGTGGCCGAGCGATTCTAGGCGCTACATTCTGGAACCCTGCCTCGGGCATGGATGTGTGTGATGTCCTTAGGTTAGTTAGGTTTAAGTAGTTCTAAGTTCTAGGGGACTTATGACCTCAGAAGTTAAGTCCCATAGTGCTCAGAGCCATTTGAACAACTATGGTACACCATGGGCCGTAGATGGTAGAGGTGAACAACGGCTGTAGAGATATGTACAGGCGAATAGAAGTGCAACTGCTGAGCAACTGCCATTCCGATGAACAGGAGCTATCAAAGGCATCTCCCCAACGACCGTTGAACGAGCATTGCTGTATATGGACTTCCACAGCAGGTGCCAGATTCATGCAAACAGTGGACTGCTGTTCATTAGCGATGAAGGATGGAATTTGAACGTCAATATCGCAGCTGGACGTCCACTGAACGATGAAAGGTGGCCTTTTCAGACGAATCACATTTTATCCTCCATCAGACAGATGGCTGTTGGCGTGCACAGTGTGAAACATCTGAAAGCAAACATCCTGAAACAATTGTCAGAAAGGTTCAGGCTGGGGCGGGAATGTTACTATCTAGGACATCCCTTGGATGATCTTGTAATTCTGAAAAGCACAATGGATGAACACAAGCTTGCATCTATCCTTAGGGACCATATGCACACCGATAAGGTTTTCCTTGGCGCAATGGTATCTACCAGCAGAACAATGCAATGAGTCACACAGCTTGCTGTGTACATTTGTAGTTTGAAGGGCACCAGGATGAGTTTACGATACTCCCCTGGCAACCAAACTTGCCAGATTTAAACCAGTCACGAATCTGTGGGACCACTTGCATTGGGCTGTATGCAATGTCGATTCTCAACCAAGAAGCATAGTGAAGCTGGGTGCAGTTCTGGGAGTAGCATGGCTCCACATCCGTGCAGTACCTTCTAGAATCTTACTGTCTCTCTTTCTGCTCGTTTTGCAGCCGTCTGCACTGCAAAAAGAGGTTATTCAGGCATTTGACAGGTGGTCACATTAATGTGACTGGACAGTGTACATAGGAAAACAACCGATGCTCTGCAAAATTATATTTATTTGGTCAAGAACTATCTTCATGAACCATCTTTCGCCTTGTTCAGCCACTGTCAGGTGACAAATGAATGTCACAAACACAGGCAAAATAATATGTCACTTATGTAGATACTACATGTACAGAAGCTACAACAATGATGACACGATGACACGAGTAGCCGGCCGTTGTGGCCGAGCGGTTCTAGGCGCTTCACTCCGGAACTGCGCTGCTGCTACGGTCACAGGTTCGAATCCTACCTCAGGCAGGGATGTGTGTGATGTCCTTAGGTTAGTTAGGTTTAACTAGTTCTAAGTTCTAGGGGAGTCATCACCTCAGATGTTAAGTCCCATAGTGATCAGAGCCATCTGAACCATTTTGATATGAGTAGGATAGCCATGGGCATATGAGTCCACGTAAGAATCTTATCACTTCCAAAGTGAGGTTACACGTTTGATGTCAGGTTACAACTTGGGCAACTTATATTCAAGGTCACCCCCACTTCCCTCCACAGCCCCCCCCCCGCCCCCCCCCCCCGGGAACAGGGAATCACCAGGACTTTATCACGTTCACCAATGGGGGCTCATGCACACATTAGCCCAATGTACTATTTACATTTGAGTTCACGACGTAACTCGATACTAGCCACATGATAAAATTTGTGGGTAACACCTTCCATCTCTCCATTTCTCTCAGCCGAGCTGAGCACAGTGAAACAGTGGGAAACGCAACAAGCTTATAGCTTCCCTCCTCCCCCTTACCGTACCTTATAATTGGTTGAGTTGTGTGTAGGCTTCTTCATTCAAGATCTGAGCATCATGACAGAGAGGTTCAATTTTGTTATGCACCACAGCAAATTAATTTCTGGATTATCAACAATTTCCTCTCTCTGTAGTTCAGTTAAATGAGCCTAGTCGATTGTACTCTGTAGTGTTACGTTCTTTTGAAGAAAATAACACTGATGTAAAAAACTTATGTTTCCTTCACTAATTTTTTCTTTTTGTTAACAGCTTTTTTGTATATTTATTAACAATAATAATTTCTTAATTTATGACTTATTTATAAAACTTTTACCTAGGTCATTTTATGATAAATTACTTTTTTGTAATTAAAAAAATGCTTGTAGACGCAATTTCCTGTAAAATTAATAGTATCGGGTACAGAGATTCAATTCTCACTAAAGCTAGTATAGAGATGATGAACATAAATAATACTCTTCCCATTTTGTTTCTATATATACTTGTTATTCTTTTATATAATATTTACATCATTCTGTATACAGTTCTTACATTTTCTTTCTGATCATTTGTGCGGTCTGAGGCACCTTGCCATGGTTTGCACAGCTCCTCCCCCCCCCCCCCCCCCCATCAGAGGTTCAAGTCTTCCCTTGGGCATGGGTGTGTGTCTTGTACTCAGCGTAAGTTAGTTTAAGTTAGATTAAGTAGTGTGTGTAAGCCTAGGGACCGATGACCTCAGAAGTTTGGTCCAATAGGAACTTACCACAGGTTTCCAATTTTTTTTCTGATCATTCTATATAAAGTATTTACAATTCAATTAACCATTTCTGATCATTTTTCTACAGGCAATATATAAGAGGTAAAACAGGGACTAGCAACACCAGATGACGAAAAAAGCCACACGCCCAGATACACACAGACGCACATGCACAGACATGACAAGCAGTTCATCCAACTATTCCACACACACTCGCACATACATCCACTACTTACAAATAAATAAACACACAGCCACACTCTCAATAGTGTGAAAACTGTAGGGTGCCAATCCCATTCCCACAGATGAATTGTCTGTCATTATGACAGGATAGCCCTACTTTCAGCTGTAGTGTTAGAGTGCCTCTTGGCCTTACCATCAATAGATGACATGGTGCACCGTATGAGCAGCTGCACTAGCGCCCTGGATGATATCTTCAGCCATGAGAGCCTTTCAGGCTGTATGATGCACATTTGATTTACAGTTCTCCCATCTGGTGACACCCAGGTTCCTTTATGTATGTTTTTCCGCTGGAAGTTTGTGCTGGAGATGAACAACCCTAATGATGTAGCGAAGCTGATGAACCTAACCCCATTGTCATTGCTTAGGTTGTGTAGACTGTGCCTTCCTGTTGTGTCTTGGAATATTTGTTCTTTCTCAACCTTGGCATTCATATCACCAAGGAGGATCCTGAAAATCAAATAGATCTTGTTGCCATTGATCTCAGAGCCAAGAGATGGGTGTTAGACGTTAAGACAGCCCGAGGTGCCGAAGGTGGGAGTGATCATTTCCTGGTCAGAGGTCGTTTAAACATACAGTGTAAAGGAAGAACGGGGCCTAAGTTAAAAAGAGTGGAAAGGTACCATGTGGAGAAACTGAAAGATGAGGCAACGAAGACCGGATACCAGTTGCAACTTAGTAAGCGCTTTGA
The DNA here is from genome assembly GCF_023898315.1 of Schistocerca nitens. Taxonomy (NCBI): domain Eukaryota; kingdom Metazoa; phylum Arthropoda; class Insecta; order Orthoptera; family Acrididae; genus Schistocerca; species Schistocerca nitens. Next base: position 368,709,092 of record NC_064620.1, on the reverse strand, counting down.
AGCACTCAGTGAAATCGACGCGAATCAGGACAAGGAAACACTCATGGGAAACCCAGTGGGCAAGAAGATCTGGATTGGAAAGGAATGTGCAGATGCCCTGGAAAGGAGAAAGGGCGCCAGGAACAAGTGGCTGAAGGGGACAAATCTGGCACAGGCCAAAGCACAATTTGAGGAGGTCCGAAAGACTACACAAGCAATTCTGAGAAGAGCAAAGAGGAAATACATAAGGAATATCATCACTGAAGGAGAAACAGACTTGGGAGGACAAAAGACTAGGGAAATGTTTCTGAAGGTGAAGTACTTCTGCAAAGGTCGCCAGGCCAAGCAGAAATTTGTCAAAGATTCCCGTGATAAGATCCTGACGAACGATAGGGACATAGCTGAGAGCTGGAAAGAGTACTTCCGACAGCTGCTAAATTGTGATGAACCCGAACTGCAATTTGATTTCCAGTACCCAATTACAGCCGATGCAGACTATCCCCCACCTACCCTGGATGAGATAAAAACCAGAATCAGACACCTTAAACAGCATAAGAGTCCAGGTGAAGATGGAATACAGGTTGAAATGATCCTGGCAGGAGGAGAGAAACTTGCAGAAAAAATACACCGACTGATACAGGCAATATGGACCAAAGAAGAACTACCAGGAGAATGGAAAACAGCTCTGATTTATCCAATACATAAGAAGGGCGACAAACTCAAATGTGACAACTATCGAGGAATCGTCCTGCTTAACGTCTGCTATAAGATCCTGTCCAATTGCCTCATACATAGAATTCAGCCATTGGCAGAATCGGTGATTTGGGAGTACCAGGGAGGTTTCCGGCCAGGACGGTCAACAGTATATCACATCTTCAGTCGCCGGCAGCTCACTGAGAAACTGGGTGAATATGGTAAAGATTTGCATATTTTATTCGTTGATTTTAAGAAGGCCTATGATTGCATACATCGCAAGAGCCTGTTCAACTGTTTAAGGGAGTTTAGCATAGCAGAGAAACTCATCAATCTGATAAAGATCTGTCTGAACGAAACACGTGCAAAGGTGAAGATGGGAAATCCCGTAACTGAGGAGTTTGAAATTGTGACAGGACTCAGGCAAGGAGACGGGTTGTCCCCTATCCTGTTCAACTTTGTCCTCTAGAAGATCGTACGCGAGACCTTCCACGAGAACGGATTGAAATCGAAGGAAAGAGTTTGGCATACTTGGCCTATGCAGACGACATCTGTTTACTCTCTAGGTCGGAAGAGGAGTTGTAGCAAATGACCAAAGCACTAAAGGAGGCTGCCAGCAAATTTGGGCTAAACATAAACGAAGCCAAGACAGAGTACCTCGTAATGACGCGTGGTCATTGTCAGACTGCTGATCATCTGCAATCACTGCAGGTTGGGGACCATTCCTACAAGAGAGTGCAAGAATTCAAATACCTAGGGGCACTTTTCACTGGGAACTCGTCATGTGAAGCAGAGATCAATGCCAGAATACATGCAGGAAACTGATCTTACCACAGCCTAGCACGACTGGTTCGGTCCAAATATCTCTCCAGACAGTTCAAGATTCGACTGTACAAAACCCTGATCCAGCCTGTTGTTCTATATGGCTGTGAGACATGGAGTATCCGGAAACAGGACTTCCATAAGCTCCTTGTTTTTGAGAGAAAAGTGCTTCGGAAGATCTTCGGTCCAGTTCTGGATGCAGATACAGGGGAATGGAGGATCAGATACAACCAAGAGCTTGAGGAACTGTACCAGCACCCCAACATAGCAGGAACTGTCAAAGCCAAACGAATGCAGTGGACCAGCCATGTGACCCGGATGTAGGATCACAGATGGCCTCGGAAGCTCCTGGATTTCACACCTACAGGAAAGAGACCGCCAGGGAGACCCAAGAAGCGTTGGAGGGATGGACTCCATGAAGATTGTCAATAGATGTGAACGGATGGCGGATAGCAGCAATGGACAGAATACAGTGGAGAAGGAAACTTGTAGATGCATGCGGTCCACTGGGCCTGATCACGTAGTAGTAGTAGTAGATGAGGCACATACTTAGCCTGCCTTTGCGTGCATCTGTATATATACCGCACATAGGCATCTTAGATATCAGTCCCACAAACTTCACAATCTATGACCTATTCGTTTCATCTTTATTTCTGCTATTGGCCTTGCATCCAGATGTGTCAAACGTTTCACGATTGTACCTAATTACTTCATACTGACAGCAGGCTTTCACCCAATAGATAAGACTGTCTGCATTTATATAAAGTAACTTTACGTCAACAAAGTCTGGAATCAGAACCTCACAGTGAAAGCAGTACATGCGGAGTTTGGGGAGGACCAGAACACACATATCAAATTGGCTGGTTTCGTGAACTGCACTGAAATCTTGGCCATCTCGTCAGTGATTACTCCTTCTGGTAATGTAATCCCTTGTGCCATAACGCCCATTCCTCTGGTAAAGTAAATGAATTTTGCGGTATTCTCTAACATTTGCCATGGTTTTTCTGAAAACTAAATTGCTCATTAACTTACAAAAATCTTTTTCAAAATCACATGTCACAAGACCCTTCTGTTTGATGTTAACATCAATATACTCCTTCACCCATCAATACTGCTTGAAGGAGTTTCTGTGGGTGGTGCTAACACATTCTGTCCCAGCCTGAGACATTTCTGGAGGTTTCTGTAGTGGATAATATAACGTTGTTTGTTCCCTTGTGTTGATAACAGCTTTGAGATGGAACTAATTTGCAGGACTAGGTGGTCCAGACACACTGGCAAGTTCCTGTACTTATCATGCAACTGATTGGGATATTCCACACTGCCCCCAAAACGTATTCCCCCCCACCACCCTCAGCCACATCTTTGGTCTTTCGTCCAAACTGACAATTTACTCCTCAGGCAGCTATCCAAGCCCTCAAAATGATAGACTTTGTTGCATGGCACACCCATAGAGGTTGTTTACATGCAGGTACAGGAGCAACCTAAATCGTCAGATGGCCTGAACTCCTCACCCATTCATGAGATATTCGCCTTGGTGTATCTGGGCATACATTGGCAAAGTCCACTACAAATCCCCCATTCAAAGAAGAACAACATGTCAACATCAATCAGCAGTTCGATGCTGACATGCATCTTCCGTAACACTGCATTCCGCAAGAGCCCTGGTGTAGTGAAATATAAGGCAGGAACCAGGTAGTATGTGCCCAGGCATACACTTCTTAATTTATTGAAAATGTATGTATATTTACATGTGTGTTCATATAATATAATCTAGTATATTCTCCTAAATTAGGTGTACCCAACTCCTGTGACAAAATTCATCAAGTGCTCATACTTCACATCTGCTATGGCAATACTTGTTAGTTTTCTGTAGGATGCGGTTATGTTGGGCAATGTGGTTTTATGGAGTCTCTCCATCGAATACAGGTATTTGTCTGAAAAGACCCCCTTCTTGGCCACAAGGTGAAGCTTCGTATCGTCGGAGTATACAGTTCTGGTAAGATGCACATCCTCCTGATGCCCCATCTCAGCAAGTTCCTGAAGAGATACATGCATGAAACGGACTGAACCTAAGAGGTGGAGCATTATTCTTAGCGTGGTTACCTTTGAAAACGAAAAGTACTTCTCAGTAAAGTCAGGCATAACACTGACCTTATCATCCTCAACCCAAAAGCATCCAAGTACTAAACGAGATAGTTGGAATTAAACCTGCTCATATTATGGAAAAAGATGGGTATGTGCAGTGGCACTTGGTACTTCAAGTGCTACATTGCAGAACTTCCCCATCATATGTCACTGGACCCTATGTGGAGTTTTCATCTCTCCATCCAATGGCAGCTCATAGGTATGACACTCAACTGCCTGCTCATGCAAGGCATCATTCACCTGCCATTTTATCATAGGGATATAGTTGTGAAAATTCATGTTAACTTCGCACAGACATTTTTCGAGCTCAGCACGGAACCATCTCACAGAATTGTCCCCAATGTATGATACGAATTTTTTGTGACTAGAGTCATATGACGATACAACTTGATATGCAGCTGTATACGTTACCCGCTGTTCTGTGAAGGTGGTATTGGAGGCAGGGGGTCACCTTCACAATACACTACAGGAACTAGGAGGTACGCGAAGTTGGCGTAAATGAGGAAGGCATAATGCTCATGGCGGTGAGCATTCCTAAATGTTAAGAACTTTTTATATTGGGCAGCATTTCCACACATACCTGTTCCTGGCTTGAGCAGTTAATGAGGTGCCTTTGTAGATACTCACTCATGGTAAACGAGCTGTGACATGTCTGCAAAAATGCCAAACACCCTGATGTTTAGATATTTGGGTAGAAAGTATGCAGGACATTTTTTTGTTCCACACATAGAGTTGCCCTTGTCTTCTGAAAATAGCAACAGGTCTGCATATTTGGGATGCTTACCAGCTAATTTGGAAAAGTAGAAGAGCCCAGCTACGTCATGCTTGACTTCTTTGTTGTGAACAGTGTGCTCATGGTTGTCTTCATCTTCTAGCTAATCAGCGTCCATCGTATAATCAGGGTTCTGAGTCTCAAATTTCGAATGTCCTAGAGCTTTATGGGGAATGTGATTCCCTGAAAATTGTAATGCCCAAAGACATCAGACGTTTTATATTTATCTGTACAATATGAATGTTCAGGGATATTTGTGTCTCTAGCCACAAGCGACCAAGGATCATGATGATCATGGACAGTGTATCAGGTTGCCTCTGCATGGCTTGTACACAGTCAGCATAGGCAGTGGACTGGGCTGCTGCTGCACAGCTGACTGCATGTACATTATCATCATCATGTTTGTTGTACCAGGCTGCTACTACACCAGCACAGAGAGCATGAAGAGCTGCATCATCGTGGGCAACAGGCTGGGCTGCTGGTGCATCATCATAGGCGACTGACCAGGCTGCTGGTACATCACTGATGACATGCCAGGCTTCTGCAACACATTCAGCCATGGATGTACAATCATCATTGGGTTAGCTGTTGCAGTTGCACGTCTGCTATCCATTATCTCCTCCATATCACCTACACAGACAGAAAGAGGTACAATATTAACTATCACCTGTAGTTAAAAAATAATAATATATGCAAGTGTCTACACAAGCTCAAAACTCCCCACATCCAAAACAGTATACAGGATCCTATTGGCCACTGTCTCCAGCAATATTCAGTCCAGCACTGCTTGGGGATTCACACTCCTCTGACTCATGTCATCGAGTGCACCTAGAAAAAAATGAACATACATCACGTTAGTAATTTATGCATGCAGCTGTATGTTGGGTACTGTAGAAGAAGAATAAGAATAAGAAGTAGAATAGGGCTGTTGCTCATGTAGACTCTTTTCATTGACTGGCATCATCCCCTTGAGCTACTGCTGGAGAATGGGCTCACAGGATATGTCCAAACATCCACTCAGGATTCTTCATTACTTGGCTGTGGCACCAGATCCACCCCATGGCCTCAGTCTCATTGAAGAATTCTACAAAAGACAGAAACAAGAATCATAATGCTTCATAACAGCTTAATTATTCACCACATGAGAGAGTGAGAAGGAGATAGAGAGTAACTGGTACTTACATTCACGTGAATTGTCTTTTATCCAACTACCATCCTCTGGAATGGCAAACTGCCACACCAGATCCTCAATAGTGCTGCAGCTCAATAGGGGCGACAGTTTGCTCCCATCTGCAACAGAATAAAAACGAACAGAAGCAACTAGAAAAAAGAAATACGTACACCCAGGAAAAAATTACGAACAGAAATAATCTCCACATATCTGTAGAATCATCAGAGGCCAGTCTGAACCACTTATTAGCGGCACAGTCGTCATCAACAATGGCAGAAGTAGTAGATGAAAGGAATGCTGGGATGGTGGGAAGGTTGCTGTTGAGAAGCACCAGAGAGTTGCTCCAGCAGCTCTACTCAATAGCGAATGAGTACTGGGACAGCTGTTGAAAAGCACGAAAGAATCGCTTTGACCAGTCTACTCGTTAGCAGAGGGAAGAGAAGTGACTCGTTAACAGTCAAAATGGTTCAAATGGCTCTGAGCACTATGGGACTCAACTGCTGAGGTCATTAGTCCCCTAGAACTTAGAACTAGTTAAACCCAACTAACCTAAGGACATCACACACATCCATGCCCGAGGCAGGATTCGAACCTGCGACCGTAGCGGTCTCGCGGCTCCAGACTGCAGCTCCAGAACCGCGCGGCCACTTCGGCCGGCCGTTAACAGTCAAACCAGAACGACTGTCCATGCTGAAGTGTACCTTTCCATAGGCGAGGGCCACTTACTTCAATCAATACGAAAAGAGAAATTTTACCCTTAGGCAATCTGGTTGCTGTGTGCATAGGTGCAAGTGAGTCATTTCCTGTCCAATATCACACTGCAGCATTATGTGTTCAGAAGAATAGTATTTTCTTCTGCTGCTCTGCAGCAGCACTACCAAGATTATGTTGTTATATTTCAGTCCAGGTGTGCAGTGTATCATACTCGATGCCATACATGGACTGCAGTGCGTCCAGCAAATATTTTTCCATCAGTTTACCAAGTCTTGCTCACATGACGGCGATATCAGTGGCAGCCATGTAGACCTTTCCGCTGCCCTAGGACCAGTCAGCCAAGGCGCCAAGGACTAGATACACTCACATGCAACGTAAATGTCACAGTGATGATTAGGAAGAATTTACATTTTTCACACGAAGTGTATACCTCTGTTACCACATTAAATGATTGGCCACTTACCATGTACCGAGAGGCTCGTGTAGGTCTTGGATGCAGACAGCTGTGGACAGGTGATGCTTCCAGAAACGTATCTGGTTCTGAACTTTTCTGCAATTCCTGTGTTCAAAAACTCCCAGTAGTTTCTTCATCATCCCTGTCTTTCTAGATGTATATTCGCAGATTTGTGTGGTGCACCTTGGAAACTGAAAATATTTCTGTTGACTAATTCAGTAATTAAGACTTCTCAAACATAATTACACATTTTGAAATATGTATGAGATTGCATACATTGAACTTTCGCTTGCATGGATCCACCATCTTAATTGGCTGTATAATGTATCCATAAATCTGTTATCATGGACTTAAATAGGTTTATTCTTAATGTGAAGTGATTAGTGCGATTATACCCTTCAGCGGTTTGTGATAGGATGTTTGGCCATTTATATGTCCCCTGAAGATTATATTGCTTCCATATCCTGTTTTTGATTGTCCTGTTCAACTGTTCGACAATAGTATCTTTCAAATGGGAGAATGCTGAATAGTGATTGATCTCATATCATTCAATTACCGCTATGAAATGCCTATTGTAAAATTCACCTCCATGGTTGATCTGAAGGTTGCTAGAACACTGATTCATTCAGTCAGGAACAATCATTCGAAAACCTCTGAAACCTTCTTCCCTATCTTCAACTTCGCAGGTAGAGTCCAACTGAATTTGGAATATGTATCTATGACCATTGTTATGTATTTGAAACCATTATTCAATCGGGAATATTCTCTCATATCTGCAAGACTGACCTGCTGTAAATTATCCATTCCTTATATTATCACATTTCCGAGTGCAAATGTTCTGTGTGCGGTCCTCTGAAGCTCATGAACAACTGTCCCCATAATTACTCTACGATGCATCTTTCTCGAAGGTCAGATATGATTGACATAATTTCTTTTGTGTGATCTGTATTCCCCGCAGCAGCTGGTGCTGCAAGAAGCCGTAATCGGTGTATGATTTCATTCGAGTCATCATAATATGACCCTGTTGTCAAACTCAGCTTTACTGTAACTGTTAATGAAGGCAGTAATAGCACATACTCCCTCTTCTTCTTCTTCTACTACTACTTTTCTGTCTCCATACATAGTGTGTGACAGCAAAGACTATCGCTTAATGGCTTCAAAGATTCTGAGGGATGCTGATCTCGGAGCAAATGCCCTAGGTTTAACAATCTTAAATTCCATCAAACAGCCTTTTGCGACTCAGTAACTCCACACTTAGTTGACGACATGCTGCTGTGTACTAAGCCATTATTGAGATAGTGTACAACTTATACATACTTTGAAACTACTGGTGATGATAGGAATTCATGCATATCTGTTAGTTCTGTGTTGACTTCCTCAATTTTCTCACTGACATATAGTTCACACCCTTATTCCAGCTTTCAACACATTGACATTTATAGCTTTGCATCAATAAGTCTTTCCAGTTCCATTAATTTCGCGTTGACTGGTTTGATTTTCTGTCAATATATAGATGCAAGTGCTTTGCAACCACTGAAGGAGTGTGTGACACACGGGTAAATTTGTCCATACTCAACAGTATACTGATAAATTACATTTTGATACCCTGTCTTTTACACAGAATCTTATTGGTGTTTCATCTACATTGTCCCTCATTCAGTTTTCTAATCTTCTCTATAACCAGAAAGCCATACTACAAGTTATTCCAGCAACCGCTGCATATGAGAATGATTTCATTTAATGTCATGTTGGTTCCTACATGCACTTTGTAAATATACTTTAAATTCAAATTGTGCACTTTGAAAGTTATAAGATTTGCATTAACCCACACCAACTGCTTTGAGGTCCTTGAGAACGTCAGGCTCCAATAAAATATATTGACTTGCATAAGGGGACCAAACCAGATATATCTGCCGATCTCATTTTGACTTTCTACTGTGACATCATCAAACATGAATACACTGTCAGGCTTTAGCTTTTCCGGTGGTGGAGTATCACTGCTTTTGTTGAATATCTGGTATTATAATCCCTCAATGCTGTGCAAAGTCTCCTGCTGTAGTTGCTATTTTGGCCGAAACAGGGTTTTTGCAAAAAATATATACATTCTCTAAATGAATTTCCTCAGAATGTGTTAACAGTGTTAGAACCAGATTAGAATTCCTGCAACCTGAAGACCCAATAATGAAAGCACTTGTATTATCAGAGAATAACAGTAAATCCATATTATTCTTCCAGTTTTCAGCCTCAACACTGCAGGACCAGTCATCTGCAACAAACCCTTTTTGGTTTTGCGCACTCACTCCTGGTGGTGATTGTTGGTTTACATTGGGATGCAGGGGTTTTTGTAAACTCATATATGGCTGGGTGTATAAACAAACTTAAATTAAGATGGTATTTCTCTCCCCACATCTGGTAATGTTGAATCATATGCTTCCACATCCATCGAAGCACAGCATGTGTCATAGAATTGAGCTATGCTTTCTTCCGAAGGGTGGAGCGTTTGACAAGCTAACTCAAGTAAATTACTTCATAGTATCTCATAGAATCTGAAGATATATGACTGCCACCTTTGTCAACACACTGGTTCATGCTGTTCCAAAAATGTGTGTGAAATCTTATGGGACTTAACTGCTAAGCTCATCAGTCCCTAAGCTTACACACTACTTAACCTAAATTATCCAAGTACAAACATACACACCCATGCCTGAGGGAGGACTCGAACCTCCGCCAGGACCATCAGAGTTCATGCTGTATTGCATATCTGGCATTCATTAAACTCTTCCAAGTCTTCTCCAGTAGATGTATGCATTTTCTGTTAAATATTGTAACTGTAATGGGGAAGTTCCCTACAGAGACTATATGTTCATACAGTAAGGTGGGTAAACGTTTCTGCGGAACAAAGCCGAAATCTGCATTGAAACACTGCATAATCAACACCATTCATCCATGGATAATATGACTCTGATATCAGTAAATCGATGGTTTCAAATGCTACCACCAGGTAGAACTTCCTATTCGATATCATACTCACATTGAAATGCTCCCAACCATTAGTGGGTTTGGTTGAGCAGCATTATGTTCACGACAGGTGACTGCTGCTGCAACACCTTCACCTGGCTTACAAGGAAACACTCATTATCAGTTAAGTTCAGTTGCTTGTTTACCCTCTATCCATCACCATCAGCGTTAATACTCACACTGCTCCATAGCAGAGAGTGTTGATGTATTTATTGACATCCTCATCCTGTGAAGTTTCTCTCATAATTCAGTGAACAATTTATTGATCACTGTAAATACATTTGCGATCTCTGCTGCCATTATTGTTATTTTACCTATGTCTACACTCCGGTGGTTAAGACGTTTAGGCCATGCACTGAATACCACATAGCACTGCAGGTAAGTGCTTCAGAGCCAGAGGCATCATGCCATCCGTTTAAAAAGATTTAACTGCAGATATGTGGGACATATTTATTCCTCCTGATTGTTGTGAGTACTCGTACTTTCCATGGAATTATGCACACTTATTTAAGTTAAAATTATTTATTATTACATAATTGCTGACAATATTCTCACTGCAGTTTCTAGAATAGCACAGCGACAATAGCAAGTTGGTTCAGTCATTTCACCTTCAGCACTCCCAGCAAGATAAATACAGAAAACTGAATGCTTAGCAGCCTGATGTGGCAATGGCGGATTTCTTTTTCCAAACACATACAGCTGACTTCTTCATCTATCATCATTGTCAAGACGGAAATGCAGTGTGACAGTGCTGTACAAGGATATTTTTAAAAAAACCTACAACCTGCTGCTGCTGGGAAAACCCCACTAGCACTAGAAATAAAAAACGCTAATGTAACATCATACAAAACATGAAACAGTTATAGACAGATGAATATGTACTGTAATCACTTAAACTTCTACCAGGATGGGCATTTTAAACTATTCCAACATGTGCAGCACTTCATACATACTTCTACCACGATGGGCATTTTGAACTATTCCAACATGTGCAGCACTTCATACATAGCAGTTATACTATCGTGATGTCCCCTGATTCTCCGGTGAGCATGTGTATCAAGGCATGTGAGCACAAACATCGGGTTATGAGCACATGCAGTGCGTGTTTGTTTGAACTACAACCCACTCTCGCTCCCATGAAAAGCATGAATGTAGACAAGTGATACACATCAGGCAAATACTGCGAACACAGCTCTGTGCTTCATGCGGGCAACACACTAGCGGTTGTCTGCAGAGCAGGAGCACTCAGAGAGGGGAGCTACTTCATGTAAATTGTAGTGGTGTGCAGGGTCAGCAGAGCATGGGTGCAAAATATGATGTGCAATTGCGCCAGCTGTAATATGATACTGGAAAAAGAGGTGTTGAAAGATGCTGAGTCAGTGTATTCCACCAGAATGACCACCGCCCTACTACTACCGCATATATAGAACTATGGTGAGATAGTTCAATGGCACCAGAGAACGTGCACCAACACACACAAACTCATGAGAATCAGCAAATCGCTGTGTAGATGAAAGAGCTCTTCACATGAGAGGTTATTCAGTGAATGGAATAGCCTGCCTCTTCCCCTGACATATCCCATCGAGCACATGTGGGATGCATTGGGGAGACATATTGCATCATGTGCACATGCATCAACAACTATTCAGCAGTTGTCGACGACACGGATGGAGCAGTAGAAGCCCATACCAAGCTTGTTGATGTACCAAGGGACCATCGTAATTCGTGGTGACTTCACTGTAATTATTGTTCTTGAATAAAAGTGTAATATGCTCATTGTCGATTACTTTCAGTTACCTCCTGTATTATACTAGAAAAGTTCTTTCTATGTATGGCACAAGTTTCATCGAATTGTGTTACTTGGCAGTGACAAATCAAACTTCAGTTACTTTTGGCCATAAGTTTTGCACACCAGTGTATATTTCATACATCTGTTTTCAAGTTTCTCATCAATATTTCGTAAAATAAAATAGTATGAAAACTAATAGTCTCCAAAATTCCAATAATTCTAGAAAATTGCAAGCTCTGTTAATACAGGATGCTTCCCAGTTCCTTGCGCGCTTGAATAGGCTAGAGTCCTGAAAGCCTGTGAAAAATATTCCAGCCATGGAAAGGCACTAGTACCTGACAACACCTGCTGACGCGTTTCGAACCCATAAGATAGAATGTGCAAACCACAGGAAGTTGAGTATAGAAGACAGAAAGGGAAAAAATCCTGTCACTGTAATATACAATTTCGACGTAAATTTATGTAATTTTTCCTTATTACTTCATTTCTGTTATAAATATAATCCTTATCTATAATGATATCAAATGGCTGGTGTGGATCTACAAACACTTCTTTTATTTCTAATTTTGATAATGTACATTCTTTCGTCTCGACGTGCGAGTGAGCAGTACAGAACTTTGTCTGCTCCCGTAATTACAAATATTTTTCTACATTTTTGGTTCGGCTGTTGACCCAGGACTTGTCATTCGTAACCACTGTACGAAGATTTAATTATTAATAAACAACATAAAATAAGAAATCTTCACATAGTTATAACCAGGATTAGCATTTTTAAGATCGACCTGTTTTTAACGTAAATTAAAGCTCTTTGAAAAGATATGTAGTGCAAAATTTTGCCTCTAGTTGCAAAAAGATATTTTTCATGCTCATTTTTCTCTTTTTGGGACCTTTATCGCTTTTTCGTTCCAAGCATGTCTATAATCCCCTCTTCCCCCTCTTTTTTTTACTGTAGCTTTTGAGTAATCTTCTGAAGCACATTTTATTATTTTTAAGGGAAATTATGAGAGGTGGCATCCTCTCTAATTGCATGCGGTGAAAAGTTGCTATTCCTTCACACGCGGACTTCCCACGTAGCGTCTCTTGTCACCCGGGTGGTCCGGTGACAGGCGGCCTCTGCTGATCTTGAAAGGGTAAGCCGACAGGTGTGAGGGAGTCGAGTGAATGCTTTCCAGACGCCGACATTGTCAAAAGACACGCTCGCAGGGGCCTGAAGTAGCAGCTGAGCTAGAGGTTCCGTTACTTCGCAGAAACTTAGCGAAAACACTTTCTGGCGGGCTACCAGCGAGGCATGGGAATGACTTGTGTTCCCAAGCAGCCTTGGCGCGCAAATTCCCGCGTTTTCTGCCGTATCGTAACTGATTGGCTTGATCAGGGCATAGCTCCGTGACGTAGCAAAATCGGCGCAGAAATTGGCGCCAAGAATCTCCATTGGTGGAATGGTAGTGCTTCGGCAATAGAGTGGAATTTTCCGCCGGTTTTCGAGTTGCTGATTGGAACATTTAACCACGGCCACTGTCGTGGGGGCGGGAATGTTCTGTGTTCGGTTTGTACGGGTGCTCTTGTGGTAGTCGGCTCTCGCCTTTCGGTCGGAGTAGGTTACAAGACTGAGCTCTCGCTGCTGTGGACAGCCTGCCTTCTGTTGGCTGTCTAATATACTTTTATTTAATTGTATCTGTTTGACGAAGTTGCTGAAGTTTCGACTTCAACGTAACTTTCCAAGTACAGTTGGCAATTGAGCGTTCTGCGTACAAGCGGCCTATGTTGTCTCTCTTGAGCAGTTTTGGCTAAAGTTGACTGTATCGGAGTTACAGTGTGACTTCGCTTGTTAAAATCAATCACCGTACCGTCAGTGATTGTGTGGCGAGCCTTCTTCGTCTCCCTCAGAGGCGCATTTGTATTGCTAGGTAGTCTTTAGTCTGGAACAACCAAACCAGGATAATTTGTTTCGGGCTATACTCGCGACATTATCATCACCACGATGGGATGTTGAAGCAACCAGCCATCGCCTCCGGTACGCCAGATCGTCTTCTGGCAGTTAAGAAGACAGTTTGGTAATGTATGTCCGCAGCACCAGCAGATAGGGATTTTCCTAGGTGATAATCAGAGCTCAGCAGAGCGCGCCTGTTCGTCTTTTTCTAACTTTGTTCTGTCGTGGGTAGCAGCAATTAATGTTGGGTTGGCTGTGTGTTTTTCGCTTAAGATTTGAGTTGCAAGGAATTGGCTCCACATACCACTTCGTTATAAATGTCACAATCTAGTTTAGGGACAACTTCACCTCCACAGCATTTATTTGAGTATCCAATTTGAGCCAATTTGATGTATTGTAAATGTTTCATGTGTTTTGTTTATTATTTTGAGTTTAGTCATAATAAATCATATTGTTATTTTGGACAGAACTTTCATTCTGTTAATCGGTAGAGCAACCCTTTCATTTCTCACTACGTTACTGAAACTTTCCTTTATTTAATTAATGTCTATCAAACTAAATTATTGTAGGTGCCAAACTCTTTTCTACTCCACTTGCAGGGTCGATTACAGTCAGTTCGCGTTTCTTTTTAATCCATGTGCAACAGCAAAAGTCGGAGTTAGAATAGGGGGGGCTTAGAGAATCATTTATATATGAAGATTCTCGAAGAATTTAGTGTTAAATACACTGCTAGCCCCAGCACCTCGCAATTACTCGCGAGTTTGATTCCATTTGTATATGGTTTGGAATCAAAGTTAACGTCCTCTCAGCTTGCAGTGAACGTGTGAATAGTAAGCCCATTTCTTTTAGTAAACATGGGACTGAAGGCACATCGGCAGCAGTTGAAAATAATTGCGTATACGAAAAATTCTCTTCCTCTCCTTTGCTGCTACAAATAGCCTGCAGTAATGCAAATGACAATGAATGTGTTTCATTCTGTCCTTTTTAATCTCACCAGAATCAGTAGATTGCTGTTCGTGAGTGTAATTTTGTTACTGAAGTAGTGTATTACTAGATTTTCCATACCTAAGATATCCAGTGCCCGATTTTTTGTTCTGTAATTCAGACAAGAGTCCACATAAACTGATGTAAGTAGGCTGTTTAGGTTTTTTTATTGGTAACGCCACCTCAGTATGAAAATCACCGGCTGTGCCGTGTGCAGTCTGTGGCTGCTTTGCATTGTTGTAATACTCAACCATTGTAGTGTTAGGCAGCTGGCTGTGAACAGCGCGTAACGTTGCGCAGTTGGAGGTGAGCCGCCAGCAGTGGTGGATGTGGGGAGAGAGATGGCGGAGTTTTGTAATTTGTCATGATATCAAGGTAAATACATTGTTTGTTCTCTATTAACTTGCAAAAACTCAGGAAAACTTAAAGGACACAGTAGATACTCTGAAACTTGGTTCAGAAAAACACACTGAGGAAATAAGTACACTATCAGATAAAGTAGCCGAACTTTCAGATCAGTTCACTAACTTATCTACAAAGGTAGATGATGATCTGAATGACACAACACCTGTAGCCTTCACTGACACTGAAGAGTATGAACAAATTAGAAAATTCAAACAAAATCAAAATCAAATCAATACACAGTACAAAAGAGAAATCCGGGAAGTGCAAGATCAGTTGGCACAAGTAGTACAAGAATTACGTATTTCAGAGGACACTCGCGCCCCAATACGGGAAGAGGGACTTAGAAATATGGAACAGCCACAAAATAATAACACAGGACACTTCGGAAATTATGACAGAAATTGGCAAGGCACACCGAATTTTGAGATGGAACCGCCGAAACGACGTAATAATGACCGACATGCGACTCGCCGACATGATGATTTTGACTATAAGCTGTTTATTACTACACGTAAATTCAAAACATTTAAGAATTCTGCCAACGACATTCATCCACAAGCGTGGCTCCATCAATTCTCTCATTGTTTTCCTCCCAACTGGTCATTGGAGCACAGGTTAGAATTTATGTGTGGCTATTTAGAGAATGAACCAGCTGTAAGAATGCGTTCGGTCATTCACGATTGTCATAGTGAAGGAGAATTTTACCATGCCTTCCTGTCAGCATATTGGTCTCAAGCCACACAAGACCGAGTAAAACATGGCATCATAATGATGAAACATTTCGAACAATCTGAATTCTCCAGTCTTGTGAAATATTTTGAAGACATGTTGCACAAGAATCAGTACCTGTCAAACCCATACAGCCCCTCAGAACTCATCCGAATTTGCTTAATCAAACTGCCTGAACATTTAAGACATATTATTTTAGCAGGACGTTGCAAAGACGACATTGAAGCATTTCAGGGACTCTTACAAGAATTAGAAATTGACACTCACAATAGCGGAACGCAAAACCAGGAACACAACAATTACAGGTCACATCCGTCGCAATTCCACGATGAAAGAAGTAATAACTGGACACGACAAGGCTATTCTTTCAACGTAAACCGAGACCGAAACAGACACCACCCGTATGACAACCGTTGGC
Source organism: Schistocerca nitens (assembly GCF_023898315.1). NCBI lineage: Eukaryota > Metazoa > Arthropoda > Insecta > Orthoptera > Acrididae > Schistocerca > Schistocerca nitens. The sequence continues at coordinate 368,693,072 of NC_064620.1, read as the reverse complement.
AGAGTAGTAATAATTACAGGGAAAGATCACCTCTCCGCGGTAATGACCATCACAGAGACAATCAGAGAAACAGACAATATGGGAACCAAAATAATTATTATTACGGGAGACAGAATAGCTTTAGACGCAACGGTCCAGCGCGCAGTTACGATTCAGGGAGAAATTCTCCACCACGTGAAGGACAAGGAAGAAATTATGAAATTTACCGACATAACGACAGACCTGAATTGCATCAGAACTGGCGGGATTCTAACAGAGCTGGGCCCTCTCGGCAAGGCGAATTTGTGGAGGTTCGGTCTCCGAATCCCATTAGCGATGCGCGCCAGTGGAGAGACAGACAATGACCCGCACCGCAGGCAGACACCTGCGCCGGCTGGCTCCGAGAAAAATAACATAGCGCTAACCTTGAGAAAAAAATTCCAGTATTCTTTACTGACGTATACTACTTGACAATTGCGTTGAAGTTGAAACTCTGCGTACTAGGAAGAGTAAAGGTTTACACCACATTTCACATGTAATACCGTTTATTGAAAGATAATCTGCTTTTTTTTTAGGCAACATTTTGGTTTAGTTGAAAATACATTCTGGGTTTAAAGTACTTTCTGTGAGATACCAGATGACACAGAGGTTAGTTTATGTGACAGCTACACGATTTTATCACGACGCTACTAATGAGTGACAATTTACAATGTTGCTTTTGCGGTGTATGTGTTTTATATCTGCACAGTTTTTCTGAATTCTTCTGGAAAGAAAAACATGTTTTAGTAGTAACTTTTGTGGTATAGCAATAATGAGGCAGCCTTTTTCGTGGCACAACAATACGTTACAGCACAGTACTTTATCATCACAACAATAAGCATAACTAAGATATCTATACGCAAAGCATTTCACTTTTGTGTATCATCAGGTAAGTACATTGACTTCTGCAGAACTTAGCTTTAGGAGGACGATAACTACGAGACTTCCACAGAGATTATCTTACAACATGACGCACAGTTTAGCGCTACAGGACACGTATTTGAGTGATTAATTTTGTACTTAAAACATTTATTTTTAAAGATTTTTGAATTACAAAGAAAGTTTTCCGAGATATATTTCATTCCATTGTTGTAATCTGTAACACCTGAGGGTATAATTACATTAATCCTCAGGGGGGTACACGCTTACTTTGTGTACCATGTGTTTGGCGAGCACGAGGAGCCCTAGCTAATATGGTATTTGCTTATACAACTTTACACATCGGTACCATATTTCTCTAACACATAAATTACACAGCTATCTGATTATTTGACAGAGAAACAAACATTCTTTTTACTACATCAGTGACAGATGTTTACGTAATTACACAGTTGGATACCTTCACACTTACGAAATTGTATTTTGTCTATACTTTGTGAACTGTTCATATTTTTTTGGACCCATTGTGATACTATGAGAGCTTTGAATGATATATTTGGTAAGGGAGCATGATTTTAAAGTACGTTTGAGGTAGATGACACTACTGAAATGAGCAGAGAATTTTTCTAGGTTTTGAAATTATTGGAGGAAGCTACGACGATTTTGAGATTTGACTGAGGTATTATGATGTTATTTTTACGACGACGATATGTTTTATGCTGTTGCGGTATGTTTATGATAAAGAAGCTGATGCTATATGAGGAATTTGATTATGCTATGTATCTTATGTTGAAGTATTGAAGAAGCGTCGACGAATTTGTATATGTGTAATAAGGTAAGGAGTAATGAGTAGCGGTTAGGAACTCTGCCTTGTGAAGACGTATGTTGGAAACCGAGAATCGTACTTTTAGAATTATGAAATGTGTGTAAATGCGTGAATGTATCACAATGCCGACGAAAATTTTTTGGACACTTATATTCATAGGATTTTGTTTTTACAGATTTGCAACGCTAATTCTTGACCTGTGAAATATTTTTATATAAGACTGCCATTGTAGTGGAAACTGCTGTCGTAAATATTTCCGTACGAAAGTTAAGAGACCACCTGCACGTAATGCGTCGCGGGCACCCACCTGGGCGACAGCCGCCCGAACAAAAAAAAAAAAGCCATTAGCCTTCCAGCGGCACAGGTAAAAGAAAAAAAAAAGGGGGAGGCCATTATAATCGCTATTGACGTTCCTTTGTAGAAAGCATCGCAACATTTCACGGCTATTGTCGTGCTAGTTGAGAGAAATGCCATATGGCGACAGAAATGCCTAATGAAATGACGAGAAATATTTTTACATCTGCACACCTGATTACGACAAGCGTCTTTCTACGAGAGTTAACTTATGAAATGTCACATGACTATTGAATGATATTTTTATGCTTTGCCTTTCATAGTTGCTTATTTCATTTGATATTTAGTTTCCAGCTGTGTTGCAGCATGGGTTTTATATATAAAAAAAAAATAAAAAAAAATCATTTGCTAATGTGAACACTTTCTGTCAACAGATCTATTAAATAATTATTTTATGACCCATATTCTTCGAAATAGGAGCTCTTGGAATGGAAAGAACAATAAGAAGGGACTAATAACAGGAACTGCATACATAATTTTCTTTTCTAGTACTTAGGAATCTTTTGTAGAATTAGTTTTTGTGGTGCACCACTTTAATTACATAGACATTAAGATGTGATTATACATTTCCCTTATCTGCATTGTTGTCTTTACTGTAATATTTTTCTGCTTGAGCGTTGTCATGTTTAGATATAATTTATTGCTTTTGCTTCTGCTGTTTGCCAGGCATAATGTTACTGAATTTGACTTTGTATTACGCTGTTAAGCCAGTTTTACTAATGATTATTTTATTGTTTGCTGCGCATTGCCTCATATTAGTTGTAATGTTGAATTGCTTGGTAATTTAGATTTACTGTAGCTTGCTTTGCCAGTTTGAAATTTTTGTCATTGATGTTGATTGTTTTATGTGATGCTGCATTGCCTCGTCCCTTGGTATATATATCTGAGCTCAGTAGATTTAAGTTAGCTTAAGAGGGGGTAGACTATATAAGAAACTAACTATGATGAATTGGAAGCAATGCATTGACAAGGTATATAAAAAAAAGATTTGGGCCTAAATGAGTATTGTACAATGAGCCATATTTACTTTGAAAGACTTATGGTTGGAATACAGAAAAGAGGTACAGATAGGACTTTTTGGGAATAATGATGAACACAGGGAGATCTCCAAGAACAAAAAAGGTTTTGTTCGCACAATACTGCAGTACCAAAAGTTACACTGAAAACGAACCCTATCCATTCCTTTTGTGTCAGCCCTCTATGTGTTTGTGTACCCTTGTGTATTTGTGTTTTTCCTGTCTTTATGTGTTTAGCTGATTAGAGCTATGTTGTAGAATTTTTCTAATACTATGTTATTTACTTGGTAAATTCTGTTTTGTTGCTCATATGTGGAGGTGATGTTTCAAAAGTTATTCTGATCTTTATGTAAGTACTTATGTCATTATTTTTGTAACACTGATGTATATGTTTATTTCTATTCTTTTGTAAAGCCCCTATTACTACGAATGTTATCTCTACTATTATGTTTTTAATGATGTCTTCTGTACCCTTGTAATTGTATTCTTATGTTATAAAATTGTAATTGACACCAGGTCATCAAATTAAGTAACTTGTAAGTTACATTTCACTGCACACGTTTCTGTTGGTCATAGTATATGGACAATATGTGAGAAGTAGGGAGTGATAGTGTTTGCATGTGATTTAATGATTCAGCAAGGGACTGGATAACAGCATTGCTGGTTCTGAGGACAATTCCAAAAACTTTGTGAGTGCACAAGTGGTGGTTATGGACTTGCTACATTATCCGCAAGACTCTTCGATGGTGATTGTGCACCTGCACAGTCACAACAGATGGTTGCTGGCCATCTCTACAAGGACTACAGTGGGTCTGCACCTTTGATGACTCACCAATACCATTGTTTCTACAAGGACTACAGTGGGTCTACACCTTTGATGACTCACCAATACCATTATTTCTACAAGGACTGCAGTGGGTCTGCGCCTCTGGTGGCCCACCAATACCGTTATCTCTACCAGGACTACAGTGGGTCTGCTCTGTGATGACCTATCAAACGATATTCTTCAAATCTTCGATTGACTCCGCTGTGGGTTTGCTCTGTTGTGGCCCATTACCTGTCTGCATGTCGAGTCAGGACTGTCTTTCCGTTGGAAGGACAACGCTACTTCTTCAATACTGCATGGAAATCCACTACTTCCGTGTGCATTTTCTTCTACTGCTCAGACTTTGAGAAAAACACGGCAATTTTAGTGTGATCAACGATCAGGACTGTCTTTATGGACTGTGAGAAAATTTTAGCTTTTGACCAACATTGTATCAATAAGTGTGTGTATTTGATTTCTTTGTTATTGTAATTATGAAAAATTTTTTCAAATCTGTATTGGGCACTGCCCAACCCAATTTGTAAAATTTTTTGTGGGGAGCATGGGGGCTATGTAAGTAGGCTGTTTAGGTTTTTTTATTGGTAACGCCACCTCAGTATGAAAATCACCGGCTGTGCCGTGTGCAGTCTGTGGCTGCTTTGCATTGTTGTAATACTCAACCATTGTAGTGTTAGGCAGCTGGCTGTGAACAGCGCGTAACGTTGCGCAGTTGGAGGTGAGCCGCCAGCAGTGGTGGATGTGGGGAGAGAGATGGCGGAGTTTTGTAATTTGTCATGATATCAAGGTAAATACATTGTTTGTTCTCTATTAATATCTTTCATTTGCTAACTATCCCTATCAGTAGTTAGTGCCTTCCATAGTTCGAATCTTTTATTTAGCTGGCAGTAGTGGCGCTTGCTGTATTGCAGTAGTGGGAGTAACCAAGATTTTTGTGAGGTAAGTGATTTCTGAAAAGTACAGGTTAATGTTAGTCAGGGCCATTCTCTTGTAGAGCATTTTGAAAGTCAGATTGCGTTGCGTTAACAAAATATTGTGTGTGGAAAGTCAGATTGCGTTGCGCTAAAAAAAAATATTGTGCGTCAGTTTAAGCAGTCGTGTAAAATTGTTCAAAAGGGGACGTTTCACTGATAAAACTGTTACGCGATATACTATAGGCGACTCAGGAATTTTTTTGGATGAGAAACATCAGCGAGATCGTATCAAACAACACATTTCCAACTCTAACATTGGGATCATAGGAACATCCTCTCAACGATTTGTATCATATTGAGTGGATGTGTAGCGCATGACTAAAACTTCAACATATGTAAACGTGAAGACGCAACTCTGAACCGTTTTTCAGAAAATCGGATTTGAAAACTTTAGGTGTGTCTATATACTTTGTACGGCCGCTGATATTCAAGGCAGGGAAAAATTTATAAAAGCGAGTAAGCATTTAGTTCCGTAAGCCCGAGGTGTCTGGATCGAATGTCACCGCCGGTAGTTTTCTTTGGTTGGTTCAAATGGCTCTGATCACCATGGGACTTAACGGTTGGTTGGTTGGTTGGTTTGGAGAAGGAGACCAGACAGCGAGGTCATCGGTCTCATCGGATTAGGGAAGGACGGGGAAGGAAGTCGGTCGTGCCCTTTGAAAGGAACCATCCCAGCATTTGCCTGGAGCGATTTAGGGAAATCACGGAAAACCTAAATCAGGATGGCCGGACGCGGGATTGAACCGTCGTCCTCCCGAATGGGACTTAACCTCTGACGTCATCACTCCCCTAGAACTTAGAACTACTTAAACCTAACTAACCTAAGGACATCACACACATCCTTGCCCGAGGCAGGATTGGAACCTGCGACCGTAGCGGTCGCGCGGTTTCAGACTGTAGCGCCTAGAACCGCTCGGCCACCCGGGCCGGCAGTTTTCTTTATTCCGACGTAATTATAACAACAGATTCATTATAACTGTGCAGTCATGTTTAATTATTTTCCTAATCTTTATCTCGAAAAAAGGAGAAAATTATGTTTTTAAGGAAACTGAAGATAGGGGATAGACTAGAACTTTCAAACCACAATATTCATTTTATTTATGATAATGTATCTTCACAGGCCGCTTTGCACGCACATTCAAGCGGCCTGCGGCAGACTGTGTAGCCAAATGTGTTCCCCGTTTGGTTACCTAAAACCGAAAAAGAGAGCCATACAAAAACTGGACATGAGACAGTAGTAAGGAGCGAAGCCGAGTCGAAGGATGAGCAGTCTCGTGCGTTATCATCTACGCTATGAGGAAAACTGACGCTTGTTATATATGGTGGTTCGCTTGTATTTGTGCACGCAACGGCTTCATTGGCTAACTTCAACGCTAATTAACTCGGAAACGGCCCTACGTACAGAATTTTGTCTTAGCAGTGATTTCTCAGCACAACCTCACCAGCTACAAGCTTTTCTGGCTGTTTTTGACTACCGTATCACCCGCGAAACTGTCCGATTCAGGATGATGATAGGTCGCAGAAACATGGAAAACAATTATTGCTGTATACAGCACGTAACGAACGCCAAATTTTTTGGGTTCATGATTTTCTCAGTTTGTCTATTACAATAAGGACGCGGTTTACATTCACAAACGGTTGTCAGTCGTCACACAGTTTCGCGGCGTACGACATATATCGTAGCGTATCTCTGAATACTAGTACAGATAGATGACAAAAAAAAAAAAAAACTTTACCGGTAGTGGGATTGGAGCCAGCATCTCTAGCTTATGAAACCAAGTGGTGGTGCTGGTTAGTGTTTAACGTCCCGTCGACAACGGGGTCATTAGAGACGGACCGCAAGCTCGGGTTAGGGAAGGATTGGGAAGGAAATCGGCCGTGCCCTTTCAAAGGAACCATCCCGGCATTTGCCTGAAACGATTTAGGGAAATCACGGAAAACCTAAATCAGGATGGCTGGAGACGGGATTGAACCGTCGTCCTCCCGAATGCGAGTCCAGTGTGCTAACCACTGCGCCACCTCGCTCGGTATATGAAACCAAGTGCTTACCCGTTCGGGGCGCACTCCTTGAGTGCTTTCTTCCCTATATAGTAGTCTAAAATTGTCAAACTCGATTGCCTCTAAAACGGTGGAGAGTTGCGTCTTCCTGTTTTAGTCGTGCCCTATACACCCTGTCAATATGAATCGGATCGATGAGGGTAAGGTCGTATGGTGCCCTTGTAATCATCAATGAAAGAAGACTCTTCAAACAAACAAATCGCGTCATCTTGTTTTACGAAATGCATGTGAACAGTATTATTTAAAAATCCAAAATTTGGAGGAATTCAACAATGATTTCTGCGCAGCTCTTACAAAAGGATGAATTCCACACGGTAAGGTCAACTATCCGGCCTCCAACGGATTTCTTCAAAACTACACATAGGTGTCAGTGCTCCATGAGAGTACTTTAAGGAAAAACTGCGTGGCGCCTGTTGATGAAGAACCAGGCAAGGAATCAAGGAGAGAGTGTATGACTGGGATATGGGAATTATTCTGAGTGAAACCATAGACTTCATGGAACGATACGTTTTCAACTGTCTAGTTTTTTCCTTACCAGGGGAGAAATGTAATCCCACGTTGTTAAAGACGTACGAGCTGCAGTAAGACCAGCACAGAAATGCAGTAAATGATGAAATTTTGCCAAAAACTATGACCTATTGGTATCGAGTTTCAAAAAGTTCTTCTGGTGGTTGTGGATCAGTCTCCATACGTGGTTTCAGTTGTTAAACTTTTGAAACATTTGTTCCCTAAGATGAAGCGTGTTTGTGAATCCATAAGGAATGAATACGACATCGCAAATCGATTAATCTCTACCATGAAGAGTTTTCTACAGCAAGCTCCGAGTCGTGTTGTTGTCTACAGGGAAATTTGGACATGTCCGAAAGAACAGACACAACGCAATCATATAACTGATGCACCTAGCTGAACAATGGATCCAACTTCTTCATTGCGTATGCACAAATACGTCCATTCTCTTGTGGGAATCTCAGAGAAGCGAACATGGAGTCAATGGACAGGGACAGCGGATAGGAGGCACTCGGTGGGAATGTCGATCAGCCGTGAGGCGTGTCGAGATAGTCCGTGCAGGTGCGATAACGCCGTGTCCCGAATGGCGCAGTGATAAACGCAACTTGTAATGACACATTCCGACGCAGAGACATACAATACCTTCCAGGCTGCGCCAAAGATTAAATTGAGAGGGATGTAGAATATAATCACTGTAATGTTCATATTGGATTCTCTTTGTTTCATACTTCAAGAAGGAGTTAAGAGACACTTTCGATTGTTACCTCGTAGAGGATGGACGTAATTTTTGGTGTGGGCGGAAAGGCAGCCAGCTTGTTAGTATTTATGGTTTGTGCGACGAGCAGATCAAGTTTTATTGTGTTGTGAATAAAAAATAGTGAGAAGTATCTAAGTTTTACGAGAATTATTTGAAGCGACGTAGCATGTGAAGTGAACCGATGCCGACTTAGGTTGATACACACAGTCAACAAAGAGAAAACATCGATGGCGACTAATGAATTAATATTGTGACAGAAGGACTAATTCTACGTCTAAGGTGAGAACTCTGATTAAATCAACAATGACGTAGAATTCAAAAATGTAATTAATCGGAATTGTAAATTATATTACAGGCGAATTTCACGCAGCACTGTATTTGTCCGCATTCAAGCCGGTCAATACAGTCCGTAAAAAAGCCTTACAAAAATTCTAAAGTTACAGTTCCATATCCATAATTTTTCCTCTTTTCAAAAAATGAATAAATTTAATTTTTTTATTTTATTTCGCCACAAACTGCCTAGGAACCTGGAGATCACGGGTTCGAATCCCAGTACAGCACACATTTTCGCTCGTCGCCGCTGATTCCGCATAATGTCCCGCCGTGGCTGATAGTGGTGATCCCCTTTAACTTACATACAAGCGTAAATATTTTATAATAGATTTTACGTTGTGGGGCCCAACAACACGGACGACGTGCGCTGCTGTGGGAGAGGTGTAGTATAGTTGTCCTCGCTTACCAACGGTAATTAACCAAAAACGGACCTGCGGCTTATTCTTTGCAACAAAAATTATTGGTCGGCCTACCAGAAAAAGTCTTAAACAGTCAGTGCGGTTATAAAAATGTAATTATTAAGTAATAAATAATAGAATAATTAAGGCACCACGCACTCCCTCCCACTATGAAAAAATAACAGGAAGAGTGATGTTCTGTAAGTAGGTGGAAACGATCAAAAGAGAAAACATACTCCTCATTTTCACGTTCACATATCACTGTCTGGGGATCTGTGTGTACAACAGAACTGCTAATGTTTAATGCACACTTCGTTTTCATACACTGAAAGTTTTAATGTCGAAGTAGTGAATGTATGTTGCTATTACACGACGGGCTCAATAAGTAGTGCAACACATTTTTTTCTCTGCCAGTATCGGCTGTTGGACATTGAGGAACAATCCCGCTTCAGCACCTGTAGTTTCATGTAGTTCTGATATGTGGCGACGCTATATCCTTCAAAATGGCGTCAGTAACGAGGGTGCGCTCCAAGCAGAGAGGTGCTATTTGAGTTTCTTGGCGGAAAACGAGAGCATTGCAGATATTCATAGGCGTTTGTAGAATGTCTACGGAGACCTGGCAGTCAGAAAAAAGCACGACGAGTCGTTGTGATCATGACACCAATGTCGCTCAACCCTGTCCACTCTCCCGGGTGCCAGCCGTCCGCACACAACTGTGACTCCTGCGATGTGGGGTGTTGTAATGTGGAGACACTCTCATTCGAGGTGATTGACTGATCACCTCGATGCGCAACTGGACATCTCTGTTGGTAGTGCTGACACGTTCTTCCACCAGAGGTATTCAAATGTGTGTGCCCATTCGGTTCCTCGCCGCCCAACACGAGACAATAAAGAGCAACGAAGGACTATCTGTGCGTAATTACTTGCGTGTTACGAGCCTGATCGTGAAAACTGTTTGTCGAACATCGTCTCAGGTGATGAAACGTGGTTTCATCACTTCTAACACGATACGGTGTAACCTCCCAACAATCAAAATACGTATGTATATGGCATTTACATTTAGTGTAACCTCCCCACTGATAAAAAATATAATAATCTCCCAACAACAAAAATATAATTATATAGCATTCACTTTTAGCTTAACCTCCCAAAAGAAAAAGTAATATAATTATATAATTCACATTCAGTGTAACCTCCCAACAGATAAATTCCGTAACCTTGGAACAATAAAATGTGACTAATCTCCTAACAAAAAATGTGACTCATAGATAACCTTTCAATAACTGACTGTGAATTTAAACTGGTAAATTTTGAACGTCTGCAGTGCTGCGTCATGGCCCTCAAAGATCATACTGAATAAATTGAAAATTCTGACCTCATTGAATTCGACGGATAACGCATACATACATCTGCTCTTACAATAAATTTTTCTGGCACAGCCCAGTGCAATGCTGGCCGATAGATTTGTCGTGTATAAAAGAAAACAACAGATTTTTCTTTACAATAATCAGGATGAAAATGGATTGGAGAAATTAGTAAATTCTTTAAATGGGGATGAATGATTGTCAAAAGTTAATTTTTATAAAAAAGATTATTACTAAGAGATTTTTTTAAACATTTACATGGGACTTGATATAACAATACTATATATGCGCGAGGCTGCTTTTACCTTATATTATATCGCTCAGGCTCCGCCATCGCTCCACACGACTGGCCCAGCCAACTTCATACACAAGACTGATAGCTACTACTACTATAACTGATACACAGTTCCTACTGCATACAACACTGCTCTCTGGTCTGAGAGTCTCTTATAGGTTACATACCGCAGGCAGCGCGTGAGCAATCCATCGAAATTACATCTGCTCCAGTGCGCTAGCAACAAATTCCTTAATCATGGAGCTCTTACACTCAATTGGCGCCACATCACCTTTCCTTTGAAGAAAAAGTTCAAAGCCGCACCCTCCGCCGGTAAAGTCATGGCGACGGTCTTATGGGATTATGAATGGGTTATTCTGTCGGTGTCCTCCCTCACTGCACAACGCTCAACTCGGGAGTGTATGTGTTACCCTCAGGAAATTGAAGAAACAACCTCAACGTGTTCGTTGTCTCATCGCCCAAGACAGTGCAAGGCCTCACGCAATTCTGTGCACCGGAGAGAAGCTCACAATACTTAATTAGACTGTTCTTCCTGATACTCCACAGCCCTAATCTCGCACCTTTCGACTTCCATCTGTTTGGCCCCAGAAGGATGCATTCCGCAGGAAGGAGTACGTGGATGATGGAGAGGTTATAGATGCAGCAAGACGTTGGCTCTGATGTCTAGAAGTAGTGTGGTACGGTCCAAACGTACAGTTCCTCCCGGTAAGGGGACGTATGGTCGTCGCATTGAACGGTGATTATGTTGAAAAATAGGGTTTTGTGGCCAAAGGAATGGGGAATAAGATTACGGCGTAACGTCAAGCGCCGGGACGACAGTTAGGAACGATAGAGAAGGGAAGGCTGTGAGAAGAAGTCAGCCAATCGCACGCTGACCGACCTCCCTTCCAGGACGACAACGCGACAGCAGCGGCCCCTTACGTGAAGTGGACATAAGCGCCGCGCCCGACTGGTGGAGCCCACTTGGATAGCAGCGTCAACGATAGCGACTTTGATAGCAGTTCAGAACAAACTTTTGTCACTTAGAGGATCAGCAGTCACTGGAAAGACATTATTTCGTATGTCGCCCTTTGCTTGCGAGACATCTCTGTAATTGTAAAAGTTAAGTATTCTATCTTGTCTTATTGAAATAAAAATCATTAATAAGAGTGTTGAATTACTTATTCAACGCCTCTCGAAGTTCTTAAATAAACTGCCCAACACAGGTAGTTCTTAAATTTTTCGACGAATGCTTTTGAGTTGCTGTACCACTCTGAATCGCAATTTCTTCAAAGTATTGTTGCAATAGTATTCTGAACCATTGAGGTAAACAAATTGTTATTGTAATCATTATTACAGTAAAAAATTTTATGTCTTTTATTATTATGACTGTAATCATTATTATTATTATAATTATTTTCGATTATTCCCATTTAAAGAGAGAGTTTGAACTTGAATTCGTTTATGATGATTGCTTATGTTTTTCTGAGCCCAAATTTTCTTCATGTGTTCACTGTGTTGTTTCTTTCGCTCCGCTGTCCACTTGCATCCTGGTCTCTTCTGTGTTGTGGTGTCAAATTTATGTTTTATGATGATGTTCCCGAATTCAGTTCTATTTTCTGCATCGTTTACTGTTATGTGTGATTGTTTGAGGTCCTCTTTAACTTCTTTTATCCATTTTGTTTTTCACCTCCCTGAGTTGATGACTTTAAGAATTCGCTTTGAAATTCTGTTTCCATAAATCCTGTGGATATGTCCGTAGAACTGCATTCTTCTTTTCCTTATAGTATCCGTAATCATGTTTGTGTATTTATATAATTCTGATGTTGGTCTCTTCTTCCAGATTCCATGCTCTTTTATCGGGCCAAAAATTTTCCTGAGAATTTTCCTTTCTTGTTTCTCTATTTCTTTCATTTTAGTTTGCACACCTATTTGTGTTGTTTCAGATGCATAAGGTGCCTCCGAAAGTACGACAGTGTTGTAGTGCCTCAATTTTGCGTTAATGCATATAGACTTTTTGTTATAATAGTTCTATGTGAGTTTATATGCTTTCTGTAGTTTTTTTATTTTTTCCTCGTTGGCCTTTAGGTTGATCCCTGATGGCTGGATGATTTCTCCCAGGTACTTAAAATGTGGTACTTGCACGATTTGCCCACGGGTTGTCACAACAGGCAATTTGTCTTGTGGCACTCTCTCTATATACTGGGTTTTCTCATACGAAATTTGCAGGCCAGTTTTTTGTGCAATTTCGTGTAATTTCTCTATGGTGTTAGTGGCTTCTTTTCTATTATTTGTGAGGATTGCGAGGTCATCTGCAAAAGCTAAACACTTCACATTGAATCTATTATCTTTTCTAATGCCAATTTGGATTCCTTTGACTTCTTTTTCCCATGTCCTGATAATTTTTTCAAGAATGATGTTAAAGAGTAATGGTGAATGTCCGTCACCCTGTCGCATTCCAGTTTGGATTTCAAATGGTTCAGAGATATCCCCAGTAAATTTGACCTTGGAGACTGTGTCAGTTAATGTTTGCCGAATGATTGCTCTTTTCTTTCTGTCAATGCTGAATTCTTCCAGCGTGTTGCAGTGTTGCAGAGCATTACTCTGTCTATTGAGTCGTAGGCCTTTTTAAAATCTACAAAAGTGACCACTGTGTTTCGGGTGTTTCTCATCTGGAGAATCATTTTCAGATTCCAGATCTGTTCTATGCATGATCGTCCCTTGCGAAAATCAGCCTGGTATTCTCCTATTTGTGGGTCAGCTTGTGCTTCTAATCTATTCATGAGAACTTTTGATAGGATTTTATATGTGACCGGCACGAGTGAGATACCCCTGTAATTATTTGGTTCATTATTATTATCATTATTACTATAGTTATTATCGTAGTGGGGTGACGGTAAGTTAGATTTGGAAGCAGGGGAAGGCGGACTGAGATACTGTGACCTCCCACCGCATGATCATACCCAAGATCCGCGGCTGCATGGATTCAGCAACCTTGCAAAGGATTTGAGGATGTGATTCAGTCACAGTGCCACGACCTGACTCATTAGCATTACTTCCTGTAGGATTGCCCTGATCTTCAGTAGCCCCTATGTCACTCCAACCCAACTAAGCCTAATTTGCAACTGCATAGCTTGAGTTAGCGACTGATCACCGTTAACTCTTTGTTCAGAGGTGCAATCTAATAATCTAATGATTATGTTGTGCCTGATCGCAGAATACCTGGGTACGAGTGGGATTGCTGTCCTTGAAAAACTCTATTCTCCCCACGCCGGAGGGGACCGCTGAACAGACAAAGTGGGACCCAGCACGCCGATGTTTTCAGCGGTAAGATGAAATGGTCAGTGTCAGACAGTGAGCAAGCGTGCGGCCAGGTCAGGGACGCAGCCATGGCCGGATTCTCCGTTCGTAGATAAGTGGTTACTTTTTAAGACAGACCAAACACAGACAACCTCTCAGCTCGTTTACACCATGCTGTTAACGTGAAAGCCAACTTGGCATTAGTTTCTCCTCTGTGACAAAGGAGTGTACACAAACACACAACTAATTACAATTCCAACTATGAACAGTGCTACAGTATTTACGTAATTGGCCACCCCTTTCATATAAAACCACACTATGCTACTACTGAAGTGGGTTTAGATACCGTAATGCAACTTAACACGCTGTTGTGCAGTAGGGATAGGTCAGAAGGGAAGAAAGCAGCGCTCACAGTTGAAAACATGCATAACCTTTCACTTAAGTAAAAGGCAACAATCTTGTGACGTCAGTAAAATATCCTTTAAAAACAAGTAAGAAATAAAACAACTTGTCGAATAGTAATGAGGAAATGAGATTAGCTGCTGACACCAGCAAGAGATCTTTTAAACATTTAAGAAACTAAGCAATCTGTCAATAACTGACAAGTATCTGAAGTCAGCCAAGCTGCTGCATATTAATAATAAAAATCTCAACATTTACAAAAATTTTCAATTGCCTTTCGAATATAAGATCTTCAATGATTGCAGCAGATTTGGTAACAATTAAAGGTAGCCACACTAGAGATGCATCGTGGCATAAATTCAGAACCAGGAGAAGTTATATAGACACAATTCAGCCCCGCGACAGACGGCATAACCAGGTGGACAGAGTGGACAGTGTGAACTCGCCACCCAAGGGTGTGCTGGTGGAGGGGCAGGTCCTGTACAACGTCAACTACAACTGACCTTAGGAATCTAGTAAGTGCACTGCTTTACAAAGGGCGGCACATATTTCATTATGGTACCATTTAAGAGCTAAACGTAAATAAAAAACAAGCGTCTGTCCAATCAACGAATATGGTGATAAGCAACAAAGCACTTAACAGGTCTTTATTACAGAAATAAGAAAATCAATAAAGCTTATGTGTCCCCAAAATTAATTCGCAAACAGTTACTTGTACTAATTTCGCAGCAGGAACAGTTATTAAACACTATTTTGAAATGGAAGAAAATTCAAACTCGCTGACTTCTAACATGTTTTGCAATAACACACAAGCCACTATTTCAAATAGCTAAGCAACCGAATCTCAGATATCAAACTCGGCTTACCAGGCTGCCCATAATAACTACTGTGGGAAAGTACACTCTTATTTTAGCAGAATTTACCATATAAAATCTCAGGGCAGGTCAACTAACAACTCCAACAAAATGGTTTACAAATACTTAACTAAAATTATTACAATTAAGAGGCACTCTGATTAAATTAGACTCGACCCACTAAAATGTTATGTAAATGCCTAACTAAAATGATTATAGTGGAAATGCACCCTGATTAAGTTAGACATCACTGTACGTAAAAGCAAGATCACCACAGAGTTCAGCGTTCAACATGGTCCACGGTAAGCCACTGGAAATATGACCAATTTAAGCAGTCGGTTCTGATTACGTAATTGCACCAGCACTGTAACACAGACCACGCAACTTCCATACGTTTCACAAATAGTTGCGACTAACGTATATAATGAAAAAGAGTGGTTCCATTGAGGTAAAATTACGTTTTTTCGGAGCGAACGCCCATAAACAGCAAACACAGCAGACCTTCTGGCAAGGAGAAACCAATCGCAGCACTACGACTTAAACAAAACGAGGCGCAGAGGCCACAGAAAAATGAATCCATAGCGAAGTGACATTCAAAATCTCCACACGCCCGGCACAGACAAATTTCCAGAGTCCTATCGGCACCACAGCCAACCCAAAACGCCGTTCTCGCGGGTTGAGGTCTGTGTTCTGCAGAAGCCGTTTACTATCGGTTCCAGACAGCGGATGATGATGAAGTTTGGTTTGCACGGTCGTCAGCGCCCTTACAAAGTCCTAATTTTTACGCACTCCAATTTTTTACACAGTCCAATATAGCCACTGTGACGAAAGGTGGTGATGAAGACGAAATGAGGAGGACAACACAAACACCCAGTCTCCAGGAAGAGAAAATCCCCAACCCGGCCGAGAATCGAACCCGGGACCCCGTGATCCAGAGTCAGCAACGCTAGATACTAGACCACGAGCTGCGGACTCCAGAGAGCGTATGTAAACAGGCCTCGCGTCTCGCAATTACTTCTTTCAGTTCGGTCCGCAAATTCTAACTGTTCTCCGTGTCCGTCAAAGCCCCTCGCGCGGAGAACCACCAAAGATCGTGCTCCGCTACCGGATCTAGCGATCGATTGATCGATGCGAGCCGACACGGCTTAGTAAGTACAAACTAATGAAGATTGTGAGCTGGTTCTGACTTAGGCCAGTTATGAAAAAATGATCGTAAGAATGATAATGAAATGAATTTCTGTATCACACAGAAGATTGTGAGGTCCATAACAACAATAACTTGACTCACCCGGGTGATGGCGGAATTAGCAGGAAACATAAAAATTTTACTCGCTATTTTCCGCCCCAAGCAACAACTCTGCTATAAATTGACCTCCTCTTGAAAAACATACATAATGTCCTCCCATTCGGAAAAAAAACGTTAATAACATATCAAGTAAGACTCCGAAATCACTAAAGCACACATATATAATGATGTTTATGTGTATTTTCCTAAGTAATAGCTCTGACACACCAGTTAAAATTAGTAAGTACTTTTACTTTATTTATTATTAAATAGATATTGCCACCTTTCTTAATACATATACAGTAAAACCTCGCTAACTCAAGCCTCGGCAGTCCGAACCTCCATTTAATCTAAGGTGGATGGCGAATGACTACTATGTTAAAAAAGAAAATAATATCATGGATAAAATCTAAAATACACAGGGAATGGGTGTGATCAACGGCCGAGGTCAGTAGATAAAATTAACACTGCGCTCCATGGAGCAACGGAATATGGCGAGGCCAGCTGACGTTATGAAGATGGCGAGACTACGCTACTAAAAAGAGACGTTTTTACATAAACAAAAATCTATTAATTCTTTTCCCGAAAAGAAAATAAGTACGGTAGTATCAGCTGTACAGCAGTTTATCTAACACGTATGTGTTTACAGTAAACGTTCGAGTTTTTACTAGAACTTTGCTTTTAAAAGAAACAGTAATAATTTAACTGACGAAGTAATTTTGTTTACTGTAATAATACTTTTAACATCAAGTTCTAAATCTGTTTCAAATAACTGGTCTCTAAAATTGCCGCTCTTCGTGTAATTCAGATTTTCCCAAATTCGAGCTCTACGCAGTCCCAATCACCTCGAATTACGGACGTTTTACTGTACGTTCACAGATACTTCTGCGTTTATAATATTCAGACTAAGCTTTTAGTGCTCCAGTCTCGCATGACTTTCTAGTATGAAGGTCTAGACGAGACAGGATGCGCGGCAGAGAGAGAGGGGGCGCAGGGGGGAGAGAGAGAGAGAGAGAGAGAGTGAGAGAGAGAGAGAGAGAGAGAAAGGGAAGGGGAGAGAGGCAGAGAGAGAGAGAACACAGGGCACCGAGACCTGTATGACACCAGCTATACAAGAGTATCCAGAATGAGATTTTCACTCTGCAGCGGAGTGTGCGCTGATATGAAACTTCCTGGCAGATTAAAACTGTGTGCCAGACCGAGACTCGAACTCGGGACCTTTGCCTTTCGCGGGAAAGTGCTCTACCAACTGAGCTACCCAAACACGACTCACGCCCTGTCCTCACAGTTTCATATCAGCGCACACTCCACTGCAGAGTGAAAATCTCATTCTGGAAACATTCCCCAGGCTGTGGCTAAGCCATGTCTCCGCAGTATCCTTTCTTTCAGGAGTGCTAGTTTTGCAAGGTTCGCAGGAGAGCTTCTGTAAAGTTTGGAAGGTAGGGGACGAGGTAATGTCAGAAGTAAAGCTGTGAGGACTGGGCGTGAGTCGTGCTTGGGTAGCTCAGATGGTAGAGCACTTGCCCGCGAAAGGCAAAGGTCCCGAGTTCGAGTCTCGGTCCGGCACACAGTTTTACTCTGCCAGGAAGTTTTATACAAGAGTAGCTAGTAGCTAGTCACTTACACATTCGTATATCTACTCTGCCTGTTATTTAGCCAAACACTTACTTCCGAACAAATTTCTAATTTTCTACATCTACATCTGCATCTACGTGATTACTCTGGTATTCACAATAAAGTGCCCGACAGAGGGTTCAATGAACCACCTTCAAGCTGTCTCTTTACCGTTCCACTTTCGAACGGCGCGCGGGAAAAACGAGCACTTAAATTTTTCTGTGCGAGCCCTGATTTCTCTAATTTTATCGTGATGATCATTTCTCCCTTTGTAGGTGGGTGCCAACAGAATGTTTTCGCAATCGGAGGAGAAAACTGGTGATTGAAAAAATGGAAATGAGTGTACGGTATTGTGGACCGAGAGTCCCCCATTCGGGGAAGTTCAGCCGCCGAGGGCAAGTACTTATTGCATTCGACGCCACAATGGACGACTTGCGCATCGGAGATGTGGATGTGAATGAACACAACACCCAGTCCCTGAGAGGAAAAAAAATCTCCTGGCCCAGCCGGGAATCGAACCGAGGTCTTGAATTTATAGCCTTCAGATTTGTGTGACTTATCGCGTAATCGAAATTTAGCGGATTTCTTTTAGTACTCCTGTGAATAACGTCACACTTTTCTTTATTCAGGGTCAATTGCCATCTTTTCGCACCATACAGATATCTAAATCACGCCGCGCGGGGTAACCGCGTGGTCTCAGGCGTCTTGTCACGGTCCGCGCGGCTTCCCCCATCGGAGGTCCGAGTCCTCCCTCGGGCATGGATGTGTGTGTTGTCCTTAGCGTAAGTTAGTTTAAGTTAGATTAAGTAGAGTGTAAGCTTAGGGACCGATGACCTCAGCAATTTGGTCCCATAAGATCTTACCACAAATTTCCAATTTCAAATCTAAACATTTTGCAATTCGTTTTGGTCATTTGATGACTTTACAAGACTGTAAATGACAGCATCATCGGCAAACAATCTAAGACGGCTACAAAGATTGTCTCCTATATCGTTAATATAGATCAGGAACAATAGAGGGCCTACAACACTTCCTTGGGGAACGCCGGATATTACTTCTGTGTGACCTTTCTGACAGGAAATCACGAATCCAGTCGCACAACTGAGGCGATATTCCATAGGCACGCAGTTTGGTTAGAAGACACTTGTGAAGAACGGTGTCGAAAGCCTTCTGGAAATCTAAAAACATGGAATCAATTTGACATCCCCTGTCGATAGCATTCGTTACTTCATGAGTATAAAGCGCTAGTTGTGTTTCCCAAGAATGATATTCTCTAAACCCGTGCTGACTACGTATCAATAAATCGATTTTTTCGAGGTACTTCATAATGTTCGAATACAGTATATGTTCCAAATCCCTACTGAAAATCGACGTTAGTGATATCGGCCTGTAATTCAACGGATTACTCCTACTTCCCTTTTTGGGTATTGGCGTAACCTGAGCAATTTTCCAGTGTTTCGATACGAATCTTCCTGTGAGCGAATGGTTGTATATAATTGCTAAATATGGAGCTATTGTATCAGCATACTCTGAAAGGAACCTGCGTGGTATACAATCTGGACCGGAAACCTTGCCTTTATTAAGTGATTTAAGCTGCTTTGCGACGCCGAGGATATCTACTTCTATTTTTCTTATCTTGGCAGTTGTTCTTGATTGGAATTCAGGAATATTTACTTCGTCTTCTTTGGTGAAGGAGTTTCGTAAAACCGTGTTTAACAACTCTGCTTTAGTGGCAGTGTCATCAGTGACTTCACCGTTGTTATCGCGCAGTGAAGATTTATTCAATCTGTATATTGAGCAAGCAGTAAAGGAAACAAAAGAAAAATTCGGAGTAGGTATTAAAATCCATGGAGAAGAAATAAAAACTTTGAGGTTCGCCGATGACATTGTAATTCTGTCAGAGACAGCAAAGGACTTGGAAGAGCAGTTGAATGGAATGGATAGCGTCTTGAAAGGAGGATATAAGATGAACATCAACAAAAGCAAAACGAGGATAATGGAATGTAGTCGAATTAAGTCGGGTGATGCTGAGGGAATTAGATTAGGAAATGAGTAGTAAAGGAGTTTTGCTATTTGGGGAGCAAAATAACTGATGATGGTCGAAGTAGAGAGGATATAAAATGTAGACTGGCAATGGCAAGGAAATCGTTTCTGAAGAAGAGAAATTTGTTAACATCGAGTATAGATTTAAGTGTCAGGAAGTCATTTCTGAAAGTATTTGTATGGAGTGTAGCCATGTATGCAAGTGAAACATGGACGATAAATAGTTTGGAAAAGAAGAGAATAGAAGCTTTCGAAATGTGGTGCTACAGAAGAATGCTGAAGATTAGATGGGTAGATCACATAACTAATGAGGAAGTATTGAATAGGATTGGGGAGAAGAGAAGTTTGTGGCACAACTTGACCAGAAGAAGGGATCGGTTGGTAGGACATGTTCTGTGGCATCAAGGGATCACCAATTTAGTATTGGAGGGCAGCGTGGATGGTAAAAATCGTAGAGGGAGACCAAGAGATGAATACACTAAGCAGATTCAGAAGGATGTAGGCTGCAGTAGGTACTGGGAGATGAAGAAGCTTGCACAGGATAGAGTAGCATGGAGAGCTGCATCAAACCAGTCTCAGGACTGAAGACCACAACAACAACATGCCACTGGTATGAATTATGTATGACCAGAATCTGTTTGGGTTTTCTGCCAGATTTCAAGACAGAGTTTCCTTATGGGAATTATTAAAAGCATCTCGCACTGAAGTACGCGCTATATTTCGAACTTCTGTAAAACTTTGCTAGTCTTGGGGATTTTGCGTTCTTTTGGCATGCTTTTTTCGATGCTTCTACAGCAGCGATATGACCCATTTTGTGTACCATGGGGGATCAGTACCATCACTTATTAATTTAAGTGGTGTAAATCTCTCAATTGCTGTCGATACTATCTCTTTGAAATCATTCCACAACTTTTCTATACTTACATGAACAGATCGGAAGGAGTGAAGACTGTCTCTTAAAACAGCGTTAAGAGCGTTTATTTAGCTTTCTTAAACAGATACACTTTGCGTTTCTTTTTGATGGTTGTAGGTGTTACGGTCTTCAGCCAAGCAGCATCTGCCTTGTGGTCGCTAATTCCTGTATTCGTCACAATACTCACTATTTGTCCAGGGTTATTTGTTCTAAGAGGTCAAGTATGCTTTCACCACCATTTACGCTTCGCGTGGGCTCATGAACTAATTGTTCAAAATAATTTTCTGAGAAAGCATTCAGTACAATTTCGGATGACGTTTCATGCCTGCCACCGGCTTTAAACGTATAATTTTTCCAGCATATCGACGGTAGATGGAACTCACCTTCGACTATAACAGTATGAGTGGGCTACCTATTTGAAATGAGACTTAAGGTTTCTTTGAACTGTTCTGCAAATATATCATCTGAGTCGGGTTGTCGATAAAACTTAGTCCAATTGTCAAGTATAACCACTACCCATACTATTTCGCAGGAACTAACTATTTCAATTTCACTACAAGGCAAACTACTTCTGACAGCAATAAATACTCCACCACCAAATGTAATTAACCTATTCTTTGTGAAAACTGTTAGATCGTTCAAAAAATTTCCTCTGAACTTATTTCCGGCTTTAGCAAGATTTCTGTACCTATAACTATTTTTCAGTGCATTCTATTAGGGCTTGGAGCTCTGGTTCTTTCCCAACACAGCTACGACAATTTGCAGCTATAATTCAGATCGTTTCTACAACTAACTTACTGTGTTTTACCTGTCTCCTTTTAGACGTACGCCCTTTCTGTGGTTCTCTGAGATCCTCCAACCTAAAAAACCGCCCAGTCCCATCCACACAGCCCCGCTATCCGTGTAGCCGCTTCCTGTGTGAAGTGAACTCCTGACCTATTAAGCAGAACCCGGAAACCCGCCACCCAATGGAGCAAGTCAAGGAATCTGCAGCCTACACGGTCCTAGAACCGCCTGAGCCTCTGATTCAGACCCTCCACTCGGCTCTGCACAAAAGGACCGCAGTCGGTTCTATCGACGATGCTGCAGATGGTGACCAGCTCTGCCTTAATCTTACAAGCAAGACTGGCAGTCTTTACCATTTCCGCTAGCCGCCCGAAACCAGAGAAAATCTCCTCCGGTCCAAAGCAACACTTGTCACTAGTACCGACATGAGCCACCACCTGCAGTTGGCTGCACCCTGTACTCTTCATGGCATCCGAAAGCACCCTTTCCACATCTGGAATGGCTCCCCCCAGTATGCACAGGGAGTACACACTGGCTTCCTTCCCCTCCTTGGCAGACATGTACCTAAGGGGCCCCATTACACGCCTGACATTGGAGCTCCCAACTATCAGCAAACCCACCCTCTGTGAATGCACAGACCTTGCAGGCCGAGAAGCTTCCTCTGGAACAGGGTGGACGACTGCATCCAGCTCATTGTCAACCACAGATAACGCCCAAAACCTGTTCGTCTAACGAACTGGGGCGGTCATACAATTGGCCCCTCGGAAAGTTTTTTGCTGCCTGCCAGACTTTGGAATGATCTCCCATTCGACCACAGGTGAGGGGTCAACCTCAGTGCAGGCAGTACCTGGAGCGGCCGCAGCAGTGGACCGATCGGGGGACATGTGGGACGTGCTTGACATCCCTCACATCCCCACATCTGACGCACCACAGTGATGCCCCTTGGTGGTAGCCTCAAGCTGTGTGACAGAAGCCAACACAGCCTGGAGCTGTGAGTGAAGGGTCGCCAACTGTAGACAGCAATCACAGTTTCCATCCATTATTGCAGTCACTCCTGTTTGAAGCTCATAAAGATATGTAACAAACGAACGATGTACTCGGCTTATTGGCAGTAGGAATTCGAAGTGTTCTCTAACTAACGGTCTAAACGACACAGAGCAGCACTAACCTAAACAAACAAAAAGCCTATACGATACGAGGATCGATAACTATGGCGGTAGTGTACTCTATACTGTTATTAAAATAAAAGCTTGTGCCTATTGTGCACTCAAACATGCAAGAAATTACAAAAATAATCTAGTAACAACACAGGTAACTATAAGTCGCTCCTGTTGGAAGCTCGTAAAAATATATAACAAACTAATGGTGTACTCGCCTTATTAGCAGCAGGAACACAAGGTGCTCTGTCTCTGACGGTCTATCTGACACTGAGCTATACTTACCAAAACAAACAACAATTCTTACATCAAGTGAACAGCTGTGGATGCTGCAACAACTGAGCAGTACAGAGTGCAAACGTCAGGGTGAACAGTGGAATAGGCGTTACTGTTGTCAACAGTGACTTGAAGTAATGGAAGAAGTTTGTTTTCAAATAAGACATACGGCGCGTCTTGTCGATTTCTGCACTTCCTTCGTAAACTGTCAGTGTGGTACAAAGATAAATGGGGGTTAGAAATGAAACTAAATGCTATTTCTCTGTGTTGAGCCATCAGAGAGCACGGGTCTCTTGAACCAAAACACTCAAGAGATATTCCTGGACAACCTCCGAAATTTTTCGGTGATTTCGGGTTCATCCTTTACCGTAGTTAAAGCCAATAATTGCTGCGTCGTGTTTTCCCTCTGTGACTGTACAATCCTGAAGGTCCCATGTCTTCTTCTCAGGATTCCAATGGTGGAGACCCGGTAAGATAAGACAGTGCCCAAGCCAGTAGCTTCATAATCAGGAATTGTCGGTTTCAGAAACGTATTTGGTAGTCTCGATCCAGGTTTTCTTGAAATATTTCGGAAGAACGCTGGAATAGCAGCTCGAGAGACCATGGCTAATTTCCCCTCCGTTCCTACTCCAAACGAGTTAGCTTAGTATTGTTGGGTCTCTGACGATAACATCGACGAGCAGTTAAACTCTAAACAACACGTCTGGCAGCGCTCAACTTACAAATCAGTAGGTTAAGGCAGGAGGTTTAAATTAACAACCGCTGCATGCACGTTAACAATAACACCGTTTAAAACTGTAAATGTGATAGAAATGAGAGCAGTCAGAATGTACTTTCCTAGCATTCCGTTCAGTATCCCGTACTAATGCTGATAATAATACTAATTTCCTCTCAATAAAGCACACGCATCTGTCCATCTGTCTTTGAGTAAATTATCCCCCACCAGGATCAAAGAAATAAAAGCATATCAGTTTGCTTGAAATAGTGTGTGTGTGTGTGTGAGAGAGAGAGAGAGAGAGAGAGAGAGAGAGAGAGAGAGAGAAGCACCTGTTCCAGACTCTCGTCTACAAAATTTGTGTTACGATATACATACCAGGACATTAATATCAAATTAATTTTGCTTCATCCTTACAGCATATGAATTGTCTCAAACAGACTGGAATAAACTGATGAATCTAAGGAACCATCCATTTGACAACGGACTGCTGGACTGCTGATTTCTATCTTCGGGAGTTGAACAGTGACTGGAAACGGTATGACCTCGTCTGATTTCACTTATGTTTCAACTGAATAAACATAGTGATTTACCGGCTGTTTTTATGAGGAAAGTTTCCTAATCGAGACTCGTGGATGACTGAGCGAAAAATCAGTAACAATAATTTAAGAGTATTGAATGGACAACCTGACGAAAGAAAAGAGAAATGTTGTGCCAGGCTACTTCTTCAGTTATTAGTCTACAGATGGCTCATCCTTCAATTTCTGTCTGTTACACACTAAGTGTCACAGACGATCTACAGTAACAGCACAGTCTCGACACTCTGGTGTGAAAGTTGTTACCGTTTTAGACATGGAGCTACACTAGTGCTCCAAGCGGTGAGAAAACAGATAGTGATATGTTTCGTACGGATAATGTGTGTTTTATTTATTTTTCTGCTTAATTAAAGAAATATTTGTTATACTTTTGCGTTCCGTACATTACTAAATTACCAAGAAACGTGAATTATCGTGAAATAAATGTAGAAACAGCCGAATTTCACTGATTCAGTGATGTAAGCTACAACTTATTCATTAAGAAATACTATCGAATATGTGCAAACTACAGCGTACTCCGCCGACAGCAAAAGAATATAAATGTGATACACGAGAAGCATACATTCCTGTTGTTGTCTGTTCTTATTATGACACGTACTCTTCTGAGCACGTAAAAAGTTTCTTTATGGAGTCTAATGATTCTCCCATTCTTACACTTCATCCGACTTTCCGATACACGGAATATTTTGTAAATATAATTACTTTCGCTTCAGAAGCGAATATGTTGAAGATTCTTGCCGCTTGTGACACAGATGTAGCAACAATTATGGAACTGGTTTTTTTCCCTGTTGTGAAATGGATTTATTACTTTTTGAAGTTTCGTTATGACATCTGTACGGTTTTCCCTTCGGCTATAGCTTTGGGGGCTTATTGGGCACGTTAAATAACGTTGGTATTAATTCCACACTGGTCTCCTATGTTCCACTTTCACTGATTTGGCTGTGTAGCGAACATTTTCGCAGAAAGTCCGGTCTTCTGGTATATACTAGCAGTTTATTGGTTACTCTTCATTAAGTATCCGTTAGTTACAAGAGCATCGAAATAAACTGCCGTGTAATCTACCGATTCATATTTTCTACGGTTCTTAGGAAACTAAAGAATGAAAATGTGGTGTCGATTTTTGTGGCGCAACATAGGCTCCCTATTGTAAAAGCTAAGTGATATCAGTATAACAGATTGTACTCGCATTCATCCGACGTAGTACTCACAAGTGTCAGTCGTTGACCGCTTGGAGCGCTGCTATCGGGTGAGTAACAAAAACAAGACAGAGTGTCACGACTGCTAAGACTGTGATAGTAAGGACCTCATATCGCTTCAGAGAGTAAATTGCACGGTACCCTACACATAATCTTTGACTGGGTGTTCCTAGGACCAAAGAGTTAAAAAATAATAAACAGACATTGACTGGAAACGTCAGTGTTTCTCTAATCGCTTTGCATCGGCTGCTACATAACAACTAGAGTTCAGCGTAAACTTCAACTGCTATTGAACCCTGGTAATTATATATTTCTTCACGCCACACTGTGTAATTTAGTTTGCTTTGAACTTTGATCTCAATATATTTTGATGGTGATAATCATGACGGAGTATATGGAGTGCACGTCTAAAATTGCACTTTAGATGTCAGTAGTTTTATATAATTCTAAGTGTTACGCAGCCAGGGAGAATGCACAGACTTCGTCAAAACGTTTTGTAGATTAAATGTGTATTGTGTTCCGTTCTGTTCTGATTTTGTTCTGTAACTTACAGTTCAGATAGACTTGATGTATCATCCACTAGTTAAAAGGACAGAAGAAGTTGGCGGGAGTCTCAGTTGCACATAAAAATGTAGTTTCATTGAGGTTCAGGCGATATAAATCTTAACAGCATCTCCAAAATTCAGAAGACTTTAACGTTTTTCGTCTTCCGATGGAATTTATGAGACGTTGTAGTTACCGAAACGGCTCAAGAGGAATTTGCAATATTTCCCATCGGTTTCACAAGTGGAGTGGTAATCACTGCTGTGGCCTAAGTTCTTGGTGAACATTTTGAATTGTATTATTCTATGGCTTCATTCATTGTTATAGCCTATTTTCGCTGGTTACTGTACATCGTTGTCTCCACTGCATCTGTTGTCTGCTCTTGATCTACAGATCTATGGTTTATTTTGCAACACTAGCTTCGATTTCTTTGTGATAAATATGTCTTATTTTTATATTTTCTTTTTATATCGTCGTTTTTATTTCTTCTGCAGAGCGTTTCTAGTACACTCGATTCGTTTTTCTTCCGATAAATAGCTCTTCTAGATAAACTTTCCGATTTACTTCTGATCTCTTACTTGAGCTATACAGATAAAATTTGTTTTATGCTACTAGCTTTAATTGCATCGTGATAGATAAATACGTTCTCTCTACATTGTACTGCTTACTGTCGTGTCCAGTATATCTGCACAGCCTTTTTTACGATACTCGATTCGTTTTCTTTCAAGTATTGTTGTTTTTATTAATCTGTGGCTGAGCGCCGTACTAATAATTGCAGTTATTTTGTTTTACGACGCACAAAAATCTCGAAATCAAAGCTGTCTGTTTCATTTACAGTTCAAAATATGGCCAAAGATATGACACTTAAGTCGCCTTGTTGGTTACGTAATCTTCAACTCAGATGTTCGTTACATTACTGGTCAAACAAGACACGTAGTCCCGCTATCTCTACATTACCCCCACACTCTGTCTTGTTTTCTATACGAAACATATTGCCTATAAAATCTGTTACTGTGTATATTGGGACAGTTAAAAATGTTCATTTAAAATCTGCAGCACTTACCTGTTAAAGAGAAAATTTTTATTTCAAAGCTAGAGACATCACCAAGTGCAACTGACATAAATGTCAACTGCTTTATTCTTGGGCTAATTGAACGCAGTTACTGCGCATCTACATCTACATCTATACTCTGCGAACCACTGTGAAGTGCATGGCAGAGAATATGTCCCACTGTAACAATTGTCAGAAGTTTTTCCCTTTCCATTCACGTATGGAGTGTCGGAAAAAAGATTGTTTAAATGCCTTTGTGCTTCCTGTAATTAATCTAATCTCATCCTAACGATTCCTATGGGGGCGATATATATATATATATATATATATATATATATATATATATATATATATATATATATATATATATATATATAATTCCTAGAGTCATAATTTAAAGCCGGTTCTTGAAACTTTGTTAGCAGACTTCCTCGAGATAGTTTCCGTCGGTCTTCAAGAGTCTGCCAATTCAGTTCTTTCAACATCTCAGTGACGGTCTCCCGCGGGTGAAACAAAACTGTGAGGTATCAGATGTTGGTGACATTTTACGTTGCATTACAATAGGTTCTTTAGAGATTTTATGGTGCTTTCTTCATTAGGTTAATGTTAATATTACACTGCAGAGAAGCAGAACAGTTCCAATTTTTTCCTCTCGTCATGGCCAGCTAAGGAATCATATACTCGTTTCAGTTTATTTGCTGTTTTCTTTCCTTCAATAGTCTCATTTTATGTTTGTTATTTATGTATTAATGTTTCCCGTCTTCCATTCATACATATTGCGTTTTTTTCCTCTGCTTTGACATGCTCTCAAATGAACTTGATTTTTTACGTACTGAAACTGATTTCTGTTAATTGGTTCCCAACTATTTGATCCAGGCTGTTGTTGATTTTCCTGAGGTATCTGAAAATTTTTCTGATAAACTTCCTCTGGTGGGTCGAATACATTTACCCGTGATTCACTGTAAAATACACTACTGGCCATTAAAATTGCTACACCACGAAAATGACGTGCTACAAACGCGAAATTTAACCGACAGGAAGAAGATGCTGTGATATGCAAATGATTAGCCTTTCAGAGCATTCACACAAGGCTGGCACCGGTGGCGACACCTACAACGTGCTGACACGAGGAAAGTTTCCAACCGATTTCTCATACACAAACAGCAGCGTTAATTTGGTCTTTCGAGCTCTGCAATTTTACAAATGGCATTTTGTTTCAAATGGTTCAAATGGCTCTGAGCACTATGGGACTTAACATCTGAGGTCATCAGTCCCCTAGAACTTAGAACTACTGAACCTAACTAACCTCCGATGTGGCCGAGCGGTTCTAGACGCTGCAGTCTGGAACCGCGCGACCGCTACGGTCGCAGGTTCGAATTCTGCCTCGGGCATGGATGTGTGTGATGTCCTTAGGTTAGTTAGGTTTAAGTAGTTCTAAGTTCTAGGGGACTGATGACCTCAGATGTTAAGTCCCATAGTGCTCAGAGCCATTTGAACCTAACTAACCTAAGGACATCACACACATCCACGCCCGAAGCAGGATTGGAACCTGAGACCTTAGCGGTCGCGCGGTTCAAGACTGATGCGCCTACAAGCGCTCGGCCACACCGGCTGGCTGGCATTTTGGTTTTAAGTATTAGTTTTAATGTTTCATTTACTTTGTGATGGTGTTTTCTTTCACATGTTGTTCATTTCCCCGTTTCTTACGCCTTTGTTTTAATGCTTTAGCACAGTTGTTAGACCAAGCCTTTCTTTCACCATTCCTTCCTTGCATTTTTAACTTATATTGCTGCTATCTTTGCAGCTTTGTTGATTTATTCTTTGAATACTTAACAGTGGCTGTATTTTCTTTTTAAATTGTTATAGCACATTTTTTATTTCTGGTGGGCCGACAGCGCTGTAAATCTCTTGTCAAGATATAAAATCATTTTAATCAATAATGCTACTGTAATATACGGAGGTGACTAAAGTCATGGGATATCGATAAGCACATATATAGATGGCGGTAGTATCGTTTACACAGGATATAAAAGGGCACTGTATTGGTGGAGCTGCCATTTCTACCCAGGTGATTCATGTGAGAAGGTCTCCGACATGATTATTGCCGCACGACGGGAATTAAAAAACTTTGAACGTGGAATGGTAGTTGGAGCTAGGCGCACGGGATATTTCATTTCGGAAATCGTTAGCGAATTCATTATCCCGAGATCCACAGTGTCAAGAGTGTGCCGAGAATACCAAATTTCAAGGATTCCCTCTCACCACGGATAACGCAGTGGCCGACGGCCTTCACGTAGCGACCGAGTGCAGCGACGTTTGCTTACAAGGGAACCTCCCCATCGCACCCCCCTCAGATTTGGTTATAAATTGACACAGTGGATAGGTCTTGAAAAACTGAACACAGATCAATCGAGAAAACAGGAAGAAGTTGTGTGGAACTATGAAAAAATAAGCAAAATATACAAACTGAGTAGTCCATGTGCAAGATAGGCAACATAAAGGACAATAATAGCTGATGAGCGCCGTGGTCTCGTGGTTAGAGTCAGCAACTGCGGAGCGAAAGGTCCTTGGTTCGAATCCTCCCTTGAGTGAAAATTTTATTTTCGCAAAGTTACGATGTGTCCGTTCATTCATTGACGTCTCTGTTCACTGTAATAAGTTTAGTGTCTGTGTTTTGCGACCGCACCGCAAAACCGTGCGATTAGTAGACGAAAGGACGTACCTCTCCAATAGGAACCGAGAACATTTGATCGCAAGGTCATAGGTCAACCGATTCCTCCACAGGAAAACACGTCTGATATATTCTTTACGACACTGGTGACGGCATGTGCGTCACATGACAGGAATGTGTTGTCGACCCACCTAACTTGCACACTTGGCGAATGGGTAAAAAGATTCTTCTACCTTGCCCGATTTAGCTTTTCTTGTGAATGTGATAATCACTCCAAAAAAAGTGATGAAAACATAAGAGTTTGTCACATAAACTGCATCAAATGAATGCAACAGTTTCACAGTCGCACAGTTTTCCCTGTGCTCTGTCAAAACATATGTTTTTTACGTTTTCAAATGTTTCCGTATGTAGACCGTCAAATTCTGTATATGTCCAAGCAAATCTGAACATGTCCTGGAATTTTGGAGAGCGAAGTTGATTATGTGCGAGTGCCTGAACTTTGATAATTATCTGAAAATAAAACATTAAAACTTTCACCCAAGAGAAGATTTGAACCAAGGACCTCTCGTTCCGCAGCTGCTCACGCTAATCACGGGACCACGGCGCTCGTCAGCTCACACTCTCCTTTATGTTGCCTATCTTACGCATGGAGTACTCAGTTTGTATATGTTGCTTATTTTTTTCATAGTTCCACACAACTTCTTCCTGTTTTCTCGATTGATCTGTGTTCAGTTTTTCAAGGCCTATCCCTGTGCCAACTTATAACTAAATCTGAGGGGGGTGCGATGGGGAGGTTTCCTTGTTAGTGTTGTCAGTTCTAACATACGAGCGGCACTGTGTTAAATAACTATAGAAATCAATTTTGGGCGTACGACGTTGCATCCATTAGCACAGTGCGCCGAATTTTGCTATTAACGAGTTAAAGCAGCAAATGACCGACGCGAGTGCCTTTGCTGACAGCACGACATCGCCTATAGCACATCTCCCGTGCTCTTGACCACACGGGTGGGCTCTAGGTGACTGGAAAAGAGTGATCTAGTCAGATGAGTCCCGATTCTACTTGGTAAGAGCTGACGGTAGAGTTCGAGTGTGACGCAGGCCCCACGAAGCCATGGACGCTCCCATGAAGCCATGTACGCACGCTGTCAACAAGGCACTGTGCAAGCTGGTGGCGGCTCTAAAATGGTGTGAGCTGTGTTTGCGTGAAATGGACTGGCTCCTCTGGTCGAACTGAACCGATCATTGACTGGAAGTCGTAATGTTCGGCTACTTGGTGAACGTTTGCAGTCACTCATGGACTTCGTGACAATACGCCATGTCACATGCCACAATTATTCATGATTGGTTTAAATAACATTCTGAACAATTCAAGCGAATAATTTGGCCTGCCATATCGCCCGATATGAATCCCATCAAACATTTATAGGACGTAATCGAGAGGTCAGTTCGTGCAGAAAATCCTACACCACCAACACTTTCAGAACTACGAACAGTACTTCGAGCTATGCCCTTAGCAAATCGTTATGGCTGGTGAGGCAGAAATTTATTGTAAGTTAATAAGTTGATGGAGTTTTATTAATCTGCAATTACTGTTTGATTCGTTTTTAAGATTGACAGCATCTGTTGATAGCTTGGTAACTTTAACAAGCTGTCAAACATCGCATTTGATAGATGGGAATTACTCTGGAATTCCTCTTTCCGAGAAGAATTTGTACATATGTCTGACACCAAATCCAAAAGCGATTTAATACGTACATGTACAAGCCCAAGCTAAATTCTAAGTGACACACAACTGAGAATAACTACCACATAAAAAATACACGTGAGTGATTGCCTAATAGCTATAGTGACTCTTCCCTGGATTGGTGATCACTGGCACAGACCAAGTAAACCGCTACTGGTGGCGTTGTGATGGGCCTGATGAACTAACTTGAAATGGTGGACCTGGACATAGTCCAATGAATCATTATCAGACAACACTAATATCTGATGGAGATTGAAGACAGATGTTCCCTCCCCCTTCCAGGCTGGTCCTGGCGGTGGTTCGAGTCTTCCCTCGGGCATGGGTGTGTGTTTCTCCTTAGGATGATTTAAGTAGTGTGTAAGCTTAGGGACTGATGACCTTAGCAGTTAAGTCCCATAAGATTTCACACACATTTGAACATTTTCCCCCTTCCATCCCATAACTAGCCCACAGAGTGAGGTCACAGCCACAATTTTGAGCCCAGATAGAAGTTCCATACTGACCAGACATAAGGCGTTCAGGGATGCCGTAGTGTCCACAGAGGTGGGAACCTCTTGGAAATTTCAGACAATAGCATTTTGTTCCCTGGGACCTTAGGACATTAGATCTTTTTGGTGATATGTATGGAGGCTGAAGGCTGACCCTGACCTGGAGGCTATATGGTGGTAATGTGAGTGTTCCAGTGTCATTTCTCATGCTAGTGCTTCCATTTCTCTCTCCTGCGTGTGTACACTTGTTCAGATGACAAACTATTTGATGGCCTGTGACAGCACCTGCGAGTAGTCTGTTGCCTTGGTGACTCCTGATAGTTCTGGGGACCCGAGTGAGATGGTGTTCATAGGTATGGAACCACATTCGATAGTCGGTCTGGAAACAAAGGCACCATAGGAGTAAGTCGAACAGTGTGTGATGACGTCGTCCGTTCAGAAAACTAGACAATCTCCTGCTATCGTTTAGTGTGGATCTAAAGTGCTTAGGAAAGACGTTACTGCCTATTAGCTAGATGTATCAATTAAGATTTTTCACATGTAAGTTTTCAAATTCATGCTGTTCATTCGACGTTCCCATTGGGTGGAATGGTGGTTTGGTGATGCATTCATTGTTAGTTCTGCTACAGAAATTGATAAATGTTGCGAATGTAAATTGTGAGTATGATCTACTGTCTTCCTTCTATGGCAAAATGTTTTGTAGCGCCCTGAATGTAATTTTTGATGGAGTAGGCGATGCAAATTAAGTATGAAAGCACGTGATCTACTACGAGCCTAAGAACAGATCAGATGAGTACATGAATCTCTGTGGAACGTTTCTTGGTGCTATGATGAGTGTGAGAAATATTTTTACAGTGGTAAGTAAGATGCGCTGTTTGGTCGGAGGAACGAGATTGACAACAACATATTTATTTCTTCAATGTCTGTATCAACTGTTGGCTAATACATGAACCTTCTATTGATAATTTTCATTCGATATCTGAAGTATGTCCCGCTGGGATCTTGCAACAGGTCCATTAATCACTTCATAGGCCTGGCGCAATAGCTGCATGTTGTTCTTCAGCTCTTGTTCTTCAAACAACGTTGGAAGTGTAGAAAATCTAAGTGAAATTTAAGTGGCTGGTAAGAACTCACAAAAGGCGTCACAAAGGATTCAACTTTGTGTCCAGTCCTATTCGTTATGTACGAAAATGGCCTTCCACTTAACATTCACCAAACAGAATTGTTACTTTCTGCAGACGATACTAGTGCAATAATAAATTTGTTGGAGAGAAAGCAGCATGAGGCATCATTAATTATCTTATCCAAATAATTATCAAGTGGTACTCTGAAAATGGAATCTACCTAAATTTTGAGGGAACTCCGTGTATTTATTTCTATATAACAAATAAAGTCATACTAACAACCGACGCAGCATATGAACACCAGTCAGTAAATAGGGTGAAATGCTCTAACTTGTTCGTACAGATGAAAACTTGAACTGGAAGAAGCACATCAGTAAGCTTACTATGACCCTCAACAGTCAATTCAGCTACTTTTACTCTTCGTATAATTTCTAGACTCGCAAACAAACGAATGAATCTCCTGATATATTCCGCGTATTATAATGTGTTATGGAATAATATTCTGCGGTAATAATTACTTAGAAAGAAAGTATCGATAACACACTAGCGAGCAGTAGAATTATGTGTGGTATTCACTTGCAGTCTTCATGTACACTCCTGGAAATTGAAATAAGAACACCGTGAATTCATTGTCCCAGGAAGGGGAAACTTTATTGACACATTCCTGGGGTCAGATACATCACATGATCACACTGACGGAACCACAGGCACATAGACACAGGCAACAGAGCATGCACAATGTCGGCACTAGTACAGTGTATATCCACCTTTCGCAGCAATGCAGGCTGCTATTCTCCCATGGAGACGATCGTAGAGATGCTGGATGTAGTCCTGTGGAACGGCTTGCCATGCCATTTCCACCTGGCGCCTCAGTTGGACCAGCGTTCGTGCTGGACGTGCAGACCGCGTGAGACGACGCTTCATCCAGTCCCAAACATGCTCAATGGGGGACAGATCCGGAGATCTTGCTGGCCAGGGTAGTTGACTTACACCTTCTAGAGCACGTTGGGTGGCACGGGATACATGCGGACGTGCATTGTCCTGTTGGAACAGCAAGTTCCCTTGCCGGTCTAGGAATGGTAGAACGATGGGTTCGATGACGGTTTGGATGTACCGTGCACTATTCAGTGTCCCCTCGACGATCACCAGTGGTGTACGGCCAGTGTAGGAGATCGCTCCCCACACCATGATGCCGGGTGTTGGCCCTGTGTGCCTCGGTCGTATGCAGTCCTGATTGTGGCGCTCACCTGCACGGCGCCAAACACGCATACGACCATCATTGGCACCAAGGCAGAAGCGACTCTCATCGCTGAAGACGACACGTCTCCATTCGTCCCTCCATTCACGCCTGTCGCGACACCACTGGAGGCGGGCTGCACGATGTTGGGGCGTGAGCGGAAGACGGCCTAACGGTGTGCGGGACCGTAGCCCAGCTTCATGGAGACGGTTGCGAATGGTCCTCGCCGATACCCCAGGAGCAACAGTGTCCCTAATTTGCTGGGAAGTGGCGGTGCGGTCCCCTACGGCACTGCCTAGGATCCTACGGTCTTGGCGTGCATCCGTGCGTCGCTGCGGTCCGGTCCCAGGTCGACGGGCACGTGCACCTTCCGCCGACCACTGGCGACAACATCGATGTACTGTGGAGACCTCACGCCCCACGTGTTGAGCAATTCGGCGGTACGTCCACCCGGCCTCCCGCATGCCCACTATACGCCCTCGCTCAAAGTCCGTCAACTGCACATACGGTTCACGTCCACGCTGTCGCGGCATGCTACCAGTGTTAAAGACTGCGATGGAGCTCCGTATGCCACGGCAAACTGGCTGACACGGCGGCGGTGCACAAACGCTGCGCAGCTAGCGCCATTCGACGGCCAACACCGCGGTTCCTGGTGTGTCCGCTGTGCCGTGCGTGTGATCATTGCTTGTACAGCCCTCTCGCAGTGGCCGGAGCAAGTATGGTGGGTCTGACACACCGGTGTCAATGTGTTCTTTTTTCCATTTCCAGGAGTGTATTTAGGCATTTCAGCTGCAGCATCACAATATACTTTGAACAGCCAAAATATTATGATCACTGCCCACCACGACGTTGGATGCCGCCTGGTGGAAATGTGGGCACGTGACGCGGTAACAAAAGAGTGTAAGCGGAGTAGACACGGGCGGGGGATCACCCTAGCGAAGATATGGGTTGCAAATGGGGAAATCCATTCAGATAAGCGACTTTGACAAAGGGCAGATTATTATTAGGCAGAGCCTGTGAACGAGTATCTCAAAACCGGTGTAACTGATCGAATGTTCACGTGCTACAGTTGCGAGCACCTAAGGAAAGAGGCAGAAGGACAGCGAAACTACCACTAGGTGCTAAATGGCTTGACGTCCACGACTCTTCACAGAACTTGGGATTTGGAGGCTTTTCTGCTCTGTTAAGTATGATACTCGTAGATGGTGATCTGTGACATCTCTCCTGAAGGAGCACAATGCTGGTACACGCACAAGTGTTTCGAAGCACATCGTTTATCGTACATTGTTGAACATGGAGCTCCAGAGCAGACCATCCGTACGTGTTGACCCAACGACGTCGTTAGTTACGATTTCAGTGGGCACGAGACCATCGAAATTCTACACCCGATCAACGGAAAGGTGTCGGCTCTCGGGTTAATAACATTTTTGCTGCATTAGGTCGATGGTCGTCTCCAGAAACGCCGTCATCGAGATGAACGATGGTTCGAAATGTCCAGCGGGCCTCGGTCGCAGGCTGGTGGGAGCATTCTCCTGCGCTTCCATAGGATCTGCGGTAGTAATCGAAGACACGCTGACAGTTGTGAACCACCTGCATCCCTTCATGCTTCAAGTGAGCTAGAACCTTGCTATAGTAGTTTGAGAAGCATTATAGTGATCTCACATTGAATTCTCGGTGACCAAATTCACCTGATGTAAATCATACGGAACCCATCTGGGTTGCTACCGAGCGCGTAATTGCATACGAAAATCAGCGGCCCGTTATTTAAGCGAATTACATGACCTGTGCGAAGACATGTAATGCCACATACCTCTACAAACCTGTCACTAAACTGTCGGAACACTGATACCCAGAATCAGTGATATACAGGGCGAGTCAAAAGTCCTTGGACACCTTCATAAGTTGGAAGATTAAAGGGAAAATTGAAATGTGATGATGGGAACATAGATGGGTGTATGACACATCAAATAGCACTCGCTTAAGCTCTGGAATGTAGTGGTCTAATTTGTTTTTCTCTGTCTTCTACAGTTTAGAGGTTATTAATGTTCAAAGTTGGGAAATTACCTTCATAGATCACCTGGAACAAAGAGAGACATGAGTCGGTATCAAGGTAACTTCGAACATTAATAACTTCTAAACTGTACAAATTACACCACTCAGTTCCAGAGCTCAAGCGAGTGTTATTTGATGTGTAATAAACCCCCCTTCCCATTAAAAAAAATGACTTGAATCCAAAATGGCTGATTTCAAGATGGCTGCCATGAATGACATACACTCCAAAAGTTGCGGCCCAACGTCAAACCTATGTTCCCATCATCACATTTCAATTTTCCCTTTAATCTTCCAACTTATGAAGATGTCAAAGGACTTTTGACTCGCCCTGCATTTCGTTCCAAAGATGGACAAACAAGCTATGAAGCAAGCAGTCGTAATGTTTTAGCTCATCAGTGTACACTGGTGCACAAAGCTTAAGGGCGAAACTAACTTTGACATGATGTATCGCTGCCAAGTAACATACTTCAATGAAACTTGAATTGTACATAGAGAGAACTGCTACAGTTTAATATAGAAGGTAACTGAAAGAAATACGCAGTCAGACGAAAAGAATTGACACCTTTGTTCAAAGAGAACAATTACACTTCAGTCACGATTCATGATGGTCGCCTGGACATTAAAAAAGGGAGTACAGGATTCTCCATAGGGTGTGTGTTAACAAAGAACAGAGCTGCACACTATATAACCTGCTCCAATGGTGGGCACAAGATTGTTGGAGATTCTTGTGTTAGGGCATACCATTCCTCTACCAGCGCAGTTGGCGGCTGCTGTATGGCCGTTGGTGCATGTCGATATGCTGCGACAGATCTCTCCAACGCATTTCACATGTGCTCGATGGAATTAAAATCGAAGGAAAGGACAGGCTAGTACATTCGCCGAATATCCTCCAGATCCTCCACCAGCGCTGTTCGATTCGATTTTGCACTGACTATCCTTAAAAACCAATTCAGGAGCGAATGCACCACTGAGAAGACGCAAATGAGGGAGGCGTAGAGAGTCACAATAACGTTGACCAGCGAGTGTGCCATGTTCAAAGATTTGTAGGTCAGAACACCCATGCAGCATCATGTTCCCCACATCATAAAACCTGAATCTCCAAAACGATCATGTTGAATAGCATTCCTGTGAGCATTAAGTACCGTCATATTCTGACAATTCAAAAAATGGTTCAAATGGCTCTGAGCACTATGGGACTCAACTGCTGTGGTCATCAGTCCCCTAGAACTTAGAACTAGTTAAACCTAACTAACCTAAGGACATCACACACATCCATGCCCGAGGCAGGATTCGAACCTGCGACCGTAGCGGTCTTGCGGTTCCAGACTGCAGCGCCTTTAACCGCACGGCCACTTCGGCCGGCTGTGACAATTGGGAATGTGCATACTTGTCATCCAAACTCATTTCGAATCCACTGTTTAGTTAAGCAGTCTGTGCAGCCCTAAATCATCTACAAATTTGATCATGTGTTAGCCCTGCAACACTCTATACTCATAACGAGTAAAGTTTCGTTATTTGCTATCCATCTTTGCATTACAACTTTAATGGCCAGCAGTACACTATTACTATTGATTTTTGATGATTTCATTTAAAAATTATTGGTATGTATTAATACATGTGAAACATCTGAATGAACTGAGTTTGCATTTACATTATAGATAATTTGTTTTGTTTTTCTTAACTAATATTCTTATCTAGTTTCATCTAACATAATACTAAGATTAAGTTGTAAATGGGCGAAGCCAGGAATTCAATTAATAACTGAGATCAACTAAGATGAGTGTTATTCTTGTTTGGACAGAACTATGGCAGACGAGGAAGGAGCAGCACCGGAAGCGCCCCCACAGGGCGAAGCTGCAGCACCTCCAGCTGAAGCTGAGGCTGCACCGTCTCCCAGCAAAGTGGCACCACCACCATCTGCTAGCCAGGCTGCGGTACCGCCATCTGCTAGCAAAGCAGCTGTGCCACCCTCTGCTAGCCAAGCGGCAGTACCCCCGTCTGCTAGTAAAGCTGCGGTACCACCATCTGCTAGTCAGGCAGCTGTTCCACCATCTACTAGCAAAGCGGCAGTAGCACCATCTCCAAGCAAAGCGGAAGCAGAAACAGGACCGAAACCTAGTAGAGTAGAGGCTGCACCAACACCTAGCAAAGCAGAAGCTGCGCCGACTCCCAGCAAAGTAGAGGCTGCACCGGCTCCCAGCAAAGCAGAGGCAGCTGTTAAACCCAGCAAAGTGGTGAGTTACTTCTATACCTACCAGCACTGACACCTGCCACCATCATATCCAGGTATTCTGAAGAAAACTACTAGTTTATGTTTAGCAGCTGTTGCCCATAGCTGTACTTGCATATAAATAGTGTTGCTAGGATATGTGATGGTAATTAAGTTACAGTATGTGTAATAACATCAGCTGTCCTCACATGTCTGCCTGTTCAGGTAAGCACAGCTCATGATAGGAGCCATGATAGGAGCCATAATCTCCCCCCTCCCAAGCTGTCCCAGTGCATAATGTGTCGGTATGTGCAGCATCACTGCAACAGAGGGGCATCGGTAGGGGTGTGCATGTATGCATTCTGCTATTGGAGTAACTATGCATTATACAGTGTGTACATTATACAACAGATAGTGTCCAAGTATGGATTAAACACAATGAAGATAGTTAAAGCTTTGTATTCATTATTTTGAATGGTATCACATAACATGCATCAACCAGTAAAATCATTTTCACAAATATGAAAAAGATCAAAAGTTAGTAAGCCAAGAGCTTTGTCAAAGAGTAAATATTTTGCCCTAATTCATGTAAAATTTTTCGCATCAGTAAGTGTCTTGTACAGTAGCTTTCTCAAGTAGCCTGTGTTCGTCTTCATAGTTCAAGCTATCTCCATCGAAATCAGTTCAGCATGTTAGTCTTGAAAACGTAAGAAACATTTATAATATTAGTTTGAATTTATTTATTTTTATTAGATTGTGTTTTTACACACGCACTGCTCCCTAAAAATAAGGGCAGCACATGTTACATAGTTATTATTATTTTTGCTACAATTCACAGCACATTAAAAAATTACTCCTTTTATAAGTAGCTAATCCAAAACTGTATTTCACTACTTCACTATTTAAAAATAAGGAAAGAGAATCAATGAAAATAAACTGATCTAGAGGAGGAAGGAAGATGAGAAGAAGAGAGTTAATTGAGAAAATCAAGGTATTGACTACCTACAAACAAATGTTAAGAGTAATTGAAAGAGGTAATGGCAAACAAAGCAAGGGAAATTAGTGAGGCACTGCAAGGAGTAGGTAGTGATTCTTCATGATTTTGTTATTGTTTTAACTGCATATAATAAAGGCAATCCACCAATTTTCATCCATAACGCCACATCTATCGCACTGCAGCACCCTAGGCACTCACATTCAAACTCAGAAAACATGGCCTCTTTCATTCTGATACTGGTCTTCATGTTTTTGCCGTGAAAGGTGTCGTCCATAGCATATACCGTGATCCACCTCTTTGTCCGACACCGCAGTCCCTGTTTTCCCCAGAGGGCACATCAGTCTGAAACCACTTGTTCTCACAGCTAATATGTGTTCACGGAAAATCATCCTAACAATTTCGTATGTGGCAACAATCCCATGACACTACAATATATGTATGTTGATATCCAGAAAGGGCTTTGTTGATTGGTCTGTTCGTCACACTAAATCCAACTTTATCAAAAATGGCTCTGAGCACTATGGGACTCAACTGCTGTGGTCATAAGTCCCCTAGAACTTAGAACTACTTAAACCTAACTAACCTAAGGACAGCACACAACACCCAGCCATCACGAGGCAGAGAAAATCCCTGACCCCGCCGGGAATCGAACCCGGGAACCCGGGCGTGGGAAGCGAGAACGCTACCGCACGACCACGAGATGCGGGCCCAACTTTATCATCACAGTAGTCCCAAGCAGCATCATCACCACAACTGTACCCACTTTACTTTACTTATTTTGTCTTATGTGTAGCCAATATCAACACTATAAATGCTTTTCAATGATTTGAGCAGAAGCGCTGGAAACACAGATTTATGTAACACCTAGTGAGTACACTTGAGCTTGGTCACTTTAGTACACTGGAAAGAAAGAAAACGCTACCCTGTGGTGTGAGGTCTTTTTTATGAACCTTAGGCTTGAAAAACACTTCCAAGTGCATTCAGGTTTGTAACTCGTTTTGGCAGAGTAGTACAAACTGTGTCCTCAGAGTTGCAGCATCTTCTGTTGGGAAATAAAGCAAATCCTTTAGGGCATGGAGGAAGAAGGCGATAAAGTAGTCATCAGTAGGTCACGAGGACTTAGTAGTGCAACAATGGAGTTCTTACAAACGGTCTTCAAAAACCAGATGTAAAGTCATAGAAACAACAAGTCACTGCAATCTGCATGACCAAAACTACAACTATCTATCATAGGCGGAATTGAGAAGTTGTAAGTTCTACAAGCTCAAACAGTAGCAAATACATATTTTTTGCCCAAAACGAACAAAATACTTCTATTAAACAGTCAGGAACTCTAGTACTTACGATCAACACAGGAATTGTAAATCAGCATCGCTAAATGCCACAAGTGTTTGGTATCTCTCATTATAATCCACCACTGATGTTTCTGACCACTAAAGTTAAAGTGTACCAGAGGACACCTCCAGAAAATATATATAATACTCATAATAATGAGATATGTAGTATGCCCCATCCTGTATTGCACAAGGATTCACTGAAGTGCTGTTTCATTCAGGTATTTTACTTTCCAAACACCCACAACATCTGTGAAACAGAAATATTGTGTAGTCAGTGTGTTACATCATGCATTTATAATATGATGATTTGGACAGATACAGCAGTGTATTCACATATTGCACTTCAAAAATCATGTTTGTATCATACCATTTGACCCTTTTATCCGTAATACCCAAAGACTCTAGAGACGTTCATACTACTTCCTTTGTATTGAGGTGAAGTTGCATCTCTTAGAGATTATAACGCTTTACAGGCTTTCACGTCAACATTTCCAATTATTTCTAACTTTTTGAAAACTGTAGATGCTAAAGTCAAAGGTTTATCACGTTTTACTTCAATAAAAGGTACAGTATTACTTTTAAGGAATTTAACGTAGTTTTGCTTAGTTTTGATATTTTTCTGGGCACTAGATCTTTAGCATCTGAAATATTACATGAGAAATTCAGTGCATCATTACTAATTGACAAATTCTTCTGCTCTATTACTTTCTTCTGTATAAATTGATCAGTTTCTCACAAAGTTAGATAACTGACTAAGGTTCTCTAAATTGCCTTAGTTTGAGAATATTAACTAATTTTTGTTTCTTTATTTTATTTTATTCCTACAAGCTTCTTACCTATGGATTCGACCACGCACATGTGTGCCACATATTTTGTTTGCACAGACTCCTCTTCCCCAATCAATCTGTCTTTCTCCTCCTCCACTGCTGTATGTCCATCTCCTCCCCCCTCTTTCTGTCCATATCCTCTTCCCCTCTCTCTATCCATTTTCCTCTTCCCT
Source organism: Schistocerca nitens (assembly GCF_023898315.1). Lineage (NCBI taxonomy): Eukaryota > Metazoa > Arthropoda > Insecta > Orthoptera > Acrididae > Schistocerca > Schistocerca nitens. Next base: position 368,650,901 of record NC_064620.1, on the reverse strand, counting down.
CTTTCTGTCCATGTCCTCTATCTTTCTCTCTGTCCATTTCTTCTTCCCTTCTCTCTTCCCATCTATTCCTCCCCCACTCTTGGTCACCTGCTCCTGCCCCCTCTGTTCAATCTCCTCCTCCCCTTCTCTTTCCATCTACTCCTCCCTATCTCTCTGTCCACCTTCTTTTCCCCATGTCACTTCCCATCTCATGCTTCCCCCTCTTTTTGTTCATCTCCTCCTCTCTGTTCATCTCCTTTCATAAATCCCCATTGCAATGAGAGCTAGGTGATGCTTCTCCCCACAGTACTTCAGATGAGACAGTGTTATGTGTAATACACACACACACACACACACACACACACACACACACACACATATATATATATATATATATATATATATATATATATAATTTACTAATGCCTCAAGTGCCTAAAGTTTGTACTACATATATGTATATTATAACTATATATGTAATTAGTAGCTTTAATATTTTAAGACTTTCATAAATTGGCGAATTTCTAGTGCTAGATTTGTGTTCTAAATTTTTGTTCAACATTTGATTTTTTAAGTATTTTCCTAAAAAGGAGTTTTTAATATTTTTTGTATTATGAAGTTTTGTTCAGGGTTATTCAGGATTTTATATTTTAGAGTTTTAAGATTCATCACACATTTTTAATTATTAAAATAGATACTATATCATAATTTTTAAAAAAATTTTAGCTCTTTTCTACTATTCTTTAAGAACAATATGTGAAATATTCACACATTTGTAGTTTCTAATTCTTCTTTTATGCTCGACGATTTCATCTCAGTTAACACAGGTCAAGGGTGAATATCTCACATCATTTCAAAGTTTTCTAATAGAAATATATGTTGAATTTCTACGAGACACCTCTCATAACCTAAAATATTTTGACTTTCTGATGATTTGTTGAAATATCATAGACCACTCTACATGAGGGTATTTATGGAAATGTCCTAAAAATGGGAAAATAAAACAAATTGTAATAAAAAACTATTGGTAAAAATCTGAAATTATTCTTACTAAAAACCTCAGTCACAATACATCACACATGGTTAACACACTTCTGAGCTTTTATTCATCTTTGATTTAGAATAATAAACTATGAAAATTTGTAACTTTTAGTGAACTTCAAAATTAGATTTCGAAAATATGAGTTGTCTCGTTGTTACGGTGTTGTTGTTGTGGTCTTCAGTCCTGAGACTGGTTTGATGCAGCTCTCCATGCTACTCTATCCTGTGCAAGCTTCTTCATCTCCCAGTACCTGCTGCAACCTACATCCTTCTGAATCTGCTTAGTGTATTCATCTCTTGGTCTCCCCCTACGATTTTTACCCTCCACGCTGCCCTCCAATACTAAATTGGTGATCCCTTGATGCCTCAGAACATGTCCTACCAACCGATCCCTTCTTCTGGTCAAGTTGTGCCACAAACTCCTCTTCTCCCCAATCCTATTCAGTACCTCCTCATTAGTTATGTGATCTACCCATCTAATCGTCAGCATTCTTCTGTAGCACCACATTTCGAAAGCTTCTATTCCCTTCTTGTCCAAACTAGTTATCGTCCATGTTTCACTTCCATACATGGCTACACTCCATACAAATACTTTCAGAAATGACTTCCTGAAATTTAAATCTATACTCGATGTTAACAAATTTCTCTTCTTCAGAAATGCTTTCCTTGCCATTGCCAGTCTACATTTTATATCCTCTCTACTTCGACCATCATCAGTTATTTTGCTCCCCAAATAGCAAAACTCCTTTACTACTTTAAGTGTCTCATTTCCTAATCTAATACCCTCAACGTCACCCGACTTAATTCGACTACATTCCATTATCTTCGTTTTGCTTTTGTTGATGTTCATCTTCTATCCTCCCTTCAAGACACCATCCATTCCGTTCAACTGCTCTTCCAAGTCCTTCGCTGTCTCTGACAGAATCACAATGTCATCGGCAAACCTCAAAGTTTTTATTTCTTCTCCATGGATTTTAATACCTACTCCGAATTTTTCTTTTGTTTCCTTTACTGCTTGCTCAATATACATATTGAATAACACCGGGGAGAGGCTACAACCCTGTCTTACTCCCTTCCCAACCACTGCTTCCCTGTCATGTCCCTCGACTCTTATAACTGCCATCTCGTTTCTGTACAAATTGTAAATAGCCTTTCGCTCCCTGTATTTTACCCTTGCCACCTTCAGAATCTGAAAGAGAGTATTCCAGTCAACGTTGTCAAAAGCCTTCTCTAAGTCTACAAATGCTAGAAACGTAGGTTTGCCTTTCCTTAATCTTTGTTCTAAGATAAGTGATAAGGTCAGCATTGCCTCACGTGGTCCAGTATTTCTACGGAATCCAAACTGATCTTCCCCGAGGTCGGCTTCTACTAGTTTTTCCATTCGTCTGTAAAGAATTCGTGTTAGTATTTTGCAGCTGTGGCTTATTAAACTGATAGTTCGGTAATTCTCACATCTGTCAACACCTGCTTTCTTTGGGATTGGAATTATTATATTCTTCTTGAAGTCTGAGGGTATTTCGCCTGTTTCATACATCTTGCTCACCAGATGGTAGAGTTTTGTCAGAACTGGCTCTCCCAAGGCAGTCAGTAGTTCCAATGGAATGTTGTCTACTCCGGGGGCCTTCTTTCGACTCAGGTCTTTCAGTGCTCTGTCAAACTCTTCACGCAGTATCGTATCTCCCATTTCATCTTCATCTACATCCTCTTCCATTTCCATAATATTGTCCTCAAGTACATCGCCCTTGTATAGACCCTCTATATACTCCTTCCACCTTTCTGCTTTCCATTCTTTGCTTAGAACTGGGTTTCCATCTGAGCTCTTGATGTTTATACAAGTGGTTCTCCGATCTCCAAAGGTCTCTTTAATTTTCCTGTAGGCAGTATCTATCTTACCCCTAGTGAGATAAGCCTCTACATCTTTACATTTGTCCTCTAGCCATCACTGCTTAGCCATTTTGCACTTCCTGTCGATCTCATTTTTGAGATGTTTGTATTCCTTTTTGCCTGCTTCATTTACTGCATTTTTATATTTTCTCCTTTCATCAATTAAATTCAATGTTTCTTCTGTTACCCAAGGATTTCTGCTAGCCCTCGTCTTTTTACCTACTTGACCCTCTGCTGCCTTCACTACTTCATCCCTCAAAGCTACCCATTCTTCTTCTACTGTATTTCTTTCCCCCATTCCTGTCAATTGTTCCCTTATGCTCTCCCTGAAATTCTGTACAACCTCTGGTTCTTTCAGTTTATCGAGGTCCCATCTCCTTAAATTCCTACCTTTTTGCAGTTTCTTCAGTTTTAATCTACCAATAGATTGTGGTCAGAATCCACATCTGCCCCTGGAAATGTCTTACAATTTAACACCTGTTTCCTAAATCTCTGTCTTACCATTACATAATCTATCTGATACCTTTTAGTATCTCCAGGGTTCTTCCATGTATACAACCTTGTATCATGATTCTTGAACCAAGTGTTAGCTATGATTAAGTTGTGCTCTGTGCAAAATTCTACCAGATGGCTTCCTCTTTCATTTCTTAGCCCCAATCCATATTCACCTACTACGTTTCCTTCTCTCCCTTTTCCTACTGACGAATTCCAGTCACCCATGACTATTAAATTTTCGTCTCCCTTCACTATGTGAATAATTTCTTTTATTTCATCATAGATTTCTTCAATTTCTTCGTCATCTGCAGAGCTAGTTGGCATATAAACTTGTACTACTGTAGTAGGTGTGGGCTTCGTGTCTATCTTGGCCACAATAATGCGTTCACTATGCTGTTTGTAGTAGCTTACCCGCACTCCTATGTTCCTATTCATTATTAAACCTACTCCTGCATTACCCCTATTTGACTTTGTGTTGATAACCCTGTAGTCACCTGACCAAAAGTCTTGTTCCTCCTGCCACCGAACTTCACTAATTCCCACTATATCTAACTTTAACCAATCCATTTCCCTTTTCAAATTTTCTAACCTACCTGCCCGATTAAGGGATCTGACATTCTATGCTCCGATCCGTAGAACGATAGTTTTCTTTCTCCTGATAACGACATCCTCTTGAGTAGTCCTCGCCCGGAGATCCGAATGGGGGACTATTTTACCTCCGGAATATTTTACCCAAGAGGACGCCATCATCATTTAATCATACAGTAAAGCTGCATGTCCTCGGGAAAAATTACGGCCGTAGTTTCCCCTTGCTTTCAGCCGCTCGCAGTACCAGCACAGCAAGGCCGTTTTGGTTAATGTTACAAGGCCAGATCAGTCAATCATCCAGACTGTTGCCCTAGCAACTACTGAAAAGGCTGCTGCCCCTCTTCAGGAACCACACGTTTGTCTGGCCTCTCAACAGATAGCCCTCCGTTGTGGTTGTACCTACGGTACGGCTATCTGTATCGCTGAGGCACGCAAGCCTCCCCACCAATGGCAAGGTCCATGGTTCATGGGGGGGATGAGTTGTCTCAGGATGTTAAATGTCTTGAGAAATGGTCAGCTATGGAAAAATGCCTGAAATTATTAAAGTATGAAAATATTTCTTCATAAAAATGAGTGAATCTGAAAATATTTGATTCTGTAAAAATTATTTTCTCCATAATCAGCATTCTGAATATTGTAAAAATTGCATGGTGCATTTGTTGGTCATTGAACTTGTGGGAAGTGCAATCAGAGTGCGCATTATTCTGTAGAGCAAAATATCGGAAATTCTTATGTTAGAACTAGCTACTTTCAAGGTCAAAATTTCCTAAACACTTTAAAATTTAAATTAATTGCTGATGTTGAGTATATGTAATGCAAAACTGGTATAGCTTAGTCAAAACCACTATTTCATAGCATTATAACTGTTAATTTTGTTCAAACATTTTATTTAAAAATTAGGTACAGAAAATAGCTTAGTCTATACTTTTTTCTGTTTCTGATATTAATCACAAATTTTTATTGTCTTTTATCATGATTTTACTTCCTTTAATAATTCCATGAATTAAAATTGCCTACACTGTAACAATCCACACTGCATTGCTGAGAAAATATCATCTGTCCTTTTTTTCATCTGCTCCTAATTGAACTTGCATAACCAAGCTGAATTTGCAGATGGACAAGGATGATCCAACAATAGTAGTACTTGGAAAATGGGAACTACACATTGATCTGTTGATGACGGCCATTTGAAAGAATTTGCCAGATCATGAGGTGTCATAAAGGAAACAGCTAATCTTGCAGCTCATGAGAGATGCTAATTATTTGTCCCACCAGCTGCTGATTGTCATACACACAATAAATGAAGCCGCTGCCAACAGAGTCTTCTAAAGTATACTGAGCTCTCTGTATTTCACACAAAGTATTAGCCTGCATTTCATGATGAACTGTTCTTGCAATGTATATGCCACTCTGGGATGCAAGCCAGTAGTGACTTGACCGAATTCCTTCCACTGGCTTCATAACAGACGATCTTGTCCCTTTTTTAAGCGGAATTCACCTAATGTACTTTCATTCAAAAGTAAGGCTTTCATCTTTTGTAGTAATTTTGTTATGGTCTGCATAAATCCAGCAGCATCTCTTATAGCATCAACAGCTTCATGCTAGAGATTAAATCTTCTTGCAAGTTGTTTACAGAGATCTCAAACCCTATCACATGCACTTTATCCATGACCTGTTGCTGAAAATATACATTTTATTGTCTTAATCCCTCACAGTGTTTCCCACCCTCATAAAGCTGAAAGCGGTTTTTAAAATGAGATCCACCACCATCAGTCACATACATGTTTGGGAACTGTATGGGCTCTAGGTACCACATCATCAGTTATTGTGTTGACATCATAGCATGCATGTGTACTGTTGTGAATAAGATCATTACTGACAATAGCAAAACAATGTGATGTTACAAAGAAGTGAGCAACACATGTGAATATTGACACTTGCGATGTGTGCCAGTGGTAAATTTTAACTTAGTTCTGCAAAGCAACAGACCAGTTCTGAGCAAAGACGAAATGAAGAACTAATGTGTCAGTATTCTGGAATCTGGCTGATTTTAATTTTGATAAAGCCTGTCTCTTAATCCTGCTGATATGATGATGAGCTACTCCTTTCACGATCCAATGCCTAAACTCTGTAACAAACTTCCGTAGCTCCATTGTTTTCTTCACTAACTCTCCTCCATCCCACAATGCATAGGTTACATCACTTTCAGTATCCTGAAGGTGTAGAGGTCATCTCTTCAGCACCATGCCCCAATGCAAACTCCTCCAACCAGCATTTATGTTGTGGCTCTCGATGTACATAAAAGAATTAGGCTGATCTCTGTGTACTTCTTCCCTGTAACACTACTTGTGGTGGAACAAATAAGTTACAAATTAGTGCAGTAAATATATATACATGGCATTTTACTCATTTTGGTTATAAGGAGTAGAATTTTATGAGACTAGTTTTTAAATCTGGCCTCTCCTTCTTCATTAGGTGATATGCTTCTCTTACTGATTCTGTCACACATCTTTTAGCCTTTTTGACTTTTTCACGATTTTCGCTATAAGCTGCATGGATATTTTACATTAGAAATTCAATGATGCAAAATATACCGGATGTAGAAAAATTTCTAAAATTTTACATAGAAAAATACTACTAACACATTAACAAAAGAGCATATTGTGAAATTTTCATAAATTTTGTGATTAGTGTTTTCGAGCAAATACTTCATAAAGAATCATAAAAAAGCTATTTTTTAAGTTTTTAGTAATAAGTATTAACAGAATACAGTTAGCTGGAGTGTAGAAGATACTATTTATAATTGTATTAGTTGATCTGGTAATATAACAAGGAAGTTATTATTTTGTGACATTCCAAATTAAAAAAAACTTAAACAGTAAAATAAAATCTTTGTATTCTCATCTTAGATTTTGTAAGTTAAAAGAAAGCGCATCAGTGTATGTGTCTCAACTAAATTTGAACATTTAAAGTGGGAACTTTAAAGCTAAACATCTAATGATTTGAGATGAAATTTCCCTCAACAAGATGTTTTGAAAATTTTTGAAAATGTGTAATTTTACAAATTTTTATGTGTTTTGATTTTTCTGTTTTTAATGAATTTTTCGTTCAGGTTTTTGAAATTTTTATTATGAATATTTTTTAATTTTTCATAAAGTACTCATTATTTAGTGTTATGTTAGGATGCAAGAATGTGTAAAGTAAACTTTTAGCCCTGTTTTATATTTATTCTAACGTCATCTGCAGCATTCTTGTGTGCAGCGTGTTTCAGTAAAAACAGTAAATGCTCTAGAAGGAGATAGTTGAGGAAAACGTTCCAGATAACATTTAACCTGTTTTTATTGGTTATAGAGATTCAGCCACTTGTACATATAAGTTTTCATATTGCATGTGGGTATTCCAGTTGCTATAAAGGTGGTTGCCAACTACATTTTTTTTTTTAAATTTCTATATGTGAAGCCATCCATGACTGAGTGTAGGTAACTGAATGTTTCAGCTATGACTCTGAACTTCTCGCCAATCCATCTGTAATGGTGTTCGTGTTCTGTAATGAAAAGTCTGTTGCTGCTACTTGTAGAGAACTTGGTAGATGATTTCACAACTGCAGGCTACTTAACTGAAGAGTTTTTCTCATGTTCTCGCTAAACTGTGTGAGATTAGTGCAATGCCCAACAGTCATGTCTCATATTAAAATACCAAAGAACAATGTGGATCAAATAGAAGACATTATTCAGTAGGTAGAACATGACCTCCTGTAAGTACATGAAGGATTTCTACATGTGTTAGTGTTTCATTTACAAGAATATGAGGGATGTTACATTCGCACAGTCACTATTCTTATTGTTTGCAGCTGATTCAACACCTTTGAGAAGAAGGTGAAGCTAGATAGCTTGTTGCAAATAGCTGACTGATTCCGTTAATACTGTTTACTTACGATTCACTTCACTTGTGACAGTATCAATAACAACCATAAGTGACATCATTGGTCTGATTAAATCCCATATGCTTTTGTGGAGACACATTTTTAAGAACGATTCTCTGTAAAAATGTGATTTAGTTTGATATACAATAAGTTCATCAGACCTGTTGTGTTACCACATCGTTTCAAAGGGCGTCATTATCCAACCTTTTCGAAAACTACATTCCATCAGTTGAATGAGCTTACTTTAACTTCAAGCCCCTGTGTATTCATCCAGCATGATGGGACCCTTGCATATTGTAGGTGTCAGGTGACATATTTGCTGGAAGGCAAATCAGCATGGTCTGTGGGCATTATACATTTAGATTTTTGCCTTTTAGGGGTGGTTGAAAGGTGAAGTGTACAAAGAAAAAGTAGACGAAAATGACAAACTGACAGTTCAGTTATGAACAGCGATGTCCACATAAAAGAACGCTAAGATGACCTTCTAATAGCTACACATCGTGTTCTTGAGATATTTAAAAGAGATGGAATTTATGAAAATCAGCTTTGAACTTAATCATTTGTGTTTGCTTAGCACCTTCTGAGAGTATCAGTCTGGGTTACATTCCAATAGCTGTATCTCTGTAACGAATAAAAATTGGAAAATTGCTATACTGATTGTTTTATTCGAATCCACATGCTGAGGCCTAATGCACACCATCATCCATTTTGAGACTGAATTATGTATGCATGCTCCTGACATCTGTTGATCTTATGATGAACTGGACTTATCTGTACCTGTAGTCTTGCACTGTACATATGAACTTACACAAAAAATTGGCTCACTAATTTCTCAGATATTCATTTCCATAAGACCCCAAAGCATAATTTTGTTACTCAGAGCTGCTTCTTTGTTATCTATAGTTAACAACATAATTTAATATCTACATTATGTACAGGGTGTTTCAAAAATGACCGGTATATTTGAAATGGCAATAAAAACTAAACGAGCAGCGATAGAAATACACCGTTTGTTGCAATATGCTTGGGACAACAGTACATTTTCAGGCAGACAAACTTTCGAAATTACAGTAGTTACAATTTTCAACAACAGATGGCACTTCGGTCTGGGAAACTCTATAGTACGATATTTTCCACATATCCACCACGCGTAGCAATAATATGGCGTAGTCTCTGAATGAAATTACCCGAAACCTTTGACAACGTGTCTGGCGGAATGGCTTCACATGCAGATGAGATGTACTGCTTCAGCTGTTCAATTGTTTCTGGATTCTGGCGGTACACCTGGTCTTTCAAGTGTCCCCACAGAAAGAAGTCACAGGGGTTCATGTCTGGCGAATAGGGAGGCCACTCCACGCCGCCTCCTGTATGTTTCGGATAGCCCAAAGCAATCACACGATCATCGAAATATTCATTCAGGAAATTAAAGACGTCGGCCGTGCGATGTGGCCGGGCACCATCTTGCATAAACCACGAGGTGTTCGCAGTGTCGTCTAAGGCAGTTTGTACCGCCACAAATTCACGAAGAATGTCCAGATAGCGTGATGCAGTAATCGTTTCGGATCTGAAAAATGGGCCAATGATTCCTTTGGAAGACATGGCGGCCCAGACCAGTACTTTTTGAGGATGCAGGGACAATGGGACTGCAACATGGGGCTTTTCGGTTCCCCATATGCGCCAGTTCTGTTTATTGACGCAGCCGTCCAGGTAAAAATAAGCTTCGTCAGTAAACCAAATGCTGCCCACATGCATATCGCCGTCATCAATCCTGTGCACTATATCGTTAGCGAATGTCTCTCGTGCAGCAATGGTAGCGGCGCTGAGGGGTTGCCGCGTTTGAATTTTGTATGGATAGAGGTGTAAACTCTGGCACATGAGACGATACGTGGACGTTGGCGTCATTTGGACCGCAGCTGCAACACGGCGAACGGAAACCCGAGGCCGCTGTTGGATCACCTGCTGCACTAGCTGCGCGTCGCCCTCTGTGGTTGCCGTACGCGGTCGCCCTACCTTTCCAGCACGTTCATCCGTCACGTTCCCAGTCCGTTGAAATTTTTCAAACAGATCCTTTATTGTATCGCTTTTCGGTCCTTTGGTTACATTAAACCTCCGTTGAAAACTTCGTCTTGTTGCAGCAACACTGTGTTCTAGGCGGTGGAATTCCAACACCAGAAAAATCCTCTGTTCTAAGGAATAAACCATGTTGCGATTCTCGTTTTACATTAATTACAAGCTTTAGAAGTGACAAAAGACACTATTGTCACCAGCCCATGTCTACTACAGTAGTAAAAATTTATATGCCAACTAGCTCTGCAGATGATGAAGAAATTGATGAAATGTATGACGAGATAAAAGAAATTATTCAGGTAGTGAAGGGAGACGAAAATTTAATAGTCATGGGTGACTGGAATTCGTCAGTAGGAAAAGGGAGAGAAGGAAACATAGTAGGTGAATATGGATTGGGGGGAAGAAATGAAAGAGGAAGCCGCCTTGTAGAACTTTGCACAGAGCATAACTTAATCATAGCTAACACTTGGTTCAAGAATCATAAAAGAAGGTTGTATACCTGGAAGAATCCTGGAGATACTAAAAGGTATCAGATAGATTATATAATGGTAGGACAGAGATTTAGGAACCAGGTTTTAAATTGTAAGACATTTCCAGGGGCAGATGTGGATTCTGACCACAATCTATTGGTTATGAACTGTAGATTGAAACTGAAGAAACTGCAAAAAGGTAGGAATTTAAGGAGATGGGACCTGGATAAACTGAAAGAACCATAGGTTGTAGAGAGTTTCAGGGAGAGCATAAGGGAACAATTGACAGGAATGGGGGAAAGAAATACAGTAGAAGAAGAATGGGTAGCTCTGAAGGATGAAGTAGTGAAGGTAGCTGACGATCAAGTAGGTAAAAAGGCGAGGGCTAATAGAAATCCTTGGGTAACAGAAGAAATATTGAATTTAATTGATGAAAGGAGAAAATATAAAAATGCAGTAAATGAAGCAGGCAAAAAGGAATACAAACATCTCAAAAATGAGATCGACAGGAAGTGCAAAATGGCTAAGCAGGGATGGCTAGAGGACAAATGTAAGGATGCAGAGGGCTGTCTCACTAGGGGTAAGATAGATACTGCCTACAGGAAAATTAAAGAGACCTTTGGAGAGAAGAGAACCACTTGTATGAATATCAAGAGCTCAGATGGCAACCCAGTTCTAAGCAAAGAATGGAAAGCAGAAAGGTGGAAGGAGTATATAGAGGGTCTATACAGGGGCGATGTACTTGAGGACAATATTATGGAAATGGAAGAGGATGTAGATGAAGACGAAAAGGGAGATAAGATACTGCGTGAAGAGTTTGACAGAGCACTGAAAGACCTGAGTCGAAACAAGGCCCCAGGAGTAGACAACATTCCATTAGAACTACTGATGGCCTTGGGAGAGCCAGTCATGACAAAACTCTACCATCTGGTGAGCAAGGTGTATGAGACAGGCGAAATACCCTCAGACTTCAAGAAGAATATAATAATTCCAATCCCAAAGAAAAAAATGGCTCTGAGCACTATGGGACTCAACTGCTGAGGTCATTAGTCCCCTAGAACTTAGAACTAGTTAATCCTAACTAACCTAAGGACATCACAAACATCCATGCCCGAGGCAGGATTCGAACCTGCGACCGTAGCGGTCTTGCGGTTCCAGACTGCAGCGCCTTTAACCGCACGGCCACTTCGGCCGGCCAATCCCAAAGAAAGCAGGTTTTGACAGATGTGAGAATTACCGAACTATCAGTTTAATAAGTCACAGCTGCAAAATACTAACGCGAATTCTTTACAGACGAATGGAAAAACTGGTAGAAGCGGGCCTCGGGGAAGATCAGTTTGGATTCCGTAGAAATGTTGGAACACGTGAGGCAATACTAACCTTACGACTTATCTTAGAAGAAAGATTAAGAAAAGGCAAACCTACGTTTCTAGCATTTGTAGACTTAGAGAAAGCTTTTGACAATGTTGACTGGAATACTCTCTTTCAAATTCTGAGGGTGGCAGGGGTAAAATACAGGGAGCGAAATGCTATTTACAATTTGTACAGAAACCAGATGGCAGTTATAAGAGTGAAGGGACATGAAAGGGAAGCAGCGGTTGGGAAAGGAGTGAGACAGGGTTGTAGCCTCTCCCCGATGTTATTCAATCTGTATATTGAGCAAGCAGTAAAGGAAACAAAAGAAAAATTTGGAGTAGGTATTAAAAGTCATGGAGAAGAAGTAAAAACTTTGAGGTTCGCCGACGATATTGTAATTCTGTCAGAGACAGCAAAGGACTTGGAAGAGCAGTTGAACGGAATGGATAGTGTCTTGAAAGGAGGATGTAAGATGAACATCAACAAAAGCAAAACGAGGATAATGGAATGTAGTCAAATTAAATCAGGTGATGCTGAGGGAATTAGATTAGGAAATGAGACACTTAAAGTAGTAAAGGAGTTTTGCTATTTAGGGAGTAAAATAACTGATGATGGTCGAAGTAGAGAGGATATAAAATGTAGACTGCCAATGGCAAGGGAATCGTTTCTGAAGAAGAGAAATTTGTTAACATCAAGTATAGATTTAAGTGTCAGGAAGTCGTTTCTGAAAGTATTTGTATGGAGTGAAGCCATGTATGGAAGTGAAACATGGACGATAACTAGTTTGGACAAGAAGAGAATAGAAGCTTTCGAAATGTGGTGTTACAGAAGAATGCTGAAGATAAGGTGGGTAGATCACGTAACTAATGAGGAGGTATTGAATAGGATTGGGGAGAAGAGAAGTTTGTGGCACAACTTGACTAGAAGAAGGGATCGGTTGGTAGGACATGTTTTGAGGCATCAAGGGATCACCAATTTAGCATTGGAGGGCAGCTTGGAGGGTAAAAATCGTAGAGGGAGACCAAGAGATGAATACACTAAGCAGATTCAAAAGGATGGAAGTTGCTGTAGGTATTGGGAGATGAAGAAGCTTGCACAGGATAGAGTAGCATGGAGAGCTGCATCAAACCAGTCTCAGGACTGAAGAGCACAACAACAACATATGTCAGCCAAATTCAGTTCGACTTGATGATCAACCTCATTAGAGCCATTATAACTGCCAGAGGTAGCAGGATTGTACATTCAACTTCACATCCTGGATGGATGGAGAGGTCTTGGAATGTAAGGCTTAAAGTTCTGAGACCGCAAAATTCTATGAACACTGCTTCTGCAAATCCCAGTCTGACGAGAGAATTGGCTCACAGATTTCTTCGGGGATCATGTGTGTGCCTGGATTACTGCATCAACACTCTCATTGTCTGTTGATCTTCTCTTTCGTCCGCTATGTCCCTTCTTCATATCGTACACCGTTCCTTCGACTTAAAACTTATCTCTGATTCTTGTAATTGTTACTCTTGTCGGTGGTGGTGTTACAATTTCAACTCTCCAATGTCGGCGTGCTACGCTTACATGTTTTCCAGTAACACTTTAGCACCCATCTTCGTTGTTCATACGATAACGCCATGTTTGCTGACTATCCTGAAACAAATAAAGCATCGTTATGTTTTTCAACGCCTTCTAAATTATTACCTGTAAAAACTGTATTTCTGTCTCCTTTAGTTAAAGAGATATTGTTTCAAAGAGTGTGTACATTATTTTGGGACATCCTGTACAAAAGATGTAAACAAGTGTGTCTGCCATTTAGCCCAGCGTATGGTTCAGCGTTTCATATATCAATGAAACAGACTTATGTAGTGTATAACATAAAGTAAGACCATTCCTTAAGTAAGTAATATGTATGGAGACTGCACTTTGTAAAAATATTGTTATGTTATAAGATAAAACCCCATGAAATTTGTGCGAGAAATACGTACTTCCGTCTGACTGTGGGCGTAGGCCCATAAGTAATTAGGATGATCTGAAACATTGTTTCAAAAAGTGTGACTGCTTGTAGTTTTTTCTTCGCTGATATTTACGAAAACTGCCATGATGTTTTGAAACTGTGAAATATAGAATCATATTTTCATTAGATCTCATCCATTTCTCTTTCACACATCGTCTTTTGTAATTGGTCCCCACTGAACAAAGTAAAGCTATGTATACGACAGCTACCAGAAGGTATTAATTTTTTCGTTCAGTGTGTCCTTGTGACCTCACGAGTGGCGTGTGGAATAAAAAGTCAGTATGTTGACTCGATAATATTTCTTTATTTGTTCCGCGACGTACGTGATTGAGGCAGCAGAATCTTTCTAGAATACGTTTTGAAATACTTATTATTCCCATGAACTACTTTTCGATCCTTGTAAGGCTCATCTTCAGATGGAGAACGTGGAGGTTACATCTTTATTCTGTAGTGTGATAAGAAAGAGATAGATAAAAAAAACCTAAAATACCACCACGAGTGATAGTTACATAGCGAACTGTTTCGAAAACCGTAATCTTTTTATTTAGTGCAACGTAATGGGTGGCATTTTATTTAGTATCCACATCGCAGCTTTCGTTTTCAGAAAATATTCGCTACCGTTGAATCACCCTTCACTATACAGGGTTTCGCTATTAATCCATCTGCATCCAGCATCGGCTGAACAAATTATACACATTACAAAGATCTTACACAGTGAATTCACTGTTAAGAATGAAACATCAGATGGAATTAACTATCATTGCTTAAAGCTCCAGATAAAAAGCTTAAAAGGATAATATTCAAAATTTCAGGAAGTCAACAACTACCAACATTCCCGATCGTAATTCTTTACGCCATCTAGGCAGCATCAGAAGGCATTCGTCAGAGCTATGATTAATAGTGAACTTAGCATCCCAATGAATCTACTGCACCCAATATGGATACAACTATTTGATAACCAATAAACTAATTTGTAAAACAAAATGCAACCAAACGATTGGTGAACAATTGGGTACCCAGAAAGTAGAAAACCTCATTTGTAACCCTGCCTTTCCTATGGAAGATCTCTTACTAAGCAGTCAATCGCTTTAAGATTATAAGAATAAGCATTTGGACCAGCAATAACATACAAAATACAATCAACCACAATACACAAATTATTGTGCAACAATTTGAAAACTCAGGTCTAGCCAGCCCACTGGTAACTCATGTCCCAAGCTTCAGCGTTTGACAAACTAGTAGAAACTTGATAAAAAGACTCGAAAAGCACATGAATGATCATCGAAAGCACCCAAATTACAACGAATAATATGGGACAACGATAATGGGTGCGTCTGAGCGGGGAGCCTCATTTGCCGGGAGCCCCACCGTCTGATGCAAATCTTTTGATTTGACACCATTTCAAAGACTTACGTGCCGGTGAGGATGAAATAATGATGAAGGGAACACAACACCAAGCCCCCGAACGGAGAAAATCTCGGATCCGTTCTGGAATCGAATGAGGGCCCCTTGCAAGGCATTCTGCCACACTAACCACTCAGTTATAGGGATGGACAATAATATCAGAAGTCGATGTGTAGAAAATCAGTTATAACTCGTATGCAAGCTTCTACATTGAACAAAGTCGTAGAAGCTTCACGACAAGATTCAAAGAGCACATGGATTCACTTCAGCTACACAAACTGAACAAACCCAACTTTGACACATGTCTTGCATAACACAGCCATTCTGTAAATAGCATAGAAGAGAACCTTCAGGTACTTCGTTTTGCTACCAAAAGTGTCAGAACTGACCTTGTTGAACAAATTGAAATCTTAACAACACATAGATAACACCAGGCTACCTTCTCTCAGAGACCAGAGTGAAATGGGAAAGAAATGTTTGCTAGTGAACTACAAGATTTATTGACTTACATTTGTAACGCCATTCAGTGAACTATCAGAGAATAATTCTTGTGCTATGTAGCCAAATAACTAATTACTCAGTGTTAATTTAAAAACAAAGCTAATGACATCACAGTTATGCTAAAATAATTACATAAAGGTCGAGCATTAAGTTTAATGCTCTCATACGTACTATCATTGTGGCTGAAATAACCCGAGTCTGTGTTTATCATAATCCAGTACCTGTCAAAAAAATAACGTCAGCATGTTTCCCGACACACACACACACACACACACCACATACACACACACACACACACACACACACACACACACAAACACACAGGGATATATATATGATATTGCCATTGGGGAAGACATTAAGCATGAAGGGAAGCAAGTAGTTCGCAGCCGTCAGCATGTGTATATATATATGATGATGATGAAGTCCCATACTCTGTGACAGAGTGTAGTGGAACAATGCGGGAGACCCGCACCACCGTACTAGGTAAGGTCCTAGTGGAGATGGTTTGCCATTGCCTTCCTCCGACTATAATAGGGTGGCCGTATCTAGGAGCCAGAAACTTGCTACAGTGATTTGAGGAGCGTTATAGTGAACTCAAGTTCATGTCTCGGCGACCAAATTTGCCCGATGTAAATCCTATGGAACCTATCTGGGTCGCTATCGAGTGCCGTTACCGTGTACTTACGTGAATTACATAATCTGTTTGTAGACATGTAATACCACATACCTCCATAAATCTAGCAACAAACTGATGGATTCCAGATACGCAGAATCAGCGATATATTTCATTCCGAAGAGGGACAAACAAGCTATTAAGAAGGTGGTCTTAAAGTTTTGACTCACCAGTGTACATATGCAATTTTTCTGAACATGTAATTACTGTAACATTAGCTTTCAGAGTTCATGTTAAAACCAATTTAGATCGGTAAATTTACCCACACATTGAAACTTCCTGGCAGAGTAAAACTGTGTGCCGGACCAAGACTCGAACTCGGGACCTTTGCCTTTCGCGGGCAAGTGCTCTACCATCTGAGCTACCCAAGCATGACTCACGTCCCGTCCTCACAGCTTTACTTCTGACATTACCTCGTCCCCTACCTTCGAAACTTTACAGAAGCTCTCCTGCGAACCTTGCAAAACTAGCACTCCTGAAAGAAAGGATACTGCGGAGACATGGCTTAGCCACAGCCTGGGGAATGTTTCCAGAATGAGATTTTCACTCTGCAGCGGAGTGTGCGCTGATATGAAACTGTGAGGACAGGGCGTGAGTCGTGTTTGGGTAGCTCAGTTGGTAGAGCACTTTCCCGCGAAAGGCAAAGGTCCCGAGTTCGAGTCTCGGTCTGGCACACAGTTTTAATCTGCCAGGAAGTTTCATATCAGCACACACTCCGCTGCAGGGTGAAAATCTCATTCTGTACCCACACATTTATTGTGTTATGTGAACAAGATTCAAAGAATTATTTCTGAGTAAAGTATGTTATATGTTTGAGTGAAGATCTTTCTCATAAATATTAGTTGTGTGGCCCATACTGGATGCTACCATATCTATAGTGACAATCAGTGTTCACATTTATGGCGAAAAGTGTTTCATTTGTGGCCAATAGATATTAAAATGGAGCTGGCCGGTGTGGCCGAGTGGTTCTAGGCACTTCAGTCTGGAACCGCGCGATCGCCACGGTCGCAGGTTCGAATCCTGCCTCGGGCATGGATGTGTGTGATGTCCTTAGGTTAGTTAGGTTTTAGTAGTTCTAAGTTCTAGGGGACTGATGACCTTTGTGCATCCTAACTACAGTGCCACCCATACTACTAGAGTAAGAAAAAAAGGGTTCAAATGGCTCTGAGCACTATGCGACTTAACTTCTGAGGTCATCAGTCGCCTAGAACCTAGAACTAATTAAACCTAACTAAGCTAAGGACATCACACACATCTATGCCCGAGGCAGGATTCGAACCTGCGACCGTAGCGGTCGCTCGGTTACAGACTGTGGCGCCTAGAACCGCACGGCGGAGTAAGTAAAATAGTCCTTTTTGGCACAACTTGGTATATAACTATCATTCACGGCGGTACGTTAAAACTTTATATTTGTCTTCTTGGAACAGAGTCACTACCGAGCAGCAGTGCATGGAAATAAAGATGAATCTGAAAAGGATGGAAATATAGTAAAAGGGATTAAATATTTCGCAAAGTGAATGGTTACAGCTTTCTTTGTTCATATTCAGCACAGAGTTACAGATTCTATAACATCAATAATGCATAAGTTCGTTCAGTTACTCAGTAATGGATAAAACTGAAGGACCAAAGTAGCTTTCACATGACGCGTTATACCCAAATAACATTAGCTTAATGAAACATGGACTATAGATAGAAACAACTCCTACAGTATAGTACATATTAGATGAAAAGAAACGACACTTTCATTCAAAGACAATAATTACACTTACCACGATTTATGACGGTCTCCTGGACATTACACCGTGTGTGATCATCACGGACGGCATTGCGTGTTCTGCAGCGCTGGCCACGTGGTTGGTACGTAGTTCTTGTGACAGGGCTTTCCAGTACTCCACCAGAGCGTTTGACAACTGCTGGATGGTCTTGGTGCATGTGGACATGCTAGAATACTTCTCGCCAACGCATCCCAGACGCGCTCGATGGGATTTACGTCGGGGGAACGAGCAGGCCAGTCCATTCGAGGGATATCCATTCGTTCCATGAGCTCCTCCACCTGTGCTGTTCGATGCGGTCGCTCGTTGTCATCCTTAAAGTGAAGTGGCGGCCGAATGCACCCCTTAAAAGACGCACATTGGGAAGGAGTAAAGTAGCACAATAACGGTGACCGGTGAGTGTATCGTATTGTAAGATTATGTTAGTAAGCACTTACAACTCATGCCTCGCCGTACCATTGTGAGCGTGTGGGGTTGCTATTCTGTCATTCTGCGCAACGGATTAATCTGAGATGTACCCTTTACCCTGTGGCTCCTGCAATATGCAATTTCCACCCCCACACTACTAGAGAAGTCAGACAGACGCTCCTAACGTTCTAAAGAGAAATGCCTGAAAAACTTTCAACAATAAATATCTTCTGGAGTCGTCCGCTGTAAGGAAATGACACAAAAATCCACAAAATTTCTTACGTACGTAGTGGGATACTTGGGTACTGGAGTAGTGTTAGTTACTGTAAGAAAAACGTGAAACTAACGAAAATTATTATTTATTTTGCAAAAATTCTGAGAAATCATAATGGCACTTTTAGTTACGAACTTAACACGTTATTTCAGGGTTCGTTTCAGAATGCGAAGTTACCTCTTAAGGATAGGTTTCGCTAATGAAATTTCTATACAAAGTTTAAGATTGTTATTGACTTGGCAGAATGGCTGAGAGCCACGCCTACTCAACTTGAATAATTATCCTTTAGAATATCTGCTAGGTACGGTCGAGGCTGTCGCATGTGAAATGCAGTTTAGTGTACTGTTATGGAGGAAATATGAGGCTCGCAATAGCTGTAGCACACAATACCGTAAGCTGTGATGACTCCTGTCTGCGCCGCCCGCTGCTAACAAATAAGATAACTCTCGTTCTATCTGGATTGACCTTCGCCAATCAAACTCTCCCTACGCCTTGATGAAGTCAAGGACTCCTATTCGCCCCTAGTCTAACTATTGGCGTGGTACACCGGTCAGATAACCAGTCCACCACGATGCCACTCAAAATTCGCTCGCAGGCGTTTAACTATAACTCTGTCCATTCACACCGCACAATAAGTGTGTCGGCCAACACAGTGAACAATGCTTAATCGCCAGGACTCAATATAGAGTCGCACTTCGATTCTCTCTCGACAGAGGTGCTCTCCCACTGAAGTACTGAGGAGAGACTTGTTCCTCGCTCTTTGAGTACACGTACGAGCGTGCACGCTCTCGTTACGTGTTCTCGCTCCAAGAGCGACAACGGAACGGCCCCTCTCCACGCCAGACGTGAAGGGGTATATCTTTCGGTCTCTCCTTCAGCTCAAGGCGTCAGAAATCTCGTCTGCCAATCAGCATTGCTCTTCTAAAATGGGAGAATGACGTTTCGTTTAAGGCGACCAATCCAGAAATCTGTAGTATCGGCGTTTGGCGTTTGCTGTCTCCCTGTGAAAATCTCTGAAACTGCGTGATATGTGTAAAGAATGCGTAGGCTGGCTGCTCCCACACAATGTAGCGGAATTTGCTTTTAAGCCGAACTCGGAGTCGTCCTTTCACTCGGGCAAATGCTGTCTGCTCTACGGGCGGTCACCGGCCGATGTAGATGGGTTGGGACCGGCCTCCTGGCGTGCGGTTGCCTCTCCCGAATTAAAAGCTCCTGTGACCGTCGTGTCTGGAATGTATGTGTGTACGCCAGCCTCGAGTATTTCAACCACGGTGGCTTACTAGTCATTTGCATATCGTTTACATGAATTCATACAACGTTGACTTTATCTTATCGAGTTTGAGTTCGAATGAAGCCTCTTGATGTGCGGAATATGATTGTGACTGCGGAAAATGTAAGCAATGAAGGTCAGGAGACCACGACGTATTACACCATAACACCTGGGGTACCCCAACGATCATGTTCAACAGTGTCCCTGGGAGCATTACATGTTCGCACCTCTCGCGATATGAGGATAAATCTGGCATTGTCGAATATGATCGTCATGGTGGTCCAGGTGCTATGCTGTGAGGAGATGAATAGTGTTCCATGGCTGTATTAATCTCCAAATCTACTACACTCACTGCTCAACGTTATTTCGTCACTGTACTTCATCCCCATGTGCTTCTTTTCAGGACTGTATTCACTCCTGAGATCTGGATACGCCAACGACCATCCAGCAGGTTTTTAATCGCTAGTGGAGGACTGGAATGCACCACAACAAGAAACGCGTACCAACCTCGTGGTCAGCGTGGGAGCACGTTGCAGAGCACGCGTTATTGTCCGTGGTGACAACAAACGCTATTGTAACCATTCCCCGCCTTCTGTAGTGTCCAGGGCATAAGTTGCAGTCACTTCAGTGGAATAATTGTCTTTGAATAAAACTATAATTTCTGTTCGTCTCGTTGCGTATTTGTTTCAGTTACCTTCGGTCCTATACTGTTCGAGTTCTTTCTAACAAGGGAACCTCCCCATCGCACCCCCCTCAGATTTAGATATAAGTTGGCACAGTGGATAGGCCTTGAAAAACTGAACACAGATCACTGGAGAAAACAGGAAGAAGTTGTGTGGAACTATGAAAAAAGAAGCAAAATATACAAACTGAGTGGTCCATGCGCAAGATAGGCAACATCAAGGACGATGTAAGCTCAGGAGCGCCGTGATCCCGTGGTTAGCGTGAGCAGCTACGGAACGAGAGGTCTTTGATTCAAGTCTTACCCCGAGTGAAAAGTTTAATTTTTTATTTTTAGACAATTATTATGCGAAGCTGCACAGGTACATAGA
Organism: Schistocerca nitens; assembly: GCF_023898315.1. Lineage (NCBI taxonomy): Eukaryota > Metazoa > Arthropoda > Insecta > Orthoptera > Acrididae > Schistocerca > Schistocerca nitens. The sequence continues at coordinate 368,629,740 of NC_064620.1, read as the reverse complement.
GCAGTATTGTTTACGTGATCGTGTGTCAATTATCAAAGTTCAGGCACTCACACATAATCAATTTCGCTCTCCAAAATTCCAGGACATGTTCAGATTTGCTTGGACATATGCAGGATTTGACGGTCTACACACGGGAAAATTTGAAAACGTTAAAAACATGTTTTGACAGAGCACAGGGAAAACTGTGCGACTGTGAAACTGTTGCATTCACTTGTTGCAGTTTATGTGACAAACTCTTATGTTTTCATCACTTTTTTGGGAGTGACTATCACATCCACAAGAAAACCTAAATCGGGCAAGGTAGAAGAATCTTTTTACCCATTCGCCAAGTGTACAAGTTAGGTGGGTCGACAACATATTCCTGTCATGTGACGCGCATGCCGTCACCAGTGTCGTGTAGAATATATCAGACGTGTTTTCCTGTGGAGGAATCGGTTGACTTATGACTTTGCGATCAAATGTTTCCGGTTCCCATTGGAGAGGCACGTCCTTCCGTCTACTAATCGCATGGTTTTGCAGTGCGGTCGCAAAACACAGACACTAAACTTATTACAGTGAACAGAGACGTCAATGAACGAACGGACAGATCATAACTTTGCGAAAATAGACTTTCACTCAAGGAAGACTTGAACCAAGGACATCTCGCTCTGCAGCTGCTCACGCTAACCACGGGACCACGGCGCTCCATAACTTACATTATCCTTGATGTTGCCTATCTTGCGCATGGACTACTCAGTTTGTATCTTTTGCTTATTTTTTGCATAGTTTCACACAACTTCTTCCTGTTTTCTCCAGTGATCTGTGTTCAGTTTTTCAAGGCCTATCCACTGTGCCAACTTATAACTAAATCTCAGAGGGTTGCGATGGGGAGGTTTCCTTTTAAGTATGGTGCAAGTTCCGTCGATCTATGTTACTTGGTAGTGACACATCATGCGAAAGTTACTGTCGACTTTAAATTTTGCATTGTGGTGTTCAGTATGTTAAGAATACTACAAACTTTTTAAACGGTATATATGTGTATGATCGTCTTAAGTCATGGACAGTGGCTGCGGCACCCTTGTTTTTGAACGGTGCATCAATTCCCTTTTCAGGAAGCCGGAGAGGGAGAGACACCATCAACGGAGAAGGAGCCGCAGCGGAAATCTCGCAGCAAGATGTCCGTGACGGCGGGCTCCCGCATTTCTGTACTAGCTGGCCAGAGACCGGTGAGGATGAAAGCAGGCACTACTGCTACCATCTTCTGGTATCAGGGCAACAAGTAGTGTAGCTTGCTAGTTTTGAAAGGTTCACAAAAGGCAACTTTTCTTCATTTCTATTCAACCCAAGCGCAAGTGCTTTGCGTGAATATTAGGGTGGTGTAGAAATAATGAAACATGGTGTAGCTCAAATGTTCTGACTCAGCATGCTGGTAATTTTGAGCAGAATTATTAATTTCTGCTACTGCAACAATATTCGGTTCACTTCACAGAAAAACTTACAGTCCCCACTCAGAAACTTACATAAAGTAAAGAAAACATAATTAGACAATAAAATGAGCGAAATATTTACGTTTTATTTGTTGTTCCTACTGATAAAAATCAACAAAGGTGCGTGACATGTTTGAAAATTTTTCATCTTATTTGCCACTTTTTGAGATATTAAAGTAAACTGTTCCGCTCTTTCACAGTATGTCGCTAGATAAATTACCACCAAAACTGCTAGCTCTCTGTCGCAGGTAGTTCTACAGCATCGTGTACGCCTACCGAAAAACACTGAAAATTAAAGTTATAGGCAACCTGAGAAAACTGCAGTTGAAAGAAAACAAGAATACCAGTACTTTAAACTGAATAACGCCAAGATGCTGGACTGTTGCGATGCTATATGAAAAGCTATAGAGAAAAGCTATACGGTCAGTTTTATTTTCTCTTCTCAACAGTCATTAATATTCATTGCACACTGTGATCGAAAGATTTCGAGACCTGACACAAGTTACACAAGGCGCTTATCAATATTGCAGCTTTCATGCACAAACAGTGATGACAACCGTTAACCTTGCCTTTCAGAATCTAAGTAACAAGATACATGTAGCAAAATATCTCCATAATCGCACGTTAACTGCTCTCTCCATACATGCTGTTTCTTTTATATGTGAAGAGTAAGTCTCTACAGCGGCAACGCATTCTTGAGCGGCAACGCATTCTTGTCGACAGTGGTAAGTGCAGCGACTACGGCCTGTCCAACTTCTGTCGTAAATCCTTCCTTAACTCTATTCACCTGCTTGTTATTGCACCACTGAAAAATCCTACACAATCCAGTTCTTAAAATTTTAGGCTACTTTCTCCTACGAAAACAGATTTTTACACTGGTCCCTAAAATTATGGGACCAAAAATTTTGTCCTTGTTAACGTGCGATTATGGAGATATTTTGCTACATGTATCTTGTTACTTAGATTCTGAAAGGCAAATTTAATGGTTGTCATCACTGTTTGTGCATGAAAGCTGCAACTTTGATAAGCGCCTTGTGAAACGTGTATCTGGTTTCGAAATCTTTAGATCACAGTGTGCACTGTATATTAATGACTGTTGAGAAGAGAAAAGAAAATTGACCGTATAGCTTTTCTCTGTATAGCAAAGCCATAAAACCTCTGGAGCAAATTTCTCTCTCTGACTGTGAGATATACACGTTCTGTAAATGGCTTGCCATTTAACATTTTCTCTCCCTTCATGTCCAACTTGGGTTATTGTAGCTTTGCTCAAATTTTTCTGTGCATACCCACAACGTTCTAAGTCTGTAAGAATTTCACTGGGTGTTGTGTGATGTCCTTAGATTAGTTAGGTTTAAGTAGTTCTAAGTTCTAGGGGACTGATGACCGTAGATGTTAAGTCCCATAGTGCTCAGAGCCATTTGAACCATTTTTTAAGAATTTCACATCTGTACTGTTGCAAACAGTAGTTCCATCAGACTCCAAATGTTTCAGCAGACTGTTATACCTGTACTGCTAAAAGAAACCGTGTACTTCTAACAAAACAAGGAGGGCGGGGGTGATGTGGCCTTTGATAAATCCATCTTTATATGCCTAAACAAAAACTTGTAATCGCTGAAATGACCGAAAAGTAAACATTTCCCGGTGCAGAATTAAATGGCACATTAGACAGGACAAAAGGCAAAAATTATTTTTCACTACCTCCCCCCTCCCCCTGCCGCTCCACCCTTCCCCCACAGGGTACGCTCATGCTGCAGCCCCTCTGTTGCCACTCACTGGTTGCGCTGTCCTATCGCTTCTCGCCAGAAACCATTACCATGCATTTTGTTCACATCGCGAGTCGAGTGGATTACTTGGAACTTGGGAAACAAAACAATATCCTCGGCATCGTCTCACGACAAAAACAGTGGTTCCTCACGCCAAAAATGTGGTTATTAAAAAGGAGAAAGAAGAATAGATATGGATCCACCCTTTAAATGCAGTCCGTCCACATTGCAAATACTTTCACCTGTTCTGTCAACAGCTAAAATATTATCCAGAGCACGTATTCGGACAGTTACGAATGTCGCAAAAAGTTTCCAGGTTATTTGAAAAATTATTCGTTCCGAATAGTTAAAGATATGAAGATTCCACCCAACTTTCACTTTTAGATAATGTTCCGTTAGTTTTTATATATTTCTGTTTCATGTACTATCTCTAGCACTCACGGATTTTCGTGTGCTATTCTCTCGAAGAAAAGAAAACGAAAATTAGATGATACAGAGGAATTAATTTCCAAATTTTTTTTTACGTGATGTTCTCCATCATGAAGAAGATCTGATGATCAGAATGTCAAGAGGCCCAGATAGCTTTGCGAACAAAGAGCTGAAATAAGTGTCTGTTAAAAATCATTACTTGTAATTCTGTTTCGTGCAATTATCTTATAAGCTTACAACAGACATTAACGTCTGTGTATCGTGGTTTAATTGGCAGGATACTATGAAACTGCAGTCAGTCTACATACGGTATTGGTTGGAAAATACCACATTAGAATATTACTTAAGTGTGTGACATCCATAAGAAATAGTATCGTCAGGGAATACTAAACGTAAATAATAATAATAATAATAATAATAATAATAATGGGGACAGCACCAGTAGTCGCATGTTTCTTTCGTCCACAAGACAGCATTATGGAAATGCCAAAAAACTTTTGCTGGCAGATCTTTCGTTAGACTACTTAACACAGTTACAAGTAACAGTATCAAGTGAGGAATCTAGGAATAAACTACAGCCTTCGGCATATCTCTCCTACAATGGTTGTAAAGCCTAGATTACAGTAATTACAGTTTGCATAGAGTCTTTAAAAAGTCATTTTTCCTGGACTACGTACGCAAATGGAACGGGAATTAACCTTAATATGAGGTACAGTGAAGAGTATCCTCTGCCATGCACTTCACCCATTATCAGAGTGTGGATGTAGTGGAGATGTAGAAGAAGATGTATGGTGCGCGAGAAACCACGCAGTCAAAAGTCAAACACGGCACTTCTGCAGCCTCCTTGGAACAGCCAATCACAGCTTAAGACAAACGACGATCGTCGCAGAACGAAACACAAAGAAGTTTGACATCATTGCCTGGTGAGGATTTTGGCGAGCAGTGGGACGAAGCGCGATGGTGCAGATTAAATGCGCCGATAAGACCCAGTGGGCTTGCTTTATCGCCTTGCCATGCCGACGAGCAGTTCAAATGGTTCAAATCGCTCTGAGCACTATCGGACTCAACTGCTGAGGTCATTAGTCCCCTAGAACTTAGAACTAGTTAAACCTAACTAACCTAAGGACATCACAAACAACCATGCCCGAGGCAGGATTCGAACCTGCGACCGTAGCGGTCTTGCGGTTCCAGACTGCAGCGCCTTTAACCGCACGGCCACTTCGGCCGGCGCCGACGAGCAGTGTGCAGCGATATGGCAGCACAAAGACACGCTAAACACAGTCTTAACACTCTAAATCAGTCTTAAGGCCATACTGGGTACGAGGACACTACACTCTCATTAAAACTGTTTGCTGTTTAACTTTTTCCATGTGGCTACACAGCGTGGCCACACCGTCTGTTAGCTGCATCTCGGTTAACCCTCCGATAGCAGGGACTGGGCAGCTAACTAATGCGTTGCTTCCTTCTGCTGACGGTGTCAGTGAAACGAGGTGCAAGCCGTGAGTGATAAATGATTACACAGTGTATACCATATTACTCCAGAACTACTAATGTACTTTCCCTTTGTTGTGGTGCATTAACAAAAAATTGGTTCAAATGGCTCTGAACACTATGGGACTTAACCTCTGAGGTCATCAGTCCCCTAGAACTTCGAACTACTTAAACCTAACCAACCTAAGGACATCACACACATACGTGCCCGAGGCAGGATTCGAACCTGCAACCGTAGCGGTCGCGCGGTTCCGGACTGAAGCACCTAGAACCGCTCGGCCACACAGGCCGGCGGTGCATTAACACCGGCAGACAATTGTTATTTACATTGTGAGCTCTGATCGGACGAACGAAGATCTAAAGCGTGAAATGTCGACTAATAAGTAACTTTAGTCAGGCCATAGCAAACAGCTATTTGTGTGTCTGCTGGATTTGTCCATTATGGATTTCTTTTTAAAAAAGAAGAGTGTGTGTTTCTTGGGATGAAGAGTGGATTTTCAAATGTTCCAATGTGCGTGATTCCTAAGGGACCAAACTGCTGAGGTCATAGGTCCCTAGACTTACCCACTACTTAAATTAACGTACACTAAGAACAACACACACACCCATGCCCGAGGGAGGACTCGAACCTCCAGCGGGACAGGCAGCGCAATCCGTGATATGGTGCCTCAAACCGCACAGCCACTCCGCGCGGCGGTAGGTTTTTCTTATTGAACTGTTAATGACTAGTCATATTGCTTCACAAACTTCCTATAGTATGTTACGCGTACACCTGAACTGCAAGAACATGGATTGGGTCTCCACCTTTGCCAGCAATGGTGAATCCACTGCTTGCTTTGGTCCTTTGTCTGGTGTTAGTGATGCACCCAGCAACTGTCATGGTGATTAGCCATCTAAGGGGTCATCTGTACTGGCCCAACACAGTTGCTGCATTTCCACTGATACCTTGGTTCGGTTGGATTTTGATTGGGCGTTTTCTGTCAGTGAACCAAGTGGTCACCAACGTTTGTCACGGTCGACATTTCTAACGAGATGCCGAAAATTAATCCATGGCTCATTTTCACATTTTGCACTACCGCCTCGATTCTGAGAGCACCGCCGGCCGGGGTGGCCGAGCGGTTAAGGCGCTACAGTCTGGAACCGCGCGGCCGCTACGGTCGCAGGTTCGAATCCTGCCTCGGGCATGGATGTGTGTGATGTCCTTAGCTTAGTTTGGTTTAAGTAGTTCTACGTCCTAGGGGACTGATGACCTTAGAAGTTAAGTCCCATAGTGCTCAGAGATATTTGAACCATTTCTGAGAGCACCGGAGCCTCAACTTCTCTAGGGATTCCCGGCAGCTCGCGGGTGATGGTCTGCCACTTCGTGTTTTGTTGGTTAGACCTCTTAATCACACTGGAAGTGTCTGCAACGTCTAACCCCTAAGCCATATGAAGGTGCAGCATTGCTGTATATTTCAAATGTACCCTTCAAATGTGAATAACGAACGTGATACTCAACTTGACCAATGGGTTGACTCTTCTAGTGCCCTCTTACGGAACTGTCCAAGGACTGCAGACATGTATTAGGAAACAAATACAAAATTAAGTATCGGTAGCTTTATTTTTTGACCTTGTAATTAAAGCTTTAGACTACATCTCGTAAATGAATAGGAGATGAAACTCGCACTGCTCTTCTTTGGAACTTCTCTATCTTCTCTCTTAATCAAGCCTTGTAAAGTTCAAGGACCTCTGCTGTAGCTGAGTGGGGTTCAGCAAAGTTAACATTTTTAATAGTTAGTGCTTTGTTTAAGTCATTGCGTTTTTATTTGGGTGAGTTATGCTGATTTAGGCAATAGTTTCACAATGAGATCACAAATATTACCTATTGGCGTCCTCAAGGAAATGGGAGTGGGGGGTGGGGTGGAGTGAGGGTGCAAGAGGGCGGCCACTTGCCGTCTCCTGGACTCTGTTGTACACATTTCATTAGTTTAAAAATTCTCGCATTTTTCTAGAAATGATTGTCTCTGATTCTACTCAGTCACGAACAATGAGTAACACAATGACTTTATTATTAAATGCTCTAAATTGTTCGGTTGTCAGGCTATTCACGGAATATGTCAGCAGTTTCGTCATTGTTCTGCTATCTTGTAAATGTGAATTTTTGCCAAAAATTGGCGAAATAGAGTACCAGACCTTTTCTTTGTCACTTCCTTGTACAGATTTTAGTGAGTTATGGAAAGGAACAGTCCCGACACCCATCACAATACGAAGACAGCTGCAGTATAACTGCCTGACACCTGTTGCCAAGTCCAATAAGAATATCCTCTCCACTTTTACGTATCTTAATCTCAACAGTGAATGTCTCAACAACAAATTTGCATTTAACACTTTAAGGCTTGCTGAGATTTTATTGAGATTTACTTGGTAGAGCTGTTGTATCATGGCATGAAGAATACAAGGATATTATACTGCAGATGTAACAATACACCAGTACTTCATCCCAAATACAGAAAAAAGCCTGCTCTCAGTGAGAGTGGAATATCAAAGTCTTAAACTATAAAGTTCTTAAACTGTATGGCGTGCAGCCTTGTGCTGCATCGAGTCAACAGTTCTGTAGTCCAGTTGTCATCTCTTACCAGTAACATTGCGAACTAATGAGACGAAAGCTATCTTGTTTGGGACCTAGGCTTTCAAAGTTGATTCCACCGCCCACGTTGATAGTTGTTTTTGAAGGTTTCCTACATCCATATTCTTGTTCTTAGTATAAAAAGACATACTTTGGACATACTAATTAATTATGCTTACTTTTAAGATGTAGTGGTACTCTATCTTCAGAAAAATATTGACTGAATATTTATCAAATTTTTAAGCTTTCTGTACTTACCATCAAATTTACTTTTTGAAGTATGACATGTTTTCGAACTCAAGTAATCAGCTGCATCACAAATTGAACTTTTGGAATCTCGTCCCATCATGTATAAATTTCTGTAGATGCCTTGGCATCTATTAGACAACATTTATTACTCATTAGTCAGTAAATAATAAATAAATTACGTATTACATAAAACAATAATTTTCACCATTTTATCGTTTTATGTATATGGGACAACTGATTTAATTACTCTCCTATCAATATTCAATAATTCAATAAATCTCAATATAACTTTCCCAGGCATAACCACACAACTAAAAGACCAAATTATTAATGAAATCAGTAATGTATAATCAATAGGGAGCTACTATATACCTCCATTGTCTGTAATTAGTATGCAGGCACTAAACATTAACAAGTCACATATTCAAACTACTTGAGCGAGTTGTCAGTTCACCCCTCTTCTCATTACATTTTGGATGATGTTTAGAGGTTGCTAATTCAGTCAATGTCATTGAACATCATTTAGTTGGAGATGAAGAACCTACATACAGGTGAGTGAGGAAGGATTAAGAACTGTGATTCTATGCCCCCCCCCCCCATTTTTATTTTTTAATTCCCTTTCAAACATCTTTCGTTATCTACATAAAATTGTGCAGTACTCCTTGCATGAAAGACATGTTCTGGTAAATTAATCACGCCAAGCCATTAAAAGTTTGTATTTTATTACTCTGCAACTACTGTCAACTTAAACGGTCGTCTTCTAGTAGAATCTGGGTTCAATACACAACCAATAAAATATTTTTTTACTAAGAAACAAGAGTAAAAGTGGAACAAAATATGGCATCCATTAAAACCATTAAGCACTTACCTTCAAAATTTTAAAAAATGTGGTGAATACCACACACCTAATGCTGAGTGAATATGTAGCCATACAAACACTAGTAGGATAAAAAAAGAACCTATATATATCATATTAGCTACATTAACATTTAGTGATAATATGCCTTGCATATAGTACGACATCATCAAGTTCAAAACTGAATTAGGTCTATACACTCATTTATAGATCATACATGGTATCTAGAACTGTCAATGTGTAAGATAACTAGTGTTACTTTATATATATATATATATATATATATATATATATATATATATATATATATATATAAACAGACAACTCCAAAGATATGATCCCCAATACTAATGCTAAAGGATAAAAACAATAAGACGGCCTATAGTGATAAAAGAAATTCAGAAATTTTAGCAACAACATTTAACAAACTACTAAACTGTGAGGATCCTCCTGAGCTTCTTGAAATAAACACAGAAACTCCAACAAAAACTCCACCAGAAAATATAAACCCACCGACAATTCAGGAAGTCTACAAAGCTTTGAGTGAACTCAACAACTAAAAAACAAGTGGAGAAGATCAAACATTTGTAGAACTCAGGAAATGTGCAGCAGAACCCATGAATATATCACTACATCAATGCATAGTTAAAATCTGGGTCAGAGAAGAGCTACCAGAACATTGGATTACAGCTATCATACACCCATTGCACAGAGAAGGAGAAAGATCAAATCTGGACAGCTACAGAGAGATTTCACTATTGGTTTGCACCTATAATATATTGTCAAGCATTCTCTACAATCGCTCTAAAGATCAACTTGAAAGAGAGCTAGGAGAATAGCAAGGAGGATTTAGACTCTGGAGAAGCTGCCCAGAACAGATTATCACATTAAAATTAATAATGGATGCCTACAAAAGGAGACAGAAGCAACTTGTCATAACTCTCATAAACTTCAAAAAACTTATGATTGCGTGCTATACTGGACATATTAAAAAATTTTGGACTTCATCCCAAATTAATAAAAATGATAAAAATAACCTTTACAAACATGAAGTCCAAAGTAAAATTCAGAGGAGAACTATCTGAGACATTTTCGATTAAAACAGGGTTAAGCCAAGGAGATGGTCTATCACCACTGCTCTTTAACTGTGCTCTTGAATACTTGATGTGATAATGGTACAAAGAAAAGCTTAAAAACATAAGAATAGGAACGAAGAAAAATGATCAACCTAATTTTTTTGGGATTCACAGTTGACTTGGCATTACTAGCTAATAATGTACAAGAAGCTAAAAATCCAATAATGAACCTGCACAATACAGTGCAGAAATTATAACTCCTGATATCTTTCAAAAACACCTATGGTAGCAGACCCACTAGTAATAGATCACGTAAAGTAGACAACAGAAAAATTAGAATAGTGAAGGAATTTAAATATCTTGGAGAGATTATAACACACAACTTGGATGAAAAATCTGTTTGGCAAGAAAGAACCAATAAAACGATAAAAGCTCAAAAACTAACATGGTCTACAAACGATAAGAAATGTCTATCAAGTCAAACAAAATTAAAACACAAGATAGTGGTTCAGCCAGAGGTTAACATACACAAGCAAGACTCTTTTTAAAGTCACTCAGAGAAACAGAGTCGACAAAATACTAGAAGTAGAGAGAAGAATATCTAGAACACGCATAAATAAAAAATACCAGAAGGAAGGGCAATGGCAGATAGTGTCAAATGAAGTAGTGTACAGGGATGGAGCCCATCACAGATACTATATGTAAAAAGAGGATTTCTGTCTTTGGTCACGTAATGAGGACACCAGAAACTAGATTAGCAAGAAAAATTATGCATAAACTGTGGAATCTTAAGCAACAATTAGGATGGATCAAGGAAATTAAAGAGGATATGGGAGAACTAGATATAACCTTGGATGATCTGCAAAACAAAACAGAAAATCTCAAGAAACTGAAAGACAATAAAATAAGATTTAAGCCACAAGTAGACAAACAACACACAATGACATGGATATAGACAGATGAGTAAAGACAGGAAAGACAGAAAGAACGAAACATGCACTTAGTGAAGAAGAGGACCAGGAAATGATTGTCTAAAGTGGTCCAATGAGGCTATAAAAGCAAATAATAATATACGAGGTGCGGCTAGAAAAAAACCGGACTGATGCTGGAAAAAACATTTATTTACAATTATTTACAATTTCATGTTATCTCCTTCAATGTACTCTCCTCCTCGGTCTCTACACCGCTCCATACGAATTTTCCACTGTTCATAGCAATGCTGCAGATCATTTTGGGTTAGTACATACATTACTTCCGTCGCTTTTTCTTTTACTGCTTCAACAGTCTCAAATCTAGTTCCTTTCAAAGCTGACTTGACTTTAGGGAAAAGAAAAAAGTCACAGGGGGCCAAATCAGGTGAGTAGGGTGGATGATCTAAGATAGGAATGTTGTGTTTTGCCAAAAACGTCTTCACTGACAACGCACTGTGAGCTGGGGCATTGTCTTGGTGAAGGATCCATGATTTTTTTCTCCACAAATCGTTCCGTTTTCTCCGTACTCGCTCACGTAGGGTAGCCAGGACGCTAATGTAGTAATGCTGATTCACTGTTTGTCCCTCTGGTACCCAATCAATGTGCACAATCCCTTTGATGTAAAAAAAAAAAAACAATCATCATTGCCTTGAATTTCGATTTTGACATTCGTGCTTTTTTTTGTCGTGGAGAACCAGGAGTTTTCCAATGCATCGATTGGCGTTTAGTTTCGGGATCGTAAGTAAAAAACCACGATTCATCGCAAGTAATAACATTTTGTAAGAAGGTGGGATCACTTTCAATGTTTTCCAGGATGTCAGAACAAATCATTCTTCGGCGTTCCTTCTGTTCAATTGTGAGACACTTTGGAACCATTTTTGAACACACTTTGTTCATGTTGAAACTTTCATGAAGAATCCGCCTAACACTTTCCTTGTCAACTCCTGTTAACTCAGACACTGCTCTGATTGTTAAACGGCGATCTTGTCGAACAAGTTTACCGATTTTTTCAATGTTTGCATCAGTTTTTGCTGACAATGGTCTGCCAGTGCGAGTGTCATCACTGGTGTCTTCGCGGCCATCTTTAAATCGTTTAAACCACTCAAACACTTGTGTTCGCGATAAACAATCATCGCCGTACACTTGTTGTAACATTACAAACGTTTCACTTGCAGATTTTCCTAGTTTGAAACAAAATTTGATGTTAACACGCTGTTCTTTCTGTACACTCAACATTTTCCGACGCACAGACAAAACGTCAACTACTTAAAACAGACGCCACGGGCAGACTGAGTGCAGGAGGCAGATGAAACTCGAGCAGTAGGCGGAGCGAGAGTCACGTGACAGGCCACGCGACTTTCAGCCTTATTGCATTCGTTTTATTGTTTCACCAGTACTAGTCCGGTTTTTTTCTAGCCACACCTCGTATATTAGCTACTTCATCTCCATATTATATTACACTTTACATGTACGTTCTCTGAGAGTGGAAAACATATCATTATAACATTATTAATCAATAATTAAATTATACAAATTAACTAACTTATGAAAACAGTATGTCACAAAATATAAAAACATTTTAGACTGTAAAAACACTTATCCATATGTCCCATATAATTCTTTACAAAAATTGTGTAATCATTATATGGTATGATAAATGTTACAGACTTTTATTATGATATTATAATCTGTTATATTAAAAGACATCATATGTAGCACATACTCAAGGATCTATACACATGTACTAAGGTGTTATCACATAAATAATCTAGCACTAATGTATTCCCAAATACTGATCATTTCAGAAGAGAAGCAATAACTGTAATATAAATGTACATTTTAAAATTCAAATCTTCAGGTATAAGTAACTCATCAGTTTACTAGTGGGAGTGGTATCTAGAACACCTAACTTTCATTGGTTTTTGACACATGTTTACTGGAACAAATTAATTGTAATGCACAGTTTATAGACACATTGAATAGTGAGATATAGTGGCTAGGGTACCACACATGTTGTGCACTGTGCATACGTATGTGTATTCTGTAAGTGTCATAGTCATAGATTAGAAATTTAAGGTATATATAATGTTGTTTTTCATTGTTCTTTTAGTGAGGGTACCATATCTAATAAATGAGTCTGTAGCACCTCTACTTATGTTTTCTGTTATTTATATGGCTATTATTACCAACATAGTATAGACTATGTGTAGAGGAGATAACTCAGAATTTTATTCTGTGTATAATACATGTATGTAATGAATAACAGTACTATCAAGATCAGCTTATGTATAGTTCCTAGAATAATTTAGCATTAGTTACACTAGTCAGTAGTAGTCAGTAGTATTTCTATTAGGACTCAACAGCCATATTTACTAGAACATTGCCATTAGTTCATTGCACATGATTATTACAGATATTACATTGGTAACTTCCCTTGTGCATTCAGCACACAAACAGACTGACATAATGTGTATACAGTAAAGTATAAAATCACGCCAATATATCAGATACACAATGTATGATACTGTGTGATGAAATAGCTTACTTATGTAAGGGAGACAGGTAGTCTTGTAAGGTTAATTTTGTGTGGCGAATTTGGTGACAACTAATAAAATTATTAACTGTTATAGTTCTGCATACTCTCAAATTAATATCAACATACGACATGTAAATTTTATTGACACAGTGACATGTAGACAGAAGTATAGATTTTTGATCACATCATTATTATTTTAATTGAGAGATTTGACTTAATGTAGGTTTTCATATCAGTTGTAACAACAGAAGAATGTATGCAGTACTTATGGTTGGTAATTCAAGGAGCAAACTTTACAGACGAAAAGACACCTCATTTGGAATTGTTCATTCCCTAATACTTGTGTTTCATTATATGTGGCCAGTGGTCTAAAATAAGTGTGAACAAATTAGGCAATATATGGCATTGTAATGTGTTAATTGTTCATTGACAAAATTTCATTAAAATTCCCAATAAACATCTCATTTCTGAACTATGTCTGTTCATGTATAATAAACTAAAGCCAATTTATCAGTAAATACATTTTCTACAGGATAGTTGACACTTAATAGAACACTTGACTATACACTTGACTCATTCAATGATTTTAAGTTATGGAGTAATGTAAGGTGGAATGACTACATAAAGTAAATTGTAAGAAAATCCGATACTAAGCTGAGATTAATCGGAAGAACCCTAAGGAAATGTAGCACTACTGCGTTGGATTTGTAGAAGAGAAAGAAAATATCTAAGAAAGGTCTGCACGTTTTGTCCGGGAATCGTTCAGTAAGTTCAAGAGCTTTACGGTGAAGTTCAACAAACTACAGCAGCAGCCACTGCAAGAGATGCGCTGTGTATCACAGCGAGGTTTCCTGCTGAAATTTCTTGAGCGTACATTCGAAGAAGAGTGGTGCGATGTATTACTTCCTCTCATATACGTAGGGACTTTAAAAAGTATGTTTCACACGTCATCCTTCGTTAAGACTATAGCGTAACGAGAGTGGTGCGCTGTCAGAAGAAAGTACATTTTCCAGGTTTTCTGTTGAAATAATTGTGTTCTGGTATGAATAACAAATACATCACAGTGTGAGAGTGCATCAGCCCAATAACTGGACATATACTCCAAACCTGAAGTACGCGGGGCAGTGTGATTCTTGTGGGCAAACGTCTAAACTGCATACAGATTCGCTATACTATGGAAATATGTGGACCAAATACAGTGTTCTGTCCAACCACAACGAAATGGTGTCAATAATTTGACCAAGGCCACACGGACCTGTGTAACGCTGATAGGGATGACTGGAGGAACTGGTTCACAGCAGTTGCAGAATAACTACTGCGAGAGTTTATCAGCTGATGTGCATCTCAACAATTGGCGCTCATTTCATCAGTTGAGATCGTCTACAATCTCGGAAATTGTCCTCACGCTGGGTTGCTCGATCCCTGTCAAGTATATACAAAGACTCAGGTCAACAAAGCCCAAGAAAGGTCGAATAGAGGAAAAATTTGGTATAATTTGGTATAGTAGTAGGGTCGAGTGCCATGAACAACACATAAGGCATAGTCAAATGAAAAGGAGACATACGGGTAAAAAGTAAATTGCTTGATATCTATTAATACATTTATCTCACTGTGAGACAAAACGGTCAACGTGTTCATGGAAAGATGTTTGTGGTTGTCTATGGCACCGTGGTTGTACCTAGACGTTCATCTTTTCGGCCGAAACAAATGGACGGCCACGAATGTTCCCAAAAGCATCGAAATAGGATGGGGAGAGATTAGGACTGTATGGAGGCCGTGTAAGCGGTTACCAGTGAAACTTCTGCAGTGTAGACAAAACATCCTTGGCAACATTTGGGCCCGCCTCAGGCTGGTGTGATGCATTTGATACCACTCACGCTGTAAGAAGTATTCGAGCCATTTATAGAGGAGACAATGAAACTGACATTGTCGAATACATAATGACAATACGTTACACTTGCGCCAGGTCCTTCAGTGTGGTAGACAGCTGAGACTTCCAGTTGTTGAGCTTCGTTACTTAATAGCTCACTTAAGAACTGGAACTAGCTACTACTGAAAACAACTGCACTGTGAAAACATGAGTCCAGTGAAATTATTTTGTCTATTCATGTATGAGAACTGGAAATGATGGAAGATATAGTATGTCTAAACTGAAAAGTGAGCAGCGCTTGTGGTGAGGGAAGTTGCCTTTCCCGAAAGAACACTACAACTGCCGTACAGGTTGACTGCATACCAATTCCCTGTCCAGCACTGTAGAATAGTGATCGGTGATTAACGTGGGTATTGTCCACGTGGGCTTCTCGTGTTAGTATTGTTAGTTACTAATATCCATATGCTATCCAGTGTTAAGGCGCTTTATGGAAAATACACTCTGCCCCAGGCATGTCTGCACAGAGAGTCGCCACTGATTTATGGGGTGCTCTGCAGGAGAGTCGGTCTAGCTTTGTGAAACACCCTGTTCTTGTAACGTAGTGGTGTAGAGAGAGATAGAGAGAGAGAGAGAGAGAGAGAGAGAGAGAGAGAGAGTGAGAGAGGGGATCCCCTGCTGTGTCTTCAGACCTACGAAGGGTGGAAGTGCGATCTGTCTGCCCTCACGGGTCCGCTCTTTCCCCCCTCTCCCAAAACCCTTCTCTTGCCGCAGCCCCCCCACCCCCCACCCTCGCTCCCATAGCTCGTCACCAGCCACCGGAACACAGTTAGTTTGTCCACGAATACGGTTCTGCTTCGCTTAGATGTGGTGCACCCATTCAATACTTGTTCTTAACAGTAACTTTATCTCTTAAAATATGTTTTTTAATAATCTGCTATTTTTTCATTCCTGAAAGGCGGAAACTTCAGTCCTAGAGAAGAAGTGAACAGTGCATTTTTGTAGGAAATTTAGGTTTGTTTAATTTTGCAGTGGGAAACACTTCCTCTAGAGACTGCAGTTTTCGGGCTATTCACGGAAAACATAAAACAGTAGCTTCTAAACGCCCCCTACCCCGCCCACCCCCACTGCGACACAGTGGTGGATACAGAGAAGCCTCAAGAAGGGGTGCTAAAGATATCTTGAACTACCTTTACTTTTACCGCAATAAAAAATAATCGGGTCACATGCAAAGTTTAAGAAAGTTTTATCTAAACGATTATATTCAAGACAATGCCATCTCATGATATAAAAAAGTTACAGTTGTGGTTCTCTTCCTTAAATGATGAATTCCATGCGCCAATTCTTCCTGGCAAATTACATTGTCAACAGGACAATCAATGTCAGGGTGAGTGTTCAACAGAGCTAAGCCATTAAGTCGATCCTCCTTCATTGTCGACCTCAGCCATGACTTTGTACGCCGTGATGTTGAAAAACTTCTTCCTATTGTAACAATAAATACAGGTAGACAAGGAAATATTTTGTACAGCGTGTACAATGTAGGATAGTCAGATCTAGTACAAATAGACAAAGCTTGCATAACAGACTCACGATCATTAAGGACGTTTATGCTTGCTTGCTTGTATTGAATCTCTCCCATTTGTCTCTTTTTCATCACAAAGTGATTCTTCTTCAGAGAATGGTAATTCAGTTAAGCACTGATTCAATTTATGTGCCAGATCATTAGCGTCATGTTTTAGTTGTTCTGAGTGCAAAAGTATGTTGAATTTTAAATGATAAATATTTTCTTCAGCAAATCGTTCTCTCACGTCATGGTTCAGTGTTGGAATAAAATTCTTTAGTCTTAATATTTCCGCTTCTGGTTGTAAACTAGCTACATATTCGGCGAATAGTCCGTATTTATAACGCTGCGTATCGAAGGTTCTCTGTACAAAACCAGTAGAATATTCGCGAGGTTTCTGGAACAAATGCCAGACAGAATAACGCATCGAGATCACTAGAATGGCCTCGACTTTTCTCGTAGGTATGTGTCAGCTATCTATGTGTCAGATAGAAATGAATAAAATACGATGACGCGGACGCGCATGCTACATAGGAAAGTACAGCTCCAGATCACATAAGAAACAGATTGACCGTCCTTACGGCGGAACAGGCAACCGTAAAAATAATTTTCCCGTCGGTCAACAGATGTCGCAGGCGACGCTACAATGCTAACTGACCTGTCCATGTCACGGAATTGGCAACGCTGTATCTTCGTTGACGTGAATTAGGCTGATTTGTGTTCGGCTAGAGCGCTGCGCGCGAAATGCATTCGTCACACAGCTGACTGTAGCTCATGATCGGCTGTGGTTTTTCCCGAGTTTTCAATCTAAGAATGTACATTAGCTCCTGTAATTCTACAAACCAAGTTTATTTCTACTAGGGATACTTCTCACAATCATATGCGAAATGAAATAAATGAAAAGCAACACACAAACATTTCTCGCGAGTTACTGTTGAAATGCAGACTGTATTGCAGTCGCATAGGTTTTACACTCGCCTTCCATGCCGTCTATTTCCTCTTTGTTATACAGCTCTTCCGATACGGATTATGGCGGTAAAAAAGATCTCCACGTGCAGGTTAACACTATAAAGCTTTCAAAAAGTTTAAGAAACAGATTTTGCTTCCTTTCTAAGTATTTCTGTAAGCGTTCTTAAGTATAACCACATTTTGCATTTGATTACTGTTAGCTGTATACGAATACAATTTCATGTACTCACTTAACAACGATATCTTCGAAAAAAATAAAGGAAGGGCTGCCACGTTATATCAGAATATAAGGTCGACAAAATTTAGACAGGATCGAATGCTTAGGGCTCTTTATTAATTCTTACTCGTAACTAATTCATTGATTTACCTGGATTTAAAATCCACTTCCGTAACCTTTCTTTATCTTTGACGGGAAATCTGAACATTTTTAGTTCAGGATTTGTCCGTCTACTCCATCCACAGTTGATACACTCGCAGGCACTCGGCATGACCACTCGATCCACTACCACCGGTATGTCAGAAACAGCTGTACTTCACAGACGCCAAACGGTGGAAAACTGCAAGCGTTCGGACGATGTTGCCACATATTTTACAGAACGTAGTGCCATCTAGTGGTTGGTGCCACAAGTAAGGGTGTGACACTGTCGCTGCCTGGTGGCCGTTCCCTGACAAGGGTTACGTGCTAGACCAAGCGATCGGGCAATCTGTTTCTTACGTGATCTGGGGTACAACTACTCGATAACACGATTCAGTCGAGTCGACTGACGAA
This sequence comes from Schistocerca nitens, assembly GCF_023898315.1. NCBI lineage: Eukaryota > Metazoa > Arthropoda > Insecta > Orthoptera > Acrididae > Schistocerca > Schistocerca nitens. Next base: position 368,611,132 of record NC_064620.1, on the reverse strand, counting down.
AGGAACGAACGAATGGCATGCAGGCTGACTGGTGGGGGCGGCGCGGGGGACAGTGCGTGCGGCCCCGCGAGGGCGCGCCCCCCATATGTATACGCCACTGCTGTCACGTTTCACCGGTCAGAATATTTAGTAACTTGTTCATGGCATTCCCTGGCTGTAAGAAAATTGGGACTATACGATTTTTTTCCTTTTAATTTTCCTTCCTTGACTGGTCTACATTGCCATTAAGCACAAGAGGCGTCGAAAATTGAGCAAAGACACTATTCTTCTCCACGACAATGCAACGCCGCACCCAACGCACAAATCACAAACTTTCTTTGAACATTTCCAATGGATTTCTGTCGTATTCCAACAGAACATTCTGTAGAAGGCTCCGACTGTTGTTTACAGAATCTTGATGACTATGTTGAAAAATAGAGTTATTTGTCTGTGTCACTTTTAAATGTACTGCAGCATTCAATACATTTACTTGAACCCCACATTAATGTGTAACTTACTTTTTGAATTTCCCTTTTACATCTCGCGAAATGATCAAGACGAGAAAATATGAGAAACTGGAGCTCGTGTGGATGTTTATCCACAGTCGTTCTTTACGGACAGTCGAGGGGAGGGGGCGGTGGCAAAAGGTTGTGGCAGCAGAAGTAAACAGCCCCCCCCCCCCACCTCCCGTGCCACACACTGTAAGGCAGCTTGTGTGGTACTGTTGTAGGAGTATACGAGTAGATGCAGCTGTACAATCTCTTAGAAATTCTAAGATTATCTCGTAACCCTAACTTTAAGTACAGATCTGTGTTCAGGTCCTTCGGAGATAAGTAAGTTACGTTCTGCGGTGTCCTTGAGAACCACATATTCGTTTTGCTGAATTTCTCAAATGACAACATCTTACATTTGTACTGTTTTTACGACTGGTTATTCACGATCGCGATTCCGACCTGTTGTGCCGTTCTCAAGTGACAGCTCACTGTAAAATGCGTCTATGCATAACGGTTCTTTTTAAGAGAACTACATCTACGCTTTGCAGGACACATAATGCTGTGTGACGGAGGGTGGGTTTGTGTATCTCTGGCACTTTGCCCTTTTCTTATCCAGTTGTGAATGGTTCACGGGGAGAACGATTGCTGGTCAGCGTCCGTGTGAGCTCATATCCCTTTACTTTTACCTTCTCGGCCTATTCGCGAGATGGGCGTAGGAGGAGGCAACATATTGGTTGACTCTTCTGGAACGTACACTCTCGGAATTTTAACAATAAACCACACCGTGATGCAGAAAGCCTCTCTCGCAGCGCCTGTCACCTATTCTGCATGCATAATGAGACAGAAGTCTTCGTCTTTGATACAGAAGAACGTAGCACTCCGTGTAACAACCTTTATCAAATTGATATCGTCAGCGCCCTTCATTTCCAGTACGCATTCTCCACGTGTGACATTTGACAACTAACTTAACGGACCCACAAAAATTTCCAGGCGCTAGTGTGTAGAGAAGTTCCGCTATGGGAAACGTACTGCTACGGTCACCAGCAGTCGCAGTTGATCTCCGTATCCCCTCGAATAATTTCAAAAAATAAATTAAACAAAAAGGGGATTTTAATTTATTAAACTTGTTTTGAACAACTTTTCATGGGAACTGTGGAGAATATATAATATATTACATGTTGCCCTGACCGCACGTGGTCTGTGTACATCTTTTCTGTGCTAATACAATTTCTTTTTCATTTATTAGTCATCAATTCTTTTCTCATTCATTAGTCTTTAAATTCAACTTCAAGTATTTACACAATTTGTTGTGCAATCTCGATTTGACTACAGAAATGTTGTCAACAGCAGCACTGTATAATGCCGTAACTCTTGTTGTCAGTTGTATGGTGGAGAGTTAGACTATATGACATGGCAAAGGGCTTGAGCCTAGCTACATAAACAGACTCCCCCTGAACTTTTAAATTAAAATTCCCACTTAATATTACGGTACGTAATTCTGTTTATAAGTTAAAAACTTTGATAACGTGCGTAACTTTTTCAAAAGTAGCTCAAAATCATTAGATGGCGACCAGTGTATCGTGGCCATTACTTTGTGCTACCAATCATTTCTATTTCTACAGCATAAGTTTCAAAACGCTATTTTGTATTACTTCTTAATGTAAATGACACCCATGGTCTCAGCCTCTCTGAATAACTATAAGTTCCAACGTGAAGTTCTTAATCAATGTCGGCAAAGCGAAACGACGCAAAACTACACAAATGCTCTTAATGACTAGAGAAATGATTGGCAGCCTTACTGTCTGCTAACCGGCCACGCAGCTATACTGCATGTGCGAATCGCACGTCATGCGTCACACGGCCAGGGATTTCCATTTAATGAGCGATCGAGCAGCACGATTTGGCCGTTCATGTGCGATCTACGAAGCGATGGGCTTCCCATGTGTTTAGTACAATACGTGTGTAGAGCGTTTTAGTTCGTTTCCCCCTCCTTCTTTCTTCCGTGTCTAGATAACTTTCTTGGCATTTAAATCGTCTTAGTAGCTAAATAATGTGTAGTCATGTTTAGTTTTCGGGCCGTACATTAAACTGTTTACAAAATCACGAAAAAATCTCTAATGGACTATGGATAGTAATAATAATGATAATAATAATAATAATAATAATAATAATCCCCGTGGAGGCCCGGGAAAAGAATAGGCCTCCGGTATGTTCTGCCAGTCGTAAAAGGCGACGAAAAGAACAAAGCACTAATAGGGCTAACCCCCCTTTTAGTGTGATTAGTTGGTTCAGGACAGAACTAAAGAAGCCTCGGACAAGCGCCGTCATGGTCGGGGACGACGCTTGAACCCTATGCCCGCCCACAATGGTAACGACACTGCTAGCCAACTGGAAAATGATTTAAATCCAAATAGAGGTGTTTTGCAGGATATGCTTCCTGCAACCACCCTAGAAGGAAAACAAAGACAGAGGATGAGATGGTCAGATGAAGTTAATCGACACCTCATGTTCTGTTATTACCAAGCAACAAACCTAGGAACCAACACAACTGGATACAGATCACAAGTATACACAACATTTATTACCAGATACCCAGAATTAAAATTTTTAACAGAACAACGACTAGCTGATCAGATCCGTGTAATAATCAAAAATGACAGGATACCCCAGTCAGAATTAGAAAACATCAAACAACAAGTACAACAAATACTGGAACAAAATAATGTGCAATCAGAAGAAGAAGAAAATACAGTAATGGACTCAAACATCCCAGAGCAAACAAACAAAGAACAACACGCACCAATTAAACAATCAGAGGAAAACGAAATCTTAAGACAGCCACCAGAACAAGCACAAATAGAACACGAAGTGACACAGATGTTAGATATAGAAGAAAAATTTCAGCTAACATATATAGAATACAAAGACACAAATACAGACATTAGACCATTCTTGCATAGACCACCAAATAACCCACAAGTCGAAACAACAATAAAAACTATCAACACAATCATACACAACAAAATAAATGAAAACACAACTATGGAAGAGTTACAACTACTGGTTTATATAGGAGCACTCACTACACTAAATATACACACTAGGCAGAGATCAGAACCAACCAACACACAGAAGAAACCCACAAAACCAGCATGGCAACACAGGCTACCGATCAAAATAGAAAAACTGAGAAAAGACATCGGACAGCTAACACAATTTATAAGAAATGAAATCTCTGAAAAAAAACGAAAAAGGTTAGGTAAAATCTCACAACAAGGATCGACAGAGCAATTAGACGAAAAGAAGCAGAAATTACAAGCATTAGCCAAACGACTCAGAAGATACAAAAAAAGTGAAAATAGAAGGAAACAAAACCAAACATTCAACACAAACCAAAAGAAATTTTACCAGACAATAGATAACACACACATTAAAATAAACAATCCACCAAACATAACAGACATGGAACACTTCTGGAGCAACATATGGTCAAACCTGGTACAACATAACAGGCATGCACGGTGGATACAAGCACAAACAGACACATACAAGATGATACCACAAATGCCTGAAGTGATAATTTTGCAACATGAAGTCACCCAAGCAATTAATTCTATTCACAATTGGAAAGCCCCTGGAAATGATAAAATAGCAAATTTCTGGTTAAAGAATTTCACCTCAACACATTCACATCTAACTAAATTATTTAACAGTTACACTGCAGACCCATACACATTCCCTGATACACTTACACATGGAATAACTTATCTGAAACCTAAAGATCAAGCAGACACAGCGAACCCAGCTAAATATCGCCCCATAACATGCCTACCAACAATACACAAAATATTAACTTCAGTCATTAAACAGAAATTAATGACACATACAACACAGAACAAAATTATAAATGAAGAACAAAAAGGCAGAGGTGACATTTCAAGCTAAAACTAAACAAAGGTCGTTACACTACGCATACATTTATTACCAAAAAGCTTTTGATAGTGTACCCCACTCATGGTTACTACAAATATTGGAAATATACAAAGTAGATCCTAAATTGATACAGTTCCTAAACATAGTAATGAAAAATTGGAAAACCACACTTAATATCCAAACAAATTCAAATAATATCGCATCACAGCCAATACAAATTAAGCGTGGAATATACCAAGGAGACTCATTAAGTCCTTTCTGGTTCTGCCTTGCTCTGAACCCACTATCCAACATGCTAAATAATACAAATCATGGATACAATATTACTGGAACATACCCACACAAAATCACACATTTGCTATACATGGATGATCTAAAACTACTGGCAGCAACAAATCAACAACTCAACCAATTACTAAAGATAACAGAAGTATTCAGCAATGATATAAGTATGGCTTTTGGAACAGACAAATGTAAGAAAAATAGCATAGTCAAGGGAAAACACACTAAACAAGAAGATTATATATTGGATAACCACAGCGACTGCATAGAAGCGATGGAAAAAACGGATGCCTATAAATATCTAGGATACAGACAAAAAATAGGAATAGATAATACAAATATTAAAGAAGAACTAAAAGAAAAATATAGACAAAGACTAACAAAAATACTGAAAACAGAATTGACAGCAAGAAACAAGACAAAAGCTATAAATACTTATGCCATACCAATATTGACCTACTCATTTGGAGTAGTGAAATGGAGTAACACAGACCTAGAAGCACTCAATACACTTACACGATCACAATGCCAAAAATATAGAATAATCACATACGTTCAGCAACAGAAAGATTCACATTAAGCAGAAAGGAAGGAGCAAGGGGATTTATCGACATAAAAAACCTACATTATGGACAGGTAGACAATTTAAGAAAATTCTTTATAGAACGAGCAGAAACTAGCAAAATACACAAAGCAATCACTCATATAAATACATCGGCTACACCACTGCAATTTCATAACCACTTCTACAACCCTTTAGATCACATAACATCAACAGATACAAAGAAAGTACATTGGAAAAAGAAAACACTACATGGCAAGCACCCGTATCATCTAACACAGCCACACATCAATGAAGACGCATCCAACACATGGCTAAGAAAAGGCAATATATACAGTGAGACAGAAGGATTCATGATTGCAATACAGGATCAAACAATAAACACCAGATATTACAGCAAGCATATTATTAAAGATCCCAATACCAAAACAGATAAATGCAGACTTTGCAAACAACAAATAGGAACAGAAGATCACATCACAAGTGGATGTACAATACTAGCAAATACAGAATACCCCAGAAGACATGACAATGTAGCAAAAATAATACATCAACAGCTTGCCTTACAACATAAACTTACAAAACAACATGTTCCCACATACAAGTATGCACCACAAAATGTACTGGAGAACGATGAATACAAATTATACTGGAACAGAACCATTATAACAGATAAAACAACACCACGTAACAAACCTGACATCATACTCAATAAAAAGAAGAAATTAACACAACTAATCGAAATATCCATACCCAATACAACAAATATACAAAAGAAAACAGGAGAAAAAATAGAAAAATACATCCAACTGGCTGAGGAAGTCAAGGACATGTGGCATCAGGATAAAGTTGACATTATACCAATTATACTATCAACTACAGGAGTCATACCACACAATATCCACCAGTACATCAATGCAATACAGCTACATCCAAACTTATATATACAACTACAGAAATCTGTAATTATTGACACTTGTTTAATTACCCAAAAGTTCCTAAATGCAATGTAACATATACCGTACAGTTAAAAGGAAGTCACGCTTGATCAAGGTCCGCGTCACCTTCCATTTTTAACCAGACATAACGTCTGAGACAAGAAAGAAATAATAATAATAATGGTAATGATAATAACAGCACTGACCAGATGTCATGATTGTGGAGAAAATGTCACTGACATTGCCACATCCGGTGATAGTACAATGGACGAGAAAGAAATTGAAAACCGGCTCAGATACGAGAACTTGAAAATCGAAGCCCAGCGAACCAATGAAAGTGGTCCCAGTGGTTCTCGGCACACTAAAAGTCGTGCCAATAAATCTGGATCGGCACTTGACAACCTTTGTCACTGTGCGAACTATAAAAAGCAGCTTCACTAGTATCTGTTTGAATTATGCACCGGCGCATCGCTACTGATAAAATGCAAAATCCAGCATAATGACCTCATCTGCTGTGTCTATTGTTGTAATAATAATAATAATAATAATAATAATAACAGCAATAATAATAATAGTAATAATAGCAACTGTGCAAATTATGTGTTGTAGCTTCTAGGACACTGGTTATAAGTAGCGGTGGATACATAAGAATTAAAAATGAAATTGATAACACGACAGCACGACCGGAAACGCAACATCCATCTGTCATCCCAGGGAAACATCAGATACCACAACAGTAGATACTGGACCATTTTCTGGGAGATTATTAATGAATGAAGCGAAACTCCTCCTCAAGAGGCACTTATTAATTTAAGTCCTATTATTTCCTCCTTCTGTCGATGCTAATACAAATTTTCAGTTCTGTGTGACTGAAGAATTGTGAACTTTCACTGTCAGAGGGATCGATGAGCGAGTGCCATGTCGATATCCACACCACAGCACAAAGACGAGTCGCTTTCCCTTTTGTCATTGTCCGTTTGTATATTAATTACCTCTGCTGGAAAACACACTGAATTCTTAACGACGTAACAAGTGATGAAAGGAATTAAGCAACTTCTAAAGCAGAAAACAATTAACTATAAAACGGATACAATTATTTAAATTGTTTGCCACGCAAGGAGTTAATAATAAGGCCTGTTTTGTTTCTGGTACTAGATTTCTGTGCACGTGTCATGCTATACGCTCAGATCACGTTTCTTGCATGATACCAAACATATGGTTCTTCAAGCTTCATTGCTAGAAACAGCCCTAATAACTTTAATTTTTTGCGTTTTTATTCAAAAGTATTTTATGATCTCAGAACAAATTATTAGAACGTTTTGTACACTGGCGTCTCAGCAGTCAAGAGCACGAAATTAAACACAGCATCACAAACTTACTTAGTATATATACAGCATCATAAATTAAAGGAAATGAAGCCTATTCGTGTCAACAACACCAGCCGAATATCATTTAAATTCACGTTTTCTTCTCAACTTTCTAGTCCTCTTTTTCTAGTTTTAAGCATTGGGGACTTTTATCAATTGAAATATGTGTAAAGGTAAAAGAAATGTGGAATGCCGCAAATTAAATTAATGCTGACGGTAATGATGTTATTGAAAACTACTTTTGCCAACGAAAGAGTTGAAATCTATCTTTACAAGCACCTTCTGAAAAGTGGAAAAAGTATAAAGAATGGTCAGAAACAGTCTGCAGAGCTTGTAAGGGTGTTGCAGGGTAGGTTGTGCTGAGGGATAATTGTTAAGAAAAAAATTCGATACTTCGCGTCGTTTCCGAATTACTTAGCACTGAAGTTACTCAATCAGGCGTTGCGCGCGCAAGTTCAAGTGGTCCGGCAGAGACGGTGTCGCCAAAAAGTGTACTTCGTTTTGTTTCCTAAGACCAGAGAAGAGAGTGATACAAAAACTGGACATGGGACGGTAGAAAGGAGCACACCCTAACCAAAGGTTGAACATCCTCGCACGCTATTATCTACGCTGTGAGAACAGCTGACACTAGCTGAGGTGTTGAAATCAGAGGAGGGACATGCCACTCAACTGTAGATCTGAGATATATTGAAAAAACTGTGTAATCTTGAATAGTATTATTCCCCAATTTTATAGTTATTTCCCACATGCTCATCAGGAAGAATACAACCTTATAACTGAATTTGTAGTCATAGAATAAAGGCAAATAATGGAAAATGATAAGAGAAAATGACTGACGTATCCCTTTCTTGATCTAAACAATACTCATTTTATTATAAATATCGTCTAACTAAAAGAATATTATATTTTTACGCATAATATTCTTTGAAGTATTACAACATGTTCATACACAATCCTATTATTTAAAAACATTCATAACTAAACAATACATATCAAAACAGACAATACAGTGGAATACAATATCCTTTTTAGTGCCTTGACTTGTAACAAGGGGAGTTAATTCCACTTTGTTTACTTGTTAAGCAACCCTGTTTATTATGACGGACACACATGTTCATCAATTTTGTCACTCTTGATGTCTGTCCCAAACTTCACTTCTAGATTCATTCTCTTCCACTCCAACATTTACTTTATTAAAGGCACATTTTTTAAAACTTTATCAAAATACTCCTGAAACTACAAAGTGCAACATCCCATAATATCCGAGGTTTCAGGGGAATGGGGTACATGTATGCTCTCGGCACTTCCAGAAAATGAGGCATTATCCCAATCTTAACCAGGGGAAATACATATTTCACCATTCCATTGCTACTGGGTGAAACAGAGACGCATTTTGACTGTACAGTGCACTCGGATATTTTCTTACTGTGTTCCACTACAGTGCTGCCACCGCGCCTCAAGCTCTTTCATGTAATACATCTACATCTACATTTATACGCAGCAAGCCACCCAACGGTGTGTGGCGGAGGGCACTTTACGTGCCACTGTCATTACCTCCCTTTCCTGTTCCAGTCGCGTATGGTTCGCGGGAAGAACGACTGCCGGAAAGCCTCCGTGCGCGCTCGAATCTCTCTAATTTTACATTCGTGATCTCCTCGGGAGGTATAAGTAGGGGGAAGCAATATATTCGATACCTCATCCAGAAACGCACCCCATCGAAACCTGGACAGCAAGCTACACCGCGATGCAGAGCGCCTCCCTTGCAGAGTCTGCCACTTGAGTTTGCTAAACATATCCGTAACGCTATCACGCTTACCATATAACCCTGTGACGAAATGCACCGCTCTTCTTTGGATCTTCTCTATCTCCTCCGTCAACCCGACCTGGTACGGATCCCACACTGTTGAGCAATACTCAAGTATAGGTCGAACGAGGGTTTTGTAAGCCACCTCCTTTGTTGATGGACTACATTTTCTAAGGACTCTCCCAATGAATCTCAACCTGGCACCCGCCTTACCAACAATTAATTTTATATGATCATTCCACTTCAAATCGTTCCGTACGCATACTCCCAGATATTTTACGGAAGTAACTGCTACCAGTGTTTGTTCCGCTATCATATAGTCATACAATAAATGATTTTTCTTTCTATGTATTCGCAATACATTACATTTGTCTATGTTAAGGGACAGTTTCCACTCCCTGCACCAAGTGCCTATCCGCTGCAGAACTTCCTGCATTTCGCTACAATTTTCTAATACTGCAACTTCTCTGTATACTACAGCATCATCCGCGAAAAGCCGCATGGATATGGGGATTTGTCTCTGTGACAAGTCCTCTTTCTGCACGAAACGAAATTTCAACACTGGTTTAGACAGGAAAAAAAATCACTGAACAAATTCCGTCTGAGAACCAACAGATGCGGCACTGTGTGAACGTAACAACGACAGCAATAACTCATATACCCCAAAAATGATAAGTCCCCTTTTTGATCTCAGCGTCTCAATTGTATCTGGCGGGCCGTTTGAATCTGCCCGCGCTACGGTGTCTCTGGCTAACTTCAGTGCCAATTAAGTGGGTAACGGCGCAACGTATCGAATTTTTTCTTAAAAATTATTTCTCAGTGCAACCTACCCTGCAACACCCTTACAAGCTTTCCGGATTGTTTCTGAACACCTTGTATGTAGACCAAACACGAATGTGCCGACAAGAAACTTATTTGCGTTCAAGACCTCGTAAAATTTTTGATAAGAAAATTAAAGAAATAATATGACAAGAAAAGGCAGCCTTAGTCTCAGAAGGATCGAATTCTTGAAAGTGTGGGTACGGTTTTGGAGGTTAAGGTCCCAAGTATCACAGCTTTTCAGTCATTCACCCTGGTTAGCCGCTGTTTACAAGTAATCGACGAAAGGAAAATTCTCAGTTTCATATGATTAAAAAGGTACAAGAAAACAGAACAGTCACGGTTGTGGTGTAATGGTTAACGAGCATTTCTGATGTACAAATGTCAGGAGCTTCAAACATTTTTATTTTCAGTTCTTTACTGAAAGTACTTTCATTCCTACATTAGTTTCAATGTAATTTTTTTCCATTTCTCATCCTTCATCATTTCATTTTAATTGTCATATTCACTATGTCATTTGCTCTTATTTTGTCTTCCAATCATTCTTTTTTCACTTGGAATCTTTGTGCATGTGATTTTACTTATTTTTATTTGTTAACTTTTACGTATTTAATTTCTTTATCATTTTGTATTTTCGTCCATGTTGTTGCATTTATTATTTCCATTCCTCGTATTGCTTGGATTTCGTATTATTTATAATCCCTTCAAGAATTTCTGTTTTAAATGTTTGTATGACAATTAACACTGAAAAAATAACATACATCTTGTAACGAAAACTACATTTTTACACGATTTCACAGCCAGTGTAAAAAGATTATTTCGTCTTTTATTTTTTAATCGATTTTCAAAGTATTAAGCATTATGGTAGATACACAAAAAAAAATTAAAAACACACGCACAAAGATTCAAATCATTGTTTTTTCCAACATTAAACAAGAGCAATTGCAATTGTTTATACATTGATTAAAATGACATGACAAAGGATAATAAATTTTTAAAAGTTACATGTAAACCAATTAACTGAATAAAAATAATGATGAAAGAAATTGTGATGAAGATTTGAAAATAAAAAATTTTAAGGCACCTGATGAGATTCGAACCCACAGTCAGTAAGTAAGTAACAAACGTACCTCAACCACTGTGCCACAACACTGCTCTGCCTAATAGTATCGTTTTTAGGGGTCTCGACTATAACGCAAAATTCTGAATTTTCCTTTTGTCCATTACTTGCAAACAAGGGTCCACGAGGAACAACTGTAGGATGTAACACCTGGTACGTTAACCTACATCAGTGTATTGATCATTTCATAAATTCGAACCCACTCCTCTTGCCAGTCTTCCTGGAATTTAGAAAATTCCTTGTCAAAGCGATAGCAGTTACATTGATCATTCTATATGTGCGGTTTGAGAACTGAGGACAGAGCACTGACGCCACATCAAGAATAGTTATTTCGACGAATCTTGCTGCTGCAGAACACAGCTTCATAAACAAACAAATCATTACTCCTGATGAAAAGAAAATCTCATCCCATGCATGCGCCTACTGGGATTCTACCTCCAAAGAAGGCGTTGAGATCACTATGTGCAATAACAATTTACATCAGACTTCGTTGCGTTTGAAAGCGGGCGTTCGATGCTAACCACTGCTAACCTCTTAACCACCTCAGATGTTCAAGCGCGCCTTCATGACCGATCCAAACTTCCATATGTCATACTGTCTACGACCCCATTGTTCGCAACTTTACTTAGATTCCCGCCACAGGGTTCTAAGGAGACAAACGTATTCAACGCTAGTATTAAGAGTGTCATTTTGCCTGTCAGCGCTTGTAGTATTTACTTTGTACGACCCCTGAAGAAACAGACATTGGTAATGCTCTTGGAGCTGTACTAAATTTATGATATTTATTTGTAATTGCGGAATCTTTCTAACACTAGCTGCATTAGGTATACGTCACCAACAGGTAATATCTTCATTCCTAATGCACTAATGTCAAAAAGAGTACGCAGTTGCTAATAAATTTAATTCTTCTTCTTCTGCCTATCCATTAACGGATGCTGGCGACCACGCAATGCATCTTTGTTCTACGAACCGCAGTATGTAGTAGTTGTTCTGCTTTTTGTAATCCTATCCACTGATTTACATTATTCAACCAAGATTATTCTTGCATCCCTTTTTCTTCTTTTACCCCCGGTCTTACCTTCTCTTGTCGGTTTTAGATGCATATATGCTGACTGGACAAAATTCATATGACACTCCTAATATCATGTCGGACCTCCTTTTGCCTGGAGTAGCACAGAAACTCGACGTGGCAGGTACAGAACATGTCGCTGGAAGTCCCCTGCAGAAATATTGAGTAATGCTGCCTCTACAACCATTCACAATTGCGAAAGTGTTGCTGGTGCAGGGTGTTGTCCACGAACTGACCTCTCTATTATGTCCCATAAATGTTCGGTGGGACTCATATCGGACGAGCAGGGTAGCCAAATCATTCGGTTTAATTGTCCACCATGTTCTTCGAACTAATAGCGAACAATTGTGGCCTGATGACATGACAATATTGTTTGGGAACGTAAAGTCCATGAAGGGCTGGAAATGGTTGCCAGGTAGCCGAACACACCAATTTCCCGTCAATGAACGGTCCATTTGGATCGGAGGACCCAGTCCACTGCATGTAAACACGACTACACCATTACGAAGCCCCTATCAGCTTTCACTGTGCGTTGTTGACACCTTGGGTCCGTGGCTTCTTCGGGTCTGCGCCACTCTCGAACCCTGCCATTAGGTACTCATCTGACCAGGCCACGGTTTCCAGTAGTCAAGGGTCCAACCGAGATGATAACGAGCCCAGGAGGAACGCTGCTGGCAATGTTCAAATGGTTCAAATGGCTCTGAACACTATGGGACTCAACATCTTAAGTCATAAGTCCCCTAGAACTTAGAACTACTTAAACCTAACTAACCTAAGGACATCACACACACCCATGCCCGAGGCAGGATTCGAACCTGCGACCGTAGCAGTCCCGCGGTTCCGGACTGCAGCGCCAGAACCGCACGGCCACCGCGGCCGGCTGCTGGCAATGTGCTGGTAGCAAACGCACTCGTGTCAGGCGTTTGCTGCCATACGCTATTAACGCAAAATTTCACCCCATTGCCCTAACGGATACGCTCGTCATACGTCCCACATTGATTTCTGCAGCTACACTCCTGGAAATTGAAATAAGAACACCGTGAATTCATTGTCCCAGGAAGGGGAAACTTTATTGACACATTCCTGGGGTCAGATACATCACATGATCACACTGACAGAACCACAGGCACATAGACACAGGCAACAGAGCATGCACAATGTCGGCACTAGTACAGTGTATATCCACCTTTCGCAGCAATGCAGGCTGCTATTCTCCCATGGAGACGATCGTAGAGATGCTGGATGTAGTCCTGTGGAACGGCTTGCCATGCCATTTCCACCTGGCGCCTCAGTTGGACCAGCGTTCGTGCTGGACGTGCAGACCGCGTGAGACGACGCTTCATCCAGTCCCAAACATGCTCAATGGGGGACAGATCCGGAGATCTTGCTGGCCAGGGTAGTTGACTTACACCTTCTAGAGCACGTTGGGTGGCACGGGATACAGGCGGACGTGCATTGTCCTGTTGGAACAGCAAGTTCCCTTGCCGGTCTAGGAATGGTAGAACGATGGGTTCGATGACGGTTTGGATGTACCGTGCACTATTCAGTGTCCCCTCGACGATCACCAGTGGTGTACGGCCAGTGTAGGAGATCGCTCCCCACACCATGATGCCGGGTGTTGGCCCTGTGTGCCTCGGTCGTATGCAGTCCTGATTGTGGCGCTCACCTGCACGGCGCCAAACACGCATACGACCATCATTGGCACCAAGGCAGAAGCGACTCTCATCGCTGAAGACGACACGTCTCCATTCGTCCCTCCATTCACGCCTGTCGCGACACCACTGGAGGCGGGCTGCACGATGTTGGGGCGTGAGCGGAAGACGACCTAACGGTGTGCGGGACCGTAGCCCAGCTTCATGGAGACGGTTGCGAATGGTCCTCGCCGATACCCCAGGAGCAACAGTGTCCCTAATTTGCTGGGAAGTGGCGGTGCGGTCCCCTACGGCACTGCGTAGGATCCTACGGTCTTGGCGTGCATCCGTGCGTCGCTGCGGTCCGGTCCCAGGTCGACGGGCACGTGCACCTTCCGCCGACCACCGGCGACAACATCGATGTACTGTGGAGACCTCACGCCCCACGTGTTGAGCAATTCGGCGGTACGTCCACCTGGCCTCCCGCATGCCCACTATACGCCCTCGCTCAAAGTCCGTCAACTGCACATGCGGTTCACGTCCACGCTGTAGCGGCATGCTACCAGTGTTAAAGACTGCGATGGAGCTCCGTATGCCACGGCAAACTGGCTGACACTGACGGCGGCGGTGCACAAATGCTGCGCAGCTAGCGCCATTCGACGGCCAACACCGCGGTTCCTGGTGTGTCCGCTGTGCCGTGCGTGTGATCATTGCTTGTACAGCCCTCTCGCAGTGTCCGGAGCAAGTATGGTGGGTCTGACACACCGGTGTCAATGTGGTCTTTTTTCCATTTCCAGGAGTGTATTTCACGCAGCTGACAACTCAATGCGAACGCCGCTGCTCTCGGTCGTTAAGTGAAGGCCGTCGGCCACTACATTGTCCGTGGTGAGAGGTAACGCCCGAAATTTAGTATTCTCGGCACACTCTTGACACTGTGGATCTCGGAATATTGAACGGCCTAGCGATTTCGGAATTTCAATGTCCCATGCACCTAGCTCCAAGTACCATTCACATTCGAAGTCTGTTAATTCCCGTCTTGCGACCGAAATCACGTCGGCAACTTTTTCACGTGAATCACTTGAGTATGAATGACACCTCCGCCGGTGCACTGCCCTTTTATATTTTCTGTACGCAATACTAGCGCCATTTGTATACGTGCATATCGCAAGGTTGTTATCATTTCTCGCTGTTTATCTACTCTTTGCAATGCTTCAGTGTTTCTTACTATTACTGTCCAGGATATCTTAAGCGTTATGCGGTGAATCCACATTTCAAACGCACCGACCTTCTTCACTGTTGGAATATTTAGTGTGCATCGTTAAGAAACAATTAGAAGTCCAATCCAGATACAGCATCTCACAATTCGAACTCTAGGGTTAAGCTCTGAGTCTATATCTGTGAGAATTTTGTTGAATTTCATGAAAGCTTGTAACCTTTCCGCAGAAATTTATTTAAATGAAAAATAAGAAAATGGAACCATGCGTAACCTCCCCACAAAAATTAAGGAATGAAAATTGACCGAAAACCACACAATAATATTAATTAAATAATGAACCATGAACCAAATGGAACCTCTCAACAGAAATAATAATATCTGGTAAATTTTATAAGGACAGCAGCGCTGACCTTCGGCCCTGTATTCTGAATAACAAAAGCAAAATTCTTACCTCAATAAAAACTGCAACTATTTCTGCTCTTATTTATCGATACAGCTTCGTGCAATGCTGGCGTATATATATACAGGGTGAGTCACCTAACATTACCACTGGATATATTTCGTAAACCACATCAAATACTGACGAATCGATTCCACAGACCGAACGTGAGGAGAGGGGCTAGTGTAATTGGTTCATACAAACCATACAAAAATGCACGGAAGTATGTTTTTTAACACAAACCTACGTTTTTTTAAATGGAACCCCGTTAGTTTTGTTAGCACATGTGAACATATAAACAAATACGTAATCAGTGCCGTTTGTTGCATTGTAAAATGTTAATTACATCCGGAGATATTGTAACCTAAAGTTGACGCTTGAGTACCACTCCTCCGCTGTTCGATTGTGTGTATCGGAGAGCACCCAATTACGTAGGGATCCAAAGGGAACGGTGATGGACCTTAGGTATAGAAGAGACTGGAACAGCACATTACGTCCACATGCTAACACCTTTTTGTTGTTTTTTTTTCACTGACGCGCATGCACATTACCATGAGGGGTGAGGTACACGTACACACGTGGTTTCCATTTTCAATTACGGAGTGGAATAGAGTGTGTCCCGACATGTCAGGCCAATAGATGTTCAATGTGGTGGCCATCATTTGCTGCACACAATTGCAATCTCTGGCGTAATGAATGTCGTACACGCCGCAGTACATCTGGTGTAATGTCGCCGCAGTCTGCCACAATACGTTGTTTCATATCCTCTGGGGTTGTAGGCACATCACGGTACACATTCTCCTTTAACGTACCCCACAGAAAGAAGTCCAGAGGTGTAAGATCAGGAGAACGGACTGGCCAATTTATGCGTCCTCTACGTCCTATGAAACGCCCGTTGAACATCCAGTCAAGGGTCTGCCTAGTGTTAATTGCGGAATGTGCAGGTGCGCCATCATGCTGATACCACATACGTCGACGCGTTTCCAGTGGGACACACTCTATTCCACTTCGTAATTGAAAACGGAAACCACATGTGTACGTTTACCTCACTCCTCATGGTAATGTACATGTGCGTCAGTGAAAAAGACCAATAAAAAGGTGTTAGCATGTGGACGTAATGTGCTGTTCCAGTCTCTTCTCTACCTAAGGTCCATCACCGTTCCCTTTGGATCCCTACGTAATTTGGTGCTCTCCGATACACACGATCGAACAGCGGAGGAGAGGTACTCAAGCGTCAACTTTAGGTTGCAATATCTCCGGATGTAATTAACATTTTACAATGCAACAAACGGCACTGATTACGTATTTGTTTATATGTTCACATGTGCTAACAAAACTAACGGGGTTCCATTTAAAAAAACGTAGGTTTGTGTTAAAAAACATACTTCCGTGCATTTTTGTATGGTTTGTATGAACCAGTTACACTAACCCCTCTCCTCACGTTCGGTCTGTGGAATCGATTCGTCAGTATTTGATGTGGTTTACGAAATATATCCAGCGGTAACGTTAGGTGACTCACCCTGTATATATTTTTATTCTTGGAAGGAATGCATAGGAAAAATTCTTTAAATTGAAATGAATGCTTTTTCTTCAAAAGAGTGGAAAAATTCTTTAAATTGAAATGAATACTTTTCTTTAAAAGAGTTACTTTATAAAAAAATTATTATTGGGGCATTTTTTCTGAACAAATTAAATTTCAATTAACATACATTATTAAATATGCGCAAAGCTGCTTCTTTACCTTCTAAAACAATACTCATCCTCCAGAGTCCTGACCAGAGTCGCAACCAGAGCACACAGCCGACGCATGCCGACTCCCTACTACCGTATCCGACTGACTACTACTGCAGACCCGCGCAGACAAGCGCAGACTGACTTCTACTGTCGACTTGCGCAGACTCGCGACAAGCAACAACTAACAATAAACTACTCTCTGGTCAGAGATTCTGTCATGCCTCGCCCATCGCCGGCGAAGCATACACCTTACAAGCTTTACGGGAATTCTCTAAGTGACATTTTATCTTCATATCTGATCTCTAGCCATCACTGATCCACGTGCCAGATGTACTTCAAGTTGACCACTCTTTGTATTAAGCAGTCACTGAATCGCAGATTTCTATTTGTAAAGGAATCAGGGTGTCGTGTGACAATCATAAAATGCCTCTTTTTGGTCTTGACATTCATATCTAGATTAGTGCTGTAATGTCCTGCTAGGTATCCCGTTTCCGTTAAAAAAGATTGTGTGCTTATTTGACAACATAATTTGGCGCTGAAGATATTTTTCACAATATGACGTTTACCAGTGTGGGGGCTTGCAGAAGGTACCTACAATGAGGCAGACCACCTGGAAAATAGTTCTGGAAAGGGAGTACACAGTTGAGGAAAGCAAAGTTCCAGAGAAGCTGGAATCTTCAGTATGGCAACCATCATAGAAGTCACAGCACCTGAAGTTATTTCCGTGCAAGGATTAGAATGAAAAGAGTTCCTTGTGGCGGAGATTACGCAGACTGAATTAAATGCTTAAGTCATGGGAATGGGATGCACGAGCAGATGATTAAATGCTCTGAGTATTAAAATTCTAATTTGTTGGTTTTATTGGAGACTAGATTAGTTTTCGAAAGCAATTTATAATACCGTAGGAGAATATCGGACGAAGAGAATTAAATTGCAAATGGAGATTTAAAGCAATATTACGTTGGTTCCGCTTCGGCGGAGGTGATGACTTTCAGATAATTCGATTTGTAGATACGCCACGTCATTGCGAAGTTGCACAGAGTACTGAAATAACTTGCAAGAATCCTAAGTATTAAAACGATATGAACCATCAGGAAACACGAAATAACATGTAACGTTCATGTTTATTGAAAAGGTATATGTTTCCATTCACGCGTAAATATTGCAGCTACGTGACTAAGCCACGTCATCATAATTCGACCCCTGTATCTCATGCTGACTGCGGTTATGCTTACGCTGCTTGTAACACTAATAATATGGCGGTATGGTAAGAAACGCTGTTGTGTGCAGAAGGGTAGAGCATGGAGTTACAGAGTAAGTTTAGAGATCATGACGTAACTGGATTGGACGGTCAGGCAAATTCAATTTAAATTGGGTGATGTCAAGGACGAGCTGTATGATCATTATGGGCTGATTAGTGGGTACTGTGCTGGGCTAGGGAATATATACCATCTGTCCAAAAAGTTCCGACAGTGATTTTATTTCTGCTGTATAAATAAGGTCGGCGCGGTAAATAGGATAGCAGTTTGAACTAACAACTGTAAACAACAGATAAACATTCAAATGAAAATACGTGATTTCATAGACCTTTTCAAGTCTCAAACATCTGTGATGTATATATGGAGACTGAAGCGACGAATGAAAATTTGTACTAAGGCCAAGATGCGAACGTGAGTCTCCATGTAACTAGGCAGATAAGCAAACCATTACGCCACCATGGTATAACTGCACGGACTACTCTAGCACGCCTACCTCCTCAGTCCAAATTCCCACTCACGCCTCATCCCACGTGGCATTGTCCTCTAAACTCGAAAGTCTCAAACTTGAACAGATCTCTGGAACCATATAGTTTCATTTGACTGAAGCACCTATGCCTGAGTTTCAGGCAAAATTCCCCATTTCGTTCGATCTGAGGTGCTATTCCAGTACAGCTGGAGAGCTTGTGCAATGCTGGAACACTTTGACGACATAACCGACATTCAAGCCAATATCACGCACTAATTCGGAGTAGGTATTAAAATCCATGGAGAAGAAATTAAAACTGTAAGGTTCGCCGATGACATTGTAATTCTGTCAGAGACAGCAAAGGACTTGGAAGAACAGTTGAACGGAATGGATAGTGTCTTGAAAGGAGGATATAAGATGAGCATCAACAAAAGCAAAACGAGGACAATGGAATGTAGTCGAGTTAACTTGGGTGACGCTGAGGGAATTAGATTAGGAAATGAGACACTTAAACTAGTAAAGGAGTTTTGCTATTTGGGAAGCAAAATAACTGATGATGGTCAAAGTAGAGAGGATATAAAATACAGACTGGCAATGGCAAGGAAAGCGTTTTTGAAGAAGAGAAATTTGTTAACATCGAGTATAGATTCAAGTGTCAGGAAGTCGTTTCTAAAGTATTTGTACGGAGTGTAGCCATGTATGGAAGTGAAACGTGAACGATAAAGAGGTTGTACAAGAAGAGAATAGAAGCGTTCGAAATGTGGGGCTACAGAGTAATGCTGAAGATTAGATGGTTAGATCACATAACTAATGAGGAGGTATTGAATAGAATTGGGGAGTAGAGGAGCTTGTGGCACAACTTGAATAGAAGAAGGGATCGGTTGGTAGGACATGTTCTAAGGCATGAAGGGATCACCAATTTAGTATTGGAGGGCAGCTTGGAGGGTAAAAATCGTAGAGGGAGAACAAGAGATAAATATACTCAGCAGATTCAGAATGATGTAGGCTGCAGTACGTACTGGGAGATGAAGCAGCTTGCACAGGATAGAATAGTATGGAGAGCTGCATCAAACCAGTCTCTGGACTGAAGATTACAACAACAACAATATGACACACTAGTTGAACAACATACCAAAGGAATTTTCTGACAGTTCCACATGATTGTATGAACGTTCTCTGCACTGTACTCAAGTGGGAGAGACTATGTAAAACACATGAAGCACTGAAACAACCATCTCCCCTTATTTCTATGTTTTTTTAGTCGTCTCTCGGAAGTTTTAGGACTGAGGGAGAGCAAATGCTGGAAAATAAATGTGATTTGCACATCGAATTGTGTATGTAATCCAGATGACTCAATAAGGAATTTTTTAATCGACCATTTCGAGAGATGTACACGGGTAGGAGAAATACAATTTGAACCAACAAGTCCCTTATCCACATCTGCATCCGCAACTCTGTTACTGCATAAGTAGAAATTACAAAACTGATGAATCATTTTGAGTTGTTCGGTGCGCCGGGGCTGTGACAAAAGGCTTCAAGCTGGCTTGAGTTTTCGTTTGCTCAATTCCAACCTTTTAGTGACCGGTATTAACAACATTTTAATATAACAAGGCATGTTACATTTTTAATATGGTCCATAAGTTACGGCTTTCTGCCGTTATTAATGATACCGGTTTTGTGAATTTCTCTGCGGCACATGTCTACTACATTGGACACTATAATGAAGTCGTCACAAATTGTCGTCACATATTGCATAACGTCAAAGGTTTGTAATGTTGTTCCTGTATCTAATGTACGTTAACTCACTACAATGCGACATAATATCAGTGTGCTACCCTTCTAAATGTAATAGGCGTTGGAGTATGTGTTGTAGTTTAAGAGAAATGTTGTAAAATGGCTCTGAGCGCTATGGGACTTATCATTTGAGGTCATCAGACCCCAAGACTTACAACTACTTGAACCTAATCAACCTAAGTACATCACTCACATCCATGCCCGAGGCAGGATTCGAACCTGCGACCTCGGCAGCAGAGCGGCTCCGTACTGAAGTGGGTAGAACCGTTCGGTCACAGCGGCCGCCAGAAATGTTGAGAAAGTCATTTATTTTATACCGATGATTATTTATGTCGTAACTTAGCTGCTGGTAAGACGAAAGTAGGATGTTCGTGTACTTGTGAAGTAAAGGAGGAAAAAAGGGGTGTCTTCCATCTTCAGCTCTCCCAGGTATCAATATCGCTTCTTCCCTCTCTAGGACAGTGAGCATACCGGCCGACACTGTTGCACTCCTTTCAGAATGAGTGATAACAGTGACTTAAAACAATTATAATGTCCTTCATATGTAATCCAAATAGACAAAGATCGTACCACTGGCATAATCCTTTAACCTGTAACAATGAGGTAATTATTATTGAGGATGTCTTCAGATATACCTGGGGATATAGTCATCGGTGTGGGAATTTATCCACAAAATAATTGTTACTGAGAATATCCACATCCACCCAAGTCTTTAACCGTAAAGAGCTTGATTTGCGAAAGAGTTATACATTCGTCTGCGGTCTGAAACTAGTTTGTTCCACACAGTAGTTTTGTATATTTATGGCGCTAAATGTAAGCTATTTCGTTGAGATAGCGGAGCAAATCAGAAGCCGTTCATAAACAACAATTCATTTTAACCTGTGTTGTGGAGAATAAGATTTTTTCTGTAAGAAAACCATCAATAAGCTAATTATACATCTCAAACTGGTTCAATATTTTTATTACTTGCCTCCAGTTTCTGATTAAAGGATAGGAAATATAATTTATTTGCAAAAAAAAAAAAAAAAAAAAAAAACTGGTGAGCTGTCAAATACGTCTTCTGAGATGATTGGAAGCATAACAAGATTTTATTTAGAATCCACGATTCGAGAAGCCTGTAGCTGCCTACCACAAAAAAAATCAATTTAAAATAATGTGTTCCATTTTATTCTTCTTACAGCAGTATACAGGATTTTTCGGGAGGAAAGGCCAATATTTTAAACAGTGATAGTATAAGTAATTCTGAACAAAAACTGTTATATGAACATAGGTCCGCAAATTCTTCGTTAGGGAGGTATGGGTACTGAAAGGAACTTTAATTTTGCAAAATTAATGTGCACAACGTGAACGTATACGCAATACAACTGGATCGTAACGTGCTTTGCTTGCAAACAATGCACGGGTACATGCCATGTTTACGCTATGCAACCTCCCACGTATTTGGTCATGTGACGTACGTAGTACGTAGTACAGTCACCCGTTGTTTGCGCTGTAGTGCGGTGTAAGCCGCATTGTGTAGCGTACCGGCGACGGATCGGTTAGCTGTGTAGTGTATTTCAGCGACTTGCTAATTACAGAGCTGCGAAACGAAGTTGAATACAGGAAATCGAGTTATGGGGTGAAATTCTCGGAACTAGACGACTTCAACGTCGTCGAATTTTTCTTTGATAGATATCTACTTTGCACACCAGACTGGGAAGAATTCCGACTGATGAAAAACTTTTCTAACAGATTAGCTAGCTTCGCTATGGAGTGACGTGATATTGCGGTGTGTAGTTCATTAGTACCATTCTCATAGAAACAGTCTCACATTTCGTAAAATGTATCGTTTATTTCACTGTCTAAGTCGCAGTTTTATTTTTACGACGTCACTTTCGACCAAAGTTAATCATATTCAGATCTAAAAATAAAACAGAGTAAAAAAGAAAAGTATTTACTTTCTATTACTGTGTAATAAGTAGAAAAGTGTTACAGATAAGCATTTACCTATGTGGTTGCGTAAGCAGCATGTCATAAAGTAATGTAAATTAGACACTTACTATTTTGCTGTGTTTTATTTTTGGCTCTGAAGATGAGTAACTTTTATCGACACTAGTCATACCACAAAAATATATATATGAAACTGAGACGGCGAAACAAACGATACATTTTAGATATTAATGCAATTGCGGAACATCCCACGACGAAAATGTCGGAAAAATTGAATATACAATTTCTTAAAATCTAAACTGAGATGCCATACGTCGGTTATTGTTGTATGTTATGTCTCATCGTGGTCAGACTTTAGCGGAAACTGTTTGATCGTACACTGTATGTAGTCATTTCCTTAAGAAAGGGCGCCCTGTGTGTTCAGGATGAAACAGCAGTTGTGTCGACTCTCAGCTTAGTTGGAGACCTATCCACCAATCTAGCTGACAGTGGAAACGCTAACCAGTGCATTAAAAATTTTGTAACATGTCTGAATGAATCCACCCCTACTTTCTTACTAAGTGGTTAGCCATCCATGTGTATGAAGTGGACATTCAAAAAAGCTATTATCCCCGTTGAAAATGCCATTCACAGATGGGGACAAAACATTGGTTTTAAGGTGAAATCTGTTCGATCACGGCATAATAGCTCAGAACATTTTATTTATTGTGACATTTCCGGCCGTGAAAGTTTCAATTTTAGATGCGCTTTTAGGTTTTTTATTCAGATGATTTTTCGTACCATTAATTACGAGAAGCATCTCAAGCCAGGATCATTACTGTTTTCTTCAGCTAAGACTCTTGAGTGAGTGTACACTCTCATTAACCACCAACCGTCCAAATAGATGCATATTTCAAACGTTATATTTTAGTATATCATAAGGACGGGTTTTCCAAACGACTGGTGGATATTAAGTGGTGGCACGGTAACTGCCTGACATTCCGAAATTCTGAAGAAAATTATTAGTATGCATTCCTCAGGAATCGTCGCAGCAGTTTCGCTTATGACAACAGACATCGTTGAAACCACGAGATATGTAAAGTATTTTTATATCTAGTAAGGCTGCTGGTGACCAAGCTGTTGAATCCCTAACTTCAGCATCTCCCGCAAATTCAGGCAAGTCCATCTCCAGCAGAATACGAGCTGTTCATAGAGCACGCAATACAGAACACAGGTAGGTCGTCTGTACCGGGGTACTAAGGTGCGTTCGCATCTGGTTCATATAGATGATGACGATTGGTGTGTGGGGCACTCAACTGCGCGGTTATCAGCGCCCGTACAAAGTCCCAACCTTTGCTCAGTCCAATCTCGCGACTTTCCCCCATCCTTTTTCTACGATAGAAGATTAAGCTTTTATTGAACTGCTGTATTGTCTGTAATCCAGTTACATAATTCCAAATCGATATGTGCTAAGTGCCAGTTTACTAGGTGCTCAGTCAATGGTGACAAGTCTTCTTCTAACACCTTCTTATAACAAATTGTACCACCTTCAGTGCACTGGCGGATGGAAGCAGTAATTTTTCTTCTTCGCATCCAAGTTACGATACGGAATCGACTTCATATTGCACTTTCCCTTCCAAAACTGCGAAGTCATATATGTTGAGTGGTACTTAAGTAAATAAATTAGTGAAATTAAAGTGAACTAGAACTTAGAATATAAATGAAAAACTTGGTTTAGTTTAGAGAGTTACATACTGGCATTCAGCGGGCAAAACAGCAGAACAGAAGAGACAATGACCGTGAAGTCAGCAACTTCCACATAAGCGGGCGCTGTCGATTCAGCCGTCAGGGCATCGCCCGACCGGCTCACGTGTTTCTCAGTTGTCGTATGTGAGCAAAGGCCCTCGCCTACACCCCAAGAGCCAATGACCGACGTTAAGAAGATTCTTCGAGAAGCTTTTCAACGTGACAGAAGAGGCAATGACCGGCTCACGTGTTTCTCAGTTGTCACAGTCACATGTGAAAAAAGGCCCTCACCTACATTCCAAGAGCCAACGACCGACGTTAAGAAGATTCTTCGAGAAGCTTTTCAACGTGACAGACGAGGCAATGACCGTGAAGTCGTTCACCTCCAGTAAACTGAAGTGAATAAATACGCGAGACGCAGTGGGCCAGAGAGATGCAGATGAAGTCGAAGACGAAGACGGAGACGGAGATGGAGACGGAGAGGAGAGACGAAGAAGACGAAGACGTTTTCAGTCAGTTTCGGTGCTGAAGACCGTCATGCGAGAAGAGACTGCATCATGCACAGACGCACCAAGTCCGCCGCTGTAATGGAATAGCAAGCAGCAGCCGCGGCGCCAGAAGACAGAAGTTAAAAGGTATTTGAAGTCTGATTTTGACGTACCCGGGTGACTCGTGAGGACGGGAAGGAGACGCCCTCACCTCAGCAGTCACCTGTGAGCTGGGATGAAGACCTGACAGCCGAAGACTGGCAAGCGGGAGTCCGTGGTTCGAGTCCGGGACACTGGCCTTCCCCCGCCGCGCCGCTCCGCTGGTCGACGCACAACACACGCGGCCGCATAGAGAAGAGAAACACTGGGACGCCACATCAAAGGTATCACCATCCGATGCACGAATTCGCTCGCAATAATTAAACGGGCCACCTCGCGCTGCGCTTCTCCAGTCAGCTGGGCGAGACGGCGACACGAGATACACACCGCTACGCGTAATCAGACGCCGCCGCCGTCGCCGCCGCCGCCGCTGCCGCTGCCGCAGCAGAAGACTTCACAAACGACACAGCTGCCGCTCTCCGAACCAGAATATTCCGTAAGATACAGTTGTACAAATCTTCAATAAAAGTTATTCTTATGTAAAAATGATGTTTCATTCGACCTCATACCCGAGCCAAGGAAGAACCCACCCTGCCCACATGTTGTTAAGAGAGAAAAGTTAATTTATTTAATATTTTCACCCTGACAGAATGCCTTAGAATGCTCATCCTGACAATTGACTTGCATCAAAAGAGAAAACCCAGTTACATTTAGTGACAGAAGTGTCACATTTAGTAACACAATTGTTACATTTGATGTCAGAAGCCGTTTTAGTTGTTATATTTGGTGTCAGAGAAAAAACCCTTGGCTCAATATGAGGTGTGAATGACAGTCACTAAAGGTTCACAGTTAGTATTGTTTAATGTGTGAAAGGATAGAGGTTTGCACAGCAGTCGTAATATTTTCTTTATTTAGAAGTGTATTCTCTCTCATAATTTTAAGAGTTTGTCGAAAATATTTAAACATCTTTTGAATTCAGTGTGGTAATATTGTGTAACTAATAGTTTGTAAAATGATGACACGAAATCGTACAAAGTCAGAGTCAGCACCACAAGCGGTTTCTACTGATGAGGCTATTCAGAGCTTAGTTAATCAGATAGCACAGCTTAAAAATGATAATAATATATTATTTAAACAGTTGAGTGAGGTTAGGCAAACCAGTTCAATCCCTCCCACCCTAGATTCCTCAGCAGCAGCCTTAGTAACTCCTTTTTCAGGCAAACCTGGCGAAGACATAACAGCATTTTTTGATGATTTAGCAGCAGCTGCAAGGTTAGGATCATGGTCAGATGAACAGCTCTTACAAATGACAAAGTTAAGATTGACAGGAGAGGCTAAAGCACACGTCTTATACCATGAAGAATTACGGAATGCTCCAACATTTGAGGAATTGAAGAAAGGATTGCTTAAACGTTTTCAAAAACAGAACAGCTGTAGATTTTATAGGGAACAGTTAAACACTATCACTCAGAGGCAAAACGAGTCGTTGGAAAGCTTTGTAGATGGGATTAGAAAAGTTAATATTAACACCTATCAGTTGACAACCAGTGATGAAGCAAATAAAGTTATTTTACAAGAGGCAGAAAATAGAGCTCTGGATACATTTTTACGTGGGTTACCTCTTGAAACGTCCCGTCGTGTCAGGGCAGAGTTTCCTAAAAATTTAGCAGAAGCTGTATCTATGGCGACGGCTTTTGAAGAAATTGACATTGCCACCAGATACAAGGAGAAGCGAAATGTATTTTCAGCAGGAGTACGATGTTTTAGGTGCGATCGACAGGGACATATAGCAAAAAACTGCAGACAACCTCAATGCACTAATTGTCAAAGAGTAGGTCACACATTCAAGGAATGCAGGTCTAAGAAAGTGTTTGGAAATAGAAATCAGTTAAACTCAAACGGGAATGCCGGAGCCGCCGCCAGGCGTTCCCAATAAAATTTCATGCCATTAAGGCGAATGTGAAGGCGGAATGCTGGTTATCTGCTACCATACAGGATAAAGAGGCAAGGATACTAGTGGATACAGGCGCAAACGTATCAATAGTAAGTAATGAATGTATTGGAGAAAAGAAATATGACCCTCCAAGGTATAGATTGAGTGGAGTAGGAGGAGGTACAGTGAAGTCATTAGGATGTACATCATTGATTTTCTATATTCACGGTGTACAATTTCAAGAAGATGTAGAAGTGGTAACAAAGGTAACTGACGGGTACGACGCGATCCTAGGATTGGATTTCCTGAATAAACATCACGCTAAAATCGACCTCAGACAGCAAACTGTAGAACTTAGCGGAATAGTGTTTCAGCTAGGTGACACCGCTGCAAAGGGCCCTCTGCTGCAAGATTTCCCTAACCGGAAGGCGAAATCAACTATACTGCGTGCAACGTCCTTGAAGGTTGATTCGCGGGATCAGATACCAACTGGCTCAGGAAAACTTTTCTGGATGACAGTTGACCCCGAAGTACCTACAGATACAGTATGTCTAATAGAGCCTTTAGAGGAAAATGAGGAATTAGATGTATCACATTGTTTTGTACGAAGGAGTGTTGTACGGGTTCAAAACGTTGAAGGAGAAAGAAAAGTACCGGTACATATTGACAATTTCGGAGTGGAGGACAAAGAGTTGCATAAGGGAATATTAGTAGCTACAGTCAGTACTTTTGAAGAAGAAGATTTCATTTGGTCAGATATTAACGATGGTCAGAAACCAGACGCCTATAAAACCGCATTACGCCAGAAGATTGAGCATTTGAAAGGAAATGATAGAGACACGATAGAAGCAGTTTTAGTTGAGTTTCAAGAATTATTTAATGCAGAAGGTCCACTGCCAGCAACAGATATCACACAGCATAGGATCCCAACAGGAAATAGCCCCCCAGTTTATAGGAAGCCTTATAGAGTTCCGCATCACTTACAGCCAGTACTGGATGAATTTATAGAACAGCATCTAAAAGATGGAATTATAGAATATTCTGATTCTCCTTATAATTCAAATATTGTAATTATTCCAAAGAAGTCGCCCGACGGTACGAAACGATATAGATTTTGTTGTGACTACAGACACCTCAACAAACAAACTATCTCAGATGTTTATCCTCTTCCAAACATTACAGATATCATTGACAGTTTGGGTAACAGTAAATACTTTTCAACAATCGATCTACGTAGCGGATATCATCAATTGGAAGTTGCACCTGAAGATAGGCATAAAACAGCATTTTCTACCCCTGGAGGCCATTGGCAATTTAAAAGAATGCCTTTCGGTTTGAAAAATGCACCAGCAACTTTTCAAAGACTTCTCGATGGAGTATTGCGAGGACTCAAAACTCAGCAATGTTGTGTATATCTAGACGATATTATTGTATTTTCCAAAGACATTAATGAACATGCTGTGCGTCTTCGTAATGTTTTTCAGAGGCTTAGAAAAGCTAAATTAACATTAAATATAGAAAAATGTACTTTTGCATTGACAGAGGTTACATACCTAGGGCATGTCATTAGTGAAAAAGGAATTAAAACAGATCCTCGATTAATTTCGGCAGTTAAGGACTTCCCAACTCCACAACGCGTTAAGGAAGTGCAAAGTTTCATTGGTCTCGCATCGTACTACCGGAAATATGTTCTAAATTTCGCTGAAACTGCCCGACCCTTAACCCAATTATTGAAAAAGGGTGCAAAATTTCATTGGTCTGAAGATTGTGAATCAGCATTTCAAACCCTTAAAGATAAGTTAACACACAGTCCAGTATTAGCTTACCCAGATTATAATAAAGAATTTATTTTATCCTGTGACGCAAGTGGTCATTCAGTAGGAGTTGTTTTGAGTCAGAATATTAATGGCGCGGAACACCCCATAGCCTACGCTTCGAGACAACTAACAACAGCAGAAAGAAATTATTCCACAACGGAGAAAGAATTGTTAAGTGTTATTTATGGTATCAAATACTTTAAATGCTACTTGTACGGTAGGAAATTCAAGGTCATTACAGACCACGCAGCTTTAAAATGGTTGCTTGGATTAAAGGATCCATCTAGTCGTCTTACCCGTTGGGCCCTATGTCATTCCGAAATGGATTTCGAAGTTATCCATAAACCAGGCAAAAAACACATGAATGCAGATTGCCTAAGTCCGAAAATAGCACTTTTGGAAGCAACAGGCCGAGATACTGAGGACTGGAGAAAGGCACAAGATGAGGATACAGAATGCAAAAAATACGCAACTCAAAAACAATTTTGCTTTGAAGATGGTGTATTATGCCGTAAAACAAAACTTGGACCGCGAATTGTTGTTCCCCTACACCTTAGACAAGAAATAATGGCAGAGGCCCACGATCATATCCTTGCAGGACACGGTGGACAGCGGACAACCGAAAGACGTGTAGCAGAGCGATTTTGGTGGCAAACCAGAAAGCAGGATGTTGCGCAGTACGTTCGTAATTGCATTGCGTGCGCACAACGAGCTGAACTTTCTCGTTCAAAAATACCCTTACAGAGGCTCCCCGAGGCTTCATGTCCGTTTCAAATCTGTGGACTGGATCTCTACGGGCCATTTCATAAAACACCTGCTGGTAATAAGTATGTTCTTACAATTATAGATCACTTTTCACGCTATCTAGCTATGGTGAGTCTCCCAGATCAGCAAGCAAATACAGTTGCCCAAGCTTTAGTTAACAACTGGATACTTAAATTTGGCGTACCTGAAGCTATTATCACAGATCAGGGATCTAATTTTATGTCTGAATTAATGAAACAGCTATGCCACTTACTAAAAATACGTAAATTACGCACAACTCCGTTACACCCTCAGTGCAACGGGCGCACAGAAAGAGTTCATCGGACAATTGGCAAGATGCTTAGTTATTATATTAACGAACAACATTCTAATTGGGATACGTATTTACCAATAATCGTGTCGGTATACAACGCCAAAACGCATGAAGCAACTGGCATGTCACCTTATGAAGTGGTCTATGGGAGAAAAATGCCGTCCCCTTTTGATGTAATCAGGCAGAAAACCGGAAAAGTCGGAGAAACAGTAAGAGATTTCAGTCGAATGATGAAGGATGTATGGAAAAAGGTTCAAAAATCTAATACAAAGGCTTTGGAACGACAGGAAAGATTAGGTAATGCCCAAGGTAAATATCCAAATTACAAAATCGGTCAGTGGGTTATGCTTTCAACTCCTTATATTGCGAGAGGAAAAACGAAGAAATTTGTAACAAACTACAGAGGTCCTTATCAAATTATTGAGATCACGTCACCAGTCAACGTTAAATTGCAACTGCCCACCCGAACTACTATTGTCCATGCAAGTCGTTTAAAACCTTTCAAGGGCGCTCCAGATGTAATTCCTTCAACAATAGTGTCTGCTTTTCCGAAGGGTGGAGGAAGTTCCCGTAAAGGAAAAAGAGTGGCCACGCCAGCACAACATACAGACATGGCACCATACAATCTTCGATCAAAAGTGCGAATGTCCTAGTGGAATCTTAGTAGACTGTGGATAATATACAAATGTAAATAATTAATAAATTATAATGGTTTATTTTTTAAGAAAGAAAAGTTGAACGTAGAAACATGTAGATCTTGTAGTTAACAATGTATTCCTTCTTTTCTTTGTTTTTGTTTTTACTAGGTTGATAGGTCCATAACCATGTTTGCTTTTTTCAGAAAACGCCATGCAAGCATTTCCTACACAAAACCTATCCTACCTCAATGATTCCCTTGACAGTTCCCTTCTGAAGTCATTAGATATGTTCATAAACTCACAGCAAGGCAAAATTGATGCCAATGTTATGATGCAACATGTTTTAAAATTAAAAGGTGAACGCAAAACTAAAATTATAATGCTAGGAACGGGTATATCTGGAACCTTTGTGTTGGTGTTTCTGATTTGTACAGTTTTCTTTTATTTAAGACGAAAAAATAAGCCAAATAATAATATACCACTTCATCAAATCCCTGTTAACTGGATACCACACTCTTAACTGGTGTACTTCAGTGGTTACTTTTGAGCATTAGTGTATTAATTTTGTTTATTGTACTTCACTTTTTACTAAACAGTCTTATGTTAAAGTAAACAATACTGTAGAATAAATATTCTTGCATTCATATAGGGTTGATTAAACAGGTGTTGCTATGTAAATTTCTAAGTGAATAATCTATTTTTTGTTTATTCATTGTCATCAAGATTTGTTACACTTATTACAACCAATTATGTGTGAACTATGTGATTCATGAGCGTACAGTGCTTTAGTAAAGTGCTAAAGTATTTTCAACATACTTAATATGAAGCGTGTGTAATCTTTTAAGTCGAGAGTATTCATTGCTTGTGCTTTTGCCGTGTGAAGAATGGAGGAATGTTGAGTGGTAAATTGGAGGGCGAATTTCTCCGAAGGGTGGAGGAATGTTGAGTGGTACTTATGTAAATAAATTAGTGAAATTAAAGTGAACTAGAACTTAGAATATAAATGAAAAACTTGGTTTAGTTTAGAGAGTTACATACTGGCATTCAGCGGGCAAAACAGCAGAACAGAAGAGACAATGACCGTGAAGTCAGCAACTTCCACATAAGCGGGCGCTGTCGATTCAGCCGTCAGGGCATCGCCCGACCGGCTCACGTGTTTCTCAGTTGTCGTATGTGAGCAAAGGCCCTCGCCTACACCCCAAGAGCCAATGACCGACGTTAAGAAGATTCTTCGAGAAGCTTTTCAATGTGACAGAAGAGGCAATGACCGGCTCACGTGTTTCTCAGTCGTCACAGTCACATGTGATCAAAGGCCCTCACCTACATTCCAAGAGCCAACGACCGACGTTAAGAAGATTCTTCGAGAAGCTTTTCAACGTGACAGACGAGGCAATGACCGTGAAGTCGTTCACCTCCAGTAAACTGAAGTGAATAAATACGCGAGACGCAGTGGGCCAGAGAGATGCAGATGAAGTCGAAGACGAAGACGGAGACGGAGACGGAGACGGAGAGGAGAGACGAAGAAGACGAAGACGTTTTCAGTCAGTTTCGGTGCTGAAGACCGTCATGCGAGAAGAGACTGCATCATGCACAGACGCACCAAGTCCGCCGCTGTAATGGAATAGCAAGCAGCAGCCGCGGCGCCAGAAGACAGAAGTTAAAAGGTATTTGAAGTCTGATTTTGACGTACCCGGGTGACTCGTGAGGACGGGAAGGAGACGGCCTCACCTCGGCAGTCACCTGTGAGCTGGGATGAAGACCTGACAGCCGAAGACTGGCAAGCGGGAGTCCGTGGTTCGAGTCCGGGACACTGGCCTTCCCCCGCCGCGCCGCTCCGCTGGTCGACGCACAACACACGCGGCCGCATAGAGAAGAGAAACACTGGGACGCCACATCAAAGGTATCACCATCCGATGCACGAATTCGCTCGCAATAATTAAACGGGCCACCTCGCGCTGCGCTTCTCCAGTCAGCTGGGCGAGACGGCGACACGAGATACACACCGCTACGCGTAATCAGACGCCGCCGCCGCCGCCGCCGCCGCCGCCGCTGCCGCTGCCGCAGCAGAAGACTTCACAAACGACACAGCTGCCGCTCTCCGAACCAGAATATTCCGTAAGATACAGTTGTACAAATCTTCAATAAAAGTTATTCTTATGTAAAAATGATGTTTCATTCGACCTCATACCCGAGCCAAGGAAGAACCCACCCTGCCCACATGTTGTTAAGAGAGAAAAGTTAATTTATTTAATATTTTCACCCTGACAGAATGCCTTAGAATGCTCATCCTGACAATTGACTTGCATCAAAAGAGAAAACCCAGTTACATTTAGTGACAGAAGTGTCACATTTAGTAACACAACATTTTATTTATTGTGACATTTCCGGCCGTGAAAGTTTCAATTTTAGATGCGCTTTTAGGTTTTTTATTCAGATGATTTTTCGTACCATTAATTACGAGAAGCATCTCAAGCCAGGATCATTACTGTTTTCTTCAGCTAAGACTCTTGAGTGAGTGTACACTCTCATTAACCACCAACCGTCCAAATAGATGCATATTTCAAACGTTATATTTTAGTATATCATAAGGACGGGTTTTCCAAACGACTGGTGGATATTAAGTGGTGGCACGGTAACTGCCTGACATTCCGAAATTCTGAAGAAAATTATTAGTATGCATTCCTCAGGAATCGTCGCAGCAGTTTCGCTTATGACAACAGACATCGTTGAAACCACGAGATATGTAAAGTATTTTTATATCTAGTAAGGCTGCTGGTGACCAAGCTGTTGAATCCCTAACTTCAGCATCTCCCGCAAATTCAGGCAAGTCCATCTCCAGCAGAATACGAGCTGTTCATAGAGCACGCAATACAGAACACAGGTAGGTCGTCTGTACCGGGGTACTAAGGTGCGTTCGCATCTGGTTCATATAGATGATGACGATTGGTGTGTGGGGCACTCAACTGCGCGGTTATCAGCGCCCGTACAAAGTCCCAACCTTTGCTCAGTCCAATCTCGCGACTTTCCCCCATCCTTTTTCTACGATAGAAGATTAAGCTTTTATTGAACTGCTGTATTGTCTGTAATCCAGTTACATAATTCCAAATCGATATGTGCTAAGTGCCAGTTTACTAGGTGCTCAGTCAATGGTGACAAGTCTTCTTCTAACACCTTCTTATAACAAATTGTACCACCTTCAGTGCACTGGCGGATGGAAGCAGTAATTTTTCTTCTTCGCATCCAAGTTACGATACGGAATCGACTTCATATTGCACTTTCCCTTCCAAAACTGCGAAGTCATATATGACATCTAAAATAACTTTAACCGCTTTCAGTGGTAATTTCATGTTAATTGCCTTATCCTAATGAGATCTCGTAACAAAGTGACAAGTACGTAGCGGGTATGTGTCTCGACTACATCCGATACAATATTTAGACATTACTTTTTGAGTGCTACTGCTGTGGCTTGTAACGATGTGTACGGCGTTCTGTTGAGTTCCCCGTCCCAGCGTTGTGCTATATGCTGCGCATACCGCCCGGTCATCAGCCGTACATCAAACATCTTTGTGATCTTTCGTCTTTGTCGACGCCGGATGAGGGTACAACAGTAATCGGTAGTGAATTTAAGAATTATATACATGATGGGTTTCTCTAATACTGAACGGTCATGTAATACATAAAATGTGTCTCTCATCTCATTTACGCAGGGTCTCTGGATGATTCATTTCTTGAGCACGCATTTTTTATTTATCAATATGGTTATCTACACATATTATAAATTAAAGTTCCCCGCTACGCTTTTAAGTCTGTATGTGGAGACTAATACCAGGAGATGCTACAAAGTTTTTGATGCTGTTTTCACTAACTGATACTGAGATTCGCGAGGAAGGTTAGCGTATGTAATTTATTACCCCTACCCCATAAGTCGTCCGCCCGGAGATAGTGTTAACTGTGCGATACCATAGCGGGTCACTAACATAGCATAACTGTAACTGTGTGCATATACCTAATATTAAAGAATGCTCGATTGTTCTACGTATCAGTCAGCTACGAAGAAGATGAGAAACTTGCCCATTAGAAAAAAAAAGCAGAGACAAACACGACTGCTCCTTTTTCAGCGCAACGCACTATTACTGTAAAAAACATTTCGACTTTTTTTACGCTGCCCAAGTATTATCTCAGATGTTTTTTTTTTCAGTTAGTACAAATTTGCTATGCTGTTGGAATAAATATCTGATGAAGTGGTGCAGATTTACTGGCACAATGATAAGTGAAACTCCTTTCTCAGTATTACTGGACTCCAGCTTTTTTGCCAACCCAAACTCCACAAGCATCGGATTGTTAGTTGTCCTTTTCTAATACGGTTCCGCACGTCAATAAGTAAAAACGTAAGTATTATAAAATCACTTTGTTAACCGCCTGACTATCTGCCCGTCTGTTAAGACCCCTCTTTCTCAAGAACGGTTATAGCTATGAAGTTGAAATTTATGCCAAATACTAAGTTCTGCGATCCCTTTCAGCTCCTAAGTCAATGCACTAACGATACGGACACTTACGCCACATATTTTAATAGTTGCAAACTCACTCATCTAAACTTATAGCGTACTTTCCGTTGACCTGGAATCATGAAATTTGGCAAGAAGCAAGGTTTCAAAGTATAAGCAAGGGGAAAAAATCCGAAAGCGATTAATTTATAATTATATCACACGAATAAAACATTTTTTGTCATTTGTTGTCTGTCGGTGTGTCTGTACTTGGATAAGACACTTTTTTCTTTCTCAGGAATGGCTAGAGGTATAAAGTTGAAATTCATGTCCACTACTAAGGTCTACAGTCCCTTGGAGATGCAAAAATGTAAGCTTCAAAGTCAACGCAGTCAAAATATACGCCCATTTATGTCACATATTTTGAAATTCGCAAACTCACTCATCGAAATCTGTAAATCAATTATCTGTAAACGTAACTGAGTTTGAACTAAACCATCAGAGCTCGAGTCCTAGTGGCGCTTGTTCAGTATTCACCCCAACATAATAGACGAACAGTCAGGCGAGAGCACGTAAATCATTCAGCCTTGAGTTTGGTTTAGAAGATAGAGCGGTGGGCGACCTGTTGTTTACGTTGTTCCCCATAGGAGAGGCGCGCTGTTTTTCTTTCCGGGCTTTCGGCTGCCGCTGGATGTTGCGGCAGGTTTGTTGCTTTCTGCAGTACTCTTTTATTTTGTGTGCGTTCTCGTGTTTATGTTCACTCGGCGTCTTTTTTCACTTTGTTATTTTTGTAGCGACGCCATTGTAAATATTTAACTTTTAGACCCTCGGTTTCTTTTTATCTGTAACAGTTTAAACAGTCCATGCCTAACACACTCAGCATTCTACGGAACACATTTATTTCTAACGCTTTAGAAACTATTCTTAATATCGTAAAATGGTTATCGCAAGAGACATGGTGAAAAGGAGAGATTAATTTGGTGTTTATAGACATAACTGCTTTGTATGCAGAGATACTGACGCAAGCACGTCATATTTTTTACGCCACTGCCCTTCATCCATTGTGAAGATAGCGTAAAGGGACCCACATCACTCAAACTTGGATACTGTGTTATGGGGAAAATGCTATTACCAACTTAACTGTTTAGGCACAAGAAGGGAGTTGATTCAAATTTTAATTAGATAATGCCAATCTGGCACAGATTCCGAGTTCTAGTCAGACACAGTTCCAATCCAGCAATGAAGCGTTACCTTAGATTTTTTATTCAAAATGATTATGTATAAAGAAAAGTCAGTTGTTCGTGAATATATTCGGTGAAATATTATCCTGGAATCTACTTGTTGAGAAACGAGATCACACTTTTGTAACCATGGTGGACGTTTGTGTTTAACGACAGTACTAGACCTACGTAAGATGGGAGTCTATTTCTCCGAAAACAAGTGATGAATTTCACTTCGCTTGTTTTCTCCCTGCCTCCATATTTTGCCTTCTGTTCTGAGCTTATACTAACAACATGTAAGTGTGCTGTGTCTGTAACTGTTGGCTTAATAA
Source organism: Schistocerca nitens (assembly GCF_023898315.1). NCBI lineage: Eukaryota > Metazoa > Arthropoda > Insecta > Orthoptera > Acrididae > Schistocerca > Schistocerca nitens. Next base: position 368,574,483 of record NC_064620.1, on the reverse strand, counting down.
TTATATTATTTACTGTTTTTAGTCCTGTTAGTTATTTTAAACGTGGTCGCTAGCTCGTGTCCTTGTCATACAAATAACTTTGTATTTTGGATGTATTTTTCAGCGCAAAATATGAAAGATTACAGGCGGATTGTTCGGCGGTGAACAACCGAACACTGTTCGTGTTCTTTGATTAATTGTTTCGTTAACGGAAGCTAGAACCCCTCAGACATTTCTACTGTTGATCGGTCACCCGACGTCAAACAATGAAAGCAAACAGATCTACTCACTGACTTGGTGTGTCCCCAATTACAAAAAAGATTTGGGTGATAGAGTAAAACAGTTAAAGAGAAAATATTCAACCAAGCTCACATTTGTACCAGTGTAGTGCACTACTCGATCTCCTTGAATTGTTATCCGTCACCAGTGTGGCTTATCGTCTGGTCGCTACAATTAAATTACGTAAAAAATCATATATTTCATTCTGATGTCGCCCTGTGAGAAACTGTCAGTGAAACATGTCACTGTGAGACGAAATGCAAAGCTAAAGCAACAAATTTCTTTTCGCATTAATTTTAACGACATATGTCATTACTTAAAAATAGTTCTGTCATTCCATTGTTGAAAAAAAGAACATGGTTTAACATCCCTGTCCGGCATTGCAAACTAGTATGTAAACACTTCACTTATTCTTACTAGTGGTGGGACGTTTATCATTCAATGGAAACAGGCAGCCGCTGAAAATTGTCCAAAATCAGGTTGTAATTTAATGATATATGAATAGAAAAAACCGCGTCATCTATGTGCTCAACAGTATGATTTATTTTTCTGAATACAGTGATCGTGTTTTTTTTTGCACAGTGAGCATCCATGCAGTCATCCAGTCAGAACAGAAGTAAGTCGTTTCTTGCTTCTCTAATTCTTAAATTATTTTTTGATTCTTAATAGATAAAACTCAACAGAGCTGCCTATTAGAAACAGCAAAAAAATGTTCAGCGACGTTACTGACTAGAAGCTAGGCTCACTGCCTAACACCCCCCTCCCCCACCCCTCCATTGGTGATGATATCACAATGACTCCACTGAAACAAAATTGGCAGACAAGGGAAACTCCAGCACTGGTCGAATAAACTTGAAACCGTTTCTTTAATATTATTCAAATTTATACCGTATTCTACTGTTATTCAAATTTGTACGACCAATGCTGGAGTTTCCCTTGTTTACGTTGCTTGTTGTGTGGTCGTAGTGCACAAACATCCTAATGGAATCCAGTGTCACCGCAACAAAAGACAGCCTAATCAGTATAGCGGTAGACAAAGAAGTGCAAGACACAAAAATAATTACTCTCCTCTCCCTCACAGAAAATATCTGTTTTCTAACGTTGAGCGATTTGTGAAATAGCGCTCCGAGGGACACCTTCTACACATGGTAAACCTTATCTAGCCCGTAACCTTCTCAGCTACAGTGACCCCTCGTCAGGCAGCAGAATTTTTTTCAGACTATTCAGTTAGAACTTTTGCTTGGATATTTGTAAATATTACACAAACACACATTTGGTAGAATGTTTGCTTGAAGGTCTTTTTGTAACATCAATAAAAACGCAACGTTCTAGTCACTACATTAGGAAGCCTTCTTTAAAAAAAAAATTACCGCTCTCTTAGGAAGCTTTACTTCATTATAAGATGACAGTTCCGGATGGTTCAAAAATGTTCAGATGTATGTGAAAACTTATGCGACTTAACTGCTAAGGTCATCAGCCCCTAAGCTTACACACTACTTAACGTAAATTATCCGAAGGACAAACACACACACCCATGCCCGAGGGAGGACTCGAACCTCCGCTGGGACCAGCCGGATGGTTAGTTCAGGTGCATCACTCCTAGAAAAACACTGATGTTGCATGTGCGCAGTCCTGTACATCTGCGATTGGTACTTTTCTCTCGAGCACTTCGTTTGAGAGTAGGAGCTGTCGGCATAATTGTGGATAAGCATCGAAATTGGAAAGCACTAACATCTCGTATCTCGTTGAAAATAAGGTTTGTGACTCAATAAATGAGTATTATGTTAGATTTAAATTTCCTGTCACATGACTGTTGAAATTACGAGATACGAGAACAATTTGTTTTTCTCCACAACCTCGTCACTGTCCGGTAGCGTATTCTGCGAACATGAAAATCTGAGGGGATTAGTAGTGACTGTTAAATGATAGAGAGAAACCTTTATTTACTTTTCTTTATTCTTCCTATGAAGACTAAAAATCGTCGGTTGTCAACGTGCAGTTATATACGCTACTTTTATGTGCTAAACGGGTTACAACCCGCAGTAATAATTACTCATATTATGTTTCCACAAATTGGCACCGAGCTAATTACAAGTAGCGTCAATCCTCTACCGATAATTGGCCACAACTCATCTCTGATAATGTCTGCGCCTTTGCAGAATGGACATTTGCTCGATCAGAGACTAAAAAAGAATAAAAAAGAAGAAATCATGTACCTACGTCGCTGCCCTGCTAATAATCACAGAGGGCAGCGTATTAAAACACGTAGCAAGAAAATTACTTTCCTACATTGGTGTGCCGCGTGGGATAGCCGCGCTGTCTGAGGCACCTTACAACGGTTCGCGCGGCTCCCCCTCTCGGAGGTTCGAGTCCTCCCTCGGACATAGGTGTGTGTGTTGTCCTTAGCGTACGTTAAAGTTAAGTAGTGTGTAAGCCTACGGACCCATAGGCACTTTGTAAGGTGTCAGGCAAATCCAACACCTTCCATGAAAACCCTGAAATGATAAGCAAATCCAGCAGTATGTCACATAGCTCCGAATAAATCGTGACATTAAATTAACCAAAGTAATACGAGTAACGAGTGAGCAAATGAAATACCACAGACTAACACAAGAATGCCTAAATGCATGTCATACCTTCCCACCGTGAGACAGACGCAGTTCCGAGGGGAGAAACGAGAACATAAGCCGAGAGCAGAACCGTGTTAAGCTAGAAGGCCCTACAATAAGGGACGGACACCCACGTCGCCAGCCAACTGCAAGAACCACCCCCCAGGCCAGTTAAAAGATAGAGCCCTCCAGAAGAACAGTATAGATCTTACGATAACACTAAAAGGGCCACATCAGCTGCAAGTTTAGCGTGAGACTTTTTCGCGTCTCTGTTATGTTGCAAACGTTAAAAACATTGCCCCACCACGAAAAGTAATGGCCAGGACAACCCCCCAGCCCTTGATAAAAGATGGAGCCCTCCAGAAGAACAGTATAGATCTTACGATAACACTAAAAGGGCCACACCAGCTGCAAGTTTTAGCGTGAGACTTTTTCGCGTCTCTGTTACGTTGCAAACGTTAAAGACATTGCCCCACCACAAAAAGTATAACGTTTCTCATTGGATAGACAGAATTTTTGTAGGCGGAGCTTAAGGTTAACATTGAGAGCCTGATTGCTCAGATGAAAACACAGCCAGATAGTTTTTTTTAAACCAACTTCGGTAAATTTTAGTAAGGAGAAGTTAGGAGAGAGTTGCTTCCGAGACAGCGAGCTGTATGGAGCTGCGCCGCCCGCCGCCCCCTGACACTGTCTAACCAACGACAAGGTAATGAACACACGCGATGCTGCATAACAGCGCATAAAGCTTCACTCATAACTGTAGAAGTCTCATCTGTTACACCCCCTTTATGCGTAATACTAGTGTCGATCGTCGATTAAAGCTCATGGTATTCACGTTTGCTACGTAAGTTAAAATCTGAAGCACGATGATTTTTCTGTTATATAATTATTGAGAAGCCACATCAGGCACTGTAATTTACGACAAATCAAATAAGTAATTAAAGATAATTGAGGGTCACTGTAGACCATTTTGATAGTTTTCTCTTTTGTGAAAGTTAATTTAAACCTAGGTTATAGTTGTGATATGGCATAGGTCATCCTTCGATCCATTGTAGAACTTGGAAACCAATTCAGGGAATATTCGTTCACATTTTTGTTGAACACAGTTGGTTTTTATCATCCTGTATTAAATATTTCCTTTTATCAATTGTGCAATTTATAAACAATGTTTTGTGAGTAGAATAAAATTTCCAATGGTAAACTTAACTGCTTTTTCGACGTTATTTTACCAGCTAACTAAAAAATAGGAAAGCCTTGAACTCCTTCCACTAAATTTAGTTAGTATTAAGATTCTTTTACAGGGAGTGCAGTGGAGCTGACGCTGAAATCATTAAGTATTTGGTTATATCATCCCTAGCCTCACTGAACTCTTCTGAACTCTACATGTCGCGTATGGTCTGGCGTCTCCTTACCAGCAACAGGTCCCAGGTTCAAACTAGTCAATTCCCTAAAAAACACACTCAGAGCGTCGTTGCGCGAAAGTGGTGGGGAGACACGATTTAGAACAAACAGACACCACACAGAATGTTAGAACTTACAACAAATTTAAAAAAAAAAATTCCTACATTGGTGTCTTTAAGATAAATATGAGATGTCATCAGTGGACCTGCGATAGCGTTTGGCTCAATAATATGCTCTTGTATCGGTTGTTATATTTGTTGTTATTGCCCTTTGTTACGGGTTTCACTTTAATAGCATAGTACAGAGACGTCACATCTGATGGATGGAACGAACTTTTATAAAAACTATGTTTAGAGTAATTATTGTGATGACGCATTAGTTGCGCAAATAGCTTATGGATACATAGTATCTAGTCAGAGTTAAACATTTTACTCAACATCAAGAGCCAAACTGGCTCTTACCATTCAGCATATTGGAAAAGGAAAAATATTTGGCCTCCAGGTGGCTGTTGTGGACAGCCGACATCGAATATAATTTCCAATATAAATATTAATGTGAAACAATTATACCTTAAATATTCTAGTTACAACCTAAAAATATAACATTTTAAAATCATATTGCAGTACATGATAGAGTGCGTCAGAAGATATGTGTCGAATCACATTACGCTACTTTTTTACTACAAATATTTAAACATGATAACTGCATTTGTTACACCAAAACTGCAATTGTTACATGTGTAAAGGAATATAAGACTACCGTATTAGCACGCAACTAAAGTTAGTGGATTTACATGTATAGAGGAAAAAGGCACTTTATTTTGAGGCTGGGAGAGGAAAGAAAACATTTACATAACATTCTAGATGAGGATAATGCAAAATATTGAGATGACAGTGTTAACTTTAGTGCAAGAAATGACAGTATAAAGCAAAGACACTAAAAGCATGGACTACAATAATGACATTAATAACAATAATGACATTGAACAAGACTGAGAATGACAGTACATATGTGACACACCGACAGATTTCTCTAATATCTAACATTCTTGTGTGAAGTTTATATGCATTAACTGTAGCATTCTTATGCTAAATTAATATACTGTGAAAGCTGTAATTAATACTCAAAAGTGTGATCTGAACAATATGGCCAGTTATTAGAAGACATATCAACCACATCTGTAGGAATATGCAATGCACCTTGTGAGGTGTGTGTTACCGGAATGGCGATCCACAACAAATCCCGAGTAACCGTTATGCAATGTATTATATTTAAATACAAGTAAAATAAATTCTGAAAAGACTTGCTGAATGAGGAAAATGGCAGCAAGGTCATCGAAAGCCTAGTCAGTTAATATGCTAAGGTCGCCTTAGTGTCAGAGTCGTGCAAGAACAAGAACACAAAGGAAAGCAGATCCACTTGATTAAAACCTCACGTGGAATGCCGTCATACATGGAAGTAACAAAACACCATTAATACGTCACTTTATATTCGTTGAGTATGCTTCTGTTTTCACTACGAATCATTTCTTGAAACGTGTAAGGTGTCAGGCAAATCCAACACCTTCCATGAAAACCCTGACATGATAAGCAAATCCAGCAGTATGTCACATAGCTCCGAATAAATCGTGACATTAGAATTAACCAAAGTAATATGAGTAACGAGTGAGCAAATGGAATACCACAGACTAACGCAAGAATGCCTAAATACATGTCATACCTTCCCACCGTGAGACAGACGCAGTTCCGAGGGGAGAAACGAGAACAGAAGCCGAGAGCAGAACCGTGTTAAGCTAGAAGGCCCTACGATAAGGGGCGGACACCCACGTCGCCCGCCAACCACCAGGACCACCCCCCAGCCCATGTTAAAAGATAGAGCCCTCCAGAAGAACAGTATAGATCTTACGACAACACTAAAAGGGCCACAACAGCTGCAAGTTTTAGCGTGAGACTTTTTCGCGTCTCTGTTACGTTGCAAACGTTAAAAACATTGCCCCACCACGAAAAGTATAACGTTTCTCATTGGATAGACAGAATTTCTATAGGCGGAGCTTAAGGTTAACATTGAGACCCTGATTGGTCAGATGAAAACACAGGCAGATAGTTTTTCTTAAACCAACTTCGGTAAATTGTAGTAAGGAGAAGTTAGGAGAGAGTTGCTTCCGAGATGGCGAGCTGTATGGAGCTGCGCCGCCCGCCGCCTCCTGACACTGCCTAACCAACGACAAGGTAATGAATGCACGTGATGCTGCATAACAGCACATAAGGCTTCACTCATAACTGCAGAAGTCTCCTGTTACACCCCCTTTTTGCGTAATACTAGTGTCGATCGTCAATTAAAGCTAATGGTATTCACGTTTGCTACGTAAGTTAAAATCTGAAGTGCGATGATTTTTCTGTTATATAATTATTGAGAAGCCACATCAGGTACTGTAATTTACGACAAGTTAAATAAGTAATTAAAGATAATTGAGGGTCACTGTAGACCATTTTGATAGTTTTCTCTTTTGTGAAAGTTAATTTAAACCTAGATTGTTGTTGTTGTTGTGGTCTTCAGTCCTGAGACTGGTTTGATGCAGCTCTCCATGCTACTCTATCCTGTGCAAGCTTCTTCATCTCCCAGTACCTACTTCAACCTACATCCTTCTGAATCTGCTTAGTGTATTGATCTCTTGGTCTCCTTCTACGATTTTTACCCTCCACGCTGCCCTCCAATGCTAAATTTGTGATCCCTTGATGCCTCAAAACATGTCCTACCAACCGATCCCTTCGTCTAGTCAAGTTGTGCCACAAACGTCTCTTCTCCCCCATCCTATTCAATACCTCCTCATTAGTTACGTGATCTACCCACCTTATCTTCAGCATTCTTCTGTAGCACCACATTTCGAAAGCTTCTATTCTCTTCTTGTCCAAACTGGTTATCGTCCATGTTTCACTTCCATACATGGCAACACTCCATACAAATACTTTCAGAAACGACTTCCTGACACTTAAATCTATACTCGATCATAACAAATTTCTCTTCTTGAGAAACGCTTTCCTTGCCATTGCCAGTCTACATTTTATATCCTCTCTACTTCGACCTTCATCAGTTATTTTACTCCCTAAATAGCAAAACTCCTTTACTACTTTAAGTGTCTCATTTCCTAATCTAATCCCCTCAGCATCACCCGATTTAATTTGACTACATTCCATTATCCTCGTTTTGCTTTTGTTGATGTTCATCTTACATCCTCCTTTCAAGACACTGTCCATTCCGTTCAACTGCTCTTCCAAGTCCTTTGCTGTCTCTGACAGAATTACAATGTCATCGCCGAACCTCAAAGTTTTTACTTCTTCTCCATGAATTTTAATACCTACTCCGAACTTTTCTTTTGTTTCCTTTACTGCTTGCTCAATATACAGATTGAATAACATCAGGGAGAGGCTACATACAACCCTGTCTCACTCCTTTCCCAACCACTGCTTCCCTTTCATGCCCCTCGACTCTTATAACTGCCATCTGGTTTCTGTACAAATTGTAAATAGCCTTCCGCTCCCTGTATTTTACCCCTGCCACCTTCAGAATTTGAAAGAGAGTATTCCAGTTAACGTTGTCAAAAGCTTTCTCTAAGTCTACAAATCCTAGAAACGTAGGTTTGCCTTTTCTTAATCTTTCTTCTAAGATAAGTCGTAAGGTTAGTATTGCCTCACGTGTTCCAACATTTCTACGGAATCCAAACTGACCTTCCCCGAGGTCCGCTTCAACCAGTTTTTCCATTCGTCTGTAAAGAATTCGCGTTAGTATTTTGCAGCTGTGACTTATTAAACTGATAGTTCGGTAATTTTCACATCTGTCAACACCTGCTTTCTTTGGGATTGGAATTATTATATTCTTCTTGAAGTCTGTGGGTATTTCGCCTGTCTCATACATCTTGCTCACCAGATGGTAGAGTTCTGTCATGACTGGCTCTCCCAAGGCCATCAGTAGTTCTAATGGAATGTTGTCTACTCCCGGGGCCTTGCTTCGACTCAGGTCTTTCAGTGCTCTGTCAAACTCTTCACGCAGTATCTTATCTCCCATTTCATCTTCATCTACATCCTCTTCCATTTCCATAATATTGTCCTCAAGTACATCGCCCTTGTATAAACCCTCTATATACTCCTTCCACCTTTCTGCCTTCCCTTCTTTGCTTAGAACTGGGTTTCCATCTGAGCTCTTGATATTCATACAAGTGGTTCTCTTCTCTCCAAAGGTCTCTTTAATTTTCCTGTAGGCAGTATCTATCTTACCCCTAGTGAGACAAGCCTCTACATCCTTACATTTGTCCTCTAGCCATCCCTGCTTAGCCATTTTGCACTTCCTGTCGATCTCATTTTTGAGACGTTTGCATTTCCTTTTGCCTGCTTCATTTACTGCATTTTTATATTTTGTCCTTTCATCAATTAAATTCAATATTTCTTCTGTTACCCAAGGATTTCTACTAGCCCTCGTCTTTTTACCTACTTGATCCTCTGCTGCCTTCACTACTTCATCCCTCAGAGCTACCCATTCTTCTTCTACTGTATTTCTTTCCCCCATTCCTGTCAATTGTTCCCTTATGCTCTCCCTGAAACTCTCTACAACCTCTGGTTCTTTCAGTTTATCCAGGTCCCATCTCCTTAAATTCCCACCTTTTTGCAGTTTCTTCAGTTTCAATCTGCAGTTCATAACCAATAGATTGTGGTCAGAATCCACATCTGCCCCTGGAAATGTCTTACAATTTAAAACCTGGTTCCTAAATCTCTGTCTTACCATTATATAATCTATCTGATACCTGTTAGTATCTCCAGGATTCTTCCAGGTATACAACCTTCTTTTATGATTCTTGAACCAAGTGTTAGCTATGATTAAGTTATGCTCTGTGCAAAATTCTACAAGGCGGCTTCCTCTTTCATTTCTTCCCCCCAATTCATTTTCACCTACTATGTTTCCTTCTCTCCCTTTTCCTACTGACGAATTCCAGTCACCCATGGCTATTAAATTTTCGTCTCCCTTCACTACCTGAATAATTTCTTTTATCTCGTCATACATTTCATCAATTTCTTCATCATCTGCAGAGCTAGTTGACATATAAACTTATACTACTGTAGTAGGCATGGGCTTTGTGTCTATCTTGGCCACAATAATGCGTTCACTATGCTGTTTGTAGTAGCTAACCCGCACTCCTATTTTTTTATTCATTATTAAACCTACTCCTGCATTACCCCTATTTGATTTTGTTTTTATAACCCTGTAATTACCTGACCAAAAGTCTTGTTCCTCCTGCCACTGAACTTCACTAATTCCCACTATATCTAACTTTAACCTATCCATTTCCCTTTTTAAATTTTCTAACCTACCTGCCCGATTAAGGGATCTGACATTCCAAGCTCCGATCCGTAGAATGCTAGTTTTCATTCTCCTGATAACGACGTCCTTTTGAGTAGTCCCCGCCCGGAGATCCGAATGGGGCACTATTTTACCTCCGGAATATTTTACCCAAGAGGACGCCATCATCATTTAATCATACAGTAAAGCTGCATGTCCTCGGGAAAAATTACGGCTGTAGTTTCCCCTTGCTTTCAGCCGTTCGCAGTACCAGCACAGCAAGGCCGTTTTGGTTAATGTTACAAGGCCAGATCAGTCAATCATCCAGACTGTTGCCCCTGCAACTACTGAAAAGGCTGCTGCCCCTCTTCAGGAACCACATGTTTGTCTGGCCTCTCAACAGATACCCCTCCGTTGTGGTTTCACCTACGGTACGGCCATCTGTATCGCTGAGGCACGCAAGCCTCCCCACCAACGGCAAGGTCCATGGTTCATGGGGGATAGATGTGATATGGCATAGGTCATCCTTCGATCCATTGTAGAATTTGAAAACCCACTCAGGCAATATTCGTTCACATTTTTGCTGAACGCAGTTGGTTTTTATCATCCTGTATTAAAATATTTCCTTTTATCAATTGTGCAATTTATAAACAATGTTTTGTGAGTAGAATAAAATTTCCAGTGGTAAACTTAACTGCTTTTTCGACGTTATTTTACCAGCTAACTAAAAATAGGAAGGCCGTGAACCCCTTCCACTAAATTTAGTTAGTATTAAGATTCTTTTACAGGGAGTGCAGTGGAGCTGGCGCTGAAATCATTAAGTATTTGATTATATCATCGCTAGTCTCACTGAACTCTTCTGAACTCTACATGTCATGTGTGGTCTGGCGTCTCCTTACCAGCAACAGGTCCCAGGTTCAAACTAGTCAATTCCCTAAAAAACACACTCAGAGCGTCGTTGGGCGAAAGTGGTGGGGAGACACGAGTTAGAACAAACAGACACCACGCAGAATGTTAGAACCGCGGTTGCCGATACTGTGGTTTTCTGATGAAACTTTACGAGACTGATTAATGGTGTTTTGTAACTGTGGCGTAATATGGTATTCCAAGCGAGCTTTTAGCTAAGTGGAAGTACTTCCATACTGTTTGGGCTTTTGCTCTTACATGATTTTGACACTGAGCGACCCTTAAAGTGTTAATTGACGAGAACTTCGCATCTTGCTACCATTTTGACATTAGCAACATTTTTTCTGGATTTATTTTAGATGCATTTAAATATAGTTATAGTCTTGCAGATCACGCTGGATGTTGTGGATAGCCATTCCGGTATCGCACACCTCACATCCCACATTACTGTTGATGTTCTTGATGTATTTTTCGCCAAATAACTAAGCAGATTAGTTAAAATTACGTATACTTTCTGGTACCATTTAATTTTGATTTCATTGTGCACAAAATTCACACAAGAATGTTACATTTCATGCATATAAGTTTCACACAATAGTGTTAAGCCTTATATAATACATACAGGCGTGTCACATATGTACTGTCACTGTCACTCTTGTTCATTGCCGTTACCGTTATTACTGTCATTATTGTCAACAGTGTTTCTACAGTCACTAATGTTATTGCTGTCATCACTGTTTTTTATATGATCCTTTGTCTTGGATGCCGTATAAAACGTTTTGTTTCCTATCCTGGCCTCAAAATAAAGTTCCTTTCTCCTCTACACATGTAACACCGGTAGCTATAGTTTTGCGGCAATGCTGCATTCTTATATTACCCTGCACATGTAGTAAACATGTTTTGGTTTTTTGAGAGGTTATATTGAAAAAAATAGCGTCGTCATATCTTTTGAGGCACAATAACACACAGTGCAAAATGATTTTGAAATGTTATTTTCTTGACTGTAAATAGCTTATATAAGGAATAGTTATTTGACATTAAAATTTACGTAGGAAACTGTATTCGAGATGTGCCGTTCCCTTCAGCGACCTTGTAGTCGAAATGCTTCCGTTTGGAATGGGCTGCATGGCGAAAGCCAGTTAAGCTTTTGATGCTGAGCAAGATGTTTAACTCTGAGAAGATAGAATGTATCCATGAGGTATGTAATCAACTTAAGCGTCACCACAATTATGCTACAAATTGTTTTCATAAAAATTTGTTCCATCTATCTAATATTACTTCATTACACCACAGATCTGATCTGATAATGCTGTTAAAGCGAAACTCATAATCAGGAGCAGTCATAAAAATAATATAGTGACCAAGACATGAGTATATGATCGTCCATTTCCAACCAATATGGAGTCGAAAAATTTAGAGAAATATTCCACCCCAAATTAGACTTAAATTAGTCCTGCCAAATCTTTACTAACGTGATGTGGTTAATTACACACACAAAAATCCAGGTGACTCGAACTAGCTACTAACTCTCGTGTAAGACATGTGTATAACACCGATGACATCAGTCTTTTCCACAGTCATGCTAGATGCGACCGGATGGGCGATGTGCTTTACACACCGACCTGTTTATTTTATCGGTTTCTTAGCCACTGTTGTCATCAGTAGCTCTCCCCACATTTCAGGTACCTGTCGCCATTTAATATTGCAATACCAGATCTGTTACGTTCGCCATCTTGGCTGTACCTGTACGTAAAACTAAATATTCCTTTATTTCTGCCATATCAGTACGTTTCAAAATACCTAACTTGCGTCTTATCCCGCAACGACTATTCATTCAAGAGCAGATCAAAACCTGCATCTGTTATCGGCGTAGCTTTTTCCCTTCTGTCCAATTGTGAACGAGTATCTCAGTCACGGTGTAACTTGCTACGCTTTTTTCATCCTTTTCTATATCTGTTCTCTTCCTTCCATCTCATCGGCTAATCTTATCAGTTTATTTCTCGTTCTCGACCAGAACGTAACGAGGAAATTAGTCAATGGTAAAAAAAAACTGTCAGTTTTTACACTGAATATATTCATTATTCTAGATACAGGGTGATTCAAAAGATTGCCCACAAACTGAAGAAGCTAATAGAGGAGTACAAGAAAACATCTCTGGAACAGCAGTTTATAGTCTTGGAAGCAGTCGTGAATCAGAGAAAGCTTTGAAATCTCAAAAGCAACGACAGTCAATGCACACCAGCCATACGTTCGGCAGAGATGACGCACTGTTTCTGTTTATTTACATTTGCCTGTCACTCAAGCATGTTCATTCTGTTGTCATGTCATAAAGCCCTTGTGTAGTGGTTGCTGTGTTCATACATCTCCTTTCCATTCGTGCGCTCTGAGACAAGCGGGTTATTTGCATTGCGGTACTGCTGTGGATTGCCAATGTACACTGCGGAATTAGTACAGATAACTGCTGTGTTTGTGATACGTAAATTACTTGCGAAATGGAGCGGTACACCTTTACAGAACTTATAGACCAGCATTTCATGTATGGTAGAGCCACTGGCAATGCACGCGAAGCTCAACTCCTGTACAGCGCTCAATATCCACAGCCTTGAAAGTTTCATACCATTCACTGTCGTCACAGAGAAACAGCGTCTTTACATCCAGTACATTACGCGGGCCGCCCACGGAGTACTCGATCAGTCGACATGGAAGAGTAAGTACTTACGCATACACTGATCAGCCAAAACATTATAACTACGGCCCACCGGGACGTTGGATGGCGCCTGCTGGCGCTACGGACACGTGATTCGGTAACAAAAGCTTGTAAGCGCAGCAGACATGAGCGAGGGATCACCCTAGCGAAGATATGGTCTGCAAATAGGAAAATCCATTGAGATACGCGACTTTGACAAAGGACAGATTATTATTACACAGAGCCTACGAACGAGTAGCTCGAAAACGCCAAAGCTGGTCGAATATGCACGTGCTACTGACGTAGGCATCTAAGGAAAGAGGTAGAAGTACACTCAAACTACTACTAGGCGCTAAGTGGTTGTATGTCCACGACTCTTCACAGAACGTGGGGTTCGGAGGCTTGTTTGCTATGTAATGTACGATAGATGGTTACGTGTGGCATTTGACTTCATCGGCTTGGATTTCGTCAACGCACAAGTTTCACGACGTATTTCCTCAGCTGATTCAGGCGGACGTCGAGCTGCAACCTGTTCAACAGCACTATCAATTTCTGCGACCGGAGTGAACTTGGGGGTGGGAGCGAAGTTGAGACCTTTCTGCAAAACCGAGACCGCGTCATCACTTAACACCATGCCACTCAAATTGATGACAGTCTTGCCCGGAACCTGCAGAGATGGTTTGTCAAGGAGACGTGAGAACTTAGCTGTTTGACGTCCCGTTGCCTTCAAATATCACTAGTAAAGAGAGGGCGGCCATTCGTGATCTGAGGGAGCGCTCTGAAATTGTTGTCTTACCGGCTGACAAAGGCAATGCTACAGTTGTTGTCTCCCATAAGGACTACACTGATAAGATGCACAGCCTGCTAAATGACGATTCCTACCGGAAGATCAGCGTTGACCCTACAAAGAAGGTGGACAACAAGACGAGGTCGCTTCTCAAGGACGCAGATTTACCGGAGGGTGACGCTAAGAAATTGTTACCCCAAGGTCCGGTACCGCCTAGACTATATGGACTCCCGAAGGTTCACAAAGAGGGGGTACCATTACGCCCCATTGTCAGCAACATCAGGGCACCTACATATTTGTTGGCCAAATACCTGACGGGAATATTAAGTCCTTATGTGGGTAAATGCCCTCATCACATTCGTAATTCCGTGGATTTTGTTAAACGCCTTGATAGCTTCACGTTGGGTGAGTCAGATATCATGGTGAGTTTTGACGTCGTTTCCTTGTTCACGAGGGTACCCCTGCGAGAGTCACTAGAATTGATTAGTCAGAAGTTTGACGAGAAGACCACTGAACTTTTTAGGCATGTCTTGACTTCCACGTATTTTCTTTTTAATGGAGAATACTACGAACAAACGGAGGGAGTCGCCATGGGTAGCCCATTCTCACCGGTGGTAGCGAATTTGTACATGGAGAACTTCGTCATCCGAATGGAAACCTACTTGCTTTTTCCGTTACGTGGACGACACGTTCGTCATCTGGCCACATGGTATGGATAAACTCCTTGACTTCCTTACACATCTGAACTCCATACACCCCAACATCAGATTCACTATGGAGACTGAAACGGAGGGTAAACTACCTTTCCTTGACGTCTTGGTCAAGAGAAGGCCTGACGGCACCCTAGGCCATGGGGTGTATCGGAAGACAACGCACACTGATCTGTATTTGCACGCAGACAGCTGCCACCACCCTTCACAGAGGAATGGGGTGCTTAAAACTCTAGTACATAGGGGGCGCACTATCTCTGACGCAGAGAGTCTACCCCAGGAATTGGAACATCTGAGAACTGTATTTCGAAAAAATGGGTGCTCAGAGTGGCAGATTCAACGTGCTCTCCGCCAACCCACTACAGCACAACCTGTGGAGATGGATGAAATCACGAGGGAGGAGGTAGGCACTGCGTTTATCCCATATACAGGCGCACTCTCGGGGAAAATCGCCCGCATTTTGAAGAAACACCGGGTCGGAACTGTGTTTTGTCCTCCGAATAAAACTCGTGCACTGGTGGGGAGCGCCAAAGATGACCTCGGTTTGAGGAAGGCCGGCGTGTACCAGATTCCGTGTGAATGTGGCAAGTCGTATATTGGTCAGACGATGCGTACCGTCGAGGATCGATGCCGTGAACACCAGAGGCTCACTCGACTGATGTATCCGAGCAAGTCGGCGGTCGCTGAACATTGTTTGTCGGAAAATCACGCTATGGAGTATGAACGCACGAGGATTCTGGTACAGACGTAGAGATACTGGGACAGCGTTGTTAGAGAGGCCATCGAAATTCGCACCAATGACGACCTCATAAACCGTGACTGTGGCTATAATCTTAGCAAGGCTTGGGAACCAGCGATTAGGTTAATCAAGAGTAAATCGAGCAAATGTATAGTTGTGACGACCACGGCGGACAGAGCCAACACACCGACGTCATCTCAGACGCCGTCGCAATCTGTTCCACCGCGCGACCGTGGCGCGGGGCGCGGACGGCGGAGTGAGCGCGCCGCGGGCGGAGGGTATTTAAATCGGCCGCCGCCGCGACCGAACCCAGTTCCCCCTGAGCAGCCATAGTGTACGGATCTCCGTGCCGGCACGCTCACAGGAGCTCAGTCCGTCAGTTCACCTGATGATGGCGACATGTATGATCGCCGAAATATTGTGCCCGTTGGAGACTGTAGACCGGCAGTACACCCGTGATTTATTTTGATTATCAAATACGCCGGGAGAAACTCAAGAACCACATTTTCGAAGTTGTTCGAAAGTATCGTGACTTTTTGATCTAAGGTACTGAGACTTTGATCTAAACTGCCGAGACCAGTGTACACATATGTGATTTTTGTACTCATGTTGTACATAAAAAGTACTGATTTGTATTAATTTCTTTAAGTGTTGTTCCATGGTTGATACCTGCGAATAATGATTGTCTAATGTATTTATAGCCTGAGTGCGTGCGTGTTCGTTCCGTTCACTTAATATCGAGCTCGGAAAATTTCCTACTTTTGTGACATTATTTATGTCCATGTTATTTAAAGGAGACATTTCCTATTGAGGATTGTGAATCAACATCATCGACTATTAGCCATGTGTCATCATTTGGTCTAACATTCTGTCCATGCTTTTGGGTTGAGTTTAGTTGTATATTGTTTTAGACTGTGACATTGCCATCCAGTTGCGATGCATCGTCATTTTCATTATCTAATACATTAGATTCTGATTCGGCATTTTCGTGATCACTATCGTTAGTATTAATTTTCTCATTGGCACTTGATTCCATATTTACTGTCGATAGAAGGTGCATACTGAAATTGAGTTATTGAAATATAATAGAAACTCAACAGTTGTGGAAAATTTCACTCGTGATATACGCCCGCGATAAGATGGCTTTTCAGTATGTCACTGTTATGTGTACGAAAATCTTTTACTATTGCAATGAAAAATCAACCCTAGCCTAAATGTTGTTGCCTGCAAAAGGGTTTTAAGCAGTTGAAGGAAAAGGATATTGTGGCGAAATTGTTATAGCGTGCTATGATCAGTGGAATATTCAGGATCCTACCTTTGGTTGACGTATTTCTTCTGATGATCAGTTAAGTTCAATTGTTCCTGGAGAAAACTTTCTTCAGTTTCCGTAACTTCATTCAGTTTTTACTGTCAACATTCTTCTTTTCTCATAGCGCCCTCACTATAGAATATATGGAACAAAGAATACAAGTAGTATTTCAGCACTCACTGCTACAATTAAATAACGTTTTACTTGGGATCCGGAGATTGCGTGATCCTGTCTCTGTCCAGTCGCCAGTGTATTATATTCTATTTTTTAATACTGGGTGGATAATGGATTAGAGTTTTTGAATTGGTAATGTTTTCTGAGTTTAATTGTGAAGTCATAACTGGAAGTTAATGAAATGCGTTTACGGCCGGCTGCTGAACAGATATCATCGAACATATCTTAAATAAACTTTTTAGGAAATTAAGCAGTAAATGCTCTTAGTTGTATTTTCTTGTCAGTGGCAACCTGTAAGTTTTCCTTTTGCTGTGATTGTCGTCTCGAATACAGCTGCTGTAGAAGCTGCTAATTGTTGACTGCGTCGCCTAATGAATGAAACTCATGTTTCGATGCGATGAGATGAACTGTTTGTCAAATAAATAAACAGGCACTGTAATTCACTTCACGTTATTTATACCAACCCAGAATCCGTTATAATCAACAAAACTGTTACAGTAGGAAGAGCGATAAAAATGTTCGCGTCAGCTCTTCATCAAGAAGCACCAGTGACTCCTCTCTTCCTGCCGACTTAAGAAAAGGGTGACAGTCACATCTCTCTCATCAAACAGCTTCTCTGTGCAGCACATAGATTCCCTTTTCAATCTTGTATATCTCTTTGGAAACATCTGGCACGTGGCATTACCGTCATACAGACTGGTCAGCATGTTACACTTGAAAAGAACGTACAAAACTAAAAGTTAAATATTTACAACAACAAAATTTTAAACATGGCTGAAGCAGCAACTGTTGAAAATCTTCACGGTAAATGATAACAGCGAAACAGTTGCAGAATAAAGATTTATTGAAATCCTTGACCACGGTTTCGATGTATCTAAATATACCTTCATCAGAAGCAAAAATACACCTGAGCAGGAAGACACCTTCATTAGCAAAAAACACTAGTGCCCTCTCTCGTTAGGTGTGTTCCTTCATCTGCTTGACAGTAGGACACAGGCAAATTGGTTTCATATTTTCTATTGTATGTAGGTGTCTTAAATGGTTCTGATATGTTTTATTTATTAAGACAGAGGGTTTGAATTAGCACAACTTTTAAAATTTTGATGCGCATGAGTATGTATCCCTGGGTTTTAATGTGTGTGAGTGTCTCGCACATACCCCAAGTGCCCTCTCTCGGTGAAACTGTCTGCCCTAGAGCTTCCACACCCTCTTCAGGCTAGCTCACAGGCCAAGTACTGATGACGTGCCATGTTCGCATCGACCTTCTCTGCATAATTATGCTGTACAAATGGAGGTGATATTGTGAGCGAACGGGGGTTGATCTGTTATTCTGCGCAGCAGATTAATCTGAGATGTACCCTTTACCCTGTGGCTCCTGCAAGATGCAATTTCCACCCCCAACACTACTACACAAGTCAGACAGACGCTAGTTAGTGTAAAAAACATGAAACTAACGAAAGTTATTATTTATTTTGCAAAAATTCTGAGAAATCACAATGACACTTTTAGTTATGAATTGAACAAGTTATATCCTGGTTCTTTTCGGAATGTGAAGTTACCTTTCAAGGATAGGATTCGCTAATGAAATTTCTATACAAAGTTTAAAATGCTTGTTGCCTTGGCAGAATGGCTGAGAGGCACGCCTACTCAGCTTGAATAATTATCCTTTAGAATGTTGTTAGGTACGGTCGAGGCTGTCGTGTGTGAAATGCAGTGAAGTGTACTGTTGTGGAGGAAATATGGGGCTCGCAATAGCTGTAGCGCACAATACCGTAAGTTGCGATGATTGGTCTGCGCCGCTCGCTGCTGACAAATAAGATAACTCTCATTCTATCTGGATTGACCTTCGCCAATCAAACTCTCCCTATGCCTTGATGAAGTCAAGGATTCCTATTCGCCCCTAGTCTAACTATTGGCGTGGTACACCGGTCAGATAACCAGTCCACTGCGATGCCACTCAAAATTCGCTCGCAGGCGGTTAACTATAACTCTGTCCGTTCACACCGCACAGTAAGTGTGTCGGCCGACACAGTGAACAACGCTTAATCGCAAGGACTCACTATAGAGTCGCCCTTTGATTCGCTCTCGACAGAGGTGCTCTCCCAGTGAAGTACTGAGGAGAGACTTTTTCCTCGCTCTTTCGAGTACACGTACGAGCGCGCACGCTCTCGTTACGTGTTCTCGCTCCAAGAGCGACAACGGAACGGCCTCTCCACGCCAGACGTGAAGGGGTATATCTTTCGGTCTCTTCCATTATTCCTTCAGCTCAAGGCCTCAGAAATATCGTCTGCCAATCAGCATTGCTCTTCTAAAATGGGAGAATGACGTTTCGTTTAAGGCGACCAACCCGGAAACCTGTAACAATGGCGTTTGCTGTCTCCCTGTGAAAATCTCTGAAACTGCGTGCTATGTGTGAAGAATGTGCAGGCTGGCCGCTCCCACACAATGTAGCGGAATTTGCTTTTAAGCCGAACACGGGGTCGTTCCCCTTTTCACTCGAGCCCACACTGTCCGCTACGGGCGGTCACCGGCCGACATGGGCTGGGTCGTCCTCTGAAGGGCCTGGCGTCCCATTGTGTGGCCTCTCTCCTGAACTAAAAGCCTCTGTGACCGTCGTGTCTGGAATGTGTGTGTGCACGCCAGCCTCGAGTATTTCAACCACGGTGCGCTCACTTGTCAATTGCATATCGTTTACATGAATTTATACAACATTGACTTTATCTTATCGAGTTTTGGTTCGAATGAAGCGTCTTGATGTGCGGAGCATGATTGTGAGGGCGGAATATGTAAGCAATGAAGATCAGGAGACCACGACGTCTTACAATACTTTAATTTTAACTACTGACGACGCCTTTGGCACGATTGTGTCTCCACTGCAGGATGTGATTTTAGTAAGTGACTAAAAGTTTTTTTGCTTGTAATACTTTGGTAATTTTACGGTTACTTAAAGCTGTAAGTGTTTTTTCTTTGTCTGTTATGGTGCTAAGATTTTTGCGAAAGAATGTGTCTTACTGTTCAGGTGTATTTTTGCGTCTGATGAAGGTGTATTCAGATATACCGAAACCGTGGTCAAGGATTTCAATAAATCTTTATCCTGCTACTGTTTGGCTGTTATCATTTACCGTGAAGATTTACAATAACATAATTAAAAATATTAACAGGAAAGAATCTTCGGTAACCCAAATAACCGCTAGAACACACACAAAACAAAAGTGTCCCACAGAAAGCAACTATTATCCGAAACTTCCACATGACGATAGGGAAAATCTTCCGAAAGCGTCGAAAGGATAGGAACGGGCTTTAAATTAATGAATGGTTACGCCACTCATCTTCTGATACTGTACTTGCTGCATTTCCATTTGACATTTGCGTATTATATTAAAAAATTATTCTTAAAATAAAGTGTATTCGCTTTCTTGGAACTCATTCACATGAGCTGAAGGTTGCTGACTGCCGTAAAAATTAAGTATCACTTATTAATCAAGTTCACTAAAGATTCGACAATTACGAAAAATGTTTGAGATTACGAACAAACATGCGTAACCACACCAACCACACCCACCCACCCAACAAAACACACACACACACACACACACACACACACACACTCGACAAAATATCGTGTTTCGAGACGCTAGCTTATTTATTATTGAAAGTACTGCTCTGTTTATATTCCTGTTTAATCACTGATATTATTTTTGCCTAATGTGGTATCGAATGATGATAGCGTTCTTGCGAGGAGGTGGCGGGATGCGAAATATTTTATACTTTAAGCCAGTCGTAGAATCGCCAGCTTGGAAGAGTAACTGCCACCATGAACCAGTAGCGGAGGCAAATAAAAATACCGAGTTTGGCGCCAGGTCATACGAGTTCACTGAGAAAGTGGTGACGCCAGTCATGCGCTCGAACTTCGTTGAAGAGACTACCCGACCAATATTCCCGGTAATTTTTGTAATATAGAAGAGTCGTAAAAGGATGAGAAACCGGAAACCCTCAGCAGTAAGCACGTGCCTGAAATTGGAGAGCTTTTTTACCTTCATTTTCCTCGTCAACTCATAAAAGATGTCCTCTGATTGGCGGAGGTCGGAGCCCCATCCAGTGGCTAGATATCTGTGCGGATAATAATATACTTTGACAGATCTTCGGATATTCAAAATAATAATCACTTCTTGGATAAAAGTTAAAGGACGATATCAATATTACTGTACAGTTTTCGTCAATGATTGCAATTGACGTACATATGGTAAAAGGAAGTATGTGACTGACATTTAGCAGTATGCGACATGTGACAACCTGTATCAGGACTTCATCTGACTTCCCAATGTCACGGAAATGTTCCGCGAACGTAAAACAAAATAACGAGAGAGAGTTATAGTTGCGAAACAAAACGTGAATACGGCTGGCTATCTTGTAACGAAATGTCGTCATGACAGGACGCATCTACATCTACATTTATACTCCGCAAGCCACCCAACGGTGTGTGGCGGAGGGCACTTCACGTGCCACTGTCGTTACCTCCCTTTCCTGTTCCAGTCGCGTATGGTTCGCGGGAAGAACGACTGCCGGAAAGCCTCCGTGCGCGCTCGAATCTCTCTAATTTTACATTCGTGATCTCCTCTGGAGGTATAAGTAGGGGGAAGCAATATATTCGATACCTCATCCAGAAACGCACCTTCTCGAAACCTGGACAGCAAGCTACACCGCGATGCAGAGCGCCTCTCTTGAAGAGTCTGCCACTTGAGTTTGCTAAACATCTCCGTAACGCTATCACGGTTACCAAATAACCCTGTGACGAAACGCGCCGCTCTTCTTTGGATCTTCTGTATCTCCTCCGTCAACCCTACCTGGTACGGATCCCACACTGATGAGCAATACTCAAGTATAGGTCGAAAGAGTGTTTTGTAAGCCACCTCCTTTGTTGATGGACTACATTTTCTAAGTACTCTCCCAATGAATCTCAACCTGGTACCCGCCTTACCAACAGTTAATTTTATATGATCATTCCACTTCAAATCGTTCCGCACGCATACTCCCAGATATTTTACAGAAGTAACTGCTACCAGTATTTGTTCCGCTATCATATAATCATACAATAAAGGATCCTTCTTTCTATGTATTCGCAATACATTACATTTGTCTATGTTAAGGGACAGTTGCCACTCCCTGCACCAAGTTCCTATCCGCTGCAGATCTTCCTGCATTTCGCTACAATTTTCTAATGCTGCAACTTCTCTGTATACTACAGCATCATCCGCGAAAAGCCGCATGGAACTTCCGACACTATCTACTAGGTCATTTATATATATTGTGAAAAGCAATGGTCCCATAACACTCCCCTGTGGCACGCCAGAGGTTACTTTAACGTCTGTAGACGTCTCTCCATTGATAACAACATGCTGTGTTCTGTTTGCTATAAACTCTTCAATCCAGCCACACAGCTGGTCTGATATTCCGTAGGCTCTTACTTTGTTTATCAGGTGACAGTGCGGAACTGTATCGAACGCCTTCCGGAAGTCAAGAAAAATAGCATCTACCTGGGAGCCTGTATCTAATATTTTCTGGGTCTCACGAACAAATAAAGCGAGTTGGGTCTCACACGATCGCTGTTTCCGGAATCCATGTTGATTCCTACATACGTAGTAGATTCTGGGTTTCCAAAAACGACATGATACTCGAGTAAAAAACATGTTCTAAAATTCTACAACAGATCGACGTCAGAGATATAGGTCTATAGTTTTGCGCATCTGCTCGACGACCCTTCTTGAAGACTGGGACTACCTGTGCTCTTTTCCAATCATTTGGAACCCTCCGTTCCTCTAGAGACTTGCGGTACACGGCTGTTAGAAGGGGGGCAAGTTCTTTCGCGCACTCTGTGTAGAATCGAATTGGTATCCTGTCAGGTCCAGTGGACTTTCCTCTGTTGAGTGATTCCAGTTGCTTTTCTATTCCTTGGACACTTATTTCGATGTCAGCCATTTTTTCGTTTGTGCGAGGATTTAGAGAAGGAACTGCAGTGCGGTCTTCCTCTGTGGAACAGCTTTGGAAAAAGGTGTTTAGTATTTCAGCTTTACGCGTGTCATCCTCTGTTTCAATGCCATCATCATCCCGGAGTGTCCGGATATGCTGTTTCGAGCCACTTACTGATTTAACGTAAGACCAGAACTTCCTAGTATTTTCTGTCAAGTCGGTACATATAATTTTACTTTCGAATTCACTGAACGCTTCACGCATAGCCCTCCTTACGCTAACTTTGACATCGTTTAGCTTCTGTTTGTCTGAGAGGTTTTGGCTGCGTTTAAACTTGGAGTGAAGCTCTCTTTGCTTTCGCAGTTCGCAGTTCGCTTCGTCATTATTATACGAAATGCAGACTAGGAGGTCCCTCGGTCCCGTGTTAATAACTGGGGAAAAGAGTTTTGCCCACCAAAAGTCCTTAAACAAAAATGGTAGTATCGTAGCCTATCGATACTGCCGGAACCGACGCCTCGAAGATTCCTCCGTGGCCGCGAAGAAGCTTTGAACATCGCCACCAATGAAGAACCTCCAGGCCGCCGACAAATTAAGAACGTCAGGACGGTTTTGTAAGCAACGGCCACCTGGACACCAGTCTTCTGGTTGAGAGTACTTCCGTGTCGCTAGTAGGTGCCAAAAGATAGACTGCGTTGTTGGTAGCTCCACCGGCAGACATTCCGTGTACTTAAGTGCACGCCCGTGCCGGGCCTCTGCTTTAGCTAGCTAGCCACGGCAGCCACACGTTGTCAGCAGTGTAGTACCTAATTCGCCCAAATTGATTAAATTGTATTTATTTAACTTTTGTTCTTGGGGGCCCGCAGTGCAATATATGTCTTTTAATGATGTGGTTATTAGGAATAATAGCCAGCTACACTGTTATGTAAATTGTTTAAGTTTTATATCATTCACGATGAGCCCATTTCGGCAAATTGCCATCGTCAGGTGCTCTGTACATACATAAGTAAGCGATGGTCTTTCTTTATTTAAAGTGCACTTGTAGAACTAATCTTTTGCTTCCTGTCCAAATTCCAGATTACCATGGCGACAGATCCCTTTGGCCATCTTCCGCCAATTTATCATTAGCAACGAGGACATAACATTTGGCTCCTCGGAACACAAAGGCTGCCGACTCGCATCATAACACAAATAAAGAACAAAAATGTTTTGCTCCACTTTGAACACCGCTTATGTGTTAAATTTGACGTT
This sequence comes from Schistocerca nitens, assembly GCF_023898315.1. Classification (NCBI taxonomy): domain Eukaryota; kingdom Metazoa; phylum Arthropoda; class Insecta; order Orthoptera; family Acrididae; genus Schistocerca; species Schistocerca nitens. The sequence continues at coordinate 368,550,361 of NC_064620.1, read as the reverse complement.
ACTGAAATTGAAGTGTTTCCAGCTCTTAATTTTCATTAATGTTTCAAATCCGAGTGCAGACTTCAGCAAGCAGAAATTCAGTCCAGGCGCAAGCGAATCGTCAGAGCTGAGGCGCACCGAATGGATTTAAGTCCTTTACTGAACTAGAATATCCACGCATGTGTATCAAAGACTTTTTGATGTGACTGTGTATGCGGGCAGCATATCCACAACCGCATGCCTCCGCCCGGTCTGCCGGGTGGGGTGGTATTCGCCACAAGAAATTACGTCGCAAGAGTGTGGGGCAAGGAGATTACCCATTAGCTTCCCAAGGTATAAGCTAGGCAACATTATATTCATCGTTCTCTGTTTTATTCGTTAAGTTATGTTGACTACATCGTTTTCTTTCTGTAGCAGGAAGATGGCAACCCTAACGATTTCTTAAGAGAAACTAGGAATTTGATCTCAGGAGGCCGTGACAGTAACCGCGACTCACACAAAGTAGGCGCCAACCAGTTTGAAAAGACGAAATTACCTTGCAGGATAGCTTCTTAAGACTTCTAAGGGAGCCGGCCGATGCGACCGAGCGGTTCTAGGCGCTTCAGTACGGAACCCCACTGTTGCTACGGTCGCAGGTTCGAATCCTGCCTCGAGCATAACTGTGTATGAAGTCCTTAGGTTAATTAGGTTTAAGTAGCTCTAAGTCTAGGGGACTGCTGACCTCAGGTATTAATTCCCATAGTGCTTAGAGGCATTTGAACCATTTGAACTTCTAATGGATTGGGAGAGGGTAGGGGTGGGAGGGGGGGTTGTTTTCCCTATAACTGAGGCTATGTGATAATTCCATTCATATCCCTACAAACCTTACACTAGTTATTTTTATGTGTTGAGTTGCAACTTGTATGTTCGTCTCTAATTGTGTGGGAAGTATGCCTTTGCTCTGCATTGCGATAAGATGTTGCTATAAAAATGTTGTTTCTTATTACGTATGAGTTCTGAAACGTTGTTACCTAAACTGCCAAGGAACAACAAAGAGCAAAGCTATAATCGTAACGGAAACTGACACAGCCCTCTCTAGTCAACAAACAAATCTATAATCATTCAATACGAGCGAGTGCAGTGCTCGTTACCTCCACTGAATAATAACTAACTTATCAGTGAGTTTGGTCACTCTACACAACGATAACACCGTCACAGCGAGAACAACAAACTTAGCTTTACAACAGGTTATATTCGTTTTTAGGGGTCCACCTAACTTAGAGAAGTTGTACGAGAATTAAAGGGTCTTGAAATTTAAGTCAACACTGCTTATAACAGATTTTTTTATTTGTGCTTATTGACGGGCACAATTCACAAGAAGTTGATAGAGAAGAAAGTGCTCTAAAATCTCGATTGAATTCACACAAAATCACCCTAACACTGTGCGGAGGTACCAAATAATACGGAAGACTGCATGGAGAAAACACAAGACAGCCTTATCTCGGTAGCTGGCGGATGCAAAGTTAATGAGAGAAAATCAGAAATTAAAAGTCAAATTGGCAACTGAAGTTGCGTACCCGAACAAGTAAATAGCAAGCTGGTCAAAATATGGATTGCGCTACTGTGGACTGCGACACAGCCGCGCGGGATTAGACGAGCGGTCTAGGCGCTGCAGTCATGGACCGTGCGACTGGTCCCGGCGGAGGTTCGAGTCCTCCCTCCGGCATGGGTGTGTGTGTTTGTCCTTAGGATAATTTAGGTTAAGTAGTGTGTAAGCTTAGGAATGGATGACCTTACCGGTTAAGTCCCATAAGATTTCACACACATTTGAACATTTTTTTGAACTGCGACACATTTCTCCAGAATCAGCAAAGTGTCCGCCTAACAGCACCAGACGACAGACATGAAATGAAGAGCCTCAAATCTTAGTTCTCGTTGTCAACTCTACATGGACGGATGTCTCAATGCTGTTGTCAATGTAATGGACTACAATACATCATATTTGACGAAGAAATAGTGGAACACAGCAGAAACCTCCCACTCGTGGCATACAAAATGCGCGTTAACAAACACGAGGTTGGTTCCAGCCTGGAGCAGTGTCTCCTTGATTGGTCAGATTCTTCGAACGAAACACGGTGGCCGGGGCCTCACATTCGATTAGATACACAGAAACTTTTGGAACAACTGACTTTTTTCATGCTGGTCAGGTGACACCGTAGAGTCTCGTCCTTTGATGTTATTGCAGAAAAGGTAAAACTATCGCGTTCAGTTATTTTATGGATATGACAATGTGGTACGACGTCATCTGCTATCAGTGAGGACAGGTGCCGGCTCTGCTCACGAAAGCAGGGAGCAACATGCAGTCCCACTTACACGAAAGCTGTCCATCTCTCTGCGGAGGCTCGACTCTGCTAAGGAGATACATTACGTTTTGCTCAATAACAGGAACCTGAGGCCACACCAGATGCACACCGTCCCAGAGGAAAAAACGCAATGCATTCCTCCCTGGCAAATAAAAAATAGTGGCAGAGAAATGAAGCAATATTACTTATGTGACGGTAATGCCTCAGACTCTGGAGCAGGCTGCAGTCCAACTTCCACGAAAACTGATCATCTCTCCGGGGAGGCTCGCCTTCTGCCGACAAACAGGAACGTGAGACCACACCAGGAGCGCACCTTTCCAGCGAGAAAAAGGGTTCAAATGGGACTTAACATCTGAGGACATCAGTTCCCTAGAACTTTGAACTACTTAAACCTAACTAACCTAAGGACATCACACACATCCATGCCGGAGGCAGGATTCGAACCTGCGACCGTAGCGGTCGCGCTGTTCCAGACTGAAGCGCCTAGAACCGCTCGGCCACACTGGCCGGCCCAGCGAGAAAAATGCAATGCTTTCCTCCCTAGCAAATAAAAAATATCAGAAAAATGAAACAATGTTGCCTAACTATATGTGATGCTAATGTCTCAGACTCATTCCGTTTGTGATACACTGATATTGCAGTCATGAAGTACTATGATTTGTGAAATACACAGTTTTACAATCCTGAACATTTAAAGCGAACTGCCATGCACCACTTAGAAATCTTATCATGGCCCTACTGAAAATTTATGAAGGTATTTTTAATATGGTGAATTTCCTAAGATAGGCAAGCCTAATAGACTTAACGCCGTCTTCATCGTAATGAAATTATCTGTTACAAAGCAATGTTATTAATAAGGGATTTCTCAGTGTCGAATAATTATTCCGATCGAAAGAGCCTTCGTATTTTAATTTTACATACGTTACGGCAGTGTTTCCGAAGAAACAGTCGCATAATAATTTGCTTTCGATACTTATTCCTCAAAATACTGCGATAAACTAACATACTGAAACTTTTTTTTTTGCAGGGTATGCGGACTTCAAGCAGGCAGTCGCTGGCATCAGCTCGAGTAAGTACCAGAGGTAGCATACATGTACAACTACATGAGCACTGTGAGTGGTAGGCAGTCTTGATCATTGAGCATCCAGATAATGTTATATAATTATGTAATTCTGATAATTCACAGTCGAGATCAGAATTAAATCTTCTCTTGTTGCAGTGACAAGTACTTTTAATCTGTTAATTCTTTCGTGGATCATAGGGTTATATTATAATGTGAAACGGACTAATACTCCTATGTTACTACACTCCTGGAAATGGAAAAAAGAACACATTGACACCGGTGTGTCAGACCCACCATACTTGCTCCGGACACTGCGAGAGGGCTGTACAAGCAATGATCACACGCACGGCACAGCGGACACACCAGGAACCGCGGTGTTGGCCGTCGAATGGCGCTAGCTGCGCAGCATTTGTGCACCGCCGCCGTCAGTGTGAGCCAGTTTGCCGTGGCATACGGAGCTCCATCGCAGTCTTTAACACTGGTAGCATGCCGCGACAGCGTGGACGTGAACCGTATGTGCAGTTGACGGACTTTGAACGAGGGCGTATAGTGGGCATGCGGGAGGCCGGGTGGACGTACCGCCGAATTGCTCAACACGTGGGGCGTGAGGTCTCCACAGTACATCGATGTTGTCGCCAGTGGTCGGCGGAAGGTGCACGTTCCCGTCGACCTGGGACCGGACCGCAGCGACGCACGGATGCACGCCAAGACCGTAGGATCCTACGCAGTGCCGTAGGGGACCGCACCGCCACTTCCCAGCAAATTAGGGACACTGTTGCTCCTGGGGTATCGGCGAGGACCATTCGCAACCGTCTCCATGAAGCTGGGCTACGGTCCCGCACACCGTTAGGCCGTCTTCCGCTCACGCCCCAACATCGTGCAGCCCGCCTCCAGTGGTGTCGCGACAGGCGTGAATGGAGGGACGAATGGAGACGTGTCGTCTTCAGCGATGAGAGTCGCTTCTGCCTTGGTGCCAATGATGGTCGTATGCGTGTTTGGCGCCGTGCAGGTGAGCGCCACAATCAGGACTGCATACGACCGAGGCACACAGGGACAACACCCGGCATCATGGTGTGGGGAGCGATCTCCTACACTGGCCGTACACCACTGGTGATCGTCGAGGGGACACTGAATAGTGCACGGTACATCCAAACCGTCATCGAACCCATCGTTCTACCATTCCTAGACCGGCAAGGGAACTTGCTGTTCCAACAGGACAATGCACGTCCGCATGTATCCCGTGCCACCCAACGTGCTCTAGAAGGTGTACGTCAACTACCCTGGCCAGCAAGATCTCCGGATCTGTCCCCCATTGAGCATGTTTGGGACTGGATGAAGCGTCGTCTCACGCGGTCTGCACGTCCAGCACGAACGCTGGTCCAACTGAGGCGCCAGGTGGAAATGGCATGGCAAGCCGTTCCACAGGACTACAGCCAGCATCTCTATGATCGTCTCCATGGGAGAATAGCAGCCTGCATTGCTGCGAAAGGTGGATATACACTGTACTAGTGCCGACATTGTGCATGCTCAGTTGCCTGTGTCTATGTGCCTGTGGTTCTGTCAGTGTGATCATGTGATGTATCTGACCCCAGGAATGTGTCAGTAAAGTTTCCCCTTCCTGGGACAATGAATTCACGGTGTTCTTATTTCAATTTCCAGGAGTGTAAATCAGTAAGTTTTAAAACGTTGATCATTATTCATTTACCGTGTTGTTCTTAGATCTCTTGTTTGTGTTGCAACCCATGTATTATTAATACGCAGGTAATATCGTGGCATGGTGAGCTAAATGTGACCTATCTATACAATATGGGAAACTACCTATCTCGACAGGCTGAGTTATGTGAAACCTGACTGTTGTTACGTCGGAAGAAACCATGCGAGCTATTTGATTTTCTAATTATTCAATCCAACTGTCGCCAGATGCTTGAGTATCAGTAATTAAAACAAAAATCAAGTAATATTCCAATGGCCTCTTCGCCGATGGAAAGCTATCTGTAATTGTAGAAGAAAATAAGCACCACTTTATCGTCATAGGAAAGCGACGTCATGCACGTATATGTATGGCAGGCACTTTGATTAATCTGTACTGAAATGACGTAGGATCAATTAATTACTGAAATGATATTCAAAAGAATTCGATTAACACACGTTTATAAGTATCTGTATATATGGAAAAAACTGAACATGGCAAACGTCATCGTTCATACACGACATTAGAGACAGTAAAGTTTCTTTTTCCGTCTCAATTAATGCTGATGATGGTGGTCCAAAAGGTACTGGAGAACATGGAGTAAAAGAAGCGTTATTTCCAAAGTTTGCGATTGAGTATACTTATGCTCCATGGCATTAAGAAGACGGCACGTGCATTAAAATTAACACAGGCACAGGAACAGTTAACAAGCAAGTCAATGGTCACTTAAAAATCAATGTAACAAAATGGTACGCCCGAAGCGAGAAAGAATTTAAATGAAATCTTAACATTCATGACTTCGGCTGTGGGACAATTCTAACTTGATCACAACGTTTCTAAACTTCACTGTATTAAACTCGATTAACTTCCTAACACAGCGGCGAGAACACTCTCGGATCTCGGACAATCACCAACTGTTTTTCATCGCTCTCTTAAGCAGAATGTTTCTTGTTCCTCTCTCTAGAACAACACTGGGCATACTCAACCACTCTCCAAAACAGGATCTACTCCTTACTGTTCACTTCCCCAATTCTTCGGTCCACCAAATATGATTGCTTTCCGGACTCGTGTCAGGCAAGCAAGTCTTGTAAAAAGAGAAAATTATCCACAAGACTCCCCTCCTCTCATTTTACGAGCGTCAGAACGAATTACGTCAAATATTGATGAGCAATGAGAGGTCTAGTTTATGCGTTAGCCTATGAGATATGTGCGAATGCTCGTCTCTCCCCATACCATTCTGAATATATTCCGAAAATGTCTTAACTCCCCCCACGGTTTTGCTATACACCCTTGGTACCAGTACGTTTGCTGGGGGTGTAACTTCCGCTTCAGTCAGAAAGTTGTCGAACTTTCCCCTGTCGGCGATACGTTGTATGAGGGCGTAGAATGGGCATTAGTTTCTTAACTGTCTTGGTGGGCTGCAGCCGGTAAGTCAGTGAGGTACATGTCTCAACAATTAATTAATTATCGTCCGCGGTGTGTACCACGCAGAACACTCCGTGACGGACCCCTGTCGAGCGTGAAAAGTTATGCGCCGGGCAGCGGCTCTGGTGAATACTTCACACGCGACTGTAGTGTCCACAAGAGACCTATTAGAGCCATCTTGCTGCAAGGGCTGCTTGTGAAATTTCGGCCATAAGGACATTAGTTTACGAACGAAAACTATTACTTCAATTAGAACCGACTTACTTGTTTCTTGATATGTTGATAGGAGCTTTAAACTGCCTGATTAGAATAAACAAAAGTATCGAATTACGATGCTGACAGCAATTATTTCTACTCTATTCACGCGTGAATTACAGGTAGTAACTAATCTTACCTAGCTTTTAATCGCTGCAAACCTATCTTAACTGCTTTTTGGTGAGAGTAGGCATATGTCTCAATCACAGCGCTTTTAGTGAGAAACACGTCAGCATCTTCCCACGTTCTTTTTAATAATTTACTTCTTCGTTACTTTGTGTAAAGTTGGATTTCCTTAGTCGTTGGACTGGGAAGGAAATGAGGAGTGACGGCCCAAATCATAATTTATTTAACACTGTGAAACCTAAAAAAAAGAACAATGGCATACACTTCTCTCCCAGAGGGTGGTAATACTTGCAAGCTAATGATATTTGCAAACAATTAGCACGTGTATTGTTGACTGGCTTTTGCCACTTGCAAACAATTAGCAAATAGGAAGATCCAGTGAACAATTTAGAAAAAGTAAAGGACATGAGAGGAATCTTACACATCTCTCTCACCAAACCACAGTCCCAAAAAACAACGATGTACTGAAACTAGCTTTTCAGTGCAAATTTAATTCTAAAAATTGCTCACGAATAATAGTGTTCAACAAAAACAATAGTAACAAATTGTGCATAACATTGAGTATAAATATACAAATGTTATCACCTCAGTTTAATTAAAAGAGAAGATAACCCAGCAAGGAGTGTTTGTGGGCTACCTTTGAAATGGAGTTATTTAAGCAAAAGAAATTTACTGAATACACACGTAGAAATGTCATGCAAAAGATAAGAAAATAATAATTACGCGTACACTCGACCAAACGCGGCGAAGCAGAAGCACTGACTTTGTAGGTAATCACTGTAGACGAATAAACGAAACCTATATTGTACTAATTTCAACTTCCACACGTCACTGTTCCCTTACATTCGACGATGGGGGCGCGGCACAGGGCAACTGGAGGGCAGCTCATTCATTAGGCCACTTGGAGGAAAACCTGGGAGAGTCTTATGGCTTCACCTCGGTGTAGACGGACCGTCGATTCGTGATGATAGCGACCAGCTCGGCCTCTCACGTCGTACTGCAACTGTACTCGGGCTCATTCACTACATGTTTCACACGTAGCTCATCTGCAGAGGGAGTTGGTAGTGAACGGTTGCATTTGCGCCCCTAATACTGAGTCAAATATTGGCTACCCGTTGAACAGCAGTGAAATGAATGCACAATTGTCTATACTATAACCTTTCGCAAAATGAGGTAGACTATACAAGTTCAGATAGAAACTTATTTAAAAAAAAAAAAAAACTTCTAACATTGTGGCCATGCATATTAAAGTTCACAAATAAATCTGATCTGGATAAACAATAATCGGTGCATTTCGTACACATGGCTTATTGTCTCACACCTACACACTTTCACGTTGTTCCTTCACAGTTTATTTTCATACACTGACGTCCATGCTTACACTCGCGGCACTTTGCCACTCCACTCGCGGCACTTTGCCGCTCCGAACTTACCACCACAACGGACAACGACCAAAAGACCACATTTTCCCGCTCGTATCCCCAGTCCTGAGTCGGGTCACGTGACACTACATTAATCAAAATAACTCCTAAACATGGCCACAATTCGTTTACAATTTTTATAACATTTAAATACTTAAACCTAAATACATTATATAATTTTACATCCCATAATTTTATAATTCGTTGCAATTAAAAAAAAAAAAAACACTTTGCAACGGAACTACGCACGCTCATCAAAACACAAAACAAGTATTTTCATGTCCATTTTGCATTACACTTTTTTTCTCTGCATGTAATACATAATTTTGTTTATTTTCATGTCCATTTTGCATTATACTATTTTTACTCAGCATTTAATACATAATTTTATTCTTAAGCACGGAAAATTAAAATCAGAGCTAATTTATGACACGCTATCATATTTACATAATTAGGAATAACTCCATGTTTTAGCAGTTTCACCCCCTCCCTTCATTTAATGACGTCTTTGCACGAAATATGAGACATACAAAATACTTGTTTGGCACTACAAAGATCGAAACTGAATGGTATCTTCATAATAAAATAATGACTTACTTTGCAGTTGTTCTAAACATCTTTATAACTTAATTCTACTATGAAACATGTTGATTGAAATACACCAGCCCAACGTATTAGTTCTGTTTCTGTACTTTAAATTTAAATTACGAACTACTTGGAAGAGCTCGTTTTCACGTGACTTCTATTTCAATGATTAGGTATCCACCAAATCCAAGGACTCACAGTACAAGGACACCCAACATTATGTACTAAAGTGCAAAGTCATGTACAGTAATTATATGCAATTATGTAACCAGTAGTACAGTAGTACAAGTAGTACAAGTTTATATGCCAACTAGCTCTGCAGATGATGAAGAAATTGATGAAATGTATGACGAGATAAAAGAAATTATTCAGGTAGTGAAGGGAGACGAAAATTTAATAGTCATGGGTGACTGGAATTCGTCAGTAGAAAAAGGGAGAGAAGGAAACGTAGTAGGTGAATACGAATTGGAGGGAAGAAATGAAAGAGGAAGCCGCCTTGTAGAATTTTGCACAGAGCATAACTTAATCATAGCTAATACTTGGTTCAAGAATCATAAAAGAAGGTTGTATACCTGGAAGAAGCCTGGAGATACTAAAAGGTATCAGATAGATTATATAATGGTAAGACAGAGATTTAGGAACCAGGTTTTAAATTGTAAGACATTTCCAGGGGCAGATGTGGATTCTGACCACAATCTATTGGTTATGAACTGCAGATTGAAACTGAAGAAACTGCAAAAAGGTGGGAATTTAAGGAGATGGGACCCCGATAAACTGAAAGAACCAGAGGTTGTAGAGAGTTTCAGGGAGAGCATAAGGGAACAATTGACAGGAATGGGGGAAAGAAATACAGTAGAAGAAGAATGGGTAGCTCTGAGGGATGAAGTAGTGAAGGCAGCAGACGATCAAGTAGTTAAAAGACGAGAGCTAATAGAAATCCTTGGGTAACAGAAGAAATATTTAATTTAATTGATGAAAGGAGAAAATATAAAAATGCAGTAAATGAAGCAGGCAAAAAGGAATACAAACGTCTCAAAAATGAGATCGACAGGAAGTGCAAAATGGCTAAGCAGGGGTGGCTAGAGGACAAATGTAAGGATGTAGAGCCTTGTCTCACTAGGGGTAAGATAGATACTGCCTACAGGAAAATTAAAGAGACCTTTGGAGAGAAGAGAACCACTTGTATGAATATCAAGAGCTCAGATGGCAACCCAGTTCTAAGCAAAGAAGGGAAGGCAGAAAGGTGGAAGTAGTATATAGAGGGTTTATACAAGGGCGATGTACTTGAGGACAATATTATGGAAATGGAAGAGGATGTACATGAAGACGAAATGGGAGATAAGATACTGCGTGAAGAGTTTGACAGAGTACTGAAAGACCTAAGTCGAAACAAGGCCCCGGCAGTAGACAACATTCCATTAGATCTACTGATGGCCTTGGGAGAGCCAGTCATGACAAACCTCTACCATCTGGTGAGTAAGATGTATGAAACAGGCGAAATACCCTCAGACTTCAAGAAGAATATAATAATTCCAATCCCAAAGAAAGCAGGTGTTGACAGATGTGAAAATTACCGAACTATCAGTTTAATAAGTCACAGCTGCAAAATACTAACGCGAAATCTTTACAGACGAATGGAAAAACTGGTAGAAGCCGACCTCGGGGAAGATCAGTTTGGATTCCGTAGAAATGTTGGAACACGTGAGGCAATACTAACCTTACGACTTATCTTAGAAGAAAGATTAAGAAAAGGCAAACCTACGTTTCTAGCATTTGTAGACTTAGAGAAAGCTTTTGACAATGTTAACTGGAATACTCTCTTTCAAATTCTGAAGGTGGCAGGGGTAAAATACAGGGAGCGAAAGGCTATTTACAATTTGTACAGAAACGAGATGGCAGTCATAAGAGTCGAGGGGCATGAAAGGGAAGCAGTGGTTGGGAAAGGAGTGAGACAGGGTTGTAGCCTCTCCCCGATGTTATTCAATCTGTATGTTGAGCAAGCAGTAAAGGAAACAAAAGAAAAATTCGGAGTAGGTATTAAAATTCATGGAGAAGAAGAGGTTCGCCGATGACATTGTAATTCTGTCAGAGACACCAAAGGATTTGGAAGAGCAGTTGAACGGAATGGACAGTGTCTTGAAAGGAGGATATATGATGAACATCAACAAAAGCAAACCGAGGATAATGGAATGTAGTCGAATTAAGTCTGGTGATGCTGAGGGAATTGGATTAGGAAATGAGACACTTAAAATAGTAAAGGAGTTTTGCTATTTAGGGAGTAAAATAACTGATGATGGTCGAAGT